>NW_027362761.1:444303736-445503736 GCF_046119375.1 Phyllobates terribilis
GGGGTATCAGCGTACTCAGGAGAAATTGCACAACAAATTTCATGGTGCAATTTCTCCTGTTACCCTTATGATAATGCAAAATTAGGGAATGAAAAACATTTTTTGTGGGAAAAATGTGAAAATGTTATTTTTACAGCTCTATATTATAAACTTCTGTGAAGCACCTGGGGGTGCAAGGTGCTCACCACACATCTAGATAAGTTCCCTAAGGGGTCTAGTTTCCAAAATGGTGGCACTTGTGGGGGGGTTCCACTGTTTAGGCACATTAGGGGCTCCCCAAATGTGACATGGCGTCTGCTAATTATTCAAACAAATTTTACATTCAAAAAGTCAAATGGCTCTCCTTCCCTTTCAAACCCTGCCGTGTGCCCAAACAGTGGTTTGCCTCCACATATGGGGTATCGGTGTGTTCAGGAGAAATTGCACAACAAATTTCATGGTGAAATTTATCCTATTACCCTTATGATAATGCAAAATTAAGGGATGAAAAACGTTTTTGTGGGAAAAATGTGAAAATTTTATTTTTACAGCTCAATATTATAAACTTCTGTGAAGCACCTTGGGGTTCAAGGTGCTCACCACACATCTAGATAAGTTCCCTAAGGGGTCTAGTTTCCCAAATGGTGTCACTTGTGGGAAGTTTCCACTGTTTAGGCACATCAGGGGCTCCCCCAATGCAACATGGCGTCCGCTAATTAATCAAACAAATTTTACATTCAAAAAGTCAAATGGCGCTCCTTCCCTTTCAAACCCTGCCGTGCGCCCAAACAGTGGTTTGCCTCCACATATGGGGTATCGGCATGTTCAGGAGAAATTGCACAACAAATTTCATGGTGCAATTTAACCTATTACCCTTATGATAATGCAAAATTAAGGGATGAAAAACGTTTTTGTGGAAAAAATGTGAAAATTTTATTTTTACAGCTCAATATTATAAACTTCTGTGAAGCACCTTGGGGTTCAAGGTGCTCACCACACATCTAGATAAGTTTCCTAAGGGGTCTAGTTTCCAAAATGGTGTCACTTGTGGGGGGTTTCCACTGTTTAGGCACATTAGGGTCTCTCCAAACGCAACATGGCATCTGCTAATTATTCAAACAAATTTTACATTCAAAAAGTCTAATGGCGCTCCTTCCCTTCCGAACCCTGCAGTGCGCCCAAACAGTGGTTTTCCCTCACATATGGGGTATCAGCGCGGTCATGAGAAATTGCACTACAAATTGTGTATTCCATTTTTTCCTGTTACCCTTGTGAAAATAAAAAAATTGGGTCTAAATTAACATTTTTGTGAAAAAAAGTTAAATGTTCATTGTTTTCTTCCACGTTCCAAAAATTCCCGTGAAACACCTGAAGGTTTAATAAACTTCTTGAATGTGGTTTTGAGCACCTTGAGGGGTGCAGTTTTTAGAATGGTGTCACTTTTTGGTATTTTCTGTCATAAAGGCCCCTCAAAGTCACTTCAAATAAGATGTGGTCCCTAAAAAAATGATTTTGTAAATTTTGTTGGAAAAATGAGAAATCGCTGGTCAACTTTTAACCCTTATAGCTTCCTAAGAAAAAAAAAATTTGGTTCCAAAATTGTGCTGATGTAAAGTAGACATGTGGGAAATGTTATTTATTAACTATGTTTTTTGACATATCTCTCTGATTTAAGAGCATGAAAATTCAAAGTTTGAAAATTGCAAAATTTTCAAAATTTTCGCCAAATTTCCGTTTTTTCACAAATAAACGCAAGTGAGATCGAAGAAATTTTACCACTATCATGAAGTACAATATGTCACGAAAAAACATTCTCAGAATCAGGGGAATATGTTGAAGCGTTCCAGAGTAATTACTTCATAAAGTGACAGTGGTCAGAATTTAAAAAATTGGCCCGGTCACGAAGGCAAAAACAGGCTCTGGCGCGAAGTGGTTAAAAGTTCAGGTTCAGGTGCCAGAACAGTACCCGAACACGGACCCCATTCACATGAATGGGGGGCCCGAACATCCAGTGTTTGCCACGCTGTCATGTGCTTGACAGTGTGGCAAACACTGCCTCTAATCGGCAGTAAGGTCATTATCGCCGATCAGAGAGATGCGGTTCCCACACTGTCAGATGACAGCTTGGGAATGGGGGACCCGAACATCGGGTGTTTGCCATGCTGTCATGTGCATGACAGCGTGGCAATCACTGCCTCTGATTGGCGATAAGATTAATACCACCAGTCAGAGCACTGTAATGCCACAGGCATCGGCCGATGGGACTACTACACCCATCAGCCTACGCCTTCTGTCGCAGATAACAGTGAGAGCAGGTGCGGCTTATGGGAGTATTCATGTGCCGGCACCTGCGCTATAAATGAACTTATGGAAACATAATGGCATGGGTTTCTGTGTATTTCTGTTAACCAGCCAGGCAAAACTGACAGTTGCAGGCTGCAACACTCAGCTGTCAGCTTTAGGAAGGCTGGTTATGAATAGAGATGAGCGTTGTTCTACTCGAACTGTTCGCCAATCTCAAATTTGAGCTGTTTTGGGCGGTGTTCGAGCCGTTCGGCGAACACGAACAATTTGAGAAAAATTTGGCTGTTCGAGGTTATGTTCGATAACTGTTCGTGCACCAAAATCATAACTGGATTTTTTCTCAGTAATGATGAAAATTAATGTTAATACGCAGTTTGAGTGTACAGCGGGGTGGGGGGAGGGGCAGGGGATGGATCTCTGCAGGAACAATGAAGATCTCCATTTTTTTTTCTCTTTCCCGCATTTGCAGTGGGGAGGTGCAATCTGTCAGCCTATCAGCAGCGCACACACGGAGCGAAGTGCTTTTTTTCACACAAGCAAGGGCATGTGTCATTGGCAGTGTATGTCACATGTCCTTGCCCTATAAGACCAAGCCATTTTCCCCGTCGCCACCATTTTCTCACTGCTGCAGCTGCGTGTTAGACGGCACCGCTGTTGCTGTGTGCGCTATACCTTGTTAATTTCAAGCCAATTTTCGCACAAATATACAGATAGCTTGGGAGTAGGGAATAGTTGTGATTGCAGTCCTTTTAAGGACTAGGTTACAGCATTTCCTACGACTTTTATCAGGGAGGTCTGTGCTCTTAAATAGATAGGTTGTGGGAGTAAAGACTAATTGTAATTGGAGTCCTTTTCAGGACTAGGTTACATGAGTTCCTATCAGTTTTTGCCAGGCAGGTCTGTGCCAGTGCTGTGCAAGTTTTTTTCACAGCATTTGGCTGAATCTAGCAAAGCTAATCCTTTTTGGCCTATTTCAGAGTGTGTTAGTCAGTGGAGTAGCCTATCTGTGTTGCAAGATATAACACCTGTGTATAGAATACCAATTTTTTTACTGCACCTAGTGAAGTAAAATCTTTTGGGCATAGCATCATTCTATTAGTCCATCTATACTGACCTCCATCAGGTTGAAAACTGAAAATAATTTTTTTCTGCATCTAGCTCTGAAAAAATATTTGGGCTTCTAGCAGTGTGTGGGACTTGGTCTATTAGTCCATCTATACTGACCTCCATCAGGTTGCAAATTAAAAATAATTTTTTTCTTCATTTAGCTCTGAAAAAATATTTGGGCTTCTAGCAGTGTGTGGGACTTGTTCTATTAGTCCTTCTATACTGACCTCCAGCAGGTTGCAAATTGAATATAATTTTTTTCTGCATCTAGCTCTGAAAAAATAGTTGGGCTTCTAGCGGTGTGTGGGACTTGGTCTATTAGTCCATCTATACTGACCTCCATCAGGTTGCAAACTGAATATAATTTTTTTCTGCATCTAGCTCTGAAAAAATATTTGGGCTTCTAGCAGTGTGTGGGACTTGGTCTATTAGTCCATCTTTACTGACCTCCATCAGGTTGCAAATTAAAAATAATTTTTTTCTTCATTTAGCTCTGAAAAAATATTTGGGCTTCTAGCAATGTGTGGGACTTGTTCTATTAGTCCTTCTATACTGACCTCCAGCAGGTTGCAAATTGAATATAATTTTTTTCTGCATCTAGCTCTGAAAAAATAGTTGGGCTTCTAGCGGTGTGTGGGACTTGGTCTATTAGTCCATCTATACTGACCTCCATCAGGTTGCAAATTAAAAATAATTTTTTTCTGCATCTAGCTCTGAAAAAATATTTGGGCTTCTAGCAGTGTGTGGGACTTGGTCTATTAGTCCATCTATACTGACCTCCATCAGGTTGCAAATTAAAAATAATTTTTTTCTGCATCTAGCTCTGAAAAAATATTTGGGCTTCTAGCAGTGTGTGGGACTTGGTCTATTAGTCCATCTATACTGACCTCCATCAGGTTGCAAATTAAAAATAATTTTTTTCTTCATTTAGCTCTGAAAAAATATTTGGGCTTCTAGCAGTGTGTGGGACTTGTTCTATTAGTCCTTCTATACTGACCTCCAGCAGGTTGCAAATTGAATATAATTTTTTTCTGCATCTAGCTCTGAAAAAATAGTTGGGCTTCTAGCGGTGTGTGGGACTTGGTCTATTAGTCCATCTATACTGACCTCCATCAGGTTGCAAATTAAAAATAATTTTTTTCTGCATCTAGCTCTGAAAAAATATTTGGGCTTCTAGCAGTGTGTGGGACTTGGTCTATTAGTCCATCTATACTGACCTCCATCAGGTTGCAAATTAAAAATATTTTTTTTCTGCATCTAGCTCTGAAAAAATATTTGGGCTTCTAGCGGTGTGTGGGACTTGGTTTATTAGTCCATCTATACTGACCTCCATCAGGTTGCAAATTAAAAATAATTTTTTTCTGCATCTAGCTCTGAAAAAATATTTGGGCTTCTAGCAGTGTGTGGGACTTGGTCTATTAGTCCATCTATACTGACCTCCATCAGGTTGCAAATTAAAAATATTTTTTTTCTGCATCTAGCTCTGAAAAAATATTTGGGCTTCTAGCAGTGTGTGGGACTTTGTCTATTAGTCCATCTATACTGACCTCCATCAGGTTGCAAATTAAAAATAATTTTTTTCTTCATTTAGCTCTGAAAAAATATTTGGGCTTCTAGCAGTGTGTGGGACTTGTTCTATTAGTCCTTCTATACTGACCTCCAGCAGGTTGCAAATTGAATATAATTTTTTTTTGCATCTAGCTCTGAAAAAATAGTTGGGCTTCTAGCGGTGTGTGGGACTTGGTCTATTAGTCCATCTATACTGACCTCCATCAGGTTGCAAATTAAAAATAATTTTTTTCTGCATCTAGCTCTGAAAAAATATTTGGGCTTCTAGCAGTGTGTGGGACTTGGTCTATTAGTCCATCTATACTGACCTCCATCAGATTGCAAATTAAAAATAATTTTTATCTGCATCTACAGTACCTCTGAAAAAATATTTGGGCTTCTAGCTGTGTGTGGGACTATTTGTATTAGTCCATCTATACTGACCTCCATCAGGTTGCAAACTGAATATATTTTTTTCTGCATCTACCTCTGAAAAAATATTTGGCCTTCTAGTAGTGTGTCGGACTTTCTCTATTAGTCCATCTATACTGACCTCCATCAGGTTGCAAATTAAAACTAATTTTTATCTGCATCTACAGTACCTCTGAAAAAATATTTGGGCTTCTAGCTGTGTGTGGGACTATTTGTATTAGTCCATCTATACTGACCTCCATCAGGTTGCAAATTCAAAATAATTTTTTTCTGCATCTAACCCAGCCAATAGTTTTGGCCTAATACCACAGTTTGGCCACTCAGCTCTGCTCGGTTACCATCCATTGTTTTTTTGTGCAAACAACTCCAGAGTTGTGAATTAGTTAACCACCAAAATGAGTGGAAAAAGGCCTGCTGCTGGTGGAAAGGGGAATAGGCGTGTTGGGAAGGGGAAAAAAGGTTGTGTCCGTGGGGTAGGTGTTAAAGCAACAGTAACATCTGCAGAAGAAAGACCATCTTCCAGCCAAACTAAAATGTCTACTTCTTTTAGCGGACAATGTGATAAGATCCCTTTCTTACGGCCACGCCAATCGCTACAAATTCCAGATGAGGCACAAAAACAGCAGGTGCTTCAACGGATATCAAGTGCTCCTTTAAGTGGGCTCTCCTCCACATCAACTTCAACATCACAAATACTCCAGTCCTCAAAGGTGTCACCCAAATCGCACTTGCTTCCTCACAGCTCCCAAATCTCCAGCTGCCCGTCTGAGTATGAGGTAGAACAGATGGTTGAGTCTGCAGAGCTGTTTACTCATACTATAGCCTGGGAATCAGAGGTCGACTCCAGCGCTTCTGTGAATCCAGACGAGGAAATGATCTGCACTGATGCCCAGAATCTTTATGAGTCGGATCCAGGACCAGACGCAGAAGGTTCTGACCATAATGTAGACCCTCATTCCCAAACTGTAACTCCTGTTGGTGGAGACAATGAGGAAGACGATGATAAGACTCAAATACCTGATTGGAGCGACAACTTTAGTTTTTTGTCAGGGCAGGAACAGGTTGGCTCTGAGGACGACGGGTGTGATAACGCACAGGGTGATGATGATGAGGTCGGAGATCCCACTTACTGTCAACCCACAGTCAGCCAAGAGATGAGGTCAGCAGAGGAGGTGGAGGAAGATGCTAGTGACGAAGAGGTCAGGTTGCGCCTTCCTGGACAGAGACGTAGTACTGGAAGCACGTCAACAACTGCATCCTCAAACACAACTCTGCCTCTCACCACAAGTCGTGGTGGCTCTTCAGGTCGCATGGGTGCTAAGCCTTGCATAGCCTGGGCATTTTTTCAGATCGATAAAGATGACCCAACTCGTGTTATCTGTAACATTTGTCAGCAAAAGCTAAGTAGAGGCCAAAAAATACATAGTTTGAGTACTTCATGCATGAACCGGCACATGGACATGAAGCATAAGTTGCAGTGGGAAGCTCAGTGTGCTACAATGCGGCCTAGCCGGCCGGGCCAATCACCGTCTGCTATATCTTGTGCATCCGCGGCCTCTTCATCCTCTGTGACTGGGGGGACAGCAGTCACACCTGTTTTGGGGCGCAGACCTGCCACCTCTTTACCCGCAACAGCCAGCGTGATTGGCAGGTCATCATTTTCTTTGGAGGTGGTAACACCAGCTGGTGTTGAGCGCTGTCCGACTTCGATAGCACCACCTTTGGATCAAGGCAACCTAACATGTCCGCCTGCATCTTCCTCACAGACCAGCAGTTTGCCGGGGACACCCTTATCAACCCCGTCTAAGCACAATAGCCAGCCCTCGGTCCCTCAGATGTGGACAAGTAAAAGACCATTTCCTCCTAGCCATGAGAAAGCTAAGAGGTTGAATTTCACCATCTGCAAGCTCTTGGCTACAGAAATGCTGCCTTTCCGCCTGGTGGACACAGAGGATTTTCGAGACCTTATGTCCGTTGCAGTGCCCCAGTACCAGATGCCCAGTCGGCACTACTTCTCAAAGAAAGGTGTGCCTGCGCTCCACCAGCATGTCGCACACAACATCACCGCTTCTTTGAGAAACTCTGTGTGTGACAGGGTGCATTTCACCACAGACACTTGGACGAGTAGGCATGGACAGGGGCGTTACATGTCGCTGACTGGGCACTGGGTAACTATGGTGACAGCAGGACAAGGGGCTGCTGTCCAAGTCTTGCCGTCCCCACGAGTTGTGCGTCAATCCTCTTTATGTCAAAGTTCCTCCACTGCTTCTGCCTCCTCAACCTCCTCTCGGTCTTCCACCTGCACCCAAAGCCTGTCTGGTCATGCCACAAGCTTTCTAACTGCGCAGAAGGGATCCTGCACACCTCCTTACTATGCTGGCAGTAGGGCTCAACGTCATCAGGCGGTTTTTACATTGAAATATCTGGGAAATGTGAGTCACACAGCTGAGGAGTTGTGGTCAGCTCTGGAGAACCAATTTCATGAATGGTTGTCTCCACTGGACCTGAAACCAGGGAAGGCCGTGTTCGACAATGCTGCAAACCTGGGTGCGGCCCTTCGCCGGGGCAATGTCACACACGTGCCTTGTATGGCTCACGTGTTGAACCTGGTTGTCCAGCAATTTTTAGCCCACTATCCCAGACTAGATGGCTTTCTGCAGAGGGCACGGTCGCTGTGTGCTCACTTCCGCCGTTCGCATCCCGCAGCTCAGCGACTTACATCTCTACAGAAGTCGTTGGGCCTGCCATTTCACCGGCTAAAATGCGATGTGCCTACCCGGTGGAATTCAACACTGCACATGTTGCAGCGACTGTGGCAGCACCGACAAGCCCTGGTGCAATACGTTCTGACGTATAGCCTGGGCCAACGAGATTCAGAGGTGGGGCAAATCACGCTGGAGGAGTGGTCTCAGATCAGGGACCTATGCACCCTTCTGCACAGTTTTGAAATGGCGACGAAGATGTTTAGTGCTGACGATGCCATTATCAGCATGACTATTCCGGTGATTTACATGCTGGAGCACATGTTAAACAGAATTCGGAGTCAGGTGGTGGCACAAGAGGAGGTGGAGGAAGTAGAGGAGGAGGAGTTGTATGCGGAAGGGCTAACATCTGCAAGGTCCAGACGGTCGGCAGCACCAAGGCGGCAGGCATGTGAGGGTGGGGGAGATGGTTTTACCAGAGCGCATGGTAGCAGCCAAACTAGTGAGGAAGGTGCAGGAGCCCAGGAAGAAGTGGAGGACGAACTGATGGAAGACTCATCAGATGAGGGAGACCTTGATCACATTTCTGTTGTGCGAGGTTGGGGGGAGAGGACAGAGGAAGGAAGCATGATTGTTACCTCGCCACCAACACAACAGGGACTTGGTGCTCCTGGATGCGCAACACACATGAGTGCCTTCTTGCTGCACTACCTGCAACATGACCCTCGAATTGTGAGAATTTGAAATAATCCTGACTACTGGGTTGCCACACTGTTAGATCCCCGGTACAAAAGTAAATTTGCAGAAATTATTCCTGCCATAGAAAGGGATGCACGCATGCAGGAGTATCAGCAGAGACTGTTGCAGAATCTTACATGTGCTTTTCCACAAAATACCAGTGGTGCACGTAGTGAATCTCACAGTTCCAACTTGCCAACCGTGGGACCGTCAAGTGTTCAGCACTCAAACCGTAACAGAACCACAGTATCTGCTGGTAATATCAATTTTGCGGAATCATTTCACCACTTTTTTAGCCCATCCTTTGCAAGGCCACAGGAGACAAGAAGTCTGACACATAGTCAACGCCTAGAGACGATGGTACAGGAGTATCTCCAAGTAAACATTGAAGCCATGACTGTGTCACTGGACCCTTGCTCTTTTTGGGCTTCCAATCTGGATAAATGGCCGGAGCTAGCCACTTACGCCTTGGAGATCTTGTCATGCCCCGCAGCCAGCGTTCTGTCTGAACGTGTGTTCAGCGCTGCTGGTGGTGTGCTGACAGATAAGCGCACGCGGCTCTCCACTGATAATGTAGACAGACTCACGTTCATAAAGATGAACAAATCATGGATCCGAAATGACTTTTCTACCCCTGTGTCATCCTGGGGAGAGTAAAAGCTTGATGATTGGTTAAAATCACCCTACCAACCGTTTTAAGCTTTCAAATTACTAATCATGTTTATCTGTATCTTGACTGGAAAATAATTTGGGCTTTGTAGCAGTGTGCAGCACTGATCCTATTAGGCCATCTATACTAAAGCTTCACCAGATTTAAAATTAAAAATAATTTTTAGCTGCATCTAGCCCGGAAAATAATTTTGGGGCTCCGAGATGCGCAAGGCACATAAGTGCCTTCTTGCTGCACTACCTGCAGCATGACCCTCATATTGTCAGAATTCGAAGTAATCATGACTACTGGGTTCCCACACTCTTAGATCCCCCAAACTTTTCGATCAACCTTTTCATTTTAATAAAGACCAAAAAAATGGTCATTTTTGAAATTATAAGCATTAGCAGGTTGTTAGAAACTGAAATCAAACAGTTTTCAACTCAAAACTTTATTCTAGGTGATGTTACATTTTCACATAGGACCCCTTGTTCGAAAGGAGCTTCTGAACTCTCTCGTCCATTGAATTTGTCAGGTTTTGGATGGTTTCTGCTTCAATTGTTTTGCATGAGGACAGAATACCCTCCCAGAGCTGTTGCTTAGATGTGAACTGCCTCCCGCCATCATAGACACTCCTTTTAATGATGCTCCAAAGGTTCTGAATGGGGTAGAGGTCAGGGGAGCATGGGGGTCACACCATAAGTTTGTCCCCTTTTATGCCCATATCAGCCAGAGATGCAGATGTTTTATGTGCAGCATGAGATGGTGCATTATCATGCAGAAAAATGATCTTGCTGTGAAATACACGGTTCTTCTTCTTGAACCATGGCAGGAAGTGCTGTTTGAGAAAATCCACATACATTATGGAGTTCATCTTTAGCGCCTTCAGGGATCCTAAAGGGGCCGACAATCTCTCTCCCCATGATTCCAGCCCAAAACATTACTCCACCTCCTCCTTGTTGGCGCTGTAGCCGTGTTTGCGTGGGGTGTCCATCAACCAGCCATCCTCCACTCCATCCATCTGGACCATCGAGCGCTGCACGGCACTCATCCGTGAACAAAACAGTTTTGAAATCAGTCTTCATGTAATGTTTGGCCCACTGGAGCCGTTTCTGCTTGTGTGAAGTGGATAGAGGAGGTCGACAGGATGGCGCATGCACAGAGGCAAACCTCTGAAGGACCCTGCATCTTGTTGTTCGGGGGACGTTGGAGGCACAAGCAGCTTCAAAAACTTGTCTGCTGCTATGACAAGGCTTTTTTGCCGCTGCTCTTTCAACCTGACGTAATTGCCTGTAGGAAAGAGTCCTCAATTTGCCCTTATCAGCACGCACACGTGTGTACTGTGAATCAGCTACATACTTCTTGATTGCCAAGACACTTCATCCTGATCATCGCACAATGTTGATTGTAGTCATGCCTTGACCTAAACACTCCACAATTTGTTGCTTCTCAGCAGCCGACACATCCTTTTTCTTTCCCATTTTGGCAGAAAATGTAGGCTGCTTAATAATGTGAGAGAGCCTTCTTAAGTAGTCTTGCCTTTCATTGGACACACCTGCCAAACTAATTAGCACAGGTGTCAGCAATTGCTTACAGTGATATAAAGAGCCCTGACACACATCACCATCAATGAGTTTAACTGACAAACAAACAAATTCTTCCCTTATCACTCCTAAACACTTTTTGTATAATAATTTGGAACGCAGTGTACATGTGCTTTTCCACAAAACACCAGTGGTTCACGTAGTGAATCTTACAGTTCTAACTTGCCAACCGTGGTCTGTATGGAGTTGTTCAATAAAGGGCCCAAAATTAAGATAACATAGATGGGAGAGGTCTCTATGAATAGGAATTCCTAAGTATTTGATACCCTGTGAGGGCCAGGCAAAGGGAAAGTTGGACTGGATGGAATCCTATATGGATTTGGGGAAGGAGACATCAAGGGCCTCAGACTTCGCTGCATTGATTTTAAAATTTTACCATGTAACAAAGTGATCTATTTCAGCCATAACAGCATGGATGGATATATGTGATTGAGTGATATATACTAGGACATCATCAGCAAATAGAGAGCACTTGTACTCGGTGCCTCCCACCTCAATCCACCTAATATTGGGGTTATGGCGAATTGATGAGAGCAGGTGCTCCGTCACTAGGATGTATAAGAGAGGGGACAGAGGACATCACTGCCTTGTCCCATTGGTGATTGTGAAAGGTGATGAAAATGTTCTGACGCACCCCCTGGGCCTTGGGACACCCGGAGCCGGACCCTTTTTGGTGGATGCTGGTGGTTGTAGTCTTCGTGGCGGCGACCCAGTTCCGTGGCTCAGGGCGGTCAAACCAGTGGCGGAACTATTTATGTGGTTTTCATGTTTAAATGTCCGACTACGCCACCCGTGGATTGCGGTCAGAGTGAACCGCCGCTACAGGGCAGACCACTGAGGCTGGTGTTGTGGGTGCAGCAGAGCGTAGCATAACTCCCCACGGGAGGAGTATAGCCTCAGGGCAGTGTATGCGGAGGATGGGGGTGATGGTGCAGGGCAGCAGCAGTAACGACACGGAGTCAGTGATGCAGTTCAGGGCCTTTACTCACAGTTGTTATTATCCAGACCACGTCTGCAGGTAACGGCTGCCCACGTCGTACTGTGCTCACCAGGTGAGGGGCTCAGACAACTCCCAGATAACTTTGGAGCACTTCACAGGACCCCCTTTGTGTGTCCTTTGTCTGGCCTTTCTTACCAACACTTCTGTCCGGCTGCCTCGGGCCTCCTCTTGGTAAACTTGGCGCCAGTTTCCCTGACCCTATGTGGTGCCTTCCTAGCGGGTGTAGCGAGGGGCTGCGCCACATAAAATGTCAGAGCCTCCGGTTTCTAGCTGAGGGTCGTTTCCTGCCTCCACTAGTTCGGGGACCGGTCTCCCCCTTTGGCCTGACCCCTCCACGCAGGTGGATTCGGGCGTGCGGTGGCGACTCGCCCGTCCACACCCCTGGGATCCCTTCATTCCTCATTCCTGGAGCCTTCTCCGCTCCTCTTCCTTCCTTCTCCCTCTTCCAGGCCTGGGCCTCTGTTACTAGGCCCGCCTCCGGAGCAGAGCTCATGCAGAGCCCCTGCTCCCTGCCACTTCTGCTCAGACTTCTCTGCACTGAACTAAGATGGTGCCCACCTTTTATACTCCCTTCTCAATGCACCCAGGAACTGCTTCCTCCCTGCTCCTGCACTACAGGGTTCCCCTTCCTCAGTGTTCCCTCCCCCCACTCCAGCCAGGGACAGGGACTGTCGTGCCCATCTCAGGGGCATATTGGTCGCCCTGCCCCACGGCAATGTGGTGTAATGCATGCAGGTGTTGGGTCCTGATCCACACTCCATCCTTACCTGAGAGTGAGATATCACACCTCTGGGTGAGGTGCAATACGTCTGTAGCAACCGAGCCCTCAGGGTGCTACAGTTCCATTTATCTTCAGCCTAGGTGACGTATTGCGATACAGGGCCGTGATTTTGGCTATAAAAGGGTCCCCTAGACCCCTACCCCAAGCTTTTTAAGAGAATCATATATGGCGTGCCAGGAGACTCTATGGAATGCTTTCTCAGCATCCAACGAGAGTATCTAATTACAAATTTTTAACTGCATCTAGCCCAGGAAATACTTTGTGCCTAGTAGCAGTGTCTGCTAGTGAGCGGATTATCCCGGCTGTTAAGCAAGCTGCACCACCTGTAGTTTAGACACTTAATTTTTTCAAAGGAAATGCTTCGGGACCATGGGATACTTAGTGAAGAGCATGAGGAGGCACCCCAAGGCATAGGGGCTGGGACTGGCAGTAGGATGCCTTGCGGTGGACAGCCGAGCTCGATCCTTATAAAAGCTTTTTAACTGCAGCAGCTTTAGTGGACGCTACTGGAGCTGGAATTACCGCGGCTGCTGGCATGAGACTTGCCCTCCAATAGATCCTTGTAAATGGATTTAAAGTGTATTCATTCAAATTAGAGAGACAATTTAAATTAAAAAGCTTAGAGCTGCCTCCACCACAGGGGGGCTCGCTCGACCCACCAGCGGACAGGCACCAGTATTGGGAGAGGGGGGCTGGCCGTCAGGGTTCACCGCGGCTCTGGCACAAACCCGGCGACACGGAGGTGGCACGGGCAGGAGCGGACTGGCCGTGTCGGCTTCTCACTTTTTGGATTTTAGAAGAGCATGACATGCCTATATCTGTGTCTCCCCCTCCTTTTACTCCTCCACCTCTTTTATTTTCGCATGACTATATGTACTTGTCACTTTTCCATGTGTTAGTTATGTCTACTGAGCAGTTTGTCAGCTTTTGGACACCTTTGAAGGTGTTTTCTATGTGTTTCTATGTGTTTTTGTTTGCCTGCCATTGGTTTTAACGGTGTTCGAAGGTGTTCGACGAACAGTTCGACGAACAGTTCGGCGAACACACGGGTGTTCGACGAACCGAACCGAACTCGAACACTACGGGGGTGGCTCAACACTAGTTATGAAGAATAGAGGGGTCCCCACACCATTTTTTAAATTATTTAAAGAAATAATTTAAAAAAATGGCGTGGGGTTCCCTAATTTTTGACAACCAGCCAAGCTAAAGCAAGACAGCTGGAGGCTGGTATTCCCAGGCTGGTAAGGGGCCATGGATATTGGCCCCCTCCTGGTGAAAAATAGCAGTCCACAGCCGCCCCAGAAAAGGTGCATCAATTAGATGCCCCAATTCTGGCACTTTGCCCTGCTCTTCCCACTACCGTGTGGCGGTGGCAAGTAGGGTAATATTTGTGGGGTTGTTGTCACCTTTGTATTATCAAGTGACATCAAGCCCATGGGTTAGTAATGGAGAGGCATCTACAAGACGCCTCTCCATTACTAATCCTATAGTCAGATTGTTAAATAAAACACAAACACCCAGAATAAAATCTTTTATTTGAAATAAAACACACACTATTACTTTTTTTATTTAAAAATAACAAACACAGTTATACTCTCCTAATGCCCATTCTATAGAAGCCCTCATCTCCTGTAAGAAACCAAAAATAAAAAACAATGATATACCTCACCTGTCCGAAGTTCTGTCCCACACCGTAATCCAACTCTGGGATAAATAGTTTTCAACCTTGACCAGGCCAAGGTGCAACCATCCCGGCTGAAAACCACTAAGGAACGAGCTGCTGCGAGCTCAGCCTCAGTGACTAGCGGTGACATCATAGAGTTAACCGCTGGTCATTGAGGCTGTGTTCCCAGCCAGGCCATTAGCAGTGATCTCACTGAGGTCACCACAGTTCATTGCTCCGTTAGGTGTTTGGTACTGACCCCGAACTTTACTGTTTTAGTTCACCCATCTCCAGTCACCAATTTTCTAAGTAAATATATTTCTAAAGGTGCGATTGACATGAAATTCTCAACAGATGTCGGTAATAGCCCATCCAATCCACACAGGCAAAGAAATCAAACCATAGATGTACATAGGTTAGGTTATGTGTGATAATGAGAAATGACACAGAGAAAAAGTATTAAACATGCTTACTGAAATGTATTTAATACTTTGTACAAACGCCTTTGTTGGTGATGACAGCTTCAAGATGCCTCCTGTATATAAAAACTAGTCACATGCATTGCTCAGGTATAATTTTGACCCATTCTTCCACATAAACACTCTTAAAATCCTGAAGGTTCTGGGCTCCCCCTATGAATTCTAAGCTTTAGTTCCTTCCATTAATTTTCTATTGGATTCCGGTCAGGTGATTGGCTGGGCCATTATAGCAGCTTTATTTTCATTCTCTGCAACCAATTGAGAGTTTCCTTGGCTGTGTGTTTGAGATCATTGTCTTGTTGTAATGACCACCCTCATTTCATCTTCATCATCCTGGTAGATGGCAGAATATTTTTTAGCAAGAATGTCTCGGTACATTTATCCATTCATCCTTCCTTCAATTATATGAAGCTTGCCAGGGCCATATGATGAAAAACAGCCCCACACCATGATGTTTCCACGAAACTTAACTGTTGGTATGGTGTTTTTGGTGTGATATGCAGTGCCTTTTGGCCTCCAAACATGGTGTATTATGGCATCCAAAGAGTTCAATTTTTGTCTCACCTGACTATATTCTCCCAGTATTTCATAAGCTTGTCTAAATGTTGGTGAGCAAACTGTAAACACACTTGAACATGCTTTTTGTTCAGCAATGGCGTCTTGCATGGTGAGTGTGCATACATGGAGGTTGAGTGCATTACTTATAATTTTCTTTGAAACAATTGTACTTGCTGATTTCAGGTCTTTCTGTAGCTCTTCACATGTGGTCCTTGGCTTTTGGACAACGCTTCTGATAATTTGTTTCACTCCTCTGTCTGAAATTTTGCGGGGAGCATCTGGTCATTGCCGGTTTATGGTGAAATTATTTTCTTTCCACTTATGGATTATGGCCCCAACAGTGCTCACTGGAACTTTCAGTAGTTTAGAAATTCTTCTGTAAACAATGCCTTCAGTATGTTTTGCATCAATATGGTTGCGAAGGTCTTGAGAAAGCTCACTGGTTTTACCCATCATGAGATGTTTCTTTGTTGGCACCCTGGAAATGAATGAGACACCATTTTATATGCCATCAGTTAAACCAGCTGATATTATTTTTCACTAAGTGTCAGGATTGCTTTCTAACTACTGCTAGATTTCAGCTGGTGTCAAGACTTTCCACAGCTTTTTGCATTGCTTTCTTCATGTGTTCAATACTTTTTTCCTTATCATTTCTCATTATTATACATATCTTAATTTATGGACATCTATGGTTTGATTTCCTTACCTGTCTAAATTGCATGAGTTGGTACTGACATCTGGTGATAATTTCATGTCAATAGCACCTTTAAAAAAATATATATATAGTTACTATGTATATATATATATATATATATATATATATATATATATATATATATATACAGTACAGACCAAAAGTTTGGACACACCTTCTCATTTAAAGATTTTTCTGTATTTTCATGACTATGAAAATTGTACATTCACACTGAAGGCATCAAAACTATGAATTAACACATGTGGAATTATATACTTAACAAAAAAATGTGAAACAACTGAAAATATGTCTTATATTCTAGGTTCTTCAAAGCAGCCACCTTTTGCTTTGATGACTGCTTTGCACACTCTTGGCTTCTCTTGATGAGCTTCAAGAGGTAGTCACCGGAAATGGTTTTCACTTCACAGGTGTGCCCTGTCAGGTTTAATAAGTGGGATTTCTTGCCTTATAAATGGGGTTGGGACCATCGGTTGTGTTGTGCAGAAGTCTGGTGGATACACAGCTTATAGTCCTACTGAATAGACTGTTATAATTTGTATTATGGCAAGAAAAAAGCAGCTAAATAAAGAAAAACGAGTGGCCATCATTACTTTAAGAAATGAAGGTCAGTCAGTCCGAAAAATTGGGCAAACTTTAAATGTGTCCCCAAGTGCAGTTGCAAAAACCATCAAGCGATACAAAGAAACTGGCTCACATGAGGACCGCCCCAGGAAAGGAGGACCAAGAGTCACCTCTGCTTCTGAGGATAAGTTTATCCGAGTCACCAGCCTCAGAAATCGCAGGTTAACAGCAGCTCAGATTAGAGACCAGGTCAATGCCACACAGAGTTCTAGCAGCAGACACATCTCTACAACAACTGTTAAGAGGAGACTTTGTGCCGCAGGCTTTCATGGTAAAATAGCTGCTAGGAAACCACTGCTAAGGACAGGCAACAAGCAGAAGAGACTTGTTTGGGCTAAAGAACACAAGGAATGGACATTAGATCATTGGAAATATGTGCTTTGGTCTGATGAGTCCAAATTTGAGATCTTTGGTTCCAACCACTTTGTCTTTGTGCGACGCAGAAAAGGTGAAGGGATGGACTCTACATGCCTGTTTCCCACCGTGAAGCATGGAGGAGGAGGTGTGATGGTGTGGGGGTCCTTTGCTGGTGGCACTGTTGGGGATTTATTCAAAATTGAAGGCATACTGAACCAGCATGGCTACCACAGCATCTTGCAGCGGCATGCTATTACATCCGGTTTGCGTTTAGTTGGACCATCATTTATTTTTCAACAGGACAATGACCCCAAACACACCTCCAGGCTGTGTAAGGGCTATTTGACCAAGTAGGAGAGTGATGGGGTGCTACGCCAGATGACCTGGCCTCCACAGTCACCAGACCTGAACCCAATCGAGATGGTTTGGGGTGAGCTGGACCGCAGAGTGAAGGCAAAAGGGCCAACAAGTGCTAAGAATCTCTGGGAACTCCTTCAAGATTGTTGGAAGACCATTTCCAGTGACTACCTCTTGAAACTCATCAAGAGAATGGCAAGAGTGTGCAAAGCAGTCATCAAAGCAAAAGGTGGCTACTTTGAAGAACCTAGAATATAGCACATATTTTCAGTGGTTTCACACTTTTTTGTTAAGTATATAATTCCACATGTGTTAATTCATAGTTTTGATGCCTTCAGTGTGAATGTACAATTTTCAAAGTCATGAAAATACAGAAAAATCTTTAAATGAGAAGGTGTGTCCAAACTTTTGGTCTATACTGTATATATATATATATATATATATATATATATATATATATACACTGCTCAAAAAAATAAAGGGAACACTCAAATAACACATCCTAGATCTGAATGAATGAAATATTCTCATTGAATACTTTGTTCTGTACAAAGTTGAATGTGCCAACAACAAAATCACACAAAAATCATCCATGGAAATCAAATTTATTAACCAATGGAGGCCTGGATTTGGAGTCACCCCCACATTAAAGTGAAAAAAACACACTACAGGCTAATCCAACTTTGATGTAATGTCCTTAAAACAAGCAAGTCAAAATGAGGCTCAGTATTGTGTGTGGCCTACATGTGCCTCTATGACCTCCCTATAACACCTGGGCATGCTCCTGATGAGGTTGCGGATGGTCTCCTGTGGGATCTCCTCCCAGACCTGGACTAAAGCATCCGCCAACTCCTGGACAGTCTGTGGAGCAACGTGACATTGGTGGATGGAGCTAGACATTATGTCCCAGATGTGCTCAATCGGATTCAGGTATGGGGAATGGGTGGGCCAGTCCATAGCTTCAATGCCTTCATCTTGAAGGAACTGCTGACACACTCCAGCCACATGAGGTCTGGCATTGTCCTGCATTAGGAGGAACCCAGGGCTAACCACACCAGGATATGGTCTCACAAGGGGTCTGAGGATCTCATCTCGGTACCTAATGGCAGTCAGGCTACCTCTGGTGAGCACATGGAGGGTTGTGCGGCCCTCCAAAGAAATGCCACCCCACACCATTACTGACCCACTGAAGGATGTTGCAGGCAGCAGATCGATCTCCATGGCATCTCCAGACTCTGTCACGTCTGTCACATGTGCTCAGTGTGAACCTGCTTTCATCTGTGAAGAGCACAGGGCGCCAGTGGCAACTTTGCCAATCCTGGTGTTCTGTGGCAAATGCCAAGCGTCCTGCATGGTGTTGGGCTGTGAGCACAACCCCCATCTGTGGACGTCGAGCCCTCATACAACCCTCATGGAGTTGGTTTCTAACCGTTTGTGCAGGCACATGCACATTTGTGGCCTGCTGGAGGTCATTTTGCAGGGCTCTGGCAGTGCTCCTCGTGTTCCTCCTTGCACAAAGGAGGAGGTAATGGTCCTGCTGCTGGGTTGTTGCCCTCCTATAGCGCCCTCCACATCTCCTGGTATCTGCTCCATGCTCTGGGCACTGTGCTGACAGACACAGCTACCCTTCTTGCCACAGCTCGCACTGATGTGCCATCCTGGATGAACTGCACTACGTGAGCAACTTCTGTGGGTTGTACTGTAGACACCGCCTCATGCTACTGTACCTCTAGAGGTGAGAGCAATGGCAAAATGAAAAAGTGACCAAAACAACAGCCAAAAAAGATGAGAACAGAGAAATGGTCTGTGGTCACCACCTGCAGAACCACTCCGTTATAGGGGGTGTCTTGCTAATTGCCTATCATTTCAACCAGTTGTCTGTTCCATTTGCACAACAGCAGGAGAAATTGATTCACAATCAGTGTTGCTTCATAACTGGACAGGTAGATTTCACAGAAGTGTTATTGACTTGGAGTTACATTGTGTTGTTTAAGTGTTCCCTTTATTTTTTTGAACAGTGCATATATATATATATATATATATATATATATATATATATATATTCTAAGATGGCAGCCGGACATGTCATTATGGGGCAATATATATCATTGAGGCTACAGCACATGTAGAGGGTTAATAGGGTGTATCAGGGCCGAGTTTTATGAGCAGTCAAAGAGATGGGTGGGACTGGCTGCGCACATATCCCCACCACGGGGGTGTGGTATGGCGGTTAAAATGAAGACCGGTTTGCTCATTCAGTGTCTGGATCTGGAGATATGTAGCTCTCCAGTGTGTTAGTCTTTGTTAACTGGACACAAATCCAAGCGGGCAAACTTCCAATATCTTATGGACTATTTACTTTGTGTTTTCACTTTGTGCCCAAACAGGCTGTTTTTTTGTTTGGTTTCCTGAGCGTTTTTTGCCGTTTTAATAAACCAACCTGGACATTTTAATGAAACCGCTTCTTGTGCCTACCTCAACTGCAGAAACCCTACTCTATATATTAGTTTTCCTGTACATAATAATGTCACAGGTGTGTCAGATGTGACAGACAGTCGCCCTGCAGTTGGTTGCAGGAGATCCTATCTTTTGGCATTACAGACACCTTTTTAGCTGTCTCACTCTAGGACCCAGCGGCTACTTCCCTCCTGCTCTAATTGACAATCAGGCTTGGGTATTTAAATAAATAATAGAGGTGGCGGTGATATTCACATGACCCCTTGTGAAGGCTTGGAGCAAGTGCAGTTCTTACTTCCTCTCTGGTGCTAAGAGGACATGTGTGCCATCTCACTGAAGTTGACTCAAGCTAAGCTACTTCCCCCGTTTCTATCTCCCCTTGCAGTCTTTAGTTGTCAGTGGGGATCGACTAGCACTCACCCCCCCTTCCCTATCCAGAGCCAAGTGCTAGAGAAATACAGGGATAGGTTCCTGTGCAGCGATTGGTGAGAAACCAATATAGGGATGGTAGGGGAGACAGGGTACTGCAGATCAGCCTAGGAGGTCTCCACTTCCCCCTTTCCCTAGTGTCTGGGCTCCCTTCCCCTCATCCCTTTGTGTCGCACTTTGTCTTTCCTACACTGTGCATGACAAATGGTCAACATAGTTTTTTTATATAAGCTATAACATAATTTGTTTGCTTGCATAAGTTGCATGGAAATGAATTTTAAACAGATTCAGTTCTGCAAAGTAATCAACTTTATGTACTGACACATTGATTATTATTGGATCTAATTTACTTTAATCTGATTTCATGCACGTATTATGCATAAAAAGTGCATATAAACTGCAAAAGTATTTGAATACATAGCATTTTTAATGTTCTAACCTCTGCAAAAATATAAGATCATTAATGAAAAAGTGCATATGTTCATGCTGACTTCCACAGCACTTTGAACTTGGCAGGCACCTTGGAAATGTGAAATTCTGTTCAATTTCATCACTTACTTTTGGTAGAATCAAGCTAGTAATAAGTAAATGATGATATATTGCTGTATGCTTTCAAAAAAATTACAAGAGAAACATATTGCAGAATAATGTTCTACTTGCTACAGTAGCGGTCAAAAGTTTGGACATCCCTGTTCATACAGTGATTTTATTTATTCTTATTGGAATGAACACATTGTATATTCAGACTGAAACCACGAAGGAACACATATGGAAAAAAGGAGTGAAGAAACACATGTGAAACAAACCAGAAAAAAATTGGTTGAATGCCATTGGAATTCTCTTAAGCAGCTTCATCAGGTAGTCAATTGGAATGCCTTCTAATGAAAAGGTATACCTTGTCAAGAGTACATTTATAGACTCAACTGCTTGTAGAAAGTGTTTATGTCCATGAGGTTTGTTTTGTAGAGTTGGTACATATATATATATACATTGATACAGTGCTGAGCCCTATTCTAAAGCTGAATATGGCAAGAGCCACTCAACTAAGCAAAGAGAAACAGTAGCCAATAATTACTTTAAGATATAAAGGTCATTCAAACTGGAAAATTGCTAGAAGGTTGAAGGCACAGTATGCTCAAGTGCAGTCATAATAATCATTAATCGCTATGATGAAATTTGTTCTCATGGGGACCGTCCCAGAAAAAGGAAGACCAAGAATTACCTTTGCTGAAGAGTATGAGTTTATCAGAGCAACCAGCTTCAGCTAAAGCAAAGTGACAGCACTTCAGATAATAGCCCTTATAAATTATGCACAAACAGTACCAAACATCTCAATATCAACTGTCCAGAGGAAATTGCGAGAAGCAGGCCTTTATGGTCAAATTGCTGCAAAGAAGCCACTAGTGAGGACCACAAAAATTGAAGAGACGTGTTTGGCCCAAGAAACAAAAGGACTTTACATTAGATCAGTGGAAATCTGTACAGCCGTCTGATAAGCCAAAAGATGAAAATTTTGGTACTAACTTGAAGCTGCATGAGAAAATGCCAAGAGTGTGTAAAGCTGTCCTCCGAATAAAAAGTGACTACTTTGAGAGATCTATGGTTTAATACATATTTTGGTTTGTTTCGCACATGTTTATTTATTCTTTGTTTCCATTTGTATTCCTTTATGATTTTGCTGAATCTACAATGTGGACATTCTAATGAGAACTAGGAAAACCATTTCCTGAACAGGTGTGTCTAAACTTTTGACTGGTACTATACATGTTACTATTTATGGCATTGTAGGAGTACAAAGTATTGATTTTAGTAACTAAAAGTGTTCTCTAGCCAATAGCCATTTACATCCTACTTATCAGATACACCTTTAGCTTGCTACAGCCGCAACACTACCTAATCTAAATATTGATAATTACAAGATCTTTTTTTTGATTTTTACTATCCATGTGTCATCTGTTTTTCTCATATGCAAAAAAAGATAAGGACTTCCCATTTAGATACAAAAGATTGCAAGGATATAATTTTTTTATAATGTATACAAATCAGTATGGTTTGATACAGCCATAGTAATGCTTCAAATCTCCCCATTTTCTATTGCTGGTGTAGTTGATTTAGTTTACTGATTTAAAGAGAAATATATATATATATATATATATATATATATATATATATACTGTATATCAGTTGAAACCAAAAGTTTACATACACTATATAAAAAGACACATCTGCATGTTTTTCTCAATATCTGACATGAAATCAGACTAAACCTTTCCCGTTTTAGGTCATTTAGGATTACCATAATTTTTAACATTTACCAAATGCCAGAATAATGAGAGAGAGAGAGAATGTTTTAAGGCATTTTTATTACTTACTGCAAAGTCAAAAGTTTGCATACATTTCATTAGTATTTGGTACCTTTGCCCTTAAACTGAATGACTTGGGTCCAACGTTTGGGATATCCTTCCACAAGCTTCTCACAATAGTTGGTTGGAATTTTGGCCCATTCCTCCTGACAAAACTGGTGTAACTGATCCAGGTTTGAAGGTCGCCTTGCTCGCACCTGCCTTTCCAGCGTTGCCCATAAATTTTTAATAGGATTGAGATCAGGGCTTTGTGATGGCCACACCAAAACATTGACTTTGCTATCCTTAAGCCACTTTGTTACCATTTTGGCAGTATGCTTCGGGTCATTGTCCATTTGGACCCATTTCCGCTCAAGCTTTAACTTCCTGGCTGATGTCTTAAGATGTTGCTTCAGTATTGCCACATAATCTTCTTTTCTCATGATGCCATCTATTTTGTTAAGTGCACCAGTCCCTCCTGCAGCAAAACAACCCCACAACATGATGCTGCCACCCCTGTGTTTCACAGTTGGGATGGTGTTCTTAGGCTTCCAAGCTTCTCCCTTTTTCCTCCAAACATAACGATTGTCATTATGCCCAAAAAGTACAATCTTAGCTTCATCAGACCACAGGACTTCTCCAAAAAGTAAAGTCTATGTTCCTGTATGCATTTGCAAACATTAATCTGGCTTTTTTATGTTTCTTTTGGAGTAATGGCTTCTCCCTGGCAGAGTGGCCTTTCAGCCCATGTTTATATATACATACACACTGTATATATAGATATATAAATATATATAGCTATATATATATATATAAATATATAGGTATATACATATATATATATATATATATATATATATATATATATATATACACAGTATACATACAGTCATCCCCAAAAGTGTTGGAACCCTTGAAATTGTTCCATAAAATGAAGTAATTCTCCCAGAAAATTATTGCAATTACACAAGTTTTGTTATTCACATGTTTACTAGTAAAGAGCGATCAATAAAATGCTTGGGCGCTCGTCACTCGAGTCGAACAAATCGTAATGCTCGGGTGTTCGACCCTAGTAACAAGTATAATTGAAGTCAATGGGAAACTCAAGCATTTTTCTGGCGGTCCCCCCCCCCCCCCCCCGAGGCCTGGAAGGGTCTAAAAATTGCTCAAATCGATGGAAGCAGCATTGGAACAACATGGAGAAGACCTCTGGAAGCATCTCTGAATCCCTGGTCTCTGCTGTGAACAATGTTGGCAGATTATTACGCCACTTTTACGGACTGACAATAAAACATACAGAACCAAAGCAAAAATGCATTTTACTGGAAAGAATGTTCATGTCACGCAAGGTGTAGAAAAGACTAAGTGCAACACGAAGGGAAGAGGGGAAGGGAGCCCACACCCTAGGGAAAGGGGGAGTGGAGACCTCCTAGGCTGATCTGATATCACCCTGTCTCCCCTAACATCCCTATATTGGTTCCTCACCAATCGCCACCAGGAGCCTAAACCCTGTATTTTCCTAGAGCTTGGCCCTGTATAGGGAAGGGGGGATGAGCACTAGTCAGTCCCCACTAACAACAAGACAACAAGGGAGAGAAACACGGGGGAAAGTAACTTAACTTGAGCTGACTTCAGGGAGATTACACCAAACGTCCTCCTAGGCACCAGAGAGGAAGTAAGCAGACTGCAATAGCTCCAAGCCTTCACAAGGGAACATGTGAATATAACCGACATCTCCCTGTAGCAAACAGAAAGTATTTAAACCCCCAGACCTGAGTGTTAATTAGCAGGAGAGAGGTAGCCGCTGGGTCCTAGAGTGAGACAGATCTAAGACGGTGTCTTTAATGGCAAACAAAGAGATCTTCTGCAACCAACTGCATGGTGACTGTCTGTCACATCTGACACACCCGTGAAAGTTAATTATTATTATTATCATTTATTTATATAGCGCCATTGATTCCATGGTGCTTTACTTAAGTAGGGGTTACATACCAAATACAGATATCACTTACAGTAAACATGCTAACAATGATAGACTGGTACAGAGGGAAAAGGTCCCTGCCCTTGCGGGCTTACATTCTACAGGAATGGGGAAGGAAGTTAAAAAAACATTTTTTCCAGAATTATGACTTGTATATAAGGCAAAATAAATAAGAGCAAAAAAATGCTCCTCCACACCTTGGGCTATTTTCACACATAGTGTTTTTGCTGTGTTTTTGCACATTCACGTTGCTTTCAATGGTAAAAAAACATTCACCAGTAAATATAATTTTAACATTTTACTACCTTTTCTGGCCATGTGGTGTATGAGACATGATCAGACACATCCTGTTTAATTTATTAAGGAGGGACTCTGAAAGTCACAAAGCTTATTTTTTCAGGGCCATCAGGCGGCCCTCACTATTTGTAGAGGGCCATAAGGCGGCCCTTACTATTGTTAGATGACCAGCAGTCGGCCCTCACTATTGTTAGACAGCCAGCAGATGGCCCTCACTATTGTCAGAGGGGCATCCGGCGGACCTCACTTTAATTTTAGAGGGCTAGCTGCCAGCCCTCACTAAGCAAATTTGGGGGGCCAGCATCTGGCTATGCTTTGCATAGCTGTATATTGGTACTGCAATATAATTTATTCATCGGACGAGGTAAAATTTTCTTTTTCGCATTAATAATGTAAAGTTTGAAACTTTTAGGTGCAGAAGCAGCACTCAAAATTTATAGAAAGCCAGCAGGCGGCCCCCACTATTTTTAGAGGGCCATCAGGCGGCCCTCACTAAACATTTTTGGAGGGTTAGCAGCTGGCTATGCTTTGCAGTGCTGTATATTGCTACTGCAATATAATTTATCCATCTGAGGTGGGCAAATTTTCTTTTTCGTATTAATACTGTAAAGTTTGAAATTTGGAGGGACAGCAGGTGACCAACACAATTTATGGAATATCAGCAGGCGGCCTCCACTATTTTCAGAGGGCTAGAAGGAGTCTTGAAGTCTTGACTAGTGTTGAGCGAGTATGTTCTATTAACCCTTTCGCCGAGTATGCTCAGGCCGAGCTCCGAGTATTTACAGCTGCTCGGTGATATGTTTGAATCGCTCCTGTGTGCATGATTTGCGACTGTTTGACAGTTTTACTACATGTGAGGAATGTCTATTTCTTACACATTCCTCACATGTAATAAAGCTGTCAAACAGTTGCAAATCATGCACACGGGAGCGATTCAACCGTATCACTGAGCAGCTGTAAATACTCGGAGCTCGACCCGAGCATACTCGGAACAGAACATACTCGCTCCACACTAGTCTTGACAGATAAGACCAAGATAGAGCTTTTTGGTAAAGCACATCATTCAACTGCTTACTGTAAATGGAATGAGGCCTTCAAATAAAAGTTACAGTTAAATATGGTGGCGGTTCAAAAATATTTAGGGGTTGATTTGCTGCCTCTGGCACTAAGTGCCTTGACTGTGTGCAAGGCATCTTGAAATGTGAAGATTCCCAAAGGATTTTGGGTCACAATATAGTGCCCAGTGTTAGAAATCTGGGTTTGCATCCTACGTCATGGTTCTTCCAGCAGAACAATAACACTAAACATACTTCAAAAAGCACTCAGAATTGGATGGAAGCAAAGCACTGGAGAGTTCTGAAGTGGTAATTCCAGCTCCAGTAGTGTAAAGTCTCCCACCACTATCTCATACATACAGATGCTAGAGAGAAACTGTGAATGGACCCATTAAATCAGTTAATTTTGCCTGCTTTGATAATTTACAGATCACTGTAAAAATCACGAATCTGGCAATCATTTTATGGATGAAACTGCAGCAGCGGTGAAACGCGCGTCAAGGTACCAAGTGAGCCATCCAAGACCACATCCCTATGTCTACAGGAAATATACCTTTCCTTATTATATACTCTGATATTGCCTTCATGATATTATCAATAGCAGTATCTCTATTTAACCTAATATAGAGACTAGAGATGAGCGTTGTTCTACTCGAACTGTTCGCCAATCTCAAATTCGAGCTGTTTTGGGCGGTGTTCGAGCCGTTCGGCGAACACGAACAATTTGAGAAAAATTCGGCTGTTCGAGGTTATGTTCGATAACTGTTCGTGCACCAAAATCATAACTGGATTTTTTCTCAGTAATGATGAAAATTAATGTTAATACGCAGTTTGAGTGTACAGCGGGGTGGGGGGAGGGGCAGGGGATGGATCTCTGCAGGAACAATGAAGATCTCCATTTTTTTTTTCTCTTTCCCGCATTTACAGTGGGGAGGTGCAATCTGTCAGCCTATCAGCAGCGCACACACGGAGCGAAGTGCTTTTTTTCACACAAGCAAGGGCATGTGTCATTGGCAGTGTATGTCACATGTCCTTGCCCTATAAGACCAAGCCATTTTCCCCGTCGCCACCATTTTCTCACTGCTGCAGCTGCGTGTTAGACGGCACCGCTGTTGCTGTGTGCGCTATACCTTGTTAATTTCAAGCCAATTTTCGCACAAATCTACAGATAGCTTGGGAGTAGGGAATAGTTGTGATTGCAGTCCTTTTAAGGACTAGGTTACAGCATTTCCTACGACTTTTATCAGGCAGGTCTGTGCTCTTAAATAGATAGATTGTGGGAGTAAAGACTAATTGTAATTGGAGTCCTTTTCAGGACTAGGTTACATCAGTTCCTATCAGTTTTTGCCAGGCAGGTCTGTGCCAGTGCTGTGCAAGTTTTTTTCACAGCATTTGGCTGAATCTAGCAAAGCTAATCCTTTTTGGCCTATTGCAGAGTGTGTTAGTCAGTGGAGAAGCCTATCTGTGTTGCAAGATATACCACCTGTGTATAGAATACCAATTTTTTTACTGCACCTAGTGAAGTAAAATCTTTTGGGCATAGCATCATTCTATTAGTCCATCTATACTGACCTCCATCAGGTTGCAAATTGAATATAATTTTTTTCTGCATCTAGCTCTGAAAAAATATTGGGCTTCTAGCTGTGTGTGGGACTTGTTGTATTAGTCCATCTATACTGACCTCCATCAGGTTGCAAACTGAATATATTTTTTTCTGCATCTACCTCTGAAAAAATATTGGGCTTCTAGCTGTGTGTGGGACTTGTTCTATTAATCCATCTATACAGACCTCCATCAGGTTGCAAACTGAATATATTTTTTTCTGCATCTACCTCTGAAAAAATATTGGGCTTCTAGCTGTGTGTGGGACTTGTTGTATTAGTCCATCTATACTGACCTCCATCAGGTTACAAACTGAATATATTTTTTTCTGCATCTACCTCTGAAAAAATATTGGGCTTCTAGCTGTGTGTGGGACTTGTTCTATTAATCCATCTATACAGACCTCCATCAGGATGCAAACTGAATATAATTTTTATCTGCATCTAGCTCTGAAAAAATATTTGGCCTTCTAGCAGTGTGTGGGACTTTCTCTATTAGTCCATCAATACTGACCTCCATCAGGTTGCAAATTGAATATAATTTTTATCTGCATCTAGCTCTGAAAAAATATTTGGCCTTCTAGCAGTGTGTGGGACTTTATCTATTAGTCCATCTATACTGACCTCCATCAGGTTGCAAATTAAAAATAATTTTTATCTGCATCTACCTCTGAAAAAATATTTGGGCTTCTAGCTGTGTGTGGGACTTGTTCTATTACTCCATCTATACTGACCTCCATCAGGTTGCAAACTGAATATATTTTTTTCTGCATCTACCTCTGAAAAAATATTGGGCTTCTAGCTGTGTGTGGGACTTGTATTAGTCCATCTATACTGACATCCATCAGGTTGCAAATTATAAATAATTTTTATCTGCATCTACAGTACCTCTGAAAAAATATTTGGACTTCTAGCTGTGTGTGGGACTTGTTCTATTACTCCATCTATACTGACCTCCATCAGGTTGCAAACTGAATATATTTTTTTCTGCATCTACCTCTGAAAAAATATTGGGCTTCTTGCTGTGTGTGGGACTTGTTGTATTAGTCCATCTATACTGACCTCCATCAGGTTGCAAATTAAAAATAATTTTTATCTGCATCTACAGTACCACTGAAAAAATATTTGGGCTTCTAGCTGTGTGTGGGACTTGTTCTATTAGTCCATCTATACTGACCTCCATCAGGTTGCAAATTGAATATAATTTTTATCTGCATCTAGCTCTGAAAAAATATTTGGCCTTCTAGCAGTGTGTGGGACTTTCTCTATTAGTCCATCTATACTGACCTCCATCAGGTTGCAAATTAAAAATAATTTTTATCTGCATCTAGCTCTGAAAAAATATTTGGCCTTCTAGCAGTGTGTGGGACTTTCTCTATTAGTCCATCTATACTGACCTCCATCAGGTTGCAAATTAAAAATAATTTTTATCTGCATCTACCTCTGAAAAAATATTTGGGCTTCTAGCTGTGTGTGGGACTTGTTCTATTAATCCATCTATACAGACCTCCATCAGGTTGCAAACTGAATATAATTTTTTTCTGCATCTAGCTCTGAAAAAATATTTGGCCTTCTAGCAGTGTGTGGGACTTGTTCTATTAGTCCACCTATACTGACCTCCATCAGGTTGCAAATTCAAAATAATTTTTTGTCTGCATCTAGCTCTGAAAAAATATTTGGCCTTCTAGCAGTGTGTGGGACTTTCTCTATTAGTCCATCTATACTGACCTCCATCAGGTTGCAAACTGAATATATTTTTTTTCTGCATCTACCTCTGAAAAAATATTGGGCTTGTAGCTGTGTGTGGGACTTGTTCTATTAATCCATCTATACAGACCTCCATCAGGTTGCAAACTGAATAAAAAATTTTTCTGCATCTACCTCTGAAAAAATATTTGGGCTTCTAGCTGTGTGTGGGACTTGTTCTATTAGTCCTTCTATACTGACCTCCATCAGGTTGCAAATTGAGTATAATTTTTTTCTGCATCTAACCCAGCCAATAGTTTTGGCCTAATACCACAGTTTGGCCACTCAGCTCTGCTCGGTTCCCATCCATTGTTTTTTTGTGCAAACAACTCCAGAGTTGTGAATTAGTTAACCACCAAAATGAGTGGAAAAAGGCCTGCTGCTGGTGGAAAGGGGAATAGGCGTGTTGGGAAGGGGAAAAAAGGTTGTGTCCGTGGGGTAGGTGTTAAAGCAACAGTAACATCTGCAGAAGAAAGACCATCTTCCAGCCAAACTAAAATGTCTACTTCTTTTAGCGGACAATGTGATAAGATCCCTTTCTTACGGCCACGCCAATCGCTACAAATTCCAGATGAGGCACAAAAACAGCAGGTGCTTCAACGGATATCAAGTGCTCCTTTAAGTGGGCTCTCCTCCACATCAACTTCAACATCACAAATACTCCAGTCCTCAAAGGTGTCACCCCAATCGCACTTGCTTCCTCACAGCTCCCAAATCTCCAGCTGCCCGTCTGAGTATGAGGTAGAACAGATGGTTGAGTCTGCAGAGCTGTTTACTCATACTATAGCCTGGGAATCAGAGGTCGACTCCAGCGCTTCTGTGAATCCAGACGAGGAAATGATCTGCACTGATGCCCAGAATCTTTATGAGTCGGATCCAGGACCAGACGCAGAAGGTTCTGACCATAATGTAGACCCTCATTCCCAAACTGTAACTCCTGTTGGTGGAGACAATGAGGAAGACGATGATAAGACTCAAATACCTGATTGGAGCGACAACTTTAGTTTTTTGTCAGGGCAGGAACAGGTTGGCTCTGAGGACGACGGGTGTGATAACGCACAGGGTGATGATGATGAGGTTGGAGATCCCACTTACTGTCAACCCACAGTCAGCCAAGAGATGAGGTCAGCAGAGGAGGTGGAGGAAGATGCTAGTGACGACGAGGTCAGGTTGCGCCTTCCTGGACAGAGACGTAGTACTGGAAGCACGTCAACAACTGCATCCTCAAACACAACTCTGCCTCTCACCACAAATCGTGGTGGCTCTTCAGGTCGCATGGGTGCTAAGCCTTGAATAGCCTGGGCATTTTTTCAGATCGATAAAGATGACCCAACTCGTGTTATCTGTAACATTTGTCAGCAAAAGCTAAGTAGAGGCCAAAAAATACATAGTTTGAGTACTTCACGCATGAACCGGCACATGGACATGAAGCATAAGTTGCAGTGGGAAGCTCAGTGTGCTACAATGCGGCCTAGCCGGCCGGGCCAACCACCGTCTGCCATATCTTGTGCATCCGCGGCCTCTTCATCCTCTGTGACTGGGGGGACAGCAGTCACACCTGTTTTGGGGCGCAGACCTGCCACCTTTTTACCCGCAACAGCCAGCGTGATTGGCAGGTCATCATTTTCTTTGGAGGTGGTAACACCAGCTGGTGTTGAGCGCTGTCCGACATCGATAGCACCACCTTTGGATCAAGGCAACCTAACATGTCCGCCTGCATCTTCCTCACAGACCGGCAGTTTGCCGGGGACACCCTTATCAACCCCGTCTAAGCACAATAGCTAGCCCTCGGTCCCTCAGATGTGGACAAGTAAAAGACCATTTCCTCCTAGCCATGAGAAAGCTAAGAGGTTGAATTTCACCATCTGCAAGCTCTTGGCTACAGAAATGCTGCCTTTCCGCCTGGTGGACACAGAGGATTTTCGAGACCTTATGTCCGTCGCAGTGCCCCAGTACCAGATGCCCAGTCGGCACTACTTCTCAAAGAAAGGTGTGCCTGCTCTCCACCAGCATGTCGCACACAACATCACCGCTTCTTTGAGAAACTCTGTGTGTGACAGGGTGCATTTCACCACAGACACTTGGACGAGTAGGCATGGACAGGGGCGTTACATGTCGCTGACTGGGCACTGGGTAACTATGGTGACAGCAGGACAAGGGGCTGCTGTCCAAGTCTTGCCGTCCCCACGAGTTGTGCGTCAATCCTCTTTATGTCAAAGTTCCTCCACTGCTTCTGCCTCCTCAACCTCCTCTCGGTCTTCCACCTGCACCCAAAGCCTGTCTGGTCATGCCACAAGCTTTCTAACTGCGCAGAAGGGATCCTGCACACCTCCGTACTATGCTGGCAGTAGGGCTCAACGTCATCAGGCGGTTTTTACATTGAAATGTCTGGGAAATGTGAGTCACACAGCTGAGGAGTTGTGGTCAGCTCTGGAGAACCAATTTCATGAATGGTTGTCTCCACTGGACCTGAAACCAGGGAAGGCCGTGTGCGACAATGCTGCAAACCTGGGTGCGGCCCTTCGCCGGGGCAATGTCACACACGTGCCTTGTATGGCTCACGTGTTGAACCTGGTTGTCCAGCAATTTTTAGCCCACTATCCCAGAGTAGATGGCCTTCTGCAGAGGGCACGGTCTCTGTGTGCTCACTTCCGCCGTTCGCATCCCGCAGCTCAGCGACTTACATCTTTACAGAAGTCGTTGGGCCTGCCACTTCACCGGCTAAAATGCGATGTGCCTACCCGGTGGAATTCAACTCTGCACATGTTGCAGCGACTGTGGCAGCACCGCCAAGCCCTGGTGCAATACGTTCTGACGTATAGCCTGGGCCAACGAGATCCAGAGGTGGGGCAAATCACGCTGGAGGAGTGGTCTCAGATCAGGGACCTATGCACCCTTCTGCACAGTTTTGAAATGGCGACGAAGATGTTTAGTGCTGACGATGCCATTATCAGCATGACTATTCCGGTGATTTACATGCTGGAGCACATGTTAAACAGAATTCGGAGTCAGGTGGTGGCACAAGAGGAGGTGGAGGAAGTAGAGGAGGAGGAGTTGTATGCGGAAGGGCTAACATCTGCAAGGTCCAGACGGTCGGCAGCACCAAGGCGGCAGGCATGTAAGGGTGGGGGAGATGGTTTTACCAGGGCACATGGTAGCAGCCAAACTAGTGAGGAAGGTGCAGGAGCCCAGGAAGAAGTGGAGGACGAACTGATGGAAGACTCATCAGATGAGGGAGACCTTGATCACATTTCTGTTGTGCGAGGTTGGGGGGAGAGGACAGAGGAAGGAAGCATGATTGTTACCTCGCCACCAACACAACAGGGACTTGGTGCTCCTGGATGCGCAACACACATGAGTGCCTTCTTGCTGCACTACCTGCAACATGACCCTCGAATTGTGAGAATTAGAAATAATCCTGACTACTGGGTTGCCACACTGTTAGATCCCCGGTACAAAAGTAAATTTGCAGAAATTATTCCTGCCATAGAAAGGGATGCACGCATGCAGGAGTATCAGCAGAGACTGTTGCAGAATCTTACATGTGCTTTTCCACAAAACACCAGTGGTGCACGTAGTGAATCTCACAGTTCCAACTTGCCAACCGTGGGACCGTCAAGTGTTCAGCACTCAAACCGTAACAGAACCACAGTATCTGCTGGTAACATCAATTTTGCGGAATCATTTCACCACTTTTTTAGCCCATCCTTTGCAAGGCCACAGGAGACAAGAAGTCTGACACATAGTCAACGCCTAGAGACGATGGTACAGGAGTATCTCCAAGTAAACATTGAAGCCATGACTGTGTCACTGGACCCTTGCTCTTTTTGGGCTTCCAATCTGGATAAATGGCCGGAGCTAGCCACTTACGCCTTGGAGATCTTGTCATGCCCCGCAGCCAGCGTTCTGTCTGAACGTGTGTTCAGCGCTGCTGGTGGTGTGCTGACAGATAAGCGCACGCGGCTCTCCACTGATAATGTAGACAGACTCACGTTCATAAAGATGAACAAATCATGGATCCGAAACGACTTTTCTACCCCTGTGTCATCCTGGGGAGAGTAAAAGCTTGATGATTGGTTAAAATCACCCTACCAACCGTTTTAAGCTTTCAAATTACTAATCATGTTTATCTGTATCTTGGCTGGAAAATAATTTGGGCTTTGTAGCAGTGTGCAGCACTGATTCTATTAGGCCATCTATAATAAGCTCCACCAGATTTAAAATTACTAATCATGTTTATCTGTATCTTGACTGGAAAATAATTTAGGCTTTGTAGCAGTGTGCAGCACTGATCCTATTAGGCCATCTATACTAAAGCTTCACCAGATTTAAAATTAGTAATAATTTTTAGCTGCATCTAGCCCGGAAAATAATTTTGGGGCTCCGAGATGCGCAAGACACATAAGTGCCTTCTTGCTGCACTACCTGCAGCATGACCCTCATATTGTCAGAATTCGAAGTAATCATGACTACTGGGTTGCCACACTCTTAGATCCCCCAAACTTTTCGATCAACCTTTTCATTTTAATAAAGACCAAAAAAATGGTCATTTTTGAAATTATAAGCATTAGCAGGTTGTTAGAAACTGAAATCAAACAGTTTTCAACTCAAAACTTTATTCTAGGTGATGTTACATTTTCACATAGGACCCCTTGTTCGAAAGGAGCTTCTGAACTCTCTCATCCATTGAATTTGTCAGGTTTTGGATGGTTTCTGCTTCAATTGTTTTGCATGAGGACAGAATACCCTCCCAGAGCTGTTGCTTAGATGTGAACTGCCTCCCGCCATCATAGACACTCCTTTTAATGCTCCAAAGGTTCTGAATGGGGTAGAGGTCAGGGGAGCATGGGGGTCACACCATAAGTTTGTCCCCTTTTATGCCCATATCAGCCAGAGATGCAGATGTTTTATGTGCAGCATGAGATGGTGCATTATCATGCAAAAAAATGATCTTGCTGTGAAATACACGGTTCTTCTTCTTGAACCATGGCAGGAAGTGCTGTTTGAGAAAATCCACATACATTATGGAGTTCATCTTTAGCGCCTTCAGGGATCCTAAAGGGGCCGACAATCTCTCTCCCCATGATTCCAGCCCAAAACATTACTCCACCTCCTCCTTGTTGGCGCTGTAGCCGTGTTTGCGTGGGGTGTCCATCAACCAGCCATCCTCCACTCCATCCATCTGGACCATCGAGCGCTGCACGGCACTCATCCGTGAACAAAACAGTTTTGAAATCAGTCTTCATGTAATGTGTAGCGCTGGCGTCCCTGCCCTCTGCTAGGCAGGGACGCTGCTCCCCTCACCGCTCTGCTCCGTGCCCGGCGTCCTCTCCCCGCTCTGCTGTCAGCGCGCGCTCCTTCCCGGCGTCCTCCTCCCGCTCTGCTCTCAGCGCGCGCTCCTTCCCGGCCCCTGCGCTTAGGGCGCGCGCGCGCGCGCTCCCCTCCTCTTAAAGGGGCCGCGCGCGCCGTCCTAAGGAGTCCCCGGCCAATGGCCGGAGGACTTCATCATATATAAGGCACCTCCTCCAAAATGGAGGTGCCCGAGCAATGTTGTTTGCACCTGTGTCTCACCTGTGCTTCAGCCCTCAGGTCCCGTTGCCAGTTACCTGCCAGTTACCTGCCAGTTTCCTGCCAGTTTCCTGCTAGTTACCTGCCTGATTCCTGCCTGAATACTTGTTACCTGCCTGCCTGCCTGAGGTCCGACGGTCTGCCTTACAACTCCGGTCAGTCTGTCTAAGGACCAACTTGTCCGCTCACCTGGGAGCGCACATCAGCTACCTGCCTGCTTGCCTGAGGTCCGACGGTCTGCCTTACAACTCCGGTCAGTCTGTCTATGGACCAGCTTGCCCGCTCACCTGGGAGCGCTTCTCCGCTACCTGCCTGCTTGCCAGCCCGGAGGCTCCGTTGTCACGTGCTGTGACCACCAGCTATCTCAGAGACTCTTGCCCGCTCACCTGGGAGCGCATCTCCGTTACCTGCCTGCTTGCCAGCCCGGAGGTCCCGTTGTCACGTGCGGTGACCACCAGCTATTCCAGAGACTCTTGCCCGCTCACCTGGGAGCGCTTCTCCGTTACCTACCTGCCTGCCAGCCCGGAGGTTCCGCCATCACGTGCCGTGACCACCTGCTATTCCAGAGACTCTCGCTTGCTCACCTGGGAGCACACATCTACCATCTGCCTGCTAGCCTACCCGGAGGCTCCGCCATCACAGGTCGTACCTACCCCTTACCCAGAGACTGCCCTGATCACTTGCCGTAACTCCCTGTCCGTTCACCCAGAGACTGCCACCCGCTCCCTTACAAGGGCCGCCCCCTTGTATAGTAGCTCAGAGGTTCCGCCTCCCGGACCCGTTACAGTTTGCTCGGGCCATGGAACCCGGTGGCACCCAAGCTCCCTCGCTCTCGGACCTCTGTCTTGAACTGTCCCGTCAGAGGTCCCAACAGGAGGCCATCCTGGGTCACCTGCGGAATGTTAATACTCGCCTGAACACTCTGTCTGATCCACCAACAACCTCCGCCAGTGCCATATCTTGCAATCCGGCAGCTCCGCTGCCCACTAATACTATGGTATCCTACCCCGGACCCCGGCTCTCTGCACCTCCTCGCTTCGGAGGCGACCCCGTCCAGGCTCGGGGCTTCATAAATCAGTGCACCCTGCACTTTGAACTTTTGTCCCATCAGTTTAATTCCGACCGGGCCAAAATTGCCTTTATCATGTCCCATCTCACCGGGGAGGCCCTGGCCTGGCTAAATCCTCTATGGGAGAGAGGAGACCCCCTGGTGTCCAACTTGCCTGCTTTTCTCTCGGCTTTCCGGAAAGTCTTCGACGAACCCGGACGGAAGACCTCATCCGCATCCTCTCTGCTACGCCTCCGTCAGGAGGGTCTCACCGTGGGCCAATATGCCATACGGTTCCGCACCCTTGCCTCGGAGCTGGCCTGGGATAACGACGCTCTGGTATCCGTCTTCTGGGAGGGTCTGTCCGGTCGTATTAAAGATGAACTTGCTGGTCGGGACATTCCTACCTCTCTCGATGATCTAATAACCCTTGCCACCCGGATTGACCTACGGTTCCAGGAGCGTGCCAAAGAGGTCACCCGTGAGAGAAGGATTCCACGTTTAGCTCCTACTTTCCAGAAACCCGTCATTCCCTCCATCTCTCCCCAGGTACACTCTCCTGAGCCTATGCAGGTCGACCAGACCAAGATGGTCAAAACCCGTCAGGACTCACGCCGTGCCGAGGGGAGCTGCTTCTACTGTGGCAGTAAGGAGCACCGGATCCGTGCCTGCCCGGAGAGGTCGGGAAACGCCTGTGTCTAGGTTCGCTCAGAGAGGTCCACCTAGACAAGAATAAATCCTCTCCATCCCTGCTGTTGTCAGTTTCGATCATCTACGGGGAGAACCGTTATTTCGAACTAGCCCAACTTGACTCTGGAGCAGCCGGGAACCTTATTTCACAGTCCCTGGTTGAGAAATACCGCATCCCCACCAAACCTCTGGCTGTACCCTTGTCTGTCGCTGCCGTGGATGGGGGCCTCTTACCTCCAGCATGCCCAGAGACTTAACCCGCGCCAAGCCCGGTTGTCCTTGTTTTTTGCTCGTTTTGATTTTGTCCTTCATTTTCGCCCGGCTGACAAAAACGTCAAGGCGGACGCCTTGTCTCGGTCCTTTCTGGTGTCTGATCTCGAGGAGGATCCGAAACATATCATCGATCCCGCCAGAGTAATGCAGGTGGCTCCCGTGAGTCTAAATCGTCTTCCTCCTGGTAAGACGTTCGTACCAGTACCTGATCGGGAGAAGATCCTACACTGGGGTCATTCGTCTAAACTAGCTGGCCACGCCGGTCAGAAAAAGACCCTGCAGCTTATTACCCGGCACTACTGGTGGCCTAACCTGCACAAGGATGTAATAGACTTTGTTTCTGCCTGTGTGTCCTGCGCCCGCAACAAAGTTCCGAGACACCTGCCGGCCGGCCGCCTCCTACCTCTGCCAGTACCTGCTGCCCCCTGGCAGCATATAGCGATGGACTTCATTACTGATCTACCCGTCTCTGCCGGTTGTACGGTCATTTGGGTGGTCGCTGACCGCTTCTCCAAGATGGCTCACTTCATTCCACTGCCAGGTCTTCCGTCTGCACCCGAGCTGGCTAAAGACTTTATCCGCCACATCTTCCGTCTTCATGGCCTGCCCCGTCACATCGTGTCGGATCGTGGGGTACAGTTCACTTCCCGTTTCTGGAGAGCCACTTGTAAATTGCTGGACGTCACCCTGGACTTCTCCTCAGCTTACCACCCACAGTCTAATGGTCAAGTGGAGCGGATCAATCAGAACCTGACCAGTTACCTTCGGCACTTCGTTAATGCCCACCATTCTGACTGGGTGGATCTCCTGCCATGGGCCGAATTCTCGTACAACAATCACGAGAGCGAGTCTTCCTCCAAATCCCCGTTTTTTGTAGTCTACAGTCAGCATCCTCGGATCCCGTTTCCCGTCTCCACCTCGGCGGACAATCCGGCTGCGGAATCTCTTGTTAACAAATTTTCCTCCATATGGGAGAGTACCCGGTCCGCACTCCTTCTGTCATCCGAGCGTATGAAAAGACACGCTGACAAAAAACGTCTGGACCCTCCTCAATTCCGCCCTGGGGATAAAGTCTGGCTCTCGTCCAAATATGTCCGGCTCAAGATCCCTTCCTATAAGTTAGGGCCTCGGTTCATCGGCCCACTGGAGGTCATCAGTCAGATCAACCCGGTGGCCTATAAATTGAAACTCCCGGCCAACTTACGGATCCCTAACTCCTTCCATGTGTCTCTCCTCAAACCTGTGGTGCTTAACTCTTTTTCCAAGTCTACAGGTACGCCTCCTGCTCCGGTTTCTGCTGAGGACGAGTTTGAGGTAGAGAACATTCTTGCCACCAAAAGGGTAAGAGGAAAGACCTTTTTTCTGGTAGATTGGAAGGGGTTTGGTCCTGAGGAGAGAACGTGGGAGTCCCGGGAGAACATCCATGCCCCTCTCATCCTAGCTAAATTTCTGTCTGGCCTAAAAAAGGGGGGGCCTAAAGGGGGGGGTACTGTAGCGCTGGCGTCCCTGCCCTCTGCTAGGCAGGGACGCTGCTCCCCTCACCGCTCTGCTCCGTGCCCGGCGTCCTCTCCCCGCTCTGCTGTCAGCGCGCGCTCCTTCCCGGCGTCCTCCTCCCGCTCTGCTCTCAGCGCGTGCTCCTTCCCGGCCCCTGTGCTTAGGGCGCGCGCGCGCTCCCCTCCTCTTAAAGGGGCCGCGCGCGCCGTCCTAAGGAGTCCCCGGCCAATGGCCGGAGGACTTCATCATATATAAGGCACCTCCTCCAAAATGGAGGTGCCCGAGCAATGTTGTTTGCACCTGTGTCTCACCTGTGCTTCAGCCCTCAGGTCCCGTTGCCAGTTACCTGCCAGTTACCTGCCAGTTTCCTGCCAGTTTCCTGCTAGTTACCTGCCTGATTCCTGCCTGAATACTTGTTACCTGCCTGCCTGCCTGAGGTCCGACGGTCTGCCTTACAACTCCGGTCAGTCTGTCTAAGGACCAACTTGTCCGCTCACCTGGGAGCGCACATCAGCTACCTGCCTGCTTGCCTGAGGTCCGACGGTCTGCCTTACAACTCCGGTCAGTCTGTCTATGGACCAGCTTGCCCGCTCACCTGGGAGCGCTTCTCCGCTACCTGCCTGCTTGCCAGCCCGGAGGCTCCGTTGTCACGTGCTGTGACCACCAGCTATCTCAGAGACTCTTGCCCGCTCACCTGGGAGCGCATCTCCGTTACCTGCCTGCTTGCCAGCCCGGAGGTCCCGTTGTCACGTGCGGTGACCACCAGCTATTCCAGAGACTCTTGCCCGCTCACCTGGGAGCGCTTCTCCGTTACCTACCTGCCTGCCAGCCCGGAGGTTCCGCCGTCACGTGCCGTGACCACCTGCTATTCCAGAGACTCTCGCTTGCTCACCTGGGAGCACACATCTACCATCTGCCTGCTAGCCTACCCGGAGGCTCCGCCATCACAGGTCGTACCTACCCCTTACCCAGAGACTGCCCTGATCACTTGCCGTAACTCCCTGTCCGTTCACCCAGAGACTGCCACCCGCTCCCTTACAAGGGCCGCCCCCTTGTATAGTAGCTCAGAGGTTCCGCCTCCCGGACCCGTTACATAATGTTTGGCCCACTGGAGCCGTTTCTGCTTGTGTGAAGTGGATAGAGGAGGTCGACAGGATGGCGTATGCACAGCTGCAAACCTCTGAAGGACCCTGCATCTTGTTGTTCGGGGGACGTTGGAGGCACCAGCAGCTTCAAAAACTTGTCTGCTGCTATGACAAGGCTTTTTTTCCGCTGCTCTTTCAACCTGACGTAATTGCCTGTAGGAAAGAGTCCTCAATTTGCCCTTATCAGCACGCACACGTGTGTACTGTGAATCAGCTACATACTTCTTGATTGCCAAGACACTTCATCCTGATCATCGCACAATGTTGATTGTAGTCATGCCTTGACCTAAACACTCCACAATTTGTTGCTTCTCAGCAGCCGACACATCCTTTTTCTTTCCCATTTTGGCAGAAAATGTAGGCTGCTTAATAATGTGAGACAGCCTTCTTAAGTAGTCTTGCCTTTCATTGGACACACCTGCCAAACTAATTAGCACAGGTGTCTGCAATTGCTTACAGTGATATAAAGAGCCCTGACACACATCACCATCAATGAGTTTAACTGACAAACAAATTCTTCCCTTATCACTCCTAAACACTTTTTGCATAATAATTTGGAACACAGTGTACATGTGCTTTTCCACAAAACACCAGTGGTTCACGTAGTGAATCTTACAGTTCTAACTTGCCAACCGTGGTCTGTATGGAGTTGTTCAATAAAGGGCCCAAAATTAAGATAACATAGATGGGAGAGGTCTCTATGAATAGGAATTCCTAAGTATTTGATACCCTGTGAGGGCCAGGCAAAGGGAAAGTTGGACTGGATGGAATCCTATATGGATTTGGGGAGGGAGACATCGAGGGCCTCAGACTTCGCTGCATTGATTTTAAAATTTGACCATGTAACAAAGCGATCTATTTCAGCCATAACAGCATGGATGGATATATGTGATTGAGTGATATATACTAGGACATCATCAGCAAATAGAGAGCACTTGTACTCGGTGCCTCCCACCTCAATCCACCTAATATTGGGGTTATGGCGAATTGATGAGAGCATGTGCTCCGTCACTAGGATGTATAAGAGAGGGGACAGAGAACATCCCTGCCTTGTCCCATTGGTGATTATGAAAGGTGATGAAAATGTTCTGACGCGCCCCCTGGGCCTTGGGACACCCGGAGCCGGACCCTTTTTGGTGGATGCTGGTGGTTGTAGTCTCCGTGGCGGCGACCCGGTTCCGTGGCTCAGGGCGGACAAACCAGTGGCGGAACTATTTATGTGGTTTTGATGTTTAAATGTCCGACTACGCCACCCGTGGATTGCGGTCAGAGTGAACCGCCGCTCCAGGGCAGACCGCTGAGGCTGGTGTTGTGGGTGCAGCAGAGCGTAGCATAACTCCCCACGGGAGGAGTATAGCCTCAGGGCAGTGTATGCGGAGGATGGGGGTGATGGTGCAGGGCAGCTGCAGTAACGACACGGAGTCAGTGATGCAGTCCAGGGCCTTTACTCACAGTTCTTATTATCCAGACCACGTCTGCAGGTAACGGCTGCCCATGTCGTACTGTGCTCACCAGGTGAGGGGCTCAGACAACTCCCAGATAACTTTGGAGCGCTTCACAGGACCCCCTTTGTGTGTCCTTTGTCTGGCCTTTCTTACCAACCCTTCTGTCCGGCTGCCTCGGGCCTCCTCTTGGTAAACTTTGCGCCAGTTTCCCTGACCCTATGTGGTGCCTTCCTAGCGGGTGTAGCGAGGGGCTGCGCCACATAAAATGTCACAGCCTCCTGTTTCTAGCTGAGGGTCGTTTCCTGCCTCCACTAGTTTCGGGGACCGGTCTCCCCCTTTGGCCTGACTCCTCCACGCAGGTGGATTCGGGCGTGCGGTGGCGACTCGCCCGTCCGCACCCCTGGGATCCCTTCGTTCCTTGTTCCTGGAGCCTTCTCCGCTCCTCTTCCTTCCTTCTCGCTCTTCCAGGCCTGGGCCTCTGTTACTAGGCCCGCCTCCGGAGCAGAGCTCATGCAGAGCCCCTGCTCCCTGCCACTTCTGCTCAGACTTCTCTGCACTGAACTAAGATGGTGCCCACCTTTTATACTCCCTTCTCAATGCACCCAGGAACTGCTTCCTCCCTGCTCCTGTACTACAGGGTTCCCCTTCCTCAGTGTTCCCTCCCCCCACTCCAGCCAGGGACAGGGACTGTCGTGCCCATCTCAGGGGCATATTGGTCGCCCTGCCCCACGGCAATGTGGTGTAATGCATGCAGGTGTCGGGTCCTGATCCACACTACATCCTTACCTGAGAGTGAGATATCACACCTCTGGGTGAGGTGCAATACCTCTGTAGCAACCGAGCCCTCAGGGTGCTACAGTTCCATTTATCTTCAGCCTAGGTGACGTATTGCGATACAAGGCCGTGATTTTGGCTATAAAAGGGTCCCCTAGACCCCTACCCCAAGCTTTTTAAGAGAATCATATATGGCGTGCCAGGAGACTCTATGGAATGCTTTCTCAGCATCCAACGAGAGTATCTAATTACAAATTTTTAACTGCATCTAGCCCAGGAAATACTTTGTGCCTAGTAGCAGTGTCTGCTAGTCAGCGGATTATCCCGGCTGTTAAGCAAGCTACACCACCTGTAGTTCGGACACTTAATTTTTTCAAAGGAAATGCTTCGGGACCACGGGATACTCAGTGAAGAGCATCAGGAGGCACCCCAAGGCATAGGGGTTGGGACTGGCAGTAAGATGCCTTGCGGTGGACAGCCGAGCTCGATCCTTATAAAAGCTTTTTAACTGCAGCAGCTTTAGTGGACGCTACTTGAGCTGGAATTACGCGGCTGCTGGCATGAGACTTGCCCTCCAATAGATCCTTGTAAATGGATTTAAAGTGTATTCATTCAAATTAGAGAGACAATTTAAATTAAAAAGCTTAGAGCTACCTCCACCACAGGGGGGCTCGCTCGACCCACCAGCGGACAGGCACCAGTATTGGGAGAGGGGGGCTGGCCGTCAGGGTTCACCGCGGCTCTGGCACAAACCCGGCGACGCGGAGGTGGCACGGGCAGGAGCGGACTGAACGTGTCGGCTTCTCACTTTTTGGATTTTAGAAGGGCATGACATGCCTATATCTGTGTCTCCCCCTCCTTTTACTCCTCCACCTCTTTTCTTTTCGCATGACTATATGTACTTGGCACTTTTCCATGTGTTAGTTGTGTCTTCTGAGCAGTTTGTCAGCTTTTGGACACCTTTGAAGGTGTTTTCTATGTGTTTCTATGTGTTTTTGTTTGCCTGCCATTGGTTTTAACGGTGTTCGAAGGTGTTCGACGAACAGTTCGACGAACAGTTCGGCGAACACACGGGTGTTCGACGAACCGAACCGAACTCGAACACTACGGGGGTGGCTCAACACTAATAGAGACTATAAGGAAGGTATTTACAATTTCCTTACATTATTAAAAAATACGGTCTACTTCTAAACAACAGATATAGGGTAGATATAACAAAGTGGTCTAGCTCATAGGTCTCTTCTAATTAACCTTTTGTACCTATATCTATGTCCTGCATTCCATATGTATGTGAATATTTATACCATAACATATTTTAAAAAATTTTTTTGATATAAATAAACTTTTCTTGATACATATATTACCATGTTCCTTTGCTCCCTCCTTGTCTCTATAAGTAATTATGTTCTGATTGGAGGGGTTCCCCCTCACTACCCTTAGGCTCTCCCTCTAGTAGCTAAATCAGTTAATTTTGCCTGCTTTGATAATTTACAGATCACTGTAAAAATCACGAATCTGGCAATCATTTTATGGACAGTGGAAGAGATATATGTCATCAGAATGAACACTCATTTCCAGCAGATGACACCTAGCACCTTATCCCTGTACTAAATGCAGCTAACAGCAATATTAATAAGAAATAGAATAGATGGTACCTACCTTGATATTTTTTAATCCCTGACTAGATGCCTATAATATGCTATCCCTACTGCGACAGCTCAACCTACATGAATTGCAGATAAGAGTATTATTAAAGAATATAATTTATTTGAAGTAGCCCTGAAAAAAGCTATTAGTTTAACGTTGCAGCATCAAGGACTGTTATTTCATCAACCCTGCTGCGGAATATAGTGGAGTGTTTCGTTTCTACTCAGTCTGATATGGAGGAGGCTAGGAATTTCTGTACTTACTGTACAAAGTCCCCTGTCCTGGCTGTGAAATCCTGTATGCAGTGTGAGAACTACCTATATAATGACCACCCGACAGCCCACAACAAGGCACTGGATCATATACTAATAGAACCCACCAGCTATTTTGGTTTCTAAAAATGTCACCAAGCATATTGTTAGGGCCAATATACTTTATAACCTTTAATGCTTTCTCAAAACTCTATACAGATATAAAAGAGGTGGAGACTAGAGCAGAAGCTTTGAAAAGACTGGCAGAGCTAGGAGGGAGGTACATCTGCAAGTTCCTTTAGATAAATATTGCAGATTTACTGCTGAACATAACATCTACACTGATAAATTGGAAATTAAAATCATTTATAGGTGATGTGATAAGATTATTACCTTATAAAGGCACCTGTCAAGATATAGGACATATTAGGCAATTCTTGCTGTTGATCTGTTGGAGTTGGAAAAATTTGAAAGCCTAAGAATCTGAGTGACTTTCCAAAAGCCAAAAATTGTAATCGCTACTAGTGTTGAGCGATACCTTCCGATATCAGGAAATATCGGATCGGATTGGATCGGGCCGATACCCAAAGAGTATCGGATATCGCCGATTCCGATACCGGAAACCAATGCAAGTCAATGGGACACAAATATCGGAATGAAAATAAACCCTTTCTTTCTTTGTAGGTTAATTCTACATGAAGGAAAACAACTAACAATAATGTAGAATGTTTTGGGGCAGGTGGTTGCCCAAATCGATGGCAACAGTGCTCACAGTGAAACATGAAAAGCCGGCAATTCAGCAGCGGCATACACCGGTACCCGACAATTTAGAACAGAAAGAATAGAGCTTCACACATAGATTAGATAGATAGAAACATGTCAGTCACATATATATGAAGTACAGTGACAGTGTTGCTTACTGTACTTGTCATTTAGTGTAAAGGATTTATTTAAAAAAATATTAGTGTTTTCATGCACCGTCTCTTTAAAAAAGCCGGCCGGCAATTCAGCAGCGGTACCCGACAATTTATAACAGAAAGATAGAGCATCACACATAGATTAGATAGATAGAAACATGTCAGTCACATATATAATAAGTACAGTGATAGTGTTGGTTACTGTACTTGTCATTTAGTGTTAAAATAAAGGATTTATTAAAAAAAAAATTGGCGTGGGTTTCCCCATAATTTTAGTCTCTAGCGGAGGTTAAGCAGACAGCTGGGGCAGATGTTTGAAGCCTGGGAAGAGGGTAATACCCACGGAGCTTCCCAGGCTACTAATATCAGCCCCCAGCTGAATGCCTAGCCTTTACTAGCTATTAAAATGGGGGACCCCCCCAAAAAAATGGCGTGGGGTCCCCCCTATTTTAATAGCTAGCAAAGGCTAGGCAGACAGCTGGGGGCTGATATTAATAGCCCAGGAAGGGTGCCATGAATATTGGTCCCCTCCCAGGCTAGAAACACCAGAAATTCCATAGGATGCGCCAATTCTAGCACTTAGCCTCGCTCTTCCCACTGCCCTGTAGCGGAGGCAGTTGGGTAATAGGGTTGGGGTTGATGTCAGCTTATAATGCCAGCTGACATCAAGCCCAGGTTAGTAATGGACAGGCGTCTATAAGACACCATCATTACTAACCCCATAGTCAAAGTTACAAAAAAACACAAACGCCCAGAATAAAGTCCTTTAATTGAAATAAAGACACAATTCTTTATTGTTCTAAATTAAACCATACTTACCATCGCGCCCATTCCAGCTGAAGCCAATGTCTTCTGCAATAAAAATAAAATAATAAAGCAACATCATCCATACCTTTCCATGGTTCCCTGGACAGCTTCAGCTCTGCTACATCGAGATGACAGGCTGGACCGCAGCAGAAAGCTGTCACCAGCCTGTCATCCCGCAGACACTGAGAAGCGCAGGCATGCTTGCGCTCCTCAGTGTCTGGCTGTGACGGCATCCAGATGAGCCGAGTTCATGTCCAATGAACTCAGCTCACCTCATGCACCTCACTGACAGCATGGGAGAATTCTCCTGCGCATGCGGTGAGCGTGAGAGACTCGGCTCATCGGGATGCCGTCACAGCCTGACACTGAGGAGCGCAAGCATGCCTGCGCTTCTCAGTGTCTGCGGGATGACAGGCTGGATGGCAGCTTTCTGCTGCGGTCCAGCCTGTCATCTCGATGTAGCAGAGCTGAAGCTGTCCTGGGAACCATGGAAAGGTAAGGATGATGTTGCTTTATTATTTTTCTTTTATTGCAGGAGATCGTTGGCTTCAGCTGGAATGGGCGTGATGGTAAGTATGGTTTAATTTAGAACAATAAAGAATTGTGTCTTTATTTCAATTAAAGGACTTTATTCTGGGTGTTTGTGGTTTTTTTTAAATACTTTACTAGAAATTCATGGCGGTCATGTCTAATATTGGCGTGACCCCATGAATTTCGGGCTTAGGGCCAGCGGATAATACAAAGTTGGTCCTAACCCCTTTATTACCCAGTGAGCCACCGCACCAGGGCCCTGGAGGAGCTGGATACAGCGCCAGAAGATGGCGCTTCTATGAACGCGCCATTTTCCGGGGTGGCTGCGGACTGCAGTTCGCAACAGGGGGGGCCCTCAAAGCTTGGGCCACCCTGCGCTGTGGATTCCAGCCCCCAGCTGCTTAGTTGTACCTGGCTGGACACAAAAATAGGGCGAAGCCCCACGTATTTTTTTTTTTTAAACTTATTTCATGAAATTCATGAAATAATAAAAAAAAAAAGGGCTTCCCTATATTGTTGTGTCCGGCCAGGTACAAATAGGCAGCTGGGAGTTGGAGGCAGCCCGTTCCTGGATTCTGTACCTGGCTGGCATACAAAAATATGGCAAAGCCCACGTCAAAATTTTTGGGAAAAATTAATTAAAAAATAAATAATAATTTAGGGACTGCATCTTTATTAACCCCTCAAGTGTCATTTAGTGTTAAAATAAAGGATTTATAAAAAAAAAAAATTGGCGTGGGATCCCCCAGAATTTTTGTCTCTAGCGGAGGTTAAGCAGACAGCTGGGGCAGATGTTTGAAGCCTGGGAAGGGGGTAATACGCACGGAGCTTTCCAGGCTACTAATATCAGCCCCCAGCTGAATACCTAGCCTTTACTAGCTATTAAAATGGGAGACCCCCTCAAAAAAATGACGTGGGGTCCCCCCTATTTTAATAGCTAGCAAAGGCTAGGCAGACAGCTGGGGGCTGATATTAATAGCCCAGGAAGGGTGCCATGAATATTGGCCCCCTCCCAGGCTAGAAACACCAGCCGTCAGCCGCCCCAGAAATGGCGCATCCATAGGATGCGCCAATTCTGGCACTTAGCCTCGCTCTTCCACGCTGCCCTGGTGTGGTGGCAGGGGGTAATAGGGTTGGGGTTCATGTCAGCGCCAGCTGCCATGAAGCCCAGGTTAGTAATGATGGGCGTCTATAAGACACCCCCATTACTAACCTACAAAGTGTTAAAAAGAAAAAACACACACTACACCCAGAAAAAAATTATTTATTTGAAATAAAACACACCATTTTATTTAATTCTTAGTTTACTAAAAAAAAATAGTTACCTGTCCACGTTCCTGCGCTGATATCCCATGCACAGCTATCACATCTGGAGATGGTGACAGCTATGCATGGCTGCTGTAAGCTCACGCTGCCGGGAACACGTCCGCTCCCGGCAGCATGAGCCCTGACTGAGGTCACCGGAGTGCATTCAGTCAGCGCAGCTCCGGAGACCTCCTTTACGGCACTGCTGTACCGTGGGAATTTCTCATGGTACAGCAGGGCCATAAAGGAGCTGACCGGAGCAGCGCTGCCTGAACTCCGGCGAGCCCGCTTATGCAATGACGGGGCTGCTTTACGGCCCCGTCATTCTAGCGGCGGCAGCGGTTCAGAGCGGTCACATTCTATGTGGCTGCTCTAAAGTGGAGATCATCGTGGGACACTCGTGGACTACTACGGAGGGGTAAGGATAAGGTTGTGGTTTATTATTTTATATTTTATTACAGGAGATCGATGGCTTCGGGGAATTAGGTGTCTAGGTGAGTATAGGTGTATTTTTTTAATTTTTTACTTTATTTTAGGTGGCGATCGGCGGGGACAGGTAATGTATAAACTAATTTATTTTAGGTAACCACTATCCACCAATGAAATGTATTTAAAATTTATTGGGGACACAGTAGGGCAATTTAAATAGCAGGATCAGGCTGATGGGAACTACTGCTCCCATCGAGCTGATCCTGCTGGCACGAGTGGACGGGGGACAGACAAAGACCGATGGGAGTAGTAGTGTCACATCGGCCTATGTCTGCCAGCACGCACACACCCGCAGACATCGCACAGACACCCGCACACACCAATCATGACGGGCTGATGGTCTGCGAGGTGTGGCTGACCTGTGCGGCCGTGGGAAAGTTCATGTGAGTTCATGCAATGCAGTCAAGCATGAACTCACATGAACCCTCTGAGGGCTCCGCGGCGACTTCAAATGAACAGCTGATCAGCATCACCTGATACCTCAGCTGTTCATTTGAAATAACTGGCGGGAAAGCGCAGCACAGAACGGGAAAGCCGGCGGTGAAGTCTTTTCATTGCCGGCTTCCCCGCCCGGGTCCTTCGCTCCCCGCTCCTTGGTGCTGCACTCCCCGCCCGGTCCTAACTTACGATCAGGATGGGAGGTGGCGAGGGGAGCGGAGGATCGAGGTGGGAGGCTGCGGGGAAGCGAGTATGGGGCTGAGTGATTGTTTAAAAGCCGGCGGGCGGTAAAAAGCTGCCGGCTTTTAAACAATCAGGAGAATTCTCCCACGCTGGGATGACATTCTGATGACAGGCTGGATCGTAGCTGAGCTCTGCCATCCAGCTTGTCATCCTTCAGAGACACTGCAGAGCGCAGGCATTATGGGAACTTCCGATTCCGGTATCCGATATTGTAAAAATATCGGAACTGAGTATCGGAACTCCGATACCGCGAATATCGGCCGATACCCGATATTACAGTATCGGAATGCTCAACACTAACGCTAGATGATTAGGTCAAAACATATCCAAAACCGCTCCAAAAAGATCCTGTGGGGTGCTTCTGGTACCCATTGGTTAATACCTACCAAAAGTAATGTAAGTAAGGATAACCAGTGAATCACGGCAGGGGCTTAGGTGATCAATGCCCATTTATGCAGGTGGCTAGCAAAGGCTTCCGCATTAGGTATAATCTCCCAGTAAAGGTACTGTTGCATAATATTCTGAAAATGAAAATGCACATATGATGGAAAGATGTTTAAACCCCTGGATCCTGGCATTAAGTGAAAGTTATTTGGATACCTATCTGATTAGTTTTTGCCACCCAAATGCATCCCTATATGGCAACAGTATTCTTAGTAATGGCAGAAACCTAAAAGTTGTGAATAAATCCTTATAAACATATAAGATAAATGTGTGTTTGCAACAACATTTAATATATAATTTATCTTGAAATAATATGCACACAAAAAAAAGGATAAAAAAAGAAAACTAATCAACAGTAACATCATTTAATATCTGCATATATTTAACAATGAAAATTTTTTAACATAAGATAATTGTGCTAAATACATGTGACGCTGAGACAGGATAGTCAAGGTGTCAGAAGGTAAAACCAGGAGGGTACGTCATAAACAGAGAGAAGTGGCAAATGTGTAGTCAGGTAACGTTCCGTAGATCAGAATAACAGGAGGAAAGCAGATCAGAGCAGGAGGAGTTAAACAGATGGATGGTCAGAACAAGGTCCAAGGTCAGGCAACAGAAGATCAATAAACAGAACTCAAGGCACAGAGCACAAACCACACACTAGCTGAGTGTACGTCTAGCAGAGATCTGGAGGAAACAGCTCAGTTAAGTAGCCAGGCATTCAACTGGAATAATGAACACCTGAAGATAGCCAGTGCCTCCCTGTCTCAGGTTGGACAGCTGAGCTGTCAATCACCACACTGACAGCTATTGCACGCCCCTGTACCAGATTGGATGGTCGAGCTGTCAATCACAGTACTGACAGCTCCAGCACGCCCCTGTACAAGATTGGATGTCTGAGCTGTCAGTAACTGCATCCTAGACACAGTGAGGTGTGGAACCTTGGCAATACACTAGTTTAAGGGAAGCTGTATAGTCACAAAAGCAATTACAGTGCTGGGTAGAGCAGGAAGAAACAAGCTCAAACGTACTGTACGTTACTGCTGCAGGTAGAATTTGCATCGCTGAAATAAAATGAAAGCCTGATGTAAATAAAACCCCACAAAGTGCACAGAGGGCTGTCTGATTCCGGCAAGTGCACCTGAGTTGAGATAAAATATTACTCTCCTAGAATATTGCTCATAAATTACTCTTTTGCACCTATAATATTAACTTAAGTGCTATTTTATTTGGACAAATAACTTATTTTTGTTTGCATAAATGTGTCCAACACAGTCTGAATAATTTGACATAAAAAATGGTTTATTGTTCTCCTAGTGACAAGAAAATAGACATATAAATTATATCTGTTTTGCATAATTTTCTGGAGTAAAACAAAGTGGGAAACTTCGATAGAATATACACTGCTCAAAAAATGAATGCACGCACATCACAGTATAACCCCAAGTGAATTAAACATCAGAGATGTCTATAAGTGACTGTGAGTCAATGTCACCTGCTTTGGAAGCAAAAGTGACAACTGTTGCAATGAAGGGGCAACAGAAGGACTACATGAAATAGTTTTACAGGTGTTGGACACAGACAATTACTCTCTCCTTATCCTTTCTTATCCTCCTTGACTGATTCTTCTCTAGTTTTGTATTTTGATTATGTCCTTGTCACTACTAGTAGCATGAGGCGGTACCTGCAGCCCATTGAATTTGCACTGGTAGTCCAGCTCTCTCCAGGATGGCGCATTCATACGTCCAATCACAAGACGCCTTCCAGTGTCTCCCAGTGCAATCTGCATAGAGCAGATAACAGGACATGGACTATTACATAAGGAGAGCCAGACTGGGCTGTAGAAGGGCCAACAGTTACATTTTTTGCAAAGAGGAACAGGAGGAGCACTGCCAGAGCCCTACAAAATAACCTCTAGTGGACTACTGCTGTGTTTGTTTGTGTTCAAACTGCCAGACACAGACTTCATGAAGGTGGGTGGCATGAGGACTGTAGTGGAACCTTTTCTTCACCATGCAGATTGATTGGCATTCACTAGAAAACAAAGCTGATGGGTGGGCCATTGGCACTCTTTTCTCTTCACAGATGAAAGCATGTTTACACTGAGCATATGTTACAGATATAAAAGTGTCTGGAGATGCAGTGGTAAAGGTTACCTGCTTGCAACATCATACAGCATGACCAGTTGGTAACTGATTGTCTGGGGAAATATATCATTTGAGAGTACAGGACCCTAGTGTTAAGCAGTGGGATGAAATAATCTGAGCCATTGTCATTCCCTATATTGGTGCAGTGGGCTCTGTTTTTTTTCTGGTGCAAAAATTATTTATTTAATTTATTATTTTTTATACTTGTTTATATAGAGCAGCACTTAACAAACATTCATATCACTGACCCTTTAGGGGCTCAAAATCTAACTTCTAACTAGTATGTCTTTGGAGTGTGAGTGGAAAATGGACTACCTGAAAGAAACCCATGCAAACACAGGAAAAACATGCAAACTCCTTGTAGATGTTGAAACCAGGATCACAGTGCAGGAAAGCAAAGCTGCAAAGAAAGAGTGCTGACCACTGAACCAACATGCTGCCCATACAATTCCCAGTCTCATCTCAACTGGCAATTGCTGAATGACTAGAATTGGTGCTATTAACTGGCCCTCATGTTCCTCAAACCTTAGTCCAATTGAGAACTTTTGAGAAATAATGTTTCAGTGCATCTGTTCTAAGGATATACACTAGTATATTGCTAGGATGACTGCAGTACAGCCTAGCCAACATTGATGCGAAAGCTGCTGTTAAAATATTATTCCCTAAGCCCCCCCATCATGTTTTGCCACAGTTGTGGCTTTATCAAAGGGCTGTGTTTTTCTTTTGTCTAATTGGACTATTTCTAGTCAGTATGTATAATTATTTGATAGCTAAGGGGTAACGTTTCTCCTTCTGGAGAGTGACACACCAGCTTTGGCATGCCAGGGTAAGGAGGCTTAATTCACCATGCAATGGGAAATTTAATATGCAAATTGCCTCTTCAGAGAAAAAGAGGACTTTAACTCTATAGCGCCACCTATTGGAAGCAGCAATCCTACAAGTCACAATCAACCCTTTAACGAGTCATGCAATATGACGATGGATAATAGCCAAATCAGAATCTCAGTTTGCAGACACAATGTTTTGGGCTGTTGGCCCTCATCAGTGCAAAGTATGAGAACTGATTTGGCTAGGTGAATCAGTTCTCATACTTTGCACTGACGAGGGTCAACAGCCCGAAACATCGTGTCTGCAAATTGAGATTCTGATATGGATATTATCCTAAGTCATATTGCACGACTCGTTAAAGGGTTGATTGTGACTTGTAGGATTGCTACAATAGATGGCGCTATAGAGTTCAAGTCCTTTTTTTCTCTGAAGGGGCAATTTGCTTATTAAATATTTGATCACATTCCGTGGGGCCATTTTTCTCTTATCTAATGTCACGACTATAGTGAACATTACCTCAGCAGCCAATCACTGAGCTTAGTAGCTCGCGAGTTAACAGAATCAAATGACTCACTAAGGGATTCAATGGGGCAAGCAAAGATAATAGTACAGGAAAAAAGGTTGTACGTGGATTAACAGGGAAAACAAGCGACAAAGGGGTAACAATACCACTAAAAGATAAAGAGGAAAGATATCCAGATCACTGTTAAGATATCTTTATGACCTGGGGCACGGATGAATGCTATGTCGTGGTAGCAGCCAGTTGAAATAAAGGAAATCCAGCTCATGGGCACTTGACAATTTTGTTATTCACATAAATATGATACAGAGGAATAAAAGCAAGGCTTTCCTGATAGTATAGTCTCGTTTCTTGTGAACAGGCACCCTTAGTCACCAGAAATCAATCTATGCGATCATGAAAGCCTCATGTGAAGAAAAAAATTCATGTGAATAAAGAAATTGCCAAGTGCCCGTGAGCTGGACTAATAAAAATAATCCCTAAGTGGCCCTGAGATTGGCCCTGCCTGACTGCGGAGGCTGGCACCCTACTAATCAAAGCAAGAGGTGGCGCCCCTGCTCCTCATAGTCTGGCCATAGTAACCCCGGTTGATCCCTAAATATTCTAATATTCACATAAACAGATGTACTGTACCAAAAAGGACAACAATGCAAGAAGAGATGATACAAGATGATATACAATAATAGCGCCGAACAAAGCATTATCTAGTTATGGGCACATATGCATAAATAATGATGATGACTCTAATGAGTCCGGCAACAATAAGCATCATAAACTGGTCACTAATTCAATAAATGTCCACATAAAACAGGAAGACCAGCATGTAACCATTAATCAATAACAGCATCTCTTGCGTTTCCTATTAGGGTACCAACCTCCGAGGTCAGGCAGGGCCAATCTCAGGGCCTCTTAGCCCTATTTCCCTGTTTTTTCCTGTTGATTCACCTATATCATTTTTTTAGTACTATTATCTTTGTTATGCTTTTTATTTCTTAGTGGCTCGTGCCATCACTTGTTTCGGGAAGAGAGGATGCCATCTGATTTTATTAGTTTTACACAGCACAGGCCAATAAGTAGGAGAAACCTGAAACTGGAAAACCAATATTAATTAGCTGATAATTTTGGTTTTCATTGGCTGTTAATATATCATTTTAATCTTAACAAATTACAGCATTTACTGTTACTGTATGTCAGTAAATATTGTCAGCTTAAATATTTCAGTCATTGTGATAAAATGTATGATTTGTTTTCCATTATTATTTTTGGAGTAGTGTAGTTTTTTGATACACCTGTAAAATAATTCTTACAAAGCTTCCCAAACATGCATATATTGCTGCTATGTTAAATGAATGTAGTGAATCCTATATCAACTCGTAAAACTGGAGTTAGTGAGGAAAACATGTGGAATGTTTTTTTTGCATGCTGTATTATTCATAAGTTCTACCTTAGTAATATTACTTCTAGAGGTTATTATGGTAAAAGATCCCATAGGGCAGTCCCCATAAGGACCCCATGTGGATAGGGATAACTTTGAACCTTAGGAAAACACTTTGAGGGCCCAACAACTATTGGCGTGATAGGAGTTTTAGAAGTAAAATTCTCATTAGAGACAGCCTTACATGACATCACCTCTATTATAATCTAAGGTATTATCTAAGGTGGATTTCTCACAGAGAGAGATTTCCATAATCAATGGATGGACATATGTACCCACAACCAAATTTGACAGCTTTAAATGGTTGAAAAACCTCCATGTTTTTACCGGAAAGTTTACACTGTTTGGGCCCGAGTAAAAAAAAAAAATGTATAAAAAGGCTTTTTTAGTACAACTTAATAAAGCAAACAATATAATACATGTATTCTATAAACACCATTATTCATCATGTTGCATATTAATAGCAAGGTTTACCATTCTGGTTTATTCCAAATTCTTCTATGGTTCATTTCAACTTTTAGATACTTACAGGATACTTATAATGGCTTTCTGAGAATGAAAAAGAAAACTTAAGAATTACTACAATAAACTGAATGCAGCTATTTATTGCAGACATGGCTGTTTCCACAGATAGCGGGAGTACAATGGTGAAGTTTATGGTGCCAATTATTTTATACCTTGTGCCAACAAATGCAACGTTTCTCAAATTTTTAGTTTACTGCCAGCTTTTTAAGATCATTCAGACCAAAATCATGTTTTTGTGCAAATATATTTGACTAAAAATAGGAAAAAAATTAAAAACATAGATAAATATTTTGCTTACTCCTTCCTCTATCTCTGTTGCTATATACGATATATGCAAACCATCATTGGAGCCCTTTTGAGTGAGGTTATACTGCTAATTAATTTTTATGCAAAGTTAAAGAAGTAAATTAGGTTCAGAAAATGAGAGGGAATAAAGTAAAAATGAGTTAAAAAAGGTAAAAAAAATAAAGGAAATGTGAATAGACTCCCATGGGTAGCCATGGTAAATTATAAATACCACATTATCAGTAAATTATAAGGGTATGATCATACATTACTGTGTTCTAGATTTTGCTGCAATATTGTGGAAATTAAAAAATTAAGTATGCTTGAAGGGTTATACATAAGTAGAAAATTAATGACCAATCCTTTGGGCACTCTCACTGATCACCTGACTTAAGGTGCATTGATGCTTGAATGGGATTTAGCTGTAGTACCAGGTAAAGCCATTTCTAAAAGTATGAAGATATGTATGGAAAACAATGAAGGGGGTAAAGTGTTTGCTGGAGTGCAGTGTCTCCATAAATCAGCTGATTGCCTGGCCCCTACCGTTCTGATATTGAAGCCTTATTCTAAAGATTGTCAGGAATGTAGAAAAAAAAGACATGGACCACACATCCAAAAATCATACGTTGATCTAATGTTGCTCGGAAAAACTGTACAAAACAGAACATAAGGTTTAGAGATGAGCATTGTTCGACTCGAACTGTTCGCCAATCTCAAATTCGAGCTGTTTTGGGCGGTGTTCGAGCCGTTCGGCGAACACGAACGATTTGAGAAAAATTCGGCTGTTCGAGGTTATGTTCGATAACTGTTCGTGCACCAAAATCATAACTGGATTTTTTCTCAGTAATGATGAAAATTAATGTTAATACGCAGTTTGAGTGTGCAGCGGGGTGGGGGGAGGGGCAGGGGATGGATCTCTGCAGGAATAATGAAGATCTCCATTTTTTTTCTCTTTCCCGCATTTAGAGTGGGGAGGTGCAATCTGTCAGCCTATCAGCAGCGCACACACGGAGAGAAGTGCTTTTTTTCACACAAGCAAGGGCATGTGTCATTGGCAGTGTATGTCACATGTCCTTGCCCTATAAGACCAAGCCATTTTCCCCGTCGCCACCATTTTCTCACTGCTGCAGCTGCGTGTTAGACGGCACCGCTGTTGCTGTGTGCGCTATACCTTGTTAATTTCAAGCCAATTTTCGCACAAATCTACAGATAGCTTGGGAGTAGGGAATAGTTGTGATTGCAGTCCTTTTAAGGACTAGGTTACAGCATTTCCTACGACTTTTATCAGGCAGGTCTGTGCTCTTAAATAGATAGATTGTGGGAGTAAAGACTAATTGTAATTGCAGTCCTTTTCAGGACTAGGTTACATCAGTTCCAATCAGTTTTTGCCAGGCAGGTCTGTGCCAGTGCTGTGCAAGTTTTTTTCACAGCATTTGGCTGAATCTAGCAAAGCTAATCCTTTTTGGCCTATTGCAGAGTGTGTTAGTCAGTGGAGTAGCCTATCTGTGTTGCAAGATATACCACCTGTGTATAGAATACCAATTTTTTTACTGCACCTAGTGAAGTAAAATCTTTTGGGCATAGCATCATTCTATTAGTCCATCTATACTGACCTCCATCAGGTTGCAAATTGAATATATTTTTTTTCTGCATCTAGCTCTGAAAAAATATTTGGTCTTCTAGCAGTGTGTGGGACTTTCTCTATTTGTCCATCTATACTGACCTCCATCAGGTTGCAAATTAAAAATAATTTTTTGTCTGCATCTAGCTCTGAAAAAATATTTGGCCTTCTAGCAGTGTGTGGGACTTTCTCTATTAGTCCATCTATACTGACCTCCATCAGGCTGCAAATTAAAAATAATTTTTATCTGAATCTACCTCTGAAAAAATATTTGGCCTTCTAGCTGTGTGTGGGACTTGTTCTATTAGTCCATTCCATCTATACTGACCTCCATCAGGTTGCAAACTGAATATATTTTTTTTCGGCATCTACCTCTGAAAAAATATTGGGCTTCTAGCTGTGTGTGGGACTTGTTCTATTAATCCATCTATACAGACCTCCATCAGGTTGCAAACTGAATATAATTTTTTTCTGCATCTACCTCTGAAAAAATATTTGGGCTTCTAGCTGTGTGTGGGACTTGTTCTATTCATCCATCTATACAGACCTCCATCAGGTTGCAAACTGAATATAATTTTTTTCTGCATCTACCTCTGAAAAAATATTTGGGCTTCTAGCTGTGTGTGGGACTTGTTCTATTAGTCCATCTATACTGACCTCCATCAGGTTACAAACTGAATATAATTTTTTTCTCCATCTAGCTCTGAAAAAATATTTGGCCTTCTAGCAGTGTGTGGGACTTTCTCTATTAGTCCATCTATACTGACCTCCATCAGGCTGCAAATTAAAAATAATATTTATCTGCATCTACCTCTGAAAAAATATTTGGCCTTCTTGCTGTGTGTGGGATTTGTTCTATTAGTCCATCTATACTGACCTCCATCAGGTTGCAAACAGAATATAATTTTTTTCTGCATCTAGCTCTGAAAAACTATTTGGCCTTCTAGCAGTGTCTGGGACTTTCTCTATTAGTCCATCTATACTGACCTCCATCAGGCTGCAAATTAAAAATAATTTTTATCTGCATCTACCTCTGAAAAAATATTTGGCCTTCTTGCTGTGTGTGGGACTTGTTCTATTAGTCCATCTATACTGACCTCCATCAGGTTGCAAACTGAATATAATTTTTTTCTGCATCTAGCTCTGAAAAAATATTTGGCCTTCTAGCAGTGTGTGGGACTTTCTCTATTAGTCCATCTATACTGACCTCCATCAGGTTGCAAATTAAAAATAATTTATATCTGCATCTAGCTCTGAAAAAATATTGGCCTTCTAGCAGTGTGTGGGACTTTCTCTATTAGTCCATCTTTACTGACCTCCATCAGGTTGCAAATTAAAAATAATGTTTTGTCTGCATCTAGCTCTGAAAAAATATTTGGCCTTCTAGCAGTGTGTGGGACTTTCTCTATTAGTCCATCTATACTGACCTCCATCAGGTTGCAAATTAAAAATAATTTATATCTGCATCTAGCTCTGAAAAAATATTTGGCCTTCTAGCAGTGTGTGGGACTTTCTCTATTAGTCCATCTATACTGACCTCCATCAGGTTGCAAATTAAAAATAATTTTTTGTCTGCATCTAGCTCTGAAAAAATATTTGGCCTTCTAGCAGTGTGTGGGACTTTCTCTATTAGTCCATCTATACTGACCTCCATCAGGTTGCAAACTGAATATATTTTTTTTCTGCATCTACCTCTGAAAAAATATTGGGCTTCTAGCTGTGTGTGGGACTTGTTCTATTAATCCATCTATACAGACCTCCATCAGGTTGCAAACTGAATATAATTTTTTTCTGCATCTACCTCTGAAAAAATATTTGGGCTTCTAGCTGAGTGTGGGACTTGTTCTATTAATCTATCTATACAGACCTCCATCAGGTTGCAAACTGAATATAATTTTTTTCTGCATCTAGCTCTGAAAAAATATTTGGGCTTCTAGCTGTGTGTGGGACTTGTTCTATTAGTCCATCTATACTGACCTCCATCAGGTTGCAAACTGAATATAATTTTTATCTGCATCTACCTCTGAAAAAATATTTGGCCTTCTAGCAGTGTGTGGGACTTTCTCTATTAGTCCATCTATACTGACCTCCATCAAGTTGCAAACTGAATATTTTTTTTTTCTGCATCTACCGCTGAAAAAATATTTGGGCTTCTAGCTGTGTGTAGGACTTGTTCTACTAGTCCATCTATACTGACCTCCATCAGGTTGCAAACTGAATATAATTTTTTTCTGCATCTAGCTCTGAAAAAATATTTGGCCTTCTAGCAGTGTGTGGGATTTTCTCTATTAGTCCATCTATACTGACCTCCATCAGGTTGCAAATTAAAAATAATTTATATCTGCATCTAGCTCTGAAAAAATATTTGGCCTTCTAGCAGTGTGTGGGACTTTCTCTATTAGTCCATCTATACTGACCTCCATCAGGTTGCAAACTGAATATATTTTTTTTCTGTATCTACGTCTGAAAAAATATTTGGGCTTCTAGCTGTGTGTAGGACTTGTTCTATTAGTCCATCTATACTGACCTTCATCAGGTTGCAAACTGAATACAATTTTTTTCTGCATCTACCTCTGAAAAAATATTTGGGCTTCTAGCTGTGTGTGGGACTTGTTCTATTAGTCCATCTATACTGACCTCCATCAGGTTGCAAATTGAATATCATTTTTTTCTGCATCTAACCCAGCCAATAGTTTTGGCCTAATACCACAGTTTGGCCACTCAGCTCTGCTCGGTTCCCATCCATTGTTTTTTTGTGCAAACAACTCCAGAGTTGTGAATTAGTTAACCACCAAAATGAGTGGAAAAAGGCCTGCTGCTGGTGGAAAGGGGAATAGGCGTGTTGGGAAGGGGAAAAAAGGTTGTGTCCGTGGGGTAGGTGTTAAAGCAACAGTAACATCTGCAGAAGAAAGACCATCTTCCAGCCAAACTAAAATGTCTATGTAGTGCCGGCGTCCCTGCCCTCTGCTAGGCAGGGACGCTGCTCCTCTCACCGCTCTGCTCCGTGCCCGGCTTCCTTCCCCCGCTCTGCTGTCAGCGCGCGCTCCGTCCCGGCGTCCTCCTCCTGCTCTGCTCTCAGCGCGCGCTCCTTCCCGGCCCCTGTGCTTAGGGCGCGCGCGCGCGCGCTCCCCTCCTCTTAAAGGGGCCGCGCGCGCCGCCCTAAAGAGTCCCCGGCCAATGGCCGGAGGACTTCATCATATATAAGGCACCTCCTCCAAAATGGAGGTGCCCGAGCAATGTTGTTTGCACCTGTGTCTCACCTGTGCTTTAGCCCTCAGGTCCCGTTGCCAGTTACCTGCCAGTTTCCTGCTAGTTACCTGCCAGTACCTGCCAGTTACCTGCCTGATTCCTGCCTGAATACTTGTTACCTGTCTGCCAGTCTGAGGTCCGACGGTCTGCCTTACTTCTCCTGTCAGTCTGTCTAAGGACCAGCCTGCCCGCTCACCTGGGAGCGCATGTCAGCTACCTGCCTGCTTGCCTGAGGTCCGACGGTCTGCCTTACTACTCCGGTCAGTCTGTCTATGGACCAGCTTGCCCGCTCACCTGGGAGCGCTTCTCCGTTATCTGCCTGCTTGCCAGCCCGGAGGCTCCGTTGTCACGTGCTGTGACCACCAGCTATCTCAGAGACTCTTGCCCGCTCACCTGGGAGCGCATCTCCGTTACCTGCCTGCTTGCCAGCCCGGAGGTCCCGTTGTCACGTGCGGTGACCATCAGCTATTCCAGAGACTCTTGCCCGCTCACCTGGGAGCGCATCTCCGTTACCTGCCTGCTTGCCAGCCCGGAGGTCCCGTTGTCACGTGCGGTGACCATCAGCTATTCCAGAGACTCTCGCTTGCTCACCTGGGAGCACACATCTACCACCTGCCTGCTAGCCTACCCGGAGGCTCTGCCATCACAGGTCGTACCTACCCCTTACCCAGAGACTGCCCTGATCACTTGCCGTAACTCCCTGTCCGTTCACCCAGAGACTGCCACCCGCTCCCTTACAAGGGCCGCCCCCTTGTATAGTAGCTCAGAGGTTCCGCCTCCCGGACCCGTTACAGTCCGCCTCCCGGACCCGTTACAGTTTGCTCGGGCCATGGAACCCGGTGGCACCCAAGCTCCCTCGCTCTCGGACCTCGCTCTTGAACTGTCCCGTCAGAGGTCCCAACAGGAGGCCATCCTGGGTCACCTGCGGAATGTTAATACTCGCCTGAACACTCTGTCTGATCCACCAACAACCTCCGCTAGTGCCATATCTTGCAATCCGGCGGCTCCGCTGCTCACTAATACTATGGTATCCTACCCCGGACCCCGGCTTTCTGCACCTCCTCGCTTCGGAGGCGACCCCGTCCAGGCTCGGGGCTTCTTGAATCAGTGCACCCTGCATTTTGAACTTTTGTCCTACCAGTTTAACTCCGACCGGGCCAAAATTGCCTTCATCATGTCCCATCTCACCGGGGAGGCCCTGGCCTGGCTGAATCCTCTATGGGAGAGAGGAGACCCCCTGGTGTCCAACTTGCCTGCTTTTCTCACGGCTTTCCGGAAAGTCTTCGACGAACCCGGACGGAAGACCTCATCTGCATCATCGTTGCTACGCCTCCGTCAGGGGAGTCTCACCGTGGGCCAATATGCCATACGGTTCCGTACCCTTGCCTCGGAGCTGGCCTGGGATAACGACGCTCTGGTTTCCGTCTTCTGGGAGGGTCTGTCCGGCCGTATTAAAGATGAACTTGCCGGTCGGGACATTCCTACCACTCTCGATGACTTAATAACTCTTGCCACCCGAATTGACCTACGGTTTCAGGAGCGTGCCAAAGAGGTCACCCGTGAGAGAAGGATTCCACGTTTAGCTCCTACTTTCCAGAAACCCGTCATTCCCTCCATCTCTCCCCAGGTACACTCTCCTGAGCCTATGCAGGTCGACCAGACCAAGATGGTCAAAACCCGTCAGGACTCACGCCGTGCCGAGGGGAGCTGCTTCTACTGTGGCAGTAAGGAGCACCGGATCCGTGCCTGCCCGGAGAGGTCGGGAAACGCCTGTGTCTAGGTTCGCTCAGAGAGGTCCACCTAGACAAGAATAAATCCTCTCCATCCCTGCTGTTGTCAGTTTCGATCATCTACGGGGAGAACCGTTATTTCGAACTAGCCCAACTTGACTCTGGAGCAGCCGGGAACCTTATTTCACAGTCCCTGGTTGAGAAATACCGCATCCCCACCAAACCTCTGGCTGTACCCTTGTCTGTCGCTGCCGTGGATGGGGGCCTCTTACCTCGCCCCATTCAACTCATCACCGAATCCATTACCCTGCAGGTGGGAATGCTGCATTCTGAAAGTATCTCCTTTCATGTTCTGCCTGGACTCTCTCACGCCCTCTTGCTAGGTCTGCCCTGGCTCCAGAGACATGCACCCGTGCTAGACTGGCAAACCGGAGAGGTCCTTCGCTGGGGACAAGACTGTCATAAGACCTGCCTGGTTCCCGTCCATCCCGTTCGTCCCTCTCCTACCCCAGCTAATCTACCTGGACTTCCGATTCCTTATTGGTCTTATGCAGATGTCTTTAATAAAAAGGAGGCAGAGACATTACCACCACATAGACCATACGACTGTCCCATCGATCTGCTACCCGGTACTACTCCTCCCCGTGGGCGTATCTATCCTTTATCCGCTGCTGAGACCCGGTCAATGTCCGAATATATTGAGGAGAATCTGGCCAGAGGATTCATCCGGAAATCTACCTCCCCGGCGGGAGCAGGCTTCTTTTTCGTCAAAAAGAAGGACGGCTCTCTCCGTCCCTGTATAGACTATAGAGGCCTAAACCTGATCACGGTGAAGAATAAGTACCCCCTTCCGCTCATTCCAGAATTATTTGATCGTCTGAGGGGGGCTAGGATCTTCACCAAACTGGACCTTCGTGGGGCGTACAACCTGGTTCGTATTCGTCAGGGGGATGAATGGAAGACGGCATTCAACACCCGGGACGGCCACTATGAATACCTGGTAATGCCCTTTGGTCTCTGTAACGCTCCTGCCGTCTTTCAAGAGTTGGTCAATGACATCTTCAGGGACCTTCTCTACTCCTGCGTAGTGGTGTACCTGGACGACATCTTGGTCTTCTCTCCGGATCTCCAGACTCACCGGAGGGACGTTCGTCAGGTCCTGCTCAGGCTAAGGCAGAACCATCTCTACGCTAAATTTGAGAAGTGCCTCTTTGAGCAGACCTCGCTTCCGTTTCTGGGCTACATTATCTCTCAGACCGGCCTTCAAATGGATCCTGAGAAATTGTCTGCCATCGAGAAATGGCCCCGACCGGAGGGGTTGAAGGCCATTCAGCGTTTCCTGGGCTTCGCCAACTACTACCGCCTCTTCATACCACACTTCTCTTCCCGGACGGCCCCAATTTCTGCGCTCACCCGTAAAGGTACTAATCCCAAAGAGTGGCCACCCGAAGCAGAGGAGGCCTTTCTTTCCCTTAAACAGGCCTTCTCTTCCGCCCCGGTGCTGCATCGCCCAGATGGCAACAAGCAGTTCTTCCTGGAAGTTGACGCCTCCTCCTCTGGAGCCGGAGCGGTACTTACTCAAAAATCATCTTCCGGGAGGATGGTAACTTGTGGCTTCTTCTCTAAACTCTTCTCCTCCTCTGAGCGCAACTATTCCATAGGAGACCGAGAGTTATTGGCCATCAAACTGGCATTGGAGGAGTGGCGTTACCTGCTCGAGGGGGCTCTTCACCCGGTAATAATTTACACTGACCACAAGAACTTGGCTTACCTCCAGCATGCCCAGAGACTTAACCCGCGCCAAGCCCGGTGGTCCTTGTTTTTTGCTCGTTTTGATTTTGTCCTTCATTTTCGCCCGGCTGACAAAAACGTCAAGGCGGATGCCTTGTCTCGATCCTTTCTGGTGTCTGATCTCGAGGAGGATCCGAAACATATCATCGATCCCGCCAGAGTAATGCAGGTGGCTCCCGTGAGTCTAAATCGTCTTCCTCCTGGTAAGACGTTCGTACCAGTACCTGATCGGGAGAAGATTCTACACTGGGGTCATTCGTCTAAATTAGCTGGCCACGCCGGTCAGAAAAAGACCCTCCAGCTTATTACCCGGCACTACTGGTGGCCTAACCTGCACAAGGATGTAATAGACTTTGTTTCTGCCTGTGTGTCCTGCGCCCGCAATAAAGTTCCGAGACACCTGCCGGCCGGCCGCCTCCTACCTCTGCCAGTACCTGCTGCCCCCTGGCAGCATATAGCGATGGACTTCATTACTGATCTGCCTGTCTCTGCCGGTTGTACGGTCATTTGGGTGGTCGCTGACCGCTTCTCCAAGATGGCTCACTTCATTCCACTGCCAGGTCTTCCGTCTGCACCCGAGCTGGCTAAAGACTTTATCCGCCACATCTTCCGTCTTCATGGCCTGCCCCGTCACATCGTGTCGGATCGTGGGGTACAGTTCACTTCCCGTTTCTGGAGAGCCACTTGTAAATTGCTGGACGTCACCCTGGACTTCTCCTCCGCTTACCACCCACAGTCTAATGGTCAAGTGGAGCGGATCAATCAGAACCTGACCAGTTACCTTCGGCACTTCGTTAATGCCCACCATTCTGACTGGGTGGATCTCCTGCCATGGGCCGAATTCTCGTACAACAATCACGAGAGCGAGTCTTCCTCCAAATCCCCGTTTTTTGTAGTCTACGGTCAGCATCCTCGGATCCCGTTTCCCGTCTCCACCTCGGCGGACAATCCGGCTGCGGAATCTCTTGTTAACAAATTTTCCTCCATATGGGAGAGTACCCGGTCCGCACTTCTTCTGTCATCCGAGCGTATGAAAAGACACGCTGACAAAAAACGTCTGGACCCTCCTCAATTCCGCCCTGGGGATAAAGTCTGGCTCTCGTCCAAATATGTCCGGCTCAAGATCCCTTCCTATAAGTTAGGGCCTCGGTTCATCGGCCCACTGGAGGTCATCAGTCAGATCAACCCGGTGGCCTATAAATTGAAACTCCCGGCCAACTTACGGATCCCTAACTCCTTCCATGTGTCTCTCCTCAAACCTGTGGTACTTAACTCTTTTTCCAAGTCTACAGGTACGCCTCCTGCTCCGGTTTCTGCTGTGGACGAGTTTGAGGTAGAGAACATTCTTGCCACCAAAAGGGTAAGAGGAAAGACCTTTTTCCTGGTAGATTGGAAGGGGTTTGGTCCTGAGGAGAGAACGTGGGAGCCCCGGGAGAACATCCATGCCCCTCTCATCCTAGCTAAATTTCTGTCTGGCCTAAAAAAGGGGGGGCCTAAAGGGGGGGGTACTGTAGTGCCGGCGTCCCTGCCCTCTGCTAGGCAGGGACGCTGCTCCTCTCACCGCTCTGCTCCGTGCCCGGCTTCCTTCCCCCGCTCTGCTGTCAGCGCGCGCTCCGTCCCGGCGTCCTCCTCCTGCTCTGCTCTCAGCGCGCGCTCCTTCCCGGCCCCTGTGCTTAGGGCGCGCGCGCGCGCGCTCCCCTCCTCTTAAAGGGGCCGCGCGCGCCGCCCTAAAGAGTCCCCGGCCAATGGCCGGAGGACTTCATCATATATAAGGCACCTCCTCCAAAATGGAGGTGCCCGAGCAATGTTGTTTGCACCTGTGTCTCACCTGTGCTTTAGCCCTCAGGTCCCGTTGCCAGTTACCTGCCAGTTTCCTGCTAGTTACCTGCCAGTACCTGCCAGTTACCTGCCTGATTCCTGCCTGAATACTTGTTACCTGTCTGCCAGTCTGAGGTCCGACGGTCTGCCTTACTTCTCCTGTCAGTCTGTCTAAGGACCAGCCTGCCCGCTCACCTGGGAGCGCATGTCAGCTACCTGCCTGCTTGCCTGAGGTCCGACGGTCTGCCTTACTACTCCGGTCAGTCTGTCTATGGACCAGCTTGCCCGCTCACCTGGGAGCGCTTCTCCGTTATCTGCCTGCTTGCCAGCCCGGAGGCTCCGTTGTCACGTGCTGTGACCACCAGCTATCTCAGAGACTCTTGCCCGCTCACCTGGGAGCGCATCTCCGTTACCTGCCTGCTTGCCAGCCCGGAGGTCCCGTTGTCACGTGCGGTGACCATCAGCTATTCCAGAGACTCTTGCCCGCTCACCTGGGAGCGCATCTCCGTTACCTGCCTGCTTGCCAGCCCGGAGGTCCCGTTGTCACGTGCGGTGACCATCAGCTATTCCAGAGACTCTCGCTTGCTCACCTGGGAGCACACATCTACCACCTGCCTGCTAGCCTACCCGGAGGCTCTGCCATCACAGGTCGTACCTACCCCTTACCCAGAGACTGCCCTGATCACTTGCCGTAACTCCCTGTCCGTTCACCCAGAGACTGCCACCCGCTCCCTTACAAGGGCCGCCCCCTTGTATAGTAGCTCAGAGGTTCCGCCTCCCGGACCCGTTACAGTCCGCCTCCCGGACCCGTTACAGTCTACTTCTTTTAGCGGACAATGTGATAAGATCGCTTTCTTATGGCCACGCCAATCGCTACAAATTCCAGATGAGGCACAAAAACAGCAGGTGCTTCAACGGATATCAAGTGCTCCTTTAAGTGGGCTCTCCTCCACATCAACTCCAACATCACAAATACTCCAGTCCTCAAAGGTGTCACCCCAATCGCACTTGCTTCCTCACAGCTCCCAAATCTCCAGCTGCCCGTCTGAGTATGAGGTAGAACAGATGGTTGAGTCTGCAGAGCTGTTTACTCATACTATAGCCTGGGAATCAGAGGTCGACTCCAGCGCTTCTGTGAATCCACACGAGGAAATGATCTGCACTGATGCCCAGAATCTTTATGAGTCGGATCCAGGACCAGACGCAGAAGGTTTTGACCATAATGTAGACACTCATTCCCAAACTGTAACTCCTGTTGGTGGAGACAATGAGGAAGACAATGATGAGACTCAAATACCTGATTGGAGCGACAACTTTAGTTTTTTGTCAGGGCAGGAACAGGTTGGCTCTGAGGACGACGGGTGTGATAACGCACAGGGTGATGATGATGAGGTTGGAGATCCCACTTACTGTCAACCCACAGTCAGCCAAGAGATGAGGTCAGCAGAGGAGGTGGAGGAAGATGCTAGTGACGACGAAGTCAGGTTGCGCCTTCCTGGACAGAGACGTAGTACTGGAAGCACGTCAACAACTGCATCCTCAAACACAACTCTGCCTCTCACCACAAGTCGTGGTGGCCCTTCAGGTCGCATGGGTGCTAAGCCTTGCATAGCCTGGGCATTTTTTCAGATCGATAAAGATGACCCAACTCGTGTTATCTGTAACATTTGTCAGCAAAAGCTAAGTAGAGGCCAAAAAATACATAGTTTGAGTACTTCATGCATGAACCGGCACATGGACATGAAGCATAAGTTGCAGTGGGAAGCTCAGTGTGCTACAATGCGGCCTAGCTTGCCGGGCCAACCACCGTCTGCCATATCTTGTGCATCCGCGGCCTCTTCATCCTCTGTGACTGGGGGGACAGCAGTCACACCTGTTTTGGGGCGCAGACCTGCCACCTCTTTACCCGCAACAGCCAGCGTGATTGGCATGTCATCATTTTCTTTGGAGGTGGTAACACCAGCTGGTGTTGAGCGCTGTCCGACATCGATAGCACCACCTTTGGATCAAGGCAACCTAACATGTCCGCCTGCATCTTCCTCACAGACCGGCAGTTTGCCGGGGACACCCTTATCAACCCCGTCTAAGCACAATAGCCAGCCCTCGGTCCCTCAGGTGTGGACAAGTAAAAGACCATTTCCTCCTAGCCATGAGAAAGCTAAGAGGTTGAATTTCACCATCTGCAAGCTCTTGGCTACAGAAATGCTGCCTTTCCGCCTGGTGGACACAGAGGATTTTCGAGACCTTATGTCCGTCGCAGTGCCCCAGTACCAGATGCCCAGTCGGCACTACTTCTCAAAGAAAGGTGTGCCTGCGCTCCACCAGCATGTCGCACACAACATCACCGCTTCTTTGAGAAACTCTGTGTGTGACAGGGTACATTTCACCACAGACACTTGGACGAGTAGGCATGGATAGGGGCGTTACATGTCGCTGACTGGGCACTGGGTAACTATGGTGACAGCAGGACAAGGGGCTGCTGTCCAAGTCTTGCCGTCCCCACGAGTTGTGCGTCAATCCTCTTTATGTCAAAGTTCCTCCACTGCTTCTGCCTCCTCAACCTCCTCTCGGTCTTCCACCTGCACCCAAAGCCTGTCTGGTCATGCCACAAGCTTTCTAACTGCGCAGAAGGGATCCTGCACACCTCCTTACTATGCTGGCAGTAGGGCTCAACGTCATCAGGCGGTTTTTACTTTGAAATGTCTGGGAAATGTGAGTCACACAGCTGAGGAGTTGTGGTCAGCTCTGGAGAACCAATTTCATGAATGGTTGTCTCCACTGGACCTGAAACCAGGGAAGGCCGTGTGCGACAATGCTGCAAACCTGGCTGCGGCCCTTCGCCGGGGCAATGTCACACACGTGCCTTGTATGGCTCACGTGTTGATCCTGGTTGTCCAGCAATTTTTAGCCCACTATCCCAGACTAGATGGCCTTCTGCAGAGGGCACGGTCGCTGTGTGCTCACTTCCGCCGTTCGCATCCCGCAGCTCAGCGACTTACATCTCTACAGAAGTTGTTGGGCCTGCCACTTCACCGGCTAAAATGCGATGTGCCTACCCGGTGGAATTCAACTCTGCACATGTTGCAGCGACTGTGGCAGCACCGACAAGCCCTGGTGCAATACGTTCTGACGTATAGCCTGGGCCAACGAGATCCAGAGGTGGGGCAAATCACGCTGGAGGAGTGGTCTCAGATCAGGGACCTATGCACCCTTCTGCACAGTTTTGAAATGGCAACGAAGATGTTTAGTGCTGACGATGCCATTATCAGCATGACTATTCCGGTGATTTACATGCAGGAGCACATGTTAAACAGAATTCGGAGTCAGGTGGTGGCACAAGAGGAGGTGGAGGAAGTAGAGGAGGAGGAGTTGTATGCGGAAGGGCTAACATCTGCAAGGTCCAGACGGTCGGCAGCACCAAGGCGGCAGGCATGTGAGGGTGGGGGAGATGGTTTTACCAGGGCGCATGGTAGCAGCCAAACTAGTGAGGAAGGTGCAGGAGCCCAGGAAGAAGTGGAGGACGAACTGATGGAAGACTCATCAGATGAGGGAGACCTTGATCACATTTCTGTTGTGCGAGGTTGGGGGGAGAGGACAGAGGAAGGAAGCATGATTGTTACCTCGCCACCAACACAACAGGGACTTGGTGCTCCTGGATGCGCAACACACATGAGTGCCTTCTTGCTGCACTACCTGCAACATGACCCTCGAATTGTGAGAATTAGAAATAATCCTGACTACTGGGTTGCCACACTGTTAGATCCCCGGTACAAAAGTAAATTTGCAGAAATTATTCCTGCCATAGAAAGGGATGCACGCATGCAGGAGTATCAGCAGAGACTGTTGCAGAATCTTACATGTGCTTTTCCACAAAACACCAGTGGTGCACGTAGTGAATCTCACAGTTCCAACTTGCCAACCGTGGGACCGTCAAGTGTTCAGCACTCAAACCGTAACAGAACCACAGTATCTGCTGGTAACATCAATTTTGCGGAATCATTTCACCACTTTTTTAGCCCATCCTTTGCAAGGCCACAGGAGACAAGAAGTCTGACACATAGTCAACGCCTAGAGACAATGGTACAGGAGTATCTCCAAGTAAACATTGAAGCCATGACTGTGTCACTGGACCCTTGCTCTTTTTGGGCTTCCAATCTGGATAAATGGCCGGAGCTAGCCACTTATGCCTTGGAGATCTTGTCATGCCCCGCAGCCAGCGTTCTGTCTGAACGTGTGTTCAGCGCTGCTGGTGGTGTGCTGACAGATAAGCGCACGTGGCTCTCCACTGATAATATAGACAGACTCACATTCATAATGATGAACAAATCATGGATCCGAAACGACTTTTCTACCCCTGTGTCATCCTGGGGAGAGTAAAAGCTTGATGATTGGTTAAAATCACCCTACCAACCGTTTTAAGCTTTCAAATTACTAATCATGTTTATCTGTATCTTGGCTGGAAAATAATTTGTGCTTTGTAGCAGTGTGCAGCACTGATTCTATTAGGCCATCTATAATAAGCTCCACCAGATTTAAAATTACTAATCTTGTTTATCTGTATCTTGACTGGAAAATAATTTGGGCTTTGTAGCAGTGTGCAGCACTGATCCTATTAGGCCATCTATACTAATCTCCACCAGATTTAAAATGAATAATAATTTTTAGCTGCATCTAGCCCGGAAAATAATTTTGGGGCTCCGAGATGCGCAAGACACATAAGTGCCTTCTTGCTGCACTACCTGCAACATGACCCTCATATTGTCAGAATTCGAAGTAATCATGACTACTGGGTTGCCACACTCTTAGATCCCCCAAACTTTTCGATCAACCTTTTCATTTTAATAAAGACCAAAAAAATGGTCATTTTTGAAATTATAAGCATTAGCAGGTTGTTAGCTGCTGAACTCTCTCGTCCATTGAATTTGTCAGGTTTTGGATGTTTTCTGCTTCAATTGTTTTGCATGAGGACAGAATACCCTCCCAGAGCTGTTGCTTAGATGTGAACTGCCTCCCGCCATCATAGACACTCCTTTTGATGATGCTCCAGAGGTTCTGAATGGGGTAGAGGTCAGGGGAGCATGGGGGTCACACCATAAGTTTGTCCCCTTTTATGCCCATATCAGCCAGAGATGCAGATGTTTTATGTGCAGCATGAGATGGTGCATTATCATGCAAAAAAATGATCTTGCTGTGAAATACACGGTTCTTCTTCTTGAACCATGGCAGGAAGTGCTGTTTGAGAAAATCCAGATACATTATGGAGTTCATCTTTAGCACCTTCAGGGATCCTAAAGGGGCCGACAATCTCTCTCCCCATGATTCCAGCCCAAAACATTACTCCACCTCCTCCTTGTTGGCGCTGTAGCCGTGTTTGCGTGGGGTGTCCATCAACCAGCCATCCTCCACTCCATCCATCTGGACCATCGAGCGCTGCACGGCACTCATCCGTGAACAAAACAGTTTTGAAATCAGTCTTCATGTAATGTTTGGCCCACTGGAGCCGTTTCTGCTTGTGTGAAGTGGATAGAGGAGGTCGACAGGATGGCGTATGCACAGCTGCAAACCTCTGAAGGACCCTGCATCTTGTTGTTCGGGGGACGTTGGAGGCACCAGCAGCTTCAAAAACTTGTCTGCTGCTATGACAAGGCTTTTTTGCCGCTGCTCTTTTAACCTCACGTAATTGCCTGTAGGAAAGAGTCCTCAATTTGCCCTTATCAGCACGCACACGTGTGTACTGTGAATCAGCTACATACTTCTTGATTGCCAAGACACTTCATCCTGATCATCGCACAATGTTGATTGTAGTCATGCCTTGACCTAAACACTCCACAATTTGTTGCTTCTCAGCAGCCGACACATCCTTTTTCTTTCCCATTTTGGCAGAAAATGTAGGCTGCTTAATAATGTGAGATAGCCTTCTTAAGTAGTCTTGCCTTTCATTGGACACACCTGCCAAACTAATTAGCACAGGTGTCTGCAATTGATTACAGTGATATAAAGAGCCCTGACACACATCACCATCAATGAGTTTAACTGACAAACAAACAAATTCTTCCCTTATCACTCCTAAACACTTTTTGCATAATAATTTGGAACACAGTGTACATGTGCTTTTCCACAAAACACCAGTGGTTCACGTAGTGAATCTTACAGTTCTAACTTGCCAACCGTGGTCTATATGGAGTTGTTCAATAAAGGGCCCAAAATTAAGATAACATAGATGGGAGAGGTCTCTATGAATAGGAATTCCTAAGTATTTGATACCCTGTGAGGGCCAGGCAAAGGGAAAGTTGGACTGGATGGAATCCTATATGGATTTGGGGAGGGAGACATCGAGGGCCTCAGACTTCGCTGCATTGATTTTAAAATTTGACCATGTAACAAAGTGATCTATTTCAGCCATAACAGCATGGATGGATATATGTGATTGAGTGATATATACTAGGACATCATCAGCAAATAGAGAGCACTTGTACTCGGTGCCTCCCACCTCAATCCACCTAATATTGGGGTTATGGTGAATTGATGAGAGCAGGTGCTCCGTCACTAGGATGTATAAGAGAGGGGACAGAGGACATCCCTGCCTTGTCCCATTGGTGATTGTGAAAGGTGATGAAAATGTTCTGACGCACCCCCTGGGCCTTGGGACACCCGGAGCCGGACCCTTTTTGGTGGATGCTGGTGGTTGTAGTCTTCGTGGCGGCGACCCGGTTCCGTGGCTCAGGGTGGTCAAACCAGTGGCGGAACTATTTATGTGGTTTTGATGTTTAAATGTCCGACTACGCCACCCGTGGATTGCGGTCAGAGTGAACCGCCGCTGCAGGGCAGACCGCTGAGGCTGGTGTTGTGGGTGCAGCAGAGCGTAGCATAACTCCCCACGGGAGGAGTATAGCCTCAGGGCAGTGTATGCGGAGGATGGGGGTGATGGTGCAGGGCAGCAGCAGTAACGACACGGAGTCAGTGATGCAGTCCAGGGCCTTTACTCACAGTTCTTATTATCCAGACCACGTCTGCAGGTAACGGCTGCCCACGTCGTACTGTGCTCACCAGGTGAGGGGCTCAGACAACTCCCAGATAACTTTGGAGTGCTTCACAGGACCCCCTTTGTGTGTCCTTTGTCTGGCCTTTCTTACCAACGCTTCTGTCCGGCTGCCTCGGGCCTCCTCTTGGTAAACTTGGCACCAGTTTCCCTGACCCTATGTGGTGCCTTCCTAGCGGGTGTAGCGAGGGGCTGCGCCACATAAAATGTCACAGCCTCCGGTTTCTAGCTGAGGGTCGTTTCCCGCCTCCACTAGTTTCAGGGACCGGTCTCCCCCTTTGGCCTGACCCCTCTACGCAGGTGGATTCGGGCGTGCGGTGGCGACTCACCCGTCCGCAACCCTGGGATCCCTTCGTTCCTCGTTCCTGGAGCCTTCTCCGCTCCTCTTCCTTCCTTCTCCCTCTTCCAGGCCTGGGCCTGTGTTACTAGGCCCGCCTCCGCAGCAGAGCTCATGCAGAGCCCCTGATCCCTGTCACTTCTGCTCAGACTTCTCTGCACTGAACTAATATGGTGCCCACCTTTTATACTCCCTTATCAATGCACCCAGGAACTGCTTCCTCCCTGCTCCTGCACTACAGGGTTCCCCTTCCTCAGTGTTCCCTCCCCCCACTCCAGCCAGGGTCAGTGACTGTCGTGCCCATCTCAGGGGCATATTGGTTGCCCTGCCCCACGGCAATGTGGTGTAATGCATGCAGGTGTCGGGGTCCTGATCCACACTCCATCCTTACCTGAGAGTGAGATATCACACCTCTGGGTGAGGTGCAATACCTCTGTAGCAACCGAGCCCTCAGGGTGCTACAGTTCCATTTATCTTCAGCCTAGGTGACGTATTGTGATACAGGGCCGTGATTTTGGCTATAAAAGGGTCCCCTAGACCCCTACCCCAAGCTTTTTAAGAGAATCATATATGGCGTGCCAGGAGACTCTATGGAATGCTTTCTCAGCATCCAACGAGAGTATCTAATTACAAATTTTTAACTGCATCTAGCCCAGGAAATACTTTGTGCCTAGTAGCAGTGTCTGCTAGTCAGCGGATTATCCCGGCTGTTAAGCAAGCTACACCACCTGTAGTTTGGACACTTAATTTTTTCAAAGGAAATGCTTCGGGACCACGGGATTCTCAGTGAAGAGCATCAGGAGGCACCCCAAGGCATAGGGGCTGGGACTGGCAGTAGGATGCCTTGCGGTGGACAGCTGAGCTCGATCCTTATAAAAGCTTTTTAACTGCAGCAGCTTTAGTGGACGCTACTGGAGCTGGAATTACGCGGCTGCTGGCATTAGACTTGCCCTCCAATAGATCCTTGTAAATGGATTTAAAGTGTATTCATTCAAATTAGAGAGACAATTTAAATTAAAAAGCTTAGAGCTGCCTCCACCACAGGGGGGCTCGCTCGACCCACCAGCGGACAGGCACCAGTATTGGGAGAGGGGGGCTGGCCGTCAGGGTTCACCGCGGCTCTGGCACAAACCCGGCGACACGGAGGTGGCACGGGCAGGAGCGGACTGAACGTGTCGGCTTCTCACTTTTTGGATTTTAGAAGGGCATGACATTCCTATATCTGTGTCTCCCCCTCCTTTTACTCCTCCACCTCTTTTCTTTTCGCATGACTATATGTACTTGTCACTTTTCCATGTGTTAGTTGTGTCTTCTGAGCAGTTTGTCAGCTTTTTGAAGGTGTTTTCTATGTGTTTCTATGTGTTTTTGTTTGCCTGCCATTGGTTTTAACGGTGTTCGACGGTGTTCGATGAACAGTTCGGCGAACACACGGGTGTTCGACGAACCGAACCGAACTCGAACACTACGGGGGTGGCTCAACACTAATAAGGTTCTTAGTTTAATATTCTAATCAGACTATATGAAGCCCCCGGCCACGTTACGGCGAACCTATCAGAGGGCCCTAACTTATGATAGCCTTGAAGGTGCGGCGCGGTGCACCCACCATCACAGCAGTGACAATGCTCCAGCCGAACGGGTGACCTGGTGCCTCATAGCACCCATTCTGCAAGGGTGAGTCCCCATGACTCCAGGCCACACACACCGCACTAACTGGTGCAAAACTACAGCAACAATGGCCGCCACATAGCACCAACACCAAGTGAAAGTAGAAAAAAGACATGGACTACACACTCAAAAAACTTATGTTGATCTGATGCTGTTGGGCAAAAATTTACAAAACTGAACATGAGGTTCTTAGTTTAACATTCTGATTAGACTGTATGAAGCCCACTGCCACGTCATGGCAAACCTTACAGTGGGTCTCTAACTTTGTGGGTCCCTAACTTCAGTGCAATATCTAAGCAGGTAGGACAATGATAGAGCTTTACTCCTGGGACCCACATCTATCAGACAATTATAGCATATACATAATGTCCAGAATAGTAATAGCCCTTTACTTTCGCTCTTATCCTAGTTTTACTAATCCAGGTTTTATGTGTAAAGATAATAAAAATTGTTGTATGTATAACTATAAAAACCTTGTAATGGCCTTTATATTATAAAAGCCATATTCGGCATCACTGTAGATGCTTTCACGTAATTACATCTTATATCAGGAACGTTATTTGGATTGAATGTGACAAAAACCTTTAAACAAAAATCTTTTGTAAATAAATCTAAATGTGGATTAGCTGAATTATTGTCTTATTTGCTATAATTTACTGAAGCCAGACGTTCCAAAGATTAATGCAGTAGATAAATGAGATGTATGTCAAGCTCAACCACCTCAGAAATGTTACAGGTCACTGACTTTTTTGATTGGTTTCCTTACAAACCTGACCTTTCTTGTCTTTACAGTCCAGCAAAATGGTAACCTTATTTATAACTTTAGATGGAAAGAAAAGGGAAGATTGGGATTGTTTCAGTTGCGTGCTCTAACTGCAGATTCTACCAGCAGGATATGGTAATTTCATTACTACAGACAGAAAGGTGTTAATATATACTAGACTTGACAACTAATTGACAGTTTTAGGTTTTTCTGGACAATATAACTGTGGTAGTTATGTGGTTTTTTTTTTAGCTATATAATAGTAATTTGGCACATAGATGAAAGAATACATTATTATTATTTTAGACAAATGTAAGGGGGGTTCTGTCAGTGTAGTGTTTGAATGCAGGAAACAAGCATGTGGAAGATATAACACAATTTTACTTTAGAAATTAAATGTGGATTATTATACAAGATCAGTCTCAGCAGACATCCATATTTCACAGACACAGAGTTTTCCTTAGCTCTGTCGTGGAAACCCCTCTTAGGGCAGGGACACACTGCTGTATAACTTGTTTGAGAATCGCATAGCACTGAACGGACAGGCCCGTCACCTCTCCTGACCTGATTATGACAGCGTGTATCTCTATACAGCTGTCAAGCTTAGGTCAGGAGAGGTGCCGACCAGTACGAGGTTTATGATGCGATTCTCGCACGAGAAATACGGCAGTGTGTCTCTGTCCTTAGGGAGAGTAGCAATATGTGTACATTTATATATATATATATATATATACACACTAGAGATGAGCGTTGTTCTACTCGAACTGTTCGCCAATCTCAAATTTGAGCTGTTTTGGGCGGTGTTCGAGCCGTTCGGCGAACACGAACAATTTGAGAAAAATTCGGCTGTTCGAGGTTATGTTCGATAACTGTTCGTGCACCAAAATCATAACTGGATTTTTTCTCAGTAATGATGAAAATTAATGTTAATACGCAGTTTGAGTGTACAGCGGGGTGGGGGGAGGGGCAGGGGATGGATCTCTGCAGGAACAATGAAGATCTCCATTTTTTTTTCTCTTTCCCGCATTTGCAGTGGGGAGGTGCAATCTGTCAGCCTATCAGCAGCGCACACACGGAGCGAAGTGCTTTTTTTCACACAAGCAAGTGCATGTGTCATTGGCAGTGTATGTCACATGTCCTTGCCCTATAAGACCAAGCCATTTTCCCCGTCGCCACCATTTTCTCACTGCTGCAGCTGCGTGTTAGACGGCACCGCTGTTGCTGTGTGCGCTATACCTTGTTAATTTCAAGCCAATTTTCGCACAAATCTACAGATAGCTTGGGAGTAGGGAATAGTTGTGATTGCAGTCCTTTTAAGGACTAGGTTACAGCATTTCCTACGACTTTTATCAGGCAGGTCTGTGCTCTTAAATAGATAGGTTGTGGGAGTAAAGACTAATTGTAATTGGAGTTACATCAGTTCCTATCAGTTCCTATCAGTTTTTGCCAGGCAGGTCTGTGCCAGTGCTGTGCAAGTTTTTTTCACAGCATTTGGCTGAATCTAGCAAAGCTAATCCTTTTTGGCCTATTGCAGAGTGTGTTAGTCAGTGGAGTAGCCTATCTGTGTTGCAAGATATACCACCTGTGTATAGAATACCAATTTTTTTACTGCACCTAGTGAAGTGAAATCTTTTGGGCATAGCATCATTCTATTAGTCCATCTATACTGACCTCCATCAGGTTGCAAACTGAATCTAATTTTTTTCTGCATCTAGCTCTGAAAAAATATTTGGCCTTCTAGCAGTGTGTCGGACTTTCTCTATTAGTCCATCTATACTGACCTCCATCAGGTTGCAAATTCAAAATAATTTTTATCTGCATCTACAGTACCTCTGAAAAAATATTTGGGCTTCTAGCTGTGTGTGGGACTTGTTGTATTAGTCCATCTATACTGACCTCCATCAGGTTGCAAACTGAATATATTTTTTTCTGCATCTACCTCTGAAAAAATATTGGGCTTCTAGCTGTGTGTGGGACTTGTTGTATTAGTCCATCTATACTGACCTCCATCAGGTTGCAAACTGAATATATTTTTTTCTGCATCTACCTCTGAAAAAATATTGGGCTTCTAGCTGTGTGTGGGACTTGTTGTATTAGTCCATCTATACTGACCTCCATCAGTTTGCAAACTGAATATAATTTTTTTCTGCATCTAGCTCTGAAAAAATATTTGGCCTTCTAGTAGTGTGTCGGACTTTCTCTATTAGTCCATCTATACTGACCTCCATCAGGTTGCAAATTAAAAATAATTTTTATCTGCATCTACAGTACCTCTGAAAAAATATTTGGCCTTCTAGCAGTGTGTCGGACTTTCTCTATTAGTCCATCTATACTGACCTCCATCAGGTTGCAAATTCAAAATAATTTTTATCTGCATCTACAGTACCTCTGAAAAAATATTTGGGCTTCTAGCTGTGTGTGGGACTTGTTGTATTAGTCCATCTATACTGACCTCCATCAGGTTGCAAACTGAATATATTTTTTTCTGCATCTACCTCTGAAAAAATATTGGGCTTCTAGCTGTGTGTGGGTCTTGTTCTATTAATCCATCTATACAGACCTCCATCAGGTTGCAAACTGAATATAATTTTTTTCTGCATCTAGCTCTGAAAAAATATTTGGCCTTCTAGCAGTGTGTCGGACTTTCTCTACTAGTCCATCTATACTGACCTCCATCAGGTTGAAAATTCAAAATAATTTTTATCTGCATCTACAGTACCTCTGAAAAAATATTTGGGCTTCTAGGTGTGTGTGGGACTTGTTGTATTAGTCCATCTATACTGACCTCCATCAGGTTGCAAACTGAATATATTTTTTTCTGCATCTACCTCTGAAAAAATATTGGGCTTCTAGCTGTGTGTGGGACTTGTTGTATTAGTCCATCTATACTGACCTCCATCAGGTTGCAAACTGAATATATTTTTTTCTGCATCTACCTCTGAAAAAATATTGGGCTTCTAGCTGTGTGTGGTACTTGTTGTATTAGTCCATCTATACTGACCTCCATCAGGTTGCAAATTGAATATAATTTTTTTCTGCATCTAACCCAGCCAATAGTTTTGGCCTAATACCACAGTTTGGCCACTCAGCTCTGCTCGGTTCCCATCCATTGTTTTTTTGTGCAAACAACTCCAGAGTTGTGAATTAGTTAACCACCAAAATGAGTGGAAAAAGGCCTGCTGCTGGTGGAAAGGGGAATAGGCGTGTTGGGAAGGGGAAAAAAGGTTGTGTCCGTGGGGTAGGTGTTAAAGCAACAGTAACATCTGCAGAAGAAAGACCATCTTCCAGCCAAACTAAAATGTCTACTTCTTTTAGCGGACAATGTGATAAGATCCCTTTCTTACGGCCACGCCAATCGCTACAAATTCCAGATGAGGCACAAAAACAGCAGGTGCTTCAACGGATATCAAGTGCTCCTTTAAGTGGGCTCTCCTCCACATCAACTTCAACATCACAAATACTCCAGTCCTCAAAGGTGTCACCCAAATCGCACTTGCTTCCTCACAGCTCCCAAATCTCCAGCTGCCCGTCTGAGTATGAGGTAGAACAGATGGTTGAGTCTGCAGAGCTGTTTACTCATACTATAGCCTGGGAATCAGAGGTCGACTCCAGCGCTTCTGTGAATCCAGACGAGGAAATGATCTGCACTGATGCCCAGAATCTTTATGAGTCGGATCCAGGACCAGACGCAGAAGGTTCTGACCATAATGTAGACCCTCATTCCCAAACTGTAACTCCTGTTGGTGGAGACAATGAGGAAGACGATGATAAGACTCAAATACCTGATTGGAGCGACAACTTTAGTTTTTTGTCAGGGCAGGAACAGGTTGGCTCTGAGGACGACGGGTGTGATAACACACAGGGTGATGATGATGAGGTTGGAGATCCCACTTACTGTCAACCCACAGTCAGCCAAGAGATGAGGTCAGCAGAGGAGGTGGAGGAAGATGCTAGTGACGACGAGGTCAGGTTGTGCCTTCCTGGACAGAGACGTAGTACTGGAAGCACGTCAACAACTGCATCCTCAAACACAACTCTGCCTCTCACCACAAGTCGTGGTGGCTCTTCAGGTCGCATGGGTGCTAAGCCTTGCATAGCCTGGGCATTTTTTCAGATCGATAAAGATGACCCAACTCGTGTTATCTGTAACATTTGTCAGCAAAAGCTAAGTAGAGGCCAAAAAATACATAGTTTGAGTACTTCATGCATGAACCGGCACATGGACATGAAGCATAAGTTGCAGTGGGAAGCTCAGTGTGCTACAATGCGGCCTAGCCGGCCGGGCCAACCGCCGTCTGCCATATCTTGTGCATCCGCGGCCTCTTCATCCTCTGTGACTGGGGGGACATCAGTCACACCTGTTTTGGGGCGCAGACCTGCCACCTCTTTACCCGCAACAGCCAGCGTGATTGGCAGGTCATCATTTTCTTTGGAGGTGGTAACACCAGCTGGTGTTGAGCGCTGTCCGACATCGATAGCACCACCTTTGGATCAAGGCAACCTAACATGTCCGCCTGCATCTTCCTCACAGACCGGCAGTTTGCCGGGGACACCCTTATCAACCCCGTCTAAGCACAATAGCCAGCCCTCGGTCCCTCAGATGTGGACAAGTAAAAGACCATTTCCTCCTAGCCATGAGAAAGCTAAGAGGTTGAATTTCACCATATGCAAGCTCTTGGCTACAGAAATGCTGCCTTTCCGCCTGGTGGACACAGAGGATTTTCGAGACCTTATGTCCGTCGCAGTGCCCCAGTACCAGATGCCCAGTCGGCACTACTTCTCAAAGAAAGGTGTGCCTGCGCTCCACCAGCATGTCGCACACAACATCACCGCTTCTTTGAGAAACTCTGTGTGTGACAGGGTGCATTTCACCACAGACACTTGGACGAGTAGGCATGGACAGGGGCGTTACATGTCGCTGACTGGGCACTGGGTAACTATGGTGACAGCAGGACAAGGGGCTGCTGTCCAAGTCTTGCCGTCCCCACGAGTTGTGCGTCAATCCTCTTTATGTCAAAGTTCCTCCACTGCTTCTGCCTCCTCAACCTCCTCTCGGTCTTCCACCTGCACCCAAAGCCTGTTTGGTCATGCCACAAGCTTTCTAACTGCGCAGAAGGGATCCTGCACACCTCCTTACTATGCTGGCAGTAGGGCTCAACGTCATCAGGCGGTTTTTACTTTGAAATGTCTGGGAAATGTGAGTCACACAGCTGAGGAGTTTTGGTCAGCTCTGGAGAACCAATTTCATGAATGGTTGTCTCCACTGGACCTGAAACCAGGGAAGGCCGTGTGCGACAATGCTGCAAACCTGGGTGCAGCCCTTCGCCGGGGCAATGTCACACACGTGCCTTGTATGGCTCACGTGTTGAACCTGGTTGTCCAGCAATTTTTAGCCCACTATCCCAGACTAGATGGCCTTCTGCAGAGGGCACGGTCGCTGTGTGCTCACTTCCGCCGTTCGCATCCCGCAGCTCAGCGACTTACATCTCTACAGAAGTCGTTGGGCCTGCCACTTCACCGGCTAAAATGCGATGTGCCTACCCGGTGGAATTCAACTCTGCACATGTTGCAGCGACTGTGGCAGCACCGACAAGCCCTGGTGCAATACGTTCTGACGTATAGCCTGGGCCAACGAGATTCAGAGGTGGGGCAAATCACGCTGGAGGAGTGGTCTCAGATCAGGGACCTATGCACCCTTCTGCACAGTTTTGAAATGGCGACAAAGATGTTTAGTGCTGACGATGCCATTATCAGCATGACTATTCCGGTGATTTACATGCTGGAGCACATGTTAAACAGAATTCGGAGTCAGGTGGTGGCACAAGAGGAGGTGGAGGAAGTAGAGGAGGAGGAGTTGTATGCGGAAGGGCTAACATCTGCAAGGTCTAGACGGTCGGCAGCACCAAGGCGGCAGGCATGTGAGGGTGGGGGAGATGGTTTTACCAGGGCGCATGGTAGCAGCCAAACTAGTGAGGAAGGTGCAGGAGCCCAGGAAGAAGTGGAGGACGAACTGATGGAAGACTCATCAGATGAGGGAGACCTTGATCACATTTCTGTTGTGCGAGGTTGGGGGGAGAGGACAGAGGAAGGAAGCATGATTGTTACCTCGCCACCAACACAACAGGGACTTGGTGCTCCTGGATGCGCAACACACATGAGTGCCTTCTTGCTGCACTACCTGCAACATGACCCTCGAATTGTGAGAATTAGAAATAATCCTGACTACTGGGTTGCCACACTGTTAGATCCCCGGTACAAAAGTAAATTTGCAGAAATTATTCCTGCCATAGAAAGGGATGCACGCATGCAGGAGTATCAGCAGAGACTGTTGCAGAATCTTACATGTGCTTTTCCATAAAATACCAGTGGTGCACGTAGTGAATCTCACAGTTCCAACTTGCCAACCGTGGGACCGTCAAGTGTTCAGCACTCAAACCGTAACAGAACCACAGTATCTGCTGGTAACATCAATTTTGCGGAATCATTTCACCACTTTTTTAGCCCATCCTTTGCAAGGCCACAGGAGACAAGAAGTCTGACACATAGTCAACGCCTAGAGACGATGGTACAGGAGTATCTCCAAGTAAACATTGAAGCCACGACTGTGTCACTGGACCCTTGCTCTTTTTGGTCTTCCAATCTGGATAAATGGCCGGAGCTAGCCACTTATGCCTTGGAGATCTTGTCATGCCCCGCAGCCAGCGTTCTGTCTGAACGTGTGTTCAGCGCTGCTGGTGGTGTGCTGACAGATAAGCGCACGCGGCTCTCCACTGATAATGTAGACAGACTCACGTTCATAAAGATGAACAAATCATGGATCCGAAACGACTTTTCTACCCCTGTGTCATCCTGGGGAGAGTAAAAGCTTGATGATTGGTTAAAATCACCCTACCAACCGTTTTAAGCTTTCAAATTACTAATCATGTTTATCTGTATCTTGACTGGAAAAAAATTGGGCTTTGTAGCAGTGTGCAGCACTGATCCTATTAGGCCATCTATAATAAGCTCCACCAGATTTAAAATTAAAAATAATTTTTAGCTGCATCTAGCCCGGAAAATAATTTTGGGGCTCCGAGATGCGCAAGACACATAAGTGCCTTCTTGCTGCACTACCTGCAGCATGACCCTCATATTGTCAGAATTCGAAGTAATCATGACTACTGGGTTGCCACACTCTTAGATCCCCCAAACTTTTCGATCAACCTTTTCATTTTAATAAAGACCAAAAAAATGGTCATTTTTGAAATTATAAGCATTAGCAGGTTGTTAGAAACTGAAATCAAACAGTTTTCAACTCAAAACTTTATTGTAGGTGATGTTACATTTTAACATAGGACCCCTTGTTCGAAAGGAGCTTCTGAACTCTCTCGTCCATTGAATTTGTCAGGTTTTGGATGGTTTCTGCTTCAATTGTTTTGCATGAGGACAGAATACCCTCCCAGAGCTGTTGCTTAGATGTGAACTGCCTCCCGCCATCATAGACACTCCTTTTAATGATGCTCCAAAGGTTCTGAATGGGGTAGAGGTCAGGGGAGCATGGGGGTCACACCATAAGTTTGTCCCCTTTTATGCCCATATCAGCCAGAGATGCAGATGTTTTATGTGCAGCATGAGATGGTGCATTATCATGCAGAAAAATGATCTTGCTGTGAAATACACGGTTCTTCTTCTTGAACCATGGCAGGAAGTGCTGTTTGAGAAAATCCACATACATTATGGAGTTCATCTTTAGCGCCTTCAGGGATCCTAAAGGGGCCGACAATCTCTCTCCCCATGATTCCAGCCCAAAACATTACTCCACCTCCTCCTTGTTGGCGCTGTAGCCGTGTTTGCGTGGGGTGTCCATCAACCAGCCATCCTCCACTCCATCCATCTGGACCATCGAGCGCTGCACGGCACTCATCCGTGAACAAAACAGTTTTGAAATCAGTCTTCATGTAATGTTTGGCCCACTGGAGCCGTTTCTGCTTGTGTGAAGTGGATAGAGGAGGTCGACAGGATGGCGTATGCACAGCTGCAAACCTCTGAAGGACCCTGCATCTTGTTGTTCGGGGGACGTTGGAGGCACCAGCAGCTTCAAAAACTTGTCTGCTGCTATGACAAGGCTTTCTTGCCGCTGCTCTTTTAACCTGACGTAATTGCTTGTAGGAAAGAGTCCTCAATTTGCCCTTATCAGCACGCACACGTGTGTACTGTGAATCAGCTACATACTTCTTGATTGCCAAGACACTTCATCCTGATCATCGCACAATGTTGATTGTAGTCATGCCTTGACCTAAACACTCCACAATTTGTTGCTTCTCAGCAGCCGACACATCCTTTTTCTTTCCCATTTTGGCAGAAAATGTAGGCTGCTTAATAATGTGAGAGAGCCTTCTTAAGTAGTCTTGCCTTTCATTGGACACACCTGCCAAACTAATTAGCACAGGTGTCTGCAATTGCTTACAGTGATATAAAGAGCCCTGACACACATCACCATCAATGAGTTTAACTGACAAACAAACAAATTCTTCCCTTATCACTCCTAAACACTTTTTGCATAATAATTTGGAACGCGGTGTACATGTGCTTTTCCACAAAACACCAGTGGTTCACGTAGTGAATCTTACAGTTCTAACTTGCCAACCGTGGTCTGTATGGAATTGTTCAATAAAGGGCCCAAAATTAAGATAACATAGATGGGAGAGGTCTCTATGAATAGGAATTCCTAAGTATTTGATACCCTGTGAGGGCCAGGCAAAGGGAAAGTTGGACTGGATGGAATCCTATATGGATTTAGGGAGGGAGACATCGAGGGCCTCAGACTTCGCTGCATTGATTTTAAAATTTTACCATGTAACAAAGTGATCTATTTCAGCCATAACAGCAGGGATGGATATATGTGATTGAGTGATATATACTAGGACATCATCAGCAAATAGAGAGCACTTGTACTCGGTGTCTCCCACCTCAATCCACCTAATATTGGGGTTATGGCGAATTGATGAGAGCAGGTGCTCCGTCACTAGGATGTATAAGAGAGGGGACAGAGGACATCCCTGCCTTGTCCCATTGGTGATTGTGAAAGGTGATGAAAATGTTCTGACGCACCCCCTGGGCCTTGGGACACCCGGAGCCAGACCCTTTTTGGTGGATGCTGGTGGTTGTAGTCTTCGTGGCGGCGATCCGGTTCCCACATATATTGAGGGTCCCACATTACTGGAAGAACAAAGGCTCTAGAAAAGTGACATTGCTCCACCCCCCAAAATCCAGTGAAATCTGAGCTCCCAAATACAATAATCCCATATTTCTGAGGCTCACCATGCCTAAACTGTAATAAGAGGCCACAAGTTTGGCATTATTGTAGTGGGTAGAGGCAAATTAACAATTAATGGGATGCGTGTCGCCAGCAGCACAAGCTGTGCACAATGTATGGCCACTAAACTAGCATATTTGCAATTGTCCAGAAAAAAAACACAGCGTTGAATGTTAAAAAATAGTCACTGCAGCCTTAGATCAATTCATTTAGAGGTGCAATTTCTAAAAAGTGGTCACTTTTGTTTTATCTCTGCTGTTCTGGCACCTTAGGGGCTCTGCAAATGTCGCCAGCAAACTATTTTTGCAAAATCTGTGCTCCAAAAGCCAAATAGCACTCCCTCCTGCTCAGCCCTGATGTGTGGCCAATCAGTAGTTTAAGATGACATATGGAGCATCACTGCATTCCTGAAAAATTGTGCAATAAATTTTGAGGTCCAGTTATACCTTTTTGTGTAACTGAAAAATTGTCAGCTAATAAAAAATTACATGTTATATTTCCACTCCCCAATGTTATAAAATTCTGCGAGGTATGTGTAATTCAAAATACTCACTACACACCTAGATAAATTCCTTAGGCAGTGACATTTCCAATATGGAGTCACTTGTGGGGGGTTCTGCTGATCTGGTAACTCAGGGGCTCTGCTAATGGTGTCCACAATCTATTCAAATGGAATCTGTGTTCTAAAAGTCAAAAGCAAGTAGTGCTCCTTCCCATCTGATCTCTGCTGTGTCCTCAAACAATAGTGTGCAACCGCATATAGGGTATTGTTACTGTTACGGATCCGGGTGGTGGAACCTCTGTGCTGCGGTGCAAGGAGGGACCCATAGGGGCGTAACTAAGTAACAACTAGGACCGACCTAGGTCGTACGGCGGCTAACGTGACCAGGGAGGGACCGAGCAGAGGGACCAGGTGCTACTCTGGGGACGACCTTGAAAGAGAGCAGGTGACTCCCATGGGTCAGATGGCTGGGACTGACCGATACTGCAGATGGGCACAGCAGGCAGACTGACGAGAGATCCGGGTAGATGAACTGGCAGAGACAGCAGGCGACAGGCGGGAGCCTCTAGGTAGGCTGTCAGGTGGTCACGGCAAGTGACGGGCAGGAGCCTCCAGGTAGGCTGACAGGTGGTCACGGCAAGTGACGGGCAGGAGCCTCCAGGTAGGCAGACAGGTGGTCACAGCAAGAGACAGGCAAGAGCCTCCAGGTAGGCAGACAGGTGGTCACGGCAAGTGACAGGCGGGAGCCTGCAGGTAGGCTGACAGGTAACAGGCAGGTGCTTCCAGGTAAGCAGGCGGGCAAAGCCCATAGACAGACTGGCGGACTGAATGGAAGACAGACTGTCGGGCTGGAGAGTAGTCAGGCTGGCGGACTGGACTGATAGTCAGGCTGGCGGGCAGGACTAGTAGTCAGGCTAGCAGCGGACCTGAGGGCTGAAGCAGAGGTAAGTACACTGTGCATCAACTACTGCTCGGGCACCTCCATATTGGAGGAGGTGCTTTATATATGGGAGGACCTCCGGCAATTGGGACTCCTTAGGCCAAGTTTCATCTGTGTGCAGTTTTAGTGCTAGGCAATCGCCCCTCCAGTGAGTGTGGGTGAGGGCGATTGTTCATCAGCATTTTGCACCTGTGTTACCTCCTTCTAACAAAAGGGGGCCGGCCGTGTCCTGGTGTGCATTTTTTCTTGAAACCTTGGCTGGTGAGTACCATTGCCTTTTGCTATTTTCTAAAAAATTCTGTTTATTGTTCTGGCTATGCTGTCTGTTTTTAATGTTAGAGTAGGGACTCGCAAAACCGCGAGGACCCTTGACGATGGGTTGCGAGCTTACGTATTTTGGCCAAAATATTAACTAATACCTCATATGATATTTTTTGCACTTTTTTTTATCTGCCAGGGCACGGCCAGGCCCAGTAATGGTGACCTTGTGAGTTGGGGCTACGCAACTCTGCGATGCATGGATAGGGTGCCGGGCATCCCGCCTAGTTGAATAGTAGGGACGTGTAATAGGATGCTGGCTAGGCACGGTGCCGTGAGTGTGTGAATTGCACCCTACTGCAAGTTTCATCTGTGTGCAGTTTTAGTGCTAGGCAATCGCCCCTCCAGTGAGAGTGGGTGAGGGCGATTGTTCATCAGCATTTTGCACCTGTGTTACCTCCTTCTAACAAAAGGGGGCCGGCCATGTCCTGGCGTGCATTTTTCTTGAAACCTTGGCTGGTGAGTACCATTGCCTTTTGCTATTTTCTAAAAAATTCTGTTTATTGTTCTGGCTATGTTGTCTGTTTTTATATATGGGAGGACCTCCGGCTATTGGCCGGGGACTCCTTAGCGCGGCGGCGCGCGGCCCCTTTAAGAGGGGGGGAGCGCGCGTGCGCCCTAGGCACAATGCCCGGGAAGCTGCGCGCGCTGGCAGAAGCAGGAAGAGGAGCGCTGGAGGACACCGGGCGGGGAGCGCGGCGGTGAGAGGGACGGCGTCTCTGCCTGGCAGGGGGCAGAGATGCTGATGCTACAGTACCCCCCCTTTACGCCCCCTCTTTTTTAGGCCAGAAAGAAATTTTTCAAGGAGAAGCGGGGCATGAATGTTCTCCCTGTGTTCCCAAGTTCTCTCCTCTGGGTCAAACCCCTTCCAATCCACCAGAAAAAAGGTTTTTCCTCTTACCCTCTTGGTGGCCAGAATGTTCTCTACCTCAAAAACGTCCTCAGTGGAAACCGGAGCAGGGAGAGTACCTGGACTGTTGGAAATATAATTAAACACAACTGGTTTGAGGAGAGATACGTGGAAGGAGTTGGGAATCCGTAAGGTGACCGGGAGTTTTAACTTGTAGGCCACTGGGTTGATTTGTTTGAGGACTTCAAATGGACCAATGAACTGAGGACCCAACTTGTAGGAGGGTATTTTGAGCCGAACATGTTTGAAGGAGAGCCAAACCTTGTCTCCCGGACTTAATTGAGGCGGATCCAGACGTCTCTTGTCAGCATATCTCTTCATCCGCTCGGAGGACTGAAGAAGTGCGGACCTAGTATTTTCCCAAATGGTGGAAAATTTGCTGACCAGAGACTCTGCAGCAGGGTTGTCCACAGAAGCAGAGACGGGAAATGGAATCCGGGGATGTTGACTATAGACTACAAAGAACGGGGACTTGGAAGTCGATTCGCTCTCATGGTTGTTGTAGGAGAATTCGGCCCATGGTAGGAGGTACACCCAATCGGTATGGTGAGCATTAACAAAGTGCCGGAGGTAGCTGGTAAGGATCTGGTTGATTCGCTCCACTTGGCCATTGGACTGTGGATGGTAAGCGGAGGAGAAATCCAGGGTGACATCCAGCAGTTTACACGTAGCTCTCCAGAAGCGTGAGGTGAATTGAACCCCTCGATCCGACACAATGTGGAGGGGTAGGCCATGGAGACAGAAGATGTGAAGGAAGAAGTCCTTAGCCAGGTCTGATGCAGAAGGGAGACCAGGCAGAGGGATGAAGTGGGCCATTTTAGAAAAGCGGTCGGCGACCACCCAAATGACTGTACAGCCGGCAGAAACAGGGAGATCTGTAATAAAGTCCATAGCAATGTGTTGCCAAGGGGCAGCAGGTACGGGAAGAGGCAGGAGGTGACCGGCTGGAAGATGTCTGGGAACTTTGTTGCGGGCACAAGACGAACAGGCCGAGATGAAGTCTACCACATCCTTGCGCAGGGTAGGCCACCAGTAATGCCGGACAATGAGCAGGAAAGTTTTCTTCTGACCGGCATGGCTGGCTAGTTTAGATGAATGACCCCAGTGAAGAATCTTCTCCCGATCTGGAACCGCTACAAATGTCTTACCGGGTGGGAGACGAGTCAGATCTAAGGGGGTCATATTCATCACTTTGGAGGGGTTGATGATGTGCATAGGCTCCTCCTCTAGATCGGAGGACAGGAAGGATCGGGACAAGGCATTAGCTTTAACATTCTTGTCCGCCGGGCGGAAATGTAGGATAAAGTCGAAGCGAGCAAAGAAGAAAGACCACCGGGCCTGACGCGGATTGAGTCTTTGGGCATTCTGGAGATATGCAAGGTTTTTGTGATCAGTATAGATGATCACTGGGTATAGAGCCCCTTCAAGCAGGTAACGCCTCTCCTCCAGCGCCAATATGATGGCTAGCTGTTCTCGGTCTCCTATGGAGTAGTTGCGCTCAGACGAGGAGAAGAATTTGGAGAAGACGCCGCAGGTTACCATTCTCTTGGATGAAGATTTTTGGGTGAGCACCGCTCCGGCTCCGGAGGAGGAAGCATCAACCTCCAGGAAGAACTGTTTGTTGCAGTCTGGACGGTGCAGCACTGGGTCAGAGGAGAAGGCTTGCTTTAAGGAAAGGAAGGCCTCCTCAGCTTCGGGCAGCCATACCTTGGGATTTGCTCCCTTACGGGTGAGCGCAGAGATGGGAGCAGTCCAGGAAGAAAAGTGCGGGATGAAGAGACGGTAGTAGTTGGCGAAGCCCAGGAATCGCTGAATCACCTTCAACCCCTCCGGACGGGGCCACTTTTAGACGGCAGAGAGCTTCTCGGGGTCCATTCGTAGACCTGTTTGGGAGATAATATAGCCCAGGAACGGAAGGGAGGTCTGCTCGAAGAGGCACTTCTCAAATTTGGCATAGAGGTGATTCTGTCTGAGCATAAGCAGGACCTGACGAACATCGCTCCGGTGTGTGGGAAGGTCCGGAGAGAAGACCAAGATATCATCCAGGTACACCACCACGCAGGAATATAGAAGGTCACGGAAGATGTCATTCACTAATTCTTGGAAGACGGCGGGAGCATTGCAGAGACCGAAGGGCATCACACGGTATTCATAGTGACCGTCCCGGGTATTGAATGCCGTCTTCCACTCGTCTCCTTGACGGATCCGGACCAGGTTATACGCCCCACGTAGATCCAGCTTGGAAAAGATCCTGGCTCACTTAAGGCGGTCAAACAACTCGGAGATGAGCGGCAGGGGGTATTTGTTTTTGACCGTGATTTGATTGAGTCCTCTATAGTCAATACCGGGGTGTAGCGAGTCATCCTTCTTCTTGACGAAGAAGAATCTGGCTCCAGCTGGGGAGGTAGATTTCCGGATGACTCCCCTAGCCAGATTTTCTTCAATGTACTCCGACATGGCCCGGGTTTCGGCCGACGACAACGGGTAAATATGCCCACGGGGTGGAGTGGCTCTGGATACCAGGTCGATCGGGCAATCTTATGGTCTATGAGGTGGCAGTGTCTCTTCTTCCTTTTTGTCAAAGACATCTGCATAGGACCAGTAAGGTGCCGGTAAACCGGGTAGATTAGCCTGGGTGGGTGGAGGACGAACCGGGCGGACCAGGACCAAGCAGGTCTTATGGCAATCCTGCCCCCAACAGAGAACTTCACTGGATTGCCAATTCAGCACAGATTCATATTTCTGAAGCCAGGGTAGACCTAACAATAGGGAGTGAGAGAGACCGGAAAGCACATGGAAGGAGATCCTCTCAGAGTGCAGCATTCCCACCTGCAGGGTTATAGGTTCTGTGACGAGCAGGATGGTCACCGGAAGAAGTCTTCCATCCACGGAAGCGACTGCCAATGGTTCAGCCAGAGGTTTGGTGGGAATGTGATATTTCTCTACCATGGACTGGGAAATGAGGATCCCAGCAGCTCCGGAATCTAGGTGTGCAATTTCAAAGTAGCGGTTCTCTCCCCAGGAGTTGGAGACGGACAAAGTCAGGGAACGAGAGGGTTTACTTTTGCCTAGGATGACCTCTCCGAGCGGTCCTAGACACTGGCGTTTTCCGGCTTCACCGGGCAGGAACGGATGAAGTGCTCCTTACTGCCACAGTAGAAACAGCTCCCCCCGGCTCGGCGTGACTCTTGGCGAGATTTGACCATCTTGGTCTGGTCGACCTGCATGGGTTCGGGCGAGCGTGCCCGGGGAGTTGCTAATTGAGAGGCAGGTCTCTGTAAAGTAGGAGCAAGACGAGGAAATCTTCGCCTCCGGGTAGTCTCTTTAGCACGTTCCAGGAAACGGATGTCAATCCGGGTAGCTAGCAACACCAGGTCATCCAGGGTGGTAGGAATGTCCCGGCTGGCTAACTCGTCCTTTATCTGACCGGAAAGGCCCTCCCAGAAGATGGACACCAGGGCCTCATTGTCCCAGGCAAGCTCAGAAGCGAGGGTACGGAACCGTATGGCATATTGGCCCACGGTGAGATTCCCTTGGCGGATACGAAGCAGAGAGGAGGCAGTAGAGGATTTTCGTCCAGGTTCATCGAAGACTTTCCGGAAAGCAACGAGGAAAGACGATAGATCGGACACCAGGGGATCCCCTCTCTCCCACAGGGGATTTAGCCATGCCAGTGCTTCTCCAGTGAGGTGAGACATGATGAATGCCACCTTGGCCCGGTCGGAGGGAAACTGATGTGCCAAAAGTTCAAAGTGCAGGGTGTACTGGTTTATGAAACCCCGAGCTAGCGCGGGGTCGCCTCCAAAGCGAGGAGGTGCAGAAAGCCGGGGACCTGGGTTGGATGCCGTGGTATTGGTGGGCAGCGGTGCTGCCGGAGCGGGAGTCGCACGACTCGAGGCGGACACAGGTGGAACAGTCAGTGTGTCCAGGCGGCAGTTGACACTCCGCAGGAAGTTCAGGATGGTTTCCTGTTGGGATCTCTGACGAGAAACCTCCTGGTACAGGTCAGAGAGCGAAGGAGCTTGGGGGCCACCGGGTTCCATGGCCCAAGCAAACTGTTACGGATCTGGTTGGTGGAACCTCTGTGCTGCGGTGCAAGGAGGGACCCAGAGGGGCATAACTAAGTATCAACTCGGACCGACCTAGGTCGTACAGCAGCTAACGTGACCAGGGAGGGACCGAGCAGAGGGACCAGGTGCTACTCTGGGAATGACCTTGTAAGAGAGCAGGTGACTCCCAAGGGTCAGATGGCTGGGACTGACCGATACTGCAGATGGTCACAGTATGCAGGCTGATGAGAGATCCGGGTAGATGAACTGGAAGAGACAGCAGGCGACAGGCAGGAGCCTCTAGGTAGGCTGTCAGGTGGTCATGGCAAGTGACGGGAAGGAGCCTCCAGGTAGGCTGACAGGTGGTCACGGCAAGTGACAGGCGGGAGCCTCTAGGTAGGCTGTCAGGTGGTCACGGCAAGTGATGGGCAGGAGCCTCCAGGTAGGCAGACAGGAGGTCACGACAAGTGACGGGCAGAAGCCTCCAGGTAGGCAGACAGGTGGTCATGGCAAGTGACGGGCAGGAGCCTCCAGGTAGGCAAACAGGTGGTCACGGCAAGTGACGGGCAGGAGCCTCCAGGTAGGCAGACAGGTGGTCACGGCAAGTGACGGGCAGGAGCCTCCAGGTAGGCAGACTTGTGGTCATGGCAAGTGACAGGCGGGAGCCTCTGGGTAGGCTGACATGTAACAGGCAGGTGCTTCCAGGTAAGCTGGCGGGCAAAGCCCATAGACAGACTGGCGGACTGAATGGAAGACAGACAGTCGGGCTGGAGAGTAGTCAGGCTGGCAGACTGGACTGATAGTCAGGCTGGCGGGCTGGACAAGTAGGCTAGCAGCGGGACCTGAGGGCTGAAGCAGAGGTAAGTACACTGTGCATCAACTAATGCTCGGGCACCTCCATATTGGAGGAGGTGCTTTATATATGGGAGGACCTCCGGCAATTGGCCGGGGACTCCTTAGGGCGACGCGCGCTGCCCCTTTAAGAGGGGGGGCGCGCGCGCCCTAAGCACAATGCCCGGGAAGCTGCGCGCACCGGCAGAAGCAGGAAGAGGAGCGCTGGAGGACGCCGGGCGGGGAGCGCGGCGGTGAGAGGGACGGCGTCTCTGCCTGGCAGGGGGCAGAGACGCTGATGCTACAGTTACGTTTGGTAAAAATTGCATAACAAATTGACCTGTCCATTTTATCCTATTACCACTTGGGTGAATTAAAACTTTGAGGCTAAAGTAACATTTTAGCTGAAAAACCATAGGTTTTCACTTTCACGGCTCAATCTTAGAAAATTCAGTGATTTGGATTGTGGGTTAAAATAATCAACACTCCCATAGATGAATTCATTATGGGGTTTAGCTTTCCAAATAGGGTCACTTGTGGGTGTTTCTTACTTTCTGGCACCTCAGGTTCTCTGCAAATGCAACACAGTGTCCAAATTTGCGTTCCAAAAATTAAATAGCACTCTTTGCATTCCGAGTTTTAACATGTACCCAAACATAAGTTCTTGACCACATATGGGATATCACAGTGTTCAGGAGAAATTGCTTAATAAATAGTGATGAGCGAGAATGTTCGTTACTGCTCGGTGCTCGCCCAGGCATCTCACTGCTCAAGATGCTCAGCGCTCGCCGAGTATTTCTGGGGTTGCTCGGTGGAGCTCGGGTCTCCTCCCATGTTTGGCGCTCTTTAGTGCACCAATGAACATGCAGGGATTGCCTGTCACGAACTGTAATGCCTTAGCCATGTTGGTTGTGGCATTACAGTGATTGGCTGGCCACATCAGGTCTATATCATACCTCTTTCTAGTTAGTGTAGATGGATAAAACTATATTAGAGACACATATCCATCTCAACAAACAGCCCTTCTGAGGACTAATCCATCTGCAGAGATATCAGGCAGTCAGTGTATATCGGCAGGCAGGTTATATAGCAGACTGCAGTGCACATAGGCCAAGAGACTCCATTCCAGTTCTGTCTGCTGCTGCTGTTAGATATTTCTAGGAATCGGCCCAGGTCTCAGGGGCCAGGAATAATTTTTTTGGGGATATTAATCCTCATTGTTTGCTTAAAAAGCAATCCAGAGAACACAGTTTTTCTGTGCCATTTGCTTGTTGGCACTGCAGAATACAGCCAGGTCCTTTCCATATTACAGCGCTAAAAATCCAGCTATTTAGAACTGTGGTTTGTCCGTCACACTGATCACATATAATATTGCAGAAAATACTGCCATTTCTGGCCTCCATTAAAAAAAATTTCAGTGTGACATGAAGCAAATGACACCAGTTTTCTGTTCAAAATAGTTTCCTACCAGCCAGGTATTTAAAACTGTGTTTTCTCCGTCACACGGATCACATATACGTTTTCAGAAAATACTGCCTTTTCTGGCCTCCATTAAATTTTTTTTTCAGTGTGTCAGTGAAGCAATTGACACCAGATTGCTGTTCAATATAGTTACCTACAGGCCAGGTATTTAAAACTGTGTTTTCTCCGTCACACGGATCACATATACGTTTTCAGAAAATACTGCCATTTCTGGCCTCCATAAAAAAAAATTTGCAGTGTGTAAGCAAAGTTTTTGACACTGGTTTGCTGTTCAAAATAGTTACCTACAGGCCAGATATTTAAAACTGTGTTTTCTCCGTCACACGGATCACATATACGTTTTCAGAAGATACTGCCATTTCTGACCTCCATTAAAAATTAGTTTCAGTGTGTCAGTGAAGCAATTGACACCAGATTGCTGTTCAAAATAGTTACCTACAGGCCAGGTATTTAAAATGGTGTTTTCTCCATCACACGGATCACATATACAGTACGTTTTCAGAAAATACTGCCATTTCTGACCTCCATTAAAAATTAGTTTCAGTGTATCAGTGAAGCAATTGACACCAGTTTGCTGTTCAAAATAGTTACCTACAGGCCAGGTATTTAAAACTGTGGTTTGTCCGTCACATAGATCACATATATGTTCGCTCCAAATTCAGTCATTTGTTGTGAGCGTGGAAGATATTGTCCTCCATTTAAAATGGGTAAGGCACGTGTCAAGGGATGGGGAACTGGACGTGATGGTGATGAAATTGTGCCCCAACAAACACCCACATCTTCAAGCTTGACCTTCCTGTCCCAATTAATAGGGGACCGCAGAACACCACTGTTGAACACAGAGCAGTGTAAAAAGGTTATTGGTTGGATAGCACATAATCCTTCCAGTCACTTAGCCACCACCACCACCACCTTGTCTTCCACATGTTCAAGTCTCAGTAGCTGTGAGTCAGGAAAGCATATTCTTCACCCTGAACCTCCTTCCTCCCACCATGCCGAGTGCCCAGAGACTACTGATCCCACACTTGGACACTCTGAAGAGCTGTTCACTTTTCCATTTATAGATTCGGGCCTCTCGCCCGGTCCACTTGAAGCGGGGCAAGAGGAGATTGCATGTAGCAATGCCCAAATATTTGAGCAGCCACGATCACACAAAGGCGACGGTAGGAAATTGTCACAAGAGGTGGACGATGATGAGACACAATTGCCAGAAAGTCAGGAGGAGGACCAGGATTTAGGAGTTTCAGCTCCTTTACATGTGCCTCCCTGTTTTTAAAGGGAACAAAAGTAATTGGACAGATTAAATAATTTTAAATAAAATGTTCATTTCTAGTACTTGGTTGAAAACCCTTTGTTGGCAATAACTGCCTGAAGTCTTGAACTCATGGACATCACCAGACGCTGTGTTTCCTCCTTTTTGATGCTCTGCCAGGCCTTCACTGCGGTGGTTTTCAGTTGCTGTTTGTTTGTGGGCCTTTCTGTCTGAAGTTTAGTCTTTAACAAGTGAAATGCATGCTCAATTGGGTTGAGATCAGGTGACTGACTTGGCCATTCAAGAAAATTCCACTTCTTTGCTTTAATAAACTCCTGGGTTGCTTCGGCTTTATGTTTTGGGTCATTGTCCATCTGTAGTATGAAACAATGACCAATCAGTTTAGCTGCATTTGGCTGGATCTGAGCACACAGTATGGCTCTGAATACATCAGAATTAATTTGGCTGCTTCTGTCCTGTGTCACCTCATCAATAAACACTAGTGACCCAGTTCCACTGGCAGCCATGCATGCCCAAGCCATCACACAGCCTCCGCCGTGTTTTACAGATGATGTGGTATGCTTTAGATCATGAGCTGTACCATGCCTTCGCCATACTTTTCTCTTTCCATCATTCTGGTAGAGGTTGATCTTGGTTTCATCTGTCCAAATAATGTTCTTCCAGAACTGTGCTGGCTTTTTTAGATATTTTTTAGCAAAGTCCAGTCTAGTCTTTTTATTCTTGATGCTTATGAGTGGCTTGCACCGTGCAGTGAACCCTCTGTATTTACTTTCATGCAGTCTTCTCTTTATGGTAGATTTGCATATTGATACGCCTACCTCCTGGAAAGTGTGGTTCACTTGGTTGGCTGTTGTGAAGGGATTTCTCTTCACCATGGAGATTATTCTGCGATCATCCACCACTGTTGTCTTCCATGGGCGTCCAGGTCTTTTTGCATTGATGAGTTCACCAGTGCTTTCTTTCTTTCTCAGGATGTACCAAACTGTAGATTTTGCCACTCCTAATATTGTAGCAATTTCTCGGATGAGTTTTTTATGTTTTTGCCGCCTAAGGATGACTTGTTTCACCTGCATGGAGAGCTCCTTTGACCGCATGTTTACCTCACAGAAAAACCTTCCAAATGCAAGCACCACAACTCAAATCAACTTCAGGCCTTTTATCTGCTTAATTGAGAATGACATAACGAAGGGATTGCCCACACCTGTCCATGAAATAGCCTTGGAGTCAATTGTCCAATTACTTTTGGTCCCTTTAAAAACAGGGTGGCACATGTTAAGGAGCTGAAACTCCTAAATCCTTCATCCAATTTTAATGTGGATACCCTCAAATGAAAGCTGAAAGTCTGAACTTCAACTGCATCTGAATTGTTTTGTTTAAAATTCACTGTGGTAATGTCTAGAACCAAAATTAGAAAAATGTTGTCTCTGTCCAAATATATATGGACCTAACTGTAGGAACTGACCCAACCTGGCAGGAGGACATGCAGAGCGAGGAGAGCAGCACACAGGGGGAGGGAGGCAGAGCACCCCAACAGACAGGAAGAAGCAGAGTTGTGGCCTCAGAAAGAAGGCAGGCAACTGTTCCCCGTAACACCAACACGAAGGAAGTTGCCAGTACAACTGTTAGGTCTTCCCGAGTCTGGTTGTTTTTTAAAGACTCTGCCGATAACCCCAAATAGGCCATTTGCACCACCTGCCAGGCCAACATCAGCAGGGGTAGCAAAAAGACCTGCCTGACCACCACCAGCATGATCAGGCACATGGCAGCAAAGCACCCGACTTTGTGGGCCGAACCACAAGGCCCAGGAACAGTGTCTGCAGGTGGCACCATTGCCTCTTCTGCTGTTGTGCATGCAAGCCAATCCCCTGTCCATGGTACATGTGAAGATGCCTCCTGCCCTGCACCTGTCGTTGCACACTCTCAAGTAGCAGCATCAGGAAGCACGTCCATGTCCTTGTACCAGCACAGCATTCAGTTGTCCATACCCCAGTCCTTGGAATGCAAGCACAAATACACAGCCAACACCCCACAGGCCACAGTACTAAATTCCCACATTTCACGACTGCTTGCTCTCGAAATGTTGCCTTTTAGGCTTGTGGAGATGGAAGCATTCTGCAACCTGACGGCGGCGGCCATCCCTCGGTACACGGTCCCCAGCCGCCACTATTTATCTCGGTGTGCCGTCCTCGCATTACACAAGCACGTGTCCCAAAACATTAGTCGTGCGCTCAACAACGCAGTTACCGGGAAAGTCCACCTAACCACGGACACATGGACAAGTGCTTGTGGGCAGGGATGGTACATCTCGCTGACGGAACACTGGATTAACATAGTGGAAGCCGGGACCCAGTCGGACCTTGGAACGGAACACGTCCTCCCGACGCCAAGGATTGCGGGCCCTAGGTCATTCAGGGTTGCCCCCACAGTCTACAGCTCCTGCACCTAATCCTCCTCAGCCTCCTCCTCCTCTTCAGCCTCCATCTCCGAAGTGACCACATCAGTCACAAGCTGGAAGCACTGGAGCACAGCCTCGGCCAAGCGGCAACAGGCCGTGCTGAAGCTAATATGCTTAGGAGACAAACCGCACAATGCTGAAGAGCTGTAGACAGCTCTGAAAGAGCAGGCAGATCTGTGGCTCACACCGCTGAACCTACAGCCAGGCATGGTCGTGTGTGACAATGGCCGGAACCTGGTGGCGGCTGTGAGGCGAGGCGAGCTCACACACGTACCATGCCTTGCCCATGTGCTTAATCTTGTGGTTCAGCGGTTTCTCAAATCCTACCCGGAGCGGCTGGATCTGCTTTTTAAAGTACGCCGCCTGTGTGCCCATTTTAGAAAGTCACCTACAGCTTCCAGCTCACAGACTGGTGTGCGATGTCCCCACACGTTGGAACTCTACACTGCAGATGTTGGGAAGGATTTGTGAGCAGAAGAGTGCAGTTGTTGAGTACCAGCATCAGCAAGGCCGTCAATATTCAGTTCAGACTACACACATAAGACCTCAGGAGTGGGCATGGAAGTCAGATATATGTACCATCCTCCAAAACTTTGAGGACTCCACCAAGATGGTGGGCGGCTATGACCCCATAATTAGCATCACCATCCTGCTTCTCTGTCTTCTGAAACGCTCTCTGCTCACAATCAAATAGGATGCATTGCAGGCGGAGCATGATGAGATGGAGCAAGGAACCATACAGGGTGATTACACACAGTCCAGCCTCATCTCATCCCAACATGGATTGGGTGACAATGAGGAAAAGGAGGAGGAAGAACAGGAGCTAGTTTTATGTACTATAGACAGTACTACCTGCACAACTGTCATACCATCTGTTCAGCGTGGATGGCCAGAGGACAGAGAGGAGGAGGAGTAGGAGGGGGAGAGCATGGTCAGTCATCCTCTTGGTTAGGACACGGAAGTCTTGCCTGTTAGCAGTCTGTCATGCATGGCTGATTTTATGTTACGCTGCCTTTCCCTTGACCCTCGCGTTCTCAAAATTTTGGGTGACAGTCATTACTAGTTGGTGACATTTCAAGACCCACGCTACAAGGAGAACTTTATATCTCTTATTCCTGAGGCGGACAGGTCTACAAAAATGGGGCAGTACCAGAAGACCCTTGTTGCGGAGCTATTAAAAACATTCTGAAAACGCTGGCGGCAGAGATCATAGTTCGTTGGGCAACCAAGGAGTACAGGCGAGACACAAATGCAATCCAGCAGAAGCAGGGGAACACTGTCAAAGTTCTTGGACAGTTTTCTCAGACCATCCCATCGCACAGGCCCTGAGGCGCCGGGTACTATCACAAGGAGTGCAAAGTTTGGGAAGATGCTGAGAGAGTACCTTGCCGACCGTACCAACGTCGTCTGTGATCCTCGGTGCCTTATAATTATTGGGTATCCAAGCTGGATACGTGGAATGAACTGGCTCTTTATGCCTTGGAGGTCCTGCGCTGCCCTGCAGCTAGCTTTTTATCAGAGTGGGTTTTTAGTGCTGCTGGTGAATTATAACTGATAAGCACATCTGCCTGTCAACTGAAAATGCTGACAGGCTGACTCTTATAAAAATGAACAAGGGCTGGATTGGGCCAGACTTCTCAACACCACCGAATGATAGCAGCGAAACGTAAACTCAAATCCAGTGTTTTTTTGGGGAGGTGTATTCCCATGCACCTCTTCACACCCACACATGGGTATATGCTTCCTGATTTTGGCTATTTGCTCTTGTCCTCCTCCTTCTCCTCCACCACCATATCACCAGGGTGACCGTGGTCCGTGATGCAACACCCACATAATTTTTTAAAGGGTGTTTATGATGCCCGTTAAAAAAAAATATATATATATACAGTATGTTCATGTATACCCCCCAGGGGTAAATGTTTGTCAGCCCATACACTTAGTGCATGGGCATTACAAGTATAGGAGACCCACTCCTTTCTAATGGGAACATTTTTTTTATGAGGCCCTCTAAGTCTCTTTCAAGGGGCATTCGAGTGCCTCCCAATTTTTGCCAGCCTTTGCATTCACTGCATAGGCCAACACTATAGGAGACCCTCTCATTTCTAATGGGAATTTGTCATTACTGTGGCCCTGCTCTATGTGTCTTTAAATTCTTAGTGGGGTTTTTCCTAAAATTGGTCAGCCGTTCGACTCACTGCATACCCTATAACTGTATAGCAGATCCTCTCCTTTCTAATGGGAACATATCGTACTTCTTACTGTGGCCCTGCTCTATGTGTCTTTAAATTCTTAGTGGGGTTTTTTCTAAATTTGGTCAACCGTTGGACTCTCTGCATACCTAATAACTGTATAGCAGACTTTCTCATTTCTAATAGGAACATGTCGTACTTATTACTGTGGCCCTGCTCTATGTGTCTTTAAAGTGTTATTGGGGTTTTTCCCAAATTGTGGCAGTCCTTGCAGTCACAGCAAGGGCATTACCACTATAGGAGACCCTCTTCTTTATAATGGGAACATTTCTTTTACTGAGACCCTTCTCTATGTCTATTCAAAGGGGTATTGGGTTGCGTTAGAATTTTTGGCAGCCCTTGCAGTCACTGCATATGCAATAACAGTATAGAAGACCCACTTGTTAATAATGGGAACAACAAAGCATAGCCGGCTGATGGCTCTCTAACAATAGCGAGGGCTGACTGCTGGCCTTTTAAGAATAGTAAGGGCCGCCTGATGGCCCAATAAAAATAGGCTTTATGACTTTCAGAGTCCCTCCATCATAAATGAAACAGGATGTGTCTGATGATGTGTCACACACAACATTGCCAGATAAGGTTGTACAATGTTAAAATGACATTTCCCGGTGAATGCATGTGTCTTAAAAAATATCGTAAAAATCCCCCAAATCAATAGGATCTTTCTTTAGTATAAAAAACAGCATCACCAATGTAACCTCAATGTAATCACATTGTTCAACTCCTGCACCTCCTCCTCCATCTCCAAAATGACCACATCAGTCACAAGCTGACAACACTGCAGCACTGCCTTGGTGGGATTTGAACCCAGAATCCCAGCGCTGCAAGGCTTCAGTGCTAACCACTGAGCCAATGTGCTGCCGTTCACCCTCTAATATCTAACAGGCTTGAGAAACTTGCACCTACTGCCACTCTATCTTCAGCTCCTTTGTGAGAAACTAATGTATTTAGGCAGCCACTCAGTCTACCAAAAAAAATTCCTGAGAAGGAAATTGGGGAATGCTTTGCTATTGGTACTGGGGGCAGTGCTATTACCATGGCGTCATACCATGGTTTACTGGCTGGTAGGAGGCAAGCAAATTCCCACAGAAAAGTACCAGCAGTAATGTTCAGGAACCCGCGCTTGTAGAAGGCGGAGACAACACCGGGAGAAATAGTGATGGCTGGGGACCGAGTATGGACACGAGGCATGAGGTTGTGAAAAGCTTGCGCTTCCACGAGCCTAAAAGGCCACATTTCAAGTGCAAGCAGCTGCCCATAAATCTGGCAGTTTAGTATTGAGGCCTGTGGGTGGGTGACTGGCTGCATACTTGCGCTTGCATTCCAAGTGACAGAAAACTAAGCAGATGGTGGTCTCTATCATCATCATGGCCTCACCTCGGTCCTATGAACTCTCCTGAAGGAGAAGCCAGGGCCCACCGGAGGAGTCTCCGGTTTTATGGTGGGTCCATCCATACCTGCCGAGAAGCAGCCCTGTCTTTAAGAAAAGTGTTAGGGAAGGTTCCCGGACACTCTATGGCTGCTATTTTAATGTGGATCGGACGTGCTTATGCAAGTTATATCTCAAACCGCATTGCAGATCAGGCCATTGCCCGACTTTGTAGTCATGAAATTAAATGCGCAAAGAAAGATGTTTGCGTGTCAAAGCACCACCAACAAGTGCGAGTTGATGTTAGACAGGCTGCCATTGCTTCTGCAACAAGCTGCATTAGAGGACTTCCTGGGAGAAATGACACCCAGAGTAGATACGGTTTCCCTCTTTGCCAGTCCTTTCAATACAGCTCAGCAAAAAAAGCTGTGGACTGGCTCCATACCATCCTTGGCCACATTTCCTGTCCACGTGTTTGTGGTTAGGCGGTCCTTCCCAGTAAGTGCACTGGGGAGGGCATGGGTAATGGTGTGGGACCCGTGCTTGTGGAAGGCGGAGACGATACTGGGAGAAATAGTGGTGGCTGGGACCGAGTGTGGACACCTGGCCACCGCCGGCATGAGGTTATGAAAAGCTTCTGCCTCCACGAGCCTAAAAGGCCACATTTCAAGTGAAAGCAGCTTTAGAGGACTTCCTGGGAGAAATGACAGCTGGGTAGATATGGTTTCCCAAGTCCTTTCACCAAGCTAAAGAATATGGCTGTGGTGAAATACAGCTCAGCAAAAAAAGCTGTGGACTGGCTCCGTACCGTCCCTGGCCACATTCACCTGTCCACGTGTTTGTGGTTATGCGGTCCTTCCCAGTAAGTGCACTGGGGAGGGCACAGGTAATGTTGTGGGACCCGTGCTTGAGGAAGGCGGAGATGACACCGAGAGAAATAGTGGCGGCTGGGGACTGAGTATGGATACCTGGTTGCCACCGACATAAGATTGTGGACAGCTTCTGCCTCCACAAGCCTAAAAGGACACATTTCAAGTGCAAGCAGCTGTCAAGAATTTGGCAGTATAGTATTGCAGCCTGGCTATTACGTGGCTGGCTGGCTGCATACTTGTGCTTGCATTCCAAGGAATGGGGTAGGGACAACTGAATGCTGCACTCAGACAAGTACGTGGACGGTGATTGTTGCAAGTCTGTAATGACAGGTGCATGGCGGGAGGCATCTTCGCATGCGCCAAGGATCACTTATGATGGCCACACTTTTAGGCAGTGACCTGGGAGTCAGAAATGCTTCCCTAGGTCTTCCCCATGCTTTTCCCATGTCTTTTCAGCACTGTATGCATGTGTCTGATGATGTGTCACACACCACATGGCCAGATAAGGTTGTAAAATGTTAAAATGACATTTCCCAGTGAATTCATTTGTCTTGGTTGAAAACATTGCAAAAGTGCAAAAACGCATCAAAAACGCTACGTGTGAACATAGCCCAAGGTGTGGAGGAGTATTTATGGTTTTGGTTATTTATTTTACCTTCTATACAAGTCATTACCCTGGAAAGGATGTTCCTTAACATATTTCCCAGGAAAATCCATTTTGGTTTCGTTTTTGTATGTTTTATTGTGAGTCCGTAAAAGTGGCGTAATACTCTGACAACATTGTTGACCGCAGTGACCTGGGAGTCCGAAATGCTTTCAGGGGGTCTTCCCCATGCTGTTCCCATGTCACTGTTCCCGTCAATTTGGACAATTTTTAGGCCCTCTGCAGGGGGAGCCGCCTGAAAAATGCTTGAGTTTTCCATAGACTTTTATTAGGCTCGTTGCTCGAGTCGAGCACTCGAGTATTCCAATTTGCTCGACCTGAGCAATGAGTACCAGAGCATTTTAGTGCTTGCTCATCACTATTAATAAATTATGTGGTCTATTTTCTCATATTACCCCTCGTTTAAATTACAAATTTGGTGATAAATCAGTATTTTTGTGGAAAAAAGTAAATTTTGCTTTCACATCTTAATGCTGTAAAGTTTTGAGAATCACCTTTAGGTTAAAAATGATCAGTACACCACTAGATGTATAGACAAAAATCAAATAGTGCTCTTTCCTTTCCGAGCCCTGCAATGTGCCCAGACAGCAGTTTTTCACCAAATTTGGGGTATCATCGCATTTGGGAGAAATTGGGTAACAAATTATGGGGTCCATTTTCTCCTATTATCCATTGTGAAAACTATAAATTTGTGGTTAAAACAACATTTTAGCAGAAAAACGTAATTTTCATTTTCATATCCATATTTTAAAAAGCACAGCCCTAGGTGAATTCCCTGCTGGGTCTCGTTTCCGAAATAGGGTTACTAGTGGGGGTTTCTGCTGTTTTGCTACCTCAGGGGCTCTGATAATGAGACCTAATGTCTGCAATCTATTTCAGCCAAATTTACATTCCAAATACAATTGTCTCTTCCTTTCTTCTGAGTTCTGCCATGTGTCCAAACAGAAATTTTGACTATATATGGGGTATCGACACACTAGGAAGAAAGTGGGTAACAAATTGTGGGGTTCACTTTTCCTGTTGCCTTTTGCAAAAATGAAAAATGTGGGTCTAAAGTAACATTGTTATGAAAAAAATGAAAAATTTCAATATGACGACCTTGCGTTATGAAATTCTGTATATTACCTGTGGTTTCAAAATGCTCACTATACCCCTGGATAAAATCCTTCAGGGAGGTAGTTTCCAAAATTAGGTCACTTGTGGGATTTTGTTGCTCTTTAGGCACATTAGGGGCCCTGCAAATGCAAGTGCCCACAATTTATTTCAGCCAAATATGTGTTCCAAAATTCACATTGTGCTCCTACTGTTCTGAGCACTGCAGTTTGCCCAAACACAGGTTTCTAACCACATCCGGGGTGTCAGTGCACTCGGAAGAAACTGAGCAAAAAATTGTTGGGTCCATTTATCATCCCTATCGCTTGTAATAGTGAAAAAATTGGGGCTAAAACAAAATTTTAGAGGGAAAATTACAATTTTTCCTCTAAAACAAAATTTTAGAGGGAAAATTACAATTTTTCCTCTAAAATTTGAAAAGGTAAAAAGTTTCCCAACAGCAGTTTTGAAGTATTTGAGGGATGCATTTTTTAAAATGTTATCACATTTGGGTAGTTTCAAATATATAGGGCCCTCAAAGTACTTTTAAATCTGAATAGGTCTCTAAAGAAACTTGTTTTGTAAATTTCTTGAAAAGATACATAATTGCTTCTAAACTTTTAACCCTTTCTAACATCCTAACAAAATAAAATGACGTTTGAAAAATGATGCAGATGTAAGGTAGACATATGGGAAATGCTAATTATTAATTATTTTGTACAGCATGACTAACTCGTTTAAGGATATAAAAATTGAAAGTTTGAAAACTGCAAATTTTTGCAAAAATCCAGATATTTTCACAAACGCAAAATATATCAACCTAAATTTACCATTAACATAAAGTACAATGTGTTAAAAGAAACAATCTCATAACACTGGGATAGGTTGAAGCATTCTAGAGTTATTACCACATAAAGTGAGATTTTAAAAATTTGGCCTGGTCATTAAGGTCAAAATTGGCTTTGTCAATAAGGGGGTAAAGCTTTACAGGCATGCTGGTATGCAAACTTTGTGAAAAGACATAGTGTAAAGAACTAAGTTATAATCTGGTGCATTCAATATTCAAAATACCTTCTAGTATTGATCTGAGCAGGCCCTGTCAATAGTCAAGCATCCAGGTTTTAATCATGCCATCTGTGGCTTGCCTGAAAACCCACTTTGCTGTTGTGCTCTTTTGAGTTCTGCTTGCCAGGCATGTGCAGTAAAACGGGAATTGGATGTTTCGCCCCCAGCAGTTCGCCCCCAGAAATTCGCCCCCGGGTACATTTCGCCCCCGCACATTTCGTCCCCAGCATTTGGCCCCCAGGATGTTTTGCCCCCGCACATCTCACCCCTGCACATATCGCCCCCAGTTCGAAACGTCCAGGGACGAAACGTGCGGGGGCGAAATGATAGGGGCGAAATGTGCAGGGGCGAAATGTACCTGGGGGCAAACAGATGGAGGCGAACTGCTGGGGGCAAATTGCTGGGGGCGAAACTTCCTATAACCCAGAAAAACAAGGTGTACTTGCCTTGCACTGTGCATGAGCCAGGTGCTGCGAGACTGTGAAGAACATCAATCAAGCCACAATTGGCAAGATTACAGCACAGACTGCATGACTTTGCAGAGGAACAGTTCCAACAAGATAACTGTCCAGGTATTATTAGCATAATGGATGCACCTGATTATAACTTTATTTTTACATATTTACACTATTCCTTTTCAGAAAGTTTATATACAAGTATTCCTGTAAAACTGTAAAAGATGTCAATAGCATGGAGGTGGTGTATTAGTATGAGAAATTCAAGATACATGATCCATTTAAAAAGCCTATGAAGTAAATGTCTAAAAAAATCCATACTTTCAGAATGCTACATTTTATTCCATTCTCAACATATTATATGCTGGTATGTCATATGTCCGGTTTCTGTCTTTTATGCAAGCTCAGGCGCTGAGTCTGCATCTTTTCCGGCATATCATGGCTGTGGTATTCAGCATCATTTACCTTTGATAGCAGGGAGTAGAGCTGAGCTCTGCCCGCTGATAATAACTCCTTAAATGCAGCTATCTACAGTACAGACCAAAAGTTTGGACACACCTTCTCATTTAAAGATTTTTCTGTATTTTCATGACTATGAAAATTGTACATTCACACTGAAGGCATCAAAACTATGAATTAACACATGTGGAATTATATACTTAACAAAAAAGTGTGAAACAACTGAAAATATGTCTTATATTCTAGGTTCTTCAAAGTAGCCACCTTTTGCTTTGATGACTGCTTTGCACACTCTTGGCATTCTCTTGATGAGTTTCAAGACGTAGTCACCGGAAATGGTCTTCCAACAATCTTGAAGGAGTTCCCAGAGATGCTTAGCACTTGTTGGCCCTTTTGCCTTCACTCTGCGGTCCAGCTCACCCCAAACCATCTCGATTGAGTTCAGGTCTGGTGACTGTGGAGGCCAGGTCATCTGGCGTAGCACCCCATCACTCTCCTCCTTGGTCAAATAGCCCTTACACAGCCTGGAGGTGTGTTTGGGGTCATTGTCCTGTTGAAAAATGAATGATGGTCCAACTAAATGCAAACCGGATGGAATAGCATGCCGCTGCAAGATGCTGTGGTAGCCATGCTGGTTCAGTATGCCTTCAATTTTGAATAAATCCCCAACAGTGTCACCAGCAAAGCACCCCCACACCATCACACCTCCTCCTCCATGCTTCATGGTGGGAACCAGGCATGTAGAGTCCATCCGTTCACCTTTTCTGCGTCGTACAAAGACACGGTGGTTGGAACCAAAGATCTCAAATTTGGACTCATTAGACCAAAGCACAGATTTCCACTGGTCTAATGTCCATTCCTTGTGTTCTTTAGCCCAAACACGTCTCTTCTGCTTGTTGCCTGTCCTTAGCAGTGGTTTCCTAGCAGCTATTTTACCATGAAGGCCTGCTGCAAAAGTCTCCTCTTAACAATTGCTGAAGAGATGTGTCTGCTGCTAGAACTCTGTGTGGCAGTATCCTGGTCTCTAATCTGAGATGCTGTTAACCTGCGATTTCTGAGGCTCGTGACTTGGATAAACTTATCCTCAGAAGCAGAGGTGACTCTTGGTCTTCCTTTCCTGGGGCGGTCCTCATGTGAGCCAGTTTCTTTGTAGCGCTTGATGGTTTTTGCAACTGCACTTGGGGACACTTTCAAAGTTTTCCCAATTTTTCGGACTGACTGACCTTCATTTCTTAAAGTAATGATGGCCACTCATTTTTCTTTAATTAACTGCTTTTTTCTTGCCATAATACAAATTCTAACAGTCTATTCAGACTATCAGCTGTGTATCCACCAGACTTCTGCACAACACAACTGATGGTCCCAACTAGTGTTGAGCCACCCCCGTAGTGTTCGAGTTCGGTTCGGTTCGTCGAACACCGGTATGTTCGATGAACTGTTCGACGAACACCTTCGAACACCATTAAAACCAATGGCAGGCAAACAAAAACACATAGCAACACATAGAAAACACATAGAAAACACTTCAAAGGTGTCCAAAAGTTGACAAACTGCTCAGAAGACACAACTAACACATGGAAAAGTGACAAGTACATATTGTCATGCGAAAAGAAAAGAGGTGGAGGAGTAAAAGGAGGGGGAGACACAGATATAGGCATGTCATGCCCTTCTAAAACCAAAAAAGTGCGAAGCTGACACGGCCAGTCCGTTCCTGCCCGTGCCACCTCCGTGTCGCCGGGTTTGTGCCAGAGCCACGGTGGACCCTGACGGCCAGCCCCCCTCTCCCAATACTGGTGCCTGTCCGCTGGTGGGTTGAGCCCCCCGCGGTGGGGGGGAGTAACATCTGCAGAAGAAAGACCATCTTCCAGCCAAACTAAGATGTCTACTTCTATTCGTGGACAATGTGATACGATCCCTTTCTTACGGACACGCCCATCGTTACAAATTCCAGATGAGGCACAAAAACAGCAGGTGCTTCAACGGATATCAAGTGCTCCTTCAAGTGGGCTCTCCTCCACCTCAACTTCAACATCACAAATACTCCAGTCCTCAGAGGTGTCACCCCAATCGCACTTGCTTCCTCACAGCTCCCAAGTCTCCAGCTGCCCGTCTGAGTATGGGGTAACACAGATGGTTGAGTCTGCACAGCTGTTTACTCATACTATAGCCTGGGAAACGGAGGTCTGCTCCAGAGCTTCTGTTAATCCAGGCGAGGAAATGATCTGCTCTGATGCCCAGAATCTTTATAAGTCGGATCCAGGACCAGATGAAGAAGGTTCTGAGCATAATGTAGACCCTCGTTCCCAAACTGTAACTCCTGTTGGTGGAGACAATGATGAAGACGATGATGAGACTCAAATACCTGATTGGAGTGACAACTTGACTTTTCGGTCAGGGCAGGAAGAAATTGGCTCTGAGGATGACGGGTGTGAGAACACACAGGGTGATGATGATGAGGTTGGAGATCCCACTTACTGTCAACCCACAGTCAACCAGTCGATGAGGTCAGCAGAGGAGGTGGAGGAGGATGTGACTAGCCCAGGGGAAGGGGATGACTCAGTACCTGGGCCTTTGCCTGGCCTTGGGGATGTCGCGGTGGTCGGCTCCCGGGCCCGTACCCTGGGGTCACTCTTTAAAAGGGTGGATAATTGCTAATTTTATAAGAATTCGTGACGCCACCTGTGGTATCTGGTGAGAAGCACCAGCGCTGCAGCAGTCCACTGAGGCCGGTGATGAGGCAGCCCGATGGTATAGCTCCCCACAGGTGGAGCTAGGCCTCAAGGCAGCATATGCATGGGGAATGCAGGACAGGCGAGACCCAGCTGGGTCAGAGCAAGAACGGGAATGGACACGGTAGTCACTTCAGTACCTTTTACTGGTGGAAATTCAGGCACATCCCGGAGCACTGTAGGGTGAACGGTGCATATCAGGATCCTCCCCAATGAGCGGGTGTATTGCCTCCTGTTTCTTGCCTCTGCGTAGTAAGTTTCTGACCTGCCTGGAGCTAGGCCTAACTTTGTCTCTGTCCTGCGCTGGCTGACCTTGTGGTAGGGCCTTGACTTGGAGTTCACGCTCCCTGTATGTGGGGCCTAAGCGTCTCCTGGCTCTGTTACGTATCAGCACCTTAGCGATCCTGGGACTTGTAGTTCTCCGGGGATTCCGGTTACGCCTTACTGGGTCATAGAGATCCCGGTAAGCTAGGATCCGGTGTCTGGTAAATGCTTCGGGGTGAGCTGGTTAAGCTCCTCTGCCCCTTATGTACTAACTCGCCACTCGCCTTCGGCCTACTCGGGCCCTCACTAGGCTATACACACTAACGGCAGCTTGCCGCGCTTCACCGATCTTATGGCGCCGGCACACCCTAAGCTCTAACTGGGCTCCCTGAATCTAGCTAGCAGGAGCCTCGTGCTACACTGCTGAACTATTAACTGAGTTCTCTAGACTAGACTGAACTCCACTGCAGACTGACCTCTCTTAGGCTTCTCTACTGCAGGAACTCTTCAGAGGAACTGAACTGCCTAGCTCCACCTTCCCTATTTATATCCCTATCGGGCTCCCTCTGCTGGTCTGAGGTGGAAGGTGGAGATGTGTGAATGTTTATGGGGGCCTCTTGTGGAGGACTCCATCAATGCACTCTTCTAGGATCTGTGATACCAAGCACAGCGGGGCGTCACAGATGCTATTGACAACGAGGTTAGGTTGCGCCTTCCTGGACAGAGACTGAGTACTGGAAGCACGTCAACAACTGCATCCTCAACCACAACTTTGCCTCTGAAAACAAGTCGTAGTGGCTCTTCAGGTCGCATGGGCTCTAAGCCTTACATAGCCTGGGCATTTTTTCAGATCGATAAGGATGACCCAACTCGTGTTATCTGTAATGTTTGTCACCAAAAGCTAAGTAGAGGCCAAAAAATCCATAGTTTGAGTACTTCATGCATGAACCGTCACAAGGATATGAAGCATAAGTTGCAGTGGGAAGCTCACTGTGCTACAATGCGGCCTAGCCGGCCGGGCCAACCACCGTCTGCCCCATCTTGTGCATCCGCGGCCTCTTCATCCTCTGTGACCGGAGGGACAGCAGTCACACATGTTTATGGACGCAGACCTGCCACCTCTTTACCCGCAACAGCCAGTGTGACTGGCAGGTCGTCAGTTCATTTGGAAGTGGAAACACCTGCTGGAGTTGAGCGCTCTCCGACATCGAGAGCACCACCTTTGGATCAAGGCAACCTAACATGTCCGCCTGCATCTTCCTCACAGACCGGCAGTTTGCCGGGGACACCCTACTCAACCCCATCTAAGCACAACAGCCAGCCCTCGGTCCCTCAGATGTGGATAAGTAAAAGACCATTTCCTCCTAGCCATGACAAAGCTAAGAGGTTGAATTTTACCATCTGCAAGCTGTTGGCTACAGAAATGCTGCCTTTCCGCCTGGTGGACACAGAGGATTTTCGACACCTTATGTCGGTCGCAGTGCCCCAGTACCAGATGCCCAGTCGGCACTACTTCTCAAAGAAAGGTGTGCCTGCGCTCCACCAGCATGTCGCACACAACATCACCGCTTCTTTGAGAAACTCTGTGTGTGACAGGGTGCATTTCACCACAGACACTTGGACGAGTAGGCATGGACAGGGGCGTTACATGTCGCTGACTGGGCACTGGGTAACTATGGTGACAGCAGGACAAGGGGCTGCTGTCCAAGTCTTACCGTCCCCACGAGTTGTGCGTCAATCCTCTTTATGTCAAAGTTCCTCCACTGCTTCTGCCTCCTCAACCTCCTCTCGGTCCTCCACCTGCACCGAAAGCCTGTCTGGTAATGCCACCTGCTTTCTAACTGCGCAGAAGGAATCCTGCACACCTCCTTACTATACTGGCAGCAGGGCTCAACGGCATCAGTGTTTACTTTGAAATGTCTGGGAAATGTGAGTCACACAGCTGAGGAGTTGTGGTCAGCTCTGGGGACCCAGTTTCATGGATGGTTGTCTCCACTGGACCTGCAACCTGGGAAGGCCGTGTGCGACAATGCTGCAAACCTGGGTGTGGCCCTTCGCCGGGGCAATGTCACACATGTGCCTTGTATGGCTCACGTGTTGAACCTGGTTGTCCATCAATTTTTAGCCCACTATCCCGGACTAGATGGGCTTCTGCAGAGGGCACGGTCGCTGCGTGCTCACTTCCGCCGTTCACATCCCGCAGCTCAACGACTTACATCTCTACAGAAGTCGTTGGGTCTGACAGTTCACCGGCTGAAATGCAATGTGCCGACATGGTGGAATTCAACTCTGCACATGTTGCAGCGACTGTGGCAGCACCGACAAGCCATGGTGCAATACATTCTGACGTATAGCCTGGGCCAACGGGATCCAGAGGTGGGGCAAATCACGCTGCAGGATTGGTCTCAGATCAGGGACCTATGAAGTTGATGCGCCCCCTGGGCCGTGGGGTACCAACAGCTGGGCCGGTAGACGCTGGGGGTTGAAGTCACTGTGGCGGTGACCCGGTCCGTGACCCAGGGCGGTCAATCCAAGGGTAATTTGTATATATGGGTTTTATAATGTCCGACTACGCCACCTATAGAGTGCGGCCAAAGGGGCCGCCGCTGCGGAACAGTCCTCTGAAGCTGGTGGTTTTGCAGCAATGGCATTATTACTCCTCACAGGAAGAGTGTAGCTTCAGGGCAGTGTGGGTGGATGATGGTGGTTGTAGTGCAGGGAGTCAGTAATGAACACAGAGTCCGTGTGATGCAGTCCCAAGATCTTTACTCACAGTTGTTGCAGTCCACATTACAGGTACCAGAGCAATCTCCCCCGTCGTGCTGTGCATACCTCGTGAGGGGCTCAGTCAACCCCCTGATAGCTCCGGAGTACTTAGCAGGACCCCCTTCTGTGTGTCCTTTCTCTGGCCTTCTCCCTGCACCTCACACCCAGTGACACTTCTATCCGGTAACCTCGGGCCTTGGCGGGCGACGTGTGTCCATCCCCTGGGTCCTATGTGGCTACCTTCTTAGTGAGACTGGTGTGGACTTTGGCCTGCAGTACATGAAATGCTGCAGCCTCCGGTTTCTAGTTGAGCCTTGTTGTTTCTCCGCTAGTTGAGGGATCGGTTCCCCTTATCTGGCCTGACCCCTCTACCTCCTGGTAGAAGCGGGCGTACGGGTGGACTACTGCATGGCCCGTACCCCTAGGGTCCCTTCGGTTCCTGGAGCCTTCCTGCTCCCACTCCTCTCTTGTCTCCTTCAGTCCTGGGCCTCCCAGGCTAGGCCCACCTCCGGAGCAGAGCTCATGCAGAGCCTCTGCTCCTGTCACTTCTCCTCCTCTGACTGGCTTGCTCTTTCTAAGATGGCTTCCTATTTATACTCTCCCTGTCATGTGCTCCCTTAAGCTGCTCCCCTAAGCACCCACTACATAGGACCCTCCCGCCCGCTAGGGACCTGGGACTGTGCTCTCCCTTAGGAGCAATCTCGCCCTACCCCCACTGCTGGTATGTGTTGGATACAGGTGTTAATGTCCCGAGCCATACTCCTTCCTTACCTGAGGATGAGATACCACACCTCTGGGTGAGATGCAGTAACTCTGTGGCGACTGAACCCTCAGGGGCGCCACACACCCTTCTGCACAGTTTTGAAATGGCGACGAAGATGTTTAGTGCTGACGAAGATGCCATTATCAGCATGACTATTCCGGTGATTTACATGCTGGAGCACACATTAAACAGAATTCAGAGTCAGGTGGTGGGACAAGAGGAGGTGGAGGAAGTAGAGGAGGAGTCGTATGCGGAAGGGATAACATCTCCAAGGTCCAGACGGTCGGCAGCACCAAGGCGGCAGGCATGGGAGGGTGGGGGAGAGGGATTAAGCAGGGCGCACGGTAGCAGCCAAACTGTTGAGGAAGGTGCAGGAGCCGAGGAAGAAGTGGAGGACGAACTGGCGATGGGAGCCTTGGAGATCTAGTCATTCCCTGCAGCCAGCGTTCTCTCTGAGCGTGTGTTCAGCGCTGCTGGTGGTGTGCTGACAGATAAGCACACGCGGCTGTCTACTGAGAATGTAGACAGACTCACGTTTAGTGTTGAGCCACCCCCGTAGTGTTCGAGTTCGGTTCGGTTCGTCGAACACCCGTGTGTTCGCCGAACTGTTCGTCGAACTGTTCGTCGAACACCTTCGAACACCGTTAAAACCAATGGCAGGCAAACAAAACACATAGAAACACATAGAAAACACCTTCAAAGGTGGACAAACTGCTCAGAAGACATAACTAACACATGGAAAAGTGACAAGTACATATAGTCATGCGAAAATAAAAGAGGTGGAGGAGTAAAAGGAGGGGGAGACACAGATATAGGCATGTCATGCCCTTCTAAAATCCAAAAAGTGAGAAGCCGACACGGCCAGTCCGCTCCTGCCCATGCCACCTCGCCGGGTTTGTGCCAGAGCCGCGGTGAACCCTGACGGCCAGCCCCCCTCTCCCAATACTGGTGCCTGTCTGCTGGTGGGTCGAGCGAGCCCCCCTGTGGTGGAGGCAGCTCTAAGCTTTTTAATTTAAATTGTCTCTCTAATTTGAATGAATACACTTTAAATCCATTTACAAGGATCTATTGGAGGGCAAGTCTCATGCCAGCAGCCGCGGTAATTCCAGCTCCAGTAGCGTCCACTAAAGCTGCTGCAGTTAAAAAGCTTTTATAAGGATCGAGCTCGGCTGTCCACCGCAAGGCATCCTACTGCCAGTCCCAGCCCCTATGCCTTGGGGTGCCTCCTGATGCTCTTCACTAAGTATCCCATGGTCCCGAAGCATTTCCTTTGAAAAAATTAAGTGTCTAAACTACAGGTGGTGTAGCTTGCTTAACAGCCGGGATAATCCACTGACTAGCAGACACTGCTACTAGGCACAAAGTATTTCCTGGGCTAGATGCAGTTAAAAATTTGTAATTAGATACTCTCGTTGGATGCTGAGAAAGCATTCCATAGAGTCTCCTGGCACGCCATATATGATTCTCTTAAAAAGCTTGGGGTAGGGGTCTAGGGGACCCTTTTATAGCCAAAATCACGGCCCTGTATCGCAATACGTCACCTAGGCTGAAGATAAATGGAACTGTAGCACCCTGAGGGCTCGGTTGCTACAGACGTATTGCACCTCACCCAGAGGTGTGATATCTCACTCTCAGGTAAGGATGGAGTGTGGATCAGGACCCGACACCTGCATGCATTACACCACATTGCCGTGGGGCAGGGCGACCAATATGCCCCTGAGATGGGCACGACAGTCCCTTTCCCTGGCTGGAGTGGGGGGAGGGAACACTGAGGAAGGGGAACCCTGTAGTGCAGGAGCAGGGAGGATGCAGTTCCTGGGTGCATTGAGAAGGGAGTATAAAAGGTGGGCACCATCTTAGTTCAGTGCAGAGAAGTCTGAGCAGAAGTGGCAGGGAGCAGGGGCTCTGCATGAGCTCTGCTCCAGAGGCGGGCCTAGTAACCGAGGCCCAGGCCTGGAAGAGGGAGAAGGAAGGAAGAGGAGCGGAGAAGCTCCAGGAACGAGGAATGAAGGGATCCCAGGGGTGCGGACGGGCGAGTCGCCACCGCACGCCCGAATCCACCTGCGTGGAGGGGTCAGGCCAAAGGGGGAGACCGGTCCCCGAACTAGTGGAGGCAGGAAACGACCCTCAGCTAGAAACCGGAGGCTCTGACATTTTATGTGGCGCAGCCCCTCGCTACACCCGCTAGGAAGGCACCACATAGGGTCAGGGAAACTGGCGCCAAGTTTACCAAGAGGAGGCCCGAGGCAGCCGGACAGAAGTGTTGGTAAGAAAGGCCAGACAAAGGACACACAAAGGGGGTCCTGTGAAGTGCTCCAAAGTTATCTGGGAGTTGTCTGAGCCCCTCACCTGGTGAGCACAGTACGACGTGGGCAGCCGTTACCTGCAGACGTGGTCTGGATAATAAGAACTGTGAGTAAAGGCCCTGGACTGCATCACTGACTCCGTGTCGTTACTGCTGCTGCCCTGCAACATCACCCCCATCCTCCGCATACACTGCCCTGAGGCTATACTCCTCCCGTGGGGAGTTATGCTACGCTCTGCTGCACCCACAACACCAGCCTCAGCGGTCTGCCCTGTAGCGGCGGTTCACTCTGACCGCAATCCACGGGTGGCGTAGTCGGACATTTAAACATCAAAACCACATAAATAGTTCCACCACTGGTTTGACCGCCCTGAGCCACGGAACCGGGTCGCCGCCACGAAGACTACAACCACCAGCATCCACCAAAAAGGGTCCGGCTCCGGGTGTCCCAAGGCCCAGGGGGTGCGTCAGAACATTTTCATCACCTTTCACAATCACCAATGGGACAAGGCAGGGATGTCCTCTGTCCCCTCTCTTATACATCCTAGTGACGGAGCACCTGCTCTCATCAATTCGCCATAACCCCAATATTAGGTGGATTGAGGTGGGAGGCACCGAGTACAAGTGCTCTCTATTTGCTGATGATGTCCTAGTATATATCACTCAATCACATATATCCATCCCTGCTGTTATGGCTGAAATAGATCACTTTGTTACATGGTAAAATTTTAAAATCAATGCAGCGAAGTCTGAGGCCCTCGATGTCTCCCTCCCCAAATCCATATAGGATTCCATCCAGTCCAACTTTCCCTTTGCCTGGCCCTCACAGGGTATCAAATACTTAGGAATTCCTATTCATAGAGACCTCTCCCATCTATGTTATCTTAATTTTGGGCCCTTTATTGAACAATTCCATACAGACCACGGTTGGCAAGTTAGAACTGTAAGATTCACTACGTGAACCACTGGTGTTTTGTGGAAAAGCACATGTACACTGCGTTCCAAATTATTATGCAAAAAGTGTTTAGGAGTGATAAAGGAAGAATTTGTTTGTTTGTCAGTTAAACTCATTGATGGTGATGTGTGTCAGGGCTCTTTATATCACTGTAAGCAATTGCAGACACCTGTGCTAATTAGTTTGGCAGGTGTGTCCAATGAAAGGCAAGACTACTTAAGAAGGCTCTCTCACATTATTAAGCAGCCTACATTTTCTGCCAAAATGGGAAAGAAAAAGGATGTGTTGGCTGCTGAGAAGCAACAAATTGTGGAGTGTTTAGGTCAAGGCATGACTACAATCAACATTGTGCGATGATCAGGATGAAGTGTCTTGGCAATCAAGAAGTATGTAGCTGATTCACAGTACACACGTGTGCGTGCTGATAAGGGCAAATTGAGGACTCTTTCCTACAGGCAATTATGTCAGGTTAAAAGAGCAGCGGCAAGAAAGCCTTGTCATAGCAGCAGACAAGTTTTTGAAGCTGCTGGTGCCTCCAACGTCCCCCGAACAACAAGATGCAGGGTCCTTCAGAGGTTTGCAGCTGTGCATACGCCATCCTGTCGACCTCCTCTATCCACTTCACACAAGCAGAAACGGCTCCAGTGGGCCAAACATTACATGAAGACTGATTTCAAACCTGTTTTGTTCACGGATGAGTGCCGTGCAGCGCTCGATGGTCCAGATGGATGGAGTGGAGGATGGCTGGTTGATGGACACCCCACGCAAACACGGCTACAGCGCCAACAAGGAGGAGGTGGAGTAATGTTTTGGGCTGGAATCATGGGGAGAGAGATTGTCGGCCTCTTTAGGATCCCTGAAGGCGCTAAAGATGAACTCCATAATGTATGTGGATTTTCTCAAACAGCACTTCCTGCCATGGTTCAAGAAGAAGAACCGTGTATTTAACAGCAAGATCATTTTTCTGCATGATAATGCACCATCTCATGCTGCACATAAAACATCTGCATCTCTGGCTGATATGGGCATAAAAGGGGACAAACTTATGGTGTGACCCCCTTGCTCCCCTGACCTCTACCCCATTCAGAACCTTTGGAGCATCATTAAAAGGAGTGTCTATGATGGCGGGAGGCAGTTCACATCTAAGCAACAGCTCTGGGAGGGTATTCTGTCCTCATGCAAAACAATTGAAGCAGAAACCATCCAAAACCTGACAAATTCAATGGACGAGAGAGTTCAGAAGCTCCTTTCGAACAAGGGGTCCTATGTGAAAATGTAACATCACCTACATTAAAGTTTTGAGTTGAAAACTGTTTGATTTCAGTTTCTAACAACCTGCTAATGCTTATAATTTCAAAAATGACCATTTTTTTGGTCTTTATTAAAATGAAAAGGTTGATCGAAAAGTTTGGGGGATCTAAGAGTGTGGCAACCCAGTAGTCATGATTACTTCGAATTCTGACAATATGAGGGTCATGCTGCAGGTAGTGCACCAAGAAGGCACTTATGTGTCTTGCGCATCTCGGAGACCCAAAATTATTTTCCGGGCTAGATGCAGCTAAAAATTATTTTTAATTTTAAATCTGGTGGAGCTTATTATAGATGGCCTAATAGGATCAGTGCTGCACACTGCTACAAAGCCCAAATTATTTTCCAGTCAAGATACAGATAAACATGATTAGTAATTTGAAAGCTTAAAACGGTTGGTAGGGTGATTTTAACCAATCATCAAGCTTTTACTCTCCCCAGGATGACACAGGGGTAGAAAAGTCGTTTCGGATCCATGATTTGTTCATCTTTATGAACGTGAGTCTGTCTACATTATCAGTGGAGAGCCGCGTGCGCTTATCTGTCAGCACACCACCAGCAGCGCTGAACACACGTTCAGACAGAACGCTGGCTGCGGGGCATGACAAGATCTCCAAGGCGTAAGTGGCTAGCTCCGGCCATTTATCCAGATTGGAAGCCCAAAAAGAGCAAGGGTCCAGTGACACAGTCGTGGCTTCAATGTTTACTTGGAGATACTCCTGTACCATCGTCTCTAGGCGTTGACTATGTGTCAGACTTCTTGGCTCCTGTGGCCTTGCAAAGGATGGGCTAAAAAAGTGGTGAAATGATTCCGCAAAATTGATGTTACCAGCAGATACTGTGGTTCTGTTACGGTTTGAGTGCTGAACACTTGACGGTCCCACGGTTGGCAAGTTGGAACTGTGAGATTCACTACGTGCACCACTGGTATTTTGTGGAAAAGCACATGTAAGATTCTGCAACAGTCTCTGCTGATACTCCTGCATGCGTGCATCCCTTTCTATGGCAGGAATAATTTCTGCAAATTTACTTTGGTACCGGGAATCTAACAGTGTGGCAACCCAGTAGTCAGGATTATTTCTAATTCTCACAATTCGAGGGTCATGTTGCAGGTAGTGGAGCAAGAAGGCACTCATGTGTGTTGCGCATCCAGGAGCACCAAGTCCCTGTTGTGTTGGTGGCGAGGTAACAATCATGCTTCCTTCCTCTGTCCTCTCCCCCCAACCTCGCACAACAGAAATGTGATCAAGGTCTCCCTCATCTGATGAGTCTTCCATCAGTTCGTCCTCCACTTCTTCCTGGGCTCCTGCACCTTCCTCACTAGTTTGACTGCTACCATGCGCCCTGGTAAAACCATCTCCCCCACCCTCACATGCCTGCCGCCTTGGTGCTGCCGACCGTCTGGACCTTGCAGATGTTAGCCCTTCCGCATACAACTCCTCCTCCTCTACTTCCTCCACCTCCTCTTGTGCCACCACCTGACTCCGAATTCTGTTTAACATGTGCTCCAGCATGTAAATCACCGGAATAGTCATGCTGATAATGGCATCATCAGCACTAAACATCTTCGTCGCCATTTCAAAACTGTGCAGAAGGGTGCATAGGTCCCTGATCTGAGACCACTCCTCCAGCGTGATTTGCCCCACCTCTGAATCTCGTTGGCCCAGGCTATACGTCAGAACGTATTGCACCAGGGCTTGTCGGTGCTGCCACAGTCGCTGCAACATGTGCAGAGTTGAATTCCACCGGGTAGGCACATCGCATTTTAGCCGGTGAAGTGGCAGGCCCAACGACTTCTGTAGAGATGTAAGTCGCTGAGCTGCGGGATGCGAACGGCGGAAGTGAGCACACAGCGACCGTGCCCTTTGCAGAAGGCCATCTAGTCTGGGATAGTGGGCTAAAAATTGCTGGACAACCAGGTTCAACACGTGAGCCATACAAGGCACGTGTGTGACATTGCCCCGGCGAAGGGCCGCACCCAGGTTTGCAGCATTGTCGCACACGGCCTTCCCTGGTTTCAGGTCCAGTGGAGACAACCATTCATGAAATTGGTTCTCCAGAGCTGACCACAACTCCTCAGCTGTGTGACTCACATTTCCCAGACATTTCAAAGTAAAAACCGCCTGATGACGTTGAGCCTTACTGCCAGCATAGTAAGGAGGTGTGCAGGATCCCTTCTGCGCAGTTAGAAAGCTTGTGGCATGACCAGACAGGCTTTGGGTGCAGGTGGAAGACCGAGAGGAGGTTGAGGAGGCAGAAGCAGTGGAGGAACTTTGACATAAAGAGGATTGACGCACAACTCGTGGGGACGGCAAGACTTGGACAGCAGCCCCTTGTCCTGCTGTCACCATAGTTACCCAGTGCCCAGTCAGCGACATGTAACGCCCCTGTCCATGCCTACTCGTCCAAGTGTCTGTGGTGAAATGCACCCTGTCACACACAAAGTTTGTCAAAGAAGCGGTGATGTTGTGTGCGACATGCTGGTGGAGCACAGGCACACCTTTCTTTGAGAAGTAGTGCCGACTGGGCATCTGGTACTGGGGCACTGCGACGGACATAAGGTCTCGAAAATCCTCTGTGTCCACCAGGCGGAAAGGCAGCATTTCTGTAGCCAAGAGCTTGCAGATGGTGAAATTCAACCTCTTAGCTTTCTCATGGCTAGGAGGAAATGGTCTTTTACTTGTCCACATCTGAGGGACCGAGGGCTGGCTATTGTGCTTAGACAGGGTTGATAAGGGTGTCCCCGGCAAACTGCCGGTCTGTGAGGAAGATGCAGGCGGACATGTTAGGTTGCCTTGATCCAAAGGTGGTGCTATCGATGTCGGACAGCGCTCAACACCAGCTGGTGTTACCACCTCCAAAGAAAATGATGACCTGCCAATCACGCTGGCTGTTGCGGGTAAAGAGGTGGCAGGTCTGCGCCCCAAAACAGGTGTGACTGCTGTCCCCCCAGTCACAGAGGATGAAGAGGCCGCGGATGCACAAGATATGGCAGACGGTGGTTGGCCCGGCCGGCTAGGCCGCATTGTAGCACACTGAGCTTCCCAATGCAACTTATGCTTCATGTCCATGTGCCGGTTCATGCATGAAGTACTCAAACTATGTATTTTTTGGCCTCTACTTAGCTTTTGCTGACAAATGTTACAGATAACACGAGTTGGGTCATCTTTATCGATCTGAAAAAATGCCCAGGCTATGCAAGGCTTAGCACCCATGCGACCTGAAGAGCCACCACGACTTGTGGTGAGAGGCAGAGTTGTGTTTGAGGATGCAGTTGTTGACGTGCTTCCAGTACTACGTCTCTGTCCAGGAAGGCGCAACCTGACCTCGTCGTCACTAGCATCTTCCTCCACCTCCTCTGCTGACCTCATCTCTTGGCTGACTGTGGGTTGACAGTAAGTGGGATCTCCAACCTCATCATCATCACCCTGTGTGTTATCACACCCGTCGTCCTCAGAGCCAACTTGTTCCTGCCCTGACAAAAAACTAAAGTTGTCGCTCCAATCAGGTATTTGAGTCTTATCATCGTCTTCCTCATTGTCTCCACCAACAGGAGTTACAGTTTGGGAATGAGGGTCTACATTATGGTCAGAACCTTCTGCGTCTGGTCCTGGATCCGACTCATAAAGATTCTGGGCATCAGTGCAGATCATTTCCTCGTCTGGATTCACAGAAGCGCTGGAGTCGACCTCTGATTCCCAGGCTATAGTATGAGTAAACAGCTCTGCAGACTCAACCATCTGTTCTACCTCATACTCAGACGGGCAGCTGGAGATTTGGGAGCTGTGAGGAAGCAAGTGCGATTTGGGTGACACCTTTGAGGACTGGAGTATTTGTGATGTTGAAGTTGATGTGGAGGAGAGCCCACTTAAAGGAGCACTTGATATCCGTTGAAGCACCTGCTGTTTTTGTGCCTCATCTGGAATTTGTAGCGATTGGCGTGGCCGTAAGAAAGGGATCTTATCACATTGTCCGCTAAAAGAAGTAGACATTTTAGTTTGGCTGGAAGATGGTCTTTCTTCTGCAGATGTTACTGTTGCTTTAACACCTACCCCACGGACACAACCTTTTTTCCCCTTCCCAACACGCCTATTCCCCTTTCCACCAGCAGCAGGCCTTTTTCCACTCATTTTGGTGGTTAACTAATTCACAACTCTGGAGTTGTTTGCACAAAAAAACAATGGATGGTAACTGAGCAGAGCTGAGTGGCCAAACTGTGGTATTAGGCCAAAACTATTGGCTGGGTTAGATGCAGAAAAAAATTATATTCAATTTGCAACCTGATGGAGGTCAGTATAGATGGACTAATACAACAAGTCTCACACACAGCTAGAAGCCCAATATTTTTTCAGAGGTAGATGCAGAAATAAATATATTCAGTTTGCAACCTGATGGAGGTCAGTATAGATGGACTAATACAACAAGTCCCACACACAGCTAGAAGCCCAATATTTTTTCAGAGGTAGATGCAGAAAAAAATATATTCAGTTTGCAACCTGATGGAGGTCAGTATAGATGGACTAATACAACAAGTCCCACACACAGCTAGAAGCCCAAATATTTTTTCAGAGGTACTGTAGATTAGAGATGAGCGTTGTTCTACTCGAACTGTTCGCCAATTTCAAATTCGAGCTGTTTTGGGCGGTGTTCGAGCCGGTCGGCGAACACGAACAATTTGAGAAAAATTCAGCTGTTCGAGGTTATGTTCGATAACTGTTCGTGCACCAAAATCATAACTGGATTTTTTCTCAGTAATGATGAAAATTAATGTTAATACGCAGTTTGAGTGTACAGCGGGGCGGGGGGAGGGGCAGGGGATGGATGTCTGCAGGAACAATGAAGATCTCCATTTTTTTTTCTCTTTCCCGCATTTGCAGTGGGGAGGTGCAATCTGTCAGCCTATCAGCAGCGCACACACGGAGCGAAGTGCTTTTTTTCACACAAGCAAGGGCATGTGTGATTGGCAGTGTATGTCACATGTCCTTGCCCTATAAGACCAAGCCATTTTCCCCGTCGCCACCATTTTCTCACTGCTGCAGCTGCGTGTTAGACGGCACCGCTGATGCTGTGTGCGCTATACCTTGTTAATTTCAAGCCAATTTTCGCACAAATATACAGATAGCTTGGGAGTAGGGAATAGTTGTGATTGCAGTCCTTTTAAGGACTAGGTTACAGCATTTCCTACGACTTTTATCAAGCAGGTCTGTGCTCTTAAATAGATAGATTGTGGGAGTAAAGACTAATTGTAATTGGAGTCCTTTTCAGGACTAGGTTACATCAGTTCCTATCAGTTTTTGCCAGGCAGGTCTGTGCCAGTGCTGTGCAAGTTTTTTTCACAGCATTTGGCTGAATCTAGCAAAGCTAATCCTTTTTGGCCTATTGCAGAGTGTGTTAGTCAGTGGAGTAGCCTATCTGTGTTGCAAGATATACCACCTGTGTATAGAATACCAATTTTTTTACTGCACCTAGTGAAGTAAAATCTTTTGGGCATAGCATCATTCTATTAGTCCATCTATACTGACCTCCATCAGGTTGCAAATTAAAAATAATTTTTTTCTTCATCTAGCTCTGAAAAAATATTTGGGCTTCTAGCAGTGTGTGGGACTTGGTCTATTAGTCCATCTATACTGACCTCCATCAGGTTGCAAATTAAAAATAATTTTTTTCTTCATTTATCTCTGAAAAAATATTTGGGCTTCTAGCAGCGTGTGGGACTTGTTCTATTAGTCCATCTATACTGACCTCCATCAGGTTGCAAATTAAAAATAATTTTTTTCTGCATCTAGCTCTGAAAAAATATTTGGGCTTCTAGCAGTGTGTGGGACTTGGTCTATTAGTCCATCTATACTGACCTCCATCAGGTTGCAAATTAAAAATAATTTTTTTCTGCATCTAGCTCTGAAAAAATATTTGGGCTTCTAGCAGTGTGTGGGACTTGGTCTATGAGTCCATCTATACTGACCTCCATCAGGTTGCAAATTGAATAAAAAAATTTTCTGCATCTAGCTCTGAAAAAATATTTGGGCTTCTAGCGGTGTGTGGGACTTGGTCTATTAGTCCATCTATACTGACCTCCATCAGGTTGCAAATTAAAAATAATTTTTTTCTTCATTTATCTCTGAAAAAATATTTGGGCTTCTAGCAGCGTGTGGGACTTGTTCTATTAGTCCATCTATACTGACCTCCATCAGGTTGCAAATTAAAAATAATTTTTTTCTGCATCTAGTTCTGAAAAAATATTTGGGCTTCTAGCAGTGTGTGGGACTTGGTCTATTAGTCCATCTATACTGACCTCCATCAGGTTGCAAATTAAAAATAATTTTTTTCTGCATCTAGCTCTGAAAAAATATTTGGGCTTCTAGCAGTGTGTGGGACTTGGTCTATTAGTCCATCTATACTGATTTCCATCAGGTTGCAAATTGAATAAAAAAATTTTCTGCATCTAGCTCTGAAAAAATATTTGGGCTTCTAGCGGTGTGTGGGACTTGGTCTATTAGTCCATCTATACTGACCTCCATCAGGTTGCAAATTAAAAATAATTTTTTTCTGCATCTAGCTCTGAAAAAATATTTGGGCTTCTAGCAGTGTGTGGGACTTGGTCTATTAGTCCATCTATACTGACCTCCATCAGGTTGCAAATTGAATAAAAAAATTTTCTGCATCTAGCTCTGAAAAAATATTTGGGCTTATAGCGGTGTGTGGGACTTGGTCTATTAGTCCATCTATACTGACCTCCATCAGGTTGCAAATTAAAAATAATTTTTTTCTGCATCTAACCCAGCCAATAGTTTTGGCCTAATACCACAGTTTGGCCACTCAGCTCTGCTCGGTTACCATCCATTGTTTTTTTGTGCAAACAACTCCAGAGTTGTGAATTAGTTAACCACCAAAATGAGTGGAAAAAGGCCTGCTGCTGGTGGAAAGGGGAATAGGCGTGTTGGGAAGGGGAAAAAAGGTTGTGTCCGTGGGGTAGGTGCAGAAGAAAGACCATCTTCCAGCCAAACTAAAATGTCTACTTCTTTTAGCGGACAATGTGATAAGATCCCTTTCTTACGGCCACGCCAATCGCTACAAATTCCAGATGAGGCACAAAAACAGCAGGTGCTTCAACGGATATCAAGTGCTCCTTTAAGTGGGCTCTCCTCCACATCAACTTCAACATCACAAATACTCCAGTCCTCAAAGGTGTCACCCAAATCGCACTTGCTTCCTCACAGCTCCCAAATCTCCAGCTGCCTGTCTGAGTATGAGGTAGAACAGATGGTTGAGTCTGCAGAGCTGTTTACTCATACTATAGCCTGGGAATCAGAGGTCGACTCCAGCGCTTCTGTGAATCCAGACGAGGAAATGATCTGCACTGATGCCCAGAATCTTTATGAGTCGGATCCAGGACCAGACGCAGAAGGTTCTGACCATAATGTAGACCCTCATTCCCAAACTGTAACTCCTGTTGGTGGAGACAATGAGGAAGACGATGATAAGACTCAAATACCTGATTGGAGCGACAACTTTAGTTTTTTGTCAGGGCAGGAACAGGTTGGCTCTGAGGACGACGGGTGTGATAACGCACAGGGTGATGATGATGAGGTCGGAGATCCCACTTACTGTCAACCCACAGTCAGCCAAGAGATGAGGTCAGCAGAGGAGGTGGAGGAAGATGCTAGTGACGACGAGGTCAGGTTGCGCCTTCCTGGACAGAGACGTAGTACTGGAAGCACGTCAACAACTGCATCCTCAAACACAACTCTGCCTCTCACCACAAGTCGTGGTGGCTCTTCAGGTCGCATGGGTGCTAAGCCTTGCATAGCCTGGGCATTTTTTCAGATCGATAAAGATGACCCAACTCGTGTTATCTGTAACATTTGTCAGCAAAAGCTAAGTAGAGGCCAAAAAATACATAGTTTGAGTACTTCATGCATGAACCGGCACATGGACATGAAGCATAAGTTGCAGTGGGAAGCTCAGTGTGCTACAATGCGGCCTAGCCGGCCGGGCCAACCACCGTCTGCCATATCTTGTGCATCCGCGGCCTCTTCATCCTCTGTGACTGGGGGGACAGCAGTCACACCTGTTTTGGGGTGCAGACCTGCCACCTCTTTACCCGCAACAGCCAGCGTGATTGGCAGGTCATCATTTTCTTTGGAGGTGGTAACACCAGCTGGTCTTGAGCGCTGTCCGACATCGATAGCACCACCTTTGGATCAAGGCAACCTAACATGTCCGCCTGCATCTTCCTCACAGACCGGCAGTTTGCCGGGGACACCCTTATCAACCCCGTCTAAGCACAATAGCCAGCCCTCGGTCCCTCAGATGTGGACAAGTAAAAGACCATTTCCTCCTAGCCATGAGAAAGCTAAGAGGTTGAATTTCACCATCTGCAAGCTCTTGGCTACAGAAATGCTGCCTTTCCGCCTGGTGGACACAGAGGATTTTCGAGACCTTATGTCCGTCGCAGTGCCCCAGTACCAGATGCCCAGTCGGCACTACTTCTCAAAGAAAGGTGTGCCTGCGCTCCACCAGCATGTCGCACACAACATCACCGCTTCTTTGAGAAACTCTGTGTGTGACAGGGTGCATTTCACCACAGACACTTGGACGAGTAGGCATGGACAGGGGCGTTACATGTCGCTGACTGGGCACTGGGTAACTATGGTGACAGCAGGACAAGGGGCTGCTGTCCAAGTCTTGCCGTCCCCACGAGTTGTGCGTCAATCCTCTTTATGTCAAAGTTCCTCCACTGCTTCTGCCTCCTCAACCTCCTCTCGGTCTTCCACCTGCACCCAAAGCCTGTCTGGTCATGCCACAAGCTTTCTAACTGCGCAGAAGGGATCCTGCACACCTCCTTACTATGCTGGCAGTAGGGCTCAACGTCATCAGGCGGTTTTTACATTGAAATGTCTGGGAAATGTGAGTCACACAGCTGAGGAGTTGTGGTCAGCTCTGGAGAACCAATTTCATGAATGGTTGTCTCCACTGGACCTGAAACCAGGGAAGGCCGTGTGCGACAATGCTGCAAACCTGGGTGCGGCCCTTCGCCGGGGCAATGTCACACACGTGCCTTGTATGGCTCACGTGTTGAACCTGGTTGTCCAGCAATTTTTAGCCCACTATCCCAGACTAGATGGCCTTCTGCAGAGGGCACGGTCGCTGTGTGCTCACTTCCGCCGTTCGCATCCCGCAGCTCAGCGACTTACATCTCTACAGAAGTCGTTGGGCCTGCCACTTCACCGGCTAAAATGCGATGTGCCTACCCGGTGGAATTCAACTCTGCACATGTTGCAGCGACTGTGGCAGCACCGACAAGCCCTGGTGCAATACGTTCTGACGTATAGCCTGGGCCAACGAGATTCAGAGGTGGGGCAAATCACGCTGGAGGAGTGGTCTCAGATCAGGGACCTATGCACCCTTCTGCACAGTTTTGAAATGGCGACGAAGATGTTTAGTGCTGACGATGCCATTATCAGCATGACTATTCCGGTGATTTACATGCTGGAGCACATGTTAAACAGAATTCGGAGTCAGGTGGTGGCACAAGAGGAGGTGGAGGAAATAGAGGAGGAGGAGTTGTATGCGGAAGGGCTAACATCTGCAAGGTCCAGACGGTCGGCAGCACCAAGGCGGCAGGCATGTGAGGGTGGGGGAGATGATTTTACCAGGGCGCATGGTAGCAGCCAAACTAGTGAGGAAGGTGCAGGAGCCCAGGAAGAAGTGGAGGACGAACTGATGGAAGACTCATCAGATGAGGGAGACCTTGATCACATTTCTGTTGTGAGAGGTTGGGGGGAGAGGACAGAGGAAGGAAGCATGATTGTTACCTCGCCACCAACACAACAGGGACTTGGTGCTCCTGGATGCGCAACACACATGAGTGCCTTCTTGCTGCACTACCTGCAACATGACCCTCGAATTGTGAGAATTAGAAATAATCCTGACTACTGGGTTGCCACACTGTTAGATCCCCGGTACAAAAGTAAATTTGCAGAAATTATTCCTGCCATAGAAAGGGATGCACGCATGCAGGAGTATCAGCAGAGACTGTTGCAGAATCTTACATGTGCTTTTCCACAAAATACCAGTGGTGCACGTAGTGAATCTCACAGTTCCAACTTGCCAACCGTGGGACCGTCAAGTGTTCAGCACTCAAACCGTAACAGAACCACAGTATCTGCTGGTAACATCAATTTTGCGGAATCATTTCACCACTTTTTTAGCCCATCCTTTGCAAGGCCACAGGAGACAAGAAGTCTGACACATAGTCAACGCCTAGAGACGATGGTACAGGAGTATCTCCAAGTAAACATTGAAGCCACGACTGTGTCACTGGACCCTTGCTCTTTTTGGGCTTCCAATCTGGATAAATGGCCGGAGCTAGCCACTTACGCCTTGGAGATCTTGTCATGCCCCGCAGCCAGCGTTCTGTCTGAACGTGTGTTCAGCGCTGCTGGTGGTGTGCTGACAGATAAGCGCACGCGGCTCTCCACTGATAATGTAGACAGACTCACGTTCATAAAGATGAACAAATCATGGATCCGAAACGACTTTTCTACCCCTGTGTCATCCTGGGGAGAGTAAAAGCTTGATGATTGGTTAAAATCACCCTACCAACCGTTTTAAGCTTTCAAATTACTAATCATGTTTATCTGTATCTTGACTGGAAAATAATTTGGGCTTTGTAGCAGTGTGCAGCACTGATCCTATTAGGCCATCTATAATAAGCTTCACCAGATTTAAAATTAAAAATAATTTTTAGCTGCATCTAGCCCGGAAAATAATTTTGGGGCTCCGAGATGCGCAAGACACATAAGTGCCTTCTTGGTGCACTACCTGCAGCATGACCCTCATATTGTCAGAATTCGAAGTAATCATGACTACTGGGTTGCCACACTCTTAGATCCCCCAAACTTTTCGATCAACCTTTTCATTTTAATAAAGACCAAAAAAATGGTCATTTTTGAAATTATAAGCATTAGCAGGTTGTTAGAAACTGAAATCAAACAGTTTTCAACTCAAAACTTTATTCTAGGTGATGTTACATTTTCACATAGGACCCCTTGTTCGAAAGGAGCTTCTGAACTCTCTCGTCCATTGAATTTGTCAGGTTTTGGATGGTTTCTGCTTCAATTGTTTTGCATGAGGACAGAATACCCTCCGAGAGCTGTTGCTTAGATGTGAACTGCCTCCCGCCATCATAGACACTCCTTTTAATGATGCTCCAAAGGTTCTGAATGGGGTAGAGGTCAGGGGAGCATGGGGGTCACACCATAAGTTTGTCCCCTTTTATGCCCATATCAGCCAGAGATGCAGATGTTTTATGTGCAGCATGAGATGGTGCATTATCATGCAGAAAAATGATCTTGCTGTGAAATACACGGTTCTTCTTCTTGAACCATGGCAGGAAGTGCTGTTTGAGAAAATCCACATACATTATGGAGTTCATCTTTAGCGCCTTCAGGGATCCTAAAGGGGCCGACAATCTCTCTCCCCATGATTCCAGCCCAAAACATTACTCCACCTCCTCCTTGTTGGCGCTGTAGCCGTGTTTGCGTGGGGTGTCCATCAACCAGCCATCCTCCACTCCATTCATCTGGACCATCGAGCGCTGCACGGCACTCATCCGTGAACAAAACAGTTTTGAAATCAGTCTTCATGTAATGTTTGGCCCACTGGAGCCGTTTCTGCTTGTGTGAAGTGGATAGAGGAGGTCGACAGGATGGCGTATGCACAGCTGCAAACCTCTGAAGGACCCTGCATCTTGTTGTTCGGGGGACGTTGGAGGCACAAGCAGCTTCAAAAACTTGTCTGCTGCTATGACAAGGCTTTTTTGCCGCTGCTCTTTCAACCTGACGTAATTGCCTGTAGGAAAGAGTCCTCAATTTGCCCTTATCAGCACGCACACGTGTGTACTGTGAATCAGCTACATACTTCTTGATTGCCAAGACACTTCATCCTGATCATCGCACAATGTTGATTGTAGTCATGCCTTGACCTAAACACTCCACAATTTGTTGCTTCTCAGCAGCCGACACATCCTTTTTCTTTCCCATTTTGGCAGAAAATGTAGGCTGCTTAATAATGTGAGAGAGCCTTCTTAAGTAGTCTTGCCTTTCATTGGACACACCTGCCAAACTAATTAGCACAGGTGTCTGCAATTGCTTACAGTGATATAAAGAGCCCTGACACACATCACCATCAATGAGTTTAACTGACAAACAAACAAATTCTTCCCTTATCACTCCTAAACACTTTTTGCATAATAATTTGGAAGGCGGTGTACATGTGCTTTTCCACAAAACACCAGTGGTTCACGTAGTGAATCTTACAGTTCTAACTTGCCAACCGTGGTCTGTATGGAATTGTTCAATAAAGGGCCCAAAATTAAGATAACATAGATGGGAGAGGTCTCTATGAATAGGAATTCCTAAGTATTTGATACCCTGTGAGGGCCAGGCAAAGGGAAAGTTGGACTGGATGGAATCCTATATGGATTTAGGGAGGGAGACATCGAGGGCCTCAGACTTCGCTGCATTGATTTTAAAATTTTACCATGTAACAAAGTGATCTATTTCAGCCATAACAGCAGGGATGGATATATGTGATTGAGTGATATATACTAGGACATCATCAGCAAATAGAGAGCACTTGTACTCGGTGCCTCCCACCTCAATCCACCTAATATTGGGGTTATGGCGAATTGATGAGAGCAGGTGCTCCGTCACTAGGATGTATAAGAGAGGGGACAGAGGACATCCCTGCCTTGTCCCATTGGTGATTGTGAAAGGTGATGAAAATGTTCTGACGCACCCCCTGGGCCTTGGGACACCCGGAGCCGGACCCTTTTTGGTGGATGCTGGTGGTTGTAGTCTTCGTGGCGGCGATCCGGTTCCGTGGCTCAGGGCGGTCAAACCAGTGGCGGAACTATTTATGTGGTTTTGATGTTTAAATGTCCGACTACGCCACCCGTGGATTGCGGTCAGAGTGAACCGCCGCTACTGGGCAGACCGCTAAGGCTGGTGTTGTGGGTGCAGCAGAGCGTAGCATAACTCCCCACGGGAGGAGTATAGCCTCAGGGCAGTGTATGCGGAGGATGGGGGTGATGGTGCAGGGCAGCAGCAGTAACGACACGGAGTCAGTGATGCAGTTCAGGGCCTTTACTCACAGTTCTTATTATCCAGACCACGTCTGCAGGTAACGGCTGCCCACGTCGTACTGTGCTCACCAGGTGAGGGGCTCAGACAACTCCCAGATAACTTTGGAGCGCTTCACAGGACCCCCTTTGTGTGTCCTTTGTCTGGCCTTTCTTACCAACACTTCTGTCTGGCTGCCTCGGGCCTCCTCTTGGTAAACTTGGCGCCAGTTTCCCTGACCCTATGTGGTGCCTTCCTAGCGGGTGGAGCAAGGGGCTGCGCCACATAAAATGTCAGAGCCTCCGGTTTCTAGCTGAGGGTCGTTTCCTGCCTCCACTAGTTCGGGGACCGGTCTCCCCCTTTGGCCTGACCCCTCCACGCAGGTGGATTCGGGCGTGCGGTGGCGACTCGCCCATCCGCACCCCTGGGATCCCTTCATTCCTCGTTCCTGGAGCCTTCTCCGCTCCTCTTCCTTCCTTCTCCCTCTTGCAGGCCTGGGCCTCTGTTACTAGGCCCGCCTCCGGAGCAGAGGTCATGCAGAGCCCCTGCTCCCTGCCACTTCTGCTCAGACTTCTCTGCACTGAACTAAGATGGTGCCCACCTTTTATACTCCCGTCTCAATGCACCCAGGAACTGCTTCCTCCCTGCTCCTGCACTGCAGGGTTCCCCTTCCTCAGTGTTCCCTCCCCCCACTCCAGCCAGGGACAGGGACTGTCGTGCCCATCTCAGGGGCATATTGGTCGCCCTGCCCCACGGCAATGTGGTGTAATGCATGCAGGTGTCGGGTCCTGATCCACACTCCATCCTTATCTGAGAGTGAGATATCACACCTCTGGGTGAGGTGCAATACGTCTGTAGCAACCGAGCCCTCGGTGCTACAGTTCCATTTATCTTCAGCCTAGGTGACGTATTGTGATACAGGGCCGTGATTTTGGCTATAAAAGGGTCCCCTAGACCCCTACCCCAAGCTTTTTAAGAGAATCATATATGGCGTGCCAGGAGACTCTATGGAATGCTTTCTCAGCATCCAACGAGAGTATCTACTTACAAATTTTTAACTGCATCTAGCCCAGGAAATACTTTGTGCCTAGTAGCAGTGTCTGCTAGTCAGCGGATTATCCCGGCTGTTAAGCAAGCTACACCACCTGTAGTTTGGACACGTAATTTTTTTAAAGGAAATGCTTTGGGACCACGGGATACTCAGTGAAGAGCATCAGGAGGCACCCCAAGGCATAGGGGCTGGGACTGGCACTAGGATGCCTTGCGGTGGACAGCCGAGCTCGATCCTTATAAAAGCTTTTTAACTGCAGCAGCTTTAGTGGACGCTACTGGAGCTGGAATTACGCGGCTGCTGGCATGAGACTTGCCCTCCAATAGATCCTTGTAAATGGATTTAAAGTGTATTCATTCAAATTAGAGGGACAATTTAAATTAAAAAGCTTAGAGCTGCCTCCACCACAGGGGGGCTCTCTCGACCCACCAGCGGACAGGCACCAGTATTGGGAGAGGGGGGCTGGCCGTCAGGGTTCACCGCGGCTCTGGCACAAACCCGGCGACACGGAGGTGGCACGGGCAGGAGCGGACTGGCCGTCTCAGCTTCTCACTTTTTGGATTTTAGAAGGGCATGACATGCTTATATCTGTGTCTCCCCCTCCTTTTACTCCTCCACCTCTTTTCTTTTCGCATGACTATATGTACTTGTCACTTTTCCATGTGTTAGTTGTGTCTTCTGAGCAGTTTGTCAGCTTTTGGACACCTTTGAAGGTGTTTTCTATGTGTTTCTATGTGTTTTTGTTTGCCTGCCATTGGTTTTAACGGTGTTCGAAGGTGTTCGACGAACAGTTCGACGAACAGTTCGGCGAACACACGGGTGTTCGACGAACCGAACCGAACTCGAACACTACGGGGATGGCTCAACACTACTGTAGATGCAGATAAAAATTATTTTGAATTTGCAACCTGATGGAGGTCAGTATAGATGGACTAATAGAGAAAGTCCGACACACTGCTAGAAGGCCAAATATTTTTTCAGAGGTACTGTAGATGCAGATAAAAATTATTTTTAATTTGCAACCTGATGGAGGTCAGTATAGATGGACTAATAGAGAAAGTCCGACACACTGCTAGAAGGCCAAATATTTTTTCAGAGGTACTGTAGATGCAGATAAAAATTATTTTTAATTTGCAACCTGATGGAGGTCAGTATAGATGGACTAATAGAGAAAGTCCGACACACTACTAGAAGGCCAAATATTTTTTCAGAGCTAGATGCAGAAAAAAATTATATTCAGTTTGCAACCTGATGGAGGTCAGTATAGATGGACTAATACAACAAGTCCCACACACAGCTAGAAGCCCAATATTTTTTCAGAGGTAGATGCAGAAAAAAATATATTCAGTTTGCAACCTGATGGAGGTCAGTATAGATGGACTAATACAACAAGTCCCACACACAGCTAGAAGCCCAATATTTTTTCAGAGGTAGATGCAGAAAAAAATATATTCAGTTTGCAACCTGATGGAGGTCAGTATAGATGGACTAATACAACAAGTCCCACACACAGCTAGAAGCCCAAATATTTTTTCAGAGGTACTGTAGATGCAGATAAAAATTATTTTGAATTTGCAACCTGATGGAGGTCAGTATAGATGGACTAATAGAGAAAGTCCGACACACTGCTAGAAGTCCAAATATTTTTTCAGAGCTAGATGCAGAAAAAAATTATATTCAGTTTGCAACCTGATGGAGGTCTGTATAGATGGATTAATAGAACAAGACCCACACACAGCTAGAAGCCCAATATTTTTTCAGAGGTAGATGCAGAAAAAAATATATTCAGTTTGCAACCTGATGGAGGTCAGTATAGATGGACTAATACAACAAGTCCCACACACAGCAAGAAGCCCAAATATTTTTTCAGAGGTAGATGCAGATAAAAATTATTTTTAATTTGCAACCTGATGGAGGTCAGTATAGATGGACTAATAGAGAAAGTCCGATACACTGCTAGAAGGCCAAATATTTTTTCAGAGCTAGATGCAGAAAAAAATTAGATTCAGTTTGCAACCTGATGGAGGTCAATATAGATGGACTAATAGAGTGATGCTATGCCCAAAAGATTTTACTTCACTAGGTGCAGTAAAAAAATTGGTATTCTATACACAGGTGGTATATCTTGCAACACAGATAGGCTACTCCACTGACTAACACACTCTGCAATAGGCCAAAAAGGATTAGCTTTGCTAGATTCAGCCAAATGCTGTGAAAAAAACTTGCACAGCACTGGCACAGACCTGCCTGGCAAAAACTGATAGGAACTGATGTAACCTAGTCCTGAAAATGACTCCAATTACAATTAGTGTTTACGCCCACAACCTATGTATTTAAGAGCACAGACCTGCCTGATAAAAGTCGTAGGAAATGCTGTAACCTAGTCCTTAAAAGGACTGCAATCACAACTATTCCCTACTCCCAAGCTATCTGTATATTTGTGCGAAAATTGGCTTGAAATTAACAAGGTATAGCGCACACAGCAACAGCGGTGCCGTCTAACACGCAGCTGCAGCAGTGAGAAAATGGTGGCGACGGGGAAAATGGCTTGGTCTTATAGGGCAAGGACATGTGACATACACTGCCAATGACACATGCCCTTGCTTGTGTGAAAAAAAGCACTTCGCTCCGTGTGTGCGCTGCTGATATTCTGACAGATTGCACCTCCCCACTGTAAATGCGGGAAAGAGAAAAAAAAATGGAAATCTTCATTGTTCCTGCAGAGATCCATCCCCTTCCCCTCCCCCCACCCCGCTGTACACTCAAACTGCTTATTAACATTAATTTTCATCATTACTGAGAAAAAATCCAGTTATGATTTTGGTGCACGAACAGTTATCGAACATAACCTCGAACAGCCGAATTTTTCTCAAATTGTTCGTGTTCGCCGAACGGCTCGAACACCGCCCAAAACAGCTCGAATTTGAGATTGGCGAACAGTTCGAGTAGAACAACGCTCATCTCTACTCACGTTCATAAAGATGAACAAATCATGGATTCGCAAGGACTTTTCTACCCCTGTGTCATCCTGGGGAGACTAAAAGCTTGAGGATTTGGTAAAATCACCTCACCAACCGTTTTAGGCAACTGTGGGGCAATTGATGCCACTTAACCCTAGAATGCGTGACCTTAAAAATCTACACTTTCACATACCTGGGGCCTTTTAGGCCCGTGTGCAAATAACATGGAATAACTCAAACTCAAATGACAAACAGCTATATACATGAAGAATACCTAGAGTTTCAAAATTCTAACTAAAGTAGTCTTACAGGAAATAGAAAACAATTAACAGGGCTGGCCTGCGAGGCCCCAGGTATGCGTTCTAGGGTTAAGTGGTGTCTGTGCCACAATTTTGGGAAAAAATGGAGACTCTTTTTGGAGTCCCCTTGCTGTGTCTTACGTGACGTTGGCATCGTCAATTCCAGGTGGGTTGGGTCGCTCCCCCCCCCCTTTTAACTGTAAGAAACTACATACACTATGGTTTGGGGTAACACAGATGGTTGAGTCTGAAGAGCTGTTTACTCAGAGGTCTGCTCCAAAGCTTCAGTGTCTGCTAGTCAGCGTAGAATTTTTAACTGCATCTAGCCTAGGCAATACTTTGGGCGTAGAAGCCCAGCTGCAAAGCAAGCTGCACCGCCTGTGTAATTTTTAAATGCATCTAGCCTAGGCAGACTGTGGGGACCCCCAACCAAACCCGGACGCTCAGCGCCCCTACCGCCCCCCTTTCCTTGACAATACAATAATGTAACTCTTACAACTGTATGGGTGAGGATCGGTCACAGCTTTATTAACTCTTTATACTCATTCCATTAGAAAGTCATTTTATTTCTAAAATAATTCAGCTTGTTGCAGCATGCCCTTGGTCTCCACTCCGGCAAGTTGGCCAACAAGTGTAACTCTCCAACATGTCCTTTCTATTTCCAGGTCACGGAGGATCCTGCGTACTCGTATGCAGGACTCTGACCCCCACCCATCACTCTTAACGCTTGTTCCACTCCGTCCTGGAGTCCTGACAGGAATATGTCCAGTCCAATATCCATTAAGTGAACACTGTCGGGCCGTATGAGGCCTGCTTTATCTCCTTCCAGTTGTCGGTGTCGTATCACTACACCGCCTCTGTCTCTTCTAAATTTTGCCATCCGAATATTTATTACCCGCCTTGTCCGTTCGATGGCCGTGATGTCTCACGCACCTTGCCATACCGCTATCGGCACAATCTCTGACCACACTATAGTTAGTTTTGTGAAAAATTCTCTGAAGCGCTCAGTGTCTAGTTTCACTATTTCCATTAGTTATGCGCTCTTGTGATGACCTAGGTTGTTTCCCCCAGCCTGTATAACTAAGATGACCAGACCTCTTGAATCTCTCCCTACCTTGATTTCCTCCATTAGTACCTGTGGCCATAGCAGGCCTCTAATACCTCTCCAGTTGAAATATGTGTTATGAAACTCTAATTTCCTCCCGCCTGGGTGGAATTTCGCCCTTTTTTCTGCCCAATATATATACGAGTGGCCTATCACCCACACTGTTGGCTTAGCGTCACCTGTAAAAGAAACAAACCACGTTAGGATAACAAGTCCGGTCTTATGTATCTCGCCAAACACGTGGATCGCCATCTCCCTATCCTCTGAACTTCCGTTTCTGACAGTCCTGCTCTTGCTGCTTCCGTGGCCGCGCCTATGCGGAATGAGTGTGTCCCGTAATCTTTGGGGTGGTTCCCCGCCGATGTTATGCATTTATTAAATATAGCTTGGAACTGGTATCTTGATAATGGCGTTCCATCAATGTGTGATAGGAAGAAATTACTTTGTGATCTGATGGTTATATATGTTTTTACTATTGTTACCCGACTCAGTGTACCATTTGTGGGTTGTAGAAGTACCCAAGTGCCCCTGCCCGCTGGAACCTTTTTCGATTGGCGTATGCTTAGACATATTGCATTATTGGCTATGACTACGTCCTGGTGTAATATGCCTCCACTGGTGGTAATTTTGGATTGAGGGACTAATTCGCTTATGCATAGCGCTCCGAAGAAGGCGATCACAAATGCAGTAGACAGTAGTGTTGCTTCAAATTGTGAGTGTCATGTTAATGGTGTTAGGGATATGATGTGAGAAATCCGTTTTAGTGACACGGGACGGGAAGTCTACACTCCTGACTTGGCTGACCCCTTTTCCACCCTTTTATGGATTGTCTGATGATGAATCTTTGTCACATCTCCCCAATTCAGTAGTTGGAAGTGAAATGCTACTCCGGTCAGACACCGCTGCGCTGAGGCCCCTGATATGCCCCTTATCATTAACTGGTGGAGAAATTCTATGGTGACTTGTGAGCTGGCTTGTTCACATTGGTCAACCCGTCTGCCTGCTACTAGTCGTGTCCACTCTTCCCATGCCTTACCGTATGCTTGCCACGTCGACGGGGCAACTGACACTCTGATTAATGGCATCAACTATTCGCAACTAGATTCCATAGGGAGGGTGGGCAACTGTTGTCCGATGGGTGGGCATTGGGAAGAGCTCTGTGAAAATCTGGCAACTGAATTGTGATAAAGCGTTAGCAGCAGCTTTAGACCCCTCATCATCGTGGCTAGCGCGGACCCATATATTGTGTTTTAGGCACAGGAATGCTAGCCGGTGTAGTAGGCCTAGCACTGGGAGAGACGATGATGCCATCTTATTAATGCAGTGCGCTAGGCTGGTGTTTTTTTTTTTGAAGCGTATATTTTTGTTAGCCAGGCGCGCGCCCCATATTTCTATTGCTACCACTATTGGGAAGAAAAATTATTTTCAGGGCTAGATGCAGCTAAAGATTATTATTAATTTCAAAGCTGGTGGAGCTTGGTATAGATGGCCTAATACAATGAGTACTACACACTGCTACAAGCCCAAATATTTTTTCAGAGCTAGATACAGATAAAAATTATTTTTAATTTGCAACCTGGTGGAGGTTAGTATAGATGGACTAATAGACCAAGTCCCACACACAGATACAAGCCCAAATATTTTTTCAGAGCTAGCTGCAGAAAAAAACTATATTGAATTTGCAACCTGGTGGAGGTTAGTATAGATGGACTAATAGAACAATTCCCACACACTGCTACAAGCCGAAATATTTTTTCAGAGCTAGATGCAGAAAAAAAATATATTGAATTTGCAACCTGTTGGAGGTTAGTATAGATGGACTAATAGAACAAGTCCCACACACTGCTACAAGCCGAAATATTTTTTCAGAGCTAGATGCAGAAAAAAATTATATTTAATTTGCAATCTGGTGGAGGTTAGTATAGATGGACTAATAGAACAAGTCCCACACACTGCTGCAAGCCGAAATATTTTTTCAGAGCTAGATGCAGAAAAAAATTATATTGAATTTGCAACCTGGTGGAGGTTAGTATAGATGGACTAATAGAACAAGTCTCACACACTGCTACAAGCCGAAATATTTTTTCAGAGCTAGATGCAGAAAAAAACTATATTGAATTTGCAACCTGGTGGAGGTTAGTATAGATGGACTAATAGAACAAGTCCCACACACTGCTACAAGCCGAAGCCCAAATATTTTTTCAGAGCTAGATGCAGATAAAAATTATATTGAATTTGCAACCTGGTGGAGGTTAGTATAGATGGACTAATAGAACAAGTCCCACACACTGCTACAAGCCGAAATATTTTTTAGAGCTAGATGCAGATAAAAATTATATTGAATTTGCAACCTGGTGGAGGTTAGTGTAGATGGACTAATAGAATGAAGCTATGCCCAAAAGGTTTCACTTCACTAGGTGCAGTAAAAAAATTGGTATTCTATACACGGGTGGTGTAGCTTGCAACACAGATAGGCTACTCCACTGACTAACACACACTGCAAGAGGCCAAAAAGGATTTGCTTTGCTAGATTTAGCCAAATTCTGTGAAAAAAACTTGCATAGCACTAAAACAGACCTGCCTGGCAAAAAGTGATAGGAACTGATGTAACCTAGCCCTCAAAAGGGCTGCAATTACAATTAGTCTTTACTCCCAACCTATCTATTTAAGAGCACAGACCTGCCTGGCAAAAAGTGATAGGAACTGATGTAACCTAGCCCTCAAAAGGACTGCAATTACAATTAGTCTTTACTTCCAATCTATCTATTTAAGAGCACAGACCTGCCTGATAAAATTCGTAGGAAATGATGTAACCTAGTCCTTAAAAGGACTGCAATCACAACTATTCCCTAGTCCCAAGCTATCTGTAGATTTGTGCGAAAATTGGCTTGAAATTAACAAAGAATAGCGCACACAGCAACAGCGGTGCCGTCTAACATGCAGCTGCAGCAGTGAGAAAATGGTGGCGACGGGGAAAATGCCTGGGTCTTATAGGGCAAGGACATGTGACATACACTGCCAATGACACATGCCCTTGCTTGTGTGAAAAAAAGCAGTTCGCTCCGTGTGTGCGCTGCTGATAGGCTGACAGATTGCACCTCCCCACTGTAAATGCGGGAAAGAGAAAAAAGAATGGAGATCTTCATTATTTCTGCAGAGATCCATCCCCTGCCCCTCCCCCCGCCCCGCTGTACACTCAAACTGCGTATTAACATTAATTTTCGGCATTACTGAGAAAAAATTCAGTTATGATTTTGGTGCACGAACAGTTATCGAACATAACCTCGAACAGCCGAATTTTTTTCAAATCGTTCGTGTTCGCTGAACGGCTCGAACACCGCCCAAAACAGCTCGAATTTGTTATTTGCGAACAGTTAGATTCGAACACCGCTCATCTCTAGTCCCAACCCCATTTATAAGGCAAGAAATCCCACTTATTAAACCTGGAAGGGCACACCTGTTAAGTGAAAACCATTTCCTGTGACTGCCTCTTGAAACTCATCAAGAGAATGCTAAGAGTGTGCAAAGCAGTCCTCAAAGCAAAAGGTGGCTACTTTGAAGAAAGTAGAATATAAGACATATTTTCAGTTGTTTCACACTTTTCTGTTAAGTATATAATTCCACATGTGTTAATTCATAGTTTTGATGCCTTCAGTGTGAATGTACAATTTTCATAGTCATGAAAATACAGAAAAATCTTTAAATGAGAAGGTGTGTCCAAACTTTTGGTCTGTACTGTATATCTTTACAGCTCACGTGCTGGGGGCATACTGTTCCACACACCCATTAGTCCTCCCCGAGGAAATTTTGGTGTGCTGATTGGTTGCTATTGGAGCCAAGGTCTGCTGAATACCCATGTACCTTCCATTATGTTACTCCATTGAATTCTAGCCAGAATGTAAGTGGCTTCCGAACCCCTGCTTAACACAAGTCTATTTTCCTTCCTTCAGCTGCCATGATATCAGAACATACTCATCTGGAGTACAGATGCTGGCAGTGAAAGGGTCAGCACAGCACATCAGCTACTTAGAAATACACGCTGTCTCTCTCTTGTTCAGAGAGCCGACGGACAGTCCAAGTATTGCATTGCAATCCTCGACCGAGTTATATGGCAGTGTGACTCTCCCCTAGGTGCAACCTTTAAATGAGGAGACAGGTGCTGAACCTTTCACTACCATCATCTGTACTCCAAATTGTGTGTTCTAAAATCAATGCAGCTGTAGGCAGGCAAATAGATTGGAGAAAAGCCGAGTTTTGGAAGCCACTTACATGCATTTTTTTAAAAACTATGTACACAAATCCCCTACTTGCGTGATTTGCAGAGTTGCATTACTTTCTATGCTGGACACAATTATTTAAAATAGTATGAAAATGTAGTTATTCTTCAACGCTGTCTTCGAAACTGGATAAAGAGAGTTTAGTGAAACGTTTAGAACATATTTAGTGAAACTTCCTTTGAAATAACTGGTAGAGAGAGAGTGACATATCATATTTTACCTCTGGCAGCAAAAACAGTAGAATAATCCCTGAGAGTAATAATTTTCCTGCAATTTGCCTTACATTTCACATACAATTTTGCACAGACATTTACTACAAAGATTTTAAAAAAAGTCTTTATTTTGTGATTGATGCCATACTTTATTTTTGTAAGCAAATGAAATTGCCTGAAAGATTCTTAATCCTTTTAGTATCTGTATAAAAGGCCATCCATTGATATAAAATGATGGAAATTTTCAAAGCATAACCATATGTGTCATATTTTAACAATTGTTGGTTTTGCAAATAATGACGTGTAATCCTCAAGCACCAAAGCATGGATGATCTTTGATACGTGAAAGCTGAAAACTAGACTGTTGAAGACAAAATAAGGCAAATGACAGAGAATAAAAATATTTAAGCTGCTTTCTGAGATTTTGCCCTGATGTCGTAATCATTAAGAATAAAAGAAAGTCCTTGAGCCTCTTCAGTAAGTACTCACTGCCCTGATATCTCAGCCCAACCTATTCAAGTGTATGGGGCTGAGCTGTGCTGAAATATAGGACCAGGTACGGCCACATTTATATGGAAGCCACCTTGCTGGTTAATACAGTAAAGGGAATACAGCACTCCAGAAATCATTGCTGTCCATTTTGCTCTGCTGATCGGCTGGGAGTCCTGGAAGTTGGAACTTGACCAAGCAACCCTTAATAGCCTACCCTAAAAAACAAACCAATAAGGTAAGTACTGGAAAACCACTGGAATGTTTAAGAGTGTGTTCACACATTGTGTTTTTGTTGCGTTTTTCTTGTTTCCTTTGCCTGCAAAGTGAATGAGATTTTTGAACTCTTATATACATCTTGCTTATTTTTTCCTTGCAGATTTGAAACAGCCTGTCAATTCAAAAACGCGCTCAAAAATGCAACAAAAACATTGCAAAAGAGCACATTTTTTATGTAGCATTTTTCCTGCCCAGAGACACATTTTTAATGTAGAAATGTCTGGTGCAAATACTTAAGGGGTACACACACCATTACAAAGGAAACCTATACATCAGTGGGGCAGTAAACTGTCAAGATAATCAACAATTATTTCCAAAATGAAAGGGCTCATTAGTAAAAATAAGTGGATCTTTTGAATTTAAAATTTGCTGACTTCTCCCAAAATTTTCATTACATTTAAATCTCACTACTGGAAAGCATTGTAATTGCTCTGAAATTACACATGGAGGAGAGGAGAGAGAGAAGCCTGCTGACCACAAAAGCTTACACTTTACAGTTGAGAGAGGACCCCACTGATCATTACAGCCTACACTCTACAGGAGGGAGAGAGATAGTGTAAAGGAGTGGAGAAGCTACCAACATATCCCCTTGAAGATCTTATGATTTTATAATGCATTGGCTTGTTTAAAGGGAACCTGTCAGGTCCCCGTCCCCCAGAACAACCAGCAGTTGTGTCTGAATAGCTAAATTCCTGGCCTAACAGTTCCTTTATTACATTATACACATAAACAGATCTTTGGAAAAAGTATTTCTAAAGTCCAATTATGATATCTAAATGAGGCCTTTGACGAGGCGATGGGGTGTTAGTTTCTCCAGACTAGTCGGTCCACATAGCATGTTATCCAGCCCCTGTGAGCGGGATAACATGACTTACAAGCACTGCCATCATCGCCAATGCTATACATACCTCGTGCATGCGTGCGGCTTCTTTCCCTACCTGCATTGGTCCTTTGAAGTCAGGTGTAGGCGTGCCGGCTTCAGACAGGCACACTATGCATGATTGTAAGTCTTCCTCTTTTCCGATCATGCGCAGTGCACCACTCTGTGTAACCGTAAGGCTTCTGTCTCTGAATTGCACAGGAGAAGCATTCTTGAAGTGTTGTGCCTGTTATCTAATGTACAGTACATACTTCACATCAAGTTGTTGTTCAGTAAAATGTTTATTTTTAGATTTTGATCTCCTTCATTCATCTCTACTAGTGTTGAGCCACCCCCGTAGTGTTCGGGTTCGGTTCGGTTCGTCGAACACCGGGATGTTCGAGGAACTGTTCGTCGAACTGTTCGTCGAACACCTTAGAACACCATCGAACACCGTTAAAACCAATGGCAGGCAAACAAAAACACATAGAAACACATAGAAAACACCTGCAAAGGTGTCCAAAAGCTGACAAACTGCTCAGAAGACACTCTCTTTAAAAAAGCCGGCCGGCAAATTCAGCAGCGGCATACACCGGTACCCGACAATTTAGACAAGAAGGAATAGAGCATCACACATAGATTAGATAGATAGAAACATGTCAGTCACACATATAAGAAGCACAGTGACAGTGTTGGTTACTGCACTTGTCATTTAGTGTAAAGGATTTATTAAAAAAAATATTAGTGTTTTCATGCACCGTCTCTTTAAAAAAGCCGGCCGGCAATTCAGCATCTGTACCCGACAATTTAGAACAGAAAGAATAGAGCTTCACACATAGATTAGATAGATAGAAACATGTCAGTCACATATATAATAAGTACAGTGACAGTGTTGCTTACTGTACTTGTCATTTAGTGTAAAGGATTTATTTAAAAAAATAATAGTGTTTTCATGCACTGTCTCTTTAAAAAAGCCGGCCGGCAATTCAGCAGCGGTACCCGACAATTTAGAACAGAAAGATAGAGCATCACACATAGATTAGATAGATAGAAACATGTCAGTCACATATATATGAAGTACAGTGATAGTGTTGGTTACTGTACTTGTCATTTAGTATTAAAATAAAGGATTTATTATTAAAAAAATTGGCGTGGGGTTCCCCTTAATTTTAGGCTCTAGCGGAGGTTAAGCAGACGGCTGGGGCAGATGTTTGAAGCCTGGGAAGGGGGTAATACCCACGGAGCTTCCCAGGCTACTAATATCAGCCCCCAGCTGAATACATAGCCTTTACTAGCTATTAAAATGGGGGACCCCCCCAAAAAAATGACGTGGGGTCCCCCCTAATTTAATAGCTAGCAAAGGCTAGGCAGACAGCTGGGGGCTGATATTAATAGCCCAGGAAGGGAGCCATGAATATTGGCCCCCTCCCAGGCTAGAAACACCAGCCGTCAGCCGCCCCAGAAATGGCGCATTCATAGGATGCGCCAATTCTGGCACTTAGCCTCGCTCTTCCACGCTGCCCTGGTGCGGTGGCAGGGGGTAATAGGGTTGGGGTTGATGTCAGCTTATAATGCCAGCTGACATCAAGCCCAGGTTAGTAATGGAGAGGCATCTATAAGACACCCCCATTACTAACCCCATAGTCAAAGTTAAAAAAAACACAAACACCCAGAATAAAGTCCTTTAATTGAAATAAAGACACAGTCCTTTATTGTTCTAAATTAAACCATACTTACCGTCACGCCCATTCCAGCTGAAGCCAACGATCTCCTGCAATAAAAGAAAAATAATAAAGCAACCTCATCCTTACCTTTCCATGGTTCCCACGACAGCTTCAGCTCTGCTACATCGAGATGACAGGCTGGACCGCAGCAGAACGCTGCCATCCAGCCTGTCATCCCGCAGACACTGAGAAGCGCAGGCTTGCTTGCGCTGCTCAGCGTCTCTCTGTGACGACATCCAGATGAGCCGAGTTCATGTCCAATGAACTCGGCTCACCTCATTCACGTCACTGACAGCGTGGGAAAATTCTCACGCTGAAGCGCTGATTGCAGGAGAATTTTCCCACGCTGTCAGTGACGTGCAGGAGGTGAGCTGAGTTCATTGGACATGAGCTCACCTCATGCACATCACTGACAGCGTGGGAGAATTCTCCTGCACTCAGCACTTCAGCGTGAGAATTTTCCCACGCTGTCAGTGACGTGCATGAGGTGAGCCGAGTTCATTGGACATGACCTCGGCTCATCTGGATGCCGTCACAGCGAGACAGTGAGGAGCGCAAGCATGCCTGCGCTTCTCAGTGTCTGCGGGATGACAGACTGGATGGCAGCGTTCTGCTGCGGTCCAGCCAGTCATCTCGATGTAGCAGAGCTGAAGCTGTCGTGGGAACCATGGAAAGGTAAGGATGAGGTTGGTTTATTATTTTTCTTTTATTGCAGGAGATCGTTGGCTTCAGCTGGAATGGGTGTGATGGTAAGTATGGTTTAATTTAGAACAATAAAGAATTGTGTCTTTATTTCAATTAAAGGACTTTATTCTGGGTGTTGTGTTTTTTTTAAATACTTTACTAGAAATTCATGGCGGTCATGTCTAATACTGGCGTGACCCCATGAATTTTGGGCTTGGGGCCAGCTGATAATACCAAGCTGGCCCTAACCCCTTTATTACCCAGTGAGCCACCGCACCAGGGCCCTGGATGAGTTGGGTACAGCGCCAGAAGATGGCGCTTCTATGAACGCGCCATTTTCCGGGGTGGCTGCGGACTGCAATTTGTAGCGGGGGGGGGGCCCAGAAAGCTTGGGCCTCCCTGCGCTGCAGATTCCAGCCCCCAGCTGCCTAGTTGTACCTGGCTGGACACAAAAATAGGGCGAAGCCCCACGTACTTTTTTTTTAATTATTTCATGAAATTCATGAAATAATTAAGAAAAAAAGGCCTTCCCTATATTGTTGTGTCCGGCCAGGTACAAATAGGCAGCTGGTGGTTGGGGGCAGCCCGTTCCTGCCTGCTGTACCTGGCTGGACACAAATATTGTGCGAAGCCCCACTTCAATTTTTTTTAATTATTTCATGAAATTCATGAAATAATTAAGAAAAAAAGGGCTTCCCTATATTGTTGTGTCCGGCCAGGTACAAATAGGCAGCTGGTGGATGGGGGCAGCCCGTTCCTGCCTGCTGTACCTGGCTGGACACAAATATAGTGCGAAGCCCCACTTAAATTTTTTTAAATTATTTCAGGAAATTCATGAAATAATTTTAAAAAAATTGATGTGGGGCTTCGCACTATATTTGTGTCCAGCCAGGTACAGCAGGCAGGAACGGGCTGCCCCCAACCACCAGCTGCCTATTTGTACCTGGCCGGACACAACAATATAGGGAAGCCCTTTTTTCTTAATTATTTCATGAAATAATTTAAAGAAAATTGACGTGGGGCTTCGCCCTGTTTTTGTGTCCAGCCAGGTACAACTAGGCAGCTGGGGGCTGGAATCCGCAGCGCAGGGAGGCCCAAGCTTTCTGGGCCACCCCCGCTGCAAATTGCAGTCCGCAGCCACCCCGGAAAATGGCGCGTTCATAGAAGCGCCATCTTCTGGCGCTGTACCCAACTCATCCAGGGCCCTGATGCGGTGGCTCACTGGGTAATAAAGGGGTTAGGGCCAGCTTGGCATTATCAGCTGGCCCTAAGCCCGAAATTCATGGGGTCACGCCAATATTAGACATGACCACCATGAATTTCTAGTAAAGAATTTAAAAAAAACACAACACCCAGAAAAAAGTCCTTTAATTGAAATAAACACACAATTCTTTATTGTTCTAAATTAAACCATACTTACCATCACGCCCATTCCAGCTGAAGCCAACGATCTCCTGAAATAAAAGAAAAATAATAAAGCAACATCATCCTTACCTTTCCATGGTTCCCATGACAGCTTCAGCTCTGCTACATCGAGATGACAGGCTGGACCGCAGCAGAACGCTGCCATCCAGTCTGTCATCCCGCAGACACTGAGAAGCGCAGGCTTGCTTGCGCTCCACAGTGTCTCTCTGTGAGGGCATCCAGATGAGCCGAGTTAATGTCCAATGAACTCGGCTCACCTCATGCACGTCACTGACAGCGTGGGAAAATTCTCCTGCACTCAGCGCTTCAGCGTGGGAGAATTCTCACACTGAAGCGCTGAGTGCAGGAGAATTCTCCCACGCTGTCAGTGACGTGCAGGAGGTGAGCTGAGTTCATTGGACATGAGCTCACCTTATGCACGTCACTGACAGCGTGGGAAAATTCTCCTGCACTCAGCGCTTCAGCTTGAGAATTTTCCCACGCTGTCAGTGACGTGCATGAGGTGAGCCGAGTTCATTGGACATGAACTCGGCTCATCTGGATGTCGTCACAGAGAGACGCTGAGCAGCGCAAGCAAGCCTGCGCTTCTCAGTGTCTGCGGGATGAGAGGCTGGATGGCAGCGTTCTGCTGCGGTCCAGCCTGTCATCTCGATGTAGCAGAGCTGAAGCTGTCGTGGGAACCATGGAAAGGTAAGGATGAGGTTGCTTTATTATTTTTCTTTTATTGCAGGAGATCGTTGGCTTCAGCTGGAATGGGCGTGACGGTAAGTATGGTTTAATTTAGAACAATAAAGGACTGTGTCTTTATTTCAATTAAAGGACTTTATTCTGGGTGTTTGTGTTTTTTTTAACTTTGACTATGGGGTTAGTAATGGGGGTGTCTTATAGACGCCTCTCCATTACTAACCTGGGCTTGATGTCAGCTGGCATTATAAGCTGACATCAACCCCAACCCTATTACCCCCTGCCACCGCACCAGGGCAGCGTGGAAGAGCGAGGCTAAGTGCCAGAATTGGCGCATCCTATGAATGCGCCATTTCTGGGGCGGCTGACGGCTGGTGTTTCTAGCCTGGGAGGGGGCCAATATTCATGGCTCCCTTCCTGGGCTATTAATATCAGCCCCCAGCTGTCTGCCTAGCCTTTGCTAGCTATTAAATTAGGGGGGACCCCACGTCATTTTTTTTGGGGGGTCCCCCATTTTAATAGCTAGTAAAGGCTATGTATTCAGCTGGGGGCTGATATTAGTAGCCTGGGAAGCTCCGTGGGTATTACCCCCTTCCCAGGCTTCAAACATCTGCCCCAGCCGTCTGCTTAACCTCCGCTAGAGCCTAAAATTAAGGGGAACCCCACGCCAATTTTTTTAATAATAAATCCTTTATTTTAATACTAAATGACAAGTACAGTAACCAACACTATCACTGTACTTCATATATATGTGACTGACCTGTTTCTATCTATCTAATCTATGTGTGAAGCTCTATTCTGTCTGTTATAAATTGTCGGGTACAGATGCTGAATTGCCGGCCGGCTTTCTTAAAGAGACGGTGCATGAAAACACTATTATTTTTTTTGATAAATCCTTTACGCTAAATGACAAGTACAGTAAGCAACACTGTCACTGTACTTCATATATATGTGGCTGACATGTTTCTATCTATCTAATCTATGTGTGAAGCTCTATTCTTTCGGTTCTAAATTGTCGGGTACAGGTGTATGCCGCTGCTGAATTGCCGGCTTTTCATGTTTCACTGTTGGCACTGTTCCCATCGATTTGGGCAATCACTGTAATGCCACAACCACCATGGCTGTGGCATTACAGTGAGTGGCAGACAATCCATGCAGGACACGCTTTTGGTGCACGAACAGTTATCGAACATAACCTCGAACAGCCGAATTTTTTGCAAATCGTTCGGGTTCGTCGAACAACTCGAACACCGCCCAAAACAGCTCGAATTTGAGATTGGCGAACAGTTCTAGTCGAACACCGCTCATCTCTAATCTCTACCTCATTTGGTCCTGGCCTGCCAAGTCAAACTGCAGCATGCGGACTGCAGAAGCGTATCGCCAAAGTAACAGCAGCACACACACCCAGGCAGGACTGTCATTTTCCTGTAGCATGGCGGGGCATAGATGAGGCTCATCTCACCCTCCCTGCCCACATTACACTTGGCAAAGTCAGCAGGATCGAGTTTCGCGGAACAAAGAGAAAAGGAATGAGGGGAAGACTCGTGAAAAAGGAAAATGGTATTGGAAACTTGCTCCAAAATGGCATCTGAATTGGATGGCAAGCTGGCAGTTGGTGTCACAGTACATAAAGGAAAATCCATCTATCATGGATGCCCAGCCCTTCCGTTGTTCCACCTCAAGAAGGGAGTACCCTGAAAAGAGTAGCCTGCTCATTGTGGGAAGTGCCCAATTGGGAAGGTGAGATGGAAGGAAAAGGCCTGCACACCAGGAGGTGAAGGAAGAAAACGGGAAGAGACACCAGAGAAAAGGTGTTACGTGCCAAAAATAGTTCAGCCCATGAAAGGTGTAACTTCCCTGGCGGTGTGCTTGCATAGTGCACCACCTCTCACTATGCAAGACTACAATCTTACCTGTCAGTCCAGCCTACAAACCTTGCTCCAGTTCATGCTGTGTGCATGTCTCTCGACTGACTGCGTAGGGCGACGGCCCGGTTACTTCCTGATTCTTATAGCTGCTGTGGGCGCACCCCTAATGCGTCTCCAGCCTATTGCTGTCAGTCACTGGATATTTAAACCCCCTCCAACCAGAAGGAGGTGCCTGAGCAACACCTTCACTCAGTTAGTCTTTGCTACTGAATTGCCAGGTCCTGTCCTGTTTCTAGTCTGTTTCCGCCACTCTGGGGGCCGCATACCCAGACCTGTTATCTCTGACTTCTAGTCTGTTTCCACCACTCTGGGGGCTGCATACCCAGGCTTGTTCTTGTATCTCATTGCAGTAGCAGTTCCTTTCTGAACTGTATCTTAGCCTGTTACCTGTTTGTCTCTATGTCCATATCTTCCCTTTTCCTGCAGTATCTGAACCTGCACCTAACTCCAACTCGTTGTCTCTGTACTTCTGTTTGTGAGTTATGTGTCCACTCGTTACTTCATAGTAAGTACCTTGTGTGTATCTGGTTCTGCTTGTCCCTTTTCCCTTCCTCCGTATCTTCCTCCTGTGTTCTAGCCATCTTCCTGTATTTTCTAGTCTGTTCCATGTGAACAGAGCCCTGTCCTCTCTGCCTTGTCCACCGCACCTGCGGTTTCGCTCCGCTCTGTCTTGCCCACCACTTCGGCGGTTTCTCTCTGCTCTTACTTGCCCACCGCTCCAGCGGCTTCCCTCTGCTCTGCCTTACCCACCGCTCCAGCGGCTTCTCTCTGCTCTGACTTGCCCACCGCTCCAGCGGCTTCTCTCTGCTCTGCCTTGCTCACTGCACCAGTGGTTTCCCTCTGCTCTGACTTGCTTACCGCACCAGCGGTTTCCCTCTGCTCTGACTTGCCCACCGCTCCGACGGCTTCTCTCTGCTCTGCCTTGCCCACCGCTCCGGCGGCTTCTCTCTGCTCTGCCTTGCCCACTGCTCCCGCGGTTCCGCTCTGCTCTGCCGTGTCCACCGCACCTGCGGTTTCTCTCTGCTCTGCCTTGTCCACCGCTCCTGCGGTTCCACTCTGCTCTGCCTTGCCCACCGCACCTGTGGTTTTTGCTCCGCTCTGCTTGCTCACCGCACCAGCAGTTCCTCTCTGCTCTGCCTTGTCCTCCTCTCCGGCGGTTTCGCTTTACTCTGCTTGTCTTCCGCATCTGCGGCTCTTTACCTGTCTCCCAGTCTGCGCTCCAACCTGCTAGTTCCTCCCTGTCTGCACTCCAGCCGTGCTTGTCAGTATCTCCCTGTCTGCATACCAGCCGTGCTTGCCAGTGCCCACCTGTCTGCATACCAGCTGTACTTGCCAGTACCCACCTGTCTGCATACCAGCCGTACTTGCCAATACCCACCTGCCTGTATGCCAGTCTAACCTGCCTGTTCCTGCATTCCCCGGTGTGGGTCAACAACTGTGACCGGGGTCTGACCTGGAGTCACACCTGGTCCCTCTGCTTGGTTCCTCCTTGGTCCACGGAGTCGACTAAGCCGCCGTGCGACCTTTGGGTTGATACTTCGTTACGCCCCTCCAGGCACTCCTCGGTTCATGGTACAGTGGGATCACTAATCACGCTCACGCCAGTCAGTCCAGATGCGAGAGTAACAAAAGGATGTAGCCATGCCATGAAGTACGCAGTGGGGAGAAGCTCGGCACCATTAGTCTTCTGAGAGCCGACGAGAACACAGTCACCTTTGTTCAAAGAAGAATGTCTAGAACACAATGGCAGATGAAAATTTTGAGTTCTTCAAGACTACATTAGCCTTTGCAGAGGAGCTAGATACAACGGGGATATCGCAGTTGAAATTCAGATGAAGGCGCATCTGTTGTGCAGATGATGAAATGGGAGAAACCATCGGCTTCTCAGAGGTCTGTTGTGATCCTGGTTGCAAAGGTAGCTGTGGCCTTTGTATGTGTATCGGGGACATCCTCAGAACCAGAAGCTGGATGATGCAGACCAACTTCTAACAACCTCAGTGAACTGAAACTGGGAGAGCTACACCGTTGTGCTTGTGGCACCACCAACATTAGAAAGGGAGTAGTTTAAAACGCCTTAAACAGCTGCTTCCAGTGTACCAGTCTAGTGCCAAACTCCGGAACTCATGGACTGAGAGGAATTTCTAGCTGAAGTCTTGAACTTTTATCTTTTATGTGTGTGAACCCACAGTTTTCAAGAAATTCAACCTGAACCTCTCATCTCTAATCATAAAGGTACTGAGAACCTGACAACATATTTTAGTATTCTAGCCAAGGGACATTCAAAGGACAGAGCTTGACTCTTTCTTATAGCATAAGGAAAACATTTCTCCAAAAGAAGGATAAAACATTAGGGGCTATGAACATAATACTAATTAGATATTTTTCTTTCAAAAATGCATTTTATTTTGTTGCCTTTATTTTTTTATTACTTCTCAATCATTTAAAGAAAAAAAGGAAAACAGTTCAAATGAGAAAATGTTCAAAATGGTTTTGCTGCTATGGAGACCATTTTACTTTTTCAACTTTAAGATCTTATGAAATGTGAATTGATAATTAGATAAACTTTCATTATGTAAATTAGCAAAACATAAACTGTAGCAAAATAATAAAGAGAGAGCTACAGTCAGGGAACAAAACTAATCAAAATGGAAAAACAAAAACATGTTTAGTTGTATAAATGCCATCCTTTAACCACTAATACACTGAGTGAATGTCAAAACAATCGCTTTCATGGAACTGTTGACTAGGGTATTGATATCCTAATTAAGTATAGGCAGAAATTTAAAGGTAATGTATCATTGCACAAAATTCCTATAATTTAACTCTCTTTTTATGCTAATAATATATTCTTTTAAAGAAAATATGTCAGTAGGATCTACCCTCCTAAGCTATCCAAATGGGCATGCAGGTCATAGGAAAAAGTGATACCTTGATGCCTACGATCCGATATCTTATTTCAGAGAAGTCCACATTTTTCTTAATATGTAAATGAGCTGTTAAGATGTATGGGCTATACATAGTTCTCCCTGAGAATCTGCCTTCAGAGCGCATTTTAAATGAAAGGGGGAACTACTCCTCTGAGACATGTAGATCAAGAGAGCAGACTGTCAGTCATTACAAGTCTCACATTGGTAATATCCCCTTAAATATAAAACAAGCTCTGGAGGCAGATTTTTAGAGAGATCTATGTACTGCCCATAGATCTTAACAGCTATTTTACATATTAAGAAAAATGTGGATTTCTCTAAAATAAGATATCGGATCTCAGACATCAAGGTATCATTTTATTCATATTATTCCTCTTATAACCTGCATGTCAATATAGACTACTGGTTTAGTGAGTACTAAAATGCTCGGATGCTCATTGTAACATCCCTGGTGGCGTGCCGGCATGGCTTCCCATCCCCCACGATGCAAGGCTGCCAACCTACTCACTAATCCAGGCTGTGCACTGTGTTCCTTTGCTTGCTGTGTGCATGTGTCTTGTCTGCATGCTTTGAGCAGTGGCACCAGCACTTCCTGATTCTTAAAAGAACAGTGCACGCATTCCTAAAGTGTCCCCAGCCTATTGCTGCGAGGCACTGGATACTTTAAGCACCTCCACCCATTGGGAGGTGCCTAAGCAACATTATCCTTCAGTGTGTTTTGTTCAACTGCTGAGTTGCCAGGTCCTGTCCTGTATCTAGCCTGTTTTGCCACCCTGGGGGCTGAGTACTCAGGCCTGTTCCCTGAACTTGTACCTGTGACTTATCTAGTCTATTTCCGCAAATCTGGGGGCTGAGTACCCAGGCTTGTACCTGGATCCCGTTCCTGTGTCAGTTCCTGTCTGAACTGTGTCCTAGCCTGTCACCTATTAGCTTCTGTGTCCGATCTTTCCCTTTACCTCCTGTGTCTGTTCCAGAACATTTTTCATATCTTGCAGTGTCTGTACCAGAACCTACCTGCTGTCTCTGTACTTCAGTTTGTGAGTGTGTCCTCTCGCTACTTCATTGTAAGTTCCTTGTGTGTATCTGGCTCTGTTTGTCCCATTTCCCTGTCCCTGTATCTATCCTCTGTGTACTTGCTATTCTCCTGTGCTTTTCTTACCCTATCTGTTCATTGTGAACAGAGCCCTGTCTTGCCTGACCGCGGCTTGTGGTATTCCTTCTTGTCCACACCTGCGGTTCCGCTCCGCCCCTGTTCGCATCTGTGGTTCTGCTCCGCTCCTATCCACACCTGCGGTTCCACTCCGCTCCTGTCCGCACCTGCGTTTCCGCTCCTGTATCCCAGTCTGTACTGGGCACTATCCAGCCTGTCTTCCTGTCTGTTTGTATACCAGTCGCCCGCCAGTACCTACCTGTATACCCGTTGGTCCTACCGCACCTGCCAGTGCTTGTCTACATACCAGCCAAACCTGCCAGTACCTAATTACATAATTTATAAGGCCGAAAAAAGACAAGCATCCATCCAGTTCTGCTAATTTCTTGTGCACTGCAGCTATTCCGCAGCGTTGATCCAGGGGAAGGCAAAAAAAACCCATGCGGTATAGGCCAATTTACATCATTGAGGAAAAATTCACTTCCCGACTCCAATCTGGCAGTCAGATTAAATCCCTGGATTAATTAGATGTAATTTTATTGTTCTCAAGAAAGGCTTCCAGGCCTCTCTTGAACTCAGTGAGTTGGACATCACCACTTCCTCTCCCAGAGAGTTCCAGAGTCTCACGGCTCTGACCGTAAAGAATCCCCTTCCATGCTGGTGCAGGAACCTCCTTTCCTCCAGACGCATAGTGTGCCCCCTCGTCTTTGTCACCATCCTTGGTATAACAGGTCATGGGAGAGATCTCTGTACTGCCCCCTGATGTATTTATACATGTTTATGAGGTCTCCCCTAAGCCTTCTCTTTTCCAATGTAAATAGGCCTAATTTTGATAACCTCTCTGGGTATTCTAGTCCCTCCATTCCCTTTATTACCTTAGTCACCCTCCTTTGTACCCTCTCTAGCTCCAATATGTTTTTCCTGAGCACCGGAGCCCAGAACTGTGCACAATATTCTAAGTGCGGCCTTACCAGCACTTTATACAGAGGAAGAACAATGTTCTCATCATATGCCCCTATTCCTCTTCTGATGCATGCCATGACTCTATTTGCCTTCGCAGCTGCTGCCTGACACTGGGCACTCCAATTTAATTTTCTGTTAACCAAGACGCCCAGGTCCTTCTCCATGTCAGATTTCCCCATCGGTTTCCCATTTAATATGTATGGGTGACTGCTGTTTTTCTTTCCCATGTGCATGACCTTACATTTATCGGCATTGAACCCCATTTGCCATTTTTTGGGCCAACTCCCCAATTTATCTAAATCCTCCTGTAGCTGTGCCCTATCCTCATCTGTATTAACTACTTTACAAAGTTTAGTATCATCTGCAAATATTGCTATTTTACTATGCAACCCTTCCACTAGATCATTAATAAATATATTAAATAATATAGGGCCCAAGACAGATCCTTGAGGCACCCCGCTAGTAACCGTGACACACCCTGAGCTTACTCCATTGATAACCACCCTCTGCTTTCTATCACTCAGCCAGCTATTTACCCACTTCCACACATTATCCCCCAGACCAAGCATTCTCATTTTATATACCAACCTTTTGTGTGGCACGGTATCAAACGCTTTGGAGAAGTCAAGGTATAAAACATCCACTGACTCTCCCTGGTCTAGCTGTGAGCTCACCTCCTCGTAGAAGGCGATCAGGTTTGTTTGGCAGGAGCGATCCCTCATGAATCCATGTTAATATGGAGTTAGACAGTTATTATCATTAAGATATTCTACAATAGCATCTCTATGAAATACTTCAAACAATTTACCCACAACAGACGTTAAGCTTACTGGTCTATAGTTCCCAGGGTCACTTTTAGACCCCTTTTTGAATATTGGTACCACATTTGCTTGGCGCTAGTCTAGTGGGACAGTCCCTGTCCATAAAGAGTGCTTGAATATAAGATACAGCGGCCTGTCTATCCCATTACTTAATTCTTTTAGTACCCGGGGGTGTATGCCATCTGGGCCTGGTGACTTGTCTATTTTGATATTATTTAGGCGTTTATGAACTTCCTCCTGGGTTAGGTGGGTGATATTTAGCGGAGGGTTTACTTTATCACTCTGCATTTCCTCCGATAAATTGTTTTCTTTTGTGAAAACAGTGGAGAAGAAGCTATTGAGTAGGTTTGCTTTACCCTCATTGCCCTCTATGATTTTACCCAGGTTATTTTTCAATGGGCCAACTCCATCAGTTTTAATCCTTTTACTGTTTATATAGTTAAAGAACAGTTTGGGATTCGTTTCACTTTCCTTGGCAATTAGTCTCTCTGTCTCCTCTTTTGCTATTCTTATTTGTTTCTTACAGATTTTGTTTTTTTCCCTATAAGATATTAGCGCTTCCTCGCTGCCTTCTTGATTAAGTTTACCGAAAGCCCTTTTTTTTGTTTTTCATTGCCCTCTTGACTTCCTTATTTAGCCACATTGGCTTCCTCCTATTCCTAGCCCTTTTATTCCCATAAGGTATGTACCTTCTACAGTGACTATGTAGGACTGTTTTGAAAATTTCCCATTTTCTATCCGTGCTCCTGTTACTGAAGATACTATCCCAGTCTATAAGGTGAATGGCATCGCTTAGCTGATCAAACTTTGCCCTCCTGAAGTTCAGTGTTTTTGTGACTCCCTTGCTGGGCACCCTACTGAAGCACATGTGGAATTGTATAATATTGTGGTCACTATTTCCCAGGTGCCCCCTGACCTGCACCTCAGTTATTCTGTCTGGCCTGTTAGTTAATATTAAGTCTAAAAGGGCCGTCCCTCTAGTTGGTTCCTGCACAAGTTGTGACAAATAATTGTCTTTGATAATTGACAGAAGCCTGTTTCCTTTCTGAGATCTACAGCTTTCGGTTTCCAGGTCTATATCGGGGTAGTTGAAGTCCCCCATAATAATCACCTCGTTATTTTTTGCTACTTCGTCTATTTGTTTCATTAATAGACTTTCCGTGGCTTCTGCTATATTTGGTGGTTTATAACAGACTCCTATGATAATTTTATTATTGTTTTTTTTCCCCATGTATCTCCACCCATAAAGACTCGACCTCCTCATTTCCCTCCCATACATCCTCCCGTATTGTAGGCTTTAGACACGTCTTTACATATAGACAGACTCCACCCCCTTTCTGACTTCTTCGATCCCTTCTAAACAGACTGTAACCCTGTAAGTTAACTACCCAGTCATAGCTTTCATCTAATCATGTATCGGTTTTTCCCACTATGTCATAGTTACCTGTAGATATTTCTTCTTCCAGTTCATCCATCTTGTTTGTCAGGCTTCTGGCATTTGCTAGCACGCAGTTTACATGATTTTGTTTTGTTCCAATCTTCTCCCTGTGGATTGTATTAGAAATTTTCTTACCTCCCTTCCAAGTATCTTGTCTTGGACCTTCTTTGTCGCACTTCATATCTTTCATTAGTATGTTCTCTGGTTTCATGTTCGTGTCTGGCGTTTTTCTTCCCATCCCCTCTTCTTCTAGTTTAACGCCCTCCTGATGAGTGTTGCGAGTCTCCTGGCGAATGTGTTTCCCTGGTTTGTTGAGGTGTAGTCCGTCTCTGGCAAGGAGTCCGTCATAGAGGTAATTCACACCGTGGTCCAGGAATCCAAATCCTTGTTGTCTGCACCATCGTCTCAGCCAGTTGTTCACATCAAGGATCCTGTTCCATCTCCTGATGCCATGCCCGTCTACTGGAAGGATAGAAGAAAAAACTACCTGCGCATCCAGTACTTTTACTTTCTTCCCCAATGCTTCAAAGTCCTTGCAGATTGTCGGTAGGTCCTTCCTTGCCGTGTCATTGGTGCCAACATGTATCAGAAGAAATGGGTGGACATCCTTGGAACTGATGAGCTTTGGTATCCTATCGGTAACATCCTTGATCTTCGCACCTGGGAGGCAGCATACTTCTCTTGCGGTTATGTCCGGTCTGCAGATAGCTGCTTCAGTTCCTCTCAGTAGTGAGTCTCCCACAACCACCACTCTTCTTCCCTTCTTGGCTGTCCTTTTTCTTGTCGCTTCTGGGTGTTTCTGGGTGCTCTTTTCTTCTTTGCTTGCTGGTAGTGCCTCATCCTTAAATGTGCCATTTTCGTCCTCCACAAGTCCTTGGAATCTGTTTCTCAGTTGTGTGGTTGGTGGTGTCTCCATGGTCTTCTTGCTTCTTTTGGTCACGTGCCTCCACTTGTTTGCCTCTGGAGGTTCTCTGACGCTTCCTTCACTTTCCGTGACCAGTAGTGACACTTCTGTTCTGTCCAGGAAGTCTTCATTTTCCTTGATGAGTTTTAATGTCGCAATTCTTTCTTCCAGTCCCCGCACCTTTCATCTTCTGGTCGATCTGTGAACATGTAGCACATGTTGCAGCTCACCATGTAGATTGTCACATCTGCCATGCTGCTCCTTGTCCCTGCTGACTTGATGTCTGTCTCCTTTCTTGTGATACCCTAGGACAAACCTGCGCGCGGTTTGGCGATGCTTTCCAAGCAGCTGGTCCCGGCTGTACCCAGCGATCTTCTAGCTGAGGGAGACTCTTCGCTTTTCCCAGCAGGCACCTGGAATATGCAAATTGTCCTCCTCAAGCTTCAATCCCTGGTTGGTGCATGCCTTGGTGTGGGTTAGCAGCCGTGTGATCAAGGTCTGCCCTGGTGTAACACATGGTTCATTCCCTCATCCCTCCTCGGATCATGGAGTCGTTAAGCTGCCGTACATCCAAGGTCGGATCTGGCGAGGCCCCTAGTCATGCCCCTCTAGGCACTCCTCGGTCCGTGGCCCAGTGGGACCACAATCCATGCTCACGGCAGACAGTCCAGGCGTGAGCGCAACACTCGTTACTCGAACCATGCAATTCCTAATGCTTGGATGCTCATTTCAAGTATCGAGCATAATGGGAGTCAGTGGGAAATCCAAGCATTTTTCCAGCAGACCCTACAAGGAGGTCTGGGAGGCAGTGAAAATGTTGAAATGAATGGGATGGAAAAAGTACTGAATGAAAGGAGAACAGCATGGGGAAGACCCTAGGAAGCATCTCTGACTACCAGAAACTGAATTTTTTTTTATAAAAATATTAAAAATGAAAAAAGAATAAATACATATATATATATATATATATATATATACATATATATATATATATATATATATACAGGGTGGTCCAAAAGCAGGTGGACAGAAAGTGTAATAAGGTTATGAAGGGGGAGATTTATCAAACATGGTGTAAAGTGAAACTGGCTCAGTTGCCCTTAGCAACCAATCAGATTCCACTTTTCATTCCTCACAGACTCTTTGGAAAATGTTTCACAGATCTAGTTTTCACAGATAGATCTCCCCCAAATCTGTTTTCTTTTCAGATAATTCAGATAACACATAATGGCAAATAATTTAAATACAGATCAAAGAAAATGGATTTTAACAGAGGATTGGAAATCTCAAAATGCTGAAACTGTTAGAGCAAATTGGGTTGAAACATATGGTACTCAAGCCCCAAGAGACAAACATTTTACCGCATTTGTGATAAATTCAATGCCACTGGCTCAATCCTTAATGCTCCAAAAACTGGTCAACCCAAAACAGTCTGTACAAAAGATAATAAACAACTTGTTGCTGAAACATTTGTTCAGAGTCCAAAAAAGTCCACCAGAAGAGCCTCTTTGGAATTGGGAATTTCACGAACTTCTATCATGCGAATCCTGAAATCTATTGGGTGAAAATCTTATCGTCCACGTCTAATTTATGGTTTATTGGAGGATGATCCCGACAGGCGGCTGCAATTTAGTGAGATTATGCTTAACGAAATTGAAGAAAATCCAGTAATTTTAGATAATATTATGTGGAGTGATGAAGCTTCTTTCAAATTATCCGGCCATATTAACAGACATAATTGTATTTACTGGTATAATGAGAACATGCATTTAACATTAGAGCAGCAACTAAATGAGCCTGGTGTCAATGTTTGGGGTGGTATTTCAAGTTCTGGTGCTTTAGGACCAATACTTTTTGATGGAACAGTCACAGGAGATAAGTATCTCGAAATTCTAATGAATCAAGTTGTTCCCCAGTTACAGCAACAGCCTAATTCAAATGACCTTTATTTCCAACAAGATGGGGCCTCTCCACATTATTCAAGAGTAGTCCTCGAGTATCTTGATGAAACATTTCCTAATAAATGGTTTGTCTGAAGAAGCCCACTTGATTGGCCGGCACGTTCACCAGACTTTTTCTTTTGGGGAGTACTCAAGGACAAAGTTTATAGTCCAAAACCAAAAAGTGTCAGTGATTTGAAAAATTACATAAGAGCATTTCAAGAAATTAATACCCAAAGAGACTTGTGCAAAAAAGTTTGTCGAAGCGTAAGAGGCAGACTTCAAAGCTTTGCAAATTGTAATGGAAAACAGTTTGATCACCTGCGTTGATAAAATTTAAGGGCTTCTGTATTATTGTTCAGAATAAAATTTAATTGTCAATGTTATGCTTGTGTTAGTAAATATAATTTTATATATAAATCAAAATAAATGTTATTATTTTCTGGCCACCTACTTTTGGACCACCCTGTATATGTGTGGTCAGTACAAAGGACTAGCACATTACTTATTCCTTCCAAAGACCATACTAAGCACAAGGGGGTACTCATTACGGGTGTAGGAAAGGCGATTCCGGCGCCTAAACAGGAAAGGGTTCTTTACAGTCAGAGCAGTCAGACTATGGAATGCCCTACCACAAGAGCTAGTGATGGCAAACACTATAACAGCTTTCAAAAAAGAGCTGGATGATTTCCTCCATACACATAACATTGTGGGTTACAGTCAAATTAGATACAATGTTACAACTATAGTAGTAAATTTAGTATGGTAACAGTAACGTAACTAGTAATATACAGTAATTAGGTTTGATTCAGGGTTCTAGGACTGATCGCCTTTTCTCAAGAAGGTCAATAAGGAATTTTTCCCCTGTGACACAAGTTGGCTGAAGGTGTCCTGGGGTTTTGCCTACTTCTGGATCAACATATTTAGGCATAGGGATTTCAGCAATAAGATTATTAGTATCACAAGAGTAATACAAAATATAAAACTAATTTAAAAAATGTAATTATATACAGGTACATTTTTTATTGTAAAAGAGCAGCAATAATAAAAATGGTAGTAATAATATTAATACATTTGTGAGGCCTAGTCCCAGTTAGTTAGTAAGTTTGTGTAGTATTAGCGTAGGGAGTTACTATGTTACTATGTTACAGTGCAAAGCCTGCCAAAAATTACAAGCAGGGTCACCCATGAAGGCACAAACTGTAGTACCTCATTCGAATATTGTGAACAAAGTGTAGTTCTGATACTCCTACACTCGTAAAAGCTCTGTACACAGTGCAAAGCCTGCCAAAGATTACAAGCAGTGTCATCAATACACCCTTGAAGGCACCAACTTTAGTGCCTCATTCAAATATTAAAAATGTATATTTGTGGCACTTCAACATTCATAAAGACTTTGCACACAGTGCAAATCCAGTAAACAATAAGGAGGGTCATCCAGTCATGCATAGACCTTTGACGGCAAGAACTTGTGGGCCTTAGTCAAATATTTTGTAAGAGTAGTTAATATACTTGTACACTCATAAAGGCTTTGCACAAAGTGCAAAGCCAGGAGAAAATGATAAGGAGTGTAATACAGTCATCCATAGACCCTTGAAGGCAACAACTTGTGGGCCTCAAATATTTTGAAAGTGTAGTTGATGTACTCATACACTCATAAAGGCTTTTCACAAAGTGCAAAGATAGTAGAAAATGATAAGGAGGGTAATACAGTAATCCCCTTCAGGTGTCCGCTTTTTCTTCTCCTTCCTCAAGAGTAGAGATGAGCGGTGTTCGACTTGAACTGTTCGCCAATCTCAAATTCGAGCTGTTTTGGGCGGTGTTCGAGCCGTTCGGCGAACACGAACGATTTGAAAAAAATTCGGCTGTTCGAGGTTATGTTCGATAACTGTTCGTGCACCAAAATCATAACTGGATTTTTTCTCAGTAATGATGAAAATTAATGTAAATACGCAGTTTGAGTGCACAGCGGGGCGAGGGGAGGGGCAGGGGATGGATCTTTACAGGAATAATGAAGATCTCCATTTTTTTTTTCTCTTTCCCGCATTTACAGTGGGGAGGTGCAATCTGTCAGCTTTTCAGCAGCGCACACACGGAGCGAAGTGCTTTTTTTCACACAAGCAAGGGCATGTGTCATTGGCAGTGTATGTCACATGTCCTTGCCCTATAAGACCCAGCCATTTTCCCCGTCGCCACCATTTTCTCTCTGCTGCAGCTGCGTGTTAGACGGCACCGCTGTTGCTGTCTGCGCTATACCTTGTTAATTTCAAGCCAATTTTCGCACAAATCTACAGATAGCTTGGGAGTAGGGAATAGTTGTGATTGCAGTCCTTTTAAGGACTAGGTTACAGCATTTCCTACGACTTTTATCAGGCAGGTCTGTGCTCTTAAATAGATAGGTTGGGAGTAAAGACTAATTGTAATTGCAGTGCTTTTCAGGACTAAATTACATCAGTTCCTATCAGTTTTTGCCAGGCAGGTCTGTGCCAGTGCTGTGCAAGATTTTTTCACAGCATTTGGCTAAATCTAGCAAATCTAATCCTTTCTGGCCTATTGCAGAGTGTGTTAGTCAGTGGAGTAGCCTATCTGTGTTGCAAGCTACACCACCTGTGTATAGAATACCAATTTTTTTACTGCACCTAGTGAAGTAAAACCTTTTGGGCATAGCATCATTCTATTAGTCCATCTATACTGACCTCCATAAGGTTGCAAATTGAATATAATTTTTTTCTGTATCTACCTCTGAAACAATATTTGGGCTTCTAGCTGTGTGTGGGACTTGTTCTATTAGTCCATCTATACTGACCTCAATCAGGTTGCAAACTGAATATAATTTTTTTCTGCATCTAGCTCTGAAAAAATATTTGGCCTTCTAGCAGTGTGTGGGACTTGTTCTATTAGTCCATCTATACTGACCTCCATCACGTTGCAAATTGAATATAATTTTTTTCTGCATCTAGCTCTGAAAAAATATTTGGGCTTCTAGCTGTGTGTGGGACTTGTTCTATTAGTCCATCTATACTGACCTCCATCAGGTTGCAAACTGAATATAATTTTTTTCTGCATTTACCTCTGAAAAAATATTTGGGCTTCTAGCAGTGTGTGGGACTTGTTCTATTAGTCCATCTATACTGACCTCCATCAAGTTGCAAATTGAATATAATATTTTTCTGCATCTAGCTCTGAAAAAATATTTGGCTTTCTAGCAGTGTGTGGGACTTGTTCTATTAGTCCATCTATACTGACCACCATCAGGTTGCAAATTGAATATAATTTTTTTCTGCATCTACCTCTGAAAAAATATTTGGGCTTCTAGCTGTGTGTGGGACTTGTTCTATTAGTCCATCTATACTGACCTCCATCAGGTTGCAAATTGAATATAATATTTTTCTGCATCTAGCTCTGAAAAAATATTTGGCCTTCTAGCAGTGTGTGGGACTTGTTCTATTAGTCCATCTATACTGACCTCCATCACGTTGCAAATTGAATATAATATTTTTCTGCATCTAGCTCTGAATAAATATTTGGCCTTCTAGCAGTGTGTGGGACTTGTTCTATTAGTCCATCTATACTGACCTCCATCAGGTTGCAAATTGAATATAATATTTTTCTGCATCTAGCTCTGAAAAAATATTTGGCCTTCTAGCAGTGTGTGGGACTTGTTCTATTAGTCCATCTATACTGACCTCCATCAGGTTGCAAATTGAATATAATTTTTTTCTGCATCTACCTCTGAAAAAATATTTGGGCTTCTAGCTGTGTGTGGGACTTGTTCTATTAGTCCATCTATACTGACCTCCATCAGGTTGCAAATTGAATATAATATTTTTCTGCATCTAGCTCTGAAAAAATATTTGGCCTTCTAGCAGTGTGTGGGACTTGTTCTATTAGTCCATCTATACTGACCTCCATCAGGTTGCAAATTGAATATAATTTTTTCTGCATCTACCTCTGAAAAAATATTTGGCCTTCTAGCTGTGTGTGGGACTTGTTCTATTAGTCCATCTATACTGACCTCCATCAGGTTGCAAATTGAATATAATATTTTTCTGCATCTAGCTCTGAAAAAATATTTGGCCTTCTAGCAGTGTGTGGGACTTGTTCTATTAGTCCATCTATACTGACGTCCATCAGGTTGCAAATTAAATATAATTTTTTCTGCATCTACCTCTGAAAAAATATTTGGCCTTCTAGCAGTGTGTGGGACTTGTTCTATTAGTCCATCTATTCTGACCTCCATCAGGTTGCAAATTGAATATAATATTTTTCTGCATCTAGCTCTGAAAAAATATTTGGCCTTCTAGCAGTGTGTGGGACTTGTTCTATTAGTCCATCTATACTGACCTCCATCACGTTGCAAATTGAATATAATTTTTTTCTGCATCTACCTCTGAAAAAATATTTGGGCTTCTAGCTGTGTGTGGGACTTGTTCTATTAGTCCATCTATACTGACCTCCATCAGGTTGCAAATTGAATCTAATATTTTTATGCATCTAGCTCTGAAAAAATATTTGGCCTTCTAGCAGTGTGTGGGACTTGTTCTTTTGGTCCATCTATACTGACCTCCATCAAGTTGCAAATTGAATATAATATTTTTCTGCTTCTAGCTCTAAAAAATTATTTGGCCTTCTAGCAGTGTGTGGGACTTGTTCTATTAGTCCATCTATACTGACCTCCATCAGGTTGCAAATTGAATATAATTTTTTTCTGCATCTACCTCTGAAAAATATTTGGGCTTCTAGCTGTGTGTGGGACTTGTTCTATTAGTCCATCTATACTGACCTCCATCAGGTTGCAAATTGAATATAATTTTTTTCTGCATCTAGCTCTGAAAAAATATTTGGGCTTCTAGCAGTGTGTGGGACTTGTTCTATTAGTCCATCTATACTGTCCTCCATCAGGTTGCAAATTGAATAGAATATTTTTCTGCATCTAGCTCTGAAAAAATATTTGGCCTTTTAGCAGTGTGTGGGACTTATTCTATTAGTCTATCGATACTGACCTCCATCACGTTGCAAATTGAATATAATTTTTTTCTGCATCTAGCTCTGAAAAAATATTTGGGCTTCTAGCTATGTGTGGGACTTGTTCTATTAGTCCATCTATACTGACCTACATCAGGTTGCAAACTGAATATAATTTTTTTCTGCTTCTAACCCAGACAATAGTTTGGCCTAATACCACAGTTTGGCCACTCAGCTCTGCTCGGTTCCCATCCATTGTTTTTTTGTGCAAACAAATCCAGAGTTGTGAATTAGTTAACCACCAAAATGAGTGGAAAAAGGCCTGCTGCTGATGGAAAGGGGAATAGGCGTGTTGGGAAGGGGAAAAAAGGTTGTGTCCATGGAGTAGGTGTTAAAGCAACAGTAACATCTGCAGAAGAAAGACCATCTTCCAGCAAAACTAAAATGTCTTCTTCTTTTAGCGGACAATGTGATAAGATCCCTTTCTTACGGCCACGCCAATCGCTACAAATTCCAGATGAGGCACAAAAACAGCAGGTGCTTCAATGGATATCAAGTGCTCCTTTAAGTGGGCTCTCCTCCACATCAACTTCAGCTTCACAAATACTCCAGTCCTCAGAGGTGTCAGCCCAATCGCACTTGCTTCCTCACAGCTCCCAAATCTCCAGCTGCCCGTCTGAGTATGAGGTAGAACAGATGGTTGAGTCTGCACAGCTGTTTACTCATACTATAGCCTGGGAATCAGAGGTCGGCTCCAGCGCTTCTGTGAATCCAGAAGAGGAAATGATCTGCACTGATGCCCAGAATCTTTATGAGTCGGATCCAGGACCAGACGCAGAAGGTTCGGACCATAATGTAGACCCTCATTCCCAAACTGTAACTCCTGTTGGTAGAGACAATGAGGAAGACGATGATGAGACTCAAATACCTGATTGGAGCGACAACTTTAGTTTTTTGTCAGGGCAGGAACAGGTTGGCTCTGAGGACGACGGGTGTGATAACACACAGGGTGATGATGATTAGGTTGGAGATCCCACTTACTGTCAACCCACAGTCAGCCAAGAGATGAGGTCAGCAGAGGAGGTGGAGGAGGATGCTATGACGACGAGGTCAGGTTGCGCCTTCCTGGACAGAGACATAGTACTGGAAGCACGTCAACAGCTGCATCCTCAAACACAACTCTGCCTCTGACCACAAGTCGTGGTGGCTCTTCAGGTCGCATGGGTGCTAAGCATTGCATAGCCTGGGCGTTTTTTCAGATCGATAAAGATGACCCAACTCGTGTTATCTGTAACATTTGTCAACAAAAGCTAAGTAGAGGCCAAAAAATACATAGTTTGAGTACTTCATGCATGAACCGGCACATGGACATGAAGCAAAAGTTGCAGTGGGAAGCTCACTGTGCTACAATGCGGCCTAGCCGGCCGGGCCAACCACCGTCTGCCCCATCTTGTGCATCTGCGGCCTCTTCATCCTCTGTGACTGGGGGGACAGCAGTCACACCTGTTTTGGGACGCAGACCTGCCACCTCTTTACCCACAACAGCCAGCGTGATTGGCAGGTCATCATTTTCTTTGGAGGTGGTAACACCAGCTGGTGTTGAGCGCTGTCCGACATCGATAGCACCACCTTTGGATCAAGGCAACCTAACATGTCCACCTGTATCTTCCTCACAGACCGGCAGTTTGCCGGGGACACCCTTCTCAACCCCGTCTAAGCACAACAGCCAGCCCTCAGTCCCTCAGATGTGGACAAGTAAAAGACCATTTCCTCCTAGCCATGAGAAAGGTAAGAGGTTGAATTTCACCATCTGCAACCTCTTGGCTGCAGAAATGCTACCTTTCCGCCTGGTGAACACAGAGGATTTTTGAGACCTTATGTCCGTCGCAGTGCCCCAGTACCAGATGCCCAGTCGGCACTACTTCTCAAAGAAAGGTGTGCCTGCGCTCCACCAGCATGTCGCACACAACATCATCGCTTCTTTGAGAAACTCTGTGTGTGACAGGGTGCATTTTACCACAGACACTTGGACAAGTAGGCATGGACAGGGGCATTACATGTCGCTGGCTGGGCACTGGGTAACTATGGTGACAGCTGGACAAGGGGCTGCTGTCCAAGTCTTGCCGCCTCCACGAGTTGTGCGTCAATCCTCTTTATGTCAAAGTTCCTCCACTGCTTCTGCCTCCTCAACCTCCTCTCGGTCCTCCACCTGCACCCAAAGCCTGACTGGTCATGCCACAAGCTTTCTAACTGCGCAGAAGGGATCCTGCACACCTCCGTACTATGCTGGCAGTAGGGCTCAACGTCATCAGGCGGTTTTTACTTTGAAATGTCTGGGAAATGTGAGTCACACAGCTGAGGAGTTGTGGTCAGCTCTGGAGAACCAATTTCATGAATGGTTGTCTCCACTGGACCTGAAACCAGGGAAGGCCGTGTGCGACAATGCTGCAAACCTGGGTGCGGCCCTTCGCCGGGGCAATGTCACACACGTGCCTTGTATGGCTCACGTGTTGAACCTGGTTGTCCAGCAATTTTTAGCCCACTATCCCTGACTAGATGGCCTTCTGCTGAGGGCACGGTCGCTGTGTGCTCACTTCCGCCGTTCGCATCCCGCAGCTCAGCGACTTACATCTCTACAGAAGTCGTTGGGCCTGCCATTTCACCGGCTAAAAAGCGATGTGCCTACCCGGTGGAATTCAACTCTGCACATGTTGCAGCGACTGTGGCAGCACCGACAAGCCCTGGTGCAATACGTTCTGGCATAGCCTGGCCAACGGGATCCAGAGGTGGGGCTAATCACGCTGGAGGAGTGGTCTCACATCAGGGACCAATGCACCCTTCTGCACAGTTTTGAAATGACGACGAAGATGTTTAGTGGTGACGATGCCATTATCAGCATGACTATTCCGGTGATTTACATGCTGGAGCACATGTTAAACAGAATTCGGAGTCAGGTGGTGGCACAAGAGGAGGTGGAGGAAGTAGAGGAGGAGGAGTTGTATGCGGAAGTGCTAACATCTGCAGGGTCCAGGCTGTCGGCAGCACCAAGGCGGCAGGCATGTGAGGGTGGGGGAGATGGTTTTACCAGGGCGCATGGTAGCAGCCAAACTAGTGAGGAAGGTGCAGGAGCCCAGGAAGAAGTGGAGGACGAACTGACGGAAGACTCATCAGATGAGGGAGACCTTGATCACATTTCTGTTGTGCGAGGTTGGGGGGAGAGGACAGAGGAAGGAAGCATGATTGTTACCTCGCCACCAACACAACAGGGACTTGGTGCTCCTGGATGCGCAAGACACATGAGTGCCTTCATGCTGCACTACCTGCAACATGACCCTCGAATTGGGAGAATTAGAAATAATCCTGACTACTGGGTTGCCACACTGTTAGATCCCTGGTACAAAAGTAAATTTGCAGCAATAATTCCTGCCATAGAAAGGGATGCACGCATGCAGGAGTATCAGCAGAGACTGTTGGAGAATCTTACATGTGCTTTTCCACAAAACACCAGTGGTGCACGTAGTGCATCTCACAGTTCCAACTTGCCAACCGTGGGACCGTCGAGTGTTCAGCACTCAAACCGTAACAGAAACACAGTATCTGCTGGTAACATCAATTTTGCGAATGATTTCACCACTTTTTTAGCTCATCCTTTGCAAGGCCACAGGAGACAAGAAGTCTGACTCATAGTCAACTCCTAGAGACGATGGTACAGGAGTATCTCCAAGTAAACATTGAAGCCATGACTGTGTCACTGGACCCTTGCTCTTTTTGGGCTTCCAATCTTGATAAATGGCCGGAGCTCGCCACTTACGCCTTGGAGATCTTGTCATGCCCCGCAGCCAGCGTTCTGTCTGAACGTGTGTTCAGCGCTGCTGGTGGTGTGCTGACAGATAAGCGCACGCGGCTCTCCACTGATAATGTAGACAGACTCACGTTCATAATGATGAACAAATCATGGATCCGAAATGACTTTTCTACCCCTGTGTCATCCTGGGGAGAGTAAAAGCTTGATGATTGGTTAAAATCACCTCACTAACCGTTTTAAGCTTTCAAATTACTAATCATGTTTATCTGTATCTTGGCTGGAAAATAATTTGGGCTTTGTAGCAGTGTGCAGTACTGATTCTATTAGGCCATCTATACTAAGCTCCACCAGATTTAAAATTACTAATAATTTTTAGCTGCATCTAGCCCGGAAAATAATTTTGGGGCTCCGAGATGCTCAAGACACATAAGTGCCTTCTTGCTGCACTACCTGCAACATGACCCTCAGATTGTCAGAATTCGAAGTAGTACTGACTACTGGGTTGCCACACTCTTAGATCCCCCACACTCTTCGATCAACCTTTTCATTTTAATAAAGACCAAAAAAATAGTCATTTTTGAAATTATAAGCATTAGCAGGTTATTATAAACTGAAATCAATCAGTTTTCAACTCAAAACTTTATTCTAGGTGATGTTACATTTGCACATAGGACCCCTTGTTCGAAAGGAGCTTCTGAACTCTCTCGTCCATTGAATTTGTCAGGTTTTGGATGGTTTCTGCTTCAATTGTTTTGCATGAGGACAGAATACCCTCCCAGAGCTGTTGCTTAGATGTGAACTGCCTCCCGCCATCATAGACACTCCTTTTGATGATGCTCCAGAGGTTCTGAATGGGGTAGAGGTCAGGGGAGCATGGGGGTCACACCATAAGTTTGTCCCCTTTTATGCCCATATCAGCCAGAGATGCAGATGTATTATGTGCAGCATGAGACGGTGCATTATCATGCATGAAAATGATCTTGCTGCGGAATACACGGTTCTTCTTCTTGAACCATGGCAGGAAGTGCTGTTTGATAAACTCCACATATATTATGGAGTTCATCTTTACCCCTTCAGGGATCCTAAAGGGGCTGACAATCTCTCTCCCCATGATTCCAGCCCAAAACATTACTCCACCTCCTCCTTGTTGGCGCTGTAGCCGTGTTTGCGTGGGGTGTCCATCAACCAGCCATCCTCCATTCCATCCATCTGGACCATCGAGCGTTGCGCGGCACTCATCCGTGAACAAAACAGTTTTGAAATCAGTCTTCATGTAATGTTTGGCCCACTGGAGCCATTTCTGCTTGTGTGCAGTGGATAGAGGAGGTCGACAGGATGGCGTACGCACAGCTGCAAACCTCTGAAGGACCCTGCATCTTGTTGTTCGGGGGACGTTGGAGGCACCAGCAGCTTCAAAAACTTGTCTGCTGCTATGACAAGGCTTTTTTGCCGCTGCTCTCTTAACCTGACGTAATTGCCTGTAGGAAAGATTCATCAATTTGCCCTTATCAGCACGCACACGTGTGTACTGTGAATCAGCTACATACTTCTTGATTGCCATGACACTTCATCCTGATCATCGCACAATGTTGATTGCAGTCATGCCTTGACCTAAACACTCCACAATGTGTTGATTCTCAGCAGCCGACACATCCTTTTTCTTTCCCATTTTGGCAGAAAATGTAGGCTGCTTAATAATGTGGGACAGCCTTCTTAAGTAGTCTTGCCGTTCATTGGACACACCTGCCAAACTAATTAGCACAGGTGTCTGCAATTGCTTACAATGATATAAAGAGCCCTGACACACATCACCATTAATGAGTTTAACTGACAAACAAAATCTTCCCTTATCACTCCTAAACACTTTTTGCATAATAATTTGGAACACAGTGTACATGTGCTTTTCCACAAAACATCAGTGGTTCACATAGTGAATCTTACAGTTCTAACTTGCCAACCGTGGTCTGTATGGAGTTGTTCAATAAAGGTCCCAAAATTAAGATAACATAGATGGGAGAGGTCTCTATGAATAGGAATTCCTAAGAATTTGATACCCTGTGAGGGCCAGGCAAAGGGAAAGTTGGACTGGATGGAATCCTGTATGGATTTGGGGAGAGAGACATTGAGGGCCTCAGACTTCGCTGTATGGATTTTAAAATTTGACCATGTAACAAAGTGATCTATTTCAGCCATAACAGCAGGGATGGATATATGTGATTGAGTGATATATACTAGGACATCATCAGCAAATAGAGAGCACTTGTACTCGGTGCCTCCCACCTCAATCCACCTAATATTGGGGTTATGGCGAATTGATGAGAGCAGGTGCTCCGTCACTAGGATGTATAAGAGAGGGGACAGAGGACATCCCTGCCTTGTCCCATTGGTGATTATGAAAGGTGATGAAAATGTTCTGACGCGCCCCCTGGGCCTTGGGACATCCGGAGCCGGATCCTTTTTGGTGGATGCTGGTGGTTGTAGTCTCCGTGGCGGCGACCCGGTTCCATGGCTCAGGGCGGTCAAACCAGTGGCGGAACTATTTATGTGGTTTTGATGTTTAAATGTCCGACTACGCCACCCGTGGATTGCGGTCAGAGTGAACCGCCGCTGCAGGCTGGTGTTGTGGGTGCAGCAGAGCGTAGCATAACTTCCCACGGGAGGAGTATAGCCTCAGGGCAGTGTATGCGGAGGATGGGGGTGATGGTGCAGGGCAGCAGCAGTAACGACACGGAGTCAGTGATGCAGTCCAGGGCCTTTACTCACAGTTCTTATTATCCAGACCACTTCTGCAGGTAACGGCTGCCCACGTCGTACTGTGCTCACCAGGTGAGGGGCTCAGACAACTCCCAGATAGCTTTGGAGCGCTTCACAGGACCCCCTTTGTGTGTCCTTTGTCCGGCCTTTCTTACCAACCCTTCTGTCTGGCTGCCTCGGGCCTCCTCTTGGTAAACTTGGCGCCAGTTTCCCTGACCCTATGTGCTGCCCTCCTAGCGGGTGTAGCAAGGGGCTGCGCCACATAAAATGTCACAGCCTCCGGTTTCCAGCTGAGGGTCGTTTCCCGCCTCCACTAGTTTCGGGGACCGGTTTCCCCCTTTGGCCTGACCCCTCCACGCAGGTGGATTCGGGCGTGCGGTGGCGACACGCCCGTCCACACCCCTGGGATCCCTTCGTTCCTCGTTCCTGGAGCCTTCTCTGCTCCTCTTCCTTCCTTCTCCCTCTTCCAGGCCTGGGCCTCTCTTACTAGGCCCGCCTCTGGAGCAGAGCTCATGCAGAGCCCCTGCTCCCTGTCACTTCTGCTCAGACTTCTCTGCACTGAACTAAGATGGTGCCCACCTTTTACACTCCCTTCTCAATGCACCCAGGAGCTGCTTCCTCCCTGCTCCTGCACTACAGGGTTCCCCTTCCTCAGAGTTCCCTCCCCCCACTCCAGCCAGGGACAGGGACTGTCGTGCCCATCTCAGGGGCATATTGGTCGCCCTGCCCCATGGCAATGTGGTGTAATGCATGCACCTGTCGGGGTCCTGATCCACACTCCATCCTTACCTGAGAGTGAGATATCACAACTCTGGGTGAGGTGCAATACCTCTGCAGCAACCGAGCCCTCGGGGTGCTACAGTTCCATTTATCTTCAGCCTAGGTGACGTATTGCGATACAGGGCAATGATTTTGGCTAAAAAAGGGTCCCCTAGACCCCTACCCCAAGGTTTTTAAGAGAATAATATATGGCGTGCCAGGAGACTCTATTTAATGCTTTCTCAGCATCCAACGAGAGTATCTAATTATAAATTTTTAACTGCATCTAGCCCAGGAAATACTTTGTGCCTAGTAGCAGTGTCTGCTAGTCAGCGGATTATCCCGGCTGTTAAGCAAGCTACACCACCTGTAGTTTGGACACTTAATTTTTTCAAAGGAAATGCTTCGGGACCACGGGATACTCAGTCAAGAGCATCAGGAGGCAACCCAAGGCATAGGGGCTGGGACTGGCGGTAGGACGCCTTGCGGTGGACCGCCGAGCTCGATCCTTATAAAAGCTTTTTAACTGCAGCAGCTTTAGTGGACGCTACTGGAGCTGGAATTACGTGGCTGCTGGCATGAGACTTGCCCTTCAATAGATCCTTGTAAAAGGACTTAAAGTGTATTCATTCAAATTAGAGAGACAATTTAAATTAAAAATCTTAGAGCTGCCTCCACCACAGGGGGGCTCGCTCAACCCACCAGCGGACAGGCACCAGTATTGGGAGAGGGGGGCTGGCCGTCAGGGTCCACCGCGGCTCTGGCACAAACGGAGGTGGCACGGGTAGGAACGGAATGGCCGTGTCGGCTTCTCACTTTTTGGATTTTAGAAGGGCATGACATGCCTATATCTGTTTCTCCCCCTCCTTTTACTCCTCCACCTCTTTTCTTTTCGCATGACTATATGTACTTGTCACTTTTCCATGTGTTAGTTATGTCTTCTGAGCAGTTTGTCAGCTTTTGGACACCTTTGAAGGTGTTTTCTATGTGTTTCTATGTGTTTTTTTTGCCTGCCATTGGTTTTAACGGTGTTCGAAGGTGTTCGACGAGCAGTTCGACCAACAGTTCGGTGAACACAAGGGTGTTCGACGAACCGAACCGAACTCGAACACTACGGGGGTGGCTCAACACTACTCAAGAGGCTGAGAGACTGCCTCCTCCTGCTTCCTGGAGCATAGGAAGTGAGGAACCCCAAGGACAGTTCGATCTCCCGGGGGTGGTAGCACCGTCTCCAGCTGGCTGGAGGAGCCTCTCCAAGGCCTATTCATTTCACAAGAAGGGTTCATCCTGCTTCCTTCCTTCTGCATACCAGCGACGTCGCACCTCCATTTTGAGGAACGTGACCCTGATTCCAGCCGTTAGCTCTTGCAGCTTTCGAGGCAAGTGTTCTATTTCTTCTGACCATTGGTTGAACAAAATGTGATGACTGGTCCCAAACTCTTCTATGGACTCCCATCTCCACTGCCGGTCATACAAAATGACCTCCCCCCAGGATGCCAAGGTCTGTTAGTATGATGGATCAGCATCAGCACCAGTTTCAACACTGAACGACTCTGATTAGTTAAACTGTGCACACACAGACCTGGATAACTGCTCTCTCCCTCCAATCACAACTGTTCCTGAGCTGTGCAATAGCGTCAGTATGGTTAGTGTGGCGGCGCCTGTCCTTTGATAACCTCTGTTGAGGTAATGCGGCCAGCCAGTCACAGTAATGTCACTACTAAGGTGGCTACGGCATTACAGTGACTGGCACGCAATCCCCACATGTTTATTGGCTGTGTAACAGGCGCTAAACATGCGGGCCACTGATTCGAGTTTCAAATATGAGCAACAGCCAATGCTTGTCGAGTGCCGAGCACATCCGAGCACTCAGGTACTCAAGCAATATCCAAGTATCACCGAGCTGGTTCGCTCATCCCTAACAGATTCCGTTTAAAAATCAATGGTGCTTTTTTAAGACCCTAGTTTTACTTAACCATCTTTCCCCCTATTTTTAATCGTTTTCTCCATTTTTGCATCCCCGCTTTCCAAGAGTTTTATCTTTTTTTCCTGTTGTGAAATGACTGTTTATTGAAGGCTGAGTTGTAATATACACATTATACTGTAGAATGACTCTGGAAATCTTTAGATAGGGAATATTTATTGATATCATCCAGAGAATAGGAGTAGAGTGTTATTGTACACTATGTCCTATATTTTGGATGATACTAATAAATATTCACTATCTAAAGATTGCTGGAATCATTAAAAATTTTGATTAATTGAGTGGGAGCCTACCCGAGCACCTACATACCTTAGGAGTGCTGTATTTCCTCAAATATATGTTATATACACACTATTGAGATTCAGCTCCGCTTGTTGATTCCAGTGGTCATCACAAGACCTTAAGTATGGGATGTCCATACTTATGGTCACATGCCGACTACATTCTCTGGCACTTCTGTAACAGAACATTGAGAGAAGTGAGTGAAAATCTAGTCGGCACATGCTCGCAAGTATAAAAGCCGCATACTTGCAGTCAAGTGGTGATTGCTAGAACCAGCAAGTGGAGCTGAAGCCTCTACATGCTATGAAATATTGGATGTGATAGTCATGCTTAAATTGCTTACTGTCAAATATAAATAAATTGGAAAGCTCTCCTATACCAATGTATCTCCACTAGAGATGAACGGGTCGATTCACGGAGGATCGTGTTCAAGTTGAATTTTCTGAAACTCGTGGTTTCAAGCAAATTTGAACATTTGAGATTCGATTCGCAGTTCACAAAAAAATAAATTTACCTGCAACCATATACCACACTGCTAACAATGCTGAAGTATTATAGAGAGGGCATTGCTGCACGAGCTTATGCAAAATGACTTGCATCTTACGGATTGTCACACCCTGTACAGTGGTGGTAGGTATCTGGTTCATCACAGATCGGCAGCTCCCAGTGAAGCACAGTTTATACGGCAGAGTCATTTTTCATCTCCAAAGTCACTGGGTAAGTGTCTCTCTCATGTAGAGTTTAAGCTCTTATGGTTAATGGGGTCCTCTCTTTCTCTCTCTCTCTCCTGTAGAGTGTAAGCTCTTATGACCAATAGAGTCCTCTCTCTCTGTCCCGTAGAGTTTAAGCTCTTTTAGCCAGAAGGGTCCTCTCTCTCCTGTAGAGTCTAAGCTCTTATGATCAGCGTGGTCCTCTTTCTCTCTTTTCAATCCCTAGAGTCACTGTGTAAGTTTCTCTCTTTTGTAAAGTGTAAGCTCTTGTGATCAGTGGGATCCTCATTCTCCTGTAAAGTGTAAGCTTTTATGGTCAGCGACATTCTCTCTCTCTCCTCTCCCCCATGTGTATTTTACGAGTAATTACACGCTTTCAAGTTTAGCAATTTGTGCAAATTTTGAGGGGAAAATTCAGAAAAGTCTGCAAATTCGAATCATATCTACATTTTATCCCATCTTGTCAACATTTCAAGAAATGGTACCTTTAGCTGCCTGTCCACTGTATGCACAATTCTCTTGTAGGCATGTATAGGGCTGCCAAAATTAAGACGCAATCCAATACTCCTTTGAAGAGACATAGAGGAGGGCCTCATTAAAAAAAGTTCCCATTATAAAGGAGTGGGTCTTAGTGATGAGCGAGCATACTCATTATTCGAGATTTACGAGCATGCTCGGGTGTTTCCCGAGTATCTTCAGCATGCTCGGGTGTTATGTTTTAGTTGTGCTGTGTGCATGTTTTGCGACTGTTTGACAACTTTAATACATGTGAGGAATGCCTGTTTATTAAACAGTCCTCACATGTATTAAACCTGTCAAACAGTTGCAAATCATGCACACAGCATGACTAAAACATAACAGCCAAGCAGGCTGAAAATACTCGGTGAGCACCCGAGCATGCTCACTGAAAGGGTTAACAGAACATACTCACTCATCACTAGTGGGTCTCCTATACTGTTATTGCATATGCAGTGGCTGCAAGAGGCTGCCAAAAATTAGGACGCACTCCAATACCTTTTTGAAGAGATGTAGAGGTGGTCATCATTAAAAAAATGTTCCCATTATAAAGGAATGGGTCTCCTATACTCTTTTTGCGTATGCAGTGACTACAATGGCTGCCAAAAAGTAGGACACATTCCAATACCCCTTTGAAGAGACGTAGAGGAGGGCCTCATTAAAAAATGTTCCCATTATAAAGGAATGGGTCTCCTGTACTGTTATTGCGTATGCAGTGACTGCAATGGCTGCCAAAAATTAGGACGCACTCCAATACCCCTTTGAAGAGACGTAGAGGAGGGCCTCATTAAAAAAAACTGTTCCCATTATTAAGGAGTGGGTCTCCTATTCTGGTAATGCCCATGCACTAAGGGCTGAAAAACATTTACCCCCGGGGGGTATACATGAACATACTGTATACATAAACATACAGAATAACATACAGAATGTTAAAGGTAGTGTCACGGGTGTGTCAGATGTGACAGTCGCCCTGCAGTTGGTTGCAGAATATCTCTTCATTTGGCATTACAGACACCTTCTTATCTGTTTCACTCTAGGACCCAGTGGCTACCTCCCTTCCTGCTGTAATTGATCCCCTGGCCTGGGTGTTTAAATAGCTCCTTTGCAGCAGGAAGGTGCTGGTGATGTTCACATATTTCCTTGTGAAATCATGTAGCTCGTGCTGTTCTTACTTCCTGTCTGGCGCTAAGAGGATATGTGTGCTTTCTCTCTGAAATCGGCTCAAGCTAAGTTACTTTCCCTGTGTCTGTCTACCTTGTTGTCTTTAGTTGTTAGTGGGGACTGAATAGTGCTCATTCCCCCCCCCCTTCCCTAGCCAGGGCCTAGCTCGAGGGAAATACAGGATTTTAGGTTCCTGTGTGGCGATTGGTGAGGAACCAATATAGGAACGTTAGAGTAGACAGGGTGATATCAGATATAGAATATGCAAATTGTCCTCCTCAAGCTTCAATCCCTGGTTTGGCGATGCTTTACAAGCAGCTGGTCCCGGCTGTACCCAACGATCTTCTAGCTGAGGGAGACTCTTCACTTTTCCCAGAAGGCACCTGGAATTTGCAAATTATCCTCCTCAAGCTTCAATCCCTGGTTGGTGCATGCCTTGGTGTGGGTGAGCAGCCGTGTGACCAAGGTCTGCCCTGGTGTATCACATGGTTCATCTCCCTCATCCCTACTCGGATCATGGAGTCGTTAAGCTGCCATACATCCAAGGTCGGATCTAGCGAGGCCCCTAGTCATGCCCCTCCAGGCACTCCTCGGTCCGTGGCCCAGTGGGACCACAATCCATGCTCATGGCAGACAGTCCAGGCGTGAGCGCAACACTCGTTACTCGAACCAAGCAATTCCTAATGCTCGGATGCTCATTTCAAGTATCGAGTATAATGGGAGTCAGTGGGAAATCCAAGCATTTTTCCAGCAGACCCTACAAGAAGGTCTGGGAGGCAGTGAAAATTTTGAAATGAATGGGATGGAAAAAGTACTGAATGAAAGGAGAACAGCATGGGGAAGACCCTAGGAAGCATCTCTGACTCCCAGAAACTGAATTTTTTTTTTATAAAAATATAAAAAATGAAAAAAGAAAATATATATATATATATATATATATGTATATATATAAATAAATATATATATATATATATATATATATACAGGGTGGTCCAAAAGCAGGTGGACAGAAAGTGTAATAAGGTTATGAAGGGGGAGATTTATGAAACATGGTGTAAAGTGAAACTGGCTCAGTTGCCCTTAGCAACCAATCAGATTCCACTTTTCATTCCTCACAGACTCTTTGGAAAATGAAAGGTGGAATCTGATTGGCTACTAAGGGCAACTGAGCCAGTTTCACAGATCTAGTTTTCACTGAAAGAACTCCCCCAAATCTGTTTTCTTTTCAGATAATTCAGATAACACATAATGGCAAATAATTTAAATACAGATCAAAGAAAATGGATTTTAACAGAGTATTGGAAATCTCAAAATGCTGAAGCCATTAGAGCAAATTGGGTTGAAACATTTGGTACTCAAGCCCCAAAGAGACCAAAGATTTACCGCATTCGTGACAAATTCAATGCCACTAGGTCAATCCTTAATGCTCCAAAAACTGGTCGACCCAAAACCGTCTGTTCAGAAGATAATAAACAACTTGTTGCTGAAACATTTGTTCAGAGTTCAAAAAAGTCCACCAGAAGAGCCTCTTTGGAATTGGGAATTTCACAAGCTTCTATCATGCGAATCCTGAAATTTATTGGGTGGAAAGCTTATCGTCCACATGTAATTCATGGTTTATTGGAGGATGATCCCGACAGGAGGCTGCAATTTAGTGTTTGATAAATCTCCCCCTTCATAACCATACTACACTTTCTGTCCACCTACTTTTGGACCACCCTGTATATATATATATATATATATATATTTCCCATAAATAAATATTACTATGAAAAAAAACAATAAACCAATAAAAGTACACATGTTTGGTATCGCCGCGTCCAGAACGACCTGACCTATAAAACTATAACACTAGTTAACCCCTTTAGTGAACACGGTAAAAGAAAAATAAAAGACAAAGCAAAAAACGATGCACTATTATCATACTGCGAAACAAAAAATGGAATAAAATGCGATCAAAAAGACAAATGTAAATAAAAATGTTACCGCTGAAAACAACATCTTATCCCACAAAAAACAAGCTGCCATACAGCTCCATCAGCAGAAAAATAAAAAAGTTATAGCTCTCAGAATAAAGTGGTACAAAATAATTATTTTTTCTATAAAATAGTTTTTATTGTGTGAAAGCGCCAAAACATAAATGTAGTATCGCTGTAAAAGTACTGATCTGAAGAATAACGCTGCTTTATCAATTTTACCACACGCGAAACGGCATAAAAAAAAAAAAAAAAATTCCTGAATTGTTGGTTTTTGTTTATTCTGCCTCCCAAAAATCAGAATAGAAGCGAACAAAAAATGTCATGTGCCCGAAAATGGAACCAATAAAAATGTCAACTCGTCTGGGAAAAAACAAGCCCTTAAATGACTCTGTCGGCCAAAATATGGAAAAATGATTGCAAAAGCTAGTCTTTGCAAAAGAAAGCTTCTTTTAGTGTATGACAGCTGTCAAACATAAAAACCCAATATGAATCTGGTATCGCTGTAATCGCACCGACCCGAAGAATAAAGTTGTTTAATCACTTATACCACAATTGGAACAGCGTAAAAAATAAACTCTAGGGTTAGGGTTCTGCTAGGGTAAGGGTTAGGGTTGTGCTAGGGTAAGGGTTAGGGATGTGCTAGGGTTAGGGTTGTGCTAGGGTTAGGGTTATGATAGGGTTAGGGTTGTGCTAGGGTTGGGGTTGTGCTAGGGTAAGGGTTAGAAGTGTGCTAGGGTTAGGGTTGTGCTAGGGTTAGGGTTAGGGTTGTGCTAGGGTTAGGGTTATGATAGGGTTAGGGCTGTGCTGTGTTGGGGTTGTGTTAGGGTTGGGGTTGCATTAGGGTTTGGGTTGTATTAAGGTAGGGGTTAAGATTGTGTTGGGGTTGGGATTTTTTCAAAAGTAAAGAAAAAAAAAAGATGACGATATGGCGACTAGTGCTGAGAGCATGTCACTCGAGCACCCGCAATACATGGTGTATACCCGAGTAACCGATGAAAACCCCAATATCAAGCACTTGTACTCAAGACTGATGACAACTTATTCAATATGATGACCTAATGTTATCAAATTCTGTGTCGTACCTCTGGGTTCAAAATGTTCACAATACCCCTTGATAAAATCCTTGAGGGGTCTAGTTTCCAAAATGGAGTCACTTGTGGGGTGTTTTCACTGTTTAGGCGCATCAGGGGCTCTCCATGGTGTCCCCTCTCAATTCCCGCCAATTTTGTGTTCAAAAAGTCACACAGTGCTCCTTCCCTTCTGAACCCTGCTGTGTGCCCACATATGGGGTATCAGCGTACTCAGGAGAAATTGCACAACAGTTTTTGTGGGTCTATTTTATCCTCTTACCCTTGTGAAAATGAAAATTTGAGGCTAAAAGATCATTTTTGTGGAAAAAGTTAGATTTTTTTATTTTCACGGCTCTATGTTATAAACTTCTGTGAAGCACCTGGGGCTTCAGGGTGCTCACCACACATCTAGAGAAGTTCCTTAAGGGGTCTAATTTCCAAAGTGGGGTCAGTTGTGGGTGTTTTCCACTGTTTAGGCACATCAGGGGTGCCCCAAATGCAACATGGTGTCCTCTAATTATTCAAGCAAATTTTACATTCAAAAAGTCAAATGGCTCTCCTCCCCTTCTAAACCCTGCCGTGCGCCCAAGCACGCACCTTGCCATACCGCTATCGGCACAATCTCTGACCACACTATAGTTAGTTTTGTGAAAAATTCTCTGAAGCGCTCAGTGTCTAGTTTCACTATTTCCATTAGTTATGCGCTCTTGTGATGACCTAGGTTGTTTCCCCCAGTCTGTATAACTAAGATGACCAGACCTCTTGCCTCTCTCCCTACCTTGATTTCCTCCATTAGTACCTGTGGCCATAGCAGGCCTCTAATACCTCTCCAGTTGAAATATGTGTTATGAAACTCTAATTTCCTCCCGCCTGGGTGGACTTTCGCCCTTTTTTCTGCCCAATAAATATACAAGTGGCCTATCACCCACACTGTTGGCTTAGCGTCACCTGTAAAAGAAACAAACCACGTTAGGATAACAAGTCCGGTCTTATGTATCTCGCCAAACACATGGATCGCCATCTCCCTATCCTCTGAACTTCCGTTTCTGACAGTCCTGCTCTTGCTGCTTCCGTGGCCGCGCCTATGCGGAATGAGTGTGTCCCGTAATCTTTGGGGTGGTTCCCCGCCGATGTTATGCATTTATTAAATATAGCTTGGAACTGGTATCTTGATAATGGCGTTCCATCAATGTGTGATAGGAAGAAATTACTTTGTGATCTGATGGTTATATATGTTTTTACTATTGTTACCCGACTCAGTGTACCATTTGTGGGTTGTAGAAGTACCCAAGTGCCCCTGCCCGCTGGAACCTTTTTCGATTGGCGTATGCTTAGACATATTGCATTATTGGCTATGACTACGTCCTGGTGTAATATGCCTCCACTGGTGGTAATTTTGGATTGAGGGACTAATTCGCTTATGCATAGCGCTCCGAAGAAGGCGATCACAAATGCAGTAGACAGTAGTGTTGCTTCAAATTGTGAGTGTCATGTTAATGGTGTTAGGGATATGATGTGAGAAATCCGTTTTAGTGACACGGGACGGGAAGTCTACACTCCTGACTTGGCTGACCCCTTTTCCACCCTTTTATGGATTGTCTGATGATGAATCTTTGTCACATCTCCCCAATTCAGTAGTTGGAAGTGAAATGCTACTCCGGTCAGACACCGCTGCGCTGAGGCCCCTGATATGCCCCTTATCATTAACTGGTGGAGAAATTCTATGGTGACTTGTCATCTGGCATGTTCACATTGGTCAACCCGTCTGCCTGCTACTAGTCGTGTCCACTCTTCCCATGCCTTACCGTATGCTTGCCACGTCGACGGGGCAACTGACACTCTGATTAATGGCATCAACTATTCGCAACTAGATCCCATAGGGAGGGTGGGCAACTGTTGTCCGATGGGTGGGCATTGGGGAAGAGCTCTGTGAAAATCTGGCAACTGAATTGTGATAAAGCGTTAGCAGCAGCTTTAGACCCCTCATCATCGTGGCTAGCGCGGACCCATACATTGTGTTTTAGGCACAGGAATGCTAGCCGGTGTAGTAGGCCTAGCACTGGGAGAGACGATGATGCCATCTTATTAATGCAGTGCGCTAGGCTGGTGTTTTTTTTTATGAAGCGTATATTTTTGTTAGCCAGGCGCGCGCCCCATATTTCTATTGCTACCACTATTGGGAAGAAAAATTATTTTCAGGGCTAGATGCAGCTAAAGATTATTATTAATTTCAAAGCTGGTGGAGCTTGGTATAGATGGCCTAATACAATGAGTACTACACACTGCTACAAGCCCAAATATTTTTTCAGAGCTAGATACAGATAAAAATTATTTTTAATTTGCAACCTGGTGGAGGTTAGTATAGATGGACTAATAGACCAAGTCCCACACACTGATACAAGCCCAAATATTTTTTCAGAGCTAGATGCAGAAAAAAACTATATTGAATTTGCAACCTGGTGGAGGTTAGTATAGATGGACTAATAGAGCAATTCCCACACACTGCTACAAGCCGAAATATTTTTTCAGAGCTAGATGCAGAAAAAAAATATATTGAATTTGCAACCTGTTGGAGGTTAGTATAGATGGACTAATAGAACAAGTCCCACACAGTGCTACAAGCCGAAATATTTTTTCAGAGCTAGATGCAGAAAAAAATTATATTTAATTTGCAACCTGGTGGAGGTTAGTATAGATGGACTAATAGAACAAGTCCCACACACTGCTACAAGCCGAAATATTTTTTCAGAGCTAGATGCAGAAAAAAATTATATTGAATTTGCAACCTGGTGGAGGTTAGTATAGATGGACTAATAGAACAAGTCTCACACACTGCTACAAGCCGAAATATTTTTTCAGAGCTAGATGCAGAAAAAAACTATATTGAATTTGCAACCTGGTGGAGGTTAGTATAGATGGACTAATAGAACAAGTCCCACACACTGCTACAAGCCGAAGCCCAAATATTTTTTCAGAGCTAGATGCAGATAAAAATTATATTGAATTTGCAACCTGGTGGAGGTTAGTATAGATGGACTAATAGAACAAGTCCCACACACTGCTACAAGCCGAAATATTTTTTTAGAGCTAGATGCAGATAAAAATTATATTGAATTTGCAACCTGGTGGAGGTTAGTATAGATGGACTAATAGAATGAAGCTATGCCCAAAAGGTTTCACTTCACTAGGTGCAGTAAAAAAATTGGTATTCTATACACGGGTGGTGTAGCTTGCAACACAGATAGGCTACTCCACTGACTAACACACACTGCAAGAGGCCAAAAAGGATTTGCTTTGCTAGATTTAGCCAAATTCTGTGAAAAAAACTTGCATAGCACTAAAACAGACCTGTCTGGCAAAAAGTGATAGGAACTGATGTAACCTAGCCCTCAAAAGGGCTGCAATTACAATTAGTCTTTACTCTCAACCTATCTATTTAAGAGCACAGACCTGCCTGGCAAAAAGTGATAGGAACTGATGTAACCTAGCCCTCAAAAGGACTGCAATTACAATTAGTCTTTACTTCCAACAGATCTATTTAAGAGCACAGACCTGCCTGATAAAAGTCGTAGGAAATGATGTAACCTAGTCCTTAAAAGGACTGCAATCACAACTATTCCCTAGTCCCAAGCTATCTGTAGATTTGTGCGAAAATTGGCTTGAAATTAACAAAGAATAGCGCACACAGCAACAGCGGTGCCGTCTAACATGCAGCTGCAGCAGTGAGAAAATGGTGGCGACGGGGAAAATGCCTGGGTCTTATAGGGCAAGGACATGTGACATACACTGCCAATGACACATGCCCTTGCTTGTGTGAAAAAAAGCAGTTCGCTCCGTGTGTGCGCTGCTGATAGGCTGACAGATTGCACCTCCCCACTGTAAATGCAGGAAAGAGAAAAAAGAATGGAGATCTTCATTATTTCTGCAGAGATCCATCCTCTGCCCCTCCCCCCGCCCCGCTGTACACTCAAACTGCGTATTAACATTAATTTTCAGCATTACTGAGAAAAAATTCAGTTATGATTTTGGTCCACGAACAGTTATCGAACATAACCTCGAACAGCCAAATTTTTTTCAAATCGTTCGTGTTCGCCGAACGGCTCGAACACCGCCCAAAACAGCTCGAATTTTTTATTTGCGAACAGTTAGATTCGAACACCGCTCATCTCTAGTCCCAACCCCATTTATAAGGCAAGAAATCCCACTTATTAAACCTGGAAGGGCACACCTGTTAAGTGAAAACCATTTCCTGTGACTGCCTCTTGAAACTCATCAAGAGAATGCTAAGAGTGTGCAAAGCAGTCCTCAAAGCAAAAGGTGGCTACTTTGAAGAAAGTAGAATATAAGACATATTTTCAGTTGTTTCACACTTTTCTGTTAAGTATATAATTCCACATGTGTTAATTCATAGTTTTGATGCCTTCAGTGTGAATGTACAATTTTCATAGTCATGAAAATACAGAAAAATCATTAAATGAGAAGGTGTGTCCAAACTTTTGGTCTGTACTGTATATCTTTACAGCTCACGTGCTGGGGGCATACTGTTCCACACACCCATTAGTCCTCCCCGAGGAAATTTTGGTGTGCTGATTGGTTGCTATTGGAGCCAAGGTCTGCTGAATACCCATGTACCTTCCATTATGTTACTCCATTGAATTCTAGCCAGAATGTAAGTGGCTTCCGAACCCCTGCTTAACACAAGTCTATTTTCCTTCCTTCAGCTGACATGATATCAGAACATACTCATCTGGAGTACAGATGCTGGCAGTGAAAGGGTCAGCACAGCACATCAGCTACTTAGAAATACACGCTGTCTCTCTCTTGTTCAGAGAGCCAACGGACAGTCCAAGTATTGCATTGCAATCCTCGACCGAGTTATATGGCAGTGTGACTCTCCCCTAGGTGCAACCTTTAAAGGAGGAGACAGGTGCTGAACCTTTCACTACCATCATCTGTACTCCAAATTGTGTGTTCTAATATCAATGCAGCTGTAGGCAGGCAAATAGATTGGAGAAAAGCAGAGTTTTGGAAGCCACTTACATGCATTTTTTTAAAAACTATGTACACAAATCCCCTACTTGCGTGATTTGCAGAGTTGCATTACTTTCTATGCTGGACACAATTATTTAAAATAGTATGAAAATGTAGTTATTCTTCAACGCTGTCTTCGAAACTGGATAAAGAGAGTTTAGTGAAACGTTTAGAACATATTTAGTGAAACTTCCTTTGAAATAACTGGTAGAGAGAGAGTGACATATCATATTTTACCTCTGGCAGCAAAAACAGTAGAATAATCCCTGAGAGTAATAATTTTCCTGCAATTTGCCTTACATTTCACATACAATTTTGCACAGACATTTACTACAAAGATTTTAAAAAAAGTCTTTATTTTGTGATTGATGCCATACTTTATTTTTGTAAGCAAATGAAATTGCCTGAAAGATTCTTAATCCTTTTAGTATCTGTATAAAAGGCCATCCATTGATATAAAATGATGGAAATTTTCAAAGCATAACCATATGTGTCATATTTTAACAATTGTTGGTTTTGCAAATAATGACGTGTAATCCTCAAGCACCAAAGCATGGATGATCTTTGATACGTGAAAGCTGAAAACTAGACTGTTGAAGACAAAATAAGGCAAATGACAGAGAATAAAAATATTTAAGCTGCTTTCTGAGATTTTGCCCTGATGTCGTAATCATTAAGAATAAAAGAAAGTCCTTGAGCCTCTTCAGTAAGTACTCACTGCCCTGATATCTCAGCCCAACCTATTCAAGTGTATGGGGCTGAGCTGTGCTGAAATATAGGACCAGGTACGGCCACATTTATATGGAAGCCACCTTGCTGGTTAATACAGTAAAGGGAATACAGCACTCCAGAAATCATTGCTATCCATTTTGCTCTGCTGATCGGCTGGGAGTCCTGGAAGTTGGAACTTGACCAAGCAACCCTTAATAGCCTACCCTAAAAAACAAACCAATAAGGTAAGTACTGGAAAACCACTGGAATGTTTAAGAGTGTATTCACACATTGTGTTTTTGTTGCGTTTTTCTTGTTTCCTTTGCCTGCAAAGTGAATGAGATTTTTGAACTCTTATATACATCTTGCTTATTTTTTCCTTGCAGATTTGAAACAGCCTGTCAATTCAAAAACGCGCTCAAAAATGCAACAAAAACATTGCAAAAGAGCACATTTTTTATGTAGCATTTTTCCTGCCCAGAGACACATTTTTAATGTAGAAATGTCTGGTGCAAATACTTAAGGGGTACACACACCATTACAAAGGAAACCTATACATCAGTGGGGCAGTAAACTGTCAAGATAATCAACAATTATTTCCAAAATGAAAGGGCTCATTAGTAAAAATAAGTGGATCTTTTGAATTTAAAATTTGCTGACTTCTCCCAAAATTTTCATTACATTTAAATCTCACTACTGGAAAGCATTGTAATTGCTCTGAAATTACACATGGAGGAGAGGAGAGAGAGAAGCCTGCTGACCACAAAAGCTTACACTTTACAGTTGAGAGAGGACCCCACTGATCATTACAGCCTACACTCTACAGGAGGGAGAGAGATAGTGTAAAGGAGTGGAGAAGCTACCAACATATCCCCTTGAAGATCTTATGATTTTATAATGCATTGGCTTGTTTAAAGGGAACCTGTCAGGTCCCCGTCCCCCAGAACAACCAGCAGTTGTGTCTGAATAGCTAAATTCCTGGCCTAACAGTTCCTTTATTACATTATACACATAAACAGATCTTTGGAAAAAGTATTTCTAAAGTCCAATTATGATATCTAAATGAGGCCTTTGACGAGGCGATGGGGTGTTAGTTTCTCCAGACTAGTCGGTCCACATAGCATGTTATCCAGCCCCTGTGAGCGGGATAACATGACTTACAAGCACTGCCATCATCGCCAATGCTATACATACCTCGTGCATGCGTGCGGCTTCTTTCCCTACCTGCATTGGTCCTTTGAAGTCAGGTGTAGGCGTGCCGGCTTCAGACAGGCACACTATGCATGATTGTAAGTCTTCCTCTTTTCCGATCATGCGCAGTGCACCACTCTGTGTAACCGTAAGGCTTCTGTCTCTGAATTGCACAGGAGAAGCATTCTTGAAGTGTTGTGCCTGTTATCTAATGTACAGTACATACTTCACATCAAGTTGTTGTTCAGTAAAATGTTTATTTTTAGATTTTGATCTCCTTCATTCATCTCTACCTCATTTGGTCCTGGCCTGCCAAGTCAAACTGCAGCATGCGGACTGCAGAAGCGTATCGCCAAAGTAACAGCAGCACACACACCCAGGCAGGACTGTCATTTTCCTGTAGCATGGCGGGGCATAGATGAGGCTCATCTCACCCTCCCTGCCCACATTACACTTGGCAAAGTCAGCAGGATCGAGTTTCGCGGAACAAAGAGAAAAGGAATGAGGGGAAGACTCGTGAAAAAGGAAAATGGTATTGGAAACTTGCTCCAAAATGGCGTCTGAATTGGATGGCAAGCTGGCAGTTGGTGTCACAGTACATAAAGGAAAATCCATCTATCATGGATGCCCAGCCCTTCAGTTGTTCCACCTCAAGAAGGGAGTACCCTGAAAAGAGTAGCCTGCTCATTGTGGGAAGTGCCCAATTGGGAAGGTGAGATGGAAGGAAAAGGCCTGCACACCAGGAGGTGAAGGAAGAAAACGGGAAGAGACACCAGAGAAAAGGTGTTACGTGCCAAAAATAGTTCAGCCCATGAAAGGTGTAACTTCCCTGGCGGTGTGCTTGCATAGTGCACCACCTCTCACTATGCAAGACTACAATCTTACCTGTCAGTCCAGCCTACAAACCTTGCTCCAGTTCATGCTGTGTGCATGTCTCTCGACTAACTGCGTAGGGCGACGGCCCGGTTACTTCCTGATTCTTATAGCTGCTGTGGGCGCACCCCTAATGCGTCTCCAGCCTATTGCTGTCAGTCACTGGATATTTAAACCCCCTCCAACCAGAAGGAGGTGCCTGAGCAACACCTTCACTCAGTTAGTCTTTGCTACTGAATTGCCAGGTCCTGTCCTGTTTCTAGTCTGTTTCCGCCACTCTGGGGGCCGCATACCCAGACCTGTTATCTCTGACTTCTAGTCTGTTTCCACCACTCTGGGGGCTGCATACCCAGGCTCGTTCTTGTATCTCATTGCAGTAGCAGTTCCTTTCTGAACTGTATCCTAGCCTGTTACCTGTTTGTCTCTATGTCCATATCTTCCCTTTTCCTGCAGTATCTGAACCTGCACCTAACTCCAACTCGTTGTCTCTGTACTTCTGTTTGTGAGTTATGTGTCCACTCGCTACTTCATAATAAGTACCTTGTGTGTATCTGGTTCTGCTTGTCCCTTTTCCCTTCCTCCGTATCTTCCTCCTGTGTTCTAGCCATCTTCCTGTATTTTCCAGTCTGTTCCATGTGAACAGAGCCCTGTCCTCTCCGCCTTGTCCACCGCACCTGCGGTTTCGCTCCGCTCTGTCTTGCCCACCACTTCGGCGGTTTCTCTCTGCTCTTACTTGCCCACCGCTCCGGCGGCTTCCCTCTGCTCTGCCTTACCCACCGCTCCAGCGGCTTCTCTCTGCTCTGACTTGCCCACCGCTCCGGCGGCTTCTCTCTGCTCTGCCTTGCTCACTGCACCAGTGGTTTCCCTCTGCTCTGACTTGCTTACCGCACCAGTGGTTTCCCTCTGCTCTGACTTGCCCACCGCTCCGACGGCTTCTCTCTGCTCTGCCTTGCCCACCGCTCCGGCGGCTTCTCTCTGCTCTGCCTTGCCCACTGCTCCCGCGGTTCCGCTCTGCTCTGCCGTGTCCACCGCACCTGCGGTTTCTCTCTGCTCTGCCTTGTCCACCGCTCCTGCGGTTCCACTCTGCTCTGCCTTGCCCACCGCACCTGTGGTTTTTGCTCCGCTCTGCTTGCTCACCGCACCAGCAGCTCCTCTCTGCTCTGCCTTGTCCTCCTCTCCGGCGGTTTTGCTTTACTCTGCTTGTCTTCCGCATCTGCGGCTCTGTACCTGTCTCCCAGTCTGCGCTCCAACCTGCTAGTTCCTCCCTGTCTGCACTCCAGCCGTGCTTGTCAGTATCTCCCTGTCTGCATACCAGCCGTGCTTGCCAGTGCCCACCTCTCTGCATACCAGCTGTACTTGCCAGTACCCACCTGTCTGCATACCAGCCGTACTTGCCAATACCCACCTGCCTGTATGCCAGTCTAACCTGCCTGTTCCTGCATTCCCCGGTGTGGGTCAACAACTGTGACCGGGGTCTGACCTGGAGTCGCACCTGGTCCCTCTGCTTGGTTCCTCCTTGGTCCACGGAGTCGACTAAGCCGCCGTGTGACCTTTGGGTTGATACTTCGTTACGCCCCTCCAGGCACTCCTCGGTTCATGGTACAGTGGGATCACTAATCACGCTCACGCCAGTCAGTCCAGATGCGAGAGTAACAAAAGGATGTAGCCATGCCATGAAGTACGCAGTGGGGAGAAGCTCGGCACCATTAGTCTTCTGAGAGCCGACGAGAACACAGTCACCTTTGTTCAAAGAAGAATGTCTAGAACACAATGGCAGATGAAAATTTTGAGTTCTTCAAGACTACATTAGCCTTCGCAGAGGAGCTAGATACAACGGGGATATCGCAGTTGAAATTCAGATGAAGGCGCATCTGTTGTGCAGATGATGAAATGGGAGAAACCATCGGCTTCTCAGAGGTCTGTTGTGATCCTGGTTGCAAAGGTAGCTGTGGCCTTTGTATGTGTATCGGGGACATCCTCAGAACCAGAAGCTGGATGATGCAGACCAACTTCTAACAACCTGAGTGAACTGAAACTGGGAGAGCTACACCGTTGTGCTTGTGGCACCACCAACATTAGAAAGGGAGTAGTTTAAAACGCCTTAAACAGCTGCTTCCAGTGTACCAGTCTAGTGCCAAACTCCGGAACTCATGGACTGAGAGGAATTTCTAGCCGAAGTCTTGAACTTTTATCTTTTATGTGTGTGAACCCACAGTTTTCAAGAAATTCAACCTGAACCTCTCATCTCTAATCATAAAGGTACTGAGAACCTGACAACATATTTTAGTATTCTAGCCAAGGGACATTCAAAGGACAGAGCTTGACTCTTTCTTATAGCATAAGGAAAACATTTCTCCAAAAGAAGGATAAAACATTAGGGGCTATGAACATAATACTAATTAGATATTTTTCTTTCAAAAATGCATTTTATTTTGTTGCCTTTATTTTTTTATTACTTCTCAATCATTTAAAGAAAAAAAGGAAAACAGTTCAAATGAGAAAATGTTCAAAATGGTTTTGCTGCTATGGAGACCATTTTACTTTTTCAACTTTAAGATCTTATGAAATGTGAATTGATAATTAGATAAACTTTCATTATGTAAATTAGCAAAACATAAACTGTAGCAAAATAATAAAGAGAGAGCTACAGTCAGGGAACAAAACTAATCAAAATGGAAAAACAAAAACATGTTTAGTTGTATAAATGCCATCCTTTAACCACTAATACACTGAGTGAATGTCAAAACAATCGCTTTCATGGAACTGTTGACTAGGGTATTGATATCCTAATTAAGTATAGGCAGAAATTTAAAGGTAATGTATCATTGCACAAAATTCCTATAATTTAACTCTCTTTTTATGCTAATAATATATTCTTTTAAAGAAAATATGTCAGTAGGATCTACCCTCCTAAGCTATCCAAATGGGCATGCAGGTCATAGGAAAAAGTGATACCTTGATGCCTACGATCCGATATCTTATTTCAGAGAAGTCCACATTTTTCTTAATATGTAAATGAGCTGTTAAGATGTATGGGCTATACATAGTTCTCCCTGAGAATCTGCCTTCAGAGCGCATTTTAAATGAAAGGGGGAACTACTCCTCTGAGACATGTAGATCAAGAGAGCAGACTGTCAATCATTACAAGTCTCACATTGGTAATATCCCCTTAAATATAAAACAAGCTCTGGAAGCAGATTTTTAGAGAGATCTATGTACTGCCCATAGATCTTAACAGCTATTTTACATATTAAGAAAAATGTGGATTTCTCTAACATAAGATATCGGATCTCAGACATCAAGGTATCATTTTATTCATATTATTCCTCTTATAACCTGCATGTCAATATAGACTACTGGTTTAGTGAGTACTAAAATGCTCGGATGCTCATTGTAACATCCCTGGTGGCGTGCCGGCATGGCTTCCCATCCCCCACGATGCAAGGCTGCCAACCTACTCACCAGTCCAGGCTGTGCACTGTGTTCCTTTGCTTGCTGTGTGCATGTGTCTTGTCTGCATGCTTTGAGCAGTGGCACCAGCACTTCCTGATTCTTAAAAGAACAGTGCACGCATTCCTAAAGTGTCCCCAGCCTATTGCTGCGAGGCACTGGATACTTTAAGCACCTCCACCCATTGGGAGGTGCCTAAGCAACATTATCCTTCAGTGTGTTTTGTTCAACTGCTGAGTTGCCAGGTCCTGTCCTGTATCTAGCCTGTTTTGCCACCCTGGGGGCTGAGTACTCAGGCCTGTTCCCTGAACTTGTACCTGTGACTTATCTAGTCTATTTCCGCAAATCTGGGGGCTGAGTACCCAGGCTTGTACCTGGATCCCGTTCCTGTGTCAGTTCCTGTCTGAACTGTGTCCTAGCCTGTCACCTATTAGCTTCTGTGTCCGATCTTTCCCTTTACCTCCTGTGTCTGTTCCAGAACATTTCTCATATCTTGCAGTGTCTGTACCAGAACCTACCTGCTGTCTCTGTACTTCAGTTTGTGAGTGTGTCCTCTCGCTACTTCATTGTAAGTTCCTTGTGTGTATCTGGCTCTGTTTGTCCCATTTCCCTGTCCCTGTATCTATCCTCTGTGTACTTGCTATTCTCCTGTGCTTTTCTTACCCTATCTGTTCATTGTGAACAGAGCCCTGTCTTGCCTGACCGCGGCTTGTGGTATTCCTTCTTGTCCACACCTGCGGTTCCGCTCCGCCCCTGTTCGCATCTGTGGTTCTGCTCCGCTCCTATCCACACCTGCGGTTCCACTCCGCTCCTGTCCGCACCTGCGTTTCCGCTCCTGTATCCCAGTCTGTACTGGGCACTATCCAGCCTGTCTTCCTGTCTGTTTGTATACCAGTCGCCCGCCAGTACCTACCTGTATACCCGTTGGTCCTACCGCACCTGCCAGTGCTTGTCTACATACCAGCCAAACCTGCCAGTACCTAGTTACATAATTTATAAGGCCGAAAAAAGACAAGCGTCCATCCAGTTCAGCTAATTTCTTGTGCACTGCAGCTATTCCTCAGCGTTGATCCAGGGGAAGGCAAAAAAAACCATGCGGTATAGGCCAATTTACATCATTGAGGAAAAATTCACTTCCCGACTCCAATCTGGCAGTCAGATTAAATCCCTGGATTAATTAACTATCACTAAGCATTAGATGTAATTTTATTGTTCTCAAGAAAGGCGTCCAGGCCTCTCTTGAACTCAGTGAGTTGGACATCACCACTTCCTCTCCCAGAGAGTTCCAGAGTCTCACGGCTCTGACCGTAAAGAATCCCCTTCCATGCTGGTGCAGGAACCTCCTTTCCTCCAGACGCATAGTGTGCCCCCTCGTCTTTGTCACCATCCTTGGTATAACAGGTCATGGGAGAGATCTCTGTACTGCCCCCTGATGTATTTATACATGTTTATGAGGTCTCCCCTAAGCCTTCTCTTTTCCAATGTAAATAGGCCTAATTTTGATAACCTCTCTGGGTATTCTAGTCCCTCCATTCCCTTTATTACCTTAGTCACCCTCCTTTGTACCCTCTCTAGCTCCAATATGTTTTTCCTGAGCACCGGAGCCCAGAACTGTGCACAATATTCTAAGTGCGGCCTTACCAGCGCTTTATACAGAGGAAGAACAATGTTCTCATCATATGCCCCTATTCCTCTTCTGATGCATGCCATGACTCTATTTGCCTTCGCAGCTGCTGCCTGACACTGGGCACTCCAATTTAATTTTCTGTTAACCAAGACGCCCAGGTCCTTCTCCATTTCAGATTTCCCCATCGGTTTCCCATTTAATATGTATGGGTGACTGCTGTTTTTCTTTCCCATGTGCATGACCTTACATTTATCGGCATTGAACCCCATTTGCCATTTTTTGGGCCAACTCCCCAATTTATCTAAATCCTCCTGTAGCTGTGCCCTATCCTCATCTGTATTAACTACTTTACAAAGTTTAGTATCATCTGCAAATATTGCTATTTTACTATGCAACCCTTCCACTAGATCATTAATAAATATATTAAATAATATAGGGCCCAAGACAGATCCTTGAGGCACCCCGCTAGTAACCGTGACACACCCTGAGCTTACTCCATTGATAACCACCCTCTGCTTTCTATCACTCAGCCAGCTATTTACCCACTTCCACACATTATCCCCCAGACCAAGCATTCTCATTTTATATACCAACCTTTTGTGTGGCACGGTATCAAACGCTTTGGAGAAGTCAAGGTATAAAACATCCACTGACTCTCCCTGGTCTAGCTGTGAGCTCACCTCCTCGTAGAAGGCGATCAGGTTTGTTTGGCAGGAGCGATCCCTCATGATTCCATGTTAATATGGAGTTAGACAGTTATTATCATTAAGATATTCTACAATAGCATCTCTATGAAATACTTCAAACAATTTACCCACAACAGACGTTAAGCTTACTGGTCTATAGTTCCCAGGGTCACTTTTAGACCCCTTTTTGAATATTGGTACCACATTTGCTTGGCGCTAGTCTAGTGGGACAGTCCCTGTCCATAAAGAGTGCTTGAATAAAAGATACAGCGGCCTGTCTATCCCATTACTTAATTCTTTTAGTACCCGGGGGTGTATGCCATCTGGGCCTGGTGACTTGTCTATTTTGATATTATTTAGGCGTTTATGAACTTCCTCCTGGGTTAGGTGGGTGATATTTAGCGGAGGGTTTACTTTATCACTCTGCATTTCCTCCGATAAATTGTTTTCTTTTGTGAAAACAGTGGAGAAGAAGCTATTGAGTAGGTTTGCTTTACCCTCATTGCCCTCTATGATTTTACCCAGGTTATTTTTCAATGGGCCAACTCCATCAGTTTTAATCCTTTTACTGTTTATATAGTTAAAGAACAGTTTGGGATTCGTTTCACTTTCCTTGGCAATTAGTCTCTCTGTCTCCTCTTTTGCTATTCTTATTTGTTTCTTACAGATTTTGTTTTTTTCCCTATAAGATATTAGCGCTTCCTCGCTGCCTTCTTGATTAAGTTTACCGAAAGCCCTTTATTTGTTTTTCATTGCCCTCTTGACTTCCTTATTTAGCCACATTGGCTTCCTCCTATTCCTAGCCCTTTTATTCCCATAAGGTATGTACCTTCTACAGTGACTATGTAGGACTGTTTTGAAAATTTCCCATTTTCTATCCGTGCTCCTGTTACTGAAGATACTATCCCAGTCTATAAGGTGAATGGCATCGCTTAGCTGATCAAACTTTGCCCTCCTGAAGTTCAGTGTTTTTGTGACTCCCTTGCTGGGCACCCTACTGAAGCACATGTGGAATTGTATAATATTGTGGTCACTATTTCCCAGGTGCCCCCCGACCTGCACCTCAGTTATTCTGTCTGGCCTGTTAGTTAATATTAAGTCTAAAAGGGCCGTCCCTCTAGTTGGTTCCTGCACAAGTTGTGACAAATAATTGTCTTTGATAATTGACAGAAACCTGTTTCCTTTCTGAGATCTACAGCTTTCGGTTTCCAGGTCTATATCGGGGTAGTTGAAGTCCCCCATAATAATCACCTCGTTATTTTTTGCTACTTCGTCTATTTGTTTCATTAATAGACTTTCCGTGGCTTCTGCTATATTTGGTGGTTTATAACAGACTCCTATGATAATTTTATTATTGTTTTTTTTCCCCATGTATCTCTACCCATAAAGACTCGACCTCCTCATTTCCCTCCCATAGATCCTCCCGTATTGTAGGCTTTAGACACGTCTTTACATATAGACAGACTCCACCCCCTTTCTGACTTCTTCGATCCCTTCTAAACAGACTGTAACCCTGTAAGTTAACTGCCCAGTCATAGCTTTCATCTAATCATGTCTCGGTTTTTCCCACTATGTCATAGTTACCTGTAGATATTTCTGCTTCCAGTTCATCCATCTTGTTTGTCAGGCTTCTGGCATTTGCTAGCACGCAGTTTACATGATTTTGTTTTGTTCCAATCTTCTCCCTGTGGATTGTATTAGAAATTTTCTTACCTCCCTTCCAAGTATCTTGTCTTGGACCTTCTTTATCGCACTTCATATCTTTCATTAGTATGTTCTCTGGTTTCATGTTCGTGTCTGGCGTTTTTCTTCCCATCCCCTCTTCTTCTAGTTTAACGCCCTCCTGATGAGTGTTGCGAGTCTCCTGGCGAATGTGTTTCCCTGGTTTGTTGAGGTGTAGTCCATCTCTGGCAAGGAGTCCGTCATAGAGGTAATTCACACCGTGGTCCAGGAATCCAAATCCTTGTTGTCTGCACCATCGTCTCAGCCAGTTGTTCACATCAAGGATCCTGTTCCATCTCCTGACGCCATGCCCGTCTACTGGAAGGATAGAAGAAAAAACTACCTGCGCATCCAGTACTTTTACTTTCTTCCCCAATGCTTCAAAGTCCTTGCAGATTGTCGGTAGGTCCTTCCTTGCCGTGTCATTGGTGCCAACATGTATCAGAAGAAATGGGTGGACATCCTTGGAACTGATGAGATTTGGTATCCTATCGGTAACATCCTTGATCTTCGCACCTGGGAGGCAGCATACTTCTCTTGCGGTTATGTCCGGTCTGCAGATAGCTGCTTCTGTTCCTCTCAGTAGTGAGTCTCCCACAACCACCACTCTTCTTCCCTTCTTGGCTGTCCTTTTTCTTGTCGCTTCTGGGTGTTTCTGGGTGCTCTTTTCTTCTTTGCTTGCTGGTAGTGCCTCATCCTTAAATGTGCCATTTTCGTCCTCCACAAGTCCTTGGAATCTGTTTCTCAGTTGTGCGGTTGGTGGTGTCTCCATGGTCTTCTTGCTTCTTTTGGTCACTTGCCTCCACTTGTTTGCCTCTGGAGGTTCTCTGACGCTTCCTTCACTTTCCGTGACCAGTAGTGACACTTCTGTTCTGTCCAGGAAGTCTTCATTTTCCTTGATGAGTTTTAATGTCGCAATTCTTTCTTCCAGTCCCCGCACCTTTCATCTTCTGGTCGATCTGTGAACATGTAGCACATGTTGCAGCTCACCATGTAGATTGTCACATCTGCCATGCTGCTCCTTGTCCCTGCTGACTTGATGTCTGTCTCCTTTCTTTTGATACCCTAGGACAAACCGGCGCGCGGTTTGGCGATGCTTTCCAAGCAGCTGGTCCCGGCTGTACCCAACGATCTTCTAGCTGAGGGAGACTCTTCGCTTTTCCCAGCAGGCACCTGGAATATGCAAATTGTCCTCCTCAAGCTTCAATCCCTGGTTGGTGCATGCCTTGGTGTGGATTAGCAGCCGTGTGACCAAGGTCTGCCCTGGTGTAACACATGGTTCATTCCCTCATCCCTCCTCGGATCATGGAGTCGTTAAGCTGCCGTACATCCAAGGTCGGATCTGGCGAGGCCCCTAGTCATGCCCCTCTAGGCACTCCTCGGTCCGTGGCCCAGTGGGACCACAATCCATGCTCACGGCAGACAGTCCAGGCGTGAGCGCAACACTCGTTACTCGAACCAAGCAATTCCTAATGCTTGGCTGCTCATTTCAAGTATCGAGTATAATGGGAGTCAGTGGGAAATCCAAGCATTTTTCCAGCAGACCCTACAAGGAGGTCTGGGAGGCAGTGAAAATGTTAAAATGAATGGGATGGAAAAAGTACTGAATGAAAGGAGAACAGCATGGGGAAGACCCTAGGAAGCATCTCTGACTCCCAGAAACTGAATTTTTTTTTATAAAAATATTAAAAATGAAAAAAGAATAAATACATATATATATATATATATATATATATATATATATATATATATATATATACAGGGTGGTCCAAAAGCAGGTGGACAGAAAGTGTAATAAGGTTATGAAGGGGGAGATTTATCAAACATGGTGTAAAGTGAAACTGGCTCAGTTGCCCTTAGCAACCAATTAGATTCCACTTTTCATTCCTCACAGACTCTTTGGAAAATGTTTCACAGATCTAGTTTTCACAGATAGATCTCCCCCAAATCTGTTTTCTTTTCAGATAATTCAGATAACACATAATGGCAAATAATTTAAATACAGATCAAAGAAAATGGATTTTAACAGAGGATTGGAAATCTCAAAATGCTGAAACTGTTAGAGCAAATTGGGTTGAAACATATGGTACTCAAGCCCCAAGAGACAAACCATTTACCGCATTTGTGATAAAATCAATGCCACTGGCTCAATCCTTAATGCTCCAAAAACTGGTCAACCCAAAACAGTCTGTACAAAAGATAATAAACAACTTGTTGCTGAAACATTTGTTCAGAGTCCAAAAAAGTCCACCAGAAGAGCCTCTTTGGAATTGGGAATTTCACGAACTTCTATCATGCGAATCCTGAAATCTATTGGGTGAAAATCTTATCGTCCACGTCTAATTTATGGTTTATTGGAGGATGATCCCGACAGGCGGCTGCAATTTAGTGAGATTATGCTTAACGAAATTGAAGAAAATCCAGTAATTTTAGATAATATTATGTGGAGTGATGAAGCTTCTTTCAAATTATCCGGCCATATTAACAGACATAATTGTATTTACTGGTATAATGAGAACATGCATTTAACATTAGAGCAGCAACTAAATGAGCCTGGTGTCAATGTTTGGGGTGGTATTTCAAGTTCTGGTGCTTTAGGACCAATACTTTTTGATGGAACAGTCACAGGAGATAAGTATCTCGAAATTCTAATGAATCAAGTTGTTCCCCAGTTACAGCAACAGCCTAATTCAAATGACCTTTATTTCCAACAAGATGGGGCCTCTCCACATTATTCAAGAGTAGTCCTCGAGTATCTTGATGAAACATTTCCTAATAAATGGTTTGTCTGAAGAAGCCCACTTGATTGGCCGGCACGTTCACCAGACTTTTTCTTTTGGGGAGTACTCAAGGACAAAGTTTATAGTCCAAAACCAAAAAGTGTCAGTGATTTGAAAAATTACATAAGAGATGCATTTCAAGAAATTAATACCCAAAGAGACTTTGTCGAAGCGTAAGAGGCAGACTTCAAAGCTTTGCAAATTGTAATGGAAAACAGTTTGATCACCTGCGTTGATAAAATTTAAGGGCTTCTGTATTATTGTTCAGAATAAAATTTAATTGTCAATGTTATGCTTGTGTTAGTAAATATAATTTTATATATAAATCAAAATAAATGTTATTATTTTCTGGCCACCTACTTTTGGACCACCCTGTATATGTGTGGTCAGTACAAAGGACTAGCACATTACTTATTCCTTCCAAAGACCATACTATGCACAAGGGGGTACTCATTACGGGTGTAGGAAAGGCGATTCCGGCGCCTAAACAGGAAAGGGTTCTTTACAGTCAGAGCAGTCAGACTATGGAATGCCCTACCACAAGAGGTAGTGATGGCAAACACTATAACAGCTTTCAAAAAAGAGCTGGATGATTTCCTCCATACACATAACATTGTGGGTTACAGTCAAATTAGATACAATGTTACAACTATAGTAGTAAATTTAGTATGGTAACAGTAACGTAACTAGTAATATACAGTAATTAGGTTTGATTCAGGGTTCTAGGACTGATCGCCTTTTCTCAAGAAGGTCAATAAGGAATTTTTCCCCTGTGACACAAGTTGGCTGAAGGTGTCCTGGGGTTTTGCCTACTTCTGGATCAACATATTTAGGCATAGGGATTTCAGCAATAAGATTATTAGTATCACAAGAGTAATACAAAATATAAAACTAATTTAAAATATGTAATTATATATAGGTACATTTTTTATTGTAAAAGTGCAGCAATAATAAAAATGGTAGTAATAATATTAATACATTTGTGAGGCCTAGTCCCAGTTAGTTAGTAAGTTTGTGTAGTATTAGCGTAGGGAGTTACTATGTTATTATGTTACAGTGCAAAGCCTGCCAAAAATTACAAGCAGGGTCACCCATGAAGGCACAAACTGTAGTACCTCATTCGAATATTGTGAACAAAGTGTAGTTCTGATACTCCTACACTCGTAAAAGCTCTGTACACAGTGCAAAGCCTGCCAAAGATTGCAAGCAGTGTCATCAATACACCCTTGAAGGCACCAACTTTAGTGCCTCATTCAAATATTAAAAATGTATATTTGTGGCACTTCAACATTCATAAAGACTTTGCACACAGTGCAAATCCAGTAAACAATAAGGAGGGTCATCCAGTCATGCATAGACCTTTGACGGCAAGAACTTGTGGGCCTTAGTCAAATATTTTGTAAGAGTAGTTAATATACTTCTACACTCATAAAGGCTTTGCACAAAGTGCAAAGCCAGGAGAAAATGATAAGGAGTGTAATACAGTCATCCATAGACCCTTGAAGGCAACAACTTGTGGGCCTCAAATATTTTGAAAGTGTAGTTGATGTACTCATACACTCATAAAGGCTTTTCACAAAGTGCAAAGATAGTAGAAAATGATAAGGAGGGTAATACAGTAATCCCCTTCAGGTGTCCGCTTTTTCTTCTCCTTCCTCAAGAGTAGAGATGAGCGGTGTTCGACTTGAACTGTCCGCCAATCTCAAATTCGAGCTGTTTTGGGCGGTGTTCGAGCCGTTCGGCGAACACGAACGATTTGAAAAAAATTCGCCTGTTCGAGGTTATGTTCGATAACTGTTCGTGCACCAAAATCATAACTGGATTTTTTCTCAGTAATGATGAAAATTAATGTAAATACGCAGTTTGAGTGCACAGCGGGGCGAGGGGAGGGGCAGGGGATGGATCTCTGCAGGAATAATGAAGATCTCCATTTTTTTTTTCTCTTTCCCGCATTTACAGTGGGGAGGTGCAATCTGTCAGCTTTTCAGCAGCGCACACACGGAGCGAAGTGCTTTTTTTCACACAAGCAAGGGCATGTGTCATTGGCAGTGTATGTCACATGTCCTTGCCCTATAAGACCCAGCCATTTTCCCCGTTGCCACCATTTTCTCTCTGCTGCAGCTGCGTGTTAGACGGCACCGCTGTTGCTGTGTGCGCTATACCTTGTTAATTTCAAGCCAATTTTCGCACAAATCTACAGATAGCTTGGGAGTAGGGAATAGTTGTGATTGCAGTCCTTTTAAGGACTAGGTTACAGCATTTCCTACGACTTTTATCAGGCAGGTCTGTGCTCTTAAATAGATAGGTTGGGAGTAAAGACTAATTGTAATTGCAGTGCTTTTCAGGACTAAGTTACATCAGTTCCTATCAGTTTTTGCCAGGCAGGTCTGTGCCAGTGCTGTGCAAGATTTTTTCACAGCATTTGGCTAAATCTAGCAAAGCTAATCCTTTCTGGCCTATTGCAGAGTGTGTTAGTCAGTGGAGTAGCCTATCTGTGTTGCAAGCTACACCACCTGTGTATAGAATACCATTTTTTTTACTGCAACTAGTGAAGTAAAACCTTTTGGGCATAGCATCATTCTATTAGTCCATCTATACTGACCTCCATAAGGTTGCAAATTGAATATAATTTTTTTCTGCATCTACCTCTGAAAAAATATTTGGGCTTCTAGCTGTGTGTGGGACTTGTTCTATTAGTCCATCTATACTGACCTCAATCAGGTTGCAAACTGAATATAATTTTTTTCTGCATCTAGCTCTGAAAAAATATTTGGCCTTCTAGCAGTGTGTGGGACTTGTTCTATTAGTCCATCTATACTGACCTCCATCACGTTGCAAATTGAATATAATATTTTTCTGCATCTAGCTCTGAATAAATATTTGGCCTTCTAGCAGTGCGTGGGACTTGCTCTATTAGTCCATCTATACTGACCTCCATCAGGTTGCAAATTGAATATAATATTTTTCTGCATCTAGCTCTGAAAAAATATTTGGCCTTCTAGCAGTGCGTGGGACTTGTTCTATTAGTCCATCTATACTGACCTCCATCAGGTTGCAAATTGAATATATTTTTTTCTGCATCTACCTCTGAAAAAATATTTGGGCTTCTAGCTATGTGTGGGACTTGTTCTATTAGTCCATCTATACTGATCTCCATCAGGTTGCAAATTGAATATAATATTTTTCTGCATCTAGCTCTGAAAAAATATTTGGCCTTCTAGCAGCGTGTGGGACTTGTTCTATTAGTCCATCTATACTGACCTCCATCAGGTTGCAAATTGAATATAATTTTTTTCTGCATCTACCTCTGAAAAAATATTTGGGCTTCTAGCTGTGTGTGGGACTTGTTCTATTAGTCCATCTATACTGACCTCCATCAGGTTGCAAATTGAATAGAATATTTTTCTGCATCTAGCTCTGAAAAAATATTTGGCATTCTAGCAGTGTGTGGGACTTGTTCTATTAGTACATCTATACTGACCTCCATCAGGTTGCAAATTGAATAGAATATTTTTCTGCATCTAGCTCTGAAAAAATATTTGGCCTTTTAGCAGTGTGTGGGACTTGTTCTATTAGTCCATCTATACTGACCTCCATCACGTTGCAAATTGAATATAATTTTTTTCTGCATCTATCTCTGAAAAAATATTTGGGCTTCTAGCTGTGTGTGGGACTTGTTCTATTAGTCCATCTATACTGACCTCCATCAGGTTGCAAATTGAATATAATTTTTTTCTGCATCTACCTCTGAAAAAATATTTGGGCTTCTAGCTGTGTGTGGGACTTGTTCTATTAGTCCATATATACTGACCTCCATCAGGTTGTAAATTGAATATAATATTTTTATGCATCTAGCTCTGAAAAAATATTTGGCCCTCTAGCAGTGTGTGGGACTTGTTGTATTAGTCCATCTATACTGACCTCCATCAGGGCGCAAATTGAATATAATATTTTTCTGCATCTAGCTCTGAAAAAATATTTGGGCTTCTAGCAGTGTGTCGGACTTGTTCTATTAGACCATCTATACTGACCTCCATCAGGTTGCAAATTGAATATAATTTTTTTCTGCATCTAGCTCTGAAAAAATAGTTGGGCTTCTAGCTTTGTGTGGGACTTGTTCTATTAGTCCATCTATACTGACCTACATCAGGTTGCAAACTGAATATAATTTTTTTCTGCATCTACCTCTGAAAAAATATTTGTGCTTCTAGCTGTGTGTGGGACTTGTTCTATTAGTCCATCTATACTGACCTCCATCAGGTTGCAAATTGAATATAATATTTTTCTGCATGTACCTCTGAAAAAATATTTGGCCTTCTAGCAGTGTGTGGGACTTGTTCTATTAGTCCATCTATACTGACCTCCATCACGTTGCAAATTGAATATAATATTTTTCTGCATCTAGCTCTGAAAAAATATTTGGCCTTCTAGCAGTGTGTGGGACTTGTTCTATTAGTCCATCTATACTGACCTCCATCAGGTTGCAAATTGAATATAATATTTTTCTGCATCTATCTCTGAAAATATATTTGGCCTTCTAGCAGTGTGTGGGACTTGTTCTATTAGTCCATCTATACTGACCTCCATCAGGTTGCAAATTGAATATAATTTTTTTCTGCATCTACCTCTGAAAAAATATTTGGGCTTCTAGCTGTGTGTGGGACTTGTTCTATTAGTCCATCTATACTGACCTCCATCAGGTTGCAAATTGAATATAATATTGTTATGCATCTAGCTCTGAAAAAATATTTGGCCTTCTAGCAGTGTGTGGGACTTGTTCTATTGGTCCATCTATACTGACCTCCATCAGGTTGCAAATTGAATATAATATTTTTCTGCATCTAGCTCTAAAAAATTATTTGGCCGTCTAGCAGTGTGTGGGACTTGTTCTATTAGTCCATCTATACTGACCTCCATCAGGTTGCAAATTGAATATAATATTTTTCTGCATCTAGCTCTGAAAAAATATTTGGGCTTCTAGCAGTGTGTCGGACTTGTTCTATTAGACCATCTATACTGACCTCCATCAGGTTGCAAATTGAATATAATTTTTTTCTGCATCTAGCTCTGAAAAAATAGTTGGGCTTCTAGCTGTGTGTGGCACTTGTTCTATTAGTCCATCTATACTGACCTCCATCAGGTTGCAAATTGAATATAATATTGTTATGCATCTAGCTCTGAAAAAATATTTGGCCTTCTAGCAGTGTGTGGGACTTGTTCTATTGGTCCATCTATACTGACCTCCATCAGGTTGCAAATTGAATATAATATTTTTCTGCATCTAGCTCTAAAAAATTATTTGGCCGTCTAGCAGTGTGTGGGACTTGTTCTATTAGTCCATCTATACTGACCTCCATCAGGTTGCAAATTGAATATAATATTTTTCTGCATCTAGCTCTGAAAAAATATTTGGGCTTCTAGCAGTGTGTCGGACTTGTTCTATTAGACCATCTATACTGACCTCCATCAGGTTGCAAATTGAATATAATTTTTTTCTGCATCTAGCTCTGAAAAAATAGTTGGGCTTCTAGCTGTGTGTGGGACTTGTTCTATTAGTCCATCTATACTGACCTACATCAGGTTGCAAACTGAATATAATTTTTTTCTGCATCTACCTCTGAAAAAATATTTGTGCTTCTAGCTGTGTGTGGGACTTGTTCTATTAGTCCATCTATACTGACCTCCATCAGGTTGCAAATTGAATATAATATTTTTCTGCATGTAGCTCTGAAAAAATATTTGGCCTTCTAGCAGTGTGTGGGACTTGTTCTATTAGTCCATCTATACTGACCTCCATCACGTTGCAAATTGAATATAATATTTTTCTGCATCTAGCTCTGAAAAAATATTTGGCCTTCTAGCAGTGTGTGGGACTTGTTCTATTAGTCCATCTATACTGACCTCCATCAGGTTGCAAATTGAATATAATATTTTTCTGCATCTATCTCTGAAAAAATATTTGGCCTTCTAGCAGTGTGTGGGACTTGTTCTATTAGTCCATCTATACTGACCTCCATCAGGTTGCAAATTGAATATAATTTTTTTCTGCATCTACCTCTGAAAAAATATTTGGGCTTCTAGCTGTGTGTGGCACTTGTTCTATTAGTCCATCTATACTGACCTCCATCAGGTTGCAAATTGAATATAATATTGTTATGCATCTAGCTCTGAAAAAATATTTGGCCTTCTAGCAGTGTGTGGGACTTGTTCTATTGGTCCATCTATACTGACCTCCATCAGGTTGCAAATTGAATATAATATTCTTCTGCATCTAGCTCTAAAAAATTATTTGGCCTTCTAGCAGTGTGTGGGACTTGTTCTATTAGTCCATCTATACTGACCTCCATCAGGTTTCAAATTGAATATAATTTTTTTCTGCATCTACCTCTGAAAAAATATTTGGGCTTCTAGCTGTGTGTGGGACTTGTTCTATTAGTCCATCTATACTGACCTCCATCAGGTTGCAAATTGAATAGAATATTTTTCTGCATCTAGCTCTGAAAAAATATTTGGCCTTTTAGCAGTGTGTGGGACTTGTTCTATTAGTCCATCTATACTGACCTCCATCACGTTGCAAATTGAATATAATTTTTTTCTGCATCTAGCTCTGAAAAAATATTTGGGCTTCTAGCTATGTGTGGGACTTGTTCTATTAGTCCATCTATACTGACCTCCATCAGGTTGCAAACTGAATATAATTTTTTTCTGCATCTAACCCAGACAATAGTTTTGGCCTAATACCACAGTTTGGCCACTCAGCTCTGCTCGGTTCCCATCCATTGTTTTTTTGTGCAAACAAATCCAGAGTTGTGAATTAGTTAACCACCAAAATGAGTGGAAAAAGGCCTGCTGCTGGTGGAAAGGGGAATAGGCGTGTTGGGAAGGGGAAATAAGGTTGTGTCCATGGAGTAGGTGTTAAAGCAACAGTATCATCTGCAGAAGAAAGACCATCTTCCAGCAAAACTAAAATGTCTTCTTCTTTTAGCGGACAATGTGATAAGATCCCTTTCTTACGGCCACGCCAATCGCTACAAATTCCAGATGAGGCGCAAAAACAGCAGGTGCTTCAACGGATATCAAGTGCTCCTTTAAGTGGGCTCTCCTCCACATCAACTTCAGCTTCACAAATACTCCAGTCCTCAGAGGTGTCAGCCCAATCGCACTTGCTTCCTCACAGCTCCCAAATCTCCAGCTGCCCGTCTGAGTATGAGGTAGAACAGATGGTTGAGTCTGCACAGCTGTTTACTCATACTATAGCCTGGGAATCAGAGGTCGGCTCCAGCGCTTCTGTGAATCCAGAAGAGGAAATGATCTGCACTGATGCCCAGAATCTTTATGAGTCGGATCCAGGACTAGACGCAGAAGGTTCTGACCATAATGTAGATCCTCATTCCCAAACTGTAACTCCTGTTGGTAGAGACAATGAGGAAGACGATGATGAGACTCAAATACCTGATTGGAGCGACAACTTTAGTTTTTTGTCAGGGCAGGAATAGGTTGGCTCTGAGGACGACGGGTGTGATAACACACAGGGTGATGATGATTAGGTTGGAGATCCCACTTACTGTCAACCCACAGTCAGCCAAGAGTTGAGGTCAGCAGAGGAGGTGGAGGAAGATGCTAGTGACGACGAGGTCAGGTTGCGCCTTCCTGGACAGAGACGTAGTACTGGAAGCACGTCAACAGCTGCATCCTCAAACACAAGTCTGCCTCTGACCACAAGTCGTGGTGGCTCTTCAGGTCGCATGGGTCCTAAGCATTGCATAGCCTGGGTGTTTTTTCAGATCGATAAAGATGACCCAACTCGTGTTACCTGTAACATTTGTCAACAAAAGCTAAGTAGAGGCAAAAAAATACATAGTTTGAGTACTTCATGCATGAACCGGCACATGGACATGAAGCAAAAGTTGCAGTGGGAAGCTCACTGTGCTACAATGCGGCCTAGCCGGCCGGGCCAACCGCCGTCTGCCCCATCTTGTGCATCTGCGGCCTCTTCATCCTCTGTGACTGGGGGGACAGCAGTCACACCTGTTTTGGGACGCAGACCTGCCACCTCTTTACCCGCAACAGCCAGTGTGATTGGCAGGTCATCATTTTCTTTGGAGGTGGTAACACCAGCTGGTGTTGAGCGCTGTCCGACATCGATAGCACCACCTTTGGATCAAGGCAACCTAACATGTCTGCCTGTATCTTCCTCACAGACCGGCAGTTTGCCGGGGACACCCTTCTCAACCCCGTCTAAGCACAACAGCCAGCCCTCAGTCCCTCAGATGTGGACAAGTAAAAGACCATTTCCTCCTAGCCATGAGAAAGGTAAGAGGTTGAATTTCACCATCTGCAACCTCTTGGCTACAGAAATGCTACCTTTCCGCCTGGTGGACACAGAGGATTTTCGAGACCTTATGTCCGTCGCAGTGCCCCAGTACCAGATGCCCAGTCGGCACTACTTCTCAAATAAAGGTGTGCCTGCGCTCCACCAGCATGTTGCACACAACATCATCGCTTCTTTGAGAAACTCTGTGTGTGACAGGGTGCATTTCACCACAGACACTTGGACAAGTAGGCATGGACAGGGGCGTTACATGTCGCTGGCTGGGCACTGGGTAACTATGGTGACAGCTGGACAAGGGGCTGCTGTCCAAGTCTTGCCGCCCCCACGAGTTGTGCGTCAATGCTCTTTATGTCAAAGTTCCTCCACTGCTTCTGCCTCCTCAACCTCCTCTCGGTCCTCCACCTGCACTCAAAGCCTGACTGGTCATGCCACAAGCTTTCTAACTGCGCAGAAGGGATCCTGCACACCTCCGTACTATGCTGGCAGTAGGGCTCAACGTCATCAGGCGGTTTTTACTTTGAAATGTCTGGGAAATGTGAGTCACACAGCTGAGGAGTTGTGGTCAGCTCTGGAGAACCAATTTCATGAATGGTTGTCTCCACTGGACCTGAAACCAGGGAAGGCCGTGTGCGACAATGCTGCAAACCTGGGTGCGGCCCTTCGCCGCGGCAATGTCACACAAGTGCCTTGTTTTGCTCACGTGTTGAACCTGGTTGTCCAGCAATTTTTAGCCCACTATCCCTGACTAGATGGCCTTTTGCTGAGGGCACGGTCGCTGTGTGCTCACTTCCGCCGTTCGCATCCTGCAGCTCAGCGAGTTACATCTCTACAGAAGTCGTTGGGCCTGCCATTTCACCGGCTAAAAAGCGATGTGCCTACCCGGTGGTATTCAACTCTGTACATGTTGCAGCGACTGTGGCAGCACCGACAAGCCCTGGTGCAATATGTTCTGACATAGCCTGGGCCAACGGGATCCAGAGGTGGGGCTAATCACGCTGGATGAGTGGTCTCACATCAGGGACCTATGCACCCTTCTGCACAGTTTTGAAATGGCGACGAAGATGTTTAGTGGTGACGATGCCATTATCAGCATGACTATTCCGGTGATTTACATGCTGGAGCACATGTTAAACAGAATTCGGAGTCAAGTGGTGGCACAAGAGGAGGTGGAGGAAGTAGAGGAGGAGGAGTTGTATGCGGAAGGGCTAACATCTGCAAGGTCCAGGCTGTCGGCAGCACCAAGTCGGCAGGCATGTGAGGGTGGGGGAGAGGGTTTTACCAGGGCGCATGGTAGCAGCCAAACTAGTGAGGAAGGTGCAGGAGCCCAGGAAGAAGTGGAGGACGAACTGACGGAAGACTCATCAGATGAGGGAGACCTTGATCACATTTCTGTTGTGCGAGGTTGGGGGGAGAGGACAGAGGAAGGAAGCATGATTGTTACCTTGCCACCAACACAACAGGGACTTGGTGCTCCTGGATGCGCAAGACACATGAGTGCCTTCTTGCTGCACTACCTGCAACATGACCCTCGAATTGGGAGAATTAGAAATAATCCTGACTACTGGGTTGCCACACTGTTAGATCCCTGGTACAAAAGTAAATTTGCAGAAATAATTCCTGCCATAGAAAGGGATGCACGCATGCAGGAGTATCAGCAGAGACTGTTGGAGAATCTTACATGTGCTTTTCCACAAAACACCAGTGGTGCACGTAGTGCATCTCACAGTTCCAACTTGCCAACCGTGGGACCGTCGAGTGTTCAGCACTCAAACCGTAACAGAAACACAGTATCTGATGGTAACATCAATTTTGCGAATCATTTCACCACTTTTTTAGCTCATCCTTTGCAAGGCCACAGGAGACAAGAAGTCTGACACATAGTCAACGCCTAGAGACGATGGTACAGGAGTATCACCAAGTAAAAATTGAAGCCATGACTGTGTCACTGGACCCTTGCTCTTTTTGGGCTTCCAATCTGGATAAATGGCCGGAGCTCGCCACTTACGCCTTGGAGATCTTGTCATGCCCCGCAGCCAGCGTTCTGTCTGAACGTGTGTTCAGCACTGCTGGTGGTGTGCTGACAGATAAGCGCACGCGGCTCTCCACTGATAATGTAGCCAGACTCACGTTCATAATGATGAACAAATCATGGATCCGAAATGACTTTTCTACCCCTGTGTCATCCTGGGGAGAGTAAAAGCTTGATGATTGGTTAAAATCACCTCACCAACCGTTTTAAGCTTTCAAATTACTAATCATGTTTATCTGTATCTTGGCTGGAAAATAATTTGGGCTTTGTAGCAGTGTGCAGTACTGATTCTATTAGGCCATCTATACTAAGCTCCACCAGATTTAAAATTACTAATAATTTTTAGCTGCATCTAGCCCGGAAAATAATTTTGGGGCTCCGAGATGCTCAAGACACATAAGTGCCTTCTTGCTGCACTACCTGCAACATGACCCTCAGATTGTCAGAATTCAAAGTAGTCCTGACTACTGGGTTGCCACACTCTTAGATCCCCCACACTCTTCGATCAACCTTTTCATTTTAATAAAGACCAAAAAAATAGTCATTTTTGAAATTATAAGCATTAGCAGGTTATTAGAAACTGAAATCAATCAGTTTTCAACTCAAAACTTTATTCTAGGTGATGTTACATTTGCACATAGGACCCCTTGTTCGAAAGCATCTTCTGAACTCTCTCGTCCATTGAATTTGTCAGGTTTTGGATGGTTTCTGCTTCAATTGTTTTGCATGAGGACAGAATACCCTCCCAGAGCTGTTGCTTAGATGTGAACTGCCTCCCGCCATCATAGACACTCCTTTTGATGATGCTCCAGAGGTTCTGAATGGGGTAGAGGTCAGGGGAGCATGGGGGTCACACCATAAGTTTGTCCCCTTTTATGCCCATATCAGCCAGAGATGCAGATGTATTATGTGCAGCATGAGACGGTGCATTATCATGCATGAAAATGATCTTGCTGCGGAATACACGGTTCTTCTTCTTGAACCATGGCAGGAAGTGCTGTTTGATAAACTCCACATACATTATGGAGTTCATCTTTACCCCTTCAGGGATCCTAAAGGGGCTGACAATCTCTCTCCCCATGATTCCAGCCCAAAACATTACTCCACCTCCTCCTTGTTGGCGCTGTAGCCGTGTTTGCGTGGGGTGTCCATCAACCAGCCATCCTCCATTCCATCCATCTGGACCATCGAGCGTTGCGCGGCACTCATCCGTGAACAAAACAGTTTTGAAATCAGTCTTCATGTAATGTTTGGCCCACTGGAGCCGTTTCTGCTTGTGTGCAGTGGATAGAGGAGGTCGACAGGATGGCGTACGCACAGCTGCAAACCTCTGAAGGACCCTGCATCTTGTTGTTCGGGGGATGTTGGAGGCACCAGCAGCTTCAAAAACTTGTCTGCTGCTATGACAAGGCTTTTTTGCCGCTGCTCTCTTAACCTGACGTAATTGCCTGTAGGAAAGAGTCATCAATTTGCCCTTATCAGCACGCACACGTGTGTACTGTGAATCAGCTACATACTTCTTGATTGCCATGACACTTCATCCTGATCATCGCACAATGTTGATTGCAGTCATGCCTTGACCTAAACACTCCACAATTTGTTGCTTCTCAGCAGCCGACACATCCTTTTTCTTTCCCATTTTGGCAGAAAATGTAGGCTGCTTAATAATGTGGGACAGCCTTCTTAAGTAGTCTTGCCGTTCATTGGACACACCTGCCAAACTAATTAGCACAGGTGTCTGCAATTGCTTACAATGATATAAAGAGCCCTGACACACATCACCATCAATGAGTTTAACTGACAAACAAACAAAATCTTCCCTTATCACTCCTAAACACTTTTTGCATAATAATTTGGAACACAGTGTACATGTGCTTTTCCACAAAACATCAGTGGTTCACATAGTGAATCTTACAGTTCTAACTTGCCAACCGTGGTCTGTATGGAGTTGTTCAATAAAGGGCCCAAAATTAAGATAACATAGATGGGAGAGGTCTCTATGAATAGGAATTCCTAAGAATTTGATACCCTGTGAGGGCCAGGCAAAGGGAAAGTTGGACTGGATGGAATCCTGTATGGATTTGGGGAGGGAGACATTGAGGGCCTCAGACTTCGCTGTATGGATTTTAAAATTTGACCATGTAACAAAGTGATCTATTTCAGCCATAACAGCAGGGATGGATATATGTGATTGAGTGATATATACTAGCACATCATCAGCAAATAGAGAGCACCTGTACTCGGTGCCTCCCACCTCAATCCACCTAATATTGGGGTTATGGCGAATTGATGAGAGCAGGTGCTCCGTCACTAGGATGTATAAGAGAGGGGACAGAGGACATCCCTGCCTTGTCCCATTGGTGATTATGAAAGGTGATGAAAATGTTCTGACGCGCCCCCTGGGCCTTGGGACATCCGGAGCCGGACCCTTTTTGGTGGATGCTGGTGGTTGTAGTCTCCGTGGCGGCGACCCGGTTCCGTGGCTCAGGGCGGTCAAACCAGTGGCGGAACTATTTATGTGGTTTTGATGTTTAAATGTCCGACTATGCCACCCGTGGATTGCGGTCAGAGTGAACCGCCGCTGCAGGCTGGTGTTGTGGGTGCAGCAGAGCATAGCATAACTTCCCACGGGAGGAGTATAGCCTCAGGGCAGTGTATGCGGAGGATGGGGGTGATGGTGCAGGGCAGCAGCAGTAACGACACGGAGTCAGTGATGCAGTCCAGGGCCTTTACTCACAGTTCTTATTATCCAGACCACTTTTGCAGGTAACGGCTGCCCACGTCGTACTGTGCTCACCAGGTGAGGGGCTCAGACAACTCCCAGATAACTTTGGAGCGCTTCACAGGACCCCCTTTGTGTGTCCTTTGTCTGGCCTTTCTTACCAACCCTTCTGTCCGGCTGCCTCGGGCCTCCTCTTGGTAAACTTGGCGCCAGTTTCCCTGACCCTATGTGGTGCCTTCCTAGCGGGTGTAGCAAGGGGCTGCGCCACATAAAATGTCACAGCCTCCGGTTTCCAGCTGAGGGTCGTTTCCCGCCTCCACTAGTTTCGGGGACCGGTCTCCCCCTTTGGCCTGACCCCTCCACGCAGGTGGATTCGGGCGTGCGGTGGCGACTCGCCCGTCCACACCCCTGGGATCCCTTCTTTCCTCGTTCCTGGAGCCTTCTCTGCTCCTCTTCCTTCCTTCTCCCTCTTCCAGGCCTGGGCCTCTGTTACTAGGCCCGCCTCTGGAGCAGAGCTCATGCAGAGCCCCTGCTCCCTGTCACTTCTGCTCATACTTCTCTGCACTGAAATAAGATGGTGCCCACCTTTTACACTCCCTTCTCAATGCACCCAGGAGCTGCTTCCTCCCTGCTCCTGCACTACAGGGTTCCCCTTCTTCAGAGTTCCCTCCCCCCACACCAGCCAGGGACAGGGACTGTCGTGCCCATCTCAGGGGCATATTGGTCGCCCTGCCCCATGGCAATGTGGTGTAATGCATGCAGGTGTCGGGGTCCTGATCCACACTCCATCCTTACCTGAGAGTGAGATATCACAACTCTGGGTGAGGTGCAATACCTCTGCAGCAACCGAGCCCTCGGGGTGCTACAGTTCCATTTATCTTCAGCCTAGGTGACGCATTGCGATACAGGGCCATGATTTTGGCTAAAAAAGGGTCCCCTAGACCCCTACCCCAAGGTTTTTAAGAGAATAATATATGGCGTGCCAGGAGACTCTATGGAATGCTTTCTCAGCATCCAACGAGAGTATCTAATTATAAATTTTTAACTGCATCTAGCCCAGGAAATACTTTGTGCCTAGTAGCAGTGTCTGCTAGTCAGCGGATTATCCCGGCTGTTAAGCAAGCTACACCACCTGTAGTTTGGACACTTAATTTTATCAAAGGAAATGCTTCGGGACCACGGGATACTCAGTCAAGAGCATCAGGAGGCAACCCAAGGCATAGGGGCTGGGACTGGCGGTAGGACGCCTTGCGGTGGACCGCAGAGCTCGATCCTTATAAAAGCTTTTTAACTGCAGCAGCTTTAGTGGACGCTACTGGAGATGGAATTACGTGGCTGCTGGCATGAGACTTGCCCTTCAATAGATCCTTGTAAAAGGACTTAAAGTGTATTCATTCAAATTAGAGAGACAATTTAAATTAAAAATCTTAGAGCTGCCTCCACCACAGGGGGGCTCGCTCAACCCACCAGCGGACAGGCACCAGTATTGGGAGAGGGGGGCTGACCGTCAGGGTCCACCGCGGCTCTGGCACAAACGGAGGTGGCACGGGCAGGAACGGACTGGCCGTGTCGGCTTCTCACTTTTTGGATTTTAGAAGGGCATGACATGCCTATATCTGTGTCTCCCCCTCCTTTTACTCCTCCACCTCTTTTCTTTTCGCATGACTATATGTACTTGTCACTTTTCCATGTGTTAGTTATGTCTTCTGAGCAGTTTGTCAGCTTTTGGACACCTTAGAATGTGTTTTCTATGTGTTTCTATGTGTTTTTGTTTGGCTGCCATTGGTTTTAACGGTGTTCGAAGGTGTTCGACGAGCAGTTCGACCAACAGTTCGGCGAACACAAGGGTGTTCAACGAACCGAACCGAACTCGAACACTACGGGGGTGGCTCAACACTACTCAAGAGGCTGAGAGACTGCCTCCTCCTGCTTCCTGGAGCATAGGAAAGTGAGGAACCCCAAGGACAGTTCGATCTCCCGGGGGTGGTAGCACCGTCTCCAGCTGGCTGGAGGAGCCTCTCCAAGGCCTATTCATTTCACAAGAAGGGTTCATCCTGCTTCCTTCCTTCTGCATACCAGCGACGTCGCACCTCCATTTTGAGGAACGTGACCCTGATTCCAGCCGTTAGCTCTTGCAGCTTTCGAGGCAAGTGTTCTATTTCTTCTGACCATTGGTTGAACAAAATGTGATGACTGGTCCCAAACTCTTCTATGGACTCCCATCTCCACTGCCGGTCATACAAAATGACCTCCCCCCAGGATGCCAAGGTCTGTTAGTATGATGGATCAGCATCAGCACCAGTTTCAACACTGAACGACTCTGATTAGTTAAACTGTGCACACACAGACCTGGATAACTGCTCTCTCCCTCCAATCACAACTGTTCCTGAGCTGTGCAATAGCGTCAGTATGGTTAGTGTGGCGGCGCCTGTCCTTTGATAACCTCTGTTGAGGTAATGCGGCCAGCCAGTCACAGTAATGTCACTACTAAGGTGGCTACGACATTACAGTGACTGACAGGCAATCCCCACATGTTTATTGGCTGTGTAACAGGCGCTAAACATGCGGGCCACTGATTCGAGTTTCAAATATGAGCAACAGCCAATGCTTGTCGAGTGCCGAGCACATCCGAGCACCCAGGTACTCAAGCAATATCCAAGTATCACCGAGCTGGTTCGCTCATCCCTAACAGATTCCCTTTAAAAATCAATGGTGCTTTTTTAAGACCCTAGTTTTACTTAACCATCTTTCCCCCTATTTTTAATCGTTTTCTCCATTTTTGCATCCCCGCTTTCCAAGAGTTTTATCTTTTTTTCCTGTTGTGAAATGACTGTTTATTGAAGGCTGAGTTGTAATATACACATTATACTGTAGAATGACTCTGGAAATCTTTAGATAGGGAATATTTATTGATATCATCCAGAGAATAGGAGTAGAGTGTTATTGTACACTATGTCCTATATTTTGGATGATACTAATAAATATTCACTATCTAAAGATTGCTGGAATCATTAAAAATTTTGATTAATTGAGTGGGAGCCTACCCGAGCACCTACATACCTTAGGAGTGCTGTATTTCCTCAAATATATGTTATATACACACTATTGAGATTCAGCTCCGCTTGTTGATTCCAGTGATCATCACAAGACCTTAAGTATGGGATGTCCATACTTATGGTCACATGCCGACTACATTCTCTGGCACTTCTCTAACAGAACATTGAGAGAAGTGAGTGAAAATCTAGTCGGCACATGCTCGCAAGTATAAAAGCCGCATACTTGCAGTCAAGTGGTGATTGCTAGAACCAGCAAGTGGAGCTGAAGCCTCTACATGCTATGAAATATTGGATGTGATAGTCATGCTTAAATTGTTTACTGTCAAATATAAATAAATTGGAAAGCTCTCCTATACCAATGTATCTCCACTAGAGATGAACGGGTCGATTCACGGAGGATCGTGTTCAAGTTGAATTTTCTGAAACTCGTGGTTTCATGCAAATTTGAACATTTGAGATTCGATTCGCAGTTCACAAAAAAATAAATTTACCTGCAACCATATACCACACTGCTAACAATGCTGAAGTATTATAGAGAGGGCATTGCTGCACGAGCTTATGCAAAATGACTTGCATCTTACGGATTGTCACACCCTGTACAGTGGTGGTAGGTATCTGGTTCATCACAGATCGGCAGCTCCCAGTGAAGCACAGTTTATACGGCAGAGTCATTTTTCATCTCCAAAGTCACTGGGTAAGTGTCTCTCTCATGTAGAGTTTAAGCTCTTATGGTTAATGGGGTCCTCTCTTTCTCTCTCTCTCTCCTGTAGAGTGTAAGCTCTTATGACCAATAGAGTCCTCTCTCTCTGTCCCGTAGAGTTTAAGCTCTTTTAGCCAGAAGGGTCCTCTCTCTCCTGTAGAGTCTAAGCTCTTATGATCAGCGTGGTCCTCTTTCTCTCTTTTCAATCCCTAGAGTCACTGTGTAAGTTTCTCTCTTTTGTAAAGTGTAAGCTCTTGTGATCAGCGGGATCCTCATTCTCCTGTAAAGTGTAAGCTTTTATGGTCAGCGATATTCTCTCTCTCTCCTCTCCCCCATGTGTATTTTACGAGTAATTACAAGCTTTCAAGTTTAGCAATTTGTGCAAATTTTGAGGGGAAAATTCAGAAAAGTCTGCAAATTCGAATCATATCTACATTTTATCCCATCTTGTCAACATTTCAAGAAATGGTACCTTTAGCTGCCTGTCCACTGTATGCACAATTCTCTTGTAGGCATGTATAGGGCTGCCAAAATTAAGACGCAATCCAATACTCCTTTGAAGAGACATAGAGGAGGGCCTCATTAAAAAAAGTTCCCATTATAAAGGAGTGGGTCTTAGTGATGAGCGAGCATACTCATTATTCGAGATTTACGAGCATGCTCGGGTGTTTCCCGAGTATCTTCAGCATGCTCGGGTGTTATGTTTTAGTTGTGCTGTGTGCATGTTTTGCGACTGTTTGACAACTTTAATACATGTGAGGAATGCCTGTTTATTAAACAGTCCTCACATGTATTAAACCTGTCAAACAGTTGCAAATCATGCACACAGCATGACTAAAACATAACAGCCAAGCAGGCTGAAAATACTCGGTGAGCACCCAAGCATGCTCACTGAAAGGGTTAACAGAACATACTCACTCATCACTAGTGGGTCTCCTATACTGTTATTGCATATGCAGTGGCTGCAAGAGGCTGCCAAAAATTAGGACGCACTCCAATACCTTTTTGAAGAGATGTAGAGGTGGTCATCATTAAAAAAATGTTCCCATTATAAAGGAATGGGTCTCCTATACTCTTTTTGCGTATGCAGTGACTGCAATGGCTGCCAAAAAGTAGGACACATTCCAATACCCCTTTGAAGAGACGTAGAGGAGGGCCTCATTAAAAAATGTTCCCATTATAAAGGAATGGGTCTCCTGTACTGTTATTGCGTATGCAGTGACTGCAATGGCTGCCAAAAATTAGGACGCACTCCAATACCCCTTTGAAGAGACGTAGAGGAGGGCCTCATTAAAAAAAACTGTTCCCATTATTAAGGAGTGGGTCTCCTATTCTGGTAATGCCCATGCACTAAGGGCTGAAAAACATTTACCCCCGGGGGGTATACATGAACATACTGTATACATAAACATACAGAATAACATACAGAATGTTAAAGGTAGTGTCACGGGTGTGTCAGATGTGACAGTCGCCCTGCAGTTGGTTGCAGAATATCTCTTCGTTTGGCATTACAGACATCTTCTTATCTGTTTCACTCTAGGACCCAGTGGCTACCTCCCTTCCTGCTGTAATTGATCCCCTGGCCTGGGTGTTTAAATAGCTCCTTTGCAGCAGGAAGGTGCTGGTGATGTTCACATATTTCCTTGTGAAATCATGTAGCTCGTGCTGTTCTTACTTCCTGTCTGGCGCTAAGAGGATATGTGTGCTTTCACTCTGAAATCGGCTCAAGCTAAGTTACTTTCCCTGTGTCTGTCTACCTTGTTGTCTTTAGTTGTTAGTGGGGACTGAATAGTGCTCATTCCCCCCCCCCTTTCCCTAGCCAGGGCCTAGCTCGAGTTAAATACAGGATTTTAGGTTCCTGTGTGGCGATTGGTGAGGAACCAATATAGGAACGTTAGAGTAGACAGGGTGATATCAGATATAGAATATGCAAATTGTCCTCCTCAAGCTTCAATCCCTGGTTTGGCGATGCTTTACAAGCAGCTGGTCCCGGCTGTACCCAACGATCTTCTAGCTGAGGGAGACTCTTCACTTTTCCCAGAAGGCACCTGGAATTTGCAAATTATCCTCCTCAAGCTTCAATCCCTGGTTGGTGCATGCCTTGGTGTGGGTTAGCAGCCGTGTGACCAAGGTCTGCCCTGGTGTATCACATGGTTCATCTCCCTCATCCCTCTTCGGATCATGGAGTCGTTAAGCTGCCGTACATCCAAGGTCGGATCTAGCGAGGCCCCTAGTCATGCCCCTCCAGGCACTCCTCGGTCCGTGGCCCAGTGGGACCACAATCCATGCTCATGGCAGACAGTCCAGGCGTGAGCGCAACACTCGTTACTCGAACCAAGCAATTCCTAATGCTCGGATGCTCATTTCAAGTATCGAGTATAATGGGAGTCAGTGGGAAATCCAAGCATTTTTCCAGCAGACCCTACAAGAAGGTCTGGGAGGCAGTGAAAATTTTGAAATGAATGGGATGGAAAAAGTACTGAATGAAAGGAGAACAGCATGGGGAAGACCCTAGGAAGCATCTCTGACTCCCAGAAACTGAAATTTTTTTTTATAAAAATATAAAAAATGAAAAAAGAATATATATATATATATATATATATATATATATATACAGGGTGGTCCAAAAGCAGGTGGACAGAAAGTGTAATAAGGTTATGAAGGGGGAGATTTATCAAACATGGTGTAAAGTGAAACTGGCTCAGTTGCCCTTAGCAACCAATCAGATTCCACTTTTCATTCCTCACAGACTCTTTGGAAAATGAAAGGTGGAATCTGATTGGCTACTAAGGGCAACTGAGCCAGTTTCACAGATCTAGTTTTCACTGAAAGAACTCCCCCAAATCTGTTTTCTTTTCAGATAATTCAGATAACACATAATGGCAAATAATTTAAATACAGATCAAAGAAAATGGATTTTAACAGAGTATTGGAAATCTCAAAATGCTGAAGCCATTAGAGCAAATTGGGTTGAAACATTTGGTACTCAAGCCCCAAAGAGACCAAAGATTTACCGCATTCGTGACAAATTCAATGCCACTAGGTCAATCCTTAATGCTCCAAAAACTGGTCGACCCAAAACAGTCTGTTCAGAAGATAATAAACAACTTGTTGCTGAAACATTTGTTCAGAGTCCAAAAAAGTCCACCAGAAGAGCCTCTTTGGAATTGGGAATTTCACAAGCTTCTATCATGCGAATCCTGAAATCTATTGGGTGGAAAGCTTATCGTCCACATGTAATTCATGGTTTATTGGAGGATAATCCCGACAGGAGGCTGCAATTTAGTGTTTGATAAATCTCCCCCTTCATAACCATATTACACTTTCTGTCCACCTACTTTTGGACCACCCTGTATATATATATATATATATATATATATATATATATATATATATATATATAGTTCCCATAAATAAATATTACTATGAAAAAAAAACAATAAACCAATAAAAGTACACATGTTTGGTATCGCCGCGTCCAGAACGACCTGACCTATAAAACTATAACACTAGTTAACCCCTTTAGTGAACACGGTAAAAGAAAAATAAAAGACAAAGCAAAAAACGATGCACTATTATCATACTGCGAAACAAAAAATGGAATAAAATGCGATCAAAAAGACAAATGTAAATAAAAATGTTACCGCTGAAAACAACATCTTATCCCACAAAAAACAAGCTGCCATACAGCTCCATCAGCAGAAAAATAAAAAAGTTATAGCTCTCAGAATAAAGTGGTACAAAATAATTATTTTTTCTATAAAATAGTTTTTATTGTGTGAAAGCGCCAAAACATAAATGTAGTATCGCTGTAAAAGTACTGATCTGAAGAATAACGCTGCTTTATCAATTTTACCACACGCGAAACGGCATAAAAAAAAAATAAAAAATTCCTGAATTGTTGGTTTTTGTTTATTCTGCCTCCCAAAAATCATAATAGAAGCGAACAAAAAATGTCATGTGCCCGAAAATGGAACCAATAAAAATGTCAACTCGTCTGGGAAAAAACAAGCCCTTAAATGACTCTGTCGGCCAAAATATGGAAAAATGATTGCAAAAGCTAGTCTTTGCAAAAGAAAGCTTCTTTTAGTGTATGACAGCTGTCAAACATAAAAACCCAATATGAATCTGGTATCGCTGTAATCGCACCGGCCCGAAGAATAAAGTTGTCTAATCACTTATACCACAATTGGAACAGCGTAAAAAATAAACTCTAGGGTTAGGGTTCTGCTAGGGTAAGGGTTAGGGTTGTGCTAGGGTAAGGGTTAGGGATGTGCTAGGGTTAGGGTTGTGCTAGGGTTAGGGTTATGATAGGGTTAGGGTTGTGCTAGGGTTGGGGTTGTGCTAGGGTAAGGGTTAGAGGTGTGCTAGGGTTAGGGTTGTGCTAGGGTTAGGGTTGTGCTAGAGTTAGGGTTATGATAGGGTTAGGGCTGTGCTGGGTTGGGGTTGTGATAGGGTTGGGGTTGCATTAGGGTTTGGGTTGTATTAAGGTAGGGGTTAAGGTTGTGTTGGGGTTGGGATTTTTTCAAAAGTAAAGAAAAAAAAAAGATGACGATATGGCGACTAGTGCTGAGAGCATGTCACTCGAGCACCCGCAATACATGGTGTATACCCGAGTAACCGATGAAAACCCCAATATCAAGCACTTGTACTCAAGACTAATGACAACTTATTCAATATGATGACCTAATGTTATCAAATTCTGTGTCGTACCTCTGGGTTCAAAATGTTCACAATACCCCTTGATAAAATCCTTGAGGGGTCTAGTTTCCAAAATGGAGTCACTTGTGGGGTGTTTTCACTGTTTAGGCGCATCAGGGGCTCTCCATGGTGTCCCCTCTCAATTCCCGCCAATTTTGTGTTCAAAAAGTCACACCGTGCTCCTTCCCTTCTGAACCCTGCTGTGTGCCCACATATGGGGTATCAGCGTACTCAGGAGAAATTGCACAACAGTTTTTGTGGGTCTATTTTATCCTCTTACCCTTGTGAAAATGAAAATTTGAGGCTAAAAGATCATTTTTGTGGAAAAAGTTAGATTTTTTTATTTTCACGGCTCTATGTTATAAACTTCTGTGAAGCACCTGGGGCTTCAGGGTGCTCACCACACATCTAGAGAAGTTCCTTGAGGGGTCTAATTTCCAAAGTGGGGTCAGTTGTGGGTGTTTTCCACTGTTTAGGCACATCAGGGGCGCCCCAAATGCAACATGGTGTCCTCTAATTATTCAAGCAAATTTTACATTCAAAAAGTCAAATGGCTCTCCTTCCCTTCTAAACCCTGCCGTGCGCCCAAACAGTGGTTTTTCCCAACATATGGAGTATCGGCTTACTCAGGAGAAATTGCACAACAAACTTTGGGGTCCATTTTTTCCTGCTACCCTTGCAAAAATAAAAAAATATGGGTCTAAAGTGTAACATCCCTGGCGGCGTGCTGGCATGGCTTACCATCTCCCACCATGCAAGACCGCCAGCTTACCTATCAGTCCAGGCTGCACACTTTGCTCCAGTACTTGCTGTGTGCGTGTCTCTTGTCTGATTGCTTAGGGCAGTGGTGCTGTTACTGCCTGATTCTTAAAGTTACAGTGTGCACAGTCCTAATGCCTCCCCAGCCTATTGCTGTGAGTCACTGGATACTTAAACCCCCTCCACCCAGTAGGAGGTGCCTGAGCAACACTTTCTTTGAGTGTGTTCTGTGCAACTGAGTTGCCAGGTCCTGTCTTGTATCTTGTCTGTTTCTGCCACCCTGGGGCTGTATACCCAGGCCCGTTACCTGTATCTGTGACTTCTAGTCTGTTCCACCACCCTGGGGGCTGCATACCCAGGCCCGTTACCTGTATCTGTGACGTCTAGTCTGTTTCTGCCACCCTGTGGGCTGAGTTCCCAGGCTCGTTCCTGTATCTTGTTCAGGGTTCAGTTCCTGTCTGAACTGTGTCCTAGCCCATTACCTGTTTGTCCCTATGTCTGTACCTGCCCTTTTCCTGTAGTGTCTGAACCTGCACCTAACTCCAACTTGTCTCTGTACTTCTGTTTGTGAGTTTTGTGTCTACTCGCTACTTCATTGTAAGTACCTTGTGTGTATCTGGTTCTGCTTGTCCCTTTCCCCTGCTTCCGTTTCTGCTTGTCCACCGCACCTGTGGTTTTGCTCTGCTCTGCTTGTCCACCGCCCCTGCGGTTTCGCTCTGCTCTGCTTGTCTACTGCACCTGCGTTTTTGCTCTGTTCTGCTTGTCCACCGCACCTGCGGTTTTGCTCTGCTCTGCTTGTCCTCTGCACCTGCGGTTTCGCTCTTCTCTGTTTGTCCTCCGCACCTGCGGTTTCGCTCTCCTCTGCTTATCCTCCGTGCCTGCAGTTGTGCTCTGCTTGTCCACCTGCGGCTCTGTTCCTGTATCCCAGTCTGTACTGGTCCCTATCCAGCCTGCGTTCCTACCTGCCAGTATATGCCTGTCTGCATACCAGCCATGCCAGCCAGTACCTGCCTGTCTGCATACCAGCCATGCCTGCCAGTACTCGCCTGTCTGCATACCAGCCGTACCTGCCAGTACCCGCCTGTCTGCATACCAGCCGTGCCTTCCCGTTCCTGCATTCCCCGGTGTGGGTCAACAGCTGTGACAGGGGTCTGACCTGGAATAGCACCTGGGCCACCTCCCACGTCCCTCCTCAGACCACGGAGTCGATTAAGCCGCCGTGTGTTCGTGGTCGGATCTGGCGAGGCCCCTAGTCATGCCCCTCCAGGCACTCTTTGGTTCGTGGCCCAGTGGGACCACTAACCACACTCACGCCAGTCAGTCCGGGCGTGAGCATAATATAAAGTAACATTTTTGTGAAAAAAGTTAAATATTAATTTTTTTCTTCCATATTCCAAAAATTCCTGTGAAGAACCTGAAGGGTTAATAAAGTTCTTGAATGTGGTTTTGAGCACCTTGAGGGTGCAGTTTTTAAAATGGTGTCAATTTTGGGTATCTGTCATAAAGACCCCTCAAAGACACTTCAAATGTGATGTGATCCCTAAAAAAATGGTTTGTAAATTTTGTTGGAAAAATTAAAAATCCCTGGTCAACTTTTAACCCTTATAACTTCTTAACAAAAAAAAATTTGGTTCCAAAATTGTGCTGATGTAAAGTAGACATGTGCAAAATGTTATTTATTAACTATTTTGTGTGGCATGTCTCTCTGCAGGAAAATTAAAATTTTGAAAATTGCAAAATTTTCACCAAATTTCTGATTTTTTCACAAATAAACACAAGTCATATCGAAGAAATTTTACCACCATGATGAAGTACAATATGTCACAAAAAAGTCTCAGAAGCAGTGGGATCCTTTGAAGCGTGTAAAAGCGTGTAAAAATTGGCCTGGTCATTAATGTGCAAACCACCTTCGGGGGTAAAGGGGTTAAGTAAACTAAAATTTAATTTTTATTTAAAATTTTCTAAATTTCAGGGTAATTTATGAAGGATAAAAGAACTGCCAAAAAATAGATGGAAGAGGCACTCAGATACACCCTGTATTAGACATAAAGGAGGGCCTCATACACATTATGTTCAAAGTGTCATGTAGTTTTACTACTAAACTCATAAAGGCTATACACTAAGTGCAAATCCTGCCAAAAATTACAAGCAGGGTCATCCTTACACCCTTGAAGGCACCAACTGTAGTGCCTCATCCAAATATTGTGAACAAAGTGTAGTTGTGGTACACTCATAAAAGCTCTGTGTAGCGTCGGCGTCCCTGCCTCCTGCTAGGCAGGGACGCTGTTCCCCTCACCTCTCCACTCCGTGTCCGGCGTCTTCCTCCCGCTCTGCTAGCAGCGCGCGCTCCTTCCCGGCCACGGTGCTTAGGGCGCGCGCGCGCTCCCCCTCTCTTAAAGGGGCCGCGCGCGCCGTCCTAAGGAGTCCCCGGCCAATGGAGGACTTCACCATATATAAGGCACCTCCTCCAAAATGGAGGTGCTCGAGCAATGTTGTAGCACAGTTCATCACTCTGCTTCAGCCCTCCGGTCCCGTTTCCAGTTACCTGCCAGTTACCTGCCAGTTTCCTGTCTGATACCTGCCTGTTTCGTGTCAACCTGCTACTATTCCTGCGGTCCGACAGTCTGCCTACCAGCCCTGCCAGTCTGTCTATGGATCCGTCTGCCCGCTCACCTGGGAGCGCACATCTGCTACCTGCCTGCTAGCCTACCTGGAGGCTCCGCCGTCACGTGCTGTGACCACCAGCCTGTCCAGAGACTCTTGCCCGCTCACCTGGGAGCTCTCACCTTCTACCTGTCTGCTAGCCTACCTGGAGGCTCCGCCGTCACGTGCTGTGACCACCAGCCTGTCCAGAGACTCTTGCCCGCTCACCTGGGAGCGCTCACCTTCTACCTGTCTGCTAGCCTACCTGGAGGCTCCGCCGTCACGTGCTGTGACCACCTGCCTGTCCAGAGACTCTTGCCCGCTCACCTGGGAGCGTCCACCTGCTACCAGCCTGCTTGCCTACCTGGAGGCTCTGCCGTCACTTGCCGTGACCACCCGCCTGTCAAGAGACTGTCCCGGTCACTTGCCGTGACCACCTGCCCGTTTACCCAGAGAATGTCCCGGTCACTTGCCGTGACCACCTGCCCGTTTACCCAGAGACTGTCCCGGTCACTTGCCATGACCACCTGCCCATTTACCCAGAGACTGTCCCGGTCACTTGCCGTGACCACCTGCCCGTTTTCCCAGAGACTGTCCCTGTCACTTGCTGTGATTACCTGCCCGTCTTCCCTGGGCGCCACCCGCTTCCTTACAAGGGCCGCCCCCTTGTATAGTTGCTCAGAGGTTCCGCCTCCCAGACCCGTTACAGTTTGCTCGGGCCATGGAACCCGGTGGCACCCAAGCTCCCTCGCTCTCGGACCTATGTCATGAACTGTCCCGTCAGAGGTCCCAACAGGAGTCCATCCTGGGTCACCTGCGGAATGTCAACTCTCGCCTGGACACTCTGACTGCTCCACCAGCAACCACCGCTAGCGTCATGACCCGCAACCCGGCAGCGCCGCTGCCCACCAATACCTTGGTATCCTGCCCCGGACCCCGGCTTTCTGCACCTCCTCGCTTCGCTTCGGAGGCGACCCCGCTCAAGCACGGGGCTTCATAAACCAGTGCACCCTGCACTTTGAACTCCTGTCCCACCAGTTTATCTCCGACCGGGCCAAAGTTGCCTTCATCATGTCTCATCTCACGGGGGAGGCACTGGCTTGGCTAAATCCTCTATGGGAGAGAGGAGACCTCCTGGTGTCCGACCTGCCAGCCTTTCTCACGGCTTTCCGGAAAGTCTTCGACGAACCCGGACGGAAGACCTCATCCGCATCGTCTCTGCTACGCCTCCGTCAAGGAGATCTCACCGTGGGCCAATATGCCATACGGTTCCGTAACCTTGCTTCGGAGCTGGCCTGGGATAGCGACGCCCTGGTGTCTGTCTTCTGGGAGGGTCTGTCCGGCCGTATTAAAGATGAACTTGCCGGTCGGGACATTCCTACCACTCTCGACGACTTGATAACACTTGCCACCCGTATTGACATCCGGTTCCAGGAGCGCGCCAAAGAGGTCACCCGTGAGAGGGGTTTCCACGTCTAGCCCCTACTTTCCAGAAACCCGTCACTCCCTCCGTTACTCCCCAGGCACACTCACCTGAGCCTATGCAGGTCGACCAGACCAAGATGGTCAAAACCCGTCAAGACTCACGCCATGCCGAGGGGAGCTGCTTCTACTGTGGCAGTAAGGAGCACCGGATCCGTTCCTGCCCTGAGAGATCGGGAAACGCCTGTGTCTAGGGTCGCTCAGAGAGGTCGCCCTAGACAAAAGTAAACCCTCTCCATCTCTGATGCTGTCAGTCTCTATCACCTGCGGAGAGAACCGCTATTTCGAACTGGCTCAACTTGACTCAGGAGCTGCTGGTAATCTCATCTCTCAATCCCTGGTAGAGAGGTACCGCATTCCTACCAAACCTCTGGCCGTACCTTTATCTGTCACCGCCGTGGATGGGGGCCTCTTACCACATCCTATCCAACTCATCACAGAATCCATAACTCTGCAGGTGGGAATGCTGCATTCTGAGAGCATCTCCTTTCATGTTCTACCTGGACTCTCTCACGCACTCTTGCTGGGTCTACCTTGGCTCCAGAAACATGCACCCGTGCTTGACTGGCAGACCGGAGAGGTCCTTCGCTGGGGACAGGACTGCCATAAGACTTGTCTAGTTCCCGTTCATCCTGCTCGTCCTTCTCCTACCCCAGTCAATCTACCCGGTCTACCGGCTCCCTATTGATGTCTTCAATAAAAAAGAAGCAGAGACATTACCCCCTCATAGACCATATGACTGTCCAATCGACCTGATACCCGGCTCTACTCCTCCCCGTGGGCGTATCTACCCTTTGTCCGCAGCAGAGACCTGGTCCATGTCTGAATATATTGAGGAGAATCTGGCCCGGGGATTTATCCGGAAATCTACCTCCCCGGCGGGAGCAGGCTTCTACTTCGTCAAAAAGAATGACGGCTCACTCCGTCCATGTATAGATTATAGAGGCCTTAACCAGATTACAGTGAAGAATAAATACCCCCTCCCGCTCATTCCTGAATTATTTGACCGCCTGAGGGGGGCTAGAATCTTCACCAAACTGGACCTCCGTGGGGCGTATAACCTGGTCCGTATCCGTCAGGGGGATGAATGGAAGACGGCATTCAACACCCTGGACGGCCACTATGAATATCTGGTAATGCCCTTTGGTCTCTGTAACGCTCCCGCCGTCTTTCAAGAGTTGGTCAATGACATCTTCCGGGACCTTCTCTACTCCTGCGTAGTGGTGTACCTGGACAACATCTTGGTCTTCTCTCCGGATCTCCAGACTCACCGGAGGGATGTTCGTCAGGTCCTGCTCAGGCTCAGGCAGAACCACCTCTATGCTAAATATGAGAAGTGCCTCTTTGAGCAGATCTCGCTTCCGTTTTTGGGCTACATAATTTCTCAGACCGGCCTACGAATGGATCCTGAGAAACTGTCTGCCATTGAGAAGTGGCCTCGACCAGAGGGGTTGAAGGCTATTCAGCGGTTCCTGGGCTTCGCCAACTATTACCGCCTCTTTATACCGCACTTCTCTTCCCGGACTGCCCCAATTTCCGCGCTCACCCGTAAGGGCACTAATCCCAGAGAATGGCCGCCCGCAGCAGAGGAAGCCTTTCTTTCCTTAAAACAGGCTTTCTCTTCCGCCCCGGTGCTGCATCGCCCGGACGGCAACAAGCAGTTCTTCCTGGAAGTTGATGCCTCCTCCTCTGGAGCCGGAGCGGTACTTACCCAAAAATCGTCTTCCGGGAGAATGGTAACTTGCGGCTTCTTCTCCAAACTCTTCTCCTCTTCTGAGCGCAACTATTCTATTGGAGACCGAGAGTTATTGGCCATTAAGCTGGCTTTGGAGGAGTGGCGTTACCTGCTCGAGGGGGCTCTTCACCCGGTAATAATTTACACTGACCACAAGAACTTGGCTTACCTCCAGAGTGCCCAGAGACTTAACCCGCGCCAAGCCCGGTGGTCCTTGTTTTTTGCTCGCTTTGATTTTGTTCTTCATTTTCGCCCGGCTGACAAAAACATCAAAGCGGACGCCTTGTCCCGATCCTTTCTGGTGTCTGATCTCGAGGAGGAACCTAAACATATCATCGATCCCGCCAGAGTAATGCAGGTGGCTCCCGTGAGTCTAAATCGTCTCCCTCCCGGTAAGACGTTCGTCACTGTACCTGATCGGGAGAAGATCCTACACTGGGGTCACTAGTCTAAACTTGCTGGCCACGCCGGTCAGAAAAAGACCCTCCAGCTTATTACCCGGCACTACTGGTGGCCTACCCTGCACAAGGACGTAATAGACTTTGTTTCTGCCTGTGTGTCCTGCGCCCGCAACAAGGTTCCGAGACACCTGCCAGCCGGTCGCCTCCTTCCGCTTCCTGTACCTGCTGCCCCCTGGCAGCATATAGCTATGGACTTCATAACAGATCTCCCTGTCTCTGCCGGTTGTACAGTCATTTGGGTGGTCGCTGACTGCTTTTCCAAAATGGCCCATTTCATTCCCCTGCCAGGCCGCCCGTCTGCACCCGAGCTGGCTAAAGACTTTATCCGCCACATCTTCCGTCTTCATGGCCTGCCTCTCCACATCGTGTCGGATCGTGGGGTTCAGTTCACCTCACGCTTCTGGAGAGCCACATGTAAACTGCTAGACGTCACCTTGGACTTCTCCTCCGATTACCATCCACAGTCCAATGGTCAAGTGGAGCGGATCAATCAGATCCTGACCAGTTACCTCTGGCACTTCATTAATGCCCACCATTCAGACTGGGTGGATCTCCTGCCATGGGCCGAATTCTCTTACAACAATCACGAGAGCGAATCTTCCTCCAAATCCCCGTTTTTTGTAGTCTTCGGTCAGCATCCTCGGATCCCATTTCCCGTCTCCACCTCGGTGGATAATCCGGCTGCGGAATCTCTCGTTAGCGAATTTTCCTCCATTTGGGAGAGTACCCGATCCGCACTCCTTCAGTCGTCCGAGCGGATGAAAAAACACGCTGACAAAAAACGCCTGGATCCTCCACAATTCCGTCCTGGAGATAAAGTCTGGCTCTCGTCCAAGTATGTCCGGCTCAAGATTCCCTCCTACAAGTTAGGGCCTCAGTTCATCGGCCCACTGGAGGTTATCAATAGTGTTGAGCCACCCCCGTTGTGTTCGGGTTCGGTTCGGTTCGTCGAACACCGGGATGTTCGAGGAACTGTTCGTCAAACTGTTCATCGAACACCTTAGAACACCGTCGAACACCGTTAAAACCAATGGCAGGCAAACAAAAACACATAGAAACACATAGAAAACACCTTCAAAGGTGTCCAAAAGCTGACAAACTGCTCAGAAGACGCTCTCTTTAAAAAAGCCGGCCGGCAATTCAGCAGCGGCATACACCGGTACCCGACAATTTAGACAAGAAGGAATAGAGCATCACACATAGATTAGATAGATAGAAACATGTCAGTCACACATATAAGAAGCACAGTGACAGTGTTGCTTATTGTACTTGTCATTTAGTGTAAAGGATTTATTTAAAAAAATAATAGTGTTTTCGTGCACCGTCTCTTTAAAAAAGCCGGCCGGCAATTCAGCATCTTTACCCGACAATTTATAGCAGAAAGAATAGAGCTTCACACATAGATAGATATAAACATGCCAATCACATATATAATAAGTACAGTGATAGTGTTGCTTACTGTACTTGTCATTTAGTGTAAAGGATTTATTTAAAAAAATAATAGTGTTTTCATGCACTGTCTCTTTAAAAAAGCCGGCCGGCAATTCAGTACCCGACAATTTAGAATAGAAAGAATAAAGAATCACACATAGATTAGATAGATAGAAACATGTCAGTCACATATATATGAAGTACAGTGACAGTGTTGCTTACTGTACTTGTCATTTAGTGTAAAGGATTTATTAAAAAAAATAATACTGTTTTCATGCACTGTCTCTTTAAAAAAGCCGGCCGGCAATTCAGTATCTGTACCCGATAATTTAGAATAGAAGGAATAGAGAATCACACATAGATTAGATAGATAGAAACGTGTAAGTCACATATATATGAAGTACATTGACAGTGTTGCTTACTGTACTTGTCATTTAGTGTAAAGGATTTATTAAAAAAAATAATAGTGTTTTCATGCACCGTCTCTTTAAAAAAGCCGGCCGGCAATTCAGCAGCGGTACCCGAAAATTTAGAACAGAAAGATAGAGCATCACACATAGATTAGATAGATAGAAACATGTCAGTCACATATATAAGAAGTACAGTGACAGTGTTGGTTACTGTACTTGTCATTTAGTGTTAAAATAAAGGATTTATTAAAAAAAAAATTGGCGTGGGGGTCCCCGTAATTTTAGGCTCTAGCGGAGGTTAAGCAGACGGCTGGGGCAGATGTTTGAAGCCTGGGAAGGGGGTAATACCCACGGAGCTTCCCAGGCTACTAATATCAGCCCCCAGCTGAATACCTAGCCTTTACTAGCTATTAAAATGGGGGACCCCCCCAAAAAAATGACGTGGGGTCCCCCCTATTTTAATAGCTAGCAAAGGCTAGGCAGACAGCTGGGGGCTGATATTAATAGCCCAGGAAGGGTACCATGAATATTGGCCCCCTCCCAGGCTAGAAACACCAGCCGTCAGTCGCCCCAGAAATGGCACATCCATAGGATGCGCCAATTCTGGCACTTAGCCTCGCTCTTCCCACTGCCCTGTAGCGGTGGCAGTGGGGTAATAGGGTTGGGGTTGATGTCAGCTTATAATGCCAGCTGACATCAAGCCCAGGTTAGTAATGGAGAGGCGTCTATAAGACACCCCCATTACTAACCCCATAGTGAAAGTTAAAAAAAAAACACAAACACCCAGAATAAAGTCCTTTAATTGAAATAAAGACACAATCCTTTATTGTTCTAAATTAAACCATACTTACCGTCACGCCCATTCCAGCTGAAGCCAACGATCTCCTGCAATAAAAGAAAAATAATAAAGCAACCTCATCCTTACCTTTCCATGGTTCCTAGGACAGCTTCAGCTCTGCTACATCGAGATGACAGGCTGGACCGCAGGAGAACGCTGCCATCCAGCCTGTCATCCCGCAGACACTGAGAAGCGCAGGCTTGCTTGCGCTCCTCAGTGTCTGGCTGTGACGGCATCCAGATGAGCCGAGGTCATGTCCAATGAACTCAGCTCACCTCATGTACGTCACTTACAGCGTGGAAGAATTCTCCTGCACTCAGGGCTTCAGCGTGAGAATTCTCCCACGCTGTCAGTGACGTACATGAGGTCAGCTGAGTTCAATGGACATGAATGAGCTCACCTCATGCACGTCACTGACAGCGTGGGAAAATTCTCCTGCACTCAGCGCTTCAGCGTGAGAATTTTCCCACGCTGTCAGTGACGTGCATGAGGTGAGCTCATTCATGTCCAATGAACTCGGCTCACCTCATGCACGTCACTGACAGCGTGGGAAAATTCTCACGCTGAAGCGCTGAGTGCAGGAGAATTCTCCCACGCTGTCAGTGACGTGCATGAGTTGAGCCGAGTTCATTGTCGGCTCATCTGGATGCCGTCACAGCGAGACACTGAGGAGCGCAAGCATGCCTGCGCTTCTCAGTGTCTGCGGGATGACAGGCTGGATGGCAGCGTTCTGCTGCGGTCCAGCCTGTCATCTCGATGTAGCAGAGCTGAAGCTGTCGTGGGAACCATGGAAAGGTAAGGATGAGGTTGCTTTATTATTTTACTTTTATTGCAGGAGATCGTTGGCTTCAGCTGGAATGGGCGTGACGGTAAGTATGGTTTAATTTAGAACAATAAAGGATTGTGTCTTTATTTCAATTAAAGGACTTTATTCTGGGTGTTTGTGTTTTCTTTTAACTTTGACTATGGGGTTAGTAATGGGGGTGTCTTATAGACGCCTCTCCATTACTAACCTGGGCTTGATGTCAGCTGGCATTATAAGCTGACATCAACCCCAGCCCTATTACCCCACTGCCACCGCTACAGGGCAGTGGGAAGAGCGAGGCTAAGTGCCAGAATTGGCGCATCCTATGGATGCGCCATTTCTGGGGCGGCTGACGGCTGGTGTTTCTAGCCTGGGAGGGGGCCAATATTCATGGGACCCTTCCTGGGCTATTAATATCAGCACCCAGCTGTCTGCCTAGCCTTTGCTAGCTATTAAAATAGGGGGGACCCCACGTCATTTTTTTGAGGGGGTCTCCCATTTTAATAGCTAGTAAAGGCTAGGTATTCCGCTGGGGGCTGATATTAGTAGCCTGGGAAGCTCCGTGGGTATTACCCCCTTCCCAGGCTTCAAACATCTGCCCCAGCCGTCTGCTTAACCTCCGCTAGAGACTAAAATTAAGGGGAACTCCACGCCAATTTTTTTTTAAATAAATCCTTTATTTTAACACTAAATGACAAGTACAGTAATCAACACTATCACTGTACTTCTTATGTATGTGACTGACATGTTTCTATCTATCTAATCTATGTGTGATTCTCTATTCTTTCTATTCTAAATTGTCGGGTACCGCTGCTGAAATGCCGGCCGGCTTTTTTAAAGAGACAGTGCATGAAAACACTATTATTTTTTTTAATAAATCCTTTACACTAAATGACAAGTACAGTAAGCAACACTGTCACTGTACTTCATATATATGTGACTGACATGTTTCTATCTATCTAATCTATGTGTGATTCTCTATTCTTTCTATTCCAAATTGTCGGGTACCGCTGCTGAATTGCCGGCCGGCTTTTTTAAAGAGACGGTGCATGAAAACACTATTATTTTTTTTAATAAATCCTTTACACTAAATGACAAGTACAGTAAGCAACACTGTCACTGTACTTCATATATATGTGGCTGACATGTTTCTATCTATCTAATCTATGTGTGAAGCTCTATTCTTTCGGTTCTAAATTGTCGGGTACCGGTGTATGCCGCTGATGAATTGCCGACTTTTCATGTTTCACTGTTGGCACTGTTCCCATCGATTTGGGCATTCACTGTAATGCCACAACCACCATGGCTGTGGCATTACAGTGAGTGGCAGACAATCCCTGCATGATTGGTGCTCTAAATAGCGCCAGACATGCAGGACAAGCTTTTGGTGCACGAACAGTTATCGAACATAACCTCGAACAGCCGAATTTTTTGCAAATCGTTCGGGTTCGTCGAACAACTCGAACACCGCCCAAAACAGCTCGAATTTGAGATTGGCGAACAGTTCTAGTCGAACACCGCTCATCTCTAGTTATCAAACAGATCAACCCGGTGGCCTATAAATTGAAACTCCCGGCCAACTTGCGGATCCCTAACTCCTTCCATGTATCTCTCCTCAAACCCGTGGTACTTAACTTTTTTTCCAAGTCTACAGGTACGCCTCCTGCTCCGGTTTCAGCTGAAGACGAATTTGAGGTAGAGAACATTCTGGCCACCAAAAGGGTAAGAGGAAAGACCTTTTTTCTGGTAGATTGGAAGGGGTTTGGTCCTGAGGAGAGAACGTGGGAGGCCCGGAGAACATCCATGCCCCTCTCATCCTTGCTAAATTTCTGTCTGGCCTAAAAAATGGGGGCCTAAAGGGGGGGGTACTGTAGCGTCGGCGTCCCTGCCTCCTGCTAGGCAGGGACGCTGTTCCCCTCACCTCTCCGCTCCGTGCCCGGCGTCTTCCTCCCGCTCTGCTAGCAGCGCGCGCTCCTTCCCGGCCACGGTGCTTAGGGCGCGCGCGCGCTCCCCCTCTCTTAAAGGGGCCACGCGCGCCGTCCTAAGGAGTCCCCGGCTAATGGCCGGAGGACTTCACCATATATAAGGCACCTCCTCCAAAATGGAGGTGCCCGAGCAATGTTGTAGCACAGTTCATCACTCTGCTTCAGCCCTCAGGTCCCGTTTCCAGTTACATGCCAGTTACCTGCCAGTTTCTTGTCTGATACCTGCCTGTCTCGTGTCAACCTGCTACTATTCCTGTGGTCCGACAGTCTGCCTACCAGCCCTGCCAGTCTGTCTATGGATCCGTCTGCCCGCTCACCTGGGAGCGCACATCTGCTACCTGCCTGCTAGCCTACCTGGAGGCTCCGCCGTCACGTGCTGTGACCACCAGCCTGTCCAGAGACTCTTGCCCGCTCACCTGGGAGCGCTCACCTTCTACCTGTCTGCTAGCCTACCTGGAGGCTCCGCAGTCACGTGCTGTGACCACCAGCCTGTCCAGAGACTCTTGCCCGCTCACCTGGGAGCGCTCACCTTCTACCTGTCTGCTAGCCTACCTGGAGGCTCCGCCGTCACGTGCTGTGACCACCTGCCTGTCCAGAGACTCTTGCCCGCTCACCTGGGAGCGTCCACCTGCTACCAGCCTGCTTGCCTACCTGGAGACTCTGCCGTCACTTGCCGTGACCACCCGCCTGTCAAGAGACTGTCCTGGTCACTTGCCGTGACCACCTGCCGTTTACCCAGAGACTGTCCCGGTCACTTGCCGTGACCACCTGCCCGTTTACCCAGAGACTGTCCCGGTCACTTGCCGTGACCACCTGCCCGTTTACCCAGAGACTGTCCCGGTCACTTGCCGTGACCACCTGCCTGTTTTCCCAGAGACTGTCCCTGTCACTTGCTGTGACTACCTGCCCGTCTTCCCTGGGCGCCACCCGCTTCCTTACAAGGGCCGCCCCCTTGTATAGTTGCTCAGAGGTTCCACCTCCCAGACCCGTTACACTCTGCACAGAGAGGGGATCTCATCTACATGTAGAAATACAGGGTGGTCCAAAAGTAGGTGGACAGAAAGTGTGGTAAGGTTATGAAGGGGGAGATTTATCAAACATGGTGTAAAGTGAAACTGGCTTAGTTGCCCTTAGCAACCAATCAGATTCCACTTTTCATTCCTCACAGACTCTTTGGAAAATGTTTCACAGATCTAGTTTTCACAGATAGATCTCCCCCAAATCTATTTTCTTTTCAGATAATTCAGATAACACATAATGGCAAATAATTTAAATACAGATCAAAGAAAATGTATTTTAACAGAGTATTGGAAATCTCAAAATGCTGAAACTGTTAGAGCAAATTGGGTTGAAACATATGGTAATCAAGCCCCAAAGACACAAACCATTTACCGCATTTGTAATAAATTCAATGCCACTGGCTCAATCCTTAATGCTCCAAAAACTGGTCAACCCAAAACAGTCTGTACAAAAGAAAATAAACAACTTGTTGCTGAAACATTTGTTCAGAGTCGAAAAAAGTCCACCAGAAGAGCCTCTTTGGAATTGGGAATTTCACGTACTTCTATCATGCGAATCCTGAAATCTATTGGGAGAAAATCTTATCGTCCACGTCTAATTTATGGTTTATTGGAGGATGATCCCGACAGGCGGCTGCAATTTAGTGAGATTATGCTTAACGAAATTGAAGAAAATCCAGTAATTTTAGATAATATTATGTGGAGTGATGAAGCTTCTTTCAAATTATCCGGCCATATTAACAGACATAATTGTATTTACTGGTATAATGAGAACATGCATTTAACATTAGAGCAGCAAATAAATGAGCCTGGTGTCAATGTTTGGGGTGGTATTTCAAGTTCTGGTGCTTTTGGATCAATACTTTTTGATGGAACAGTCACAGGAGATAAGTATCTCAAAATTCTAATGAATCAAGTTGTTCCCCAGTTACAGCAACAGCCTAATTCAAATGACCTTTATTTCCAACAAGATGGGGCCCCTCCACATTATTCAAGAGTAGTCCTCGAGTATCTTGATGAAACATTTCCTAATAAATGGTTTGTCTGAAGAAGCCCACTTGATTGGCCGGCACATTCACCAGACTTTTTCTTTTGGGGAGTACTCAAGGACAAAGTTTATAGTCCAAAACCAAAAAGTGTCAGTGATTTGAAAAATTACATAAGAGATGCATTTCAAGAAATTAATACCCAAAGAGACTTGTGCAAAAAAGTTTGTCGAAGCGTAAGAGGCAGACTTCAAAGCTGTGCAAATTGTAATGGAAAACAGTTTGATCACCTGCGATGATAAAATTTAAGGGCTTCTGTATTATTGTTCAGAATAAAATTTAATTGTCAATGTGATGCTTGTGTTAGTAAATATAATTTTATATATAAATCAAAATAAATGTAATTATTTTCTGGCCACCTACTTTTGGACCACCCTGTATATGTGTGGTCAGTATAAAGGACTAGCACATTACTTATTCCTTCCAAAGACCATACTAAGCACAAGGGGGTACTCATTACGGGTGTAGGAAAGGCGATTCCGGCGCCTAAACAGGAAAGGGTTCTTTACAGTCAGAGCAGTCAGACTGTGGAATGCCCTACCACAAGAGGTAGTGATGGCAAACACTATAACAGCTTTCAAAAAAGAGCTGGATGATTTCCTCCATACACATAACATTGTGGGTTACAGTCAAATTAGATACAATGTTACAACTATAGTAGTAAATTTAGTATGGTATCAGTAACGTAACTAGCAATATACAGTAATTAGGTTTGATTCAGGGTTCTAGGACTGATCGCCTTTTCTCAAGAAAGTCAATAAGGAATTTTTCCCCTGTGACACAAGTTGGCTGAAGGTGTCCTGGGGTTTTGCCTACTTCTGGATCAACATATTTAGGCATAGGGATTTCAGCAATACCATTATTAGTATCACAAGAGTAATACAAAATATAAAACTAATTTAAAAAATGTAATTATATACAGGTACATTTTTTATTGTAAAAGTGCAGCAATAATAAAAATGGTAGTAATAATATTAATACATTTGTGAGGCCTAGTCCCAGTTAGTTAGTAAGTTTGTGTAGTATTAGCGTAGGGAGTTACTATGTTACTATGTTACAGTGCAAAGCCTGCCAAAAATTACAAGCAGGGTCACCCATGAAGGCACAAACTGTAGTACCTCATTCGAATATTGTGAACAAAGTATAGTTCTGATACTCCTACACTCGTAAAAGCTCTGTACACAGTGCAAAGCCTGCCAAAGATTACAAGCAGTGTCATCAATACACCCTTGAAGGCACCAACTGTAGTGCCTTAATCAAATATTAAAAATGTATATTTGTGGCACTTAACATTCATAAAGACTTTGCACACAGTGCAAATCCAGTAAACAATAAGGAGGGTCATCCAGTCATCCTTATGTGATGACTGGTCCCAAACTCTTCTATGGACTCCCATCTCCACTGCCGGTCAAACATAATGACCTCCCCCCAGGATGCCAAGGACTGTTAGTATGATGGATCAGCATCAGCACCAGTTTCAACACTGAACGACTCTGATTAGTTAAACTGTGCACACACAGACCTGGATAACTGCTCTCTCTCTCCAATCACAACTGTTCTTGAGCTGTGCAATAGCGTCAGTATGGTTAGTGTGACGGCGCCTGTCCTTTGATAACCTCTGTTGAGGTAATGCGGCCAGCCAGTCACAGTAATGTCATCACCAAGGTGGCTACGGCATTACAGTGACTGGCAGGCAATCCCCGCATGTTTATTGGCTGTGTAACAGGCGCTAAACACGCGGGCCACTGATTCGAGTTTCAAATATGAGCAACAGCCAATGCTTGTTGAGTGTCGAGCACATCCGAGCACCCAGGTACTCAAGCAATATCCAAGTATCACCGAGCTGGTTCGCTCATCCCTAACAGATTCCCTTTAAAAATCAATGGTGCTTTTTTAAGACCCTAGTTTTACTTAACCATCTTTCCCCCTATTTTTAATCGTTTTCTCCATTTTTGCATCCCCGCTTTCCAAGAGTTTTATCTTTTTTTCCTGTTGTGAAATGACTGTTTATTGAAGGCTGAGTTGTAATATACACATTATACTGTAGAATGACTCTGGAAATCTTTAGATAGGGAATATTTATTGATATTATTCAGAGAATAGGAGTAGAGTGTTATTGTACACTATATCCTATATTTTGGATGATACTAATAATTATTCACTATCTAAAGATTGCTGGAATCATTAAAAATTTTGATTAAATGAGTGGGAGCCTACCCGAGCACCTACATACCTTAGGAGTGCTGTATATCCTCAAATATATGTTATATACACACTATTGAGATTCAGCTCCGATTGTTGATTCCAGTGGTCATCACAAGACCTTAAGTATGAATACAAAGAAAGAGAGAGCGCAAAGACCAATAGAGTTTCACCTGTAGACATAGGAATGAATAATAAAAAGGTGGTGCTCACCTGGTTTGGTTGTGTAAGGACACAACCACCATAACGTATAAAAAGCAGCTGCAGCGGTCCTCCAATGGGTGTCCCACAGGACCAGAATAAATCCAAAGGCGGTGAAAGTAGAGATATATGTCCGCGCCGCTGAAAGATCCTCAAGTCAGGAACATGTAATAATATCCTTGTTTATTGGTAAATGCCTACGCGTTTCTGGGTGTTCCACACCCCTTCATCAGGGCACCAACAGATATATCAATGTATGCACTGAAACACTCCATGTATATACAGACAGCAAATGAAAAAAAAGGGTTCAAAAAGGAAGAGCAGAAAAAAACCAAACATAACCATTGCACCTGAGGCCGTGTGCAAAAGAGAGAAAAAAAAAAAAGGGGGCAAAAATATAATGTTGGACAGAAAAGTATAAATAATCAAAGGTATCAGTCAAATGGAGTAATTACATAAAAGCAATATTACTTACTAACAAGTAAGTGTACACATTAGGTAAGAACAAAATAAATATGTGTATAACATTAAAAACTCTAATGAGAATACACCCATCAGATATCGTTCCATAAAGGGAGATGGAACTGGAAAGAACAAAATAAAATAAAAAAAATAAAAAGTACCCCCATATAAAATATAGCTAGTAGTATCCTCTGTCAACGGAGCAATAGTGCAAGGAACAGGTTATCTGACATATGTCATGTAGTGACGTAGAGACCTAATGTGTAGTAATAGGATCCTGAGAAAACGCCGCAATGTAGTATAAAGACTGCGGCTTAAATACAGGAGATACACAGACAGGTAGTGAATCACCTGACGTGCGGAGGCGTGGAAGGAGAGAGGTGTGTGATAGTAGCATCCAGCAGAGCGCTGCGATGCGGGTTCGAATTATACTACTCCCAGAAGGAAAACATAAAAGAGGGAATATTTATAATAGCATACATGATTTTAGAGGAACACCATATTTGTGTCAAAAAACTATGATAAATGAAAAACCAAGGATTTATGTGTATATATGTGAAAAACAATATTATTTATAGATCTTGTGAATAACACAATAAAAAGGAATAGTAATACAATAAGGAAGTAATTATGAAAATAGAAAAACTTATACATTAACTATAAAAAAAACTTCAGAAACATCATTCAGACCAAAGGGCTTAAGAGTATTCAGTCTGTAAATCCAATAAATTTCCTTTCTGTTTAGTTCTTGGAGCCTATTAGGATAATTCTCAGGAATTTGATCAATAGGGCTGATTTTTAGATTCAGAAAATCTTTATTATGCACCATTGTGCAGTGTCCAGAAAGACCTTGTTTTAAAAACCCTTTAAGAACATTATGCCTATGGGAGTTGAGGCGTAGATGGAGGGGCTGTATCGTTCTCCCCACATATTGTTTATTACAACTGCATTCTATCAGATAAATAACAAAGGTAGAATTGCAGGTGAGATATTTATTGATCTCAAAACTCTCCATATTAGTATTTGATTGAAAGTGAGTAAGACCATGCGTAATACTTTTACAGCATAGACAATTTTTGTTGCCACATTTAAAAACCCCTTTACGGGATGTTACAGGAGTCATACTGTTGTTCTTTGTCATATCCCTTATCCTACTTGGAGCTATGATGTTTCTTAGTGTGGGGGCACGCCTAAAAGTAATACCCGTTTTTTTAGGCAAGATCTTTTTCAGTATGGGATCATCCAGAAGAATTTTCCAGTTATCTTCTAGTATTTTTCGTATTTGTCCATGAGATTTGTTGTAGGAAGTTATGAAGTTCAAGGAATAATTACTCTCCTTGGGATTTTTAGTTTTTTCTTTACCTATCAATAGACTATCCCTATTTTCTATATTTAAAGCCTCCAGATATGCTTTTTTAATTAGATTACCGGGGTATCCTTGGTTTTTGAACCTGTTAATAAGAGTGCTAGATTGCACTATAAAATCATCTTTGTGAGTACAATTCTTTCTAATCCTATAGAATTGGTTTCTAGGAATATTTTTTAGTCATTTAGAGTAATGGCCGCTTTTAAAATTAATATAGCTGTTTGTGTCAACATCTTTAAAATATGTTTTTGTGCAAAGATTCTCTCCTATTGGAAATAATGTGAGATCCAAAAAATTGATAGTCTCAGGATTAACATAGGGTGTAAAAGAGAGACCCCAAAGGTTTCCATTCAGATGATTTAGAAACTCTGCCGGACCAACAAGTTCAGCATCCCAGATAATGATCAAGTCATCAATGTACCGTTTATAAAGAATGATGTTCACAAAAAAAGGGGAGTTATAAATATATTTTTTTTCGAAGAGACCCATAAAAAGATTAACGTATGTAGGTGCTATTTTAGACCCCATCGCTGTACCTGATACCTGATGATACATTTTATCTCTAAAAGTGAAATAGTTGGTGTTCAATATAAACGACAACCCTTCAAGTAAAAAATCCCTTTGTGTAACCATAAGCCTATTATCTAGATCTAAGAAGTGCCTAAAAGCCGCAAGGCCAATTGTGTGTTCTATATTGGAATATAAAGATGCTACATCTAAAGTGATGAAAGTATAAGTGTCTTTCCATTTGACCTCTTTTATTAAATTAATCAAATGTGCGGAGTCCCTAAGGAAGCTATCCAGATGCAATACATGTATTTTCATAATTTTATCAATGTATTCAGACAATTTACTCGTAAGCGAGCCAATACCTGAAATAATAGGTCTACCAGGGGGATTTTTTTGATTTTTATGTAATTTGGGTAGAGGGTAGAAGAAGGTGGTATTGGGACTCCTAATGGTCAGGAATTTTTTCTCTGTTTCATTAATGCTCTTGTTAGCAAAGGCCTGATTAATTCTTGTAGTATATTCCTTAATTAAATCAAAGGAGGGATCAATATGAATATTTTTATAATATTTAGTATCTGACAAAATATTGTTGGCTTCTTTGACATAATCATCATAATTCTGTATAACAATAGCCCCCCCTTTGTCTGCTGAACGAATAATGATGTCTTTATTCTCCCTGAGAGATTTAATGGCCATTTTTTCTTTTTTTGAGATGTTTATTTTATCGTTTTTTAGAAAAAAAGGTTTATCATTAATCCTTTTGAACTGACTAATCAAAAGATCACTAAAGGTACTAAGATGGTGTGTTTTACTCTCTAGAGGATAAAAATGTGATTTTCCTCTCAAATCCAGATGTAAACCTCCTTCAATTTCACTTTCTTTTTTTATAGTCATATTTTTATCCGGAGCTATTGCAGCTTTTATTGCAAAGTGTCTTTTAAGGGTTAATTTCCTTATAAAGACTTGAGTGTCTAAAAATAAATCAAAGTCTTTGGGAGTGTCAGTTGGACAGAAGGAAAGACCCTTACTTAAAATGAGTTTTTCATCATGTGTGAGTGAATATGAGGACAAATTAAAAATGTTTCCAAAATCCATGGTCTTGTCTAGTTCCTTGGATCTATTTTTTCTTTCTTTTTTCCTTTGCCCTCCTCTACACCCTCTTCGGATTTTTTTCTTTTTATAGTCTTTTTTGGAAAAAAATGATCTATCCTTCCCTTTATGGGCAGTGCTGAGGGTAAAAAAGGCACTGAGCAAGTTGCCCCTGTGTTGGAATTATCGACAATATGATCCCTGGTAGAGGGCCCAGGGATCTCGGTATCTGGGGGGGTGTTGCTGAGGTCAATATTTTCATGTATAGAGAAATCCAGTAATTCTCCAATTGGAGGGTCCTCCCTTGCAGGTGAAAGGGATAAGGAAGTATCAGATGCCGCATACACGGGGAGTGTAAAAGAAGAGGATTTCCTCCTTTCCTCAGTAATTAAATTAATTTGGGCAATAACCTGTTCGATATTAATGTCAGGACCCTTGTTAAGGGGAGTGATTACATCAAGTACATTAGACGGTGGCGGCACTGTAACAATATTGTTCGGCTCAAAAGGCGGAACTCTAATACTGTCTAAAATAATATTAGAAGACATAGGTGTTGTTATCATCATGTTTAATTTAGAATCAGAGGTTCTAATACCATTGTTCGACAATGGGATAGTGTCAGTCTCTTTATCCCTTTGAGCTCTTTTATCACTCATTTTGTTGGAGGTAGAATTTGAGTGGTGTCTGTTGCTGTTTGAAAATGTACGAAACCTATTTATATTATTTATAGTATTGGAAACCAGGGGTTTATTTGGCACCACTTTTGGAGACAAATTATTGTCCTTTTTATTAACAGAACAATTAGATAGCTCATTCGAGTTGTAGTCATCATGATCCCTAATTAGTTTTTTTGATTTTTTTTAGAATCATGTCATGTTCAAGTTTAAGGATATCTGTTTTAATGCTAGAGTTAATTTTCATAAACAAAGGATGATTTTTATATTTTTCCAGTTCTTTAACGATCGCCAACGCTTTAATTTCAGCAAGCCCACAAAGTTGTGAGCGTTTTTTATAAAGACAAGTCAGCATGTTCATCATACAATTATCCAAAATGGATTTCCATTCATTAGAAAAAACTTTATCATCAGGGAACGGAGAATCATGTGAAATCCTCAGTCCTCTTGGGCAAATCTTCTCTTTCAAATAAAACTCCAAAAATCTCGCATCAGTACCAAAAATAGTTCATCTTTTATACAGTCCTCAAATTCATGAAAAAGTTTTTTCATTAAGGAAGTCTCCTCATCACTAAAGATGGCATTCACTTCATTATCCATACATATTTGTATATTAGAGGCTACCACAGCTTTATCTTAGTACCTTTAGTGATCTTTTGATTAGTCAGTTCAAAAGGATTAATGATAACCCTTTTTTCTAAAAAACGATAAAATAAACATCTCAAAAAAAGAAAAAATGGCCATTAAATCTCTCAGGGAGAATAAAGACATCATTATTCGTTCAGCAGACAAAGGGGGGGGGCTATTGTTATACAGAATTATGATGATTATGTCAAAGAAGCCAACAATATTTTGTCAGATACTAAATATTATAAAAATATTCATATTGATCCCTCCTTTGATTTAATTAAGGAATATACTACAAGAATTAATCAGGCCTTTGCTAACAAGAGCATTAATGAAACAGAGAAAAAATTCCTGACCATTAGGAGTCCCAATACCCCCTTCTTCTACCATCTACCCAAATTACATAAAAATCAAAAAAATCCCCCTGGTAGACCTATTATTTCAGGTATTGGCTCGCTCACGAGTAAATTGTCTGAATACATTGATAAAATTATGAAAATACATGTATTGCATCTGGATAGCTTCCTTAGGGACTCCGCACATTTGATTAATTTAATAAAAGAGGTCAAATGGAAAGACACTTATACTTTCATCACTTTAGATGTAGCATCTTTATATTCCAATATAGAACACACAATTGGCCTTGCGGCTTTTAGGCACTTCTTAGATCTAGATAATAGGCTTATGGTTACACAAAGGGATTTTTTACTTGAAGGGTTGTCGTTTATATTGAACACCAACTATTTCACTTTTAGAGATAAAATGTATCATCAGGTATCAGGTACAGCGATGGGGTCTAAAATAGCACCTACATATGCTAATCTTTTTATGGGTCTCTTCGAAAAAATATATATTTATAACTCCCCTTTTTTTGTGAACATCATTTTTTATAAACGGTACATTGATGACTTGATCATTATCTGGGATGCTGAACTTGTTGGTCCGGCGGAGTTTCTAAATCATCTGAATGGAAACCTTTGGGGTCTCTCTTTTACACCCTATGTTAATCCTGAGACTATCAATTTTTTGGATCTCACATTATTTCCAATAGTAGAGAATATTTGCACAAAAACATATTTTAAAGATGTTGACACAAACAGCTATATTAATTTTAAAAGCGGCCATTACTCTAAATGGCTAAAAAATATTCCTAGAAACCAATTCTATAGGATTAGAAAGAATTGTACTCACAAAGATGATTTTATAGTGCAATCTAGCACTCTTATTAACAGGTTCAAAAACCAAGGATACCCCGGTAATCTAATTAAAAAAGCATATCTGGAGGCTTTAAATATAGAAAATAGGGATAGTCTATTGATAGGTAAAGAAAAAACTAAAAATGCCAAGGAGAGTAATTATTCCTTGAACTTCATAACTTCCTACAACAAATCTCATGGACAAATACGAAAAATACTAGAAGATAACTGGAAAATTCTTCTGGATGATCCCATACTGAAAAAGATCTTGCCTAAAAAACCGGGTATTACTTTTAGGCGTGCCCCCACACTAAGAAACATCATAGCTCCAAGTAGGATAAGGGATACGACAAAGAACAACAGTATGACTCCTGTAACATCCCGTAAAGGGGTTTTTAAATGTGGCAACAAAAATTGTCTATGCTGTAAAAGTATTACGCATGGTCTTACTCACTTTCAATCAAATACTAATATGGAGAGTTTTGAGATCAATAAATATCTCACCTGCAATTCTACCTTTGTTATTTATCTGATAGAATGCAGTTGTAATAAACAATATGTGGGGAGAACGATACAGCCCCTCCACCTACGCCTCAACTCCCATAGGCATAATGTTCTTAAAGGGTTTTTAAAACAAGGTCTTTCTAGACACTGCACAATGGTGCATAATAAAGATTTTCTGAATCTAAAAATTAGCCCTATTGATCAAATTCCTGAGAATTATCCTAATAGGCTCCAAGAACTAAACAGAAAGGAAATTTATTGGATTTACAGACTGAATACTCTTAAGCCCTTTGGTCTGAATGATGTTTCTGAAGTTTTTTTATAGTTAATGTATAAGTTTTTCTATTTTCATAATTACTTCCTTATTGTATTACTATTCCTTTTTATTGTGTTATTCACAAGATCTATAAATAATATTGTTTTTCACATATATACACATAAATCCTTGGTTTTTCATTTATCATAGTTTTTTGACACAAATATGGTGTTCCTCTAAAATCATGTACGCTATTATAAATATTCCCTCTTTTATGTTTTCCTTCTGGGAGTAGTATAATTCGAACCCGCATCGCAGCGCTCTGCTGGATGCTACTATCACACACCTCTCTCCTTCCACGCCACCGCACGTCAGGTGATTCACTACCTGTCTGTGTATCTCCTGTATTTAAGCCGCAGTCTTTATACTACATTGCGGCGTTTTCTCAGGATCCTATTACTACACATTAGGTCTCTACGTCACTACATGACATATGTCAGATAACCTGTTCCTTGCACTATTCCTCCATTGACAGAGGATACTACTAGTTATATTTTATATGGGGGTACTTTTTATTTTTTTTTATTTTATTTTGTTCTTTCCAGTTTCATCTCCCTTTATGGAACGATATCTGATGGGTGTATTCTCATTAGAGTTTTTAATGTTATACACATATTTATTTTGTTCTTACCTAATGTGTACACTTACTTGTTAGTAAGTAATATTGCTTTTATGTAATTACTCCATTTGACTGATACCTTTGATTATTTATACTTTTCTGTCCAACATTATCTTTTTGCCCCCCCCCTTTTTTTTTTTTTTTTCTCTCTTTTGCACACGGCGTCAGGTGCAAAGGTTATGTTTGGTTTTTTTCTGCTCTTCCTTTTTGAACCCTTTTTTTTCATTTGCTGTCTGTAAATAAATGGAGTGTTTCAGTGCATACATTGATATATCTGTTGGTGCCCTGATGAAGGGGTGTGGAACACCCAGAAACGCGTAGGCATTTACCAATAAACAAGGATATTATTACATGTTCCTGACTTGAGGATCTTTCAGCGGCGCGGACATATATCTCTACTTTCACCGCCTTTGGATTAAGACCTTAAGTATGGGATGTCCATACTTATGGTCACATGGTCCATACTTATGGTCACATGCCGACTACATTCTCTGGCACTTCTCTAACAGAACATTGAGAGAAGTGAGTGAAAATCTAGTCGGCACATGCTCGCAAGTATAAAAGCCGCATACTTGCAGTCAAGTGGTGATTGCTAGAACCAGCAAGTGGAGCTGAAGCCTCTACATGCTATGAAATATTGGATGTGATAGTCATGCTTAAATTGTTTACTGTCAAATATAAATAAATTGGAAAGCTCTCCTATACCAATGTATCTCCGCTAGAGATGAACGGGTCGATTCACGGAGGATCGTGTTCAAGTTGAATTTTCTGAAACTCGTGGTTTCATGCAAATTTGAACAATTGAGATTCGATTCGCAGTTCACAAAAAAATAAACTTACCTACAACCATATCCCACACTGCTAACAATGCTGAAGTATTATAGAGAGGGCATTGCTGCAGGAGCTTATGCAAAATGACTTGCATCTTACGGATTGTCACACCCTGTACAGTGGTGGTAAGTATCTGGTTCATCACAGATCAGCAGCTCCCAGTGAAGCACAGTTTATACGGCAGAGTCATTTTTCATCTCCAAAGTCACTGGGTAAGTGTCTCTCTCATGTAGAGCTTAAGCTCTTATGGTTAATGGTGTCCTCTCTTTCTCTCTCTCTCTCCTGTAGAGTGTAAGCACTTATGACCAATAGAGTCCTCTCTCTCTGTCCCGTAGAGTTTAAGCTCTTTTAGCCAGAAGGGTCCTCTCTCTCCTGTAGAGTCTAAGCTCTTATGATCAGTGTGGTCCTCTTTCTCTCTTTTCAATCCCTAGAGTCACTGTGTAAGTTTCTCTCTTTTGTAAAGTGTAAGCTCTTGTGATCAGTGGGATCCTCATTCTCCTGTAAAGTGTAAGCTTTTATGGTCAGCGACATTCTCTCTCTCTCCTCTCCACCATCTGTATTTTACGAGTAATTACACGCTTTCAAGTTTAGCAATTTGTGCAAATTTTGAGGGGAAAATTCAGAAAAGTCTGCAAATTCGAATCATATCTACATTTTATTCCATCTTGTCAACATTTCAAGAAATGGTACCTTTAGCTGCCTGTCCACTGTATGCACAATTCTCTTGTAGGCATGTATAGAGCTGCCAAAATTAAGACGCAATCCAATACTCCTTTGAAGAGACATAGAGGAGGGCCTCATTAAAAAAAGTTCCCATTATAAAGGAGTGCGTCTTAGTGATGAGCGAGCATACTCATTATTCGAGATTTACGAGCATGCTCGGGTGTTTCCCGAGTATCTTCAGCTTGCTCGGGTGTTATGTTTTAGTTGTGCTGTGTGCATGTTTTGCGACTGTTTGACAACTTTAATACATGTGAGGAATGCCCGTTTATTAAACATTCCTCACATGTATTAAACCTGTCAAACAGTTGCAAATCATGCACACAGCATGACTAAAACATAACACCCAAGCAGGCTGAAAATACTCGGTGAGCATCCGAGCATGCTCACTGAAAGGGTTAACAGAACATACTCACTCATCACTAGTGGGTCTCCTATACTGTTGTTGCATATGCAGTGGCTGCAAGGGCTGCCAAAAATTTGGATGCACTCCAATACCTTTTTGAAGAGATGTAGAGGAGGTCATCATTAAAAAATGTTCCCATTATAAAGGAATGGGTCTCCTATACTCTTTTTGCGTATGCAGTGACTACAATGGCTGCCAAAAGGTAGGACACATTCCAATACCCCTTTGAAGAGACGTAGAGGAGGGCCTCATTAAAAAATGTTCCCATTATAAAGGAATGGGTCTCCTGTACTGTTATTGCGTATGCATTGACTGCAATGGCTGCCAAAAATTAGGACGCTCTCCAATACCCCTTTGAAGAGACGTAGAGGAGGGCCTCATTAAAAAAAACTGTTCCCATTATTAAGGAGTGGGTCTCCTATACTGGTAATGCACATGCACTAAGGGCTGAAAAACATTTACCCCCGGGGGGTATACATGAACATACTGTATACATAAACATACTGAATAACATACGGAATGTTAAAGGTAGTGTCACGGTTGTGTCAGATGTGACTGTCGCCCTGCAGTTGGTTGCAGAATATCTCTTCGTTTGGCATTACAGACACCTTCTTATCTGTTTCACTCTAGGACCCAGTGGCTACCTCCCTTCCTGCTGTAATTGATCCCCTGGCCTGGGTGTTTAAATAGCTCCTTTGCAGCAGGAAGGTGCTGGTGATGTTCACATATTTCCTTGTGAAATCATGTAGCTCGTGCTGTTCTTACTTCCTCTCTGGCGCTAAGAGGATATGTGTGCTTTCTCTCTGAAATCGGCTCAAGCTAAGTTACTTTCCCTGTGTCTGTCTACCTTGTTGTCTTTAGTTGTTAGTGGGGACTGAATAGTGCTCATTCCCCCCTTTCCCTAGCCAGGGCCTAGCTCGAGAGAAATACAGGATTTTAGGTTCCTGTGTGGCGATTGGTGAGGAACCAATATAGGAAAGTTAGAGGAGACAGGGTGATATCAGATCAGCCTAGAAGGTCTCCACTCCCCCTTTCCCTAGTGTCTGGGCTCCTTTCCCCTCATCCATTCGTGTTGCATTTAGTCTTTCCCACACCTTGCATGACATTATCACCGGCCATGCACATTTAGAGAAAGAAAAAACAACTGAAACTTGGGTTTAATTGTGTTTTTTTTTTCTGGCGTGTTTTTTTTCCCTTTTTTCCCTGGTATGGATTGTGAGGTTCAGCAACAGCATCAGCGGCTACAGATCGCTAATGTGGGGGTCTCTGCAGGTAGCCTGTCCAGCCTGAACCCAAGGTTGCCCTTCCGGACAGGTTTTCAGGAGGTAGGGACAAGTTTTTTGTATTCAAGAAGGCCTGCAAACTGTATTTTAAACTTCCTTACTTCCTGCTGAAGTGAGGAACAACGAGTAGGAATTATGATCTCTTTACTGCAGGGAGATCCTCAATCCTGGATGTTTTCTTTACCGCAGGATTCAGTTTGTCTCCAGTCTGTAGAGGGTTTTTCGAGTCTCTGGCCCTCATCTATGATGACCTTGACCGAGTCGCCTTTGCTGAGTCTAGGCTACGTCATCTTCAGCAGGGAAATCGGTCAGTGGAGACGTACTGTTATGAATTCTGTAGATGGGCAACGGATTGTAAATGGAATGACTCAGCCCTTAGAAGGCAATTTTGTGAGGGTCTTACTGAAAGGTTGAAAGATGCCTTGGCAGTTTATGAAACCCCTCAGTCTGCCATGTCGTTGGCCATACATCTTGATAGACGCCTTAGGGATAGATGGGCGAGACCATCTTCTCCGGGGGCCTTCTTGTTGGGGTTATGTACCTTTGCAGGGGGAGCGGTCTGGCGGTGAACCAGTACTGGGGGAGGTGGAGGAACCCATGCAGTTAGGGGGTGCCTTTACATCATACATTTCTCTGGAGATTCACAAGAAAAAAGGCGAATGTTTTTTTGTGGGAAAAAGGGACATTTTATTGGGACCTGTCCTTCAATTCCTAATCAAAAAGAGACTCGATTAACCCTTGGTAGTCTGGAGTTGGGTAAGCACGGGGTGCATTTGTCATCAACCTGCAGTTCCCGGTTTGTCCTGACAGCAGAGGTGTTGCTAGATCGCAAAACCGAGAAAATTTCTGTGTTTGTTGACAGTGGAGCCGGAGACAGCAAGGTTGATGCTGAGTTTGTGAAAACTCATGGTCTTGCTTGCTGTACTTTATGTAAGCCTACTTCCATCTTCGCCATTGACTCTCCGCTACTTGCACAGAAAGCATTTACTCAAATTGTACATAATGTAAAACTGAGGATGGGGTCAGTTCATTGTGAAATAATCCCTTGCTATGTCCTGGACAGTCTTCCCACCCCTTTTGTTTTGGGTTTTCCCTGGCTTGTGAAACATAATCCGTTGGTGAATTAGCAAGCTGGGTAGATTATTGAATGGGGAGATTACTGCCATGAGAACTGTTTAGATATTTCCCTTGCTATTGTCTCTATGGAAATATTAACTGCTTTTCTGTCTGCTTTTGAGGATGTTTTTTTCTGAGAGGGGGTTCAGGATTTACCTCCTCATCATGCATATGACTGTCCTATTAACCTGACCCCCGGAGATAAACTACCAAAGTCCAGACTGTATCTTTCTGGCCCTGAGAGACAAGCTATGAAGGATTTTATCGCGGAAATTCTGGAGAAGGGACACATTAGGCCTTCATCTTCGCCTGTGGCGGCAGGGTTCTTCTTTGTGAAGAAAAAAGATGGCGATCTATGTCCCTGTTAAGATTTCTGGGAATTAGATCAAATTACCATCTGAGATCCGTACCCTCTTCTTTTCATTTCTGATTTTTTTCAGTCAGTTTGTAGGAACTAAGGTATTCTCCAAGTTGGATTTAAGGGCAGCCCACAATCTTGTTAAAATTAGAGAAGGGGACAAAAGGAAAATGGCGTTCAATACCCCTCAAGGGCATTTCGAGAGTCTGGTTATGCTTTTCGGTTTGACCAATGCACCTGAGGTGTTCCAGCAGTTCATTAATGACGTTTTCCATCATTTGGTGAGGAGGTTTGTGGTGGTCTATCTGGACGATATTTTGGTTTACTCACCAGATTTTGAGACACATCGGAGGCAGGTTAAACAGGTACTCCAGATATTAAGGGATAACAAACTTTATGCCAAACCAGAAAAATGTGTTTTTGCTATTCAGTTTTTGGGGTACTTGTTGTCATTTTTGGGTTTTCAGATGGATCCGGAGAAGATCCGTGCAGTCCTTGATTGGGACCGTCCCGAGAGCCTGAAGGCTCTACTATATTTTCTGGACTTTACTAATTTTTACTGGAAATTCATCCAAAATTACTCAGTAATTGTGAAACCCCTTACTGACATGACTAAGAAGGGGTCTGATTTTTCCAAATGGTCAGATGCTTCTCTCCCGGTTTTTTCTTCCTTAAAGAATTATGTTGCCTCTGCACCTATGCTCAGTCACCCCGATGTTTCCCAACCCATTATTGTGGAAGTTGATGTCTCGGATGTGGGGATTGAGGCTGTGTTGTCTCAGGGTCCGTCCCCTGATAAATGGCGTACATGCGCCTTCTTTTCTAAAAAATTTTCTTCAGCTGAGAGAAATTATGACGTGAGTAATAGGGAACTTTTGGCGATCAAATTGGTGTTCGAAGAATGGCGACATTGGTTGGAGAGGGCTGTCCATTCTGTTACTGTTATTACTGACCATAAGAACCTGTCATATCTACAGTCAACTAAACATCTCAACCCTAGGCAAGCCAGATGGTCCTTGTTTTTAACTAGGTTCAATTTTGTTGTCACTTTACGTCCAGGGGTCAAAATGTCAAGGCTGATGCTTTGTCCCGGAGCTTCCCTGGTGGCAGCGACCATGAGAACCCTGCCCCGATATTACAGAAGGGGGTAGTCATTTCAGCATTATATCCTGAACTGGAGGGTGAGGTGTTGGAAGCTCAGGGGGATTCCCCTGCCTCCTGCTCTTAAGGAAGGTTATTTGTACCATCTAATCTACTCCGCAAAGTAATTAAGGAACATCGTAACTCTGTGCTTGCTGGTCATCCAGGTGGTAAGGCAACCGCGGACCTCCTCTCTCATCTTTTTTGGTGGCCTGGATTGCATTGGGATGTGATTGAACACGTATCTGCTTGTAGTATTTGCGCGTGTTCTAAGGTTTCGCATACCCATCTGTCTGGTACTCTTCTTCCGCTACCTATCCCTAGTAGGCCATGGACATACTTGTCTATAGATTTTATTACTGACCTACCGGTTTCTGCAGGCAAAATGGTGATTTTGGTGGTTGTAGATAGATTCAGTAAAATGATTCACTTCGTCGCATTACCTGCATTTCCAAATGCCAAGACACTTGCCCAGGTGTTCGTATATGAGATCGTGAAGCTTCACGGGGTTCCCTCCAATGTGGTGTCAGATTGGGGGACCTAGTTTGTGTCCAAGTTCTGGAAGGCCTTCTGTTCTCAACTGGGGGTGCAGCTGTCCTTTTCCTCTGCATTCCACCCTCAGTCAAATGGACAGACTAAGCGCGTCAATCATAATTTGGAGACCTACCTCAGGTGTTTAGTCTCCGAAAATCAGGAGGATTGGGCATCCTACTTACCGCTGGCAGAATTTGCCATTAATAATCATCATCAAGAATCCACTGGCAAGTCACCGTTCTGTGGTGCATATGGTTACCAACCACAGTTTGGTATCTTTAGTGGGGGAGGAGCTTTGGGAGTTCTTGAGGAGGAACGTTTTGCATTGTCGCTCTGCTCAGTGTGGCAGGGGGTTCTGAGTAATTTAAAGATCATGGGAGACAGGTATAAATGCATGGCTGACTGAAAACACTTGCCAGGTCTTGACCTGAATATGAATGACTTTGTGTGGCTGTATACCAGGAATATCAGGTTGAAAGTCCCTTCTTGGAAGCTGGGACCTAGGTTTATTGGTTCCTATAAAATAACCGTCGTCATTAACCCAGCAGCGTTTCATCTTGAGCTTCCTCAGGCCCTTAAGGTCCTCAATGATTTCCACAGGTCCTTACTCAAGAAGTATGTGGAACCTCTTGAGCCCTCACCTCTTCGGCTGCCCCCAGTAATGGTTGATGGTAATTTGGAGTTTCAGATTTCGAGGATTGTAGATTCTCGTCTCCAACGTCGTTCTCTACAATACTTGGTGCACTGGAAGGGTTATGGTCCAGAGAACAGGATATGGGTTTCAGCATCAGAGGTGAAAGCTCCCAGGTTGGTTCATTCATTCAACACCTCTTATCCTGAGAAACCTGGTCCTGAGTGTCCAGAGGCCAGTCGTAGAGGGGGGTACTGTCATGGGTGTGTTAAATGTGAAAGTCGCCCTGCAGCAGGTTGCAGAAAATCTCTTTGTTTGGCATTACAGACACCTTCTTAGCTGTTACACTCTAGGGCCCAGCGGCTACCTCCTTCCTGCTCTAATAGACACCTTGGCCTGGGTGTTTAAATAGTTTCACTTTGCAGCAGGAAGGTGTCGGTGATATTCACATGTTTCCTTGTGAAAGCTTGGAGCTCGTGCTGTTCTTATTTCCTCTCTGGTGCTAAGTTACTTTCCCCCGTGTCTGTCTACCCTTTGTCTTTAGTTGTTAGTGAGTACTGACTAGTGCTCATTCCCCCCTTCCCTAGCCAGGGCCTAGCTCTAGGGAAATATTGGATTTTAGGTTCCTGTGTGGCGATTGGTGAGGAACCAATATAGGGAAGTTAGGGGAGACAGGGTGATATCAGATCAGCCTAGGAGGTCTCCACTCCCTCTTTCCCTAATGTCTGGGCATCCTTCCCCTCATCCCTTTGTGTTGTGTTTATCCTTTCCCACACCTTGTGTGACAGGTAGGCATTGAAAAATAGTTCCTACGGGCATCATAAACACCCTTAAAAAAATTATGTACGTGTTGCATGATGGTCACCCTGTTGATATGGTGGTGGAGGATGAGGAGAAAGAGAAGGAGGAGGGTAAAATAAAATAGACAAAATCATGAAGCATATACCCATGTCTGGGTGTGAAGAGGTGCATGGGAATAGAGTGCGCAAAAACTAACCACTTGATTTGACTTTATGTTCCGCTGCTATCATCCTGTAGTGTTGAGAAGTCTAGCCCAATCCAGCCCTTGTTCAACTTGATAAGAATCAGCCTGTCAGCATTTTCAGTCGACAGGCAGATGTGCCTATCAGTTATAATGCGCCCGGTGGAATTAAAAACCCGCTCTGACAAAACACTAGTGGCAGGGCAGGCCAGGACCTCCAAGACTTGGAGAGACAGTTCATGCCACATGTCCTGCTTGGATACCCAATAGTTATAAGGCACAGAGGAATTATGGAGGACGCTGGCACTCATCAAAGGTTCTCCTTCAGCATCTTCCAAAACTTTTCCCTCCTTGTAAGAGTACCCACGCATCATGGCCTGGGTGCTGGGAGGGGCCAAGAAAATTATCCCAGACCTTTGACAGTGTTCCCCTGCCTCTACTGCATCTGGTTTGTGTCTCCTTCGCCTATATTCCTTGGTTGTCCAACGAACTGTGACCTCTGCCGCCAACATTGTCAGCTGTGAATTGTTTTAATGATTCTTCCACACAGGCGTTCTGGTACTGCAACATTTTATTAAACCTCTCTGCCATGGGAAGGAGAGATAAAAAGTTCTCCTTGTAACATAGTACCATAGTAACATAGTTTTTAAGGTTGAAGGAAGACTAAGTCCATCTAGTTCAACCCATAGCCTAACATGTTGAACCAGAGGAAGGCAAAAAAAAACATGTGGCAAACACTAAGCTCCACATTGGGGAAAAAAATTCCTTCCCGACTCCATACGACAATCAGACTAGTTCCCTGGATCAACGCCCTATCAAGGAATCTAGTATATATAACCTGTAATATTATATTTTTCAAGAAAGGCATCCATGCCCTTCCTAAATTTTAATAGTGAATCACTCATTACAACATCATGCGGCAGAGAGTTCTATAGTCTCACTGCTCTTACAGTAAAGAATCCCTGTATGTGATTATGATTAAACCTTCTTTCCTCCAGAAGTAGAAGATGCCCCCTTGTCCCCGTCTCTGGCCTCAGAGTAAAAAGATCAGTAGAAAGGTCTTTGTACTGTCCCCTCATATACTTGTACATAGTAATAAGATCACCCCTAAGCCTTCGTTTTTCCACAGTAAATAACCCCAAGTGTAATAGCCTGTCTTGGTATTGCAGACCCCCCAGTCCTCTAATAACCTTGGTCGCTCTTCTCTGCACCCTCTCTAGTTCTGCTATGTCTTTCTTATATACCGGAGACCAGAACTGTACACAGTATTCTAAGTGTGGTCGCACTAGTGACTTGTTTAGAGGTAAAATTATGTTCTCCTCATGAGCATCTATGCCTCTTTTAATGCATCCAATTATTTTATTTGCCTTTGCAGCAGCTGCCTGACACTGGCCACTAAACGTGAGCTTGTCGTCCACCAATACACCAAGGTCTTTTTCAGTGCCCAGTGTTTTACAATTAAGCATATAATTATACATTTTATTTCCTCTGCCCAAGTGCATTACCTTACATTTATCCCCATTAAAGCTCATTTGCCATTTATCAGCCCAAGTTTCTAGTTTACATAGATCCTCCTGTAATATAAAATTGTCCTCCTCTGTATTGATTACCCTGCAACGTTTAGTGTCATCTGCAAATATTGAAATATTACTCTGTATGCCCTCTACAAGGTCATTAATAAATATTTTTAAAAGAAGGGGGCCCAATACTGACCCCTGTGGTACCCCACTGTTAACTGAGACCCAGTCTGAGTGTTTTCCATTAATAACCACCCTTTGTTTCCTATCACTGAGACAATTCTTAACCCACATACATATATTTTCCCCTATCCCCATTGTTCTCATTTTATGTATCAACCTTTTGTGTGGAACCGTATCAAAAGCTTTTGAAAAGTCCATATACACAAAATCCACTGCATTTCCTTGGTCCAGTCCAGAACTTGCCTCCCCATAAAAACTTATCAAATTAGTTTGACAGGAATGGTCCCTCGTAAACCCATGTTGATATTGGGTCATGAGGTTATTCTTCTTCAGATACTCTAGAATAGCATCTCTTAGGAAACCCTCCAGGATTTTACCCACAGTAGAGGTTAAGCTTACTGGCCTATAATTTCCAAGTTCAGTTTTTGTCCCCTTTTGTAGCGCGGGTCTAGAAGTGTGACGAACCAGTAATTACTGTCACCCAAAATGCATACAAAATTAGCAGGATTAAGAGCAAAAAGAATATTATCAGCCCTGATATCTAGGGCTATTGATAGGAGTTCCAGCAGCAGAAAGAACGTGCAATGGACTCTATTCTATACTATATTAGCTCTCCACAAACTCTACCTAACTAGTGCTATCAGCAGGATTAATATTTTCTTCAGAATGAGCCCTTACAAGGACAGTTAGAGTAGATTTCTAATAGTGATGTGGAATCTCTGTTTAAAATAGACGCCAATTCTCTCCCTCACTCAGCTCTCCCCAGGAGAAGGGACATATCAGACCCTCATCTTCGCCCGTGGCAGCAGAGTTCTTCTTCGTGAAGAAAAAAGATGGTGGCCTACGTCCCTGTTTAGGTTTCCGGGAATTAAATCAAATTACCATCTGAGATCCATTCCCTCTTCCTCTGGTTCCAGATTTGTTCAGCCATGTTGTGGGAGCTATGGTCTTCTCCAAGTTGATTTTAAGGGGAGCTTACAATCTGGTTAGAATAAGAGAGGGGGATGAATGGAAAACAGCGTTCAATACCCCTGAAGGGCATTTCGAGAGTCTTGTTATGCCTTTCGGTTTGACCAATGCATCTGCGATGTTCCAACATTTCATTAATGATATTTTCCATTATTTGATGGGCAGGTTTATGGTGGTCTATCTGGATGATATTTTGGTCTACTCACCTTTTGATGAGAATTTGAGACACATCGGGGGCATGTTAAACAGGTGCTTCAAATACTAAGGGATAACAAACTATATGCCAAACTAGAAAAGTGTGTTTTCGACATGCAGGAGGTGCTGTTTTTGGGGTACCTGTTGTCATCTTCAGGTTTTCGGATGGATGCAGAGAAAATCCGTGCTGTCCTTGATTGGGACCGTCCCGAGAACCTGAAGGCTCTACAGCATTTTCTGGGCTTTACTAATTTTTACCGGAAATGTATAAAAAATTATTTGATAATTGTGAAACCCCTCACTGACATGACAGGGAAGGGGTCTAATCTTTCTAAATGGTCGGATGCCGCCCTGCAGGCTTTTTCCTCCCTAAAGAGCTGTTTTGCCACTGCATCTATACTCAGTCAACCTGATGTTTCCCAATCCTTTATTGTGGATTAATGGTTAATGGTAATTTGGAGTTTCAGATTTCAAGGATTGTTGATTCTCATCTCCAGCGTCATTCCCTACAGTACTTGGTGCACTGGAAGGGTTATGGTCCAGAGGAAAGGATGTGGGTTTCAGCATCAGAGGTGAATGCCCCCAGGTTGGTTCGTGCATTTCACACCTCTTATGCTGAGAAACCTGGTCCTGAGTGTCCAGAGACCACTCACAGAAGTGGGGGGTACTGTCACGGGTTTGAGAGCTGTGCCTAAATTTTGAAACTTCTGGAGTCTTCACAAAAGTTTCTCCTAGCAAAATGGGTGTAGTTGGGACAGGACAAGGTGTGGTGACAAATTCATGATGAGTGTTGCCACAACTCTTACTGTATTATGGGCTGGAGTAGGATTTGTGGAGAGGTGAAAATGAAGGTGCATACGCCTCTGCATGAACCAGGGGCACCTAACTCCAGCACGCCCCCGCTTCAAGACTGAACAATTCTTGTCTTGATGATTAGTGGGGGTGCCAAGTGTTGGACCTCCACCGATCTCATATTGAGGACAGATCATCAATATCTTGTGACCAGACAAACCATTTAATTGTCTGAATGTAGCATTAGTCCAAGCTAAGGTAAATGAAATTCAAGAGAACCTGTCACTTTCCATTAATATATAATTGTTACCAAGTCTGAATGATGCCACTGTCTAAACACCCAAATTCTTATAAAAGGTACATGTACAGGAGCCTGTTAACATGCATACAACTGCAATAACCACCTCACCAGGTATCATTATACTGATTTCATACTTTCCCAGGCCCCATAGCAGTAGAGTTGCGGGTATGTTACCACTTATGCATTGAGCAGGGGGTTGGATATTATGGTCTTGGAGGTCCCTTCCAACTCTAACATTCTATGATTATACGCTGATAACATCATTCTACCAGGGTAGTAGTACTATTTTATAGTTACAGTTATTGGATACATTGACATTAAGTGAAAGAAATTGTAATAAATTGTAAAGTGAACCTCTCTGTTATGTCAAGGATAAATCATTTTGTATTAGCTAGACTGACCTGAAGGGAAACTAATCTAGATACATAGTATACATAGTGCATACAGAAGCAAACTGTAGCTCATTTGGTAGTAAAACCACTTTCAAATAGTCAAATGCCAGCATTAAATTAGTTTGAAAGCAAATCAAGGCACAAAACAATGATCCAAAAATGATAGATTTTCCAATGTTGCAGAGATTGAAGTGTTTTTTTTTTATTATTTTCTTATTTTGGCAGTCATGATCATTTAATCAATTTACCTTCTTGTTTATAATACATTTCCCCCTTTTTCACTATAAGGATGATTGATTTTAACCATTAAAACAGGATTAGTTTATGATAAACACTGTCAGTACTCAGTATTTCTGAGGACGTTTTAAATCAGTAAAAACAAAGTAGCAGAAAACAAATAAAGCACCTCCGGGGATGCAGTACAACCCATAGCATATTTAGACTGACATTTTGGCAAGTACACTTCTTCTGATTAATTAAAACCATTAACAGATGAGTTCTGCCAATTGTTCAGTCACACATTCACTTGAGTGTGATAGTAATTTTAAATAGGCTTTGTTTATGCGGAAAACTTGTTCAGGGTATACCATTAGGAGTAAAATCAAGAAGTTTAGAAATTAGTGCACTTTTACATGTGATGTTTTGATATTGATCAGTCTCCTGTTTGTAAGTTTACCGCATTTGTAACTTTTGTCTTCTTTTTTTCTTCAACAAATACAGTTATGACTAGTGTTGAGCGATACCTTCCGATATCGGCAAATATCGGATCGGATTGGATCGGACCGATACCCAAAAAGTATCGGATATCGCCGATTCCGATACCGGAAACCAAAGCAAGTCAATGGGACAGAAATATCGGAATGAAAATAAACCCTTTCTTTCCTTGTAGGTTAATTCTACATGAAGAAAAACAACTAAGAATAATGTAGAATGTATTGGGGGAGGTGGAGGAGACAATAAAGGCATAGAGGTTTAGCCCAATCAAATGGAATAGCAGGAATTAATATTTTTTTTAAGACGTTCTGAGTTACGGAATTATTGACTATGTTAAGTATTTTTATATTTTGTCAGATATTTATGTTTCACTACTTCCATGCTCTTCACCTTCTTTTTTACTTCTCCCACACTTTCTCCTTCATCATCCTCAGCATCAGCATCTTTTTCATCCACTTCTTCTTCACCTTCTTCATCTTCTTCTTCACCTTCTTCCTATTATTCTTTTTTTTTACATTCTTCATATTCTTCTTATTCAACTATTATTCTTCTTCATATTCTACTTCTTCATCTTCTTCATATTCTTCTTCTTCATCATATTCTTATTTGTGACAGGCATTCCTGTAGTATAAAAGTTTGAACAATACACCTTTCGTTCTGCCCGTCACAAAAGATTTACAACAGGATTTGTCCGCGTTCAGTTTGGCCTGCAGCAGCAGGTCTTTTCCAGGGGCACCACGAGGAGGAACGGACTCACCCCCATACACTGCTTAGTCATCTTCTGCTTATAATTTAGATATTATATTTTGCTCTAATTTTTAGTCTTATGCTTAATTTTCTTCCGCTTTTTGTTCTGCAGCTTCTTGTACTTCTGCTTCTTGGTTTTCTGTCTCTTGTTCTTCTGTATCTTGGTGGTTGTCTTCTCTTCTTTGTCCTCTTGGTCAACTTCTTCAGGGTCATCTTCTTGGTCTTCTTCAGGGTGGTCTTCAGGGTCGTCGTCTTCGGGGTCCTCGTCTTCAGGGTTGTCATCTTCGGGGTCCTCGTCTTCGGGGTCCTCATCTTCTTCGGGTTGGTCTTCAGGGTCCTCGTCTTCAGGGTCATCTTCGGGGTCCTTGTCTTCTTCGGGTTGGTCTTCAGGGTCCTCGTCTTCAGGGTCCTCGTCAGGGAGATCCAGAGTGATTACCAAGAACCATTTCAAAAAACTTGAACTTGTAAATGTAGCAGAAGGTACAAGAAGGCTGAGGAACTACCGAGGACCAGCTGACAGTACTGGAACCCGGATAGGTAGCAGAAGGCACAAGAGCCAATGGAACTACCGAGGACCAGCTGACGGTACTGGAACCCGGATGGGTAGCAGAAGGTACAAGAGCCAATGGAACTACCGAGGACCAGCTGACGGTACTGGAACTCGGTTACTAAGCAGGAGGTACCTGTGCCAGAAAGCACTACCAAGGACCAGCAGATGTTGGTGGAACTTGGATACCGAGAAGGAGGCACCTAATCCAAAGGCACTGCCGAGAACCAGCTGATGGTACTGGAACCCGGATGGGTTGCAGAAGGTACAAGAGCCAATGGAAGTACCGAGGATCAGCTGACGGTACTGGAACTCGGTTACTAAGCAGGAGGTACCTGTGCCAGAAAGCACTACCAAGGACCAGCAGACGTTGGTGGAACTTGGATACCGAGAAGGAGGCACCTAATCCAAAGGCACTGCCGAGAACCAGCTGACGGTACTGGAACCCGGATGGGTAGCAGAAGGTACCCATGTAAAAAAAAGTTTCAAGGCCGCGAGCCGGCTGCAGTTACCAAAACCCACAGTCCTACAGGGGGTGCTTGTCCTATTGGCACTATGGAACCAACCTTCATTGCCAGATCCCGCAGCCCACATAGGAGTCACCTAAACTGCAGGCACCATAGAGTCGGCTAACCCGACCGCAACACGACAGGACAACGCATTGGAGGCAATGTGACGTTGACACTACCCGGAAACAGCTGGCGTGCTGGAACCAGGCTGGGCAGGATGGAGTACCCGTGCCAAAGACACTGCTGGGAAACAGCTGGCGGTGCTGGAACCCAGGGTAAATACTAAAAACAGAGTGGAGCCAGAGGCGTAATTGAAGCAACTTTAAAATCTTTAGTAGTGTGAATGTGGACAGAGCAGGAGAATTTGCCGGACACACAGCTGGGGAACAGCTGACGTTACTGAACCCCAATAACACTGGAGCAAGCATTGACTGTGCAGACGGCACTTCTGAGCAGCAACTAGCGGTATTGGAGCCCAGGGTAAATACTAAAAACAGAGGAGCCAGAGGTGTAATTGGAGCAAGTTTTAAATCAGTAGTACAGTGGATGTGGACAAAGCAGGAGAATTTGCCGGCCACACAGCTGGGGAACAGCTGACGTTACTGAACCCCAATAACACTGGAGCAAGCGTTGACTGTGCAGATGGCACTTCTGAGCAGCAACTAGTGGTATTGGAGCCCAGGCTAAATACTAAAAACAGAGGAGCCAGAGGTGTAATTGGAGCAAGTTTTAAATCAGTAGTACAGTGGATGTGGACAAAGCAGGAGAATTTGCGGACACACAGCTGGGGAACAGCTGACATTACTGAACCCCAATAACACTGGAGCAAGCGTTGACTGTGCAGACGGCACTTCTGAGCAGCAACTAACGGTATTGGAGCCCTGGGATAATACTGAAAACAGAGGAGCCAGAGGTGTAATTGGAGCAACTTTAAAATCTGTAGTAGTGAGAATGTGGACAGAGCAGGAGAAATTGCCGTCCGCACAGCAGGGGAACAGCTGACGTTACTGAACCCCAATAACACGGCAGCAAGTGTTGACTGTGCAGACGGCACTTCCGAGCGCCAACTGGCGGTGTTGGAGCTCAGGGATAATATTGAAAACAGAGGAGCCAGAGGTGTAATTGGAGCAACTTTAAAATCTGTAGTAGTGAGAATGTGGACAGAGCAGGAGAAATTGCCGTCCGCACAGCAGGGGAACAGCTGACGTTACTGAACCCCAATAACACGGCAGCAAGTGTTGACTGTGCAGACGGTACTTCCCAGCGCCAAATGGTGGTGTTGGAGCTCAGGGATAATACTGAAAACAGAGGAGCCAGAGGTGTAATTGGAGCAACTTTAAAATCTGTAGTAGTGACAATGTGGACAGAGCAGGAGAAATTGCCATCCGCACAGCAGGGGAACAGCTGACGTTACTGAACCCCAATAACACGGCAGCAAGTGTTGACTGTGCAGACGGCACTTCCGAGCACCAACTGGCGGTGTTGGAGCTCAGGGATTACAGTTCAGGTGGTAGAAACATGAACACAACAGGAGACCAGGATACTGTTGCCAACCAATTATTTATTCTGGAAGAGGACTGGCAAATTCATGAGAGATCCAAGCCTTGTTCATTTTGAGAAAAGTAAGCCGGTCAACGTTATCGGAGGATAGTCGCATGCGACGGTCTGTTAGTACACCACCTGCAGCACTAAAGACGCGTTCCGATAATACACTAGCAGCAGGGCAAGCTAGCACCTCCAATGCATACTGACTAAGCTCTGGCCATGTATCCAGCTTTCAGACCCAAAACTTGAAGGGAGAAGAGCCGTCTGGGAGTACACTAAGAGCACAAGACATGTAGTCTGTCACCATCTGACGGAAACGTTGCCTCTTGCTGACTGGAGCCGTCTGTGATGGTGTAGACATTTGTGGCGGCGGGGACACAAAACTTTGCCACATTTCGGCCATACTGGTCTTGCCTTGTGCTGAGGCGCTGCTTCTGCTCCCTCTTTGTGCAGAGCTTCCTCCACTGCCTCGACGCACTGAGCTGCTTTGTAAAGCACTAGCAGCACTGCTCTCGGTTGGAATGAAGAACATGATGGAATGCACCAGTGCGTCTTGGTACTCCCGCATTTTACGCTCCCGGTTCAACGGTGTTATGAGGCTTTGTAAGTTGTCCCGGTAGCGAGGATCTAGGAGGGTGGACACCCAATAATCAGCCGTGTTGAGAATGTGGGCGATGCGGCGGTCGTTTCTCAGGCACTGCAGCATGAAATCAACCATGTGCTGCAGACTGCCAACTGGCCAAGAAATGCTGTTCCCTGCTTGAGGCGTGATCTCTGCCTGCTTTGCATCACCCCACCCTCGCTCTAGATACTGACTACTAGAGCATTGTGTACCTCCCTCCGCTGGACAGATGTCTTCCACATCCATTGACTCCTCCTCATCCTCCTCACAAAGTGTCCCCTGCCTAGGCCTTTGTGAGGAACCACGTTGCGCAGACTGTAGAGAAGCAGATGGCATTTGTGACTCCTCATCCTTCACCTCTTCCAAAACCTTGACCGTTAGTGCTTGCAGTGTTTTTTCAAGCAGGCAGATAAGGGGGATAGTCATGCTGACTAGTGCATCATTTGCACTCGCCATCCACGTGGAATAATCTAAGGCACGCAAAACGTGGCAAATGTCCTTCATAGAGGCCCACTCAGTGGTGGTGAAGAGTGAACGGCGCGCACTGCGACTTGTTTGCGCCTGCTGCAGCTGGTACTCCATTACTGCTGCCTGCTGCTCACACAACCTCTCCAACATATGTAACGTTGAATTCCACCTGGTGGGTAGGTCACATATGATGCGATGTTCCGGAAGACGTAATCGGCGCTGCAGAGCTGCAATGCGTGATCTTGCGTTGCTGGAACGCCACAAGTGAGCGCACTCTATGCGGACCTTGTGAAGCAGTGCATCAAGATCCGGATAATCCCTCAAAAAACTCTGCACGACCAAGTTGAACACATGTGCCAGACATGGGATGTGAGTGAGGTTGCCTAGGCCCAGAGCTGCCACCAGATTTCGGCCATTGTCACACACTACCATGCCTGGCTGGAGATTCGCTGGCACAAACCACACGTCGCTCTGCTGCTTGATGGCATTCCAGAGCTCCTGCGCTGTGTGGCTTCAATTCCCCAAAGAAATTAATTTTAATGCGGCCTGTTGACGTTTGGCCACGGCTGTCCTCATATCGGTCATCATAACAGGTAACCGTTCACGGGTCGATGTGGAGGTAGACCGTGACGGCTCTTGCAGCGCTGATTCAGAGGATCTGGAGTATGAGGAGGAGTCAATGTGTACAGACTGGATTCCTGCAATCCTTGGAGTTGGCAGAACACGTACAGTGCCACTCTCAAGATCTGTACCCGGCTCCACAACATTTACCCAATGGGCAGTGAGGGAAAGGTATCGTCCCTGTCCATGCTTACTGGTCCACGCATCGGTGGTCAGGTGGACCTTGCTACTGACGGCGTTTTGTAGCGCTTGTTTAATTTTTCCCTCCACATGATGTTGCAGGGCAGGGACGGCTTGCCTGCTGAAATAAAAGCAGCTGGGCACGTTGTATTGTGGGACTGCCAATGCCATAAAGTTACGGAAGGTGTCAGTCTCCACCAGCCTGAATGATAGCATTTCATGGGCCAGTAGTTTAGCAATGCCAGCATTCAGAGCCTGTGCTCGGGGGTGGTTTGCCGAGTATGGGCGCCTTTTCTCCCATGCCTGTGCTAACGATGGCTGTAGACTGGCCTGGGAGTGTGAGGATGACTGGGAAAGTGGTGCTGTGGGTGGAATTACACTGTGTCTCTGTACAACAGTGCCAGAGATTCTTCCATGGGGATCCTGTGAGGAAGCCGAACCAGCTGTGTGTGAGCTGGAGGAAGAGGCTACAACACGAGCTGAAGAGGTGGTAGGTGGCGCTGTAGGTTGGCCTAGGTCTTCAGTGTGTTTTTGTAACTCCACCACGTGCTTGGTCCGCACATGTTTCCACATATTTGTGGTATTGCGGTTGCTGACACTTTTCCCTCTTTTCACCTTCTGATTACACAGCTTTCATTTGACAAAGCAAATGTCATCTGCAACTGTGTCAAAAAAGGACCAGGCACTGCAAGTCTTGGGAGCGCCCGCTTTGGATTTTGGAAGAGCCATGCTCCTAATGGGTGCCGAAGTGGAGGCTACAAGCAACCAAGTCTGCCCCCTCCCTCTCCCTCCTTTTTGGGCTGTTCGGGGAATCTCTTCCTCAGAGCTTCTCCCACCACCTTCCTGTCCCTCACGCCATGATGGGTCAAGGACCTCATCATCTACACCACCCTCTTCAAACAACTGCTTCTCCTGGGTAGTCTCGACAGCACAGTACGCACCAGAAAGTGGCACCTGAGTCTCATCATCAGATGCGTACTGAGGTGTGCTGCTGACCATAGGCACTGGCCCACCCGCCTCTTCAGATTCAGAGAGACAAAACGGTTGTGCATCACTGCATACTACCTCTTCTTCAAATTCTCGAATTCTGCTTGGCTGGCCCCTCTTTCCAAGCCAAGAGATTCAGAGAACAGAAGTAGAGATGGCTCCTGTCCAGGGCTCTCTGACTGCCTGGGCAATTTGGCAGGTGGTGAAGAGACAGATGGGTGCTCTTCAGTGCTCAGGACCTGAGAGGATCTGGAACTAATTGAAGTCGATGTGTTAGCTGCCATCCATCCGACAATGGCTTCAATTTGGTCCTCCCGCAGCAGTGGGGTACGGCTAGCTCCTACAAAGCTGTGCATAAAAGACTGTTCCCTGGTAAAACTGGGGGATGCTGAGTCACTGGTGCCCACAGCAGGCACAGAATCCCCACGTCCTCTCCCTGCAGGCACAGAATCCTCACGTCCTCTCCCTGCAGAAACTCCACGCCCATGCCCACGACCACGACCACAACCACATGTGTTACTCCCTGCCTTCTTCATCTTGGTAGACTGATAAAGATAGGCAGAAAAGTACTAAGGGCTTAGTGTGCTTATTCCTGAACAGCTGCTAACAGGTATAAGAAACACTAATTTTATAAAGTGTGGACTAGACTTTAATATGAGCTAATGTGGCCTACACAACTGTAAAGTGGAGTGTTTGGTGAACTTTATTTAGGTTTTTTGTCACAAAAAGACACTGGATGTGCCCAAAGATGTAATACCGATAGTATCACAAACTTTTTGTAGCTATTACAATGTAGGAAGGTAACCTACAATGCAATAGATGAGGCTACAAAAAATAGGCTAATACTAATCTGGCTGGGGCTGCAGGGCACAATGCTGCAGAAAGGCTCCTCTAACTACTCCTATATAGTGTGTTTGGAACCAATTTAGCTGAATACGGATGGAACCACCACACTAATAGGAGAAATCAGGAAAAATTATGAATTGGCAAAAAGGACAATGTATAAGGCAGTGACACACACTGAGTGCACTACAACCAGACGTGGCTGAAGCACACACTACAGGGTGAGCTGCACTCACACACACAGACCTTGCAGACAGCGGTGAACAGCACAGAGAACTGTGCACTAGCGCTGCAAGGCACAGCGATTTATAAAGTAGCTTTGGTAAAGCAGAATAGACCAAATAGGTAGCTAAAACTGTCCCTCAGAAAAACAGCGTCCTATTCCTAACTGAATTCACAGCAGAGTGAGCTCAAAATGGCGGCGGCGGCTTTTATAGTGCATCATGACATCATTTCAGCAGCCAATCACAGCCATGACATTAGTTAAGATGCCTACATGCCTAACAGGATGTGCCCACACTTCTTAGGATCCTCATTGGCTGAATAAAATGAAACTGGCTCATTGCATTATGGGAACTTCCGATTCCGGTATACGATATTGCAAAAGTATCGGAATTAAGTATCGGAATTCCGATACCGCGAATATCGGCCGATACCCGATATTTCAGTATCGGAATGCTCAACACTAGTTATGACTTAAAAACTTATGTTTTCTTTGACTTGTGTTAAACTTGCTTTGACAATTTGAAACAACTATCATCAGAAAATGACCTATTGTTTAAATCAGGGTTTTGTGTTACATTTTTTTTTTCCATATAACAATCTGTATTGAAATAAAAGATGGAAATTTTGCAACTTTCACAGTGACCACTGGGGCTTTTTTAGACTCTAACTTGCTCTTGTTTCAGGAAATCCACATGTACATAGCCATTATGAACATTCTCGGACCCTATCTTTTTTGTTGAACATCTAATGAACATGTGCATAGGCTGTTGTGAAGGAAGTAGAAGCAAGGATATCTGTAACTTTGCATATTGTAAATGATGGATCCTGTGTTATCAGCTTTGTATGGACGTGTTACATGACATTGTAATCCTGCCTCTGATAATAAGGAGCCTTGCTGAAAACTCTCCCTGAAAGGACAGAAAATGAGCCTAAAAAAGCTCCAATAGCCAGTGTGAAAATTGTATGATTACTATATTTTCTTTTTTAAAGACCATGATGTAAAAAAAAACAATGCCAGCATTGCTAAGAAAATACATAAAACGCAAAAACCTGACTTAAACAGATCATTTCCACATGATGGCTTACCGTTAAAGCACCACTCCAGCATTTTTTTCCTCAACACTGGAGTGGTGCTTATACTGTAAGGTCCCTGCCCTTAGTCTTATACTCACCCTTCGGGGTCTTGTGACCCCAATTTCTGACTGGCCGGAAGTTAGAAGTTACATCACGAACTCTCAATGCAAGTCTATGAGAGCCAGAACGAGGCTCTCATAGAGATATATAGAAAAGTCACCTCCGCACAGCTCCATGAAACATTGGAGCAATCCGGCAGGTCACAAACTGACTGAGACTGACTGGAACAGTGGTGATAATACCAGGATTGGGGGGGTGAGGGGACCACGCATACCAAGTGGGGGTTGAGGGGTACCAGACATACCAGGATTGGGGGGTGAGGGGTACCAGACATACCAGGATTGGGGGGGTGAGGGGTACCAGACATACCAGGATTGGGGGGTGAGGGGTACCACGCATACCAGGATTGGGGATGAGGGGTGCCACGCACACCGGGATTGGGGATGAGGGGTGCCACGCACACCGGGATTGGGGATGAGGGGTGCCACGCATACCGGGATTGGGGATGAGGGGTGCCATGCATACCGGGATTCGGATGAGGGGGGCCATGCATACCAGGATGAGGGATACCATACATACCAGGATAGGGATGAGGGATGGGGTACCATGCATACCAGGATAGGGATGAGGGATGGGGTACCATGCATACCGGGATTGGGGTTGAGGGGTTCCATGCATACCAGGATTGGGGGTGAGGGGTACCAGGCATACCAGGATTGGGGGGTGAGGGGTGCCATGCATACCAGGTTTGGGGATGAGGGGTGCCATGCATACCAGGATTGGGGATGAGGGGTGACATGCATTCCAAAACTGGGGATGAGGGGTGCCATGCATACCGGGATTGGGGATGAGGGGTGCCACGCATACCGGGATTGGGGATGAGGAGTGCCACTCATACCGGGATGGGGGATGAGGGGTGCCACGCATACCGGGATTGGGGATGAGGGGTGCCAGGCATACCGGGATTGGGGATGAGGGGTGCCATGCATACCGGGATTGGGGATGAGTGGTGCTATGTAGTGATGAGCAAGCATGCTCACGACTGCTCGGTACTCGCCCGAGCATCTCAGTACTCAAGATGCTGGGGCCTGCGCATGCGGTGCCGGCAAATGACGTCACCGCTTGAGCAGGAGAATTCTCCCACGCTGGGATGGCATTGAGATGGCAGGCTGGATGGTAGCAGAACGCTGCCATCCAGCATGCCATCCTTCAGAGACACTGCGGAGCGCAGGCAATGTCTCACGTCAGCCACCAATACAAGGCTGATGTGAACCCCAACCCTATTACCCCACTTGCCACCGCTACAGGGCAGTGGGAAGAGCAGAGGCTAAGCACCAGATTTGCTGCATCTTATGGATGCGCCATTTCTGGGACTGCTTAGGGGTGATATTAATAGCCGCTGAGTATGTCAGTGTCCATGGGTGATTTGCAGCCTCTGATGCACACATAGTGGACATGGGATTTCTGGAGATCCCATCCACTATGCTGTAACATCTGGACGCTGTGGGTTTGACGCTTTATAAACACGCAGCATCAAACCTGCAGCGGCTCCTAACCGTGGCCACGTACCCAAACTCACCCGCAGCATGTCAATTTCTGTAGCAGACATGGTAGTTTCTGCTGCAGATTTTGACCAATTGAACTGTCATTATATGTGGTGAATTCACATGTACCGACAAAAAAAGTGCGGCATTGAGACACCGCATTTTGTACGCAACAAAAATACGCTGAGTCCAAAGTGCTGCTGAGTGCTGATCGGGGGGATGTAGAGGCTAACGAACCAGCTGTAAGATGTTAATTATGGCCAGGGACCATGTTTGCAAATGGCACCTTCCCAGGCTAAAAATACCAGCTCACAGCAGCCGCATAAATTACATGAATAGAAATGCTAATGAAGATTGGGCGAATGGCACAAACTGACACCTAACTCTTTTGTTTGATTATGACAAGATGTCAATCAGACCTTTTCATGACCAAACTTAATAAAAGCAAAGAGTTAAATAAACACAGCCACACAGTAAACACTTTATTTGAAATATAACAGACACCTTATTTAATCATTCAAATTAACCAATATACTCACCCCAGTTCTGATAGTAATCCAAGGTTTAAGCAATATCCCACCAAATAACTTTATTTGCTCCAAAAATCATTCACTGATGTACAAAAATGCTTAAAAAATGCATCAAAGAACACGTCAAAGACACATGTAAAATCTGCATGTGTTTTTTCTGCCAAGGAGATGCAAAAACGTTCAGGAAATTTCTGCTTCAAATTCGCATCGTGCGCACATAGATTTAAAGTTAAAAATTATTTTTTGAAGAACAGTGATAGTTGAATGTCACATTGCTCCAAAGACATATTTGATTGGGAATTTTGATTGTAAGCCTCCATGGGGAAAATGGTGATAATGCATGTAAAGTGCTGCAGAATATGTTGGCACAAGCAAGCATAATAAATTAAATAAATTATATTTGCTAGTACATTTCTTTTAGCGTAATTGAATTCTACTGAAGTTTTACAAAAATCTGTATCCTCCAGATTGCAGATGTTTTGTAATTAGCTTAGTTTTGCTGAACCGTATAGAGTAGAGATGGGCGAACCCGAACAGTAACGTTCGGAGTTTCCGGTTGCTGGAACACCTGGAGGCTGTGAACAAAGGTTACCTTGGGTGTGTATTTAGTTGTACTTGTTAATTAAAAAAAAGGGAAAAAAAGGCGTGGGGTTCCCTGTAATTTTCATAATCAGCAGAGGAAAAGCCAATGGCTGGGGGCTGATGTTAATACTCTGGGAAGGGGTTAATAGCCCTAAAGGTTCCCAGTCTATTAATATCAGCTCACAGTTGTTTGCTTAGCCTTTACTGGTTATTATAGGGGAGACACCCCAAAAAATTGATGTGCGGTCCCCCCTATATTCAATAACCAGCAAATTCAAAGCAGACAGTTGTGAGCGGATGTTAATAGCGTAGGAAGGGGCCATTAGACCCAAATGTTCCCTGGCTATTAATAACAGCTCACAGCTGTTTGATTAGCATTTACAGGCTAGTGTACAGGAAGACCGCAGAAAAAAAATTACTTTAGAGTCCCCCTATAAAGTCTAACCAGCAAAGGCTAAACAGACAACTGTGGGCTGATATTAATAGGCCGGGAAGGGGCCATGGATATTGGCTCCTTCCGAGGCTAATAACATCAGCCCTTAGCCACCACAGAAATGATGCATCAATAAAATGCACCAAATCTGGCGCTTAGCCTCGGCTCTTCCCAATTGCCCTGGTGCGGTGGCAAGTGCGGTAATAGGGTTGGGTTTCATGTCAGCCTTGTATTGGCAGCTGACATGAAGTGAGGTGTCTATAAGACGTCACCATTACTAATCTCATAGTAAAAGTTTGTAAATAAAGACACAGCCTGAAAAAATCCTTTATTTTAAATAAATGTCCACACGGTTTTACACATTTATTTAAATATCAAAAGCACAGTTATACTCACCTAACACCTAATCCATTGAAGCCATTGTCCCCTATAAAAAAACAAAAATAAAAAAGGAAATTTATACTCACCTAACACCTATCCCCAAAGCCATTGTCCCTTGTAAAAAAACAAAAATAAAAAACAATCATATTCCTCACCTGTCCGAAGTGAAGCGATAATCCATACTGTCCCACAACGATCCAGATAACTTGGAGAGCAGTCACATAAGCAGTCACATCAGGACAGCAGGAAATTGACATGTTGCAGATTTCAAACACCCACCGCAGGTCAGTTTATGCTGCGTAAAAAAAGCACAGTGGGCACAATCTATATATATAATCATCTAATTCTGTCTGTTTGTCTGTAACGGAAATCCTGCATCACTGATTGGTCGTGGGTGGCTGGCGCGACCAATCAGCGACAGGCGCAGTCCGGCTGTGAATTGGCGCGGGATTTGAACCACGCTTCGCTGATTGGTCGCGCCCGGCCAGCTGCAACCAATCAGCGATATTGGCGCGGCTACTGTAAATTAACCCCCCCAATGTATCCCCCCAGGGCCCCTAATGAATTTCTTAAATACCTCATTTTGCCAATACTGCCTGTGCGCGGCGCTATCGCTGACCGCGCACTCTCTCAATGAATGGGCGCGCGGTGGATGCCGGGTGTGACGCGATTGGGGATAACACCGCCCACAACCCATCACTCACCACGGAACGTGGAACAGGAAACCCCTGGCTGCAGCCGCAAATAGTCGTGACGTAAGCGGAAGCAAGAGCCGGCTACAGCCGGAGGTCACGTGCTGCCTGTGCGCGGTCAGCGACAACGCCGCGCACAGCCAGTATTGGCAACATGAGGTATTTACGAAATTCATTAGAGGTCCCGGGGGGATACATTGAGAGGTTAATTTAAAGTAGTGGACAACCCCTTTAAACCCCACTTTGCTGATTGGTCGCGCCTGGCCGGCCTCGACCAATCAGAGATATTGGCACAGAATTTAACCCCTAGTCACAGCGCGACATAGTTCACTCACGTTTACTGAACAAGTTCTATCAGTCACAGTGCCACGTAGTTCAGTCACGTTTACTGAATAAGTTCTGTCAGTCACAGTGCCACATAGTTCAGTCATGTTTACTGAATAAGTTCTATCAGTCACAGTGCCACGTAGTTAAGTCATGTTTACTGAACAAGTTCTGTCAGTCACAGTGTCATGTAGTTCAGTTATGTTTACAGAATAAGTTCTGTCAGTCACAGTGCCACGTAGTTCAGTCAAGTTTGCTGAACAAGTTCTGTCAGTCACAGTGGCACGTAGTTCAGTCATGTTTACAGAACAAGTTCTGTCAGTCACAGTGCCACGTAGTTCAGTCATGTTTACTGAATACGTTCTGTCAGTCACAGTGCCACGTAGTTCAGTCATGTTTGCTGAATAAGTTCTGTCAGTCACAGTGCCACGTAGTTCAGTCACATATACTAAATAAGTTCTGTCAGTCACAGTGCCACGTAGTTCAGTCACGTTTACTGAATAAGTTCTGTCAGTCACAGTGCCACATAGTTCACTCATGTTTACTGAACACGTTCTGTCAGTCACAGTGCCACGTAGTTCAATCACGTTTACTGAATACATTCTGTCAGTCACAGTGCCACGTAGTTCACTCACGTTTACTTAAAAAGTTCTGTCAGTCACAGTGCCACATAGTTCACTCATGTTTACTGAACACGTTCTGTCAGTCACAGTGCCACGTAGTTCAATCACGTTTACTGAATACATTCTGTCAGTCAGAGTGCCACGTAATTCACTCACGTTTACTTAACAAGTTCTGTCAGTCACAGTGCCACATAGTTCAGTCACGTTTACTGAACATGTTCTGTCAGTCACAGTGCCACGTAGTTCAGTCACGTTTACTGAACACGTTCTTTCAGTAACAGCGCGCTGAACAGTTACTTCTTTACTGTACGCTATCACGATTTACGTTTCCTGTCTTCCAATGGGTCGTAAGTGAAAATACGCCAATGAGGATGACAGAATAAACTACATACATATTCTAGAATACCCGATGCGTTAGAATCGGGCCACCATCTAGTATTTCTATAAATCCTATCCACTTTAATGGAACTATAAAGTGCTGCATCTTTTAGTCAGTAAAAATGCGCAGCGTCAAAAACTCATCATGAAAACTTAACCTAAGGTAGGACATGAAAACAATTTAGTAAAAACAAAATAAAACAAATAGTCTGATAAATTACAACCCCTTAATGCATTTCAACATGCAGGTACAACCAACTGCTTGTATAGACACAGCTCTAATGGCAACATGAATTAGGTGGATGTTCAGCTTTCACAAACAACTGTCCAGTCAAAAGGCAGGTAAAAACAGCTAAAAGGCATTGAAATTACATGCTGGGAGAAACCAGACTGTTAATACAGAGTAGTTTTAGTGAGGAGCGTGTTGGCAAATTCTTCTTTAGAGCCCAGTTAAATGCAGCAGTAATTATTGCCTTTGGGTATTAAGGGCCTATGCAGTGGGGAAAATAAGTAATTGATACACTGCTGATTTTTCAAGTTTTCCCACCTAAAAAGAATGGAGAAGTCAGTATTTTTTATCATAGGTACACTTCAACTGTAAGGGACAGAATCTTTAAAAAAAATCCAGAAAGTCAAATTGTATGATTTTTAAATAATAATTTGCATTTTCTTGCATGAAATAAGTATTTGATTCAATAAAAAAACAGAACTTAAAATTTGGTACAGAAACCTTTGTTTGCAATTACAGAGGTCAGACATTTCCTGTAGTTCTTGACCAAGTTTGCACACACTGCAGCAGTGATTTTTTACCACTCTTCCATACAGATCTTTTCCAGACCTTTCAGGTTTCGAGGCTGTCGCTTAGCAACATTGGGTTTCAGATACCTCCAAAGATTTTCTATAGGGTTCAGGTCTGGAGACTGGCTAGGCCACTCCAAGTCCTTGAAATGCTTCTTACGGAGCCATTGCTTAGTTGCCCTGGCTGTGTGTTTCCGGTCATTGTTATGCTGGAAGACCCAGCCACGACCCATCATCAATGCCCTTACTGAGGGAAGGAGGTTGTTGGCCAAAATCTTACCATACATGACCCCATCCATCCTCCCTTCAATACGGTGAAGTCCTGTCTTCTTTGCAGAAAAGCACCCCCATAGGCATGATGTGCCCCCCACCATGCTTCACGGTTGGAATGGTGTTCTTGGGGTTGTACTCATTCTTCTTCTTCCTCGAAATACGGCAAGTGGAGTTAATTCCAAAAAGTTCTATTTTGGTTTCAACTGACCACATGACCTTCTCCTATGTCTCCTCTGGATCATCCAGATGGTCATTGGCAAACTTCAGACATATGCTGGCATGAGAAGACGGAACTTGCGTGCCCTGCAGGAGTTTAATCCATGACAGCGCAGTGTGTTACTAACGGTAATGTTTGAGACTGTGGTCCCAGCTCTCTTCATGTCATTGACAAGGTCCTCCCATGTTGTTCTGGGCTGATTCCTGACCTTTCTCAGAATCATCCTTACCCCACGAGGCAAGATGTTGCATGGAGCCTCTGATCGAGTAAGATTGACAGTCATCTTGTGTTTCTTCCATTTTCTAATAATTGTGCCAACAGTTGTTGCCTGCTCACCAAGCTGCTTGCCTATTGTCATGTAGCCCATCCCAGCCTTGTGCAGGTTTACAATTTTGTCACTGAATCACCAATGTCCTTAGACAGCTCTTAGTTGATCAAATACTTATTTCATGCAATACAATCCAATTGTAGTTATTTAAAAATCAAACAATGTGATTTTCTGTTTTTTATTTTTAGATTCTGTCTCTCACAGTTGAAGTGTACCTACAATAAAGATTACAGACCTCTCCAATCTTTGTAGGTGGGAAAACTTTCAAAATCGGCAGTGTATCAAATACTTATTTTCCCCACTGGATGTATAACCAGTATAAAGTAACATACCAATCTATTTTTCTAATTTAAAAAAATAGGCCAAAGTTTTTCTTTAAATAAAGGAGATCACTTTTGAGTGATCATCGCATAGCATATGCTTTAGGGCTATTATGTAGTAATCTAATCCATTTAATATAATTATTCCCAATTCCAAATATATAGGCTTTAGGTATTGACCCACTGGCTTAAGTCTACTTTTAGATATTTTAGCTGATCATGCACATTAGCTCAAGGTCAGACAAACCCACCATTTTTGTCTATATCAATTGATGATGCGATATCCAAAAGGGCATCCTAACTGTAGCTTATGAAAGGACCAGGCATTTGGGATTTCATCTTTTTTTCATTCTGGATAAACTGCTGCCAGAAGTTTATATAAAGCCAGTTTCAGACAAGAGAAAGAATGCGCTCATATTATTGGCACAAATCCTGGAGTTTTATAAATGTATGTGCACACAATTCTTTTAGACTTCGACTTGCCAGATGTGTTTCTTCTGCAAAAGCCACTTTAGGAAAAGGTTGTGGTGTTTTCCCTGAAGTTTGTTTTTTGACATTTTCTTTGATATCTATTCCTTTGCCGCTGGAGTTTTTTTCATTGTATGAAGCAGCGAGTATAAGTATTTAGTGATGTAGATGTGGGGAGTCTTTTCTGGTTTTGCAATTGCGGGAGAAGTTGTTTATGCATGATTATGTAAATAAGAGGATGTCCATATGGTTTAAATACTTACCCTCGTCACTTCCCCTGCATCTTGAGACCCGTAGAAGCACAAGCAAGCACGAAACGGCCATCATCCACGATGTGTTCCTCCTACTCCCCCGCTCTTTGGTTTAAAAGAGTTTAAATAAAGACTGGTATTTTTACAGCCGGTGAGTGCTTTCTATCTTCTTACTTACACGGATGGCAGAAGAATAGACTGACCACTTTTTCTAACTGCTTTGCTGCTTTGGAATTCTGAAGCAAAAAGACTGAATATATACCCATCCTGTTGTTTTTACATTGCTTCACATAACTCCATTCTTTATAGTATTTCATTTTTAAAGGGAACCTGTCACCAGGTTTTCCCCATATAAATTATGGTCACCACCATTAAGGCCTCTTTTACGGCATACTGGAATACTGTAAAATAGTCCCCAATCACCTCTGCAGATCCCCAAAAAAAACTGGAGGCATTTTGCCAAGCAGAATGGGCAGAATTACCATCTGAGAAAATAAAGAACCTCATCCACAACTACCACAAAAGACTTCAAGCTATCATTGATGTTAGAGGGGTCAATACACGGTATTAAGAACTGGGGTACAGTTAGGTCCATATATATTTGGACAGAGACAACATTTTTCTAATTTTGGTTCTAAACACAAATTACCACAATGACTTTTAAACAAAACAATTCAGATGCAGTTGAAGTTCAGACTTTCAGCTTTCATTTGAGGGTAACCACATTAAAATTGGATGAAGGGTTTAGGAGTTTCAGCTCCTTAACATGCGCCACCCTGTTTTTAAAGGGACCAAAACTAATTGGACAGATTAAATAATTGTAAATAAAATGTTCATTTCTATTACTTGGTTGAAAACCCTCTGTTGGCAATGACTGCCTGAAGTCTTGAACTCATGGACATCAACAGACGCTGTGTTTCCTCCTTTTTGATGCTCTGCCAGGCCTTCACTGCGGTGGTTTTCAGTTGCTGTTTGTTTGTGGGCCTTTCTGTCTGAAGTTTAGTCTTTAACAAGTGAAATGCATGCTCAATTGGGTTGAGATCAGGTGACTGATTTGGCCATTCAAGAATATTCCACTTCTTTGCTTTAATAAACTCCTGTGTTGCTTTGGCTTTATGTTTTGGGTCATTGTCCATCTGTAGTATGAAATGACGACCAATCAGTTTGGCTGCATTTGTCTGGATCTGAGCACACAGTTTGGCTTTGAATACATCAGAATTCATTCGCCTGCTTCTGTCCTGTGTCACATCATCAATAAACACTAGTGACCCAGTGCCACTGGCAGCCATGCATGTCCAAGCCTTCACACTGCATCCGCTGTGTTTTACAGATGATGTGGTATGCTTTGGATCATGAGCTGTACCACGCCTTCACCATGCTTTTCTCTTTCCATCATTCTGGTTGAGGTTGATCTTGGTTTCATCTGTCCAAAGAATGTTCTTCTAGAACTGTGCTGGCTTTTATAGATGTTTTTTAGCAAAGTCCAGTCTAGCCTTTTTATTCTTGATGCTTATGCGTGGCTTGCACCGTGCAGTGAACCCTCTGTATTTACTTTCATGCAGTCTTCTCTTTATGGTAGATTTGGATATTGATACGCCTACCTCCTAGAGAGTGTTGTTCACTTGGTTGGCTGTTGTGAAGGGGTTTCTCTTCACCATGGAGATTATTCTGCGATCATCCACCACTGTTGTCTTCCGTGGACGCCCAGGTCTTTTTGTATTGATGAGTTCACCAGTGCTTTCTTTCTCTCTCAGGATGTACCAAACTGTAGATTTTGCCACTCCTAATATTGTAGCAATTTCTCGGATGTTTTTTTTCTGTTTTTGCAGCTTAAGGATGGCTTGTTTCACCTGCATGGAGAGCTCCTTTGATCGCTTATTTACTTCAGACCAAAACCTTCCAAATGCAAGCACCGCACCTCAAATCAACTCCAGGCCTTTTATCTGTTTAATTGAGAATGAGATAACGAAGGGATTGCCCACACCTGTCCATGAAATAGCCTTGGAGTCAATTGTCCAATTACTTTTGGTCCCTTTAAAAACAGGGTGGCACATGTTAAGGAGCTGAATCTCCTAAACCCTTCATCCAATTTTAATGTGGATACCCTCAAATGAAAGCTGAAAGTCCGAACTTCAACTGCATATGAATTGTTTTGTTTAAAAGTCATTGTGGTAATGTCTACAGCCAAAATTAGAAAAATGTTGTCTCTGTCCAAATATATATGGGCCTAACTGTATGTGAACTTTTGATCAGGGTCATTTGGATGTTTTTGGTTGTCATTTAGATTTAAAAAGAGAAAACACAGTAGTTTGACAATAAATGTCTTCACCAAACCAATAACCATGAGTGGAGAAAAAGGTTTTTTTTGTTATCATTCATATTCTCTGAAACAAGACCAAGAAAGAAAAAATTCTGCCGGGGTATGTAAACTTTTGAGCACAACTGTAATCACACTCCGATGGGCGTCTCTGGTCTTGATTCGGTGCCTCCTCTCTTCCTTCAATCACCGTCCTCCTTCCCACCTTAATTCCTTTACAGCCCAAGGTGGTTTGCACGTTAATGACCAGGCCAGTTTTTACAATTCTGACCACTGTCACTTTATGAGGTAATTACTCTGGAATGCATCAACGGATCCCCCTGATTCTGAGACTGTTTTTTGTGACATATTGTACTTCATGTTTGTGGTAAAATTTCTTCGATATCACTTGCGTATATTTGTGAAAAAAATGGAAATTTGGCGAAAATTTTGAAAATTTTCAAAATTTTTATTTTTATGCCCTTAAATCAAAGAGATACAGTATATCACACAAAAATAGTTAATAAATAACATTTCAAACATGTCTACTTTACATCAGCACAATTTTGGAACCAAAATTTTATTTTTATTAGGGAGCTATAAGGGTTAAAAGTTGACCAGCGATTTCTCATTTTTCCAACAAAATTTACAAACCCACTTTTTTAGGGACCACATCACATTTGAGTTACTTTGAGGGATCTTTATGACTGAAAATACCCAAAAGTGACACCATTCTAAAAACTGCACCCCTCAAGATGCTCAAAACCACATTCAAGAACTTTATTAACCCTTCAGGTGCTTCAAAGGAGTTTTTGGAATGTGGAAGAAAAAAATTAACATTTAACTTTTTTCACAAAAATGTTACTTTAGACCCCATTTATTTTATTTTCGCAAGGGTATCAGGAAAAAATGGACCCCAAAATTTGTTGTGCAATTTCTCCTGGGCACGCAGATACCCCATAGGTGAGGAAAAAACACTGTTTGGGCGCATGGCAGGGTTCGGAAGGGAAGGAGCGCCATTTGACTTTTTGAATGTAAAATTTGCTTGAATAATTAGCGGACACCATGTTGTGTTTGGGGAGTCCCTGATGTACCTGAACAGTGGAAACCCCCCACAAGTGACACCATCTTGGAAACTAGACCCCTCAGGGAACTTATGTAGATGTGTGGTGAGCACCTTGAACCCCCAGGGGCTTCACAGAAGTTTATAACATTGAGCCATAAAAAATTTTTTTCACATTTTTCCCCAAAAAATGTTTTTCAGCCCCCAATTTTGCATTTTTATAAGGGTAACAGGAGAAATTGCACCATCCTGTTTGTTGTGCAATTTCTCCTGAGTAAGCAGATACCCGATATGTTGGGGAAAACCACTGTTTTGGCGCACGGCAGGGTTCGGAAGGGAAGGAGCGCCATTTGACTTTTTGATTGTAAAATTTGCTTGAATAATAAGCGGACACCATGTTATGTTTGGGGAGCCCCTGATGTGCCTGAACAGTGGAAACCCCCCACAAGTGACACCATTTTGGAAGCTAGACCCCTCAGGGAACTTATCTAGATGTGTGGTGTGCACCTTGAACCCAGAGGGGCTTCACAGAAGTTTATAACATTGAGCCCTAAAAATCAAATTTTCACATTTTTCCCACAAAAATGTTTTTCAGCCCCCAATTTTGCATTTTCATAACAGTAACAGGAGAAATTGCACCATGCTGTTTGTTTTGCAATTTCTCCTGAGTAAGCAGATACCCCCTTATGTGGGGGAAAACCACTGCTTGGGCATACAGCAGGGTTCAGAAGGGAAGGAGCACCATTTGACTTTTTGAATGTAAAATTTGCTTGAATAATTAGCATATATGCCCCTGATGTACCTAAACAGTGGAAACCACCCACAAATGACACCATTTTAGAAACTAGATCTCTCAGGGAATTTATCTAGAAGTTTATAACATGGAGCCGTGAAAATCAAGAAATCAAAATTTTTCAACAAAAATGATGTTTCAGCACCAATTTTTTTTTTTAACACGAGGGTAAGAGGAGAAAATGGACCCCAAAAACTTTTGTGCAATTTCTCCTGAGTACGCCATTACCCCATATGTGGGGAAAATACAGTGTTTGGACAAATGGCAGAGTTCAGAAGGGAAGGAGCACTGGGTGACTTTTTGAATGCAAAATTGACTGGAATCGAGAGCGGAAGCCATGTCACATTTGGAGAGCCCCTGATGTGCCTAAATAGTGGAAACCCCCTACAAGTGACCCTATTTTGGAAACTACACCCCCCCAAGGATTTTATCAAGGGGTATAGTGAACATTTTGAACCCAGAGGTACGACACAGAATTTGATAACATTAGGCCATCATATTGAATAAGTTGTCATCAGTCTTGAGCGCAAGTGCTCGCTACTTGAGTTTGCATCGGGTACTCGGGTATGCATCATGTATCGCGGGTGCTTGAGTGACATGCTCGAGTCCCCACCCACATGTTTCATGGTTACTAGACACCCAAAAGAAAAACATGCGGGGATCGCTCGTGCATGGTAGGCAATCCCTGCGAGTTTTTTTTGGCCGCGAAGCATATGGGGCGGAGACTCGAGCATGTCACTTGAGCCCCGCGATATTCAGTGCATACCCGAGCACCCGATGCAAACTCAAATAGTGAGCACTTAAGCCATATCACCTTTTTTTTTTACTTTTGAAAAAAATCCCAACCCTAACCCTAGTCCAACCCCAACCCTAGCTCAGCCCTAACCCTAGCCCCAACCCTAACCCTAGCCCAACCCTAGTCCAACCCTAACCGTGGCACAACCCTAACCCTAGAATTTATTTTTTACGTTGTTCCTCGTGTGGTATAAGTGATTAGACGACTACAAGAATCATATCGGGTTTTCATGATTGACAGCTGTCACACACTAAAAGACGCATTTTTTTGTAAAATGTAGTTTTTGCATCGCCATATTTTGAGACCTATAATTTTTCCATATTTTGGCCGACAAAGTCATGTAATGGCTTGTTTTTTGCGGGATGAGTTGACGTTTTTATTGGTGCCATTTGCAGGCACGTGACATTTTTTGATCGCTTTCTATTCCGATTTTTGTGAGGCAGAATAAACAAAAAGCAACAATTCAGGAATTGTTTTTTTTTTTTTCAATTTTTTATGCTGTTCCACGTGTGGTAAAATTGATAAGGTAGCTTTATACTTCAGGTCAGTATGTTTACGGCGGTACCACATTTATATCGTTTTTCTACGTTTTGGCGCTTTTACACAAAAACTATTTTATAGAAAAAAATATTTTTTTGCATCGCTTTATTCTGAGAGCTATAACTTTTTTATTTTTTGGCTCATGGAGCTGTATGGTGGTTTGCTTTTTGCGGGACAAGGTGATGTTTTCAGCGGTACCATTTTTATTTAAATTCATCTTTTTGATTATGTCTTATTCCATTTTTTGTTTGGCGGTATGATGATAAAACATTGTTTTTTGCTTCGTTTTTAATTTATTTTTTTACCGTGTTCATTAAAGGGGTTAACTAATGGGAAAATACCAAATATGTGTACTTTTATTGTTTTTTTTTTTTTTTTCATAATAATATTTATTGATGGGTACATTATATTTTTATTTTTGGTGGATTATTTTATTTATTTTTTTTTTCACCTTCTGACAGTTTTTTTACTTTTATTCTTTGTCCCACTATGGGACTTTCACATTTTCTTAATCTGATCGCCTGTATAGCAAAGGGATGGAGCACCATCCCTGTGCTATGCAGGCTTTCAGCGCTGCAGATGCAGAAGACACTTTGGTCATGCACTGTACATGACCAAAATATCTTCCTGCTGTCTGGTGACCCGGATGTTGTCATGACGAGACCGGGTCGGGTCATCATGGCAACATTCGGGAAGCCGCGGCAGACAGCGCTGGAGGCCGGCAGGAGAGGTGAGCATCACGATCACCTCCCCTTGCCACCGCAATGCTGCGATCGACATCGATCACAGCATTGCGGGGGTTAATGTGCCGGGAGTGGTGCGGGACCGCTTCCAGCACATAGCACTGGGTGTCAGCTGTGACAATCAGCTGATACCTGGCGGCGATTGCGCCCTCACAGCCTGTGTGCGGGCGCGATCCCAAAGACGTGCTAATACGTATCAGGCTCTTAAAGCCCAGGGTGCAGATACGTATTAGTACATCTTGGGCTTTAAAGGGGTTAATGTTGATGCTATCACACAGTGTCCACCAATCGCACACCAGCGCAGGCGCAGTTCTCTCTGCCTTGTCCAGGGCAGAGCACAGTACTGTGGTGCACAAGTGCTAGGAAAGGCCAAAGAGCTTCAATGACCCAGAAATAAAGCCGGTGCATGCACACAACAGTACTTTTCTCTGAGAATGAAGGAAGAGAGGATGTGCCGGATCAAGACCAGAGATGCTCATTCTACAATGCTGTAAAAGAGGCCTTAATGGTGGTGGTGGCCATACTTTATATGGAGATAATCTGGTGACAGATTTCCTTTAGATGCTTTTTCAAATAAGTTTTAAGCAGAAACCACCTGAAAAAGATGTCTTGTGCACACCCTAATGATCCAAATTGACACCTTCATAGATCTAACAATCCAGTCTATTTGGGGTCAGGATAGAGCTTAAACGGGTTTTCCACTACTAGGTCAACCCCTTTTTGAGCTAAATGTTTGGCCCCAATAAAACAAAACAGCCTATTCTCACCTCCCGTGCCGGCGCCGTTCAAGCGGTGTTGGCACTCACATTCCTGGGTCTCTTGTGCGGTTGTTGTGACATGTGAGTTCGGTGCCCAATCAGTGCTGGCGTCATTGTCCCTGCCTTTCCTATCGAACATAAAAAGGAAGTCAGAGATCAGCCGCAGTCCTGACTTCCTTTTCATGTTCAATTCGTGCAAAAGCAGGGACAATGAAGTCGGCATTGATTGGGCACTGGGCTTACGTGTTACAAAAAACCCATGGAATGCAAGTGCTGACACTGCTGGAACGGCACCGCCAACTATAAGCTTTTTTATTTTATCGGGGCCAAACATTTAGATCAAGAAGGAGTTGTCCTAGTAGGGGACAACACCTTTAATAAAAACACAACTGCATTTCATATTATAGATCACGTTAAAATTTTCACATTTAATAATGATAATAATAATAATAATACAAAATAATAATAATAATAATAATAATAATAATACACTCATATCATATTGTTTTCCAAAGATCCTTTTACATAGTGTTAATCTCTGTTTTCCAGAGTAAATTATTCAGTATTGTTGTGTTTGCAATCTAAAAGAAAAAGTCTCGGATATAAATACTGTGCTATGTGTATGCAAAACTCAACATTTTATGGTTCAGCCTCCCAGCGGGACGCCTCTACTTACAGTAGGTGTCTGTACTTGTACTATAGATTTGGTGGCAAAGCTTGTGAACAGGTAAATAAGTAATAACTGAGTGAAAAAAAATTAGACTCTGAACACAGTGCAGGATTTTGTCTTAAGTAGCTTCCCCCTTGATGCCATCATTAAAATATTTACATTTTGTTTTAGAAACAGACCTATAATTACCATACAATAAATGCAAAGAAAAAATACTAATGAAATTACGAGAAGTGAATATGTGGGTGAATAATTGTGTACGTCCTACGCTGGCTCCACAAACACAAAACATTTCTAAAATGAAAAAATAATTTCTATTATAAATTTCAATGGCTTTTTTGTTATCTTAGTTTAGATGCCGGCAAAACACATATTCTTTCCTAATCCTTTTTGGCTATTAGAATGATTGAATAGTCTCCAGGGGAAAAGAAAATAAGAGAATACAGATGCAGACCCGATCTAGCACATGCTTGGGGCCATTGCTGATGCTATGGAACACAGTTTTTGCTTTTCATTTCAAGCTCAGTTTATTAGTCTCCACAGAATTAGCCAAGTTGCTACCGTCTGTGTGAAGAGTTAAGTTGCAATCTTAATGAGATAACATTATATTCTTTGTCAGCAAGAAGCAACTCTTTTTTTATTTGCTGGTTAAAGGAACAAAGAAGAGAGAACAAAGCAGGGAAGCTTTATTTTGCAAGAAAACTATTTCTTACACGACTATTATATCTACAGTAATATGCAGTTTGCTTATATAAAAGAGCACTTCACAACTGGCAAACCTTATTTCTTCATAACTAAATGAATCTTGAACTTCGCTCTTAAATGTTCTTTGTGTGGGAAGCAATTTTCCTTTGCAAACAGGTATAGCAATTTTGAAATATTACCCATTGCTCATTGATTGAATGTACAGCGTAGAATATTATAAAACATATAAAGTATACCAGAATAATAGAAAAAAAAATCTAAGGTCAAATTTGCATGTTTGTACATAGTGGATATGACTTTGGGCCTAGACTGCAACAAAGAAAGTAGGAGAAATCTGGCATCACGTCAAATTAAAAAAAGAGCATATTTAAAAGAAAATCCTGGATAACGGGTCTTCGCGTTTCGGACAAATATCAACATGAACTCTCTGTTTGAAACGCGAAATCCAGTTTCCCAGGATTTTTTTCAAACATGCTTTTTTAAATTAGATATAATCAATGTTGTTTTTAAAATGAGATGCCGAATTTTTCTAGTCTACTATGGATTCTCCTTTCTTGTTAGTGATATGAAGTCTTGATCCATCTACCGCACATAATTAGAAGTTCACTTTTTTCATTTGTTTGCAATTTGGCTGAGATTAAGTATTTTTTCTTATTTTTCAACAACAACAGCTCACCACACCTGTAATGGATTCATCCAGGGTGCTCTGCAGCTTGAGCAGAGCATGTCAAAACAAGTGAGAGAAAAGCCAACACTCAAGCCTTCTTGAGAAAACTCTGTGTTTATTGTAACTTTATTCCATACCTATTAAAACCACTTCACACAGATCCTCAAATACTGACGCTTTTCAGAAATAAATTTCCTGATTCAAAGCTTTTTTCTTTTTTTTGTTATGCAACAAAGTGCAGTGCAATAAATGAAAATTGTATTTTCAAAGTCCCATTTACCTGAAATACTGAAATACTCTGCATAGAGATTCTTCTGTTATGTCAGAACTTACTCTATCAATTAATTTTATTAATAACAATGCAACTGTCATGTTTGAAATTCAGTATACACATGTCATATATGAAGAGATCTGATCTTAATAGCTATATATAGCTATATTGAGTACTAAGATCCTCTGCTTTTTCATGATCCCCAAAGTAATAGCCACAATATGTGGGAAATTGTAGTTTGAGATGAACTTCACAACTAGTGGCCAGACACTTAACAGTCATTGCCCACTTTCTCCCTACCCCCACCTGTGGGGTTACGAGATGGGCAGATGCTGCTCATCTCGTATCTTCACAGCATAGACAATTGCCTTCAGATGACCCCAAAGATAAAAGCCTAAGGGGGTCAGATTGGGAGACCTTGGTGGCTATTCAACTGGCCCACGACGACCAATCCACTTTCCAGGAAACTGTTCATGTAGGAATGCTCGAACATGACACCCATAATGTGGTGGTGCACCATCTTGTTGGAAAAACTCAGGGAACGTGCCATCTTCAGTGCATAAAGAGGGCAACACATCATCATGTAGCAATTTCAGATATCCAGTGACATTGAGGTTTCCATTGATGAAGAATGGCCCCACTATCTTTGTAACCCATATACCACACCATACCATCAAGATACAAGATTTGCAGCATCTGAAACAACGGATACTGGAAGCCTGTGCTGGCATTTCTTCTGCGGTGTTGCTATCAGTGTGTCAAGAGTGGGAGAAGAGGGTTGCATTGACAATCCAACACAATGGGCAGCACTTTGAACACATTTTATAAGTGGTCATAAACTTGTAAAAAACCCATGAAAGAATAAAGTTACGTTAAAACCAAGCACACCATTGTTTTTCTTATGAAATTCTCAATAAGTTCGATGTGTCACATGACCCTCTTCCCATTGAAAAAAAAAAAGTTGTATCCAAAATGGCCAACTTCAAAATGGCCGTCATGGTCACCACCCATCTGGAAAAGTTTTCCCCCTCCCATATACTAATGTGCCACAAACAGGAAGTTGATATCACCAACCATTCCCATTTAATTTAGGTGTATCCATAAAAATGGCCCACCCTGTATTTTTAAAATTAAACAGTAAAAACATATTTGAGATAAAAAAATGGAAGCAAAAATAGTTAAATTTGCTAACATATTAATATCTTCGTATTACATTGTCTCAACTGGGTATATAGTATGTGGGAATGGTCAAGCCAACATATTATGGGGGACTCAAATGTGACCTAGACGGAAACAAGTGGCTGGGTTACAGAATGGGCACTTTTGGAATGGCTCATGATAAATATGCTATATAATTTTCTATGTATCAACATTTTTTCTGGTACATTTTTCAGCAATCTTTAGTGTCAAAATAAAGCAGTTAATAAATCTGCCACATTTTATGACTGGTCTTAACCATTACGCAAACTTTACAAAGCTGCCATGCGTGGCATAAAAAGTAAGTGAAAAGCAATTTGGAAGAAAATATATATTGTGCAGAGCACGTACTATACCCTCATTTTATATTTTTGTCAAAAAAAGATTAAAAAGTATACAAAGAGATGAATTAATTGATCTGCTGCAAATTGTCTTAGAGTAGAATTTTATGAAATTCACAGGTCCTGCAAACTCAAACAATTTGCGATTCGCACAGAATGCAAAAAAAACAAAAACATGGCAATCCAGCCTCCCATAATGACTTGTAGCTATTACATCCCATGGTCTAGCACAGCCAATCATGGAGGACTATCACAGCCACTATAAAAGATGAGGGCATCGATGTTAGTGGCCATTTTATGGTTTTACAGCCTGCATATAGGAGATCAGCGTACACAGCTCATCAGTGTAGTTAGGTATGGAAAAAAAATATCAAAGTGTGGTGCTGAGGAACATAGAAAATAGGAGTAGTAGTCTGTCTGCATAATAATCCATGTATTCAAGTGATAAAGAAGTGCAGGAAGTACAGAGTCTGTGCGACTGTGAATTGATTGAGCTGTGATAACACCATTTTTTTTTTTCATTATTGAACACTATAAATAGGGAGGGCAGTTTAACTTAATCCTAATTTATCTGCTAAAGAAAAATACTGAAAACAAGGCTTGCTAGGCTGGAAAAAAATGTGCTTTATGGCTTATGAGGTGGAGATGCCATAAGCAACATCTTTTTTGAAATTCTTTTCAATTTCATTGTGTAAAGGTTTTTTTTCCCCAATGTTCTGGAAATTTAAATCCAACTGTCTACCTCACAAAATATACGTGTTTCATTTTTTTTTGCACACTTGTTTTAATAGTCCAATATTACACGCTTATATGCCACATTAAAAAAATTGCCCTGTTGCATTTCTTAACTTTTGGGATGTGTACCTACCTAGTTTTTCTTGTCGCATCCTATTTGAAAAAGGAGAAGATGGATTTTTTAATTCTTTAAAAAAAAGTATGTTTTTACTTTTTGTATACCTTTTTTAGCAAGTGTAACAGTGGGGAGGAAGCAAAGAGTATAATGGAATACATGTGTCATCATTCATTTCCGTCACTAATAGCAACACCATCAGCTTTAGTCAGTGTTCTGCATATTCCACCTACTCTGCCTGTGTAACATTTAATGTTTTAGATAATAGAATTTAAATTCTGTCAAAGACACCTGTATCTGTTCTTCCCCTTAGTCTGCTAACCCACAGCACCCCCACGGTAAGGTAGATATTTCACTGGAACTTTTTCAGTTGATTTATTGAAAGAGCAGAACACTCATCCTTTGTTATCAGATGACATGGGGCTGAAGGAGATGGCGAAGATTATTCAAATGCTTAGTAGTGTTGCTGGTCCTGAGAGCCATGGTAGTAGGGGAACTGACAGTTGTAGTGGCACTCTGAGCCAGGGCAAATCTTAACGTGAGAAACACGTGGGGGGACAAGAAACTCATGACATTTTCCACACTGAGGTAACTGTTAGCTGAGTCAGGGATGATGATTATTGTTCTGTGGTGGATATGACCTGGAAACCAGACTTGGACGCTGAGGGGGTGATGTTATCAGAGGAGGAGATTGCTTACCTCAACGATATACAACTCAAGAGTTGCACAACTAAAATATTTTCCTGGGCAAAATCTGTTTCTTCTGCAGCCAGCTTGGAAACAGGTGATGCCGCACATGCTGTTGGTGGAGAAAGCTCAACAGAGCCTGACAGCTCTGGTCATGATGGTGGTGAATCATACACTCAGGCATTTCAAGTATGGGAATTCTTTTCCACATTGCTGCCAGACAAATGTTTGGTAGTCTGCAGGCTCTACAGCAGGAAAATAAGCTGTGGCCTTCAGCACATAAAATTACATCAACTGCTCATTTGTTAAAAGCAAGCCAGCCAGCAATCAGAGCATGGCACAAGTGTTCCTCCCACACCTTTTCCACTCACTCGTTTTTCTTTCAGCCAGGCCGCATATTCAAATAATACTTAATCAATGTTATTATCACCATCATTCACCACTACTGCTTGTTGTACTTTGAGTACACCTCCTCCTCCTAGTTGAAAGCCATTGTCTCTTCACTTGTTTCTGCTTCCTAAATAAAGGTATACATTTTGGTTGGTTTATGAATGTACCAATGTGTCTCCATTCTCCAAATAGCAAACATCTGATCCTAAAATAGGAATCATTTTTGTATGGCTTATTAAGAACTTGTCATAGTTTCTTCTCTATCTAAACAGCGAACGCGTTGCTGCCTTCAGATCCCATACCAGACTTTATTTTGTGAAAAAGCTATAACCCATTTATTTAGCAAAGGGCAAATCTTTTGATCTCCTAAAAGGGCTAATTTTTCATCCCCATTGTGAAAAAGCATCTGCCCACAAAAAGGGATAATTTTTTGACAATTTTACAATTAAAAATGTCTTAAAAGTCTATTAGTGCAACCTGATATTAAACAGGCTGTTGGTTATCAGCAATTACTATCCATTATCATTTTGACATTTTTAAAGCAGTGTTTGTGTTAAAGAGCAAGGGTTCAATATCATCTGAGGAGACCTTAGAGTGCTACACATATTCTCTGGGTAATTAAAGACTTAGCAGTACTGGAAATTAGCAGGGAACATATTAGCTGAGGGTTGAATTTTTGTGAAAAATTTGTCAAACCCAGCAAATTCGAAGCTCAAAAGATTTGCCCATCACTAGTAGATAACTTCCACTGTTTGCTCTAAACTTTATCTCAATGGAGCCTTGTGCAGTTTTGATTTTCTACTCATGAGTGTCCAAATAATTTAGTACCAGATTGTCAAAATATTTGGATTGATGGATGGCAGGTTAAAGGAATTTTACTGTGATACTATACATTTTGTACCTATGTTTTTTCAACTTTTAATCACTATAAGAGATGACGCACCCCCAGGGCCGTGGGGTACTCGGCAGCCGGGCCTCTAGTTGCCGGGGGATATCACGGTGGCTGGCCCGGTCCGTGACCCAGGGCAGTCAGTAAAAAGGGGGGGAGATTTATAGGGGATTTGGGAAAGTGTTCATGACGCCACCTGTGGAATGCGGCTAAGGGGTGCTGGTGTTACAGCAGCAGGGATTGTGTGGCTCTCCACAGGTAGAGCTAGCTCCAGGACAGTGTAAAGTGGTATGGGTTGCGCTGGGCATTGTAGTGCTGGAAGGGAATGATGGCGCAGACTAAATAATGGACAGAGGCGGTGCGGTGCAGTCATCTGAGTCTTTACTCACAGTTCTTTAGTTCCTCAGGGTGCACTGTCAGCTTACAGCCTCCCGCGTCACGCTGCGTTCACCAGGCAGGGGTTCAGTGCTTCCTCAGGTAGATCAGGGGTACCTGGCAGAACCCCACTTTCACGTGTTCCTATTTAGACCGTCTTCATACTGGGTCTTTCTCCCTCCTGCCCTGAGCTGCCCACTCTCAATCCCGCTCAGGTTCTCTGAAGTCCCTCCTGTCCGTCGGAGTTCACAGACCTGCTTGACCCTCACGGGGATTAGAATGCAGCTTACGATCCCCCTGTCTTCTGACAGGTGCGGGGCGTATGGGTGCCTTCCTGCACTCGCTGTACCCCCTAGGATCCCTTCTTAGAACGGAGCCTACTCCCTGCTCCCCTCCTGGGCCTCTGACACTGGGCCCTGCTTGTGAGACTCTGCTCCCGGACTGTTCTTCTGAACTGTCCTGAACTGTTCTTCTGAACTGCTCTCCTCTACTCGACCTATCCGCCACCCTAAGATGGCTTCCCTATTTTATACTCCTACCAAATTGTTCCCCCTAACTACTTCCTCCACCCACACCCACTACTGGTTACCCCTACCTCTGGGTTCCCCCCACTCCAGCCAGGGTCAGGGCTCAGCAGGAAACATACATTGCGTCTTGCCCTTCCAGCCGGCCAGGAGCAGTGTAGTGTTGGATGCAGGTGTTGGGGTTCCGGGCAGCACTCCCTCCTTACCTGAGAGAAGGAGTCACCACACCTCTGGGTGAGGTGCAGTACCTCTGTGGCGACTGAACCCTCAGGGGCGCCACAGAGCTGTCTCATAACGGAGACATAATTAAAGTGGTTGTCCACTACTCGCACAACTTCTTCTTAAATATTATATTCCCGAGATTAAAATAAAAATAACAGACACCTCTCACAGTGGTGCTATTCCAGCAATGTTAACCTGACCTGGGTCTCCTACAATTTGTATCACATTGGTTGCAGTGATCATCCACTTGACAATAACATTTAGCAGCTGCTAATGGGCTGCAGTTCTCACACTTCCTTTTGACAACCTAGGTTCATATAAAGAAGGTGTGAATGAAGCAGCCATTTAGTGATCACTGATTGGCTGCAGAACTCCTATGGTATAACAATGTCCAGGCACAGGAGGTGGCTATCTGTTATTTTTATTTTACCCTGGGGAATACAGTATTTAAGAAGGGATTGTTTAAATAATGGACAACTACTTTAAAATCACCTAAGATATGCCTTGATTTAACAGTAGAAAATGTTATTGTACACTGCAGATTATTTAGATAATTTAATTCTACCCATAAATATTTGAAAAAAAACAAAACCTTGATTTCTTGTTTTACAAAAGTATTCTTGGTTTCATATAAGACTTTCTGTTTCTTATACTGCAGTATACAGAAAGCAAAACCCACATAAATACTGAACCACTAACTGATCTAATGTAAAGTGAAATGCATCAAGGGAACTATTCAAGCTAAATGCCTATCTATGTGTAAAAATGCAATCTCACAAACATGAATGGAGTTCTTATCTCTAAGAAGCAATATGCACTATTGATACCGTGTTGACAGTAAACTTTACTCTTAGGAATCTAATTCTCCAAAAGGTATATTAAAGCATGATTTATCTCGAGCCTACTAACCCTATATATTTTGTTAACCCTTTTAGGATTGAAAAAAAAGTAATTAAATCGCATCCTCATTGCTTTAGGGAGTGTTTTCTATGGAGAACATCGGGATTTCTCAAAACCTATCCTGTGCAGAGGCGGAACAGAAATTTAAAAGTCGATATATTGTATCTGAAATCTTAAAAGGTTCCTGTCTAATTTTGTGTAGGGCAGCAGAACATAGTAAAATCACATTAAAGCTACAGTTACAATGTGACTTAACACTGTACATACCCATGCACATTGCATATCTCAAAACAATCTCTACACTGTGTTCCAAATTATTATGCAAATAATATTTTCTCAGATTTTCCCAAATTACCTATATGAATTGCAGTCATTGTAATTTTCCAGTCAAATAACTATTAGAGTACAATTGGAAGGTTTTTGTACAAACTGCCTATGATAACAGTATATTTTAAAAAAAATAAAAAACTCAAACTGCACTCAAAATGCATGTTCGAAATTATTATGCACAGCAGAGTTTTCAACCTTTTCATTTTAATAAAGAACAAAAAAATGGTCATTTTTGAAATTATAAGCATTAGCAGGTTATTACAAACTGAAATCAAACAGTTTTCAACTTAAAACTTTATTCTAGGTGATGTTACATTTGCACATAGGACCACTTGTTCGAAAGGAGCTTCTGAACTCTCTCGTCCATTGAATTTGTCAGGTTTTGGATGGTTTCTGCTTCAATTGTTTTGCATGAGGACAGAATACCCTCCCAGAGCTGTTGCTTAGATGTGAACTGCCTCCCGCCATCATAGACACTCCTTTTGATGATGCTCCAGAGGTTCTCAATGGGGTTGAGGTCAGGGGAGCATGGGTGCCACACCAGAAGTTTGTCCCCTTTTATGCCCATATCAGCCAGAGATGCAGATGTGTTATGTGCAGCATGAGACAGCTGACCTGAAGCATGTGGAGTTGCTAAACTCTGAGCAGGCAGACCCCTGCTAATTCAAGGACTGTGTTTTGCGTCACCACTTTGTTTTGTTTGTTTTCCTGTTTTGCCCAAAGGGCCGTGTTTATTTTTATGGACTCAATGTTGGTTTATGCTGCATTCTAATAAACCAACAAGAGATTTAAAAAGACAGCATACCTGTGTCTACCTCCGTGTGCAGCTGAGTAAGTGATCTACCACAGGTGATGATAGAAGTGCGGTCAAAATCCCCAGGAGACATGTGTAGTGGCTGAGGACAAACTGAATGATCAGGGTAAAGATGGCCATAAGCCAGGAATCAAAGACAGACAATATGGATGACCCAGTCAAGCATTTTGTTCTAGCCCAGCAGGAGACAAGCAAGCTGTTATTGCAACAGATCCACCAAACAGCAGCAGCATCAGCAAGATCAGCGCCGGCAGCAGCAGATGGAATTGCTTGCAGAGGCGGTTCATGGAAGGCCAGCAGAACCTCCCCACATCCAAGATGATGACTCGTACGTCTCGAAAGTGGTAAGATGAGCAATGCTAAAAATGACCCCGGGCGATGATGTGGAAGCATTTTTGACTGTATTTGAGAGGGTGGCAGAGCAGGAGAAGCTACCACTGGAGCAGTGGGTGGAGGTGCTGGTGCCCTATCTGACTGGTCAGCCCCAAAAGCCTTATTATGATCTGCCCTTACAGGATGCCCAGGAATATTTAAAGTTAAAAACTGAGATACTGGCACGTACTGGATTGACTATATCAGTCAGAGCCCAAAGTGTTCACCTTTGGGCGTATTAAGGTGATAATGTCATGCCAGGTGTAAGTGCAACATAGAGGGAAGTGGGAGAGGGAGCCCAGACACGAGAGAAAGGGGGAACTGGAGACCTCCTAGTCTGGTCAAGTATCACCCTGTCTCAACTAACGTCCCTATATAGCCTCCTCAGCTATCGCCGATTGCGTACCTCGCCCTGTTTTCCCTGGCATAAGGTTACGGCTAGGGATGGAAGGAGATGAGCACTAGTCAACCTCCACTAAAACTCTCAAGACAACAAGGGTAGACAAAACAGGGGAAATTGGCTTAGCTTTAGATGAACTCCAAATGTGTACACGACCTCAAACTCCAGAAAGGACGAGGTACTGCTCCCGCTAAGCTTCACAAGTAGAAATGAATATAACCGGTGTCGCCCTCTCACACACACCAGGTATATATACACGCAGCTATCAGCAATGCCAAACGAGGAGATCTCCTGCAACCCACTGCAGGGGGATTGTTTGTCACTTCTGACACACCCATGACAGATAAACCACCTCGCTCCCAAATGTTCGACCTTCTGTATCTTGTACAGAAGTGGCTGCAGCCGGAGTCCTCCACTCCAGCCCAGATGTTCGAGCGTGTTGTCATGGAAAGATTTGTGCACTCCTTTCCTAGGCTGGTGCAAACCTGGGTTGCCCAGGGAGATCCCCGGAATGTGGTCGAACTGGTTGGCTTAGTGGAAAGGTACCAGGTGGTCGAGAGGTCCCTAAGGAAGCATCCCCATACTGGGACACCCAGGAGGATTCTGAACCTCTAAAGAAGGCTAGAAGAGCCACAACTGGGGGAATCCAATGTCCCAAGGGCTTGCTGAGGGGTTGCCAAAGGCCGCCGGTAAAGACTTTCTCTGCTGGTGGTGTCACAGTCTTGGAAACATAGCCGCCCATTGTCCTATGTCCTCTGAACAAATTGACTGCATCATAGGGAGGCAGTGCTCATACTATGCCTATCCCACCTGCAGTATGGACTATCAGCCCAGTGAGGGGCCACAGTCATGTCCTGTGACCATAAATGGGATACTGATGTTGGGACTTTTGGACTCAAGGAGTTTGGTGACTCTGGTAATGGCCACAATCCCCGCCAGTTGATCCCTGGGAAACATGTGGGTGTCTGCTGTATCTATGGGGATGCCAAGGACTACCCCATGGCCCAAGTGACTATAAAAACGAACCATGAGGTTGGAGTAGTCAGAAACTTGTTACACCCAGTTATAATCAGGCGGGTCTTCAGGCTTTTTTGGGACTTGTGGAGAAAGGCGGGGGGAACCCACTAACTCAGACTGGAGCCGGTTCGTCCATGAAGAATCCCCACTACAGTCAGAGGCAGATGAGTTCCCGCTGTGTGTCCTTGCTGGCGACAAGGACTACAGGGACACATGAAGATGAGATTCCTGAACTGGAGGTTTCTGGGGGAATTTTGGTATGGCACAAATGCAGGATCTCACATTGAAAGGTGCATTTGACAGTGTGACTGTGATAAATGGGGTTGCTCAAGAGCCGGGGGCTGACACCAGGTTCCCATATTTCACATTAAATGAGGAGCTACTTTATCGGGTCACTAAACCAAGAGGGGAAGTGATAGAGCAGTTGTTGGTGCCTGGTCCGTATATACGTAGGGTATTAGATTTGGCCCATTTGCATGTCTTAGGTGGGCATCTGGGAGTAGAAAAACCCCAAGACCGGGTCCTGCAGAGGTTCTACTGGTCTGGGTGTCACCGAGACATTGTTAATTTCTGCCGATATTGCCCTACTTGTCAGATAACAATTCCCGTCTCGCATTTCCGGAGTCCCCTGGTCCCGTTGCCCATTATAGAGGTCCCATTTGACTGAATTGCCATGGACCTTGAAGGGCCCTTAGTTAAGTCTACCATGGGTCACCAATACATCCTGGGGGTTCTGGTTTATGCAACATGGTACCCAGAGGCGATACCATTGAGAAACTCCTCTTCCAGGAGTATAGCCCCAGAGCTGGTACATATCTTCTCCTGGACGGGCCTACCAAAGGAGATGCTGACAGACCAGGGAACTCATTTCATGTCAAAAGTGATGAGGGAGTTGTGTAAGGCTCTCCAGATTACACAAATCAGGACGTCAGTGATCCATCCGCAGACAGATGGCCTGATAGAGAGGTTCAATAAGACTCTGAAGTCTATGCAGTTGTGGAGAAGGATGGCCGAGACTGGGACTGTCTACTATCTTACCTACTGTTCTCCATTAGGGAAGTTCCCCAGGCCTCTACAGGGTTCTCACCCTTCAAGTGGGAAGCCAAGGTAACACCCCAGCAGAACATCAAGGAGCAGGTGGCCCAGATGCAAGACCGGATCGCGAGGGTGATTCTGATTGTAAGGGAAAGCCTCCCTCAAGCACAAGAGGCTCAGATAAGGGTCTACAATCGGTCGGCGAGACTGAGGCAGTTTAGCCCTGGAGACTGGATGTTGGTATTGATCCCTACAGTAGAGAGTAAATTCTTCGCCAAGTGGCAAGGTCCATACGAGGTGGTCGAAAAGTTGAGTGACGTCAACTACAAGGTCCATCAACCAGGGAGAAGAAAGCCGTATCAGGTGTACCACATTTACCTGCTAAAACCTTGGAAAGACAGAGAACCAGTGGAAGCTACATGCCTGGGGACTAATCCTGAAGCCCAAGTCAAAGATGTCACAGTGGCAGAGACACTGTTACCGGCCCAGAATCAACAGTGCCGAGAGCTGCTTCAGCGGAACCGGGACCTGTTTTTGGTGGTGTCTCAGGCTGTATGCAGGTGGTCGAGCATGAAATCTTGATGGAGCTGCATGTGAGGGTGGATCAAAGGTCCTATCAGAGTCCCAAAACCCGCCACGAGGTGATCTCCCAGGAAGTGAGGAGAATATTGAGCCTGAGTGTCATCGTGGAGTCAAAAAGTGTCTGGTCCAGCCCGATTGTCCTTGTGCCGAAGCCGGATGGAGAATGGTGGTACTGTAATGACTGCAGGAAGCTGAATGAGGTGTCAAAGTTTGACGCATATCCGATGCCCCGAGTCAATGAGCTCATTGAGAATCTAGGGTCAGCCAGATACATCACCAACCTGGACCTAACAAAAGGGTACTGGCAAATTCTCCTGTCCCCAAGTGCAAGGGAGGAAACGGCTTTCTCTACTCCTGACGGGTGCTTTCAGTACACCAGAATGCCGTTCGGTCTGCAGGGAGCCCCAGCTACCTTCCAGAGGGCCATGGACCGGATCCTAGCCTCTCACAAAAAGTACACCGCAGCTTACCTGGATTACATTGTGATATTCAGCCTGGATTTGGGAAGTCATTTACAGAAGGCCCAGGCAGTTCTCGATGAGCTAAGGAAGGCAGGGTTTACTATAAACCCAAAGAAGTGTGCCCTGGGGAAAGAAGAGGCAAAATACTTGGGCTACATCGTCGGAAGGGGCTCGATAAAGCCACAAGTAAATAAGGTGGAGATTATCCAAAATTGGCCGCAACCAAACTCCAAGGAGCAAGTTTGTGCATTTGTGGGAATTGTGGGATATCATCGGCGATTTATCCTGAATTTTGCCATGATAGCTGCCCCCCTGACTGATCTTCTTATGGGCACAAAGACATCGATGGCCAAATGGTCCTCCGAAGCTGTGATGGCATTCCAGGAGTAGAAGCTCGCCTTATGTAAGCAGCTGATCTTAGTTGCGCCTGACTTCTCTAAAGAGTTTGTGTTTCAGACGGATGCCTCCGAGGTCGGGTTGGGAGCCGTGTTGTCCCAGGAAATAGATGGGGACAAACATCCAGTCCTATTCCTCAGTAGGAAACTCTTCTCCTCTGAAAAGAACTATGACATCGTAGAGAAGGAGTGCCTGGCCATCAAATGGGCAATTGAGATACTAAGATACTACCTGTTAGGCTGGATGTTCAGGCTAGTATCTGATCATGCACCCCTGAGATGGATGAGAGAAAGGAAGGGGAAGAATGCCCGGGTGACTAGGTGGTTTCTAGCGCTCCAAGACTTTAATTTTCATGTGGAGCACAGGCCCAAGAAACTGCATAGTAATGCCAATGCCCTGTCCAGACTTCTGTGTTTAGTGAGTGAAGGTGCCAAATCCCCCGACTTTGGGCAGAGGGGGGGATATGTGACAAAGGGTTGGAGGTGAGATATGTTTCACTGAAGCTATTAGCTTCAGTGATGTGAAACCTGGAAGTCTTCTCTTGCATATTATGTGTTGTAAGGGTTATTCAGCCATTTCTAATGGGCCAGTTTTTTTGTGAACAACTATAGAGTGGGTTGGAGGTTGTTCACCATATCTCCACCCCATTTTTTGTGAGGTAAAACATTTCCCTGCTTGTTTTTAAACCATGTTTTACCTCACACAAAGAATCAGCTGTGATTCCATGCCGTAATGTCTTTATACTCTTTTGCTTCCTCCCCTACCCAGGAGCTGTGGTATGATCAGACCATGTTCCTGCTCTGTCAGACACAGCCATTACACATTACACAACATTTATAAGACTATCTCAGCACAGGTACTTTTTTTAAACACATCCAATTGTGGAACTTATGTTTATTCCAAGATCTGTTGATTAAAGTGAACTTTGTTTGTGGGAAAACCCCTATATGGCTTGGTGCAGATGAGAATTATTTTTTTTTTATCCAAGAAAATCAGATCAATTATGCTAATCAAATGCTGATAAGACTAATCAAAGATTGATCAGTGTGTGATCATAGTGTGATCTGATTCTCTGAGATGAGGAGAAGATAAGGAAAACATTTTCTCCATCTTCTCCATACTATCAGTGCGCAGAAATCGGACTGCACTCAGATGTTATCAGTGCGCAGAAATCGGACTGCACTCAGATGTTATCTGAGTGCAGTCTGATAGTTTCCACGCACTTATTGACTGGCATGGCTGAGTGCAATCCAAATATCGGATCAAACTTGAACATGCAGTGATTTTTTTCCTTGGATCAGCTCTGTCCGAGGAAATCAGACATGTGCATGGTCCTATAGCATAACAATGCTCCAAGTGCGATCCAATGTTTTGTCAGATCACACTCGGACCAATAATACAAAGGTCTACATGAGCCCTTAGTCTTATTTTTCAAAGCATTCTAATAGAAAACTCAATATTATTGCCTATGAAAAACACTCACAAATCTGCCTTTGGATTTTCCATTAGTGTATATTAAATGCGGGTCTCTCCAGCCATCTTGCTTTAGCTGCTGCTAAAATGTAATTCAGAAAACTAACTATTGACTTTTATGAGAAAGTGGTGTTTGCATGCAATGAGGTCACAATGTGCATCGAGTGGCCGAAAAAGCAGATTAGAGAACAAGTCTTGGGTAGAGTGCAAATTAGAGAGCTCAAATTTGCTTTGAATGCTACAAAAAAATTCAGACTGACTAAAATCTGAATTTTTTGTGATTTATTTCGGGCAATTCCAGCAAATAGTTGACATCTGTCGGCTAATTTGCTGAATTCTACGGGGTCAGGAAGTGGTTAAAAAAATATCATACCACTTCCTGACCCTCATCTGTCTCTCTCCATGTAGCTCATCCCAGTCCTCTGGTTCTCTTCTAGGTACATCCAGTCCTCTTATAGGTGCCTTTAGTATTCGTCCAATTTCAGAGTGGTCTTCTGCACTACCAGATATTGGCGCATGTGCAATTATGAGGGGATAACAACACTTACTCTGAAGTTTATTGCACACATTTTTGGGATATAATTATATGGGAAACAGTTTAATAACTTAAATGATGCAGATGTATGCAATTGTTAGGAAGATATACAACCTTAGGCGACTTTCACATTTTGAACATTTGGTGATTTTTTTTATCTCAGTATTTGTACTCCAAAGTCAGGAGTAATGTTGAGCCACCCCCGTAGTGTTCGAGTTCGGTTCGGTTCGTCGAACACCCGTATGTTCGCCGAACTGTTCGTCGAACTGTTCGTCAAACACCGTCGAACACCGTTAAAACCAATGACAGGCAAACAAAAACACATAGAAACACATAGAAAACACATAGAAAACACTTCAAAAGGTGTCCAAAAGCTGACAAACTGCTCAGAAGACACAACTAACACATGGAAAAGTGACAAGTACATATAGTCATGCGAAAAGAAAAGAGGTGGAGGAGTAAAAGGAGGGGGAGACACAGATATAGGCATGTCATGCCCTTCTAAAACCAAAAAAGTGCGAAGCCGACACGGCCAGTCCATTCCTGCCCGTGCGACCTCCGTGTCGCCGTGTTTGTGCCAGGGCCGCGGTGGACCCTGACGGCCAGCCCCCCTCTCCCAATACTGGTGCCTGTCCGCTGGTGGGTCGAGCCCCCCAGCGGTGGGGGGGGAGTAACATCTGCAGAAGAAAGACCATCTTCCAGCCAAACTAAGATGTCTACTTCTTTTCGTGGACAATGTGATACGATCCCTTTCTTACGGACACGCCCATCGCTACAAATTCCAGATGAGGCACAAAAACAGCAGGTGCTTCAACGGATATCAAGTGCTCCTTCAAGTGGGCTCTCCTCCATCTCAACTTCAACATCACAAATACTCCAGTCCTCATAGGTGTCACCCCAATCGCACTTGCTTCCTCACAGCTCCCAAGTCTCCAGCTGCCCGTCAGAGTATGGGGTAACACAGATGGTTGAGTCTGCACAGCTGTTTACTCATACTATAGCCTGGGAAACGGAGGTCTGCTCCAGAGCTTCTGTTAATCCAGACGAGGAAATGATCTGCACTGATGCCCAGAATCTTTATAAGTCGGATCCAGGACCAGATGAAGAAGGTTCTGAGCATAATGTAGACCCTCGTTCCCAAACTGTAACTCCTGTTGGTGGAGACAATGATGAAGACAATGATGAGACTCAAATACCTAATTGGAGTGACAACTTGACTTTTCGGTCAGGGCAGGAAGAGGTTGGCTCTGAGGAAGACGGGTGTGAGAACACACAGGGTGATGATGACGAGGTTGGAGATCCCACTTACTGTCAACCCACAGTCAGCCAGTCGATGAGGTCAGCAGAGGAGGTGGAAGAGGATGTGACTAGCCCAGGGGATGGGGATGACTCGGTACCCGGGCCTTTGCCTGGCCTTGAGGATGTCGCGGTGGACGGCTCCCTGGCCCGTACCCTGGAGTCACTCTTTAAAAGGTTGGATAATTGTTAAATTTATAAGAGTTCGTGACGCCACCTGTGGTATCTGGTGAGAAGCACCAGCGCTGCAGCAGTCCACTGAGGCCGGTGATAAGGCAGCTCCATGGTATAGCTCCCCACAGGTGGAGCTAGGTCTCAGGGCAGCGTTTGCAGGGGGAATGCAGGACAGGCGAGACCCAGCTGGGTCAGAGCAAGAACGGGAACGGACACGGTAGTCACTTCAGTACCTTTTACTGGTAGAAATTCAGGCACATCCCGGAGCACTGTAGGGTGAAGGGTGCATATCAGGATCCTCCCCAATGAGCGAGTGTAGGACCTCCTGTTTCTTGCCTCTGCGTAGTACGTTTCTGACCTGCCTGGAGCTAGGCCTAACTTTGTCTCTGTCCTGCGCCGGCTGACCTTGTGGTAAGGCCTTGTCTTGAAGTTCAGGCTCCCAGTATGCGGGGCCTAAGCGTCTCCTGGCTCTGTTACGTATCAGCACCTTAGCGATCCTGGGACTTGTAGTTCTCCAGGGATTCCGGATATGCCTTACTGGGTCATAGAGATCCCGGTAAGCTCGGATCCGGTGTCCGGTAAATGCTTCGGGGTGAGCTGGTTAAGCTCCTCTGCCCCTTATGTACTAACTCGCCCCTCGCCTTCGGCCTACTCGGGCCCTCTCTAGGCTATACACACTAACGGCAGCTTGCCGCGCTTCACCGATCTTATGGCGCCGGCATACCTTAAGATCTATCTGGGCTCCCTGAATCTAGCTAGCTGGAGCCTCGTGCTCCACTGCTGATCTATTAACTGAGTTCTCTAGACTAGACTGAGCTCCACTGCAGACTGACCTCTCTTAGGCTTCTCTACTGCAGGAACTCTTCAGAAGAACTTAACTGCCTAGCTCCACCTTCCCTATTTATATCCCTAACGGGCTCCCTCTGCTGGTATGAGGTGGAAGGTGGAGATGTGTGAATGTTTATGGGGGCCTCTTGTGGAGGATTCCATCAATGCACTCTTCTAGGATCTGTGATACCAAGCGCAGCGGGGCGTCACAGATGCTATTGATGATGAGGTTAGGTTGCGCCTTCCTGGACAGAGACGGAGTACTGGAAGCACGTCAACAACTGCATCCTCAACCACAACTCTGCCTCTGACCACAAGTCATAGTGGCTCTTCAGGTCGCATGGGCTCTAAGCCTTGCATAGCCTGGGCATTTTTTCAGATCGATAAGGATGACCCAACTCGTGTTATCTGTAATATTTGTCACCAAAAGCTAAGTAGAGGCCAAAAAATCCATAGTTTGAGTACTTCATGCATGTACCGTCACATGGATATGAAGCATAAGTTGCAGTGGGAAGCTCACTGTGCTACAATGCAGCCTAGCCGGCCGGGCCAACCACCATCTGCCCCATCTTGTGCATCCGTAGCCTCTTCATCCTCTGTGACTGGGGAGACAGCAGTCACACATGTTTTTGGACGCAGACCTGCCACCTCTTTACCCGCAACAGCCAGTGTGATTGGCAGGTCATTAGTTCATTGGGAAGTGGAAACACCTGCTGGTGTTGAGCGCTCTCCGACATTGAGAGCACCACCTTTAGATCAAGGCAACCAAACATGTCCGCCTGCATCTTCCTCACAGACCGGCAGTTTGCCAGGGACACCCTGCTCAACCCCGTCTAAGCACAACAGCCAGCCCTCGGTCCCTCAGATGTGGACAAGTAAAAGACCATTTCCTCCTAGCCATGACAAAGCTAAGAGGTTGAATTTCACCATCTGCAAGCTGTTGGCTACAGAAATGCTGCCTTTCCGCCTGGAGGACACAGAGGATTTTCGAGACCTTATGTCCGTCGCAGTGCCCCAGTACCAGATGCCCAGTCAGCACTACTTCTCAAAGAAAAGTGTGCCTGCGCTCCACCAGCATGTCGCACACAACATCACCGCTTCTTTGAGAAACTCTGTGTGTGACAGGGTGCATTTCACCACAGACACTTGGACGAGTAGGCATGGACAGGGGCGTTATATGTCGCTGACTGGGCACTGGGTAACTATGGTGACTGCAGGACAAGGGACTGCTGTCCAAGTCTTGCCGTCCCCACGAGTTTTGCGTCAATCCTCTTTATCTCGAAGTTCCTCCACTGCTTCTGCCTCCTCAACCTCCTCTCGGTCCTCCACCTGCACCCAAAGCCTGTCTGGTAATGCCACCTGCTTTCTAACTGCGCAGAAGGAATCCTGCACACCTCCTTACTATGCTGGCAGCAGGGCTCAACGGCATCAGTGTTTACTTTGAAATGTCTGGGAAATGTGAGTCACACAGATGAGGAGTTGTGGTCAGCTCTGGAGACCCAGTTTCATGAATGGTTGTCTCCACTGGACCTGCAACCAGGGAAGGCCGTGTGCGACAATGCTGCAAACCTGGGTGCTGCCCTTCACCGGGGCAATGTCACACATGCGCCTTGTATGGCTCACGTGTTGAACCTGGTATTTTTAGCCCACTATCCCGGACTAGATGGCCTTCTGCAGAGGGCACGGTCGCTGTGTGCTCACTTCCGCCGTTCGCATCCCGCAGCTCAATGACTTACATCTCTACAGAAGTCGTTGGGCCTGCCAGTTCACCGGCTGAAATGCGATGTGCTGACACGGTGGAATTCAACTCTGCACATGTTGCAGCGACTGTGGCAGCACCGACAAGCCCTGGTGCAATACGTTCTGACGTATAGCCTGGGCCAACGAGATCCAGAGGTGGGGCAAATCACTCTGCAGGAGTGGTCTCAGATCAGGGACCTGTGAAGTTGACGCGCCCCCTGGGCCATGGGGTACCCGGAGCCGGGCCGGTAGACGCTGGGGGTTGTAGTCACTGTGACGGTGACCCGTGACCCAGGGCGGTCAATCCAAGGGTAATTTGTATATATGGGTTTTATAATGTCCGACTACGCCACCTGTGGAGTGCGGCCAAAGGGGCCGCCGCTGCGGAACAGTCCTCTGAAGCTGGTGGTTTTGCAGCAATGGTATTATTACTCCCCACAGGAAGAGTGTAGCTTCAGGGCAGTGTGGGTGGATGATGGTGGTTGTAGTGCAGGGAGTCAATAATGAACACAGAGTCTGTGTGATGCAGTCCCAAGATCTTTACTCTCAGTTGTTGCAGTCCAGATTACAGGTACCAGAGCAATCTCCCCCGTCGTGCTGTGCATACTCAGTGAGGTGCTCAGTCCACCCCCAGATAGCTCCGGAGTACTTAGCAGGACCCCCTTCTGTGTGTCCTTTCTCTGGCCTTCTCCCTGCACCTCACACCCAGTGACACTTCTATCCGGTATCATCGGGCCTTGGAGGGCGACGTGTGTTTCGTCCCCTGGGTCCTATGTGGCTACCTTCTTAGTGAGACTGGTGTGGACTTTGGCCTGCAGTACATGAAATGCTGCAGCCTCCAGTTTCTAGTTGAGCCTTGCTGTTTCTCCACTAGTTGAAGGACCGGTTCCCCTTATCTGGCCTGACCCCTCTACCTCCTGGTAGCAGCAGGAGTACGGGTGGCCTTCTGCACGGCCCGTAGCCCTAGGGTCCCTTCGGTTCCTGGAGCCTTCCTGCTCCCACTCCTCTCTTCTCTCCTTCAGTCCTGGGCCTCCCAGGCTAGGCCCGCCTACGGAGCAGAGCTCATGCAGAGCCGCTGCTCCTGTCACTTTTCCTCCTCTGACTGGCTTGCTCTTTCTAAGATGGCTTCCTATTTATACTCTTCCTGTCATGTGCTCCCCTAAGCTGCTCCCCTAAGCACCCACTACATAGGACCCTCCCGCCAGCTAGGGACCTGGGACTGTGCTCTCCCTTAGGAGCAATCTCGCCCTACCCCCACTGCGGGGGGTATGTGTTGGATGCAGGTGTTAGGGTCCCGAGCCATAAGCCTTCCTTACCTGAGGGTGAGATACCACACCTCTGGGTGAGATGCAGTAACTCTGTGGCGACTGAACCCTCAGGGGCGCCACACACCCTTCTGCACAGTTTTGAAATGGCGACGAAGATGTTTAGTGCTGACGACGATGCCATTATCAGCATGACTATTCCGGTGATTTACATGCTGGAGCACACTTTAAACAGAATTCTGAGTCAGGTGGTGGGACAAGGGGAGGTGGAGGAAGTAGAGGAGGAGTCGTATGTGGAAGGGATAACATCTCCAAGGTCCAGACGGTCGGCAGCACCAAGGCGGCAGGCACGGGAGGGTGGGGGAGAGGGATTAACCAGGGCGCACGGTAGCAGCCAAACTGAAGAAGAAGTGGAGGACGAACTGGCGATGGGCATGGAAGACTCATCAGATGAGGGAGACCTTGATCACATTTCTGTTGTGCGAGGTTGGAGGGAGATGGCAGAGGAAGGAAGCATGATTCTTACCTCGCTACCAACACAACAAGGACTTGGTCCTCCTGGATGCGCAAGACACATGAGTGCCTTCTTGCTGCACTACCTGCAACATGACCCTCGGATTGTCAGAATTCAAAGTAATCCCGACTACTGGGTTGCCACACTCTTAGATCCCCCGTACAAAAGTAAATTTGCCGAAATAATTCCTGCCATAAAAAGGGATTTACTCATGCAGGAGTATCAGCAGAGGCTGTTGCAGAATCTTACATGTGCTTTTCCACAAAACACCAGTGGCGCACGTAGTGAATCTCACAGTTCTAACTTGCCAACCGTGGGACTGTCGAGTCTTCATCACTCAAACCGTAACAGTAACACAGTATCTGCTGGTAACAGCTATTTTGTGGAATCGTTTCACCACTTTTTTAGACCATCCTTTGCAAGGCCACAGGAGACAAGAAGTCTGAAACATAGTCAACGCCTAGAGAGGATGGTACAGGAGTATCTCCAAGTGAACATGGAAGCCATGACTGTGTCACTGGACCCTTGCTCATTTTGGGATTCCAATCTGGAAAAATGGCCGGAGCTCGCCACCCATGCCTTGGAGATCTTGTCATGCCCTGCAGCCAGCGTTCTCTCTGAACGTGTGTTCAGCGCTGCTGGTGGTGTGCTGACAGATAAGCGCACGCGGCTGTCCACTGAGAATGTAGACAGACTCACGATCATAAAGATGAACAAATCATGGATTCGCAAGGACTTTTCTACCCCTGTGTCATGCTGGGGAGACTAAAAGCTTAAGGATTTGGTAAAATCACCTCACCAACCGTTTTAAGCAACTGTGGGGCAATTGATGCCACTTAACCCTAGAACGCATGACCATAAAAATCTACACGTTCTCATACCTGGGGCCTTTTAGGCCCGTGTGCAAATAACATGGAATAACTCAAACTCAAATGACAAACAACTATATACATGAAGAATACCTAGAGCTTCAAAATTCTAACTAAAGTAATCTTGCAGAAAATAGAAAACAATTAACAGGGCGGGCCTGCGAGGCCCCAGGTATGCTTTCTAGGGTTAAGTGGTGTCTATGCCACAATTTTGGGAACAAATGGAGACTCTTTTTGGAGTCCCCTTGCTGTGTCTTACGTGATGTTGGCATCGTCAATTCGAGGTGGGTTGGGTCGCTCCCACCCCCCTTTTAACTGTAAGAAACTACATACACTATGGCTTGGGGTGACACAGATGGTTGAGTCTGAAGAGCTGTTTACTCAGAGGTCTGCTCCAAAGCTTCAGTGTCTGCTAGTCAGCGTAGAATTTTTGACTGCATCTAGCCTAGGCAATACTTTGGGCGTAGTAGCCCAGCCGCGAAGCAAGCTGCACCGCCTGTGTATCTAATAAGAATTTTTAAATGCATCTAGCCTAGGCTGACTGTGGGGACCCCCAAACAAACCCAGACGCTCAGCCCCCCTACAGCCCCCCTTTCCTTGACAATACAATAATGTAACTCTTACAACTGGATGGGTGAGGATCGGTCACAGCTTTATTAACTCTTTATACTCATTCCATTAGAAAGGCATTTTATTTCTAAAATAATTCAGCTTGTTGCAGCATGCCCTGGGTCTCCACTCTGGCAAGTTGGCCAACAAGTGTAACTCTCCAACATGTCCTTTCTATTTCCAGGCCAAGGAGGATCCTGCGTACTCGTATGCAGGACTCTGACCCCCACCCATCACTCTTAACGCTTGTTCCACTCCGTCCTGGAGTCCTGACAGGAAGATGTCCAGTCCAATATCCATTAAGTGAACACCGTCGGGCCGTATGAGGCCTGCTTTATCTCCTTCCAGTTGTCGGTGTCGTATCACTACACCGCCTCTGTCTCTTCTAAATTTTGCCATCCAAATATTTATTACCCGCCTTGTCCGTTCGATGGCCGTGATGTCTCGCGCACCTTCCCATACCGCTATCGGCACAATCTCTGACCATACTATAGCTAGTTTTGTGAAAAATTCTCTGAAGCGCTCAGTGTCTAGTTTCATTATTGCCATTAGTTATGCGCTCTTGTGATGACCTAGGTTGTTTCCCCCGGCATGTATAACTAAGATGACCAGACCTCTTGCCTCTCTCCCTACCTTGATTACCTCCATTAGTACCTGTGGCCATAGCAGGCCTCTAATACCTCTCCAGTTGAAATATGTGTTATGAAACTTTAATTTCCTCCTGCCCTTTTTTCTGCCCAGTATATATACGAGTGGCCTATCACCCACACTGTTGGCTTAGCGTCACCTGTAAAAGAAACAAACCACGTTAGGATAACAAGTCCGGTCTTATGTATCTCGCCAAACACGTGGATCGCCATCTCCCTATCCTCTGAACTTCCGTTTCTGACCGTCCTGCTCTTGCTGCTTCCGTGGCGGCGCCTATGCGGAATGAGTGTGTCCCGTATTCTTTGGGGTGGTTCCCTGACGATGTTATGCATTTATTAAATTTAGCTTGGAACTGGTATCTTGATAATGGCGTTCCATCAATGTGAGATAGGAAGAAATTACTTTGTGATCTGATGGTTAGATATGTTTTTACTATTGTTACCCGACTCAGTGTACCGTTTGTGGGTTGTAGAAGTACCCAAGTGCCCCTGCCCGCTGGAACCGTTTTCGATTGGTGTATGCGTAGAAGTATTGCATTATTGGCTATGACTACGTCCTGGTGTAATAAGCCTCCACTGGTGGTAATTTTGGATTGAGGGACTAATTCTCTTATGCATAGCGCCCCGAAGAAGGTGATCACAAATGCATTAGACAGTAGTGTTGCTTCAAATTGTGAGTGTCATGTTAATGGTGTTAGGGATATGATGTGAGAAATCAGTTTTAGTGACATGGGACGGGACGTCTACACTCCTGACTTGGCTGACCCCTTTTCCACCCTTGTATGGATTGTCTGATGATGAATCTTTGTCATATCTCCCCAGTTCAGTAGTTGGAAGTGAAATGCTACTCCGGTCAGACACCGCTGCGCTGACGCCCCTGATATGCCCCTCATCATTAGCTGGTGGAGAAATTCTATGGTGACTTGTGATCTGGCTTGTTCACATTGGTCAACCCGTCTGCCTGCTACTAGTCGTGTCCACTCTTCCCATGTCTTGCTCTGATTAATGGCATCAACTATTTGCCACTCGATCCCATAGGGAGGGTGGGCAACTGTTGCCCGATGGGTGGGCGTTGGGGAAGAGCTCTGTGAAAATCTGCCAATTGAATTGTAAAGCGTTAGCAGCAGCTTTAGACCCCTCAGCATAGTGGCTAGCGCGGACCCATACATTGTGTTTTAGGCACAGGAATGCTAGCCGGCGTGGTGCTGGTGTTTTTCGTTATGAAGCGTATATTTTTGTTAGCAAGGCGCGCACCCCATATTTCTATTGCTACCACTATTGGGAAGAAAAATAATTTTCAGGGCTAGATGCAGCTAAAAATTATTATTAATTTCAAAGCTGGTGGAGCTTGGTATAGATGGCCTAATACAATGAGTACCACACACTGCTACAAGCCCAAATATTTTTTCAGAGCTAGATGCAGATAAAAATTATTTTTAATTTACAACCTGTTGGAGGTTAGTATAGATGGACTAGTAAACCAAATCCCACACACTGCTAAAAGCCTAAATTCAATAAAAAAAATTTCTGCATTTAGCTCTGAAAAAATATTTCTGCTTGTAGCAGTGTGTGGGACTTGTTCTATTAGTCCATCTATACTAACCTCCATCAGGTTGCAAATTCAATATAATTTTTTTCTGCATCTAGCTCTGAAAAACTATTTCGGCTTCTAGCAGTGTGTGGGACTTGTTCTATTAGTCCATCTATACTAACCTCCATCAGGTTGCAAATTCAATATAATTTTTTTCTGCATATAGCTCTGAAAAACTATTTCGGCTTCTAGCAGTGTGTGGGACTTGTTCTATTAGTCCATCTATACTAACCTCCAGCAGGTTGCAAATTCAAAATAATTTTTATCTGCATCTAGCTCTGAAAAAATATTTGGGCTTCGGCTTGTAGCAGTGTGTGGGACTTGTTCTCTTAGTCCATCTATACTAACCTCCACCAGGTTGCAAATTCAATATAATTTTTTTCTGCATCTAGCTCTGAAAAAATATTTCTGCTTGTAGCAGTGTGTGGGACTTGTTCTATTAGTCCACCTATACTAACCTCCACCAGGTTGCAAATTCAATCTAATTTTTTTCTGCATCTACCTCTGAAAAAATATTTCGGCTTGTAGCAGTGTTTGGGACTTGTTCTATTAGTCCATCTATACTAACCTCCATCAGGTTGCAAATTCAATATAATTTTTTTCTGCATCTAGCTCTGAAAAACTATTTCAGCTTCTAGCAGTGTGTGGGACTTGTTCTATTAGTCCATCTATACTAACCTCCATCAGGTTGCAAATTCAATACAATTTTTTTCTGTATCTAGCTCTGAAAAACTATTTTGGCTTCTAGCAGTGTGTGGGACTTGTTCTATTAGTCCAGCTATACTAACCTCCAGCAGGTTGCAAATTCAAAATAATTTTTATGTGCATCTAGCTCTGAAAAAATATTTGGGCTTCGGCTTGTAGCAGTGTGTGGGACTTGTTTTATTAGTCCATCTATACTAACCTCCATCAGGTTGCAAATTCAATCTAATTTTTTTCTGCATCTAGCTCTGAAAAAATATTTCGGCTTGTAGCAGTGTGTGGGACTTGTTCTATTAGTCCATCTATACTAACCTCCATCAGGTTGCAAATTCAATATAATTTTTTCTGCATCTAGCTCTGAAAAACTATTTCGGCTTCTAGCAGTGTGTCGGACTTGTTCTATTAGTCCATCTATACTAACCTCCATCAGGTTGAAAATTCAATATAATTTTTTTCTGCATCTAGCTCTGAAAAAATATTTTGGCTTGTAGCAGTGTGTGGGACTTGTTCTATTAGTCCATCTATACTGACCTCCATCAGGTTGCAAATTCAATATAATTTTTTTTTGCATCTAGCTCTGAAAAACTATTTCGGCTTGTAGCAGTGTGTGGGGCTTGTTCTATTAATCCATCTACACTAACCTCCACCAGGTTGCAAATTCAATATAATTTTTTTCTGCATCTAGCTCTGAAAAACTATTTCGGCTTCTAGCAGTGTGTTGGACTTGTTCCATTAGTCCATCTATACTAACCTCCAGCAGGTTGCAAATTCAAAATAAATTTATCTGCATCTAACCCAGCCAATACTTTTGGGCTAATACCACAGTTTGGCCACTCAACTCTGCTCGGTTCCCATCCATTGTTTTTTGTGCAAACAACTCCAGAGTTGTGAATTAGTTAACCACCAAAATGAGTGGAAAAAGGCCTGCTGCTGGTGGAAAGGGGAATAGGCATGTTGGGATTGGAAAAAAAGGTTGTGTCCATGGGGTAGGTGTTAAAGCACCAGTATCATCTGCAGAAGAAAGACCATCTTCCAGGCAAACTAAGATGTCTACTTCTTTTAGCGGACAATGTGATAAGATCCCTTTCTTACGGCCACGCCAATCGCTACAAATTCCAGATGAGGCACAAAAACAGCAGGTGCTTCAACGGATATGAAGTGCTCTTTAAGTGGGCTCTCCTCCACCTCAACTTCAACATCACAAATACTCCAGTCTTCAGAGGTGTCACCCCAATCGCACTTGCTTCCTCACAGCTCCCAAGTCTCCAGCTGCCCGTCTGAGTATGGGGTAGAACACATGGTTGAGTCTGCAGAGTTGTTTACTCATACTATAGCCTGGGAATCAGAGGTCGGCTCCAGAGCTTCTGTGAATCCAGACGAGGAAATGATCTGCACTGATGCCCAGAATTTTTATGAGTCGGATGCAGGACCAGACGCAGAAGGTTCTGACCATAATGTAGACCCTCGTTCCCAAACTGTAACTCCTGTTGGTGGAGACAATGAGGAAGACGATGATGAGACTCAAATACCTGATTGGAGCGACAACTTTAGTTTTTTGTCAGGGCAGGAAGAGGTTGGCTCTGGGGACGACGGGTGTGATAGCACAGGGTGATGATGACGAGGTTGGAGATCCAACTTACTGTCAACCCACAGTCAGTGAAGAGATGAGGTCAGTAGAGGAGGTGGAGGAGGATGCTAGTGACGACGAGGTCAGGTTGCGCCTTCCTGGAAAGAGAAGTAGTACTGGAAGCACGTCAACGACTGCATCCTCAAACACAACTCTGCCTCTGACCACAAGTCGTGGTGGCTCTTCAGGTCGCATAGGTGCTAAGCCTTGCATAGCCTGGGCATTTTTTCAGATCGATAAAGATGACCCAACTCGTGTTATCTGTAACATTTGTCAGCAAAAGCTAAGTAGAGACCAAAAAATACATAGTTTGAGTACTTCATGCATGAAACGGTACATGGATATGAAGCATAAGTTGCAGTGGGAAGCTCACTGTGCTACAATGAAGCCTAGCCTTCCGGGCCAACCACCGTCTACCACATCTTGTGCATCCGCGGCCTCTTCATCCTCTGTGACTGGGGGGACAGCAGTCACACCTGTATTGGGACGAAGACCTGCCACCTCTTTACCCGCAACAGCCAGCGTGTTTGCCAAGTCATCATTTTCTTTGGAGGTGGAAACACCAGCTGGTGTTCAGCGCTGTCCGACATCGATAGCACCACCTTTGGATCAAGGCAACCTAACATGTCCGCCTGCATCTTCCTCACAGACCGGCAGTTTGCCGGGGACACCCTTCTCAACCCCGTCTAAGCCCTACAGCCAGCCCTCGGTCCCTCAGATGTGGACAAGTAAAAGACCATTTCCTCCTAGCCATGAGAAAGCTAAGAGGTTGAATTTCACCATCTGCAAGCTCTTGGCTACAGAAATGCTTCCTTTCCGCCTGGTGGACACAGAGGATTTTCGAGACCTTATGTCCATCGCAGTGCCCCAGTACCAGATGCCCAGTCGGCACTACTTCTCAAAGAAAGGTGTGCCTGCGCTCCACCAACATGTCGCACACAACATCACCGCTTCTTTGAGAAAATCTGTGTGTGACAGGGTGCATTTCACCACAGACACTTGGACGAGTAGGCATGGACAGGGGCGTTACATGTCACTGACTGGGCACTGGGTAACTATGGTGACCGCAGGACAAGGGGCTGCTGTCCAAGTCTTGCCGTCCCCACGAGTTGTGCATCAATCCTCTTTATCTCAAAGTTCCTCCACTGCTTCTGCCTCCTCAACCTCCTCTCGGTCCTCCACCTGCACCCAAAGCCTGTCTGGTCATGCCACAAGCTTTCTAACTGTGCAGAAGGGATCCTGCACACCTCCTTACTATGCTGGCAGCAGGGCTCAACGTCATCAGGCAGTTTTTACTTTGAAATGTCTGGGAAATGTGAGTGACACAGCTGAGGAGTTGTGGTCAGCTCTGGAGAATCAGTTTCATTAATGGTTGTCTCCACTGGACCTGAAACCAGGGAAGGCCGTGTGCGACAATGCTGCAAACCTGGGTGCGGCCCTTCGCCGGGGCAATGTCACACATGTGCCTTGTATGGCTCACGTGTTGAACCTGGTATTCCAGCAATTTTTAGCCCACTATCCCGGACTAAATGGCCTTCTGCAGAGGGCACGGTCGCTGTGTGCTCACTAGAGTTGAGCCACCCCCGTAGTGTTCGAGTTCGGTTCGGTTCGTCGAACACCCGTGTGTTCGCCGAACTGTTCGTCGAACTGTTCGTCGAACACCTTCGTACACCGTTAAAACCAATGGCAGGCAAACAAAAACACATAGAAACACATAGAAAACACCTTCAAAGGTGTCCAAAAGCTGACAAACTGCTCAGAAGACACAACTAACACATGGAAAAGTGACAAGTACATATAGTCATGCGAAAAGAAAAGAGGTGGAGGAGTAAAAGGAGGGGGAGACACAGATATAGGCATGTCATGCCCTTCTAAAATCCAAAAAGTGAGAAGCCGACACGGCCAGTCCGTTCCTGCCTGTGCCACCTCTGTGTCGCCGGGTTTGTGCCAGAGCCGCAGTGGAACCTGACGGCCAGCCCCCCTATCCCAATACTGGTGACTGTCCGCCGGTGGGTCGAGGCCCCCCACGGTGGGGGAGTAACATCTGCAGAAGAAAGACCATCTTCCAGGCAAACTAAGATGTCGACTTCTTTTCGTGGATAATGTGATACGATACCATTCTTACGGACACGCCCATCGCTACAAATTCTAGATGAGGCACAAAAACAGCAGGTGCTTCAATGGATATCAAGTGCTCCTTCAAGTGGGCTCTCCATCACCTCAATTTCAACACCACAAATACTCCAGTCCTCAGAGGTGTCACCCCAATCGCACTTGCTTCCTCACAGCTCCCAAGTCTCCAGCTGCCCGTCTGAGTATGGGGTAACATAGATGGCTGAGTCTGCCCAGCTGTTTACTCATACTATAGCCTGGGAAACGGAGGTCTGCTCCAGAGCTTCTGTTAATCCAGATGAGGAAATGATCTGATCCGATGCCCAGAATCTTTATAAGTTGGATCCAGGACCAGATGAAGAAGGTTCTGAGTAGTGTTGAGCCACCCCCGTAGTGTTCGGGTTCGGCTCGGTTCGTCGAACACCGGGATGTTCGAGGAACTGTTCGTCGAACTGTTCGTCGAACACCTTAGAACACCGTCGAACACCGTTAAAACCAATGGCAGGCAAACAAAAACACATAGAAACACATAGAAAACACCTTCAAAGGTGTCCAAAAGCTGACAAACTGCTCAGAAGACGCTTTCTTTAAAAAAGCCGGCCGGCAATTCAGCAGCAGCATACACCGGTACCCGACAATTTAGACAAGAAGGAATAGAGCCTCACACATAGATTAGATAGATAGAAACATGTCAGTCACATATATATGAAGTACAGTGACAGTGTTCCTTACTGTACTTGTCATTTAGTGTAAAGGATTTATTAAAAAATATAATAGTGTTTTCATGCACTGTCTCTTTAAAAAAGCCGGCCGGCAATTCAGCATCTGTACCCGACAATTTATAACAGACAGAATAGAGCTTCACACATAGATTAGATAGATAGAAACATGTCAGTCACATATATATGAAGTACAGTGACAATGTTGCTTACTGTACTTGTCATTTAGTGTAAAGGATTTATTAAAAAAAATAATAGTGTTTTCATGCACCGTCTCTTTAAAAAAGCCGGCCGGCAATTCAGCATCTGTACCCGACAATTTATAACAGACAGAATAGAGCTTCACACATAGATTAGATAGATAGAAACATGTCAGTCACATATATATGAAGTACAGTGATAGTGTTGGTTACTGTACTTGTCATTTAGTATTAAAATAAAGGATTTATTATTAAAAAAAATTGGCGTGGGGTTCCCTTTAATTTTAGTCTCTAGCGGAGGTTAAGCAGACAGCTGGGGCAGATGTTTGAAGCCTGGGAAGGGGGTAATACTAGAGATGAGCGTTGTTCTACTCGAACTGTTCGCCAATCTCAAATTCGAGCTGTTTTGGGCGGTGTTCGAGCCGGTCGGCGAACACGAACAATTTGAGAAAAATTCGGCTGTTCGAGGTTATGTTCGATAACTGTTCGTGCACCAAAATCATAACTGGATTTTTTCTCAGTAATGATGAAAATTAATGTTAATACGCAGTTTGAGTGTACAGCGGGGCGGGGGGAGGGGCAGGGGATGGATCTCTGCAGGAACAATGAAGATCTCCATTTTTTTTTCTCTTTCCCGCATTTGCAGTGGGGAGGTGCAATCTGTCAGCCTATCAGCAGCGCACACATGGAGCGAAGTGCTTTTTTTCACACAAGCAAGGGCATGTGTGATTGGCAGTGTATGTCACATGTCCTTGCCCTATAAGACCAAGCCATTTTCCCAGTCGCCACCATTTTCTCACTGCTGCAGCTGCGTGTTAGACGGCACCGCTGTTGCTGTGTGCGCTATACCTTGTTAATTTCAAGCCAATTTTCGCACAAATATACAGATAGCTTGGGAGTAGGGAATAGTTGTGATTGCAGTTCTTTTAAGGACTAGGTTACAGCATTTCCTACGACTTTTATCAGGCAGGTCTGTGCTCTTAAATTGATAGATTGTGGGAGTAAAGACTAATTGTAATTGGAGTCCTTTTCAGGACTAGGTTACATCAGTTCCTATCAGTTTTTGCCAGGCAGGTCTGTGCCAGTGCTGTGCAAGTTTTTTTCACAGCATTTGGCTGAATCTAGCAAAGCTAATCCTTTTTGGCCTATTGCAGAGTGTGTTAGTCAGTGGAGTAGCCTATCTGTGTTGCAAGATATACCACCTGTGTATAGAATACCAATTTTTTTACTGCACCTAGTGAAGTAAAATCTTTTGGGCATAGCATCATTCTATTAGTCCATCTATACTGACCTCCATCAGGTTGCAAACTGAATATAATTTTTTTCTGCATCTAGCTCTGAAAAAATATTTGGGCTTCTAGCAGTGTGTGGGACTTGGTCTATTAGTCCATCTATACTGACCTCCATCAGGTTGCAAATTAAAAATAATTTTTTTCTTCATTTAGCTCTGAAAAAATATTTGGGCTTCTAGCAGTGTGTGGGACTTGTTCTATTAGTCCTTCTATACTGACCTCCAGCAGGTTGCAAATTGAATATAATTTTTTTCTGCATCTAGCTCTGAAAAAATATTTGGGCTTCTAGCGGTGTGTGGGACTTGGTCTATTAGTCCATCTATACTGACCTCCATCAGGTTGCAAATTAAAAATAATTTTTTTCTGCATCTAGCTCTGAAAAAATATTTGGGCTTCTAGCAGTGTGTGGGACTTGGTCTATTAGTCCATCTATACTGACCTCCATCAGGTTGCAAATTAAAAATAATTTTTTTCTTCATTTATCTCAGAAAAAATATTTGGGCTTCTAGCAGCGTGTGGGACTTGTTCTATTAGTCCATATATACTGACCTCCATCAGGTTGCAAATTAAAAATAATTTTTTTCTGCATCTAGCTCTGAAAAAATATTTGGGCTTCTAGCAGTGTGTGGGACTTGGTCTATTAGTCCATCTATACTGACCTCCATCAGGTTGCAAATTAAAAATAATTTTTTTCTGCATCTAGCTCTGAAAAAATATTTGGGCTTCTAGCAGTGTGTGGGACTTGGTCTATTAGTCCATCTATACTGACCTCCATCAGGTTGCAAATTGAATAAAAAAATTTTCTGCATCTAGCTCTGAAAAAATATTTGGGCTTCTAGCGGTGTGTGGGATTTGGTCTATTAGTCCATCTATACTGACCTCCATCAGGTTGCAAATTAAAAATATTTTTTTTCTGCATCTAGCTCTGAAAAAATATTTGGGCTTCTAGCAGTGTGTGGGACTTGGTCTATTAGTCCATCTATACTGACCTCCATCAGGTTGCAAATTAAAAATAATTTTTTTCTTCATTTAGCTCTGAAAAAATATTTGGGCTTCTAGCAGTGTGTGGGACTTGTTCTATTAGTCCTTCTATACTGACGTCCAGCAGGTTGCAAATTGAATATAATTTTTTTCTGCATCTAGCTCTGAAAAAATATTTGGGCTTCTAGCGGTGTGTGGGACTTGGTCTATTAGTCCATCTATACTGACCTCCATCAGGTTGCAAATTAAAAATAATTTTTTTCTGCATCTAGCTCTGAAAAAATATTTGGGCTTCTAGCAGTGTGTGGGACTTGGTCTATTAGTCCATCTATACTGACCTCCATCAGGTTGCAAATTAAAAATATTTTTTTTCTGCATCTAGCTCTGAAAAAATATTTGGGCTTCTAGCAGTGTGTGGGACTTGGTCTATTAGTCCATCTATACTGACCTCCATCAGGTTGCAAATTAAAAATAATTTTTTTCTGCATCTAACCCAGCCAATAGTTTTGGCCTAATACCACAGTTTGGCCACTCAGCTCTGCTCGATTACCATCCATTGTTTTTTTGTGCAAACAACTCCAGAGTTGTGAATTAGTTAACCACCAAAATGAGTGGAAAAAGGCCTGCTGCTGGTGGAAAGGGGAATAGGCGTGTTGGGAAGGGGAAAAAAGGTTGTGTCCGTGGGGTAGGTGCAGAAGAAAGACCATCTTCCAGCCAAACTAAAATGTCTACTTCTTTTAGCGGGCAATGTGATAAGATCCCTTTCTTACGGCCACGCGAATCTCTACAAATTCCAGATGAGGCACAAAAACAGCAGGTGCTTCAACGGATATCAAGTGCTCCTTTAAGTGGGCTCTCCTCCACATCAACTTCAACATCACAAATACTCCAGTCCTCAAAGGTGTCACCCAAATCGCACTTGCTTCCTCACAGCTCCCAAATCTCCAGCTGCCCGTCTGAATATGAGGTAGAACAGATGGTTGAGTCTGCAGAGCTGTTTACTCATACTATAGCCTGGGAATCAGAGGTCGACTCCAGCGCTTCTGTGAATCCAGACGAGGAAATGATCTGCACTGATGCCCAGAATCTTTATGAGTCGGATCCAGGACCAGACGCAGAAGGTTCTGACCATAATGTAGACCCTCATTCCCAAACTGTAACTCCTGTTGGTGGAGACAATGAGGAAGACGATGATAAGACTCAAATACCTGATTGGAGCGACAACTTTAGTTTTTTGTCAGGGCAGGAACAGGTTGGCTCTGAGGACGACGGGTGTGATAACGCACAGGGTGATGATGATGAGGTCGGAGATCCCACTTACTGTCAACCCACAGTCAGCCAAGAGATGAGGTCAGCAGAGGAGGTGGAGGAAGATGCTAGTGACGACGAGGTCAGGTTGCGCCTTCCTGGACAGAGACGTAGTACTGGAAGCACGTCAACAACTGCATCCTCAAACACAACTCTGCCTCTCACCACAAGTCGTGGTGGCTCTTCAGGTCGCATGGGTGCTAAGCCTTGCATAGCCTGGGCATTTTTTCAGATCGATAAAGATGACCCAACTCGTGTTATCTGTAACATTTGTCAGCAAAAGCTAAGTAGAGGCCAAAAAATACATAGTTTGAGTACTTCATGCATGAACCGGCACATGGACATGAAGCATAAGTTGCAGTGGGAAGCTCAGTGTGCTACAATGCGGTCTAGCCGGCCGGGCCAACCACCGTCTGCCATATCTTGTGCATCCACGGCCTCTTCATCCTGTGTGACTGGGGGGACAGCAGTCACACCTGTTTTGGGGCGCAGACCTGCCACCTCTTTACCCGCAACAGCCAGCGTGATTGGCAGGTCATCATTTTCTTTGGAGGTGGTAACACCAGCTGGTCTTGAGCGCTGTCCGACATCGATAGCACCACCTTTGGATCAAGGCAACCTAACATGTCCGCCTGCATCTTCCTCACAGACCGGCAGTTTGCCGGGGACACCCTTATCAACCCCATCTAAGCACAATAGCCAGCCCTCGGTCCCTCAGATGTGGACAAGTAAAAGACCATTTCCTCCTAGCCATGAGAAAGCTAAGAGGTTGAATTTCACCATCTGCAAGCTCTTGGCTACAGAAATGCTGCCTTTCCGCCTGGTGGACACAGAGGATTTTCGAGACCTTATGTCCGTCGCAGTGCCCCAGTACCAGATGCCCAGTCGGCACTACTTCTCAAAGAAAGGTGTGCCTGCGCTCCACCAGCATGTCGCACACAACATCACCGCTTCTTTGAGAAACTCTGTGTGTGACAGGGTGCATTTCACCACAGACACTTGGACGAGTAGGCATGGACAGGGGCGTTACATGTCGCTGACTGGGCACTGGGTAACTATGGTGACAGCAGGACAAGGGGCTGCTGTCCAAGTCTTGCCGTCCCCACGAGTTGTGCGTCAATCCTCTTTATGTCATTTTTCCTCCACTGCTTCTGCCTCCTCAACCTCCTCTCGGTCTTCCACCTGCACCCAAAGCCTGTCTGGTCATGCCACAAGCTTTCTAACTGCGCAGAAGGGATCCTGCACACCTCCTTACTATGCTGGCAGTAGGGCTCAACGTCATCAGGCGGTTTTTACATTGAAATGTCTGGGAAATGTGAGTCACACAGCTGAGGAGTTGTGGTCAGCTCTGGAGAACCAATTTCATGAATGGTTGTCTCCACTGGACCTGAAACCAGGGAAGGCCGTGTGCGACAATGCTGCAAACCTGGGTGCGGCCCTTCGCCGGATCAATGTCACACACGTGCCTTGTATGGCTCACGTGTTGAACCTGGTTGTCCAGCAATTTTTAGCCCACTATCCCAGACTAGATGGCCTTCTGCAGAGGGCACGGTCGCTGTGTGCTCACTTCCGCCGTTCGCATCCCGCAGCTCAGCGACTTACATCTCTACAGAAGTCGTTGGGCCTGCCACTTCACCGGCTAAAATGCGATGTGCCTACCCGGTGGAATTCAACTCTGCACATGTTGCAGCGACTGTGGCAGCACCGACAAGCCCTGGTGCAATACGTTCTGACGTATAGCCTGGGCCAACGAGATTCAGAGGTGGGGCAAATCACGCTGGAGGAGTGGTCTCAGATCAGGGACCTATGCACCCTTCTGCACAGTTTTGAAATGGCGACGAAGATGTTTAGTGCTGACGATGCCATTATCAGCATGACTATTCCGGTGATTTACATGCTGGAGCACATGTTAAACAGAATTCGGAGTCAGGTGGTGGCACAAGAGGAGGTGGAGGAAGTAGAGGAGGAGGAGTTGTATGCGGAAGGGCTAACATCTGCAAGGTCCAGACGGTCGGCAGCACCAAGGCGGCAGGCATGTGAGGGTGGGGTAGATGGTTTTACCAGGGCGCATGGCAGCAGCCAAACTAGTGAGGAAGGTGCAGGAGCCCAGGAAGAAGTGGAGGACGAACTGATGGAAGACTCATCAGATGAGGGAGACCTTGATCACATTTATGTTGTGCGAGGTTGGGGGGAGAGGACAGAGGAAGGAAGCATGATTGTTACCTCGCCACCAACACAACAGGGACTTGGTGCTCCTGGATGCGCAACACACATGAGTGCCTTCTTGCTGCACTACCTGCAACATGACCCTCGAATTGTGAGAATTAGAAATAATCCTGACTACTGGGTTGCCACACTGTTAGATCCCCGGTACAAAAGTAAATTTGCAGAAATTATTCCTGCCATAGAAAGGGATGCACGCATGCAGGAGTATCAGCAGAGACTGTTGCAGAATCTTACATGTGCTTTTCCACAAAATACCAGTGGTGCACGTAGTGAATCTCACAGTTCCAACTTGCCAACCGTGGGACCGTCAAGTGTTCAGCACTCAAACCGTAACAGAACCACAGTATCTGCTGGTAACATCAATTTTGCGGAATCATTTCACCACTTTTTTAGCCCATCCTTTGCAAGGCCACAGGAGACTAGAAGTCTGACACATAGTCAACGCCTAGAGACGATGGTACAGGAGTATCTCCAAGTAAACATTGAAGCCACGACTGTGTCACTGGACCCTTGCTCTTTTTGGGCCTCCAATCTGGATAAATGGCCGGAGCTAGCCACTTACGCCTTGGAGATCTTGTCATGCCCCGCAGCCAGTGTTCTGTCTGAACGTGTGTTCAGCGCTGCTGGTGGTGTGCTGACAGATAAGCGCACGCGGCTCTCCACTGATAATGTAGACAGACTCACGTTCATAAAGATGAACAAATCATGGATCCGAAACGACTTTTCTACCCCTGTGTCATCCTGGGGAGAGTAAAAGCTTGATGATTGGTTAAAATCACCCTACCAACCGTTTTAAGCTTTCAAATTACTAATCATGTTTATCTGTATCTTGACTGGAAAATAATTTGGGCTTTGTAGCAGTGTGCAGCACTGATCCTATTAGGCCATCTATAATAAGCTTCACCAGATTTAAAATTAAAAATAATTTTTAGCTGCATCTAGCCCGGAAAATAATTTTGGGGCTCCGAGATGCGCAAGACACATAAGTGCCTTCTTGCTGCACTACCTGCAGCATGACCCTCATATTGTCAGAATTCGAAGTAATCATAACTATTGGGTTGCCACACTCTTAGATCCCCCAAACTTTTCGATCAACCTTTTCATTTTAATAAAGACCAAAAAAATGGTAATTTTTGAAATTATAAGCATTAGCAGGTTGTTAGAAACTGAAATCAAACAGTTTTCAACTCAAAACTTTATTCTAGGTGATGTTACATTTTCACATAGGACCCCTTGTTCGAAAGGAGCTTCTGAACTCTCTCGTCCATTGAATTTGTCAGGTTTTGGATGGTTTCTGCTTCAATTGTTTTGCATGAGGACAGAATACCCTCCCATAGCTGTTGCTTAGATGTGAACTGCCTCCCGCCATCATAGACACTCCTTTTAATGATGCTCCAAAGGTTCTGAATGGGGTAGAGGTCAGGGGAGCATGGGGGTCACACCATAAGTTTGTCCCCTTTTATGCCCATATCAGCCAGAGATGCAGATGTTTTATGTGCAGCATGAGATGGTGCATTATCATGCAGAAAAATGATCTTGCTGTGAAATACACGGTTCTTCTTCTTGAACCATGGCAGGAAGTGCTGTTTGAGAAAATCCACATACATTATGGAGTTCATCTTTAGCGCCTTCAGGGATCCTAAAGGGGCCGACAATCTCTCTCCCCATGATTCCAGCCCAAAACATTACTCCACCTCCTCCTTGTTGGCGCTGTAGCCGTGTTTGCGTGGGGTGTCCATCAACCAGCCATCCTCCACTCCATTCATCTGGACCATCGAGCGCTGCACGGCACTCATCCGTGAACAAAACAGTTTTGAAATCAGTCTTCATGTAATGTGTAACATACCTGGCGGCGTCCTTGCATAGTGGTCCATCTCCCACTGTGCAGGAGCGCGCACTTGATCTCCTGTCCAGAATGTCTCTCTGGCTTCCCTCCATGCTGTCTTGTTTGTGTCTGTGTCTGTTTCTGCTGCTTAAGGGCGGCGCCCGATCACTTCCTGCCTTTTGTACCTGCTGTGGGTCACACCCCTTGTGCGTCCTCAGCCTATCGCTGTCTGTCTCTTGGTATATAGCTCAGCAGCTCCCTTCTATCCCTGCCTGAGCATATGTGTTTCTTTCAGTGTGTGCTTGCACTCTGAAGTTGCCAGGTCCCGTTCCTGTTTCCCTGTCCGCCTTTCCTGGAGGCTGTATTTCCAGGCCTGTCTGAACTGTGTCCTGTATTTCTCCTGCCTTGCGGTGTCAGCTCCCGTGTCTGAACTGTGTCCTGTATGTCTCCTGCTTTGCGGTATTAGTTCCCGTGTCTGAACTAAGTCCTGTATGTCTCCTGCTTTGCGGTATTAGTTCCCGTGTCTGAACTAAGTCCTGTATTTCTCCTGCCTTGCGGTGTCAGCTCCCGTGTCTGAACTGTGTCCTGTATGTCTCCTGCTTTGCGGTATTAGTTCCCGTGTCTGAACTTAGTCCTTTCTGTGTTCTCTAGTCTGTCCTGTCTGTACTCGCTCCTTGCCTGTTCGTCCTGCCTCTCTGGGGGCAGTATTCCCAGACCCGCTCCTGTATCCCGCTGCAGTGTCGGTCTCCTCCGTACACTCAGTTCCAGTCTGAACTCTCTCCTATCCTTTACCTGTTTTGCCTCTATGTCCGTTCCCTTCCTTTTTCTGCAGAGTCTGAACTCGTACCTAACTCCTGCCAGTTGTCTCTGTACTCCCGTTTGTGAGTTTGTGATCCACTCGCTACTTCACAGCAAGTACCCTGTGGGTGTCTGGCTCTGTCTTTTCCTTCCTGTCTGTTCCGTGTGAACAGAGTCCTGTCCTGCCCTGCTTCTGCCCGCTGCTTCGGCAGTCCTGTCCTGCCCTGCCTGTTCCCCTCTGCCTGTATTGTTCCTGAATCCCGGTGTGTACTGGGTCCTATCCCGCCTGTGTTCCTACTTGCCAGTGCCTCCCTGTCTGCACTCTAGCTGTGCTTACCTTTACCCCCCGGCCTGCATACCCGCCTGCCTGCATACCCGCCTGCCTGCATACCCGCCTGCCTGCATACCAGTCTGTTCCTGTATTCCCCTGTGTGGGTCAACAGCCGTGTCCGGGGTCTGTCCTGGAGTAGCACCTGGTCCCTCTGCTCGGTTCCTCCTTGGTGCACTGGCGTCGTATGCCGTCGTGCGACCCTGGTCGGATCGGGTGAATACCTAGTTACGCCCCTCCAGGCATTCACTCTCCGGCACGGTCCAGTGGAATCACTATCAATCACATGCACACGCCGCTCTAGCCCGGGCGTGTGCATAACAGCATGCTCAGGCCATGGTTCCCGTTGAGCCCCACGGCCTTCGCTCTCTGAGAAGTTTCCAGCGAAGACTTGCATTAAAATAAATAAATAAATTTTTTTTCCCTTAGCTGAGTTCCAGGCGAATTACGCACCGTCCAGATGGATCTATCAGCTCTCGTTCCTGCGGATCCGCCACGTTACTATGGGGATCCAAGACAGTGTCGTGCATTTGTGGAGCAATGCATGCTACACTTTAAGGCCTACCCTCTTTATTTTCCTTCCGATTGGGCTAAAGTGGCCTTTATTATGTCTTACCTGGCGGGGGATGCCTTGGAATGGATCAACCCCCTATATGAGACACAGGATCCGATCCTCCGGGACCTAATGGCCTTCCTGGTGGCCTTTCTAATGGTCTTCGATGATCCTAACCCGGAGGCTCCTGCTGAAGCTTCACTTCCCAATATCCCGGAGCAGCCCCAATGGGTAATGTGTGTGGGTAGCGTAATAGTTCTCCAGCCCAATGAGACTACTGCCCACCCAGAATCCTCACAGGGTGACTACGCTTTCCGGAATACTTCTTCCAACCTCAAGAGGCAGTCCAGACGTGCTAGACTTAGAGGCAAGCAGTCACGCCTGGGTCTGTCCTCCCTGAGACCTCCTGAACCCTTCGGGGTGCTACCTGGTAACGAAAGGACAGAGACTCTCCTATACTCTGTACCTGATACCTCGCTCGCTTCGTCCAGTGAGTCCAACCTGGTGTACTCCGAAGCAGAGGTTACTCCCGAGTCTCTACACCCCTCCGACCAGGCGGAGGACCTCCAGTTGTGTTTAGAACCCTTCGGGGTGCCACCTGGTGGTGAATGGACAGAGACTTTCCTATACTCGGTACCCGATACCTCGCCTGCTTCCTCCAGTGAGTCCGACCTAGTGTTCTCCGAAGCAGAAGTTACTCCCGAGTCTCTACACCCCTCCGACCAGGCGGAGGACCTCCAGTTGTGTTTAGAACCCTTCGGGGTGCCACCTGGTGGTGAATGGACAGAGACTTTCCTATACTCGGTACCCGATACCTCGCCTGCTTCCTCCAGTGAGTCCGACCTAGTGTTCTCCGAAGCAGAAGTTACTCCCGAGTCTCTACACCCCTCCGACCAGGCGGAGGACCTCCAGTTGTGTTTAGAACCCTTCGGGGTGCCACCTGGTGGTGAATGGACAGAGACTTTCCTATTTCCTGTACCTGATACCTCGCCTGCTTCCTCCAGTGAGTCCGACCTTGTGTACTCTGAAGCAGATGTTTTCTCTGAGCCTCAGTACTCTTCTGACCCGGCGGAGGACCTCCAGTTGTTTCCTGAATCCTCCGGGGTACCACCAGATAACAAAGAGACAGTGACTTTTCCTCATTATGTACCTGATAACCCGTCTATTTCTTCCTGTGAGCTTGACAAGATGTACCTCGAAGCAGAGATTACCCTTAAGTCTCTGTCCCCCTCCAACCCAGTGAACGACTGGTCCTCGAATTCCCTGCGGAAGATTCTGGCAGGCCTGAAGAAGAGGGGGCGTAAGGGGGGAGGTACTGTAACATACCTGGCGGCGTCCTTGCATAGTGGTCCATCTCCCACTGTGCAGGAGCGCGCACTTGATCTCCTGTCCAGAATGTCTCTCTGGCTTCCCTCCATGCTGTCTTGTTTGTGTCTGTGTCTGTTTCTGCTGCTTAAGGGCGGCGCCCGATCACTTCCTGCCTTTTGTACCTGCTGTGGGTCACACCCCTTGTGCGTCCTCAGCCTATCGCTGTCTGTCTCTTGGTATATAGCTCAGCAGCTCCCTTCTATCCCTGCCTGAGCATATGTGTTTCTTTCAGTGTGTGCTTGCACTCTGAAGTTGCCAGGTCCCGTTCCTGTTTCCCTGTCCGCCTTTCCTGGAGGCTGTATTTCCAGGCCTGTCTGAACTGTGTCCTGTATTTCTCCTGCCTTGCGGTGTCAGCTCCCGTGTCTGAACGGTGTCCTGTATGTCTCCTGCTTTGCGGTATTAGTTCCCGTGTCTGAACTAAGTCCTGTATGTCTCCTGCTTTGCGGTATTAGTTCCCGTGTCTGAACTAAGTCCTGTATTTCTCCTGCCTTGCGGTGTCAGCTCCCGTGTCTGAACTGTGTCCTGTATGTCTCCTGCTTTGCGGTATTAGTTCCCGTGTCTGAACTTAGTCCTTTCTGTGTTCTCTAGTCTGTCCTGTCTGTACTCGCTCCTTGCCTGTTCGTCCTGCCTCTCTGGGGGCAGTATTCCCAGACCCGCTCCTGTATCCCGCTGCAGTGTCGGTCTCCTCCGTACACTCAGTTCCAGTCTGAACTCTCTCCTATCCTTTACCTGTTTTGCCTCTATGTCCGTTCCCTTCCTTTTTCTGCAGAGTCTGAACTCGTACCTAACTCCTGCCAGTTGTCTCTGTACTCCCGTTTGTGAGTTTGTGATCCACTCGCTACTTCACAGCAAGTACCCTGTGGGTGTCTGGCTCTGTCTTTTCCTTCCTGTCTGTTCCGTGTGAACAGAGTCCTGTCCTGCCCTGCTTCTGCCCGCTGCTTCGGCAGTCCTGTCCTGCCCTGCCTGTTCCCCTCTGCCTGTATTGTTCCTGAATCCCGGTGTGTACTGGGTCCTATCCCGCCTGTGTTCCTACTTGCCAGTGCCTCCCTGTCTGCACTCTAGCTGTGCTTACCTTTACCCCCCGGCCTGCATACCCGCCTGCCTGCATACCCGCCTGCCTGCATACCCGCCTGCCTGCATACCAGTCTGTTCCTGTATTCCCCTGTGTGGGTCAACAGCCGTGTCCGGGGTCTGTCCTGGAGTAGCACCTGGTCCCTCTGCTCGGTTCCTCCTTGGTGCACTGGCGTCGTATGCCGTCGTGCGACCCTGGTCGGATCGGGTGAATACCTAGTTACGCCCCTCCAGGCATTCACTCTCCGGCACGGTCCAGTGGAATCACTATCAATCACCCGCACACGCCGCTTAGCCCGGGCGTGTGCATAACATAATGTTTGGCCCACTAGAGCCGTTTCTGCTTGTGTGAAGTGGATAGAGGAGGTCGACAGGATGGCGTATGCACAGCTGCAAACCTCTGAAGGACCCTGCATCTTGTTGTTCGGGGGACGTTGGAGGCACAAGCAGCTTCAAAAACTTGTCTGCTGCTATGACAAGGCTTTTTTGCCGCTGCTCTTTCAACCTGACGTAATTGCCTGTAGGAAAGAGTCCTCAATTTGCCCTTATCAGCACGCACACGTGTGTACTGTGAATCAGCTACATACTTCTTGATTGCCAAGACACTTCATCCTGATCATCGCACAATGTTGATTGTAGTCATGCCTTGACCTAAACACTCCACAATTTGTTGCTTCTCAGCAGCCGACACATCCTTTTTCTTTCCCATTTTGGCAGAAAATGTAGGCTGCTTAATAATGTGAGAGAGCCTTCTTAAGTAGTCTTGCCTTTCATTGGACACACCTGCCAAAATAATTAGCACAGGTGTCTGCAATTGCTTACAGTGATATAAAGAGCCCTGACACACATCACCATCAATGAGTTTAACTGACAAACAAACAAATTCTTCCCTTATCACTCCTAAACACTTTTTGCATAATAATTTGGAACGCGGTGTACATGTGCTTTTCCACAAAACACCAGTGGTTCACGTAGTGAATCTTACAGTTCTAACTTGCCAACCGTGGTCTGTATGGAATTGTTCAATAAAGGGCCCAAAATTAAGATAACATAGATGGGAGAGGTCTCTATGAATAGGAATTCCTAAGTATTTGATACCCTGTGAGGGCCAGGCAAAGGGAAAGTTGGACTGGATGGAATCCTATATGGATTTAGGGAGGGAGACATCGAGGGCCTCAGACTTCGCTGCATTGATTTTTAAATTTTACCATGTAACAAAGTGATCTATTTCAGCCATAACAGCAGGGATGGATATATGTGATTGAGTGATATATACTAGGACATCATCAGCAAATAGAGAGCACTTGTACTCGGTGCCTCCCACCTCAATCCACCTAATATTGGGGTTATGGCGAATTGATGAGAGCAGGTGCTCCGTCACTAGGATGTATAAGAGAGGGGACAGAGGACATCCCTGCCTTGTCCCATTGGTGATTGTGAAAGGTGATGAAAATGTTCTGACGCACCCCCTGGGCCTTGGGACACCCGGAGCCGGACCCTTTTTGGTGGATGCTGGTGGTTGTAGTCTTCGTGGCGGCGATCCGGTTCCGTGGCTCAGGGCGGTCAAACCAGTGGCGGAACTATTTATGTGGTTTTGATGTTTAAATGTCCGACTACGCCACCCGTGGATTGCGGTCAGAGTGAACCGCCGCTACAGGGCAGACCGCTAAGGCTGGTGTTGTGGGTGCAGCAGAGCGTAGCATAACTCCCCACGGGAGGAGTATAGCCTCAGGGCAGTGTATGCGGGGGATGGGGGTGATGATGCAGGGCAGCAGCAGTAACGACACGGAGTCAGTGATGCAGTTCAGGGCCTTTACTCACAGTTCTTATTATCCAGACCACGTCTGCAGGTAACGGCTGCCCACGTCGTACTGTGCTCACCAGGTGAGGGGCTCAGACAACTCCCAGATAACTTTGGAGCGCTTCACAGGACCCCCTTTGTGTGTCCTTTGTCTGGCCTTTCTTACCAACACTTCTGTCCGGCTGCCTCGGGCCTCCTCTTGGTAAACTTGGCGCCAGTTTCCCTGACCCTATGTGGTGCCTTCCTAGCGGGTGGAGCAAGGGGCTGCGCCACATAAAATGTCAGAGCCTCCGGTTTCTAGCTGAGGGTCGTTTCCTGCCTCCACTAGTTCGGGGACCGGTCTCCCCCTTTGGCCTGGCCCCTCCACGCAGGTGGATTCGGGCGTGCGGTGGCGACTCGCCCGTCCGCACCCCTGGGATCCCTTCATTCCTCGTTCCTGGAGCCTTCTCCGCTCCTCTTCCTTCCTTCTCCCTCTTGCAGGCCTGGGCCTCTGTTACTAGGCCCGCCTCCGGAGCAGAGCTCATGCAGAGCCCCTGCTCCCTGCCACTTCTGCTCAGACTTCTCTGCACTGAACTAAGATGGTGCCCACCTTTTATACTCCCTTCTCAATGCACCCAGGAACTGCTTCCTCCCTGCTCCTGCACTGCAGGGTTCCCCTTCCTCAGTGTTCCCTCCCCCCACTCCAGCCAGGGACAGGGACTGTCGTGCCCATCTCAGGGGCATATTGGTCGCCCTGCCCCACGGCAATGTGGTGTAGTGCATGCAGGTGTCGGGTCCTGATCCATACTCCATCCTTATCTGAGAGTGAGATATCACACCTCTGGGTGAGGTGCAATACGTCTGTAGCAACCGAGCCCTCGGTGCTACAGTTCCATTTATCTTCAGCCTAGGTGACGTATTGTGATACAGGGCCGTGACTTTGGCTATAAAAGGGTCCCCTAGACTCCTACCCCAAGCTTTTTAAGAGAATCATATATGGCGTGCCAGGAGACTCTATGGAATGCTTTCTCAGCATCCAACGAGAGTATCTACTTACAAATTTTTAACTGCATCTAGCCCAGGAAATACTTTGTGCCTAGTAGCAGTGTCTGCTAGTCAGCGGATTATCCCGGCTGTTAAGCAAGCTACACCACCTGTAGTTTGGACACTTAATTTTTTCAAAGGAAATGCTTCGGGACCACGGGATACTTAGTGAAGAGCATCAGGAGGCACCCCAAGGCATAGGGGCTGGGACTGGCACTAGGATGCCTTGCGGTGGACAGCCGAGCTCGATCCTTATAAAAGCTTTTTAACTGCAGCAGCTTTAGTGGACGCTACTGGAGCTGGAATTACGCGGCTGCTGGCATGAGACTTGCCCTCCAATAGATCCTTGTAAATGGATTTAAAGTGTATTCATTCAAATTAGAGGGACAATTTAAATTAAAAAGCTTAGAGCTGCCTCTACCACAGGGGGGCTCTCTCGACCCACCAGCGGACAGGCACCAGTATTGGGAGAGGGGGGCTGGCCGTCAGCGTTCACCGCAGCTCTGGCACAAACCCGGCGACACGGAGGTGGCACGGGCAGGAGCGGACTGGCCGTCTCCGCTTCTCACTTTTTGGATTTTAGAAGGGCATGACATGCCTATATCTGTGTCTCCCCCTCCTTTTACTCCTACACCTCTTTTCTTTTCGCATGACTATATGTACTTGTCACTTTTCCATGTGTTAGTTGTGTCTTCTGAGCAGTTTGTCAGCTTTTGGACACCTTTGAAGGTGTTTTCTATGTGTTTCTATGTGTTTTTGTTTGCCTGCCATTGGTTTTAACGGTGTTCGAAGGTGTTCGACGAACAGTTCGACGAACAGTTCGGCGAACTCACGGGTGTTCGACGAACCGAACTCGAACACTACGGGGGTGGCTCAACACTAGGTAATACCCACGGAGCTTCCCAGGCTACTAATATGAGCCCCCAGCTGAATACATAGCCTTTACTAGCTATTAAAATGGGGGACCCCCCCAAAAAAATGACGTGGGGTCCCCCCTAATTTAATAGCTAGCAAAGGCTAGGCAGACAGCTGGGGGCTGATATTAATAGCCCAGGAAGGGAGCCATGAATATTGGCCCCCTCCCAGGCTAGAAACACCAGCCGTCAGCCGCCCCAGAAATGGCGCATTCATAGGATGCGCCAATTCTGGCACTTAGCCTCGCTCTTCCACGCTGCCCTGTAGCGGTGGCAGGGGGTAATAGGGCTGGGGTTGATGTCAGCTTATAATGCCAGCTGACATCAAGCCCAGGTTAGTAATGGAGAGGTGTCTATAAGACACCCCCATTACTAACCCCATAGTCAAAGTTAAAAGAAAACACAAACACCCAGAATAAAGTCCTTTAATTGAAATAAAGACACAATCCTTTATTGTTCTAAATTAAACCATACTTACCATCACGCCCATTCCAGCTGAAGCCAACGATCTCCTGCAATAAAAGAAAAATAATAAAGCAACCTCATCCTTACCTTTCCATGGTTTCCACGACAGCTTCAGCTCTGCTACATCGAGATGACAGGCTGGACCGCAGCAGAACGCTGCCATCCAGCCTGTCATCCCGCAGACACTGAGAAGCGCAGGCTTGCTTGCGCTCTGCAGTGTCTGGCTGTGACGGCATAAAGATGAGACGAGTTCATGTCCAATGAACTCGGCGCACCTCATGCACGTCACTGACAGCGTGGGAAAATTCTCACGCTGAAGCGCTGAGTGCAGGAGAATTCTCCCACGCTGTCAGTGACGTGCATAAGGTGAGCTCATGTCCAATGAACTCAGCTCACCTCCTGCACGTCACTGACAGCGTGGGAGAATTCTCCTGCACTCAGCGCTTCAGCGTGAGAATTCTCCCACGCTGAAGCGCTGAGTGCAGGAGAATTTTCCCACGCTGTCAGTGACGTGCATAAGGTGAGCTCATGTCCAATGAACTCAGCTCACCTCCTGCACGTCACTGACAGCGTGGGAGAATTCTCCTGCACTCAACGCTTCAGTGTGAGAATTCTCCCACGCTGAAGCGCTGAGTGCAGGAGAATTTTCCCACGCTGTCAGTGACGTGCATGAGGTGAGCCGAGTTCATTGGACATTAACTCGGCTCATCTGGATGCCCTCACAGAGAGACACTGTGGAGCGCAAGCAAGCCTGCGCTTCTCAGTGTCTGCGGGATGACAGGCTGGATGGCAGCGTTCTGCTGCGGTCCAGCCTGTCATCTCGATGTAGCAGAGCTGAAGCTGTCATGGGAACCATGGAAAGGTAAGGATGATGTTGCTTTATTATTTTTCTTTTATTTCAGGAGATCGTTGGCTTCAGCTGGAATGGGCGTGACGGTAAGTATGGTTTAATTTAGAACAATAAAGAATTGTGTGTTTATTTCAATTAAAGGACTTTTTTCTGGGTGTTGTGTTTCTTTTAAATACTTTACTAGAAATTCATGGTGGTCATGTCTAATATTGGCGTGACCCCATGAATTTTGGGCTTAGGGCCAGCTGATAATGCCAAGCTGGCCCTAACCGCTTTATTACCCAGTGAGCCACCGCATCAGGGCCCTGGATGAGTTGGGTACAGCGCCAGAAGATGGCGCTTCTATGAACGCGCCATTTTCCGGGGTGGCTGCGGACTGCAATTTGCAGCGGGGGTGGCCCAGAAAGCTTGGGCCTCCCTGCGCTGCGGATTCCAGCCCCCAGCTGCCTAGTTGTACCTGGCTGGACACAAAAACAGGGCGAAGCCCCACGTCAATTTTCTTTAAATTATTTCATGAAATAATTAAGAAAAAAAGGGCTTCCCTATATTGTTGTGTCCGGCCAGGTACAAATAGGCAGCTGGTGGTTGGGGGCAGCCCGTTCCTGCCTGCTGCACCTGACTGGACACAAATATAGTGCGAAGCCCCACGTCAATTTTTTTTTAATTATTTCATGAATTTCCTGAAATAATTTAAAAAAATTGAAGCGGGGCTTCGCACTATATTTGTGTCCAGCCAGGTACAGCAGGCAGGAATGGGCTGCCCCCAACCACCAGCTGCCTATTTGTACCTGGCCGGACACAACAATATAGGTAAGGCCTTTTTTTCTTAATTATTTCATGAATTTCATGAAATAATTAAAAAAAATTGAAGTGGGGCTTCGCACTATATTTGTGTCCAGCCAGGTACAGCAGGCAGGAACGGGCTGCCCCCAACCACCAGCTGACTATTTGTACCTGGCCGGACACAACAATATAGGGAAGGCTTTTTTTCTTAATTATTTCATGAATTTCATGAAATAATTAAAAAAAAAATACCTGGGGCTTCGCCCTATTTTTGTGTCCAGCCAGGTACAACTAGGCAGCTGGGGGCTGGAATCTGCAGCGCAGGGAGGCCCAAGCTTTCTGGGCCCCCCCCCCGCTGCAAATTGCAGTCCGCAGCCACCCCGGAAAATGGTGCGTTCATAGAAGCGCCATCTTCTGGCGCTGTACCCAACTCATCCAGGGCCCTGGTGCGGTGGCTCACTGGGTAATAAAGGGGTTAGGGCCAGCTTGGTATTATCAGCTGGCCCCAAGCCCAAAATTCATGGGGTCACGCCAGTATTAGACATGACCGCCATGAATTTCTAGTAAAGTATTTAAAAAAAACACAACACCCAGAATAAAGTCCTTTAATTGAAATAAACACACAATTCTTTATTGTTCTAAATTAAACTATACTTACCATCACGCCCATTCCAGCTGAAGCCAACGATCTCCTGCAATAAAAGAAAAATAATAAACCAACCTCATCCTTAACTTTCCATGGTTCCCACGACAGCTTCAGCTCTGCTACATCGAGATGACAGGCTGGACCGCAGCAGAACGCTGCCATCCAGCCTGTCATGCCGCAGACACTGAGAAGAGCAGGCATGCTTGCGCTCCTCAGTGTCTCGCTGAGACGGCATCCAGATGAGCCGAGGTCATGTCCAATGAACTCGGCTCACCTCATGCACGTCACTGACAGCGTGGGAAAATTCTCACGCTGAAGTGCTGAGTGCAGGAGAATTCTCCCACGCTGTCAGTGACGTGCATGAGGTGAGCTCATGTCCAATGAACTCAGCTCACCTCATGCACCTCACTGACAGCGTGGGAAAATTCTCCTGCACTCAGCGTTTCAGCGTGAGAATTCTCCCACGCTGTAAGTGACGTGCATGAGGTGAGCCGAGTTCATTGGACATGACCTCGGCTCATCTTTATGCCGTCACAGAGAGACAATGTGGAGCGCAAGCAAGCCTGCTCTTCTCAGTGTCTGCGGGATGACAGGCTGGATGGCAGCGTTCTGCTGCGGTCCAGCCTGTCATCTCGATGTAGCAGAGCTGAAGCTGTCGTGGGAACCATGGAAAGGTAAGGATGAGGTTGCTTTATTATTTTATTTTTATTACAGGAGATCGTTGGCTTCAGCTGGAATGGGCGTGATGGTAAGTATGGTTTAATTTAGAACAATAAAGAATTGTGTCTTTATTTCAATTAAAGGACTTTATTCTGGGTGTTTGTGTTTTTTTTAACTTTGACTATGGGGTTAGTAATGGGGGTCTCTTATAGACGCCTCTCCATTACTAACCTGGGCTTGATGTCAGCTGGCATTATAAGCTGACATCAACCCCAGCCCTATTACCCCCTGCCACCGCACCAGGGCAGCGTGGAAGAGCGAGGCTCAGTGCCAGAATTGGCGCATCCTATGAATGCACCATTTCTGGGGCAGCTGACGGCTGGTGTTTCTAGCCTGGGAGGGGGCCAATATTCATGGCTCCCTTCCTGGGCTATTAATATCAGCCCCCAGCTGTCTGCTTAGCCTTTGCTAGCTATTAAATTAGGGGGGACCCCACGTCATTTTTTTGGGGGGGTCCCCCATTTTAATAGCTAGTAAAGGCTATGTATTCAGCTGGGGGCTGATATTAGTAGCCTGGGAAGCTCCGTGGGTATTACCCCCTTCCCAGGCTTCAAACATCTGCCCCAGCTGTCTGCTTAACCTCCGCTAGAGCCTAAAATTAAGGGGAACCCCACGCCAATTTTTTTAATAATAGATCCTTTATTTTAACACTAAATGACAAGTACAGTAACCAACACTATCACTGTACTTCATATATATGTGACTGACATGTTTCTATCTATCTAATCTATGTGTGAAGCTCTATTCCTTCTATTCTAAATTGTCGGGTACAGATGCTGAATTGCCGGCCGGCTTTCTTAAAGAGACGGTGCATGAAAACACTATTATTTTTTTTAATAAATCCTTTACACTAAATGACAAGTACAGTAAGCAACACTGTCACTGTACTTCATATATATGTGACTGACATGTTTCTATCTATCTAATCTGTGTGTGATTCTCTATTCCTTCTATTCTAAATTGTCGGGTACAGATGCTGAATTGCCGGCCGGCTTTTTTAAAGAGACGGTGCAAGAAAACACTATTATTTTTTTGATAAATCCTTTACGCTAAATGACAAGTACAGTAAGCAGCACTGTCACTGTACTTCATATATATGTGACTGACATGTTTCTATCTATCTAATCTATGTGTGAAGCTCTATTCTGTCTGTTATAAATTGTCGGGTACAGATGCTGAATTGCCGGCCGGCTTTTTTAAAGAGATGGTGCATGAAAACACTATTATTTTTTTTGATAAATCCTTTACACTAAATGACAAGTACAGTAATCAACACTGTCACTGTACTTCATATATATGTGATTGACATGTTTCTATCTATCTAATCTATGTGTGATTCTCTATTCCTTCTATTCTAAATTGTCGGGTACCGCTGCTGAATTGCCGGCCGGCTTTTTTAAAGAGACGGTGCATGAAAACACTATTATTTTTTTTGATAAATCCTTTACGCTAAATGACAAGTACAGTAAGCAGCACTTTCACTGTACTTCGTATATATGTGGCTGACATGTTTATATCTATCTAATCTATGTGTGAAGCTCTATTCTTTCGGTTCTAAATTGTCGGGTACCGGTGTATGCCGCTGCTGAATTGCCGGCTTTTCATGTTTCACTGTTGGCACTGTTCCCATCGATTTGGGCAATCACTGTAATGCCACAACCACCATGGCTGTGGCATTACAGTGAGTGGCAGACAATCCCTGCATGATTGGTGCTCTAAATAGCACCAGACATGCAGGACACGCTTTTGGTGCACGAACAGTTATCGAACATAACCTCGAACAGCCGAATTTTTTGCAAATAGTTCGGGTTCGTCGAACAACTCGAACACCGCCCAAAACAGCTCGAATTTGAGATTGGCGAACAGTTCTAGTCGAACACCGCTCATCTCTAGTTCTGAGCATAATGTAGACCCTTGTTCCCAAACTGTAACTCCTGTTGGTGGAGACAATGATGAAGACGATGATGAGACTCAAATACCTGATTGGAGCGACAACTTGACTTTTCGGTCAGGGCAGGAAGAGGTTGGCTCTGAGGGCGACGGGTGTGATAACACACAGGGTGATGATGACGAGGTTGGAGATCCCACTTACTGTCAACCCACAGTCAGACAGTCGATGAGGTCAGCAGAGGAGGTGGAGGAGGATGTGACTAGCCCTGGGGATGGGGATGAGTCGGTACCCGGGCATTTGCCTGGCCTTGGGGATGTCGCGGTGGTCGGCTCCCTGGCCCGTACCCTGGGGTCTCTCTTTAAAAGGGTGGATAATTGTTAATTTTATAAGAGTTCATGACGCCACCTGTGGTATCTGGTGACAAGCACCAGCGCTGCAGCAGTCCACTGAGGCCGGTGATAAGGCAGCTCGATGGTATAGCTCCCCACAGGTGGAGCTAGGTCTCAGGGCAGCGTATGCAGGGGGAATGCAGGACAGGCGAGACCCAGCTGGGTCAGAGCAAGAACGGGAACGGACATGGTAGTCACTTCAGTACCTTTTACTGGTGGAAATTCAGGCACATCCCGGAGCACTGTAGGGTGAAGGGTGCATATCAGGATCGTCCCCAATGAGCGGGTGTAGGGCCTCCTGTTTCTTGCCTCTGCGTAGTAAGTTTCTGACCTGCCTGGAGCTAGGCCTAACTTTGTCTCTGTCCTGCGCTGGCTGACCTTATGGTAGGGCCTTCTCTTGGAGTTCACGCTCCCAGTATGCGGGGCCTAAGCGTCTCCTGGCTCTGTTACATATCAGCACCTTAGCGATCCTGGGACTTGTAGTTCTCCAGGGATTCCGGTTATGCCTTACTGGGTCATAGAGATACCGGTAAGCTCGGATCCTGTGTCCGGTAAATGCTTCGGGGTGAGCTGGTTAAGCTCCTCTGCCCCTTATGTACTAACTCGCCACTCGCCTTCGGCCTACTCGGGCCCTCACTAGGCTATACACACTAACGGCAGCTTGCCGCGCTTCACTGATCTTACGGCACCGGCACACCTTAAGCTCTATCTTGGCTCCCTGAATCTAACAAGCAGGAGCCTCGTGCTCCACTGCTGAACTATTAACTGCGTTCTCTAGACTAGACTGAGCTCCACTGCAGACTGACCTCTCTTAGGCTTCTCTACTGCAGGAACTCTTCAGAGGAACTGAACTGCCTAGCTCCACCTTCCCTATTTATATCCCTAACGGGCTCCCTCTGCTGGTCTGAGGTGGAAGGTGGAGATGTGTGAATGTTTATGGGGGCCTCTTGTGGAGGATTCCATCAATGCACTCTTGTAGGATCTGTGATACCAAGCGCAGCGGGGCATCACAGATGCTATTGACGACGAGGTTAGGTTGCGCCTTCCTGAACAGAGACGGATTACTGGAAGCACGTCAACAACTGCATCCTCAACCACAACTCTGCCTCTGACCACAAGTCGTAGTGGCTCTTCAGGTCACATGGGCTCTAAGCCTTGCATAGCCTGGGCATTTATTCAGATCGATAAGGATGACCCAACTCGTGTTATCTGTAATATTTGTCAGCAAAAGCTAAGTAGAGGCCAAAAAATACATAGTTTGAGTACTTCATGCATGTACCGTCACATGGATATGAAGCATAAGTTGCAGTGGGAAGCTCACTGTGCTACAATGCGGCCTAGCCGGCTGGGCCAACCACCGTCTGCCCCATCTTGTGCATCCGCAGCCTCTTCATCCTCTGTGACTGGGGGGACAGCAGTCACACATGGTTTTGGACGCAGACCTGCCACCTCTTTACCCGCAACAGCCAGTGTGATTGGCAGGTCGTCAGTTCATTGGGAAGTGGAAACACCTGCTAGTGTTGAGCGCTCTCCGACATCGAGAGCACCACCTTTGGATCAAGGCAACCTAACATGTCCGCCTGCATCTTCCTCACAGACCGGCAGTTGCCGGGGACACCCTACTCAACACCGTCTAAGCACAACAGCCAGCCCTCGGTCCCTCAGATGTGGAAAAGTAAAAGACCATTTCCTCCTAGCCATGAGAAAGCTAAGAGGTTGAATTTCACCATCTGCAAGCTGTTGGCTACAGAAATGCTGCCTTTCCACCTGGAGGACACAGAGGATTTTCAAGACCTTATGTCCGTCACAGTGCCCCAGTACCAGATGCCCAGTCGGCACTACTTCTCAAAGAAAGGTGTGCCTGCGCTCCACTAGCATGTCGCACACAACATCACCGCTTCTTTGAGAAACTCTGTGTGTGACAGGGTGCACTTCACCACAGACACTTGGACGAGAAGGCATGGACAGGGGCGTTACATGTCGCTGACTGGGCACTGGGTAACTATGGTGACAGCAGGACAAGGGGCTGCTGTCCAAGTCTTACCGTCCCCACGAGTTGTGTGTTAATCCTCTTTATCTCGAACTTCCTCCACTGCTTCTGCCTCCTCATCCTCCTCTCGGTCCTCCACCTGCACCCAAAGCCTGTCTGGTAATGCCACCTGCTTTCTATCTGCGCAGAAGGAATCCTGCACACCTCCTTACTATGCTGGCAGCAGGGCTCAACGCATCAGTGTTTACTTTGAAATGTCTGGGAAATGTGAGTCACACAGCTGAGGAGTTTTGGTCAGCTCTGGAAACCCAGTTTCATGAAAGGTTGTCTCCACTGGACCTGCAACCAGGGAAGGCCATGTGCGACAATGCTGCAAACCTGGGTGCAGCACTTCGCCGGGGCAATGTCACACACGTGCATTGTATGGCTCTCGTGTTGAACCTGGTTGTCCAGCAATTTTTAGCCCACTATCCCAGACTAGATGGCCTTCTGCAGAGTGTACGGTCGCTGTGTGCTCACTTCCGCCGTTCGCATCCCGCAGTTCAACGACTTACATCTCTACAGAAGTCGTTGGGCCTGCCAGTTCACCGGCTGAAATGCGATGTGCCGACACGGTGGAATTCACCTCTGCACATGTTGCAGCGACTGTGGCAGCACCGACAAGCCCTGGTGCAATACGTTCTGACGTATAGCCTGGGCCAACGAGATCCAGAGGTGGGGCAAATCACGCTGGAGGAGTGGTCTCAGATCTGGGACCTATGCACCCTTCTGCACAGTCTTGAAATGGCGACGAAGATGTTTAGTGCTGACGATGCCATTATCAGCATGACTATTACGGTGATTTACATGCTGGAGCACATGTTAAACAGAATTCGGAGTCAGGTGGTGGGACAAGAGGAGGTGGAGGAAGTAGAGGAGGAGTCGTATGCGGAAGGGATAACATCTCCAAGGTGCAGACGGCTGGCAGCACCAAGGCGGCAGGCATGGGAGGGTGGGGGAGAGGGATTAACCAGGGCGCATGGTAGCAGCCAAACTGTTGAAGAAGGTGCAGGAGCCAAGGAAGAAGTGGAGGACGAACTGGCAATGGGCATGGAAGACTCATCAGATGAGGGAGACCTTGATCACATTTCTGTTGTGCGAGGTTGGAGGGAGAGGGCAGAGGAAGGAATCATGATTCTTACCTCGCTACCAACACAACAAGGACTTGGTCCTTCTGGATGCGCAAGACACATGAGTGCCTTCTTGCTGCACTACCTGCAACATGACCCCCGGATTGTCAGAATTCGAAGTAATCCCGACTACTGGGTTGCCACACTCTTAGATCCCCGGTACAAAAGTATATTTGCCGAAATAATTCCTGCCATAAAAAGGTATTGACGAATGCAGGAGTATCTGTTGCAGAATCTTACATGTGCTTTTCCACAAAACACCAGTGGTGCACGTAGTGAATCTCACAGTTCTAACTTGCCAACGGTGGGACTGTCGAGTCTTCATCACTCAAACAGTAACAGTAACACAGTATCTGCTGGTAACAGCAATTTTGTGGAATCGTTTCACCACTTTTTTAGACCATCCTTTGCAAGGCCACAGGAGACAAGAAGTCTGACACATAGTCAATGCCTAGAGAGGATGGTACAGGAGAATCTCCAAGTGAACATCGAAGCCATGACTGTGTCACTGGACCCTTGCTCATTTTGGTATTCCAATCTTGAAAAATCGCCGGAGCTCGCCACTCACGCCTTGGAGATCTTGTCATGCCATGCAGCCAGCGTTCTCTCTGAACGTGTGTTCAGCACTGCTGGTGGTGTGCTGACAGATAAGCGCACGCGGCTGTCCACTGAGAATGTAGACAGACTCACGTTCATAAAGATGATCAAATCATGGATTCGCAAGGACATTTCTACCCCTGTGTCATCCTTGGGAGACTAAAAGCTTGGGGATTTGGTAAAATCACTTCACCAACCGTTTTAAGCAACAGTGGGGCAATTGATGCCACTTAACCCTAGAACGCATGACCATAAAAATCTACACTTTCACATACCTGGGGCCCTTTAGGCCCGTGTGCAAATAACATGGAATAACTCAAACTCAAATGACAAACAACTATATACATGAAGAATACCTAGAGTTTCAAAATTCTAACTAAAGCAATCTTGCAGAAAATAGAAAACATTTAACTGGGCGGGCCTGCAAGGCCACAGGTATGCGTTCTAGGGTTAAGTGGTGTCTGTGCCACAATTTTGGGAGTCCCCTTGCTGTGTCTTACGTGACGTTGGCATCGTCAATTCCAGGTGGGTTGGGTCGCACCCCCCCCTTTTAACTGTAAGAAACTACATACACTATGGCTTGGGGTAACACAGATGGTTGAGTCTGAAGTGCTGTTTACTCAGAGGTCTGCTCCAACTCTTCAGTGTCTGCTAGTCAGCGTAGAATTTTTAACTGCATCTAGCCTAGGCAATACTTTGGGCGTAGTAGCCCAGCCGCGAAGCAAGCTGCACCGCCTGTGTATCTAATAAGAATTTTTAAATGCATCTAGCCTAGGCTGACTGTGGGGACCCCCAAACAAACCCAGACGCTCAGCCCCCCTACAGCCCCCCTTTCCTTGACAATACAATAATGTAACTCTTACAACTGGATGGGTGAGGATCGGTCACAGCTTTATTAACTCTTTATACTCATTCCATTAGAAAGGCATTTTATTTCTAAAATAATTCAGCTTGTTGCAGCATGCCCTGGGTCCCCACTCCGGCAAGTTGGCCAACAAGTGTAACTCTCCAACATGTCCTTTCTATTTCCAGGCCACGGAGGATCCAGCGTACTCGTATGCAGGACTCTGACCCCCACCCATCACTCTTAACGCTTGTTCCACTCCGTCCTGGAGTCCTGACAGGAATATGTCCAGTCCAATATCTATTAAGTGAACACCGTCGGGCCGTATGAGGCCTGCTTTATCTCCTTCCAGTTGTCGGTGTCGTATCACTACACCGCCTCTGTCTCTTCTAAATTTTGCCATCCGAATATTTATTACCCGCCTTGTCCATTCGATGGCCGTGATGTCTCGCGCACCTTGCCATACCGCTATCGGCACAATCTCTGACCATACTATAGCTAATTTTGTGAAAAATTCTCTGAAGCGCTCAGTGTCTAGTTTCATTATTGCCATTAGTTATGCGCTCTTGTGATGACCTAGGTTGTTTCCCCCGGCCTGTATAACTAAGATGACCGGACCTCTTGCCTCTCTCCCTACCTTGATTACCTCCATTAGTACCTGTGGCCATAGCAGGCCTCTAATACCTCTCCAGTTGAAATATGTGTTATGAAACTCTAATTTCCTCCCACCTGGGCGGACTTTCGCCCTTTTTTGTGCCCAATATATATACGAGTGGCCTATCACTCACACTGTTGGCTTAGCGTCACCTGTAAAAGAAACAAACCACGTTAGGATAACAAGTCCGGTCTTATGTATCTCGCCAAACACGTGGATCGCCATCTCCCTATCCTCTGAACTTCCGTTTCTGACAGTCCTGCTCTTGCTGCTTCCGTGGCCGCACCTATGCGGAATGAGTGTGTCCCGTAATCTTTGGGGTGGTTCCCTGCCGATGTTATGCATTTATTAAATATAGCTTGGAACAGGTATCTTGATAATGGCGTTCCATCAATGTGTGATACGAAGAAATTACTTTGTGATCTGATGGTTAGATATGTTTTTCCTATTGTTACCCGACTCAGTGTACCGTTTGTGGGTTGTAGAAGTACCCAAGTACCCCTGCCCGCTGGAACCGTTTTCGATTGGTGTATGCGTACACGTATTGCATTATTGGCTATGACTACTTCCTGGTGTAATAACCGTCCACTGGTGGTAATTTTGGATTGAGGGACTAATTCGCTTATACATAGCGCCCCGAAGAAGGCGATCACAAATGCAGTAGACATTAGTGTTGCTTCAAATTGTGTGTGTCATGTTAATGGTGTTTGGGATAAGATGTGAGAAATCAGTTTTAGTGACACGGGACGGGACGTCTACATTCCTGACTTGGCTGACACCTTTTCCACCCTTTTATGGATTGCCTGATGATGAATCTTTGTCACATCTCCCCAATTCAGTAGTTGGAAGTGAAATGCTACTCCGGTCAGACACCGCTGCGCTGACGCCCCTGATATGCCCCTCATCATTAGCTGGTTGAGAAATTCTATGGTGACTTGTGATCTGGCTTGTTCACATTGGTCAACCCGTCTGCCTGCTACTAGTCGTGTCCACTCTTCCCATGCCTTACCGTATGCTTGCCACGTTGAAGGGGCAACTGACGCTCTGATTAATGGCATCAACTATTCGCCACTAGATCCCATAGGGAGGGTGGGCAACTGTTGCCCGATGGGTGGGCGTTGTGGAAGAGCTCTGTGAAAATCTGCCAATTGAATTGTTATAAAGCGTTAGCAGCAGCTTTATACCCCTCAGCATAGTGGCTAGCGCGGACCCATACATTGTGTTTTAGGCACAGGAATACTAGCCTGCGTAGTAGGCCTAGCACTGGGAGAGAAGATGATGCCATCTTATTAATGCAGTGCGCTAGGCTGGTGTTTTGTGTTATGAAGCGTATATTTTTGTTAGCCAGGCGCGCGCCCCATATTTCTATTGCTACCACTATTGGGAAAAATTAATTTCAGGGCTAGATGCAGCTAAAAATTATTATTAATTTCAAAGCTGGTGGAGCTTGGTATAGATGGCCTAATACAATGAGTCCCACACACTGCTAGAAGCCCAAATATTTTTTCAGAGGTAGATGCAGATAAAAATTATTTTTAATTTGCAACCTGATGGAGGTCAGTATAGATGGACTAATAGAGAAAGTCCCACACACTGCTAGAAGGCCAAATATTTTTTCAGAGCTAGATGCAGATAAAAATTATATTCAATTTGCAACCTGATGGAGGTCAGTATAGATGGACTAATAGAGAAAGTCCCACACACTGCTAGAAGGCCAAATATTTTTTCAGAGCTAGATGCAGATAAAAATTATATTCAATTTGCAACCTGATGGAGGTCAGTATAGATGGACTAATAGAGAAAGTCCCACACACTGCTAGAAGGCCAAATATTTTTTCAGAGCTAGATGCAGATAAAAATTATATTCAATTTGCAACCTGATGGAGGTCAGTATAGATGGACTAATAGAGAAAGTCCCACACACTGCTAGAAAGCCAAATATTTTTTCAGAGCTAGATGCAGATAAAAATTATATTCAATTTGCAACCTGATGGAGGTCAGTATAGATGGACTAATAGAGAAAGTCCCACACACTGCTAGAAGGCCAATATTTTTTCAGAGCTAGATGCAGACAAAAAATTATTTTGAATTTGCAACCTGATGGAGGTCAGTATAGCTGGACTAATAGAGAAAGTCCCACACACTGCTAGAAGGCCCAATATTTTTTCAGAGGTAGATGCAGAAAAAAATATATTCAGTTTGCAACCTGATGGAGGTCAGTATAGATGGACTGATACAACAAGTCCCACACACAGCTAGAAGCCCAATATTTTTTCAGAGGTAGATGCAGAAAAAAATATATTCAGTTTGCAACCTGATGGAGGTCTGTATAGATGGATTAATAGAACAAGTCCCACACACAGCTAGAAGCCCAATATTTTTTCAGAGGTAGATGCAGAAAAAAATATATTCAGTTTGCAACCTGATGGAGGTCAGTATAGATGGACTAATACAACAAGTCCCACACACAGCTAGAAGCCCAATATTTTTTCAGAGGTAGATGCAGAAAAAAATATATTCAGTTTGCAACCTGATGGAGGTCTGTATAGATGGATTAATAGAACAAGTCCCACACACAGCTAGAAGCCCAAATATTTTTTCAGAGGTAGATGCAGATAAAAATTATTTTTAATTTGCAACCTGATGGAGGTCAGTATAGATGGACTAATAGAGAAAGTCCCACACACTGCTAGAAGGCCAAATATTTTTTCAGAGCTAGATGCAGATAAAAATTATATTCAATTTGCAACCTGATGGAGGTCAGTATAGATGGATTAATAGAACAAATCCCACACACAGCTAGAAGCCCAATATTTTTTCAGAGCTAGATGCAGACAAAAAATTATTTTGAATTTGCAACCTGATGGAGGTCAGTGTTGATGGACTAATAGAGAAAGTCCCACACACTGCTAGAAGGCCACATATTTTTTCAGAGGTAGATGCAGAAAAAAATATATTCAGTTTGCAACCTGATGGAGGTCTGTATAGATGGATTAATAGAACAAGTCCCACACACAGCTAGAAGCCCAATATTTTTTCAGAGGTAGATGCAGAAAAAAATATATTCAGTTTGCAACCTGATGGAGGTCTGTATAGATGGATTAATAGAACAAGTCCCACACACAGCTAGAAGCCCAAATATTTTTTCAGAGGTAGATGCAGATAAAAATTATTTTTAATTTGCAACCTGATGGAGGTCAGTATAGATGGACTAATAGAGAAAGTCCCACACACTGCTAGAAGGCCAAATATTTTTTCAGAGCTAGATGCAGATAAAAATTATATTCAAATTGCAATCTGATGTAGGTCAGTATAGATGGACTAATAGAACAAGTCCCACACACAGCTAGAAGCCCAAATATTTTTTCAGAGGTAGATGCAGATAGAAATTATTTTTAATTTGCAACCTGATGGAGGTCAGTATAGATGGACTAATAGAGAAAGTCCCACACACTGCTAGAAGGCCAAACATTTTATCAGAGCTAGATGCAGATAAAAATTATATTCAATTTGCAACCTGATGGAGGTCAGTATAGATGGACTAATACAACAAGTCCCACACACAGCTAGAAGCCCAATATTTTTTCAGAGCTAGATGCAGACAAAAATTATTTTGAATTTGCAACCTGATGGAGGTCAGTATAGATGGACTAATAGAGAAAGTCCCACAAACAGCTAGAAGCCCAATATTTTTTCAGAGGTAGATGCAGAAAAAAATATATTCAGTTTGCAACCTGATGGAGGTCTGTATAGATGGATTAATAGAACAAGTCCCACACACAGCTAGAAGCCCAAATATTTTTTCAGAGGTAGATGCAGATAAAAATTATTTTTAATTTGCAACCTGATGGAGGTCAGTATAGATGGACTAATAAAGAAAGTCCCACACACTGCTAGAAGGCAAAATATTTTTTCAGAGCTAGATGCAGATAAAAAATATGTTCAATTTGCAACCTGATGGAGGTCAGTATAGATGGACTAATAGAACAAGTCCCACACACAGCTAGAAGCCCAAATATTTTTTCAGAGGTAGATGCAGATAAAAATTATTTTTAATTTGCAACCTGATGGAGGTCAGTATAGATGGACTAATAGAGAAAGTCCCACACACTGCTAGAAGGCCAAATATTTTTTCAGAGCTAGATGCAGATAAAAATTATATTCAATTTGCAACCTGATGGAGGTCAGTATAGATGGACTAATAGAACAAGTCCCACACACAGCTAGAAGCCCAAATATTTTTTCAGAGGTACTGTAGATGCAGATAAAAATTATTTTTAATTTGCAACCTGATGGAGGTCAGTATAGATGGACTAATACAACAAGTCCCACACACAGCTAGAAGCCCAATATTTTTTCAGAGCTAGATGCAGACAAAAAATTATTTTGAATTTGCAACCTGATGGAGGTCAGTATAGATGGACTAATAGAGAAAGTTCCACAAACAGCTAGAAGCCCAATATTTTTTCAGAGGTAGATGCAGAAAAAAATATATTCAGTTTGCAACCTGATGGAGGTCTGTATAGATGGATTAATAGAACAAGTCCCACACACAGCTAGAAGCCCAAATATTTTTTCAGAGGTAGATGCAGATAAAAATTATTTTTAATTTGCAACCTGATGGAGGTCAGTATAGATGGACTAATAAAGAAAGTCCCACACACTGCTAGAAGGCCAAATATTTTTTCAGAGCTAGATGCAGATAAAAAATATGTTCAATTTGCAACCTGATGGAGGTCAGTATAGATGGACTAATAGAACAAGTCCCACACACAGCTAGAAGCCCAAATATTTTTTCAGAGGTAGATGCAGATAAAAATTATTTTTAATTTGCAACCTGATGGAGGTCAGTATAGATGGACTAATAGAGAAAGTCCCACACACTGCTAGAAGGCCAAATATTTTTTCAGAGCTAGATGCAGATAAAAATTATTTTCAATTTGCAACCTGATGGAGGTCAGTATAGATGGACTAATAGAACAAGTCCCACACACAGCTAGAAGCCCAAATATTTTTTCAGAGGTACTGTAGATGCAGATAAAAATTATTTTTAATTTGCAACCTGATGGAGGTCAGTATAGATGGACTAATAGAGAAAGTCCCACACACTGCTAGAAGGCCAAATATTTTTTCAGAGCTAGATGCAGATAAAAATTATTTTCAATTTGCAACCTGATGGAGGTCAGTATAGATGGACTAATACAACAAGTCCCACACACAGCTAGAAGCCCAATATTTTTTCAGAGGTAGATGCAGAAAAAAATCTATTCAGTTTGCAACCTGATGGAGGTCTGTATAGATGGATTAATAGAACAAGTCCCACACACAGCTAGAAGCCCAATATTTTTTCAGAGCTAGATGCAGAAAAAAATTATATTCAATTTGCAACCTGATGGAGGTCAGTATAGATGGACTAATAGAATGATACTATGCCCAAAAGATTTTACTTCACTAGGTGCAGTAAAAAAATTGGTATTCTATACACAGGTGGTATATCTTGCAACACAGATAGGCTACTCCACTGACTAACACACTCTGCAATAGCCCAAAAAGGATTAGCTTTGCTAGATTCAGCCAAATGTTGTGAAAAAAACTTGCACAGCACTGGCACAGACCTGCCTGGCAAAAACTGATAGGAACTGATGTAACCTAGTCCTGAAAAGGACTCCAATTACAATTAGTCTTTACGCCCACAACCTATCTATTTAAGAGCACAGACCTGCCTGATAAAAGTCATAGGAAATGCTGTAACCTAGTCCTTAAAAGGACTGCAATCACAACTATTCCCTACTCCCAAGCTATCTGTAGATTTGTGCGAAAATTGGCTTGAAATTAACAAGGTATAGCGCACACAGCAACAGCGGTGCCGTCTAACACGCAGCTGCAGCAGTGAGAAAATGGTGGCGATGGGGAAAATGACTTGGTCTTATAGGGCAAGGACATGTGACATACACTGCCAATGACACATGCCCTTGCTTGTGTGAAAAAAAGCACTTCGCTCCGTGTGTGCGCTGCTGATAGGCTGACAGATTGCACCTCCCCACTGTAAATGCGGGAAAGAGAAAAAAAAAATGGAGATCTTCATTGTTCCTGCAGAGATCCATCCCCTGCCCCTCCCCCCACCCCGCTGTACACTCAAACTGCGTATTAACATTAATTTTCATCATTACTGAGAAAAAATCCAGTTATGATTTTGGTGCACGAACAGTTATCGAACATAACCTCGAACAGCCGAATTTTTCTCAAATTGTTCGTGTTCGCCGAACGGCTCGAACACCGCCCAAAACAGCTCGAATTTGAGATTGGCGAACAGTTCGAGTAGAACAACGCTCATCTCTAGTGCTCACTTCTGCCGTTCGCGTCCCGCAGATCAGCGTCTTACATCTCTACAGAAGACTTTGGGCCTGCCACTTCAACGGCTAAAATTCGATGTGCCTACGCGGTGGAATTCAGCTCTGTACATGTTGCAGCGACTGTGGCAGCACCGACAAGCCCTGGTGCAATACGTTGTGACGTATAGCCTGGGCCAACGAGATCCAGAGGTGGGGCAAATTACGCTGGAGGAGTGGTCTCAGATCAGGGACCTATGCACCCTTCTGCACAGTTTTGAAATGGCGACGAAGATGTTTAGTGCTGACGATGCCATTATCAGCATGACTATTCCGGTGATTTACATGCTGGAGCACATGTTAAACAGAATTCGGAGTCAGGTGGTGGCACAAGAGGAGGTGGAAGAAGTAGAGGAAGAGGAGTTGTATGCTGAAGGGCTAACATCTGCAAGGTCCAGACGTTCGGCAGCACCAAGGCGGCAGGCATGTGAGGGTGGGGGAGATGGTTTTACCAGGGCGCATGGTAGCAGCCAAACTAGTGAGGAAGGTGCAGGAGCCCAGGAAGAAGTGGAGTACGAACTGATGGAAGACTCATCAGATGAGGGAGACCTTGATCACATTTCTGTTGTGCGAGGTTGGGGGGAGAGGGCAGAGGAAGGAAGCATGATTGTTACCTCGCCACCAACACAACAGGGACTTGGTGCTCCTGGATGCGCAAGACACATGAGTGCCTTCTTGCTGAACTACCTGCAACATGTCCCTCGAAATGTAAGAATTAGAAATAATCCTGACTACTGGGTTGCCACACTGTTAGATCCCCGGTACAAAAGTAAATTTGCATGAATTATTCATGCCATAGAAAGAGATGCACGCATGCAGGATTATCAGCAGAGACTGTTGCAGAATCTTACATGTGCTTTTCCCCAAAACACTAGTGGTGCACGTAGTGAATTTCACAGTTACAACTTGCCAACCGTGGGACCGTCGAGTGTTCAGCTCTCAAAACGTAACAGAAACACAGTATCTGCTAGTAACATCAATTTTGCGGAATCATTTCACCACTTTTTTAGCCCATCCTTTGCAAGGCCACAGGAGACAAGAAGTCTGACACATAGTCAACGCCTAGAGACGATGGTACAGGAGTATCTCCAAGTAAACATTGAAGCTATGACTGTGTCACTGGACCCTTGCTCTTTTTGGGCTTCCAATCTGGATAAATGGCCGGAGCTCGCCACTTACGCCTTGGAGATCTTGTCATGCCCCGCAGCCAGCATTCTGTCTTAACGTGTGTTCATCGCTGCTGGTGGTGTGCTGACAGATAAGCGCATGCGGCTCTCCACTGATAATGTAGACAGACTCACGTTCATAAAAATGAACAAATCATGGATCCGAAATGACTTTTCTACCCCTGTGTCATCCTGGGGAGAGTAAAAGCTTGATGATTTGTTAAAATCACCTCACCAACCATTTTAAGCATTACAATTACTAATCATGTTTATCTGTATCTTGGCTGGAAAATACTTTGGGCCTTGTAGCAGTGTGCAGTACTGATTCTATTAGGCCATCTATACTAAGCTCCACCAGATTTAAAATTACTAATCATGTTTATCTGTATCTTGGCTGGAAAATAATTTGGGCTTTGTAGCAGTTTGCAGTACTGACTCTATTAGGCCATCTATACTAAGCTCCACCAGTTTCAAATTAATAATAATATTTAGCTGCATCTAGCCCGGAAAATAATTTTTGGGCTCCTAGATGCGCATGACACATGAGTGCCTTCTTGCTGCACTACCTGCAACATGACCCTCAGATTGTCAGAATTCGAAGTAGTCCTGACTACTGGGTTGCCACACTCTTAGATCCCCCACACTCTTCGATCAACCTTTTCATTTTAATAAAGAACAAAAAAATTGTCATTTTTGAAATTATAAGCATTAGCAGGTTATTAGAAACTGAAATCAAACAGTTTTCAACTCAAAACTTTATTCTAGGTGATGTTACATGTGCACATAGGACCCCTTTTTCGAAAGGAGCTTCTGAACTCTCTCGTCCATTGAATTTGTCAGGTTTTGGATGGTTTCTGCTTCAATTGTTTTGCATAAGGACAGAATACCCTCCCAGAGCTGTTGCTTAGATGTGAACTGCCTCCCGTCATCATAGACACTCCTTTTGATGATGCTCCAGAGGTTCTGAATGGGGTTGAGGTCAGTGGAGCATGGGGGTCACTCCATAAGTTTGTCCCCTTTTATGCCCATATCAGCCAGAGATGCAGATGTGTTATATGCAGCATGAGATGGTGCATTATCATGCATGAAAATGATCTTACTGCGGAATACACGGTTCTTCTTCTTGAACCATGGCAGGAAGTGCTGTTTGAGAAAATCCACATACATTATGGAGTTCATCTTTACCCCTTCAGGGATCCTAAAGGGGCCGACAATCTCTCTCTCCATGATTGCAGCCCAAAACATTACTCCACCTCCTCCTTGTTGGCGCCGTAGCCGTGTTTGCATGGGGTGTCTATCAACCAGCCATCCTCCACTCCATCCATCTGGACCATCGAGCGTTGCACGGCACTCATCGGTGAACAAACAGTTTTGAAGTCAGTCTTCATGTATTGTTTGGCCCACTGGAGCCGTTTCTGCTTGTTTGCAGTGGATAGAGGAGGTCGACAGGATGGCTTACGCACAGCTGCAAACCTCTGAAGGACTCTGCATCTTGTTGTTCGGGGGACGTTGGAGGCTCCAGCAGCTTCAAAAACTTGTCTGCTGCTATGACAAGGCTTTTTTGCCGCTGCTCTTTTAACCTGACGTAATTGCCTGTAGGAAAGAGTCCTCAATTTTCCCTTATCAGCACGCACACGTGTGTACTGTGAATCAGCTACATACTTCTTGATTGTGCGATGATCAGGATGAAGTGTCTTGGCAATGTTGATTGTAGTCATGCCTTGACCTAAACACTCCACAATTTGCTGCTTCTCAGCAGCCGACACATCCTTTTACTTTCCCATTTTGGCACAAAATGTAGGCTGCTTAATAATGTGGGACAGCCTTCTTAAGTAGTCTTGACTTTCATTGGACACACCTGCCAAACTAATTAGCACAGGTGTCTGCAATTGCTTACAGTGATATAAAGAGCCCTGACACACATCACCATCAATGAGTTTAACTGACAAACAAAAAAATTCTTCCCTTATCACTAAACGCTTTTTGCATAATAATTTGGAACACAGTGTACATGTGCTTTTCCACAAAACACCAGTGGTTCACATAGTGAATCTTACAGTTCTAACTTGCCAACCGTGGTCTGTATGGAGTTGTTCAATAAAGGGCCCAAAATTAAGATAACATAGACGGGAGAGGTCTCTATGAATAGCAATTCCTAAGTTTGTGATACCTTGTGAGGGCCAGGCAAAGGGAAAGTTGGACTGGATGGAATCCTGTATGAATTTGGGGAGGGAGACATCGAGGGCCTCAGACTTCGCTGCATTGATTTTAAAATTTGACCATGTAACAAAGTGATCTATTTCAGCCATAACAGCAGGGATGGATATATGTGATTGAGTGATATATACTAGGACATCATCAGCAAATGCAGAGCACTTGTACTCGGTGCCTCCCACCTCAATCCACCTAATATTAGGGTTATGGACAATTGATGAGAGCAGGTGCTCCGTCACTAGGATGTATAAGAGAGGGGACAGAGGACATCCCTGCCTTGTCCCATTGGTGATTATGAAAGGTGATGAAAATGTTCCATTTATCTTCAGCCTAGGTGACGTATTGCGATACAGGGCCGTGATTTTGCCTATAAAAGGGTCCCCTAGACCCCTACCCCAAGCTTTTTAAGGGAATAATATATGGCGTGCCAGGAGACTCTATGGAGTGCTTTCTCAGCATCCAACGAGAGTATCTAATTACAATTTTTTAACTGCATCTAGCCCAGGAAATACTTTGTGCCTAGTAGCAGTGTCTGCTAGTCAGCGGATTATCCCAGCTGTTAAGCAAGCTACACCACCTGTAGTTTGGACACTTAATTTTTTCAAAGGAAATAGTTCGGGCCCCCGGGACACTCAGTGAAGAGCATCGGGGAGGCACCCCAAGGCATAGGGGCTGGGATTGGCGGTAGGACGCCTTGCGGTGGACCACCGAGCTCGATCCTTATAAAAGCTTTTTAACTGCAGCAGCTTTAGTGGACGCTACTGGAGCTGGAATTACGTGGCTGCTGGCATGAGACATGCCCTCCAATAGATCCTTGTAAAAGGATTTAAATTGTATTCATTCAAATTAGAGAGACAATTTAAATTAAAAAGATTAGACCTGCCTCCACCGCAGGGGGGCTCGCTCGACCCACCAGCGGACAGGCACCAGTATTGGGAGAGGGGGGCTGGCCGTCAGGGTCCACCGCAGCTCTGGCACAAACCCGGCGACACGGAGGTCGCATGGGCAGGAACGGACTGGCCGTGTCGGCATCGCACTTTTTTGGTTTTAGAAGAGCATGACATGCCTATATCTGTGTCTCCCCCTCCTTTTACTCCTCCACCTCTTTTCTTTTCGCATGACTATATGTACTTGTCACTTTTCCATGTGTTAGTTGTGTCTTCTGAGCAGTTTGTCAGCTTTTGGACACCTTTGAAGTGTTTTCTATGTGTTTCTATGTGTTTTTGTTTGCCTGCCATTGGTTTTAACGGTGTTTGATGGTGTTCGATGAACAGTTCGACGAACAGTTCGGCGAACATATGGGTGTTCGACGAACCAAACCAAACTCGAACACTACGGGGGTGGCTCAACACTACTGATGACCACTTTCAAGATGGAAAGGAATGATGGGCACCTGGAAAAGGATAGTGTAAGAAGCTGCGCGGGGGGACAAGTGTTGGCAATGGGAGAGGTAATATACTTTTATTATGTTATGAGATGAAATTGGAATTCTGGCTAATGCAGATTTTTAAGGCACTTGCTATAGTTGTATACAAACTGGCATCTATCAGACATGAAACTAGTGGAGAGCTTCTGCCATCTATAACTCCATGTTCATTCACCTAAAGTGATCTTCTCATGTTGTACACTTGCCACTACTCGGTACTCAACTGAGCATCACCCTGCTTGACATGCTCGGCGAGGATTTCCGGGTTGCTCAGGCGGGAGCTCGGGTCCCCACCCTGCATGCTTGGCGCTCTTTAGGGAGCCAATGAACATGCAGTGATAGTCTACCACTCACTATAGTGCCGTAGACATGTTGGTTGTGGCATTACAGTGATTAACTGGCCGCATAGCGTCATCGGGTCTATATAAGTCCTGGTGATGCTAGGGACGTCACAGTCTATTCCGGAAACAGGCAAAGTAGGGAGAGATGCTGCTGTGTGAGGGACAGAATTGGTGGTGTAATAGTTAGTGTTACATATAGGTAGTGGTACTCAAGGAGTAGATATATATACATTTGAACTAACAGTCCTTCTGAGGACTAATCCAGCTGCATATATTAATCCTGATAGCAGGAGGTAGGCAGACAGGCAGGGTTTGTGGCAGTGTATACAGCACAAGAGGGTCCATTGCACGTTCTGGCTGCTCCGGCTGTTACAGACATCCGTAGACATAGCCCCAGATATAAGTGGCCAGGGCTAATTTTTTTTTATCTTAATCCTGATTATTTGCTTAAAAAGCAATCCAGAGGACACCATTTTACTGATCAATTTGCTTGTTAGCACTGCAGAATACAGACAGATATTTTCCATCATCAGATGTGATTTCATATTCCCTGATTAAAGCGATAAAAATCCATAAATTTGTAATGAACGTGGAAAATATTATCCTTCATCTACAGTTTATAGCAGTGTGCCAGTGCACATATTCACACGTGGTTGCTGACAATAATAGGAAGCTACAAGCCCCCTATTTAAAACCGTTGGTGTCTGTCAGAAGTATCACATATAACTGCTGTACAAATCCAGCAATTTGTAGCGACCGTGGAAAATATTGTCTTCCATTTACAGCTCATAGCAGCATGTCAGTGAAGCTAATCACACGTGGTCACTGTAAATAATAAAAAACAACAAGCCTGCTATTTAAAACCGTGGGCATCCCTCAGAGCTATCATATATGTAAAAAAAAAACAACTCTTTAAATCTTCTTCCTTAGCGAGTGTGAATGAGCTGAGTGTGACCGGAGCGTAAGTGCAAACTGAAATAAGTGTGTGACTTGTTTTTCAGTGAAGAGGTATTTGGGAATCCTGCAGAAAATACCTGTGTGAATTGCTGTGATTTGTTGAATTGTGAACTGCTGAGTGCTTTTCTACCTGTTATGTTTTAAAAATCCAATAAAACTAATTTTCTCTCTACAGTTTTAAAGTCTCTTATTTTACTACCTGTGTATTTAAGGGTTAACTACATTGCACTTAAATCCTGAGGTGTAACTATACTCACAAGGGGTTAATTAAGGGCGAGGGATCATAATTAAGGGTTTATAAGGGGCAGCTGGTTTGGGAATCCAGTCCTTTGTAAGTGCATTGAGCTGTAGGTTGGATTGCTGCTAAAAGGGGGAAAAAAAACCTCTTTAAATCTTCTTCCTTAGCGAGTGTGAACGAGCTGAGTGTGACCGGAGTGTAAGTGCAAACGGAAGTGTGTGACTTGTTTTTCAGTGAAGAGGTATTTGGGAATCCTGCAGAAAATACCTGTGTGAATTGCGGTGAGTTGTTGAATTGTGAACTGCTGAGTGCTTTTCTACCTGTTTAGTTTTATTGGCCTTTTTAAGACCTATTTTCTCTCTACAGTTTTACAGTCTCTTATCTTTCTACCTGTGTATTTAAGGGTTAACTACATTGCACTTAAATACTGAGGTGTAGCTATACTCACAAGGGGTTAATTAAGGGTGAGGGGTCATAATTAAGGGTTTATAATGGGCAGCTGGTTGGGGCATCCAGTCCTTTGGAAGTGCATTGAATTGTAGGTTGGATTGCTGCTAAAAGGGAAAAAAGAACCTTTTTAAATCTTCTTCCTTAGCGAGTGTGAATGAGCTGAGTTTGACAGTGCAAACGGAAGTAAGTGTGTGACTTGTTTTTCAGTGACTTTGGATTCATGGAGTTTGGAAGGGAGGAATTTGGACTGAATTGCTGTCTGTATTTTATTAATTCTTTACATTTCTTTTTACCGAACATTTCTGTCTAGTGCAATCCCCATTAAGAAATGAGATCCCTTATTGGCAATGCTATCCAGTGTTCATCTTGCCACATGTATGCAAACTAAAATTTAAGAAGGGCATGGATGCCTTTCTTGAAAAGTATATTATTACAGGTTATATATAATAGATTCCTTGATAGGGCGTTGATCCAGGGAACTAGTCTGATTGTCGAATGGAGTCAGGAAGGAATTTTTTTCCCAATGTGGAGCTTAGTGTTTGCCACATGGTTTTTTTTTGCCTTCCTCTGGATCAACATGTTAGGCTATGGGATGAACTAGATGGACTTAATCTTCCTTCAACCTTAAAAACGATGTTACTATGTTACATATAACTGTGGTACAAATCCAGCCATTTGTAGAGACAGTGGAAAATATTGTCTTCCATTTACAGTTTGTAGCAGTGTGTCAGTGAAGCTATTCACACTTGGTCGCTGTGAACAGTAGGAAACTACAAGCCAGCTATTTAAAACCATGGGCGTCCCTCAGATGTATTGTCACGGGTGTGTCAGATGTGACAGTCGCCCTGCAGTTGGTTGCAGAAGATTTCTTCATTTCAGAAACCTTCTTAGCTGTTTCACTCTAGGACCCAACAGCTACCTCCTTCCTCCTAAGTGACACCCTGGCCTGTGTGTTTAAATAGTTTCACTTTGCAAAGTCCAGACTGTGTAATCTTTCTGGCCCTGAGAGACAAGCCATGAAGGATTTCATGGCGGAAAGTCTGGAGAAGGGACACATTAGGCCTCCATCTTCGCCTGTAACGGCAGGGTTCTTCTTTGTGAAGAAAAAAGATGGCGGTCTACGTCCTTGTTTAGATTTCTGAGAATTAAATGAAATTACCATCTGAGATACATACCCTCTTCCTCTGATTCCTGATTTGTTCAGCCAGGATGTAGGAGCTAAGGTATTCTCCAAGTTGGATTTAAGGGGATCCTACAATCTGGTTAGAATCAGAGAAGGGGACCGTTGGAAGACAGCCTTCAATACCCCTGAAGGGCATTTCGAGAGTCTGGTTATGCCTTCCTTTTTACCAATGCACCAGCAGTATTCCAGCATTTCATAAGTTATATCTTCCATCATTTGGTGGGGAGGTTTGTGGTGGTCTGTTTGAACAATATTTTGATCTACTCACCTGATTTTGAGACACGTTAAACAGGTGTTTCAAATATTAAGGGATAACAAACTTCATGCCAAACTAAACAAATGTGTTTTCGCCATTCAGGAGGTGCAGTTTTTGGGGTACTTGTCATCTTCAGGATTTTGGATGGATACGTTGAAGATCCGAGCAGTCCTTGATTGGAACCATCCCGAGAACATGAAGGCTCTACAATGTTTTCTGGGCTTTACTAGTTTTTACAGGAAATTCATCCAAAATTACTCGGTAATTGGGAAACCCCTTACTGACATGACTGATTTTTTTTCCTTTAAAAATGCTTGTTTATTGTATTTTCGTTTGAGTCCCAGATCCTCTGGTGATGAATCACAGCGCATAGGGTTCATAATGTCACTTTTGCACAAAGAACCTCAGGGATAGGCCTTTTCTCTCCAACCTAGTGATCCGTGCTTTAGATCAGTGGATAGTTTTTTTTCTGCTTTGGGGTTGTTGTATGATGATCCTGATCGTGTCTCATCAGCTGAGACGGAATTGAGACATTTGAGGCAGGGATCAGGTAATGTGGAAAATTATTGTACTCACTTCCGTCTGTGGTCTGCTCAGGTGGGGTGGAACGATTCAGCTCTGAAAAGTTTGTTTCTTGCTGGGCTAGGTGAAAGGGTTAAGGATCTGCTGATTGCTTATCCTACACCTGGAGACTTGCAGGAGGCAATGCAATTAGCTATACTGGTGGACAGGAGACTGCGTGCAAGGGTTAATGAGAGTAAATCCCCTGCCATGTCAGCTCCGAGTCTTGAGAGGGTCTGTACTGACACTGGAGAGCCGATGGAGATTGGGGCGATGTCACCCCACTCTCAGGAAAAAAACAGCAGGTTTTCTGAAGGTTTGTGCTTTATTGCGGCAAATCTGACCATTTCATTAAGAACTGTGTGCTTCGTATGAACAAAGAAAAACAAAAGGGCAGTTACGCCCGCATAGCCTGTTTAAACACTAAGGGTGTATTTCTTTCTGCTACTACCGCAGCTCAGGAAGAATTAATTGAATTTCAGGTATTTGTGGATTGTGGTTCAACTCTGAATGTGATTGATGGGGGATTCTTGGAAAAACTTAATTTAAAACCCAAACCTTTGTCATCCCCTATTGCCGTGGTTTCTGTCGATGGCTCTCCCTTGAAATGTGTTACTCACAAGGTTTATGAATTTCCCCTCACTATTAATGGTATTCACCAAGAAAATTTGGATTTGGTGGTATTAAATAATTTGCCTTCTCCAGTAGTTTTGGGGCTGCCCTGGTTAAAATTGCACAATCCTGTACTGGATTGGTCTACCAATGAAATTAAGTCCTGGAGCACTAAGTGTTATGACAAGTGTTGTAACGGGCGCATTGCTGCTGTGGATAAAGGGGAATTACCTGTACCTATTCAGGATTTTTGGAAAGTTTTTTCTGAGGAGGAGTCGCAAATTTTGCCTCCCCATAGAGACTACGATTGTACCATTGAATTTGTCCCTGGAGCGACTCTTCCTAAAAGTTGTTTATTTAATCTGACTATTCCTGAGAGAAAGGCTTTGGAGGAATACATACAGACGAGCTTGGCCGCCGGTCATATCAGACCCTCTAAGTCACCTGTGGGTGTTGGATTTTTTTCTGTTAAAAAAAAGGACGGCGGTTTATGTCCTTGTTTGGACTTTTGCGAGATTAATAAAATTACTGTACGCAATCCCTACCCACTGCCATTGATTCCTGATTTATTTAACCAGTTAGTGGGGGCCAAGTGGTTCTCTAAAATTGATCTCCGGGGGGCATACAATTTGTTGCGCATGAAGGAAGGTGATGAATGGAAGACTGCTTTTAACACTCCTGTGGGTCATTTTGAGAATTTGGTTATGCCTTTTGGTCTTACCAATGCTCCAGCATTTTTTCAGAATCTTATTAATGACATCCTTAGACCTTTGATCGGCAAAAATGTGGTTGTGTATTTGGATGACATTTTGATTTATTCGCCTGACCTGGAGTCTCATTGGCGGAGCGTAAGTGAGGTATTGCAGTTATTGATTGACAATCCGCTTTTTGCTAAGCTGGAGAAATGTGAGTTCGCTGTACAGAGAATTCTTTTTTTGGGCTACATTATCTCCAGCGAGGGCTTTGAGATGGACCCGGTGAAAGTTCAAGCTGTGCAGGAATGGCCTAGGCCTATTGGTTTGAAATCGATACAGAGGTTTTTGGGTTTCGCCAATTATTACAGAAAATTCATTAAAAAATGTTCTATTATTGTTAAACCACTGACCGATCTCACCAGGAAAGGTTCTAATACGGTTCAGTGGACTACTGAGGCCATTGAAGCTTTTGTGTTTCTAAAGGAGAGGTTCAGCTCTGCCCCCATTCTTATGCAGCCTGATGTGACTAAGCCGTTTTTGGTTGAGGTTGATGCTTCTTCTGTGGGGGTCAGTGCGGTGTTGTCTCAGGAAAACAAGGATGGAGTACAACCCTGTGGCTTTTTTTCAAAAAATTTTTCTGAGACTGAACTTAATTACGATACTGGTAATCGGGAATTGCTGGCTTTTAAACTCGCATTTGAACACTGGCGTCATCTCTTGGAAGGTGCTGATTTTCCCATTCAGGTTTTCACTGAACATAAAAATCTGATCTATCTTGATACTGCCAAGCGCTTGAATGCCCATCAGGCTAGGTGGGCACTTTATTTTTCGCGGTTTAATTTTTCCGTTACTTACATCCCAGGTACCAAGAATGTTAAAGCTGATGCTTTGTCTCGCAGCTTTTCTCTCATGGTCGGTGCTGAGGAGGAGGAGAGCATTTTACAAGAAGGTGTTGTGATTGCTTCATTGGACTCCGTTTTGGAAGATGAGATTCTTAAAGCACAGGAGAATGCCCCATCTAACACTCCCCATGGGAGGTTGTTTGTGCCTAGGACCTTTAGGAGAGATTTGTTTGTTGAGTGTCATGAGTCTCGGTTGGCAGGTCATCCTGGAATTTCTGAGACCAAGAGACTTGTGGGTCGCAGTTTTTGGTGGCCTGGATGGCAGAAGGAGGTCATTAAGTGGGTGCGTCAATGTACTGTGTGTGCGAGATCTAAGTCTTCACATACTCCTGCTGCGGGGTTGCTTTGCCCTCTGGAGGTTCCTAGTGTACCTTGGACACATCTGGCTATGGACTTTATTACTGACCTTCCCCCCTCTGAGGGTTTCACGGTCATCTGGGTGGTCGTGGACCGTTTTAGCAAGATGTGTCACTTGGTTCCCTTCATCAAACTGCCCTGCGCTAAGACACTCGCTATGGCCTTTGTCAAGGAGATTGTCAGACTCCATGGTGTTCCTACTGACATTGTTTCTGATAGGGGACCTCAGTTCGTGGCTCGTTTTTGGCGTGCCTTTTGTGACAGGTTGGGAGTTCATTTGTCATTTTCTTCTGGATATCATCCTGAGTCTAATGGCCAGACAGAAAGGAAGAACCAGGATGTTGAGCAGTTCTTGCGTTGTTTTGTGGCAGACAATCAAGAGGGGTGGTCTGAGTTTCTGCCGCTTGCTGAATTTGCTCTTAACAACCATACATCCTCTTCTGCTGGGTGTTCGCCTTTTTTTTGTTGTTCTGGGAGACATCCGTCTTTTGGGTCATTCTCCAAATCGGTATCGGCTGTGTCTGAGGAGGAGAGTTTTTCCGGTGATTTGGAAAGAGTTTGGCCGGATGTGCGTGGTAATCTTCAGGAGGCTAACAAAAAATCTAAGAGGTACTTTGACAGGAAACGTCAAGAGGTTTTGTTTACGGTTGGTGACATGGTTTGGTTGTCCTCTTAGAATCTGCGGTTGAGGATTCCTTCTAAAAAATTGGGTCCCAAGCTTGTAGGGCCCTTTAAGGTGCTTCAAGTAGTTAACCAATCTGCTGTTAGGTTGGAGATTCCTACCTCGTGGAAGATTAATCCGGTGTTTCATGTTTCTCTATTGAAAAAAGCTTATGTATCAGATAGAGACGCCACTGCCACTGTTCCTCCGGTGGTGGAGGACGGGGAATATGAAATTTCCCGCATCCTTAATTCTAGACGTATAGAGGGAGTTTGCAGTATCTCGTCGCTTGGAAGGGTTTCGGTCCCGAGGATAACTCATGGGTGAGGGCAGATGATGTTTCTGCTTCCAGACTTGTCAGAGCGTTTCACAAGAAGTTTCCTGATAAGCCTGGGCCTAGGGGATCCGGAGGATCCTCATAGAAGAGGGGGTACTGTTAGAACTCTCCTGTTAGGTTTTTTCTATTATGCTGGTCACATGACCGTTTTTGCCTATTTAATCCTGCTCTGCCCTTCTGGCCTTGCTGGACTTCATTGTAATTTCTACTCTTAAGCTAGCCAGGTGCTTTGTTACCTTACTCAGTCAGTTTAGCTAGGTCTTTTGACCTCTATGTTCTATGTTGTTTGTTTGACTTTTTACTGCTACAATTTCTGCTAGGAGGTGTCCATCTTTCTCCCAGTCCCTAGTTCTTGTAGGGATGCCTCCCTCACATCTATAGGTCTTCGTTCAGACTAGCTAAGGACTTTAGCGGGTCTGATCGCAGGATCAGGTTCCCCGTTACATCGTAGGGATCTAGCTTAGTTCTATTGTAGGGACAGATCTTCTGTCTTTCCTTAGTGCTTGTAGCAGATCATAACACCTCCCACCTGCTGAGTGCCCGGAAACAACTGAGTCCACACTTGGACAATCCGAAGCACTGTTCACTTTTCCATTTATAGATTTGGGTCTCTTGCCTGGCCAGCTTCAAGCGGGGCAAGAGGAGATTTCATGTAGCGATGCCCAAATATTTGAGCAGCCATGGTCAAACAAAGGCAATGGTGGGAAAGTGCAATTACTGTCACAAGAGGAGGATGATGATGAGACAGAATTGCCAGAAAGTCAGGAGGAAGACCAGGGTGCGGAAGTGGAAGATGAAGCGGTGGACGATGAAGTCACCGACCCAAACTGGCAAGGTGACATCGACATGCAGAGTGAGGTCAGCAGCCCAGAGGGGGATGGAGGCGTAGCACCACAACAGGCAGGAACAAGCAGTGTGGTGGCCACAGACACAAGGCGGGCAACCGTTCCCCGGAACACTAACACAACGGAAGTTGCCAGTACAACTGTTAGGTCTTCCCTAGTCTGGTTCTTTTTTAAAGACTCTACACATAACTCCAAAAATGCCATGCACCATCTGCCAGGCCAGCATCAGCAGGGGTAGCAAAACTAGCAGTCTGACCACCACCAGCATGATCAGGCACAAGACAGCAAAGCACCCGACTAAGTGACTTGAACACCAGGGTCCAGAAACAGTGTCTGCGATTGACACCACTGCTTGTTCAGTTGTTGAGCGTGCACGCAAATCCCCTGTCCATGGCGCATGCGAAGATGCCTCCTGTCCTTCTCCTGTCATTGCACACTCTCAACTAGCACCATCAGAAAACAAGTCCACGTCCTTATCCCAGCTCAGCATTCAGTTGTCCCTTCCCCATTCCTTGAAATGCATGCGCAAATATGCAGCAAACGCACCACAGGCCACACTATTAAATTCACACATTTAGCGAATGCTTGCACTCGAAATGTTGCCTTTTAGGCTCGTGGAGACGGAAGCTTTCCGCAACCTCATGGCGGCGGCTGTCCCTTGATACCCGGTCCCCAGCCACCACTATTTCTCCTGGTGTGCTGTCACTGCATTACACAAGTATGTGTCCCAGAACATTAGCCGTGCCCTCAACAGCGCAGTTACTGGGAAGGTCCACCTAATCACGGTCATTTGCACAAGTGTTTCTGGGAAGGGACGGTACATCTCGCTGACATCACGCTGGGTTAATATAGTGGAAGCCTGGACCCAGTCAGACCTTGGGACGGAACATGTCCTCCCGATGCTGAGGATTGCGGGACCTGTGTCAATCAGTGTTGCCCCCACATTCTAGAGCTCCTACACTTCCTCCTCCTACTTCTACGCCTCTTCAGCCTCCATCTCCGAAATAAACCCATCAGGTAAAAGCTTGAATCACTGCAGCACTGCCTTGGCCAAGTGGCAACAGGCTGTTCTGAAACTAATATGCTAAGGTGACAAACCGCTCACTGCTGAAGAGCTGTGGACAGCTCTGAAAGAGCAGGCAAATCTGTGGCTGTCACTGCTGAACCTACAGACATGCATGGTCGTGTGTGACAATGGCCGGAACCTGGTGGTGGTTCTGAAGCAAGGTGAGCTCACACACGTACCATGCCTGGCCTATGTGCCAGGCATATACCTCGTGGTTCAGCGGTTTCTCAAAACCTACCCAGATCTGTCAGATCTACTTGTCAAAGTACGCCGCATGTGTTCCCCTTTTAGAAAGCCGGGCCAACCACCGTCTGCCCCATCTTGTGCATCCGCGACCTCTTCATCCTCTGTGACTGGGGGGACAGCAGTCACACATGTTTTTGGACGCAGACCTGCCACCTCTTTACCCACAACAGCCAGTGTGATTGGCAGGTCATAATTTCATTTGGAAGTGGAAACACCAGCTGGTGTTGAGCGCTCTCTGACATCGAGAGCACCACCTTTGGATCAAGGCAACCTAACTTTTCCGCCTGCATCTTCCTCACAGACCGGCAATTTGCCGGGGACACCCTACTCAACCCCGTCTAAGCACAACAGCCAGCCCTCGGTCCCTCAGATGTGGACAAGTAAAATACCATTTCCTCCTAGCCATGACAAAGCTAAGAGGTTGAATTTCACCATCTGCAAGCTGTTGGCTACAGAAATGCTGCCTTTCCGCCTGGTGGACACAGAGGATTTTCTAGACCTTATGTCCGTCGCAGTGCCCCAGTACCAGATGCCCAATCGGCACTACTTCTCAAAGAAAGGTGTGCCTGCGCTACACCAGCATGTCGCACACAACATCACCGCTTCTTTGAGAAACTCTGTGTGTGACAGGGTGCATTTCACCACAGAAACTTGGACGAGTAGGCATGGACAGGGGCGTTACATGTCGCTGACTGGGCACTGGGTAACTATGGTGACAGCAGGGCAAGGGGCTGCTGTCCAAGTCTTGCCGTCCAAACGAGTTGTGTGTCAATCCTCTTTCTCTAGAAGTTCCTCCACTGCTTCTGCCTCCTCAACCTCCTCTTGGTCCTCCACCTGTACCCAAAGTCTGTCTGGTAATGCCACCCGCTTTCTAACTGCACAGAAGGGATCCTGCACACCTCCTTACTATGCTGGCAGCAGGGCTCAACGGCATCAGGCGGTGTTTACTTGGAAATGTCTGGGAAATGTGAGTCACACAGCTGAGGAGTTGTGGTCAGCTCTGGAGACCCAGTTTCATGAATGGTTGTCTCCACTGGACCTGCAACCAGGGAAGGCCGTGTGCGACAATGCTGCAAACCTGGGTGCGGCCCATCGCCGGGGCAATGTCACACACGTGCCTTGTATGGCTCACGTGTTGAACCTGGTTGTCCAGCAATTTTTAGCCCACTTTCCTGGACTAGATGGCCTTCTGCAGAGGGCACGGTCGCTTTGTGCTCACTTCCGCCGTTCGCATCCCGCAGCTCAACGACTTACACCTCTACAGAAGTCGTTGGGCCTGCCAGTTCACTGACTGAAATGTGATGTGCCGACATGGTGGAATTCAACTCTGCACATGTTGCAGCGACTGTGGCAGCACCGACAAGCCCTGGTGCAATACGTTGTGACGTATAGCCTGGGCCAACGAGATCCAGAGGTGGGGCAAGTCACGCTGCAGGAGTGGTCTCAGATCAGGGACCTATGCACCCTTCTGCACAGTTTTGAAATGGCGACGAAGATGTTTAGTGCTGACGATGCCATTATCAGCATTACTATTCCGGTGATTTACATGCTGGAGCACACGTTAAACAGAATTCGGAGTCAGGTGGTAGGACAAGAGGAGGTGGAGGATGTAAAGGACGAGTCATATGCGGAAGGGACAACATCTCCAAGGTCCAGACGGTCGGCAGCACCAAGGCGACAGGCATGGGAGGGTGGGGGAGAGCGATTAACCAGGGCGCATGGTAGCAGCTAAACTGTTGAGGAAGGTGAAGGAGCCGAGTAAGTAGTGGAGAACGAACTGGCGATGGGCATGGAAGACTCATCAGATGAGGGAGTCCTTGATCACATTTCTGTTGTGTGAGGTTGGGGGGAGAGAGCAGAGGAAGGAAGCATGATTCTTACCTCGCTACCAACACAACAAGGACTTGGTCCTCCTGGATGCGCAAGACACCTGAGTGCCTTCTTGCTGCACTACCTGCAACATGACCCTCAGATTGTCAGAATTAGAAGTAATCCCGACTACTGGGTTGCCACACTCTTAGATCTCCGGTACAAAAGTAAATTTGCCGAAATAATTCCTACCATAGAAAGGGATTCACGCATGCAGGAGTATCAGCAGAGGCTGTTGCAGAATCTTACATGTGCTTTTCCACAAAACACCAGTGGTGCACGTAGTGAATCTCACAGTTCTAACTTGCCAACCATGGGACTGTCGAGTCTTCATCACTCAAACCGTAACAGTAACACAGTATCTGCTAGTAACAGCAATTTTGTGGAATCGTTTCACCACTTTTTTAGACCATCCTTTGCAAGGCCACAGGAGACAAGAAGTCTGACACAAAGTCAACGCCTAGAGAGGATGGTACAGGAGTATCTCCAAGTGAACATCGAAGCCATGACTGTGTCACTGGACCCTTGCTCATTTTGGGCTTCCAATCTGGAAAAATGGCTGGAGCTCGCCACTCACGCCTTGGAGATCTTGTCATGCCCTGCAGCCAGCGTTCTCTCTGAACATGTGATCAGCGCTGCTGGTGGAGTACTGACAGATAAGCGCACGTGGCTGTCCACTGAGAATGTAGACAGACTCACGTTCATAAAGATGAACAAATCATGGATCCGCAAGGACTTTTCTACCCCTGTGTCATCCTGGGGATAATAAACGCTTGAGGATTTGGTAAAATCACCTCACCAACCGTTTTAACCACTTCGCACCAGAGCCTGTTTTTGCCTTCGTGACCGGGCCAATTTTTTCAATTCTGACCACTGTCACTTTATGAAGCAATTACTCTGGAATGCTTCAACGGATCCCCCTGATTCTGAGATTGTTTTTTCGTGACATATTGTACTTCATGATAGTGGTAAAATTTCTTTGATATCACATGCGTTTATTTGTGAAAAAATCGGAAATTTGGCGAAAATTTTGAAAATTTTGTAATTTTCAAACTTTGAATTTTCATGCCCTTAAATCAGAGAGATATGTCACACAAAATACTTAATAAATAACATTTCCCACATGTCTACTTTACATCAGCACAATTTTGGAACCAAAATTTTTTTTTGTTAGGGAGCTATAAGGGTTAAAAGTTGCCCAGCGATTTCTCATTTTTCCAACAAAATTTACAAAAACATTTTTTTAGGGACCACATCATATTTGAAGTCACTTTGAGGGATCTTTATGACAGAAAATACCCAAAAGTGACACCGTTCTAAAAACTGCACCCCTCAAGGTGCTCAAAACCACATTGAAGAACTTTATTAACCCTTCAGGTGCTTCACAGGAATTTTTGGAATGTGGAAGAAAAAAATTAACATTTAACTTTTTTCACAAAAATGTTACTTTAGACCCAATTTTTTTTATTTTCACAGGGGTAACAGGAAAAAGTGGACCCCAAATTTTTTGTGCAATTTCTTTTGAGCGTGCTGATACCCCATATGTGAGGGAAAACCACTGTTTGGGTGCACGGCAGGGCTCGGAAAGGAAGGAGCGCCATTAGACTTTTTGAATGTAAAATTTGTCTGAATAATTAGCAGACACCATGTTGAGTTTGGAGAGCTCCTGATGTGACTAAACAGTGGAAACCCCCCACAAGTGACACCACTTTGGAAAGTAGACCCCTTAAGGAACAGATCTAGATGTGTGGTGAGCACCTTGAACCCCAAGGTGCTTCACAGAAGTTTATAATATTGAGCTGTAAAATAAAATTTTCACATTTTTCCCACAAAAACGTTTTTCATCCCTTTATTTTCCATTATCATAATGGTAATAGGATAAATTGCACCATGAAATTTGTTGTGCAATTTCTCCTGAACACGCCGATACCCCATATGTGGAGGCAAACCACTGTTTGGGTGCACGGCAGGGCTCGGAAGGGAAGGAGCGCCATTTGACTTTTTGAATGCAAAATTTGTTTGAATAATTAGCGGACGCCATGTTGCATTTGGGGAGCCCCTGATGTGCCTAAACAGTGGAAACCCCCACAAGTGACACCATTTTGGAAACTAGACCCCTTAGGGAACTTATCTAGATGTGTGGTGAGCACCTTGAACCCCAAGGTGCTTCACAGAAGTTTATAATATTCAGCTGTAAAAATAAAATTTTCACATTTTTCCCGCAAAAACGTTTTTCATCCCTTAATTTTGCATTATCATAAGGGTAATAGGATAAATTGCACCATGAAATTTGTTGTGCAATTTCTCCTGAACACGCCGATACCCTATATGTGGAGGCAAACCACTGTTTGGGCGCACGGCAGGGCTCGGAAGGGAAGGAGCGCCATTTGACTTTTTGAATGTAAAATTTGTTTGAATAATTAGCGGACGCCATGTTGCATTTGGGGAGCCTCTGATGTGCCTAAACAGTGGAAACCCCATACAAATGACACCATTTTGGAAACTAGACCCCTTAGGGAACTTATCTAGATATGTGGTGAGCACCTTGCACCCCCAGCTGCTTCACAGAAGTTTATAATATTGAGCCATAAAAATAAAATTTTCACATTTTTCCCACAAAAAATGTTTTCCTTTCCCTAATTTTGTACTATCATAAGGGTAACAGGATAAATTGCACCATGAAATTTGTTGTACAATATCTCCTGAACACGCCGATACCCCATATGTGGGGGAAAACCACTGCTTTGGTGTACGGCAGGGTTCGGAAGAGAAAGGAGCGCTATGTTGGCTGGGATAGGCAGCAGACACCGTGTCACATTTGAAGAGTCGCTGACATGCAGAAACAGCAGAAACCCCCACAAGTGACCCCATTTTGTAAACTACACCTCTCAAGGAATTCATCTAGGGAAGTAGTGAGTATTTTTTAATTTTTTAATTTATACCATTGGGCAGTGAAAAAAGCATAATTATATTTTTACCACAAAAAAATGTTTTACCCTCAGATTTTACATTTTCACACAGGACAATATGTAAAAATGGTGCCGAAATGTGTCACACAATTTCTTCTAAATGTGCCAATACCCCATATGTGGCTGTATCGTACCGCTCAGCCATATGGCGAGATCTGGGGGGGACGGAGTGCTATTTGACAATTGGAGAACAAATTATTGTAGAATAGGCATTTGGATTTGGGAGCACAAAATTTTTTGAATTTCTTTTGGGGGGCAAGGGCCATTTCGCTTTTCCAGAGCCTTTCTGCTACCAGTAACTTGGAAGTCCCTTATATTTTTAACAGATGACGGACCTGAGTGGGGACTAGCTTTTTTTGAGGACTGAGTTGAAGCTTTTATTGGGAACATTTTACGTAACATTTATCCGGCGCTCTAGGCTGAGCACTTACATCGGGGTTTCCATCTAAATTTCCAAGTGATGTAATTCAGCTGAAACCCCTGCGGGATCCATTCACTGTAATGAGGCAGCAGAGTTACTCTGGACTCCGTCTGGCCTCTGTTTAGCGGTGTCCTTTTTTTCAGAAGTGCACAAAACTGTGGCCAACCGCACTTTTATGCACGCCTAAAACAAATGACACCGTGGGATCACAGGCCAGACAGCATCCACAGTGGCCTATATCTGCCTCATTACAGGGAATCTTCCGTCATGGGTTCCAGCTGAATCACATATTTCAGAGATTTACATGGAAACTCTGGCGTAAGTGCTCAGCGCAGAGCGCAGGATAAATGTGTGCCGAGCCATACTGCGATCTTTGGGAGACATAATAAACAAATCAGTAGCAGGTGAAGAATTGGTTTTGTTTATTTTTTTATGCCGTTCCTAGTGTGATATAACTGATTAGATTACTTTATTCTTCGGGTCGGTGCGATTACAGAGATACCAGATTTATATCGGGTTTTTATGACTGACAGCTGTCACACACTAAGAGACGCTTTTTTTTTGCAAAATCTAGTTTTTGCATCGCCATATTTTGAGAGCTATAATTTTTCCATATTTCGGCCGACAGAGTCATGTGATGGCTTGTTTTTTGCGGGACGAGTTGACATTTTTATTGGTACCATTTGTGGGTACGTGACATTTTTTGATCGCTTTCTATTCCGTTTTTTTGGGAGGTAAAATTAACAAAAACCAACAATTCAGGAATTGTTTTTTGAGGTTTTTTTTTATGCCGTTCTGCATGTGGTAAAAGTGATCAGGCAGCGTTATTCTTCGGGTCAGTACATTTACAGCGATACTACACTTACTGTATATTTTTTTATGTTTTGGCGCTTTTACACAATAAAACAATTTTATAGAAAAAATATTTTTTTTGCATTGCTGTATTCTGAGAGGTATAACTTTTTTATTTTTTGGCTGATGGAGCTGTATAGCGGCTTGATTTTTGCGGAACAAGATGACGTTTTCAGCGGTACCATTTCTATTTCCATTTTGCTTTTTGATCGCATTTTTTTCCACTTTTTGTTTGGCGATATGAGGAAAAAGCATAGTTTTTTGCTCCATTTTTTATTTATTTTTATTACGGTGTACACATAATGAGTTAATTAGTGTGACAGTTTTATAGCTCGGGTTGTTTCAGACGCGGCAATACCAAATATGTGTACTTTTTTTATTTTTGCATAACTATATGGATTTATTGGTTTAATATTTTATTTATTTATTTTTATTTATTTTGTATTTTTTTTTTAACATTTTCAAAACATTTTTTTTTACTTTTTTTTTAATTTTTACTTAGTCCCTGTATGGGACATTAATTTTTATTTTTCTGATCCCTGATCTCATGTAATGTAAAAGACATATATTACATTATATGAGATCTTCACTGACTGTTTCACAGTCTCCTGTCTGGCATCAGCTACAGGCTGAAGCCAGACAGGAAGGACACCATATATGGCAAAGCTGGAGGCGGTCATGTGACCTCCAGCTGCCATAGCAACGCCAGGTCCTGAAAGCAATCAAGGGGTCGTCAGAGAGGTAAGTGGACGACCCCCTCTCCTCCTGCTGTCTCCTATATGCCGCGATCACTATAGATCGCAGCATATAGAAGACAGCAAAGGGTTAACATCACTGGGACCTGATCTAATCAGGTCCCGATGATGTTCCCTGTCAGAGCTAACGCTCTGCACCGCTCTCACAGCGCTTGCAGGACCCAGGGGGTCCTGAGCACTGCGAGACCACCCACCGTTTTTAAACGTCCGTGCTGCACAGAGCCCAGGCAGCGCGGACGTTTATCTACAGTGGGCGGTCGGGAAGCGGTTAAGCAACTCTGGGGCAATTGATGCCAATTAATTGGTGTCTGTGCCTCAATTTTTGGAAAAAATGGAGACTCTTTTTGGAGTCCCCTTGCTGCATTTTACGTGACTTTGGCATCATCAATTCCAGGTGGGCTGGGTCGCCCCCCCGGGCTGGGTCGCCCCCCCCTTTTAACTGTAAGAAACTACATACACTATGGCTTGGGGTAACACAGATGGTTGAGTCTGAAGAGCTGTTTACTCAGAGGTCTGCTCCAAAGCTTCAGTGTCTGCTAGTCAGCGTAGTAGCCCAGCTCTGAAGCAAGCTACACTGCCTGTGTATCTAATAAGAATTTTTAACTGCATCTAGCCTAGGCAATACTTTGGGCCTAGTAGCCCAGCTGTGAAGCAAGCTGCACTGCCTGTGTATCTAATAAGAATTTTTTACTGCATCTAACCCAGCCAATCGTTTGCTAGTATTGCTAGTAGCAGTGTCGCATGGACTCTAAACCTTGCATAGCCTGGGCATTTTTTGAGATCGCTAAGGATGACCCAACTCATGTTATCTGTAACATTTGACACCAAAAGCTAAGTAGAGGCCAAAAAAACAATAGTTTGAGTACTTTATGCTTGAACCGTCACATGGATATGAAGCATAAGTTGCAGTGCGAAGCTCACTGTGCTACAATCTGGCCTAGTAGGCCGGGCCAACCACCATCTGCCCCACCTGTGTCATCCTGGGGAGACTAAAAACTTGAGGGTTTTGGAAAATCACCTCACCAACCATTTTAAGCAACTCTGGGACAATTGATGCCACTTAAGTGGTGTCTGTGCCACAATTTTTGGAAAAAATGGAGACTCTTTTTGGAGTCCCCTTGCTGTGTTTTACATGACGTTGGCATCCTCAATTCCAGGTGGGTCGGGTCTCCCCCCCCCCTTTTAACCGTAAGAAACTACATACACTATGGCTTGGGGTAAAACAGATGGTTGAGTCTGAAGAGCTGTTTACTCATACTATAGCCTGGGAATCAGTGGTCTGCTCCAAAGCATCAGTGTCTGCTAGTCAGCGGAGTAGCCACCGCCTGTAGATCTAATTACAAATTTTTAACTGCATCTAGCCCAGGCAATACTTTGGGCCTAGTAGCAGTGTCTGCTAGTCAGCGGAGTATCCCAGCTGTTAAGCAAGCTACACCACCTGTGGTTTGGACACTTAATTTTTTCAAAGGAAATGCTTCGGGCCCCCGGGACACTCAGTGAAGAGCATCAGGGAGGCGCCCCAAGGCAAAGGGGCTGGGACTGGCGGTAGCACGCCTTGTGGTGGACCGCCAAGCTTGATCCTTATAAAAGCTTTTTAACTGCAGCAGCTTTAGTGGACGCTACTGGAGCTGGAATTACCGCGGCTGCTGGAATCAGACTTGCCCTCCAATAGATCCTTGTAAAAGGATTTAAAGTGTACTCATTCAAATTACAGAGCCAATTTAAATTACAGAACTTAGACCTGCCTCCACCGCGGGGGGGCTCGACCCACCAGCGGACAGGCACCAGTATTGGGAGAGGGGGGCTGGTCGTCAGGGTCCACCGCGGCTCTGGCACAAACCCGGCGACATGGAGGTCGCACGGGCAGGAACGGACTGGCCGTGTCGGCTTCGCACTCCAGCGTAGTCCCTCTGCCCCCTCGCGCCTGTAACCTCAAAGGGATGCGCAAGCGGCTTTTCTTCCCAGGGCTGTTCCCTGCCCAGCAGTAATGTGGGGGAGCTCAGGTCGGCCTTCCACTGTACTCCCTTACCTCCCTCGCCCTCTTTCCTTCTTCCGTTCTCCATCTAACCCCTCTGCTCTGTGGTGTCCGCTCTCCCTCCAGCTCTCTCCTTCTCTCAGGTGGACTACCGCGTGTATTCACACTGTGGAGAATCTTTTGGGCCCAGGCATAAGAAGTTGTCGAGGTAATGGATAATATGTGCCCCCTTAGAAACATCCATTACAACCCATTTGAAGAAGCAACTAAACGCCTCAAATAGTGAGCAGGATCTGGACCACGCCATGGGCAAACAGCGATCTATATAGTATGCTCCTTCCCAGAAGCAGCCCAATAGGTGGACACTATTCGGTGGCACAGGTATTAAGTAACCGGAACGCCGCATCAATGTCTGTTTTGGCCATTAGGGTGACCCTTCCCAACTTCTTGATCTGCCTGATTGCCTTGTCAAAGGATGTACAGTATATACTACTGTAATTGGTTCCGCGTCGATGTTGTCGTTTACTGACCTGTCCCTTGGATATGACAAATGGTGGATTAGTCCGAATGTATTGGGTTCCATTTTTGGCACAACTCACAACGGGGATACCACTACGTCTTGTAAGGAAAGTGTTCTGAATGGAACCGCCATTCTACCTAAAGATATTTCTTTTTTTAATTTTCTTGTCACGACGTCTGGGTGTTGGTAGGCTGATTTTAGATTTTTACTCCAGCCTTTCTTGATTTTAGAAGGGCATGACATGCCTATATCTGTGTCTCCCCCTCCTTTTACTCCTCCACCTCTTTTCTTTTCGCATGACTATATGTACTTGTCACTTTTCCTTGTGTTAGTTGTGTCTTCTGAGCAGTTTGTCAGCTTTTGGACACCTTTGAAGGTGTTTTCTATGTGTTTCTATGTGTTTTTGTTTGCCTGCCATTGGTTTTAATGGTGTTCGACGGTGTTTCACGAACAGTTCGACGAACAGTTCAGATAACACACCGGTGTTCGATGAACCGAACCCGAACACTACGGGGGTGGCTCAACTCTAGTCAAGACCGGAAACTTAAAGCAATATGTCTCCAAAACAGGAAATGCACAACAAAACAAATGAGGAACGAATGGGAGGAAACTGGAGTCAATGTCTGTGACCAAACTGTAAGAAACCGCCTAAAGGAAATGGGGTTTACGCACAGAAAAGCTAAACATAAGCCATCATTAACACCTAAACAGAAAAAAACAAGGTTACCACGGGCTAAAGACAACCAATCGTGGACCATGGATGACTGGATGAAAGTTATATACAGTGATGAATCGCGAATCTGCATTGGGCAAGGTGATGATGCTGGAACTTTTGTTTGGTGCCGTTCCAATGAGATTTATAAAGATGACTGCATGAAGAGAACAAGCAAATTTACACAGTCATTGATGATATGGGGCTGCATGTCAGGTAAAGGCACTGGGGAGATGGATGTCATTACATCTTCAATAAATGCCCAAGTTTACATTGATATTTTGGACAGTTTTTTTATCCCATCAATTGAAAGGATGTTTGGCGATGATGACATCATTTTTCAAGATGACAATGCATCCTGCCATAGAGCAAAAATGGTGAAAACATTCTTTGAAAGAAGACACATAAAGTCAATGTCATGGCCTGCAAATAGTCCGGATCTGAATCCAATTGAAAATCTTTGGTGGAAGTTGAAGAAAATGGTCCATGACAAGGCTCCAACCTGCAAAGCTGATCTGGCAACAGCAATCAGAGAAAGTTAGAGCCAGATTGATGAAGAGTAGTGTTGAGCGAGTATATTCTGCTAACCCTTTCGCCGAGTACGCTCGGGCCGAGCACCGAGTATTTACAGCTGCTCGGTGATGTGCTTGAATCACTCCCGTGTGCATGATTTGCGACTGTTTGACAGTTTTATTACATGGGAGGAATGTCTATTTCTTACACATTCCTCACATGTAATAAAGCTGCCAAACAGTTGCAAATCATGCACACGGGAGTGATTTAACCTTATCACTGAGCAGCTATAAATACTCGGAGCTCGGCCCGAGCGTACTCGGACAGAACATACTCGCTCAACACTAATGAAGAGTATTGTTTGTCACTCATTAAGTCCATGCCTGAGAGACTGCAAGCTGTAATTAAAGCCAGAGGTGGTGCAACAAAATACTAGTGATGTTTTGGAGTGTTCTTTTGTGTGTTTGTTTTTCATGATTACAGATTTTTTTCCTCAGAATTGTGCGATTCCATAATTTTTTCCCTCTGCTTGGTCTGAAAAAAATTACCCTTACTGAGTACCACATTTTTTTTCTTCATTTCTTTTAGTGTTTCTTAAAGCCATAAAGTTGCCATTTGAAATGACTTTAGTTTTGTGCCATGTCTGTGATTTGCTTTTTTTCAACAACATTAAACAACTGAATGAACATCCTCCGAGCCCGGTGATTCCATAATTTTTGCCAAGGGTTGTATTCAAGATGGTTCTCATTGTTCTCACTAAAAATAAAGAGAGAATATAAGTACAAAAAAAAAAGGGAAAGAAGGGTTTTCTTTTTTCAGAGGAAAATCCTTTTTAAGAGGCTATAGTTTGGATCGGTCACTATATTGATGATCTGGTCTTTATTGTACAAAAAAACAAAATTAAATTGTGAGGCTTTTTTGCAAACTTGGATAATAATGATCGCAATCTAAAGCTTATTTCAGAGAGAAAAAATAACATCACTTCTTTTTTGGATGTTCATCTTTTGGGTAATAAAACTACTGAAAAAATTGACACTAAACTCTATAGGAAGCCTGGTGCATGCTTCAAGTTCACACCCAACACATTTAATTAAAAATCCTCCAATAGGGGAATTTTTTAGAGCAAAAAGAGCGTGCTCTACAGAGGAATTTTTTTTCTAAATGTGGCACGATTTCTAAACTATTTAAACAAAGGGGTTATTTAAAAAATGTGATACAGCGGGTTGAATCCATTTGTAATACGAAGTCTCGTAATGATGGCCTTTTTAAGGAAACTACTAGGAATGATTCCTTCATACCAATTGTATTTTCTACCACGTACTCTTCAGATTTTAATGATATTCTGGCCATAGTAAAACAAAATCTTCCATTATTACAACAGGATAAAATATTGGTGTCGGTGATGAGTGGAGGAATTAGATTGGTAGCTAGGAAATCAATGACACTATCCAATAAATTTTCCCCCAGTACATTTAATACCTTAAATACACATACTTGGTTGGATGTACAAGGCTGTTTTAGGTGTGGTTTACCCAGATGTAGTGCATGCAAATTTATCATGAAATCACGGGTTTTTTCTTCGATGCATTCAGCCAAAATATACAATATTCTTACATTTTTGAACTGTAATACTAAGTTTGTAGTTTATGCTTTAACTTGTAACAGCTGTAAACTACAGTATGTTGGCTTAACCTGTCATAGATTTAAGTCTAGACTGACTGAGCATATTGCGTGTTCTATACCTGCTTTAGAGATAAGAAATAAAAAATCCCTTTCAGGTGTCTCTAGACATTTTTTGGAAATGCATCAAGGGGATACATCAGCATTGTCAACATGTATTATTGAATGTGTAAAAAAAAACGTATCGGGGTGGAGACAAAGTTGGGCTATTGCGGGCTCGGGAAATGTATTGGATAACAATACTCAATACAAGTTTCCCAGCAGGTTTGAACTACAAAACAGACCTTCTTTATTATTATTATTCAACTGATACATTTTCCCTATGTATATGTATAGAAATTAAATCTGATTGGTTATTATTGGGAATTCTGTGAAATGACAGACTATTGATTTTTATTTTTTATTTTATTTTTTGGTACTTATATTCTCTTTCTTTTTAGTGAGAACAACGAGAACCATCGTGAATATACATACATGAAGCTTTTTGTGTGCAGTTTTTTGATATTATATCCATTTACCATCTGAATAATTCTGTATTGGATTGTATATATGGAATCTTATATTTTTTCTAAATCATTTTATCGTTGTACAATGTATATGTACATTTTATTTGTATATGATGTGATTTTATACAAACACAGGTGTTTGTGATAAGTGAGTTAATTATAGTCTCATCTTGATTGGATGTATTATACCTCCTTCCTTTTTGTATAAATTCTGTCTGTGTATGTATTGGTATTTGCTATGACTAAGGACCCTGTGTGGTCTGAAACGGCGTAAGCAAGATGTTTTTATGGAACTACAATAAAGGATAAAGGTTTTTAATTTCATAGCCTGATATTCCTCTATTTCACATGCCATATCGCTGGTGACTGGACTTCTTTCCTTTTTTATGGTGTATTTGTTTTTGTATGTTTTATTGTGAGTCCGTAAAAGTGGCCTAATACTCTGACAACATTGATCACAGTGACCTGGGAGTCAGAGATGCTTCCAGGGTTCTTCCCCATGCTGTTCCCATGTCATTTGAGCACTGTTCCCATCGATTTGGCCAATTTTTAGGCCCCCTGCAGACCTCCCATTGACTTACATTGGGCTCTTTGCTTAGGTCGAGCACTCGAGCATTATAATTCGCTCAACTCAATCAATGAGTACCCGAGCAATTTAGTGCTCGCTCATCACTAATGGTCATCCAAGAAGAGAAAGGAGGGGATTTCTGTGATAAAATATATTACAATGTTGCTTATTTTCATGTGTACTTTGGCTTTATGAAAAAAAAATAAGCTCGGTTACTCTTTAACCATATTATCAATGCAGCTTTAGTTATATTGTGGCAACATAGATTTAGAGGGTGAAAATAAAGTCATGTCCCAATCACTCAAAAAAATATTGTGGTCTCCCCGCTTTCATTTGGAATTTATTTGTACATGATTAAGATGTTCTGACATCTTTCTATCCTAGCTAGACTTACCCTTTTGCTAATCAGGGTAGCTAAAAACGTAACAATGTTTAGAAGTTTTGACTTTCAGGCTCCATATCTCACCATCCACTACTGCTTCGAGCGCAAGATTACTATCATTTTGTATACAATCATCTTGGCTATCTCATACATAAATTTGACTTGCAACTGTTTAGCGTATGATTAGTTATGCAGATTCTTGTCATGTCACTGCATTGTTACTGTTCTGCTCCTGGTGGTGGAAAAATACTTTTCTTCTTGTACACTACAAAATACAACCAGTTCTCACATTCCCTAATAGGTCAGTGTGGTATTAGGTTGATCCCCAAGCGAAAGTTATTCCTCCTTTTCTTATCTGTCAGTGAAAAATGGACAGAACACAAATGGCATCCGAATGTCAGATTTTTCACTGACCCATAGATTTGCATTGCTGATTTTGATCAGACTCTCGGATCAATATTGTATATATCTATAAATCAGGTGTATAATTCAGGTTGTCATAGAAACTAATTTGGATAAATTTAGCTCTCTGCTAGCTAGTGAATATTATAATATTATAGATTTCTAGCACAAATTAAAGATGAAAAGTGAGTTACTAACTTTTATATTACTAATAATTAAAGATGAGCGACTCTCTTGAAATTTGTCAGCTTCACAACATTAAAAAAAAATTGATTAAACGAGAATTACAACTACTGCAAAACCTTCAACTGAAAAAACATAGCATGAAAAAACCCCACATAATTTATGGATTGTACAGTAGAAAAATTCTACTGGATATACAGTAGAATTCCAGACAAAAGTTATTATCAATATTTCTGACAATGTAATTGGCCATCTATGCAACCAATGATATAGATTGAGGGCACAAGAGTTAAATTGCATAGTATTAACTAGAGAAGGAAAAATATGAAGGAATATTGCGGACAATAGCACTGCATTTTACTTCACAAATCACTAGTACAAACCATACCTAGTCTCAGAGGTTGGCATCCTAATTAGTGGATGAAAATGATTACACCCTCAATCATCGGAGTCTGTGCATTATTAAGTTCCTACAATATCTCTATTGGTAATATAGAGAAATATATACTATTAATTAGACCTTCTGTATAAAGAAATAGTCATAGGGAAATATCCAGTACCAATCCAGATAACCAAATCATATCCACAGATGATTATATATTCAATTTAAGCAAAATCATGATATTGATATAAAATCAACTAAATAGACTACTCATCTAAATTTACTGATGATCCATTTCTAACTTCCCAACGTGTTTTACCTCTAGCCCATTAATTTTCATCAGTAGAATTAATTCAGATACCCGCTTGTTGAAGCTTAATCCAAGAATTCTTCAAGAATACTTTATTCTGTGCGGAAGGTTTTTTCTCGATTTTGGATATCATTTCCTTCTGAGTATGACAACTAATTTTATAGGGCTGGGCGAGCCTCCTCATCGTTTTCTATATTCTTGTTAAAGCTTAGTTCGATAAGAATCCAACTTCAAAATAGCCAGAAACATGATGAGTTTCTCAAACCTCCAACTGCCCTAAAAATACATGATTAATACGCCAAGGTCTCCTAGGACTGTATTCAACCCCTTTCACATAAACACAGCCTTAGTATTGTCAAAGTGACCTTAATATGTATGGGTAAGGGTAAACACCAGATGGTAGCCGATGGTAACAAACAGACTGTTTAATACACTACACTGGCAGACTTTTTATGGTTTTTAAAACGTTAAAATGTTTAAAAAAGTTATCAATTTTTGGGGACTGATGCCTTTCATATCAGTATTTATACACAGGCAGTGTCCATGGAAGAATCATGGTCTTTTGATAAATTGTGATCCACAAAATATCCATTTTTGGGCAGTAGCAACAGGTTTGTTGTTTGGAAAATAAAAAGGCAATAGATTTTTATTTAGCTGTCCAAAAATTATCCCTTTTTAGTTGATAAGAAACAAGTTTCCTATTTGGAAAATGAAGAAGCTATGGCTTACTAATAAGAAGTCAAAAATTATATAACGCACATGTCCCAGCTAGAACATGTCCCAGAGTAGAAGGGAGCTCCTCTCCCTTCTACTCTGGCCACTGCCCATTGTTGTGCTCTCGCTGTTTGCCTCTTCTTCTGCCCTCCGGGTTCTGTTGTTCCATGTGCCCTGTAGCGTGCTGTGCCAACTGGGTCTTTGCATCACCCTGTGAAGGTTGGTTGTCATAGCAAGTTTTGTCATTATCAACAATTGAACACTGATTTGTCAGCCTCATCTCCTGCTTTTATAAGAGATAATGCAACGCCTTTCCACTGATGCTGGTTGAGAGTCCCCAACAGCCAGAGGCAGGTGATGATTATGAAGAAATTCCTAATCTATCATGATGCAACATTGCAAATTAGATGATACTGAGATAGACCGTTCTATTTTTGCAAAGTCTGTTGGGAATGCTTTGCCATGTAAGAATAGTGGAAATGCCAATATATTCTGCTAGCCATGGCCACTACCTTCTTCAAGCTGGTATATTTCTTTAAGAAATTTAGTACAATCTAATTTAGAATGTGTACCATGCAGGGAACATGAGTTACTTTGCCCAAATGTTGTGCAGCCAGAATGTTCAAGGCATTATTGCTTATGTCAATGCCTGTTTGCAGTTGACAGGGAGACATCAAGCATGAAATTTGCTACTTGATATGGAGGAGCAACTTCTCCACTTTATGAATTTTGTTGCTCATGCTCAAAAAATGTACAATATCTTGCAGCAATTAAGCCTACAAGAACAAAAAGAGTGACGGTGGAAAGTGGATGCAATGTTCTATCCTGTTTTTGTTGTACATGGGGTATTGTCCATAAAGGTGTCAGAAGAGGTGGACAAGCATTGGAAAAGACCTAATGCTCAACCTTGGAAACTTTACCAACTGTCCTGGTTGTGGTGGTGTATCGCTGCCACTCAAAACATTGACCAAGTGGGTGAGGAAGGATAGATACTGTTGCTGTCCACAATTGATAATGCGATGCATTTTTAAGCTCAATGCCAAGTCTAGCAAGTGATGCACAATCTTGTACACATAAGAACGAGTACCCCTTTTTGCAAAATAATGGTGGCTAGTTATGTTTCAGCATGGCTGAGTGCACTCCATCAGATCTCAAAAAGTCAATGGAATGCAGAAAGTGATATAGCATCAACAGAACCACCAACAACTTGACAAGCCAGGATTTGAGTTGCAACACAAGCAGATGACTGGTAGCAAGTAGTGATGAGCAAGCACTAAAATGCTCGGGTACTCGTTGCTTGGGTCGAGCAAATTGGAATGCTTGAGTGCTCGGTCTAAGTAACAAGTCCAATGTAAATCTATGGGACACTCGAGCAATTTTCCGGCGCCTCCCTCCCCCGGCGGTCTGCAGAGGGCCAAAAAATTGCCCAAATCGATGGGAACAGTGCTCAAATGACATGGGAACAGCATGGGGAAGACCCCTGGAAGCATCTCTGACTCCCAGGTCACAGCTGTCAATAATGCTGTCAGAGGTATTACGCCACTTTTATGGACTCACAATAAAACATACAAAAACAAAACCAAATTGGATTTTTCTTGAAAAAAATATTAAGAAACATCCTTTCCACGGTAATGACTTGTAGATAAGGCAAAATAAATAAACAAAAACAAAAACGGTCCTCCACACCTTGGGCTATGTTCACACGTAGCGTTTTTGCACTTTTTCATTGTTTTCAAAGGTGAAAAATACATTCACCTGTAAATATCATTTTAACATTTTACTACCTTATGTTGCTATGTGGTGTGTGAGACATGATCAGACACATCCGGTTTCATTTATGAAGGAGGTACTCTGAAAGTCACAAAGACTATTTTTATAGGGTCATCTGGCGGCCCTTACTATTTTTAAAGGGCCAGCAGTCGGCTATGGTTTGTTGTTCCCATTATTAAAGAGTGTGTCTCCTATACTGTTATTGCGTATGCAGTGACTGCAAGGGCTGCCAAAAATTTGGATACACTGTTAAGGGGAGCGGTTGCAGACAACTTTATTTAATGGAACGCAAGTGTAGCGCCGGTGTCCCTGCCCTCTGCTAGGCAGGGACGCTGTTCCCCTCACCCCTCTGCTCCGAGCCCGGCGTCCTCCTCCCGCTCTGCTGGCAGCGCGCGCTCCTTCCCGGCCACTGTGCTTAGGGCGCGCGCGCGCTCCCTCCCTCTTAAAGGGGCCGCGCGCGCCGTCCTAAGGAGTCCCCGGCCAATGGCCGGAGGACTTCACCATATTTAAGGCACCTCCTCCAAAATGGAGGTGCCCGAGCAATGTTGTTGCACTGTTCACTACTCTGCTTCAGCCCTCAGGTCCCGTTGCCAGTTATCTGCCAGTTACCTGCCAGAAACCTGCCAGTTTGCTGTCTGTTTCCTGCCTGACATTCCTCCTACCTGCTTGCTAGCCTGAGGTCCGACGGTCTGCCTTCCTACCGCTGTCAGTCTGTCTATGGACCAGCTTGCCCGCTCACCTGGGAGCGCTCATCTGCTACCTGTCTGTTTGCCTACTTGGAGGCTCCGCCGTCACATGCTGTGACCACCTGCTTATCCAGAGACTCTCGCCTGCTCACCTGGGAGCACTCATCTGCCTCCGCCTGTTAGCCTACCTGGAGGCTTCGCCGTCACATGCTGTGACCACCTGCTTATCCAGAGACTCTCGCCTGCTCACCTGGGAGCACTCATCTGCATCCGCCTGTTAGCCTACCTGGAGGCTCCGCCGTCACATGCTGTGACCACCTGCTTCTCCAGAGACTCTCACCTGCTCACCTGGGAGCACTCATCTGTCATCCGCCTGCTAGCCTACCTGGAGGCTCAGCCGTCACAGGTCGTACCTACCCTATACCCAGAGATTGTCCCGGTCACTTGCTGTGACCTCCTGTCCGTTCACCCAGAGACTGCCCCGGTCACTTGCTGTGACCTCCTGCCCGTTCACCCAGAGACTGCCCCGGTCACTTGCTGTGACCTCCTGCCCGTTTACCCAGAGACTGTCCCGGTCACTTGCCGTGACCACCTGCCTGTTTACCCAGAGACAGTCCCGGTCACCTGCTGTGACTACCTGCCCGTCTTCCCTGGTCACCACCCGCTTCCTTACAAGGACTGCACCCTTGTATAGTAGCTCAGAGGTTCCGCCTCCCAGACCCATTACAGTTTGCTCGGGCCATGGAACCCGGTGGTACCCAAGCTCCCTCGCTCTCGGACCTATGTCATGAACTCTCCCGTCAGAGGTCCCAACAGGAGTCCATCCTGGGTCACCTGTGGAATGTCAACTCACGCCTGGACACTCTGACTGCTCCACCAGCAACCACCGCTAGAGTCATGACTCGCAACCCGGCAGCGCCGCTGCCCACCAATACCATGGTATCCTGCTCCGGACCCCGGCTTTCTGCACCTCCTCGCTTCGGAGGCGACTCCGCTCAGGCTCGGGGCTTCATAAACCAGTGCACCCTGCACTTTGAACTCCTGTCCCACCAGTTTAATTCCGACCGGGCCAAAGTAGCCTTCATCATGTCCCATCTCACGGGGGAGGCACTGGCTTGGCTGAATCCTCTATGGGAGAGAGGAGACCCCCTGGTGTCCAACTTGCCTGCCTTTCTCACGGCTTTCCGGAAAGTCTTCGACGAACCTGGACGGAAGACCTCATCCGCATCGTCTCTGCTACGCCTCCGTCAGGGAAGTCTCACCATGGGCCAATATGCCATACGGTTCCGTACCCTTGCTTCGGAGCTGGCCTGGGATAACGACGCTCTGGTATCTGTCTTCTGGGAGGGTCTGTCCGGCCGTATTAAAGATGAACTCGCCGGTTGGGACATTCCTACCACTCTCGATGATTTAATAACTCTTGCCACCCGGATTGACCTACGGTTCCAGGAGCGTGCCAAAGAGGTCACCCGTGAGAGGAGGTTTCCACGTCTAGCTCCTTCCTTCCAGAAACCCGTCACTCCCTCCGTTTCTCCCCAGGAACACCCTCCTGAGCCTATGCAGGTCGACCAGACCAAGATGGTCAAAACCCGTCAGGACTTACGCCGTGCCGACGGGAGCTGCTTCTACTGTGGCAGTAAGGAGCACCGGATCCGTACCTGCCCGGAGAGGTCGGGAAACGCCTGTGTCTAGGTTCGCTCAGAGAGGTCGACCTAGACAAGAATAAATCCTCTCCATCTCTGCTGCTGTCAGTCTTAATCGTCTGCGGGGAGAACCGTTATTTCGAACTAGCCCAACTTGACTTTAGAGCAGCCGGGAATCTTATTTCAAAGTCCCTGGTAGAGAAATACCGCATCCCCACCAAACCTCTGGCTGTACCCTTGTCTGTTGCTGCCGTGGATGGGGGCCTCTTACCACGTCCCATCCAACTCATCACCGAATCCATTACTCTACAGGTGGGAATGCTGCATTCTGAGAGTATCTCCTTTCATGTTCTGCCTGGACTCTCTCACGCCCTCTTGCTAGGCCTACCTTGGCTCCAGAGACATGCACCCGTGCTTGACTGGCAGACCGGAGAAGTCCTTCGCTGGGGACAGGACTGTCATAAGTCTTGTCTGGTTCCCGTCCATCACGTCCGTCCTTCTCCTACCCCAGCTAATTTACCTGGACTTCCGATTCCTTATTGGTCATATGCTGATGTCTTTAATAAAAAGGAGGCAGAGACACTACCCCCTCATAGACCATACGACTGCCCTATCGACCTGTTACCTGGTACTACTCCTCCCCGTGGGCGTATTTACCCATTGTCCGCTGCTGAGACCCGGTCTATGTCCGAGTATATTGAGGAGAATCTGGCCCGGGGATTTATCCGGAAATCTACCTCCCCGGCGGGAGCAGGCTTCTTCTTTGTTAAAAAGAAGGACGGCTCTCTCCGTCCCTGCATAGACTATAGAGGCCTAAACCAGATCACGGTGAAGAATAAGTACCCCCTTCTGCTCATTCCGGAATTATTTGATCGTCTGAGGGGGGCTAGAATCTTCACCAAACTGGACCTTCGTGGGGCGTACAACCTGGTCCGTATCCATCAGGGGGATGAATGGAAGACGGCATTCAACACCCGGGACAGCCACTACGAATATCTGGTAATGCCCTTCGGTCTCTGTAACGCTCCCGCCGTCTTTCAAGAGTTGGTCAATGACATCTTCCGGGACCTTCTCTACTCCTGCGTGGTGGTGTACCTGGACGACATCTTGGTCTTCTCTCCGGATCTCCAGACTCACCGGAGGGATGTTCGTCAGGTCCTGCTCAGGCTCAGGCAGAATCACCTCTTCGCTAAATATGAGAAGTGCCTCTTTGAGCAGACCTCGCTTCCGTTTTTGGGCTACATAATTTCTCAGACCGGCCTACGAATGGATCCTGAGAAACTGTCTGCCATCGAGAAGTGGCCTCGACCGGAGGGGTTGAAGGCCATTCAGCGGTTCCTGGGCTTCGCCAACTACTACCGCCTCTTCATACCGCACTTCTCTTCCCGGACTGCCCCAATTTCCGCGCTCACCCGTAAGGGTACTAATCCCAGAGAGTGGCCGCCCGAAGCAGAGGAGGCCTTTCTTTCCTTAAAACAGGCCTTCTCTTCCGCCCCGGTGCTGCATCGCCCGGACGGCAACAAGCAGTTCTTCCTGGAAGTGGACGCCTCCTCCTCTGGAGCCGGAGCGGTACTTACCCAAAAATTGTCTTCCGGGAGAATGGTAACTTGTGGCTTCTTCTCAAAACTCTTCTCCTCTTCTGAGCGCAACTATTCCATAGGAGATCGAGAGTTATTGGCCATCAAGCTGGCATTGGAGGAGTGGCGTTACCTGCTCGAAGGGGCTCTTCACCTGGTAATAATTTACACTGACCACAAGAACTTGGCTTACCTCCAGCATGCCCAGAGACTTAACCCGCGCCAAGCCCGGTGGTCCTTGTTTTTTGCTCGCTTTGATTTTGTTCTTCATTTTCGCCCGGCTGACAAAAACATCAAGGCGGACGCCTTATCCCGATCCTTTATGGTGTCTGATCTCGAGGAAGAACCGAAACACATCATCGATCCCGCCAGAGTAATGCAGGTGGCTCCCGTGAGTCTAAATCATCTCCCTCCCGGTAAGACTTTCGTATCAGTACCTGATCGGGAGAAGATCCTACACTGGGGTCACTCGTCTAAACTAGCTGGCCACGCCGGTCAGAAAAAGACCCTCCAGCTTATTACCCGGCACTACTGGTGGCCTACCCTGCACAAGGACGTAATAGACTTTGTTTCTACCTGTGTGTCCTGCGCCCGCAACAAGGTTCCGAGACATCTGCCAGCCGGTCGCCTCCTTCCGCTCCCTGTACCTGCTGCCCCCTGGCAGCATATAGCAATGGACTTTATAACTGATCTCCCCGTCTCTGCCGGTTGTACGGTCATTTGGGTGGTCGCTGACCGCTTTTCCAAGATGGCTCATTTCGTTCCCCTGCCAGGCCTCCCGTCTGCACCCGAGCTGGCTAAAGATTTTATCCGCCACATCTTCCGTCTTCATGGACTGCCCCTCCACATAGTGTCGGATCGTGGGGTACAGTTCACCTCACGCTTCTGGAGAGCCACTTGTAAACTGCTAGATGTCACCCTGGACTTCTCCTCCGCTTACCACCCACAGTCTAATGGTCAAGTGGAGCGGATCAATCAGAACCTGACCAGTTACCTCCGGCACTTCGTTAATGCCCACCATTCAGACTGGGTGGATCTCCTGCCATGGGCCGAATTTTCTTACAACAATCACGAGAGCGAATCTTCCTCCAAATCCCCGTTTTTTGTTGTCTTCGGTCAGCATCCTCGGATCCCATTTCCCGTCTCCACCTCGGTGGACAATCCGGCTGCGGAATCTCTTGTTAACAAATTTTCCTCCATATGGGAGAGCACCTGGTCCGCACTCCTTCTGTCATCCGAGCGTATGAAAAGACATGCTGACAAAAAACGTCTGGATCCTCCTCAATTCCGTCCAGGGGATAAGGTCTGGCTCTCGTCCAAGTATGTCCGGCTCAAGATTCCTTCCTATAAGTTAGGGCCTCGGTTCATCGGTCCTCTGGAGGTCATCAGTCAGATCAACCCGGTGGCCTATAAATTGAAACTCCCGGTCAACTTGCGGATCCCTAACTCCTTCCATGTATCTCTCCTCAAACCTGTGGTACTTAACTCTTTTTCCAAGTCTACAGGTACGCCTCCTGCTCCGGTTTCCGCTGAAAACGAATTTGAGGTAGAGAACATTCTGGCCACCAAAAGGGTAAGAGGGAAGACCTTTTTTCTGGTAGATTGGAAGGGGTTTGGTCCTGAAGAGAGAACGTGGGAGCCCCGGGAGAACATCCATGCCCCTCTCATCCTAGCTAAATTTCTCTCTGGCCTAAAAAAGGGGGGCCTAAAGGGGGGGGTACTGTAGCGCCGGCGTCCCTGCCCTCTGCTAGGCAGGGACGCTGTTCCCCTCACCCCTCTGCTCCGAGCCCGGCGTCCTCCTCCCGCTCTGCTGGCAGCGCGCGCTCCTTCCCGGTCACTGTGCTCAGGGCGCGCGTGCGCGCGCTCCCTCCCTCTTAAAGGGGCCGCGCGCGCCGTCCTAAGGAGTCCCCGGCCAATGACCGGAGGACTTCACCATATTTAAGGCACCTCCTCCAGATTGGAGGTGCCCGAGCAATGTTGTTGCACTGTTCACTACTCTGCTTCAGCCCTCAGGTCCCGTTGCCAGTTGCCTGCCAGTTACCTGCCAGAAACCTGCCAGTTTGCTGTCTGTTTCCTGCCTGACATTCCTCCTACCTGCTTGCTAGCCTGAGGTCCGACGGTCTGCCTTCCTACCGCTGTCAGTCTGTCTATGGACCAGCTTGCCCGCTCACCTGGGAGCGCTCATCTGCTACCTGTCTGTTTGCCTACTTGGAGACTCCGCCGTCACATGCTGTGACCACCTGCTTATCCAGAGACTCTCGCCTGCTCACCTGGGAGCACTCATCTGCCTCCGCCTGTTAGCCTACCTGGAGGCTTCGCCGTCACATGCTGTGACCACCTGCTTATCCAGAGACTCTCGCCTGCTCACCTGGGAGCACTCATCTGCATCCGCCTGTTAGCCTACCTGGAGGCTCCGCCGTCACATGCTGTGACCACCTGCTTCTCCAGAGACTCTCGTCTGCTCACCTGGGAGCACTCATCTGTCATCCGCCTGCTAGCCTACCTGGAGGCTCAGCCGTCACAGGTCGTACCTACCCTATACCCAGAGACTGTCCCGGTCACTTGCTGTGACCTCCTGCCCGTTCACCCAGAGACTGCCCCGGTCACTTGCTGTGACCTCCTGCCCGTTCACCCAGAGACTGCCCCGGTCACTTGCTGTGACCTCCTGCCCGTTTACCCAGAGACTGTCCTGGTCACTTGCCGTGACCACCTGCCCGTTTACCCAGAGACTGTCCCGGTCACCTGCTGTGACTACCTGCCCGTCTTCCCTGGTCACCACCCGCTTCCTTACAAGGACCGCCCCCTTGTATAGTAGCTCAGAGGTTCCGCCTCCCAGACCCGTTACAGCAAGTGACCCCGGGGTCCGCGATGCAGCCTAGAGGACTGCTGCCGAACACTTCCCGGGTGGAAAGGCAAACGACAACTAAAAGATAAACCCTTCCGTGTTAACAACACACCAGACAGGGTATAGCGGTACGCTCTATCTCCGTTTACTGCACAGAGGAGAGAGCGACCGGCGATGCACCTAACAAATATCTTAGCCCTTCGTGTTAACGCACACGGAAGGGTAAGACAGTACGCACAATCTCCAAGAACCGCAGGGAGACATGCGTCCGTGGGAACAGCAGTAGCCCTGTCTTTGATACAGGCGCTACGCTATGGGGATTGTCGCTAAAGCAGTTCACACAATCTCCAAGAACCGCAGGGAGACATGTGACCATACTATGAGCAGTAACCCTGTCTCCGGTACAGGCGCTACGCTATAGGAGACGGCGCTAGCGTGCGGGTGATTCCCGCCGGGTATTTGAGCACTCAGCCGGCGAGCTACCGGACTGAGCAAACCCGCTCTATATAGCTCACAGGCGGCTCGGGGAGTAAGGCGAACCCCCTGAATAGAGCCAGACAGCGAGGCAAAGCTGCCTGCCTGCTAAAGCTATGGCTCTTTGAGCCCGGCCTGCCTAACTAAAGCTATGGCTCTTTGAGCCCAGAGTAAGCGTGCACACCACAAACAGCTAGCTCAAATGATCTGAGCGGCCGCCATGTTTGTGGGCGGGCCTTTTAAAGATTAAGCCCTGCCCCATAGTCGCACCATTGGTGACGACACCCGTGACCAATCAGGCGGTGCCAGGTCACCGGGTCAGGTGGGTGCCAACCCACCAATCATGATCCGCCAGGTCACGGACATGCTCAGTGCGGCAATCCTGGACTTAGATTCTGCAAGCTCTGTCTCCCTTTGTAACCCAGGCTTAACATTGCTAGGCACAACTACCTGGGAGACAAACAGTGCTTGCGGACCAGCTAGGCGTTGGGGCTGACGGCGATGCAGAGCAGCATCAGCCCCAGCTGGACTGAAATAGGAGACCACAGAAGGTCCTGGACCCATTTCGAATCCAGCACCAGACCGACGTCTAACACTCTTCAATACCCCTTTGAAGAAACATAAAGGTGGGCCTCAGTTAAAAAAATGTTCCCATTATAAAGGAGTGGGTCTCCTATAGTGGTAATGCCCATTCAGTGATTGCAAGTGCTGCCAAAATTTGGGAAAAACTCCAATAACAATTTAAATACACATAGAGCTGGGCCACAGTAACAACATGTTTCCATTAGAAAGGAGCAGGTCTGCCATACAGTTATTGAACATGCAGTGAGTACAACGGCTGCCTAAAATTTGGAGGAACTCCAATGCCCCTTGCAAGAGACATATAGGTCAGAGAGCCTCCTGAAAATAATGCTCCCATTATTAGGAAGTGGCATCATCACCGCTCACCATCGTGGTGGAGTCCTCAAAGTTTTGAAGGATGGTACAGATGTCTGAAATCCATGTCCATTCCTGAGGTCTTATGTGTGAAGTCTGACATGAATACCGACGGTCTTGTTGATGCTGGTAGTCAACAACTGCCCTCTTCTGCTCACAAATCCTTCCCAACATCTGCAATGTAGAGTTCAAACGTGCAGGGACATTGCACACCAGTTGGTGAGCTGGAAGCTGCAAACGCTCCTGAAGCACGGCAAGGGTGGCGGAAACTGTAGCTGACTTTCGAAAATGGGCACACAGCGTACTTTGACAACCAAATCCAGCAGATCTGGATAGGTTTTGAGAAATTGCTGAACCATGAGGTTAAGCCCATGGGCCAGGCATGGTACGTGTGTGAGATCGCCACGGCTCAGAGCCGCCATCAGGTTCCAGCCATTGTCACACACGACCATGCCTGGCTGTAGGGTCAGTGGTTTCAGTCACAGATCTGCCTGCTCTTTCAGAGCTGTCCACAACTCGTCAGCATTGTGTGATTTTTCACCTAAGCATATTAGCTTCAGCACAGCCTGTTGCCGCTTGGCCGAGGCAGTGCTGCAGTGATTCTAGTTTCTGACTGATGTGGTCATTTCGGATATAGAGGCTGAAGAGGAGGAGGAGGAGAAGGTGCAGGAGCTGTAGAATGTGGGGGCAACATTGATTGACTCAGAGACCGCAATCCTTCGCGTCAGGAGGAAGTGTTCCGTCCGAAGATCCGACTTGGTCCCGGCTTCCACTATTTTAACCCAGTGTGCTGTCAGCGAGATGTACCATCCCTTCCCACAAGCACTTGTCCATGTATCCGTGGTTAGGTGGGCTTTCCCAGTAACTGCATTGTTGAGGGCACGGCTAATGTTATGGGACATGTGCTTGTGTAATGCGGGGACAGCACACCGGGAGAAATAGTGGCGGCTGGGGACCGAGTACCAGGTTGCGGAATGATTCCGTCTCCATGAGCCTAAAAGGCAACATTTTGGGAGCAAGCATTCGCAGAATATGTGAATTTAGTAGTGTGGCCTGTGGGGTGTTGGCCGCGTATTTGCGCTTGCGTTCCAAGGACTGGGGTAGGGACAACTGAATGCTGCGTTGGGACAAGGATGTGGATGTGCTTGCTGATGGTGCTAGTTGAGAGTGTGCAATGACACGTGCAGGGCATGCAAGCGCAACAGCAGAAGAAGCAATGGTGTCACCCACAGACACTGTTTCTGGACCCTGGGTTTCAACCCACCTAGTCGGGTGCTTTGCTGCCATGTGCCTGATCATGCTGGTGGTGGTCAGGCTGCTAGTTTTGCTACTCGTACTGATGCTGACCTGGCAGGTGGTACAAATGGCCTTTTTGGGGCTATCTGCAGAGTCTTTTAAAAACAACCAGACTCGGGAAGACCTAACAGTTGTACTGGCAACTTCCATCGTGTTGGTGTTCTGGGGAACGGTTGCCCGCCTTGTGTCTGTGTCTACCACACTGCTTGCTCCTGCCTGTTGTGGTGCTATGCCTCCCTCCCCCTCTGGGCTGCTGTCCTCACTCTGCATGTCCCCCTGCCAGGTTGGGTCAGTTACTATATCATTCACCACCTCGTCTTTCACTTCCCCTCCCTGATCCTTTTCCTGACTTTCTGTCAATTGTGTCTCATCATCATCATCCACCTCTTGCGACAGTTATTGCACTTTCCAACCATTGTCTTCATGTGACTGTGGCAGCTCAAATATTTGGACATCACTGCACGCGTTCTCCTCTTGACTCACTTGAAGCTGACCGGGCGAGAGGCCTGAATCTACAAATGGAAAAATGAACAGCTCTTCTGAGTGTCCAAGTGTGGGATCAATTGTCTCCGGGTACTTGGCATGGTGGGAGGAAGGAGGATCAGGGTGAGGAATATGCGGTCCAGACTCACGGCTACTGAGACTTGACTGTGTGGAAGACAGGGTGGTGGTGGTGGCAAAGTGACTGGAAGCATTATCTGCAATCCAACCAACAACCTCTTGACACTGCTCTGTGTTCAATAGTGGTGTTGTGCGGTCCCCTAGTAATTGGGACAGGAAGGTTGAGCGACAAGATGTGAGTGTTGGTTGTGGCACAATTTCAGCTTGCCCACGGCCACGGCATGCCATGCACCTTGCCCATTTTAAATAGAGGACAATATATTCCACGTTCACTAGAAATGGCTGATTTTGGAACGCAGTTATATGTGATACGTCTGACAGAGAACCACCGTTTAAAATAGCAGGCCTGTAGTTTACTAATACTATTCTTCACAGAGACCTTGTGTGAATAGCTTGACCAACACACTGCAACAAAATAAAAATGGAAGCCAAAAATGGCTGATTTTGGAATGCAATTATATGAGCTACGTCTGACAGAGAACCACGGTTTTAAATAGCAGGCCTGTAGTTTACTAATACTGTTCTTCACAGAGACCTAGTGTGAATAGCTTGACCGATACACTGCAACAAAATGAAAATGAAAGTCAGAAATGGCTGATTTTGGAAAGCAGTTATATGTGATATGTCTGACAGAGAACCATAGTTTTAAATAGCAGGACTGTAGTTTACTAATACTATTCTTCGCAGAGACCTCGTGTGAATAGCTTCACTGGCACACTGCAACAAAATGGAAATGGAGGCCAAAGTTTTCCACGTTCAGTTCAAATTTCTGGATTTTTATCACTGTAATATGGAAAAGATCTGGCTGTATTCTGCAGTGCTAAAAAGCAAATGGAGCAGAAAAATGGTGTACTGTGGATTGCTTTTTAAGCAAATAACCAGGATTAAGATAAAAAAAAATTAGCCCTGGCCTCTGATACCTGGGGCTATGTCTACAAATATTTGTCACAGCAGGATCAGTCAGAAGTTGAACATGCAATGGACCCTCTTGTGCTTTATCATACACTGCAGTCTGTCACATACCCTGCCTGCCTTGGTTTTTAAGCAAATAACCAGGATTAAGATAAAAAAAAATTGCCCTGGCTCCTGTTACCAGGGGCTAGATCTACAAATATTTGTCACAGCAGGATCAGTCAGAAGTTGGACCCTCTTGTGCTCTATCTTGCACTGCCGTCTGTCACATACCCTGCCTGCCTGCCTAACTCCTGCTATCACCTTCAGCACTGAAAATATGCAGCTGAATTAGTCCTCAGAAGGAATGTTAGTTCAGATGGATATATATATATATGTTGTGGAATACCTATACTATTTATAAACAAGCAAATCTCTCTCTGACACAGCAGCGGCTCTGCCTGTTTCCGGGGTAGACTGTGACGAGCATAGCGGCGCCAGGTCTTATATAGACCTGATGATGCTGTGCGACTAGCCAATCACTGTAATGCCCACAACCAACATGGCTATGGCATTACAGTGCATGGCAAATAATCCCTGCATGTTCATTGGCTCTCTAAAAAGGGCCAAACATGCAGGGCAGGGACCCGTGTTCCCGCCTGAGCAACTCAGAAATACTCGCCGAGCTTCGAGCTTGTCAAGCACCATGATGCTTGGGCGAGTACCGAGTAGTGGCGAGCATGTTCGCTCATCACTAGTAGCTAGTAGTGATGAGTGAGCGTTCTCGCAACTGCTCGGTGCTCGCCCGAGCATCTCACTGTTCGAGATGCTCGGCAAGTACTTCCTGGGTGCTCGGGCGGGAGCTCAAGTCCCCACCCCGCATGTTTGGTGCTGTTTACACAGTGAATAAATATGCAGGGATTGCCTGCCAGTCACTGTAATGCCGCAGCCATGTTGGTTGCGGCATTACAGTGATTGTCTGGCCACCTAGCGTCGTCGGGTCTATATAAGACCCGGTGACCCTATGTTCGTCACAGCCTACCCTTCAGACAGGCAGAGTAGGGAAAAAAATTGCCTTGGTTTTTAACAAAACCATTTTAATTCAAAAAATATTTTTTAACCTGTCTGTCTTTTCTGAGCACATTCTCTCTTTTTATGCATATTCGGGCTCTAATCAGGTTGCCCTTATTATTTTTAGGCCGAATGTCGATTCATTCTGATGACTCCACATGTTGAATATGAAAGATAGAACATTAAAGAAACTGAAATCCCATATAAAGTCTGCATGTCTTCTATTTGAAGGAATTATGTGAGTGCAGACTGGCAGACATTGTTTTGCAGAAGCCCAGTAGGTAATGTAACAATGAATTTTACTAAAAAAGTGGTTAATTTATAAGGTTTTGGGTTCTGCATGATTTATGTCATGCCGGTCTGCACATTGACATTTGATAATGTAATAAGCAGATTGAGGAATGTTCTGTAGAAATTCTCTGTGTGTTCTCCTTTAAGATCTGATTCTCTGGCACTCGGCCCCAAAACAGACCCTATAGGGTTAACCTTTGTTTACAGTGCTCTATCTCTCCTGTTGCGTCCCCCTCCCTCTCCACAGTCCATCGCTGTCAGTATCCATGCTGGATGCAGGTGATGTAATCCTGATGTCCAGACATGCGTGGTTGAGGAGCGATGGACGGTGGGAGGAGGGCAGGAGGGGCTGAATGCATGCGCCGCCTTCTGATCGGCATTGGACAGATTGAAGCACGTGATCTCTTAGCCCGACATAAAAGAGTGATTGGCTGAGCCTGTAGCCACGCCCCCTTGAGGAAGCTAGTGCGAAATGCGCATTGGGGCCAGGGGTCACGTGGTAAGTGGGTCCTAACAGCCTTCCTGACTGGTAATAGCATGTAATACATGATTCAATACCGCAAAATGAGATATTCTTGCTTGATTCAGTGAGGTGACACTAACTGGGGTTTGAGATTTCAGCACAGGGTAACTGTGTACTGGGTACATGAGCGCTGATAGTTTGCAGCCTGCATTCATGATTGCACTCGGGGCATAGACTGAGATATGTATATAATGGCGTGCTGTTAAACTCTGACTTGTTGTTTTTTCTCTGCCTGCTGTTTGCTACCTCCCGTGGAGAGGGGAAGATAGAGCCCTTCTGATTACTAAAAAAGACTGGTGTTAAACTGTTTACTGCAATGTGATTTGATTGATGTTAATGCCACTCAGGATATACACTTGTAAACCTGCAAACCACCCCAATTGATCGGTTCATCATTTACTACGGCTCACTGTCTGTTAAATAACTGTTGTTTTTTATTGTTTGTCAGCATATATGTAAAATAAATGGATTTATACTTTTTTAAAAAATTGCTGCATGTGCAATTACTCTGTTCTTCTAAGTTAAATGCTTAATAAGGGAGTTAGCATGATTTATATCAAAGTCTGGTTCTTTTTGTGGTATATTATAACTCTTTCTGTGTTTTTCACAGCAACCAGCATTCCTAATATGGATTATAAGGCACGTGAAGTGACATGGCTATCTAAAGTCAATGGAATCATCTGTGATGAACCGACATTGGTTTTAAATAAAGGCAATAAAGACACACAGGAAATGATTGAGAGATTAAAGGGGTTGCTGCTGAAGCGGACGCGCATTTGGTGGAATACAGCGTTTTTGGGTAAATACCGGGAGAAAAATTTAATTCCAAGAGGACTCCGAGTCCAGGTGTTCCCATCTTTTGATATACGAGATGAATGCTTTAGGCAAAAATGGGAGGAAGCAGCTACATCTTGCTCCTTGACCTTCTTAGGCTTACTATCTCAACTCAACTCAGAGTGTATTACAGAGATGGATGGGGAAATTGAGGAACTACAGAAAAATCTGCAGGAGACTCTTGATAAGGAAGCCTTAAGCAAGCTAAATCAAGAATTGGAGACTAGCTTCAAAAAATGGGAGACAGAAATATATGAGAGTAAGACCAAGAAATTTCAGAGGCACATCAGGGATCTCAGCCAGAATAACATCTATAGGTGGCGAAGAAGATCTCAAGGGGGCAAAAAACCTAAAAACCCTGATCCAAAACCCCGGTCAAATTCTATAATATTACAGACCTCAGGGGAAGACCAAACAGAAGATGAGGGCGAAACATCAGGTCAAAGGGTACTAAGATCTGCAGTAAAAGTACCAAAAGGAATAAACAACCCCCCCCAATCGAGCAACATAAATAAAAGTAGGATGGAGGTAATAAACTTGTCTACTTGTGTTCTCTCCCCGGCACAAATTCAAGTGTTGGAGAAGGGGCTGACGTTCTCACCCACTAATACTTTTGATTTATTTTCAGCTGTAAAAGATCTAAATTAGTTTGGGAGAAAATTGGTTCTTCACAAAGTACATAATCAAGGGATAGATAGTAACGATCTGGAAGACAGAACCCTCAACCAAATAGAAGATGATGCCCTGATGCCTTTAGAAAGGCTGAGTGAAGAACAAACAGAGGTAGGACCAAGTTCCCTACAAATATTATGCCTAGATCCGCAGCATTTCCCCCCTTGTCCGCCTGTCCAGCGGTGGAGATCTTTGTGAACTTGGTCACCAATGATTTCCTAAAGATCACCACAAGAAAACGGTTAGACAACCTGTCCAGAGCAGAACTTCAAGCTCTGGACGATTTAAAATCATATGATGACATTGTGATCAAACCGGCGGACAAGGGGGGAAATGTGGTACTGTGGCCGAAAGAAAAGTATGAAAGAGAAGCATATAAACAACTAAAAGGGATACATATTTAAAAGTTCAAAATAACCCACTCCCTAGCTTCTCAGCGGAATTGGAAATGATCCTCTATGAAGCCTTTTCACAAGGTGTAATACCGAAGAAAGTATATGAGGGATTATTGATGAAATCTCCCAAGATCCCTACAATATACTTCGTTCCAAAAGTACATAAGAACCCTCTGGAGCCCCCAGGACGCCCTATTGTGTCGGGCCTGGAGGGTCTTTGTCAACCTATTTGTATCTTCATAGATTACTATTTAAAACCTTTTGCTCAGACCTTACCCTCAAATGTGAGGGACTCAACTGACGTCCTCACCCGGATTAATAACATTACCCTAGAAACAGATATGACACTTGTAACCTCAGATGTAGAGGCTTTTTATACCTGTATAGATCATGGGCAGGGTATAGAAGCGGTCCGCTTCTTCCTCGGAATGAGCAACTGGGATGGTCAAACATGTGAGTTGGTGGTCGAGCTGCTGGAGTACATCCTCACACATAATTTTTTTGTTTTTAAAGATCAGTTCTATGTGCAGAAGCGGGGCACAGCAATGGGGGCGGCCTGCGCGCCCTCGTACGCAAACCTTTTTATGGGTAATTGGGAAAGAACAATTTTTGGCGACAAGGGCGCACAGATGATGTCATCCGTCCCCACGTGGCTCCGCTATATAGACGACATTTTGTTTATTTGGCAGGGTGATGAGGATGTGCTCTGGCAGTTCATGACCTCTCTCAACATGAATGAATTCAACATTAAACTGACCTACAAATGCAGCAGGGAGAAGATCGAATTCTTGGACATTTTGATAGAAGTGGATGAGAAACTGCAAATACAAACAGATGTCTATAGAAAAGAGACTGCCGTCAACTCCCTGCTGCATGCGGGGTCAGGTCACCAATATTCAATGATAAAAGCCATCCCAGTTGGTCAATTTCTGAGGATTAAGCGGATCTGCTCAACTAAAGAGAGATTTGAGAGGCAGGCTCAGGATCTGAGGGTGAGATTTTCAGAACATGGGTATAGTAAAAGAACAATAAAACATGGCTATAATAGAGCAAAAGGGGTGTCACGTGATGCGTTGTTGCGGCCGACCCAAGTGAGCACCGGTAGGGGTGGCACCATAAGATTTATTTCAACGTATAACTCAGAATGGCAGACCATGAGATCTGTCCTGGAAAAACATTGGCCAGTTCTACAGACTGAACCATCTTTTTCTGGAGTGGTGTCTAAAAATCCACAGATGACCTCCAGGAGGAGTAAAAATTTGAGAGATATCCTGGTAAAGAGTCACTATACTCCGGCAAAATGCAGTCTGTTTAACTTAGGACCACCGAGTAATGGCTGTTACCCATGCGGCGCCTGCGTGGCCTGTTGCAACATCGTAAGAACAAAGACTTTCTCAACATCTGATGGCAGTAGGTAATTTTTTATTAGACAGAGGATAACCTGCAATATGTCACAAGTGATATACTATGCCACCTGTAACTGCAACAAAATTTACATAGGCTTAACAACACGCCAACTTAAAATCAGAACCCGTGAACACGTGCTTGATATAATAGCTTCCAAGACACAGGATAACATTGAAGAATTAAAAACTATCCCACGACACTTCAAACTGGAACATGAGAGTAACCCCAAAGGTTTGAAAGTAAGAGGTATAGAACATGTCCAGTTGGGTATTAGAGGGGGCAATATTAGAAAGATCCTGGCACAATGGGAATGTAAATGGATCTACGTTCTGGGAACTAGAGCCCCCATGGGTTTGAATGAAGCTTTCAGCTTCTCCCCTTTTCTATAATAAGTTTCTCCTAGGGCCCATGTTCTACTAATACGCTCCGCATCAGCAGCACCCTTTGGTCAATTGAAATTTATGAAAATTGCCTTGGTTTTTAACAAAACCATTTTATTTCAAAAAAATATTTTTTAACCTGTCTGTCTTTTCTGAGCACATTCTCTCTTTTTATGCATATTCGGGCTCTAATCAGGTTGCCCTTATTATTTTTAGGCCGAATGTCGATTCATTCTGATGACTCCACATGTTGAATATGAAAGACAGAACATTAAAGAAACTGAAATCCCATATAAAGTCTGCATGTCTTCTATTTGAAGGAATTATGTGAGTGCAGACTGGCAGACATTGTTTTGTAGAAGCCCATTAGGTAATGTAACAATGAAGTTTACTAAAAAAGTGGTTAATTTATAAGGTTTTGGGTTCTGCATGATTTATGTCATGCCGGTCTGCACATTGACATTTGAAAATGTAATAAGCAGATTGAGGAATGTTCTGTAGAAATTCTCTGTGTGTTCTCCTTTAAGATCTGATTCTCTGGCACTCGGCCCCAAAACAGACCCTATAGGGTTAACCTTTGTTTACAGTGCTCTATCTCTCCTGTTCCTGATTAGGTGCGCATGCCTTGCGTCCCCCTCCCTCTCCACAGTCCATCGCTGTCAGTATCCACGCTGGACGCAGGTGATGTAATCCTGATGTCCAGACATGCGTGGTTGAGGAGCGATGGATGGTGGGAGGAGGGCAGGAGGGGCTGAATGCATGAGCCGCCTTCTGATCGGCATTGGACAGATTGAAGCACGTGATCTCTTAGCCCGACATAAAAGAGTGATTGGCTGAGCCTGTAGCCACGCCCCCTTGAGGAAGCTAGTGCGAAATGCGCATTGGGGCCAGGGGTCACGTGGTAAGTGGGTCCTAACAGCCTTCCTGACTGGTAATAGCATGTAATACATGATTCAACACCGCAAAATGAGATATTCTTGCTTGATTCAGTGAGGTGACACTAACTGGGGTTTGAGATTTCAGCACAGGGTAACTGTGTACTGGGTACATGAGCACTGATAGTTTGCAGCCTGCATTCATGATTGCACTCGGGGCATAGACTGAGATATGTATATAATGGCGTGCTGTTAAACTCTGACTTGTTGTTTTTTCTCTGCCTGCTATTTGCTACCTCCCGTGGAGAGGGGAAGATAAAGCCCATCTGATTACTAAAAAAGACTGGTGTTAAACTGTTTACTGCAATGTGATTTGATTGATGTTAATGCCACTCAGGATATACACTTGTAAACCTGTAAACCTCCCCAATTGATCGGTTCATCGTTTACTACGGATGGGAAGAAAAACGCCGGACACGAACATGCAACCAGAGAACATACTAATGAAAGATATGAAGTGCGACAAAGAAGGTCCAAGACAAGATACTTGGAAGGGAGGTAAGAAAATTTCTAATACAATCCACAGGGAGAAGATTGGAACGAAACAAAATCGTGTAAACTGCGTGCTAGCAAATGCCAGGAGCCTGACAAACAAGATGGATGAACTGGAAGCAGAAATATCTACAGGTAACTATGACATAGTGGGAATAACCGAGACATGGTTAGATGAAAGCTATGACTGGGCAGTTAACTTACAGGGTTACAGTCTGTTTAGAAGGGATCGAAGAAGTCGGTAAGGGGGTGGAGTCTGTCTATATGTAAAGACGTGTCTAAAGCCTACAATACGGGAGGATGTATGGGAGTGAAATGAGGAGGTTGAGTCCTTATGGGTGGAGATACATGGGGCAAAAACAATAATAAAATTATCATAGGAGTCTGTTATAAACCACCAAATATAGCAGAAGCCACGGAAAGTCTATTAATGAGACAAATAGACGAAGTAGCAAAAAATAACGAGGTGATTATTATGGGGGACTTCAACTACCCCGATATAGACTGGGAAACCGAAAGCTGTAGATCTCAGAAAGGAAACAGGTTTCTGTCAATTATCAAGGACAATTATTTGTCACAACTTGTGCAGGAACCAACTAGAGGGACGGCCCTTTTAGACTTAATATTAACTAACAGGCCAGACAGAATAACTGAGGTGCAGGTTGGGGGGCACCTGGGAAATAGTGACCACAACATTATACAATTCCACATGTGCTTCAGTAGGGTGCCCAGCAAGGGAGTCACAAAAACACTGAACTTCAGTAGGGCAAAGTTTGATCAGCTAAGAGATGCCCTTCACCTTATAGACTGGGATAGTATCTTCAGTAATAGGAGCACGGATAGAAAATGGGAAATTTTCAAAACAGTCCTACATAGTCACTGTAGAAGGTACATACCTTATGGGAATAAAAGGGCTAGGAATAGGAGGAAGCCAATGTGGCTAAATAAGGAGGTCAAGAGGGCAATGAAAAACAAAAAAAGGGCTTTCGGTAAACTTAAACAAGAAGGCAGCGAGGAAGCGCTAATATCTTATAGGGAAAAAAACAAAATCTGTAAGAAACAAATAAGAATAGCAAAAGAGGAGACAGAGAGACTAATTGCCAAGGAAAGTAAAACGAATCCCAAACTGTTCTTTAACTATATAAACAGTAAAAGGATTAAAACTGATGGCGTTGGCCCATTGAAAAATAACCTGCGTAAAATCATAGAGGGCGATGAGGGTAAAGCAAACCTACTCAATAGCTTCTTCTCCACTGTTTTCACAAAAGAAAACAATTTATCGGAGGAAATGCAGAGTGATAAAGTAAACCCTCCACTAAAAATCACCCACCTAACCCAGGAGGAAGTTCAAAAACGCCTAAATAATATCAAAATAGACAAGTCACCAGGCACAGATGACATACACCCCCGGGTACTAAAAGAATTAAGTAATGTGATAGACAGGCCGCTGTATCTTATATTCAAGCACTCTTTATGGACAGGGACTGTCCCACTAGACTGGCGCCAAGCAAATGTGGTACCAATATTCAAAAAGGGGTCTAAAAGTGACCCTGGGAACTATAGACCAGTCAGCTTAACGTCTGTTGTGGGTAAATTGTTTGAAGGATTTCTTAGAGATGCTATTGTAGAATATCTTAATGATAATAACTGTCTAACTCCATATCAACATGGATTCATGAGGGATCGCTCCTGCCAAACAAACCTGATCGCCTTCTATGAGGAGGTGAGCTCACAGCTGGACCGCGGAGAGTCAGTGGATGTTGTATACCTTGACTTCTCCAAAGCGTTTGATACTGTGCCACACAAAAGGTTGGTATATAAAATGAGAATGCTTGGTCTGGGGGATAATGTGTGCTAGTGGGTAAATAGCTGGCTGAGTGATAGAAAGCAGAGGGTGGTTATCAATGGAGTAAGCTCAGGGTGTGTCAGGGTTACTAGCGGGGTGCCTCAAGGGTCTGTCTTGGGCCCTATATTATTTAATATATTTATTAATGATCTAGTGGAAGGGTTGCATAGTAAAATAGCAATATTTGCAGATGATACTAAACTTTGTAAAGTAGTTAATACAGATAGGGCACAGCTACAGGAGGATTTAGATAAATTGGGGAGTTGGGCCAAAAAATGGCAAATGGGGTTCAATGCCGATAAATGTAAGGTCATGCACATGGGAAAGAAAAACAGCAGTCACCCATACATATTAAATGGGAAACCGTTGGGGAAATCTGACATGGAGAAGGACCTGGGCGTCTTGGTTAATAGCAAATTAAATTGGAGTGCCCAGTGTCAGGCAGCAGCTGCGAAGGCAAATAGAGTCATGGCATGCATCAGAAGAGGAATAGGGGCATATGATGAGAACATTGTTCTTCCTCTGTATAAAGCGCTGGTAAGGCCGCACTTAGAATATTGTGCACAGTTCTGGGCTCCGGTGCTCAGGAAAGACATATTGGAGCTAAAGAGGGTACAAAGGAGGGCGACTAAGGTAATAAAGGGAATGGAGGGACTAGAATACCCAGAGAGGTTGTCAAAATTAGGCCTATTTACATTGGAAAAGAGAAGGCTTAGGGGTGACCTCATAAACATGTATAAATACATCAGGGGGCAGTACAGAGATCTCTCCCATGACCTATTTATACCAAGGATGGTGACAAAGACGAGGGGGCACACTATGCGTCTGGAGGAAAGGAGGTTCCTGCACCAGCATAGAAGGGGATTCTTTACGGTCAGAGCCGTGAGACTCTGGAACTCTCTGGGAGAGGAAGTGGTGATGTCCAACTCACTTAATGAGTTCAAGAGAGGCCTAGACGCTTTTCTTGAGAACACTAAAATTACATCTTATGCTTAGTTAATTAATCCAGGGATTTAATCTGACTGCCAGATTGGTGTCGGGAAGTGAATTTTTCCTCAATGATGTAAATTGGCCTATACCGCATGGTATAGGAATAGCGGAATAGCTGCAGTGCACAAGAAATAGGCTGAACTGGATGGACGCTTGTCTTTTTTCGGCCTTATAAACTATGTAACTATGTAACTATGTAACTGTCTGTTAAATAACTGTTGTTTTTTATTGTTTGTCAGCATATATGTAAAATAAATGGATTTATACTTTTTTTTAAAAATTGCTGCATGTGCAATTACTCTGTTCTTCTAAGTAAAAAGAGTAGGGAGAGCTGCAGCTGAGTGAGGGAGAGAATTGGTGGTTGATTTAGTTAGGTATTCAACACCAATATACATCTAAATAAACAGTACTTCTAAGAACTAATTCAGATGCATATCAATCATGGTGATAGCAGAAGTTAGGCAGGCATAATTTGGGGAGAGTGTATACAACAGAATAGGGTCCATTGCACATTCCGTCTGCTGCTCTTACTGATATCCAAAGCCCTAGATATCAAGATATCAGGGCTAATATCCTGATTATTTGATTGAAAAGCAATATAATACACCATTTTTACTGCTCCATTTGCTTTTTAGAAGCATAGAGCCAGATTTGTTTGATTTTAATAGCACTCCTGTATTGTGGAAGCAGAGAAACTTGTCCATCATCTCAGGTGATCCAACATTACTGCGGTAATAATCCTGACATTTTTTGGGAATGTGACAAATATTATACTCCATTTAAAGTCATCTAGATGTGTGTTGTTCAAACTAATTCATACTTGGTCACTGACCAATACCATACTATTAGGCCACTGCCTAAAACCATGGTCATCAGATGTGATCCTATATTACTGCGGTAATAATCCTGACATTTTTGGGAACGTGACAAATATTCTACTCCATTTAAAGTCTGCCAGTTGTGTGTTGTTCAAACTAATTCACACTTGGTCGCTGACCAATGCCATACTATTAGGCCATTGCCTAAAACTGTGGTCATCAGATGTGATCCGATATTACTGCGATAATAATCCTGACATTTTTTGAGAATGTGACAAATATTGTACTCCATTTAAGGTCTGCCAGTTGTGTGTTGTTCAAACTTATTCATGTTTGGTTGCTGACCAATACCATACTATTAGGCCACTGCCTAAAACCATGGTCATCAGACATGATCTTATATTACTGCAGTAATAATACCGACATTTTTTGGTAACGTGACAAATATTATACTCCATTTAAAACGGGCAAGGTGCGTGGCAAGGGACGGGGAAGTGGACTTGATGGTGATGGTGCACACAGAGGCTGAAGCCGTAGGCAAGATGAAATTGTGCATGCTGAGGGAGCACAACAAGCATCCACATCTTGTCGCCCTACCGTTCTGTCCCACTTTGTAGGGGGCCGCGGAACATCACTATTGAAGCCACAGCAGTGTGAAAAGGTTGTTGTTTGGATAGCAGATAATGCTTCCAGTCAGTTTGCCACCATCACCACCCTGTCTTCCACATGGTCCAGTCTCAGTAGCCGTGAGTCTGGACCACATATTCCTCACCCTGAACCTCCTTCCTTCCACCATGCCGAGTGCCCAGAGATAAGTGATCCCACACTTGGACACTCCGAAGAGCTGTTCAATTTTCCATTTATAGATTCGGGCCTCTTGCCCAGCCTGCTTTAAGCAGAGCAAGAGGAGATCATATGTAGCAATGCCCAAATATTTGAGCAGCCATGTTCACACCAAGGCGACTGTGGAAAAGTACAATTACTAGTTGGGCTGAATGCCAGGGTCCAGAAACAGTGTCTGTGGGTGACACCACTGCCTGTTCAGCTGTTGTGCATGCACACCAATCACTTATCCATAGCGCAGGCAAAGATGCCACCTGCCCTGCACCTGTTGTTGCACACTCAAAACCGCAACCATCAGCAACCACGTACACGACCTTGTCCCTGCGCAGCGTTCAGATGTCCCTACCCCAGTCCTTTGAAGGCAAGCGCAAATACGTAGCCAACCACCCACAGGCCACAGCGCTTAGCTGCTACATTTCTAGACTGCTTGCACTTGAAATGTTGCCTTTTAGGCTCGCAGACACGGAATCTTTTTGCAACCTGATGGCGGCGGCCGTCCCTCGGTACTTGGTCCCCAGATGCCAACGATTTCTCTCGGTGTGCCGTCCCCGCATTACACAAGCACGTGTCCCACAACATTTCCACATTTCCACAACCCATGCACTCACCAACACAGTTACTGGGAAGGCCCACCTAACCATGGACATGTGGACAAGTGCTTGTGGCCAGGGACGGTACATCTCACGGATGGCACACTGGGTTAATATTGTGGAAGCCGGGACCCAGTCGGACACTGGGACGGAACATGTCATACCGACGCAGAGGATTAAGAGCCCTGTGTCAATCAGGGTTGCCCCCACATTCTACAGCTCCTGCACCTCCTCCTCTTCAGCTTCCATCTCCGAAATGACCACATCAGTTAGAAGCTGGAAGCACTGCGGCACTGCCTCGGTCAAGCGGCAACAGGCTGTGCTGAAGCTAATGTGCTTAGGTGACAAACCGCACACCACTGCAGAGATGTTGAAAACTGTAACAGAGCAGGCAGATCTGTGGCTGTCACCGCTGAACCTACAGCCAGGCATGGTCATGTGTGACAATGGCTGGAACCTGGTGGCGGCTCTGAGGCTTGGCAACTTCACACACGTACCATGCCTGACCCATATGCTCAACCTTGTGTTTCAGTGGTTTCTCAAAACCTACCCGGATCTTCCTGAGCTGCTTGTGAAAGTATGCCGCATGTGTGCCCATTTCAGAAAGTCACCAACAGCTTCCGCTGCCTTCTCCGTGCTTCAGCAGCATTTGCAGCTTCCAGCTCACCGACTAGTGTGCGATGTCACCATGCGTTGGAACTCAACGTTGCATATGTTGGGAAGGATTTGTGAGCAGCAGAGGACAGTTGTTGAGTACCAGCTTCAACACGCCCGTTGGTATTCAGGTCAGCCTCTGCACATAAGAGCTAATGAGTGGCCATGGATGTCTGACATCTGTTCCGTCGTCCAAAACTTTGAGGACTCCACCAAGATGGTGAGCGGTGATGATACCATAATTAGCATCACCATCTCGCTTCTCTGCATACTGAAATGCTCGTTACTCACATTTAAAGAGGAAGCATTGCAGGCGGAGCACGACGAGATGGAGCAAGGATCTTTACAGGGTTATGCCACCCAGCCCAGCTTCATCTCATCTCAATGCGGATTGGGTGATAATGAGGAGGAGGAGGAACAAGAGCTATTTTCCTGCATTACAGATGGTACTACCCACACAACACTCATACTGTCTGTTCAGTATGGATGGCCTGAGGAGAGGGAGAATGAGGAGAGAAAAAAGGAGGAGAATGAGGAGGAGGAGAGCATGGACAGTTGTCCTCTTGGTCAGGACAGGGAAGACTTGACTGTTGGCAGTATGGCACACATTGCTGACTTTATTTTCTGCTGTCTTTCCCGTGACCCTCGTGCTGTATGGTTTTTAGCCAACACTAATTACTGGTTAGGCACGCTTCTAGACCCACGCTACAAGGAGAACTTTCTATCTCTCCTTCCCGTGGTGGAGAGGTCTAATAAAATGTTGCAGCACCAGAAGGCCCTAGTTGTAGAATTATTTAAAAAATTCCCATCTGAGAACGCTGGCGGCAGAGCTCAAAATTTGTAGGACAATAAAGGAGTTCAGGTGAGGGAGACAGAAATATGATGCACCAGAGGCAGGGGAACACTGTAAAAGGTCTGGGACAGTTTTCTCAGACCCTTCCAGCGCCCAGGCCCTGATGCGCGGCTTACTCTGACAAGAAGTGTAACGTTTTGGAAGATGCTGAAGGAGTACCTTGCCGACCATACCAACATTCTCCGTGATTCCGCTGTGCCTTATAACTATTGGATATCCAAGCTGGACACATGGCATGAACTGGCTCTCTATGCCTTGGAGGTCCTGGCCTGCCCTGCCGCTAGCGTTTTGTCAGAGCGGGGGCATTATAACTGATAGGCGCATCTGCCTGTCAACTGAAAATGCTGACAGGCTGACTCTTATTAAAATGAACAAGGGTTCGATTGGGCCAGACTTCTCAACATCACGGGTTATAGCAGCGGAACATAAATTCAAATCCAGTGTTTTTTGGGAGCTGGTCTATTCCCATGTACCTCTTCACACCCAGACATGCCTGTACGCTTCAGGATTTTGTCCATTTTATGTTGTCCTCTTCCTTCACCTCATCCTCCACCTCCATATCACCAGGGTGACCATGATGGAACACCCACATAATTTTTAAGGGTGTTTATGATGCACGTAGGAAATATTTTTAGAGGCCTACCTCTAACATTCTCTATGTTATATAGTATGTTCATGTAATCCCCTCAGGGGTAAATGTTTTTCAGCACATGCACTTAGTGCGTGGGCATTACCAGTATAGGAGTTACACTTCTTAATAATGGGAACATTTTTTTTTAATGAGGATCTCCTCTATGTCTCTTCAAAGGGGTATTGGAATGCGTCCAAATTTTTGACAACCCTTGCAGTCACTTCATGGTCATTACCACTATAGGAGACCAACTCCTTAATAGTAGGAACATTTTTTTTTATTGAGGCCCTCCTCTACGTTTCTTCAAAGGGTTATTGGAATGCATCCAAATTTTGCCAGCCCTTGCAGTCACTACATGGGCATTACCACTATAGGTGACCCACTCATTATTAATGGGAACAATTTTTTTAATGAGACCCTCCTCTGTGTCTCTTCAAAGGGGTATTGGAGTGCATCCAAATTTTTGGCAGCCCTTGCAGTCACTGCATACGCAATAACAGTATAGGAAACCCACTCCTTAGTAATGATAACAACAAAGAATAGCCGGCTGATGGCCCTCTAATAATAGTGAGGGACGACTGCTGGCCCTCTAACAATAATAAGGGTTGCCTGATGGCCTCGTAAAAATAACCAGATAGGTATACTGCATCCATTGTGAGAATGGTGCACGAGTAAAGGTTCCATCCTATAACATATATGTACCAGAGTACTCGGCACTCAAAATTATGCTCAAAATTGATGCAAAACAAGTCTTTATTATTTCATTATTTAATGAAGCAATCCAAATTGAATGTAACATTTTGGCCTTATACACTCAGTGCCTTCTTGATGCACTATCTGCAACATGATCCCCGTATAGTTATGATTCAAAATAATGCTGACTACTGGGTTGCTACTCTGTTAGATCCACGTTATAAGAGTCAATTTTGCCAGATGCTTCCCACCCTGGAAAGGGACCCGCTTATGTTGGTTGCTTTTAAGCAACCTTAATAGAGGTTTTCGCCAAGATAACAGTGAGGCACACAGTGTGCATCACACCAGCACACATGGTGAACGACTGGAGAAGATGGAGCAGGAGTATCTAGAGTTCAATATCAATACCATCATGGAAGGTTTGGGCCTTTTTACATTTTGGTCTTCAAAAATGGATGAATGGCTTGAGCTCGCCTCTCTCGCCTTGGAGGTTTTATCATGCCCGGCAGCCAGTGTTCTCTCTAAACGTGTCTTCAGCACTGCTGGTAGTGTCTTGACAAATAAGCGCACCGAGTTGTCCCCTGAAAGTGTAGACCGTCTAACTTTCATCAAGATAAACAAGTCATGGATCTCCGAGGACTTTTGCACCCCAGTTGCAGAATGTACAGAGTAGGCGATGCTGTCGTTTTGAGTGTGCTGCATTGATCTCTTGAAACTGCAGTCTGTGATATGGCTTCTGTGCCTGCTCTTGCTGCTGCTGCAGGTTTTAAGCCCTAATTTTGGAAAATGTGGAGAATTCTGATTGTATCTCCATCCATTGGGTTGGCTTTAGTAGGACAGGTTTGGGTCTGCGTTAAACTACTTGTAGTCTGATGACATTGATGGCACTTTGGTGGTGTTAGGTCCTCATTTAGGTCAATGTGAACACTCCTGGTTAGGTTTCCATCTCCTGGGTTGGCTGTACTGGAAGAGGTGTGGGTCTTATTTACACTACTTCTACAGTAGTGAAATTGATGCCACTTTGCTGGCGTCAGCCACTAATTTTTTTAAATGTGGGGAATCCTGATTGGGTCTCCATCTATTGGGTTGGCTGTAGTGGAACCTTCCTGTTCTGCAGTCTAAGTTGTGTAAGGTTGCGTACCAGTCCTTGCTGCACTCTGATACAGACTCGCCTGCTGAACTCCTGATACAGACTCTGCCTGCTGCACTCCTGATACAGGCTCTGCCTGCTGCACTCCTGATACAGACTCTGCCTTTTGCACTTCTGATACATACTCTGCCTGCTGCACTCCTGGTACAGACTCTGCCTGCTGCACTCCTGATACAGACTCTACCTGCTGCACTCCTGATACAGACTCTGCCTGCTGCACTCCTGATACAGACTCTGCCTGCTGCACTCTGATACAGACTCTGCCTGCTGCACTCTGATACAGACTCTGCCTTCTGCACTCTGATACAGACTCTGCCTGCTGCACCATCTATTCTGTCCTACTGGGTCCAGCAGCTACGCATCCATTGGTCTGTCTTGGTCTGAGTGGCACCTAGCGTTCACCAGGAGCCAAGTCTATCCTCACCATCAGAGGCTCTAGTGAACAGTCTGGTGCTTGCTTAGTCACACCCCTCCAGGCTCTCCGGAGTTCGTAGCACAGTGGTTCCACAAACCACGTCCGTGACAGTGCGCTCTCACAGGCAGGGTCCTGGTCCTGTTGTACCAGCCAGTGACCCCTTTTGACATACAGTATAAAGTGCAACTGAATAAATGTCGCTGTCACAGTAATAATAATTATAGTACTTGTACTCTGGGTCTATTGATGGCACCTCCCTGGTGTCTACACCTAATTTGATGTGTTTTGGCAGCTTTTGGTCCCGTTTCTAGGTGTTGTATATGCATTTATTTGGTCCCCCCATTGACTCCTATGGGATTCCGAAATGTTCGACGAACATTCGGCGAATAAATTCAGCGAATATCAATTTGCTCGGCGAACTTTTCTGAACCGAACATTGAAATGTTCGCTCATGCCTACTTTTAATGTCCTCCCACCTCTCCTCCTGCTCCCTCTTTGACAAGTTACAATCTGGCTTCCGACCTTATCATTTAACTGAAACTGCCCTAACTAAAATCACTTAAGATCTTCTAACCGCCAAAGCAAAATTACACTATTGTCCTCCTCCTGGACCTGTCCTCTGCCTTCGACACAGTGGGCCATTCCCTTTTACTACAGATCTTTCATCTCTTGGCATGACAAACTTGGACATTCATCGTCTCCCGCTCACACACCACCTACTCAATTCACCCCCTATCTGTAGGTGTTCCCGAAGGTTCAGTTCTAGGACCCCTGCTCTTCCCCATCTGGACCTTTGGCCTGGGACACCTCAAAGAGTGCCACTGCTTTCAATATCATCTCTATGCTGATGACACACAGATCTACCTCTATGGATCCGATATCACCTCGTTAGTAACCAGAATCCCACAATGTCTGTCCACTATTTCATCCTTCTTCTCTGCTCGATTTCTAAAACTTAACATGGACAAAACAGAATTCATCATCTTTCTCCCATCTCACTCAATCCCCTAACTGACATATCTATCAAAGTCAATGGCTGGTCACTCTTCCCTGTCCTCAAGCTGGCTACCTCTGGGTAACCCTTGACTCTGCTTTCTCCTTCAAACCACGTATCCAAGCCCTTTCCATCTCCTGTCAACTCCAACTCAAAAATATTTCCCAGATCTGTACATTCCTTAACCAAGAATCTGCAAAAACACTAGTGCATTCCCTCATCATCTTCCACCTTGACTACTGCAACCTTCATTCTAACACTCTTACACCCCTCAAATATATCCTAAACTCTGCTGCCCAACTAATCCACCTGTCTCCCCTCTATTCCCCAGCCTTTCCTTGCTGACAATCCCTTCACTGGCTCCCCATTGTCCAGAGACTCCAGTTCCAAACCCTAACTAAGACATGCAAAGCCATCTGCAACCTGTTTCCTCCATACATATGTCACCTAGTCTCCCGGTACTTACCTGCACGCAACCTATGATCCTCACAAGATCTCCTTCTCTACTACTCTCTTATCTCCCCTTCCCACAATCGCAAACAAAATTTCTCCCACGCATACCCGCTACTCTGGAACTCTCTACCCCAACATATCAGACTCTTGCCTACCGTGGAAACCTTCAAAAGAAACTTGAAGACCTACCTCTTCTGACAAGCCTACAACCTACAGTAACCCTCGTTCCACTATACCACTGCATGACCAGCTCTACCCTCACCTACTGTATCCTCACCCATACCTTGTAGAATGTGAGCCCTCGCAGGCAGGGTCCTCTCTCTTCCTGTAAAAGTCTTGTACTGTTTATGATTACTGTACTTGTTTTTTATTATATATACCCCTTTTCACTTGTAAAGTGGCATGGAATAAATGGTGCTATAATAATAAATAATAATAATATTTTCAATTATAAATTTTATTATTGAACAACTACGTTTTTAGATAGCAAAAAATAGGAAAAACATTTTCCCCCCTAATTAAAACTTCCTTGGTGGTGTACAGTGTACAGGTCAATATCACCAATTTTAATGCACTAGGGTAGAATATAAAAATGATAGATCTATTGCTAGTGTTTCTCTGCAGTGTGTATTATACACATATAGAATTACGGAAAAATGAAGAGGGCAAATGAGTATACTGGCATAAATAAGCTTTACTATTAAAAATTATTATATATAAACAGTATCAAAAATATAAAGGCAATGTGTAGACTTGCGGATCAAAAATCCCACCATATCCTTAGCCTCATGGAAAAGTAAGGGACTAGGTACCTAGACAGTACATCACAAATTTGAAGTGAAAAAATAAGCACAAAGGGAAATGACTATAAATAGGCTTTGGTCCCCTAAGGAATTGCGTCCCGGGGGGAACCACGAAGATACATAAACATCACAGGATGGGCTCAGGTCAGTGACTGAGGTATGACACTTCACCTAGAGATACCATCCACAAAAATAAAGATAGAGAGTGAGTAAAAGGAAGGAGATGGGAAAAAGGAGAAGGTGGGAAAGGTGGTACAAGCAAACATTGAAAGTACTAAACAGTCAAATGGGGGTCAGGTCAATTAGGTAAGGAAATGTATCGTTGAATTCATCATATAGTATATCACCAACATGACCAAAATGACTCACCCACGTAGGTATAGAATGTTGCTCGTACAGGGGACAGAGGAGGGCTGGTTTCTCCAATCAGGAACGGGCCTTGATGCGCGTTTCCCGACTGCTTTCTCAAGAGGCATAGATGCAGAGGGCTCAAGGACCTTTTTATGCCTACCCCTAGAAGATCACATGTATTGTCATGTGATCAAGCAATATGGCCGCCACCGGTAATATAGAATTACAGCACACACACTATATACACACTCTCTGCAACAGACTTATATACACAAAACTGGTGCAAGTAGAGTACACTCACACTCAGCTCTGCCATGAACACACACAGCTATGTTACATGCACATTTATATATACACCGCTCTGCTACATGCATGTTGATAAACAAACACAGCTGTGCTGCATGTACATTTATATACACACAGCTCTGCTACATGCACATTTAAATACACAAACAGTTTTGCTTCATGCTCATTTACATGCACACATCTCTGCTACATGCACATTTACATACATACAGCTCTGCTACATGCATATATATAGACACATACGTCTGCTAAATGTTCATTTATAGACACACAGCTCTGTTGCATGTACACTGACAAGCAAAAGGGTAATAATGTTTTGAACTTTTGACTTTCAGGTGTGATATCTCACCATCCACTGCTTCTTGAAAGTGAGACTACCATCATTTTATACACAATCATCTTGGTTATCTCATACAAAGATTTTAATTGCAACTATTTAGCATATGATTAGTTATGCAGATTCTTGTCATGTCACTGCATTGTTACTGTTTTGTTCCCGGTAGTGGAAAAATCTTTTTCTTCCTGTATACTACAAATTACAACCTGTTCTCACATTACCTAATAGCTCAGTGTGTTATTAGGTTGATTCTCAAGCCAAAGGTCAGTGGTTCAAATCAAGGAGCAGCCATGACGAAGATTTGCCAAGAAAAGGGAAGCATCATCATTTTGCTTATCGATAGTGGTCTCTCGGACAAGAAAATTGGCAAACTGCATCATGGTAGATGTACCAACCAGGAGAGATAATCTGCTGGATTAGGTTCTGTCAAATGAACCAGATACAATTTCAGATATAGAAGTCAGGGAGAATTTGGATTGCAGTGACCATAATATGGTAAGTTTCAATTTAATTTTCAATCTAACATTCAAAAGGGGAAATGCAAAAACCTGGAACATTAATGGGGCATGTTTAAGGATATATTGCTAGAATCCTGTAGAAAACTTTTTCCTTTTGGTAATAAAATGTCCAGTAATAAAAAGAAACCATTATGGATAAGTAAGACAAAAACAAAGGGCATTAAAAATATTGAAGGCTGAGAATACAGAAATAGCATTTCAGGAGTATATACCCTCTGGAAACTCTCATGCTCGAGCCTGCCGCTGACCGCGAGTAACCCTACTGACACTCGCTTTTAGAACATTCTCAGAACAAGACTCCTTAGGGTTACTTGCAGTCAGCGGCAGGCAGGAGCGTGCGAGTTTCCGTACCTGCCACTGAACAGGAGTGAACTATGAAGTCTTATTCTGATAACTTTCTCACAACAAGACTCCATAGGATTCGATGGGCATCGTGGGACATTTCACTATTGGATTACCGTCGGAACTTCTTGGATTTACTTTTAATTAATGGATAAACGTAGGAGCGTGAAGGAGTCTTTATTCAGATATAGAATTTTTTCTGTGTGTTTATTGATTTTACTACTATGTTAGTAATGGGGGTTTCTGACTGACACCTCTCCATTACTAACCCATGGGCTTGGTGTCAATCAGCTGCTGATATCAACCCCAAAAACATTTACCCCGATTGCCACTGCACCAGGGCAATTGGGAAGAGCTGAGGCTATGCGCCAGAATTGTCACAGCAAATATGATGCGCACTTCTGGGGCGGCTGCAGACTGATATTTGTAGGTTGGAAATAGCCAAATAACCATCGGCATCCCCAGCCTATTAATATCAGCCCCCAGATGTCTGCTTTCCTTTAGCTGGCTATTAAAAATTGGGGGGAACAAATGCAATTTTTTTCATTTATTTATTGCCTGGGAACTAAGGTTACCACAGTTCACAGCCTCCAGGTGTTCCAGCAGCTGGAAACTCCAGTAACCTTAAACTTCCCTTAAAGGCTACCTTAAAATTTCAGGGCCTCACAGCTGCCAGGAGACCTGGTGGCTGTGAACTTAGGTAACCTTTAAGGTTATTTGAGTTCACAGCCACCGAGTCTCATAGTAGGTTGAGTGCCAGACTGATGAGTGCTGAAGTGCCGATTGCCAGACTTGTGGCTGCTCATTAGTCCGACTGCCCTTATGAAAACCAGCCGCTGTGAACTGAGGTGAGATCAGTAAGGTTACCTTAGTTCACAGCGGTGCTGCCCTCGTGAGAATCGGCCGCTTTGCACCGAGATAACCTTACTGACATTACCTCAGTTTACAGCAGCCTTCTCTTGCGTGAGACCCGGCTACAGCTCCAGTCTATGGAGCTGCGTTCTCTGAATGGAGCTCCAAAGACTGGATGAAGAAGACTGGGATTGTCATGGGACCTCTATATTATGGATTACAGTGGACCCTGTAGATTATTTTTTCATTATAATTTTTTTTAATTAAATGGGGGAAAAAGGGAAATTGTTGGGGAGTTTTATCAAATAAAGATTTTTTTTCTGTGTGTTTTCTTCTCTTTTACTTACTGGGTTAGTAATGGGGTATCTGATAGACGCCTGTCCATTTCTAAGCCATGGGCTTGATGTCAGCAGACATTACACAGCTGACATCAGCTCCACAATCTCATTACCCCCATTACCACCGCACCAGGGCAAACAGGAAGAGCCGAGGCTAAGCGCCAGAATTGATACATCTAATAAATGCACCATTTTTGGGGCTGTTGATGGCTGGTCTTATTAGGCTGGGAAGGCGACAATATCCATGACCCTTCCTAGCCTGTTAATATGAGCCCCCAGCTGTCTGCTTTGCCTTAGCTGGTTATTAAAAAAAATGATTTGGGGTCCCCCCATTTTTAATAACCAGCAAAGGCAAAGTAGACAGCTGGGGGCTGATTTTAATAGGTTGGGAAGGTCCATGGATATTAGCTCCTTTCCATAATAATAAGACCAGCTTATAGCTGTCTTCTTTTCCTTGGCTGTTTATTAAGAATAGGGGAGAGCCCATGTTGTTTTTCTCATTTATTTATTTATTTATTAGTATTTTTCATTTATTTTTTTGCAATAGATAAATAAATGAAAAAAACGGCGTGGGGTTCCCCCTATTTTTAATATGCAACTAAGGGAAAGCAGACAGTTACAGGCTGATATTAATAGTTTGGAAATGCCCATGGTTATTGGGCCATTCCCAACCTACAAATATCAGCCTGCAGCCACGATAGAAGTGGTGCATCATATTAGGTGTAGTGGCAATCTGGGTAATTGTTTTTTGGGTTAGTAAAGGAAAGTTGTCAGTCAGACACCCCTATTACTAACCCAGTAGTAAAAATAAATAAACATACAGAAAAAAAAAACGTATTTGATTAAAGACACTCCCACACTAGCCCTTGTACACCCATTTATTAATAAATTGATCCCACAAAATAATCCACGTCCATCTTCTTCTTTGTCTCCCGAACCTGTGGATAGCAGTAAAGCTACCGGTATGCACAATGCATCGGCTGGTGAATACTCTCATCAGCGTTGCCGGCTCACGCTGATATCAGCAAGAGCAGAAGACACTGATGACAGTAGCAGTCATCAGCCGAAGCCTTACCGGCGGTAACCTTGTCACCGCCCGTCACTGCTGCTTGCTCACATGCTGTCTCTGTGTAACAGCATAAGAACTGTGATACCCAGCATCTGTCACTGTTGGTGACTTCAATAGGGTTACCGCCAGTCAGAGTCACTGTTTCCCGCACTGTCACACAGAGAACAGCATGGGAACCGCTGGATGTTTGGGCCTCCTATTGACTTGAATGGGGTTCAGGTTTGGGATCAAGTTCGGCCAAACCCGATGAGTGTGAACATCCACGGGTCTGCGCATTACTATCAGTTCATTCTTTTTTTGGCCCATTATACCTGAGGAAAATAAACTGCCAAATAATTCTGCAAACCTTGATAAAGGGTGTTGTATCATTAGGCTGTGTAACGGGTCTGGGAGGTGGAACCACAGAGCAACTATACAAAGGGGCAGTCCTAGTAAGGAAGCGGATGACACCCAGGGAAGGTAGGCAGGCAGTCACGGCTAGTGACCTGGACAGTCTCTGGGTAAGAGGGCAGGAGGTCACGGCAAGTGACGGGGACAGTCTCTGGGTAAGAGGGCAGGAGGTCACGGCAAGTGACGGGGACAGTCTCTTGACAGGCGGGTGGTCACGGCAAGTGATGGCTAAGCCTCCAGGAAGGTCAGCAGGCAGGTAGCAGGTGAACGCTCCCAGGTGAGCGGGCGAGAGTCTCTGGACAAGCGGGTGGTGACAGCAAGTGACGGCTGAGCCTCCAGGTAGGCAAGCAGGCAGGTTGCAGGTGGACGCTCCCAGGTGAGTGGGCAAGAGTCTCTGAACAAGCGGGTGGTCACAGCAAGTGACGGCAGAGCCTCCAGGTAGGCTAACAGGCAGGTAACAGGTGGACGCTCCCAGGTGAGTGGGTAAGAGTCTCTGGACGGGCAGGTGGTCACAGCACGTGACGGCAGAGCCTCCAGGTAGGCTAACAGGCAGGTAACAGGTGGACGCTCCCAGGTGAGCGGGTAAGAGTCTCTGGACGGGCAGGTGGTCACAGCACGTGACGGAAGAGCCTCCAGGTAGGCTAGCAGGACGGGAACAGGTGAGCGCTCCCAGGTGAGCGGGCAAGAGACACTGGACGGGCAGGTGGTCACAGCACGTGACAGCAGAGCCTCCAGGTAGGCTAGCAGGCAGGTAGCAGGTGAGCACTCCCAGGTGAGCGGGCAGACGGATCCATAGACAGACTGGCAGGGCTGGTAGGCAGACTGTCGGATCGCAGGAATAACAGCAGATAGACACGAGTCAGGCAGGTATCAGACAGGAAACTGGCAGGTATCTGGCAGGTAACTGGCAGGCAACTGGAAACGGGACCTGAGGGCTGAAGCAGAGTGATGAACTATGCTACAACATTGCTCGGGCACCTCCATTTTGGAGGAGGTGCCTTATATATGGAGAGATCCTCCGGCCATTGGCCGGAGACTCCTTAGGACGGCGCGCGCGGCCCCTTTAAGAGAGGGGGAGCGCACACGCGCGCGCCCTAAGCACAGTGACCGGGGAGGAGCGCGCGCTGCCAGCAGAGCGGGAGGAAGACGCCGGGCACGGAGCGGAGAGGTGAGGAGAACAGCGTCCCTGCCTAGCAGGAGGCAGGGACGCCGACGCTACAGTACCCCCTTCTTTAGGCCCCCCCTTTTTTAGGCCAGACAGAAATTTACCAAGGATGAGAGGGGCATGGATGTTCTCCCGGGGCTCCCACGTTCTCTCCTCAGGACCAAACCCCTTCCAATCTACTAGAAAAAAGGTCTTTCCTCTTACCCTTTTGGTGGCCAGAATGTTCTCTACCTCAAACTCGTTTTCAGCGGAAACCGGAGCAGGAGGCGTACCTGTAGACTTGGAAAAAGAGTTAAGTACCACGGGTTTGAGGAGAGATACATGGAAGGAATTAGGGATCCGCAAGTTGGCCGGGAGTTTCAATTTATAGGCCACCGGGTTGATCTGTTTGATAACCTCCAGTGGACCGATGAACCGAGGCCCTAACTTGTAGGAAGGAACCTTGAGCCGGACATACTTGGATGAGAGCCAGACTTTATCTCCAGGACGGAATTGTGGAGGATCCAGGCGTTTTTTGTCAGCATGTTTTTTCATCCGCTCGGACGACTGAAGGAGTGCGGATCGGGTACTCTCCCAAATGGAGGAAAATTTGCTAATGAGAGATTCCGCAGCCAGATTGTCCACCGAGGTGGAGACGGGAAATGGGATCCGAGGATGCTGACCGAAGACTACAAAAAAACGGGGATTTGGAGGAAGATTCGCTCTCGTGATTATTGTAAGAGAATTCGGCCCAAGGCAGGAGATCCACCCAGTCTGAATGGTGGGCATTAACGAAGTGCCGGAGGCAACTGGTCAGGATCTGATTGATCCGCTCCACTTGACCATTGGACTGTGGGTGGTAAGCGGAGGAGAAGTCCAGGGTGATGTCTAGCAGCTTACATGTGGCTCTCCAGAAGCGTGAGGTGAACTGAACCCCACGATCCGACACGATGTGGAGGGGCAGGCCATGAAGACGGAAGATGTGGCGGATAAAGTCTTTAGCCAGCTCGGGTGCAGACGGGAGGCCTGGCAGGGGAATGAAATGAGCCATTTTGGAAAAGCGGTCAGCGACCACCCAAATGACCGTACAACCGGCAGAGACAGGGAGATCTGTTATGAAGTCCATAGCTATATGCTGCCAGGGGGCAGCAGGTACTGGAAGAGAAAGGAGGCGACCGGCTGGCAGGTGTCTCGGAACCTTGTTTTGGGCGCAGGACACACAGGCTGAAACAAAGTCTATTACGTCCTTGTGCAGGGTAGGCCACCAGTAGTGCTGAGTGATAAGCTGGAGGGTCTTTATCTGACCGGCGTGGACAGCTAGCTTAGACGAGTGACCCCAGTGTAGGATCTTCTCCCGATCAGGTACCGTTACGAACGTCTTACCGGGAGGGAGACGATTTAGACTCACGGGGGCCACCTGCATTACTCTGGCGGGATCGATGATGTGTTTAGGTTCCTCCTCAAGATCAGACACCAGGAAGGATCGGGACAAGGCGTCAGCTTTGATGTTTTTGTCAGCCGGGCGAAAATGAAGAACAAAATCAAAGCGAGCAAAAAACAAGGACCACCGGGCTTGGCGCGGGTTAAGTCTCTGGGCACTCTGGAGGTAAGCCAAGTTCTTGTGGTCCGTGTAAATTATTACCGGGTGAAGAGCCCCCTCGAGCAGGTAACGCCACTCCTCCAATGCCAGCTTAATGGCCAATAACTCTCGGTCTCCTATAGAATAGTTGCGCTCAGAAGAGGAGAAGAGTTTGGAGAAGAAGCCGCAAGTTACCATTCTCCCGGAAGACGATTTTTGGGTAAGTACCGCTCCGGCTCCAGAGGAGGAGGCGTCAACTTCCAGGAAGAATTGCTTGTTGCCGTCCGGGCGATGCAGCACCGGGGCGGAAGAGAAAGCCTGTTTTAAGGAAAGAATGCCTTCCTCTGCTTCGGGCGGCCATTCTCTAGGATTAGTGCCCTTACGGGTGAGCGCAGAGATTGGGGCAGTCCGGGAAGAGAAGTGCGGTATGAAGAGGCGGTAGTAGTTGGCGAAGCCCAGGAACCGCTGAATAGCCTTCAACCACTCTGGTCGAGGCCACTTCTCGATGGCAGACAGTTTCTCAGGATCCATTCGTAGGCCGGTCTGAGAAATTATGTAGCCCAAAAACGGAAGCGAGGTCTGCTCAAAGAGGCACTTCTCATATTTGGCGTAGAGGTGGTTTTGCCTGAGCCTGAGCAGGACCTGACAAACGTCCCTCCGGTGAGTCTGGAGATCCGGAGAGAAGACCAAGATGTCGCCCAGGTACACCACTACGCAGGAGTAGAGAAGGTCCCGGAAGATGTCATTGACCAACTCTTGAAAGATGGCGGGAGCGTTACAGAGACCAAAGGGCATTACCAGATATTCATAGTGGCCGTCCCGGGTGTTGAATGCCGTCTTCCATTCATCCCCCTGTCGGATACGGACCAGGTTATAGGCCCCACGGAGGTCCAGCTTGGTGAAGATTCTAGCCCACCTCAGACAGTCAAATAATTCCGGAATGAGCGGAAGGGGGTATTTATTCTTCACCGTGATCTGGTTAAGGCCTCTATAGTCTATACAGGGAAGGAGAGAGCCGTCCTTCTTTTTAACGAAGAAGAAGCCTGCTCCCGCCGGGGAGGTAGATTTCCGGATAAATCCCTGGGCCAGATTCTCCTCAATATATTCAGACATAGACCGGGTCTCAGCAGCGGACAACGGGTAAATACGCCCACGGGGAGGAGCAGTGCCGGGTAACAGGTCGATTGGGCAGTCGTATGGTCTATGAGGGGTTAATGTCTCTGCCTCCTTTTTATTAAAGACGTCCGCATAAGACCAATAAGGAATCGGAAGTCCAGGTAGATTAGCTGGGGTAGGAGAAGGACGGACAGGATGGACGGGAACTAAACAAGTCTTATGGCAGTCCTGTCCCCAGCGAAGGACTTCTCCGGTCTGCCAATCAAGCACGGGTGCATGTCTCTGAAACCAAGGTAGGCCTAGCAAGAGGGCGTGAGAGAGTCCAGGCAGAACATGAAAGAAGATGCTCTCAGAGTGCAGCATTCCCACCTGCAGAGTAATGAATTCGGTGATGAGTTGGATGGGACGTGGTAAGAGGCCCCCATCCACGGCAGCGACAGATAAGGGTACAGTCAGAGGTTTGGTGGGAATGCGGTATTTTTCTACCAGGGACTGAGAAATGAGATTCCCGGCAGCTTCAGAGTCAAGTTGGGCTAATTCAAAATAACGGTTCTCCCCGCAGATGATAGAGACCGACAGCAGCAGAGATGGAGAGGGTTTATTCTTGTCTAGGACGACCTCTCTGAGCGATCCTAGACACAGACGTTTCCCGACCTCTCCGGGCAGGTACGGATCCGGTGCTCCTTACTGCCACAGTAGAAGCAGATCCCCTCAGTTCGGCGTAACTCTTGACGGGTTTTGACCATCTTGGTCTGGTCGACCTGCATAGGTTCGGGTGAGTGCGCCTGGGGAGTAGCGGGAGAAGAGACGGGTTTCTGAAAGGTAGGGGCTAGACGTGGAAACCTCCTCTCACGGGTGACCTCTTTGGTGCGCTCCTGGAACCGGATGTCAATCCAGGTGGCAAGAGTTATTAAGTCGTCGAGAGTGGTAGCAATGTCCCGACCGGCGAGTTCATCTTTAATACGGCTGGACAGACCCTCCCAAAAGACAGACACCAGGGCGTCATTATCCCAGGCAAGCTCCGAAGCAAGGGTACGGAACCGTATGGCATATTGGCCCACGGTGAGATTTCCTTGATGGAGACGTAGCAAAGATGATGCGGATGAGGTCTTCCGTCCGGGTTCGTCGAAGACTTTCTGGAAAGCCGTGAGAAAGGCTGACAGGTTGGACACCAGGGGGTCTCCTCTCTCCCATAGAAGATTTAGCCAAGCCAGTGCCTCCCCCGTGAGATGGGACATAATAAAGGCTACTTTGGCCCGGTCGGAGATAAACTGGTGGGACAGGAGTTCAAAGTGCAGGGTGCACTGGTTTATGAAGCCCCGGGCTTGAGCGGGATCGCCTCCAAAGCGAGGAGGTGCAGAAAGCCGGGGTCCGGGGCAGGATACCATGGTATTGGTGGGCAGCGGCGCTGCCGGGTTGCGAGTCATGACACTAGCGGTGGTTGCTGGTGGAGCAGTCAGAGTGTCCAGGCGAGAGTTGACATTCCGCAGGTGACTCAGGGTGGACTCCTGTTGGGACCTCTGCCGGGACAGTTCATGACATAGGTCCGAGATCGAGGGAGCTTGGGTGCCACCGGGTTCCATGGCCCGAGCAAACTGTAACGGGTCTGGGAGGTGGAACCACAGAGCAACTATACAAAGGGGCAGTCCTAGTAAGGAAGCGGGTGACACCCAGGGAAGGCAGGCAGGCAGTCACGGCTAGTGACGGGGACAGTCTCTGGGTAAGAGGGTAGGAGGTCACGGCAAGTGACGGGGACAGTCTCTGGGTAAGAGGGCAGGAGGTCACAGCAAGTAACGGGGACAGTCTCTTGACAGGCGAGTGGTCACGGCAAGTGATGGCTAAGCCTTCAGGTAGGCCAGCAGGCAGGTAGCAGGGGAACGCTCCCAGGTGAGCGGGCGAGAGTCTCTGGACAAGCGGGTGGTCACAGCAAGTGACGGCTGAGCCTCCAGGTAGGCAAGCCGGCAGGTAGCAGGTGGACGCTCCCAGGTGAGCGGGCGAGAGTCTCTGGACAAGCGGGTGGTCACAGCAAGTGACGGCAGAGCCTCCAGGTAGGCTAACAGGCAGGTAACAGGTGGACGCTCCCAGGTGAGCGGGTAAGAGTCTCTGGACGGGCAGGTGGTCACAGCACGTGACGGCAAAGCCTCCAGGTAGGCTAGCAGGCAGGTAACAGGTGAGCGCTCCCAGGTGAGCGGGCAAGAGACACTGGACGGGCAGGTGGTCACAGCACGTGACGGCAGAGCCTCCAGGTAGGCTAGCAGGCAGGTAACAGGTGAGCGCTCCCAGGTGAGCGGGCAAGAGACACTGGACGGGCAGGTGGTCACAGCACGTGACGGCAGAGCCTCCAGGTAGGCTAGCAGGCAGGTAGCAGGTGAGTGCTCCCAGGTCAGCGGGCAGACGGATCCATAGACAGACTGGCAGGGCTGGTAGGCAGACTGTCGGACCGCAGAAATAACAGCAGATAGACACGAGTCAGGCAGGTATCAGACAGGAAACTGGCAGGTAGCTGGCAGGTAACTGGCAGGCAACTGGAAACGGGACCTGAGGGCTGAAGCAGAGTGATGAACTATGCTACAACATTGCTCGGGCACCTCCATTTTGGAGGAGGTGTCTTATATATGGAGAGATCCTCCGGCCATTGGCCGGGGACTCCTTAGGACGCCCTAAGCACAGTGACCGGGGAGGAGCGCGCGCTGCCAGCAGAGCGGGAGGAAGACGCCGGGCACGGAGCGGAGAGGTGAGGAGAACAGCGTCCCTGCATAGCAGGAGGCAGGGACGCCGACGCTACAGGCTGCACCACCTTCATTACACAAATACACATCACCTGATCTTCTTCATCCAATGAGCATTCAAGCTGATACAGCTTGAAGTTGGAAAATCTGCATAGAATAATGATATGATTAAAATACTCATTTGCCTAATAATTGTGCACACATTGTATACTGGGTTAAAAAGTTTATAAGCTTTAGTCCCTGATAAGGTCTAACAGCCACTCCACCATATGAAACACGGTACTATTTTTAGCACATGATAATTGTGGGGCTCTATTACAGATTTTAAATTAGCCACGCCTCACTTATGCCAATCCATACATTTGTAGAGTAGACAGCTAAACAAAAGCTCATGCTGCGTTATTTTACATCTAATTATCATGCCTAGTGAAAATAGTTAACATATTTAAAAAATTTGCTAAAAATAATAATTTACCAGAAAGTATTATGAAACCTAATTTCCACAAGTAATAATAGTTTGTATTTATCACCAGAAAAAGCTTTGCATTAAAACATGCTACATTTACTACTCTTTTGAAATTTATATTAACAAGGCAAAACAAGCCTGTTCATCCTTGTGTTCTGTCATATTTTATGGATTGCCTTGCAGCTACTTGTTTGTGCCTCCTGAAATTGTGTTCCTTTATCATCTTGTCATCTAAGTGATTCTAGGGTCAGATTAATGGAATATAAAAATGTCATATCAGTTGTGTCTGATTCTGAGAAGAAAAAAATTGTGGTCATTTCATTTTAGTGAAAGTCTATTGCTTCTGTCTACTTTTTTAGTAGCTTAAATATAGGAGAATCTTAAAAAGACTTAATTTGTTCTAATATAGCTATTTGCGAATGAGAATAGCAAAACAAAAAGTAATCTGTAATTTTAAAATACAGTGAAGTTATTTAACCTCTCAAGATATGCTTCAATGTTATAAGATTGGAACCATAACAGCCATATTAGTCAATGTTTAATTTATTCCTCTTTTTTATTTAAAGAGAAAAGTTATCAACTACTGCAATTAATTCCTCTAGTGATTGGGAATCCAAGTACTTTTAATCAGTAGGGGCCATTGATCATATTAATGGAAAACTTATAAAAAGTAATGATATTATATGTGTTGTGGTAGATCTGCTCACTCGGCTGCACATGGAGCTAGACACTGTCTCTATTTTTTTGGTGGTTTATTTAAAAATGGCATAAACCATGGTAAAGTTCATAAAATAAACATGGCCTTCTGGCATATCAGTAAACAAAAAGAAAAAAGGTGCAGAACAGTCCTTACGTTGGCCAGGGTCTGGACACTCAGTGTTAACAATAACCCATGATCCAGGTGTTAGGAGGGCGGTTGCAGGCAACTTTAATATAATGGAACGCAACCGACCCCGGGGTCCGCGGTGCAGCCTGGTGGACTGCTGCCGAACACTTTCCGGGTGGAAAGGAGAGCAACCAACTTAAATGTAAAACCCTTCCGTGTTTCTGCACACTGGAATGGATATAGCAAATCGCACTATCTCCGTTAACAGCACGGGAGATAGGCGGAGAAAAACTATCTGTAGTTGTTATGAACTGCTACAAGCACTAAGGAAAGAAAGGAAAACTGTCTGTACAATAGGACTAAGCTGATTCCCTATGATGCAGCGGGGTGTTATGCACACGCCCGGGCTAAGCGGCGTGTGCGTGTGATTGGTAGTGATTCCACTGGACCGTGCCGGAGAGTGAATGCCTGGAGGGGCGTGACTAGGTATTCACCCGATCCGACCAGGGTCGCACGACGGCATACGACGCCAGTGCACCAAGGAGGAACCGAGCAGAGGGACCAGGTGCTACTCCAGGACAGACCCCGGACACGGCTGTTGACCCACACAGGGGAATACAGGAACAGGCTGGTAGGCTGGCACACAGACTGGTGGGTATAGGCAGGCACGACTGGTATGCAGGCAGGCGGGTATGCAGGCAGGGGGGTAAAGGCAAGCACAGCTAGAGTGCAGACAGGGAGGCACTAGCAGGTAGGAACACAGGCGGGATAGGACCCAGTACACACCGGGACTAAGGAACAATACAGGCAGAACAGGTAAAGGACAGGAGAGAGTTCAGACTGGAACTGAGTGTACGGAGGAGACCGACACTGCAGAGGGATACAGGAGCGGGTCTGGGAATACGGCCCCCAGAGAGGCGGAACGAACAGGCAAGGAGCGTGTTCAGACAGGACAGACCAGACACAGGAGCGGGTCTAGGAAATCGGCCACTAGAAGGCGGAGCGAACAGGCAAGGAGCGTGTTCAGACAGGACAGACCAGACACAGGAGCGGGTCTAGGAAATCGGCCACTAGAAGGCGAGAGGAACAGGCTAGGAGCGTGTTCAGACAGGACAGACAAGAGAACACAGAAAGGACTCAGTTCAGACACGGGAACTAATACCGAAAAGCAGGAGACATACAGGACTCAGTTCAGACACGGGAGCTGATACCGCAAAGCAGGAGACATACAGGACACAGTTCAGACACGGGAACTGATACAAAAAGCAGGAGACATACAGGACTTAGTTCAGACAGGCCTGGAAATACAGCCTCCAGGAAAGGCAGACAAGGAAACAAAGACGGGACCTGGCACCTTCAGAGTGCAAGCACACACTGAAGGAAAACACTATGCTCAGGCAGGGATAGAAGGGAGCTGCTGAGCTATATACCAAGTGTCAGACAGCAATAGGCTGAGGACGCACAAGGGGTGTGACCCACAGCAGGTACAAAAAGCAGGAAGTGATCGGGCGCCGCCCTTAAGCAGCAGAGACAGACACAAACAGACAGCATGGAGGGAAGCCAGAGAGACACTCTGGACAGGAGATCAAGTGCGCGCTCCTGCACAGTGGGAAATGGACCACTATGCAAGGACGCCGCCAGGTATGTTACAGTACCTCCCCCCTTACGCCCCCTCTTCTTCAGGCCTGCCAGAATCTTCCGCAGGGAATTCGAGGACCAGTCGTTCACTGGGTTGGAGGGGGACAGAGACTTGAGGGTAATCTCTGCTTCGAGGTACATCTTGTCAAGCTCACAGGAAAAAATAGACGGGTTATCAGGTACATAATGAGGAAAAGTCACTGTCTCTTTGTTATCTGGTGGTATCCCGGAGGATTCAGGAAACAACTGGAGGTCCTCCGCCGGGTCAGAAGAGTGCAGAGGCTCAGAGAAAACAACTGCTTCAGAGTACACTAGGTCAGACTCACTGGAGGAAGCAGGCGAGGTATCGGGTACCGAGTATAGGAAAGTCTCTGTCCATTCACCACCAGGTGGCACCCCGAAGGGTTCTGAACACAACTGGAGGTCCTCCGCCTGGTCGGAGGGGTGTAGAGACTCGGGAGTAACCTCTGCTTCGGAGTACACTAGGTCGGACTCACTGGACGAAGCGAGCGAGGTATCAGGTACAGGATATAGGAAAGTCTCTGTCCATTCACCACCAGGTGGCACCCCGAAGGATTCTGAACACAACTGGAGGTCCTCCGCCTGGTCGGAGGGGTGTAGAGACTCAGGAGTAACCTCTGCTTCGGAGTACACTAGGTTGGACTCACTGGACGAAGCGAGCGAGGTATCAGGTACAGAGTATAGGAAAGTCTCTGTCCATTCACCACCAGGTGGCACCCCGAAGGATTCTGAACACAACTGGAGGTCCTCCGCCTGGTCGGAGGGGTGTAGAGACTCAGGAGTAACCTCTGCTTCGGAGTACACTAGGTTGGACTCACTGGACGAAGCGAGCGAGGTATCAGGTACAGAGTATAGGAGAGTCTCTGTCCTTTCGCTACCAGGTAGCACCCCGAAGGGTTCAGGAGACAACTGGAGATCCTCCGCCTGGTCGGAGGGGTGTAGAGACTCGGAGGTAACTACCACTTTGGGGTACCCATTGTCAGGCTCACAGGACGAAGCGGACAAAGTATTGTGTACCGGGTGTAGAGAAGTCTCTCTCCATTTGTCATCGAGTGGTATCCCGGAGGGTTCAGGAGGCAACAGGGGATCCTCCGCCAGGTAGTAGAGGTGCACAGACTCTGAGGTAACCACAGCTTTGGAGCATCCTTGGACATGCACACCGGTTAAAGAGAGAGAAGCATCTGATGCCGGGTGCAGGAAGTTCTCCTGTGTGGAGTCTGGATGGGCAGAAGTCTCTTCAGCCAGGAGAACTGGTGCACTACCCACGCACATTACCCATTGGGGTTTCTCCGGGATACAGGGAGATGAAGCTTCAGTAGGGACTTCAAGGTTGGGGTCAGGAGGTCTCAGGGAGGACAGACCCTGGCGTGACGGCTTGCCTCTACGTCTAGCACGTCTGGACTGCCTCTTGAGGTTGAGAGAAGTATTCCGGAAAGCGTAGTCACCCTGTGAGGATTCTGGGTGGGCAGTAGTCTCATTGGGCTGGAGGACTATTGCGCTACCCACACACATTACCCGTCGGGGCTGCTCCGGGATATTGGGAAGTGAAGCTTCAGCAGGGGCTTCAGAGTTAGGGTCCTCGAAGACCATACGAAAGGCCACCAGGAAGGCCTGCAGGTCAAGGATGACAGGATCCCATGCTTCCCATAGGGGGGGTGACCCATTTCAAGGCATCACCCGCTAGGTAGTCAATCATAAAGGCCACTTTAGCCCAATCGGAAGGAAAATAGAGAGGGTAGGCCTTAAAGTGTAGCATGCATTGCTCCACAAATGCACGACACTGTCTTGGATCCCCATAGTAACGTGGCGGATCCGCAGGAACGAGGGCTGATAGATCCATCTGGACGGGTGCGTAATTCGCCTGGAACTCAGCTAAAGGGAGAAAAAAATTTATTTATTTTATTTTAATGCATGTATTCGCTGGAAAAACTTCTCAAAGAGCGAAGGCCGTGGGGCTCAACGGGAACCATGGCCTGAGCATGCTGTTATGCACACGCCCGGGCTAAGCGGCGTGTGCGTGTGATTGGTAGTGATTCCACTGGACCGTGCCGGAGAGTGAATGCCTGGAGGGGCGTGACTAGGTATTCACCCGATCCGACCAGGGTCGCACGACGGCATACGACGCCAGTGCACCAAGGAGGAACCGAGCAGAGGGACCAGGTGCTACTCCAGGACAGACCCCGGACACGGCTGTTGACCCACACAGGGGAATACAGGAACAGGCTGGTAGGCTGGCACACAGACTGGTGGGTATAGGCAGGCACGACTGGTATGCAGGCAGGCGGGTATGCAGGCAGGGGGGTAAAGGCAAGCACAGCTAGAGTGCAGACAGGGAGGCACTAGCAGGTAGGAACACAGGCGGGATAGGACCCAGTACACACCGGGACTAAGGAACAATACAGGCAGAACAGGTAAAGGACAGGAGAGAGTTCAGACTGGAACTGAGTGTACGGAGGAGACCGACACTGCAGAGGGATACAGGAGCGGGTCTGGGAATACGGCCCCCAGAGAGGCGGAACGAACAGGCAAGGAGCGTGTTCAGACAGGACAGACCAGACACAGGAGCGGGTCTAGGAAATCGGCCACTAGAAGGCGGAGCGAACAGGCAAGGAGCGTGTTCAGACAGGACAGACCAGACACAGGAGCGGGTCTAGGAAATCGGCCACTAGAAGGCGAGAGGAACAGGCTAGGAGCGTGTTCAGACAGGACAGACAAGAGAACACAGAAAGGACTCAGTTCAGACACGGGAACTAATACCGAAAAGCAGGAGACATACAGGACTCAGTTCAGACACGGGAGCTGATACCGCAAAGCAGGAGACATACAGGACACAGTTCAGACACGGGAACTGATACAAAAAGCAGGAGACATACAGGACTTAGTTCAGACAGGCCTGGAAATACAGCCTCCAGGAAAGGCAGACAAGGAAACAAAGACGGGACCTGGCACCTTCAGAGTGCAAGCACACACTGAAGGAAAACACTATGCTCAGGCAGGGATAGAAGGGAGCTGCTGAGCTATATACCAAGTGTCAGACAGCAATAGGCTGAGGACGCACAAGGGGTGTGACCCACAGCAGGTACAAAAAGCAGGAAGTGATCGGGCGCCGCCCTTAAGCAGCAGAGACAGACACAAACAGACAGCATGGAGGGAAGCCAGAGAGACACTCTGGACAGGAGATCAAGTGCGCGCTCCTGCACAGTGGGAAATGGACCACTATGCAAGGACGCCGCCAGGTATGTTACACGGGGGACCTGTTCCTTGTGAACAGACCCGCCTAAGTCCTCGGCTAGTCTGATCACAGACCTATAGATATAAGGGAGGGGTCCCTATAAGAACTAAGGACTGGGATATAGTTGGACACCTACTAGCAGAAATTGTAGCAGAGCAAAGACAAACAAACAAAAAGTACTAGTGGTCCAAAGACCAAGCAAACTACAGAGTTAGGTACAAGGCACCTTGCTAGCTTAAGAGTAAATGTAACACTGAAGTCCAGCAAGGCCAGAAGGGCGGAGCTGGATTATATAGGCAGAAAATCATGTGACCAACAAAATAGAAAAAGAAACCCCTCTTCTATGAGGATCCTCCGGATCCTCCAGGCCCAGGTCTATCAGGAAACCTCCTGTGAAACGCTCTGATAAGTCTAGGAGCAGAGACATCATCTGCCTTTAGCCAGGAGTTATCCTCGGGACCGAAACCTTTCCAAGCGACGAGATACTGCAATCTCCCTCTATGCCATCTAGAATTAAGAATGCGAGAAATTTCATATTCACCGTCTTCCACCACCGGAGGAACAGAGACAGTGGCGTCCCTATCCAAAACCTCAGCTTTTTTCAATAAGGAAACATGAAACACCGGATTAATCTTCCAGGAGGTGGGAACCTCCAACCTAACAGCAGATTGGTTAACTACCTGAAGTACCTTAAACGGCCCTACAAATTTTGGGCCCAATTTCTTAGAAGGAATCCTCAACTGCAGATTCTTAGAGGACAACCAAACCATGTCACCAACCGTAAACAAAACCTCTTGACGTTTCCTGTCAAAGTACCTCTTAGATTTTTCGTTAGCATCTTGAAGGTTACAATGCACATCAGTCCAAACTCTCTCCAAATCACCGGAAAAATTCTCCTCCTCCGGCACAGCCGATACCAATTTGGAGAATGACCCAAACGACGGATGTCTCCCAGTACAACAAAAAAAAGGAGAACACCCAGCAGAAGAGGATGTATGGTTGTTAAGAGCAAATTCAGCAAGTGGCAGAAACTCAGACCACCCCTCTTGATTGTCAGCCACAAAACAACGCAAAAACTGCTCAACATCCTGGTTCTTTCTTTCTGTCTGTCCATTAGACTCAGGATGATATCCAGATGAAAATGACAAATGAACTCCCAACCTGTCACAAAAGGCACGTCAAAAACGAGCCACGAACTGAGGTCTCCTATCGGAAACAATGTCGGTAGGAACGCCATGGAGTCTGACAATTTACTTAACAAAAGCCTTAGCGAGTGTCTTAGCGCAGGGCAGTTTGATGAAAGGAACCAAGTGACACATCTTGCTAAAACGGTCCACGACCACCCAGATGACAGTGAAACCCTCAGAGGCAGGAAGGTCAGTAATAAAATCCATAGCAAGATGCATCCAAGGTGCACTGGGAACCCCGCAGCAGGAGCTGTGAAGACTTAGATCTAGCACACACAGTACATTGACGCACCCACTTAATGACTTCCTTCTGCCACCCAGGCCACCAAAAACTGCGACTTACAAGTCTCTTAGTCTCAGAATTTCCTGGATGACCTGCCAACCGAGACTCATGACACTCCACAAACAAATCTCTCCTAAAGTTCCTAGGCACAAACAACCTCCCACGGGGAGTGTAAGATGGGGCATCCTCCTGGGCTTTCAGAATCCCATCTTCCAAAACGGAGTCCAATGCTGCTATCACAACACCTTCCTGTAAAATGCTCTCCTCCTCCTAGGTACCAACCATGGGAGAAAAGCTGCGAGATAAAGCATCAGCTTTTACATTCTTGGTACCCGGGATGTAAGTAACAGAAAAATTAAACCGCGAAAAAAAAAGTGCCCACCTAGCCTGCCGGGCATTCAAGCGCTTGGCAGCATCAAGATAGATCAGATTCTTATGATCAGTGAAAACCTGAAAGGGAAATTTAGCACCTTCCAAGAGATGATGCCAATGTTCAAATGTGAGTTTAATAGCCAGCAATTCCCAATTACCAACATCGTAATTAAGTTCGGTCTCAGAAAATTTTTTTGAAAAAAAAGCACAGGGATGTACTCCATCCTTGTTTTCCTGAGACAAAACAGCCCCGACCCCCACCGAAGAAGCATCAACCTCGACCAAAAAAGGCTTGGTCTCATCAGGCTGCATAAGGATGGGGGCAGAACTGAACCTCTCCTTGAAATACACAAAAGCTTCAATGGCCTCCGTAGTCCACTGAACCGTATTCGCACCTTTCCTGGTGACATTGGTCAGCGGCTTAACAATTATAGAAAAATTCTTAATGAATTTTCTGTAATAATTGGCAAAACCCAAAAATCTCTGTATCGATTTCAAACCAATAGGCCTAGGCCATTCCTGCACCGCCTGAACCTTCACCGGGTCCATCTCAAAGCCCTCGCTGGAGATAATGTAGCCCAAAAAACTAATTCTCTGCACAGCGAACTCACATTTCTCCAGCTTAGCAAAAAGCGAATTGTCACTTAACAACTGCAATACCTCACGTATGCTCTGCTTATGAGACTCCAGATCCGGTGAATAAATCAAAATGTCATCCAAATACACCACCACATTCTTACCAATCAACGGTCTTAAGATGTCATTAATAAGGTTCTGAAAAAACGCTGGTGCATTGGTAAGACCAAAAGGCATAACCAGATTCTCAAAATGACCCACCGGAATGTTAAAAACAGTTTCCATTCATCACCTTCCTTCATACGTAACAAATTGTATGCCCCCCGGAGATCAATTTTAGAGAACCACTTGGCCCCCACTAACTGGTTGAACAAGTCAGGAATCAATGGCAGTGGGTAGGAATTGCGTACGGTAATTTTATTAATTTCGCGAAAGTCCAGACATGGACGTAAACCGCCATCCTTTTTTTTTTACAAAAAAAATCCAACAGCCACAGGAGACTTAGAAGGTCTAATGTGACCGGCGGCCAAGCTTGTCTGTATGTATTCCTCCAAGGCCTTTCTCTCAGGGATAGTCAGATTAAATAAGTGACTCTTGGGAAGAGTAGCTCCAGGAATAGAGATGAGCGTTGTTCTACTCGAACTGTTTGCCAATCTCAAATTCAAGCTGTTTTGGGCGGTGTTCGAGCCGTTCGGCGAACACGAACGATTTGAGAAAAATTCGGCTGTTTGAGGTTATGTTCGATAACTGTTCGTGCACCAAAATCATAACTGGATTTTTTCTCAGTAATGATGAAAATTAATGTTAATACGCAGTTTGAGTGTACAGCGGGGTGGGGGGAGGGGCAGGGGATGGATCTCTACAGGAATAATGAAGATCTCCATTTTTTTTTCTCTTTCTCGCATTTACAGTGGGGAGGTGCAATCTGTCAGCCTATCAGCAGCGCACACACGGAGCGAAGTGCTTTTTTCACACAAGCAAGGGCATGTGTCATTGGCAGTGTATGTCACATGTCCTTGCCCTATAAGACCAAGCCATTTTCCCCGTCGCCACCATTTTCTCACTGCTGCAGCTGCGTGTTAGACGGCACCGCTGTTGCTGTGTGCGCTATACCTTGTTAATTTCAAGCCAATTTTCGCACAAATCTACAGATAGCTTGGGAGTAGGGAATAGTTGTGATTGCAGTCCTTTTAAGGACTAGGTTACAGCATTTCCTACGACTTTTATCAGGCAGGTCTGTGCTCTTAAATAGATAGATTGTGGGAGTAAAGACTAATTGTAATTGCAGTCCTTTTCAGGACTAGGTTACATCAGTTCCTATCAGTTTTTGCCAGGCAGGTCTGTGCCAGTGCTGTGCAAGTTTTTTTCACAGCATTTGGCTGAATCTAGCAAAGCTAATCCTTTTTGGCCTATTGCAGAGTGTGTTAGTCAGTGGAGTAGCCTATCTGTGTTGCAAGATATACCACCTGTGTATAGAATACCAATTTTTTTACTGCACCTAGTGAAGTAAAATCTTTTGGGCATAGCATCATTCTATTAGTCCATCTATACTGACCTCCATCAGGTTGCAAATTGAATATAATTTTTTTCTGCATCTAGCTCTGAAAAAATATTTGGGCTTCTAGCAGTGTGTGGAACTTGTTCTATTAGTCCATCTATACTGACCTCCATCAGGTTGCAAACTGAATATAATTTTTTTCTGCATCTAGCTCTGAAAAAATATTTGGCCTTCTAGCAGTGTGTGGGACTTGTTCTATTAATCCATCTATACAGACCTCCATCAGGTTGCAAACTGAATATAATTTTTTTCTGCATCTTCCTCTGAAAAAAATATTTGGGCTTCTAGCTGTGTGTGGGACTTTCTCTATTAGTCCATCTATACTGACCTCCATCAGGTTGCAAATTAAAAATAATTTTTTGTCTGCATCTAGCTCTGAAAAAATATTTGGCCTTCTAGCAGTGTGTGGGACTTTCTCTATTAGTCCATCTATACTGACCTCCATCAGGTTGCAAACTGAATATATTTTTTTTCTGCATCTACCTCTGAAAAACTATTGGGCTTCTAGTTGTGTGTGGGACTTGTTCTATTAATCCATCTATACAGACCTCCATCAGGTTGCAAACTGAATATAATTTTTTTCTGCATCTACCTCTGAAAAAATATTTGGGCTTCTAGCTGTGTGTGGGACTTGTTCTATTAGTCCATCTATACTGACCTCCATCAGGTTGCAAACTGAAAATAATTTTTTGTCTGCATCTAGCTCTGAAAAAATATTTGGCCTTCTACCAGTGTGTGGGACTTTCTCTATTAGTCCATCTATACTGACCTCCATCAGGTTGCAAATTAAAAATAATTTTTATCTGCATCCAGCTCTGAAAAAATATTTGGCCTTCTAGCAGTGTGTGGGACTTTCTCTATTAGTCCATCTATACTGACCTCCATCAGGTTGCAAATTAAAAATAATTTTTATCTGCATCCAGCTCTGAAAAAATATTTGGCATTCTAGCAGTGTGTGTGACTTTCTCTATTAGTCCATCTATACTGACTTCCATCAGGTTGCAAATTCAAAATAATTTTTTGTCTGCATCTAGCTCTGAAAAAATATTTGGCCTTCTAGCAGTGTGTGGGACTTTCTCTATTACTCCATCTATACTGACCTCCATCAGGTTGCAAATTAAAAATAATTTTTATCTGCATCCAGCTCTGAAAAATATTTGGCATTCTAGCAGTGTGTGGGACTTTCTCTATTAGTCCATCTATACTGACTTCCATCAGGTTGCAAATTCAAAATAATTTTTTGTCTGCATCTAGCTCTGAAAAAATATTTGGCCTTCTAGCAGTGTGTGGGACTTTCTCTATTACTCCATCTATACTGACCTCCATCAGGTTGCAAATTAAAAATAATTTTTATCTGCATCTAGCTCTGAAAAAATATTTGGCCTTCTAGCTGTGTGTGGGACTTGGTCTATTAGTCCATCTATACTGACCTCCATCAGGTTGCAAATGAAAAATAATTTTCATCTGCATCTAGCTCTGAAAAAATATTTGGCCTTCTAGCAGTGTGTGGGACTCATTGTATTAGTCCATCTATACCAAGCTCCACCAGCTTTTAAATTAATAATAATTTTTAGCTGCATCTAGCCCTGAAAATAATTTTTCTTCCCAATAGTGGTAGCAATAGAAATATGGGGCGCGCGCCTGGCTTACAAAAATATACGCTTCATAACAAAAAACACCAGCCTAGCGCACTGCATTAATAAGATGGCATCATCGTCTCCCCCAGTGCTAGGCCTACTACCCAGGCTAGCATTCCTGTGCCTAAAACACAATGTATGGGTCCGCGCTAGCCACTATGCTGAGGGGTCTAAAGCTGCTGCTAACGCTTTATAACAATTCAATTGGCAGATTTTCACAGAGCTCTTCCACAATGCCCACCCATCGGGCAACAGTTGCCCACCTTCCCTATGGGATCTAGTGGCGAATAGTTGATGCCATTATTCAGAGCGTCAGTTGCCCCGTCGACATGGCAAGCATACGGTAAGGCATGGGAAGAGTGGACACGACTAGTAGCAGGCAGACGGGTTGACCAATGTGAACAAGCCAGATCACAAGTCACCATAGAATTTCTCCACCAGCTAATTATGAGGGGCATATCAGGGGCGTCAGCGCAGCGGTGTCTGACCGGAGTAGCATTTCACTTCCAACTACTGAATTGGGGAGATGTGACAAAGGTTCATCATCAGACAATCCAAAAAAGGGTGGAAAAGGGGTCAGCCAAGTCAGGAGTGTAGACGTCCCGTCCCGTGTCACTAAAACTGATTTCTCACATCATATCCCTAACACCATTAACATGACACTCACAATTTGAAGCAACACTACTGTCTACTGCCTTTGTGATCGCCTTCTTCGGGGCGCTATGCATAAGCGAATTAGTCCCTCAATCCAAAATTACCACCAGTGGAGGCTTATTACTAGAGATGAGCGGTGTTCGACTAGAACTGTTCGCCAATCTCAAATTCGAGCTGTTTTGGGCGGTGTTCGAGTTGTTCGACGAACCCGAACGATTTGCAAAAAATTCGGCTGTTCGAGGTTATGTTCGATAACTGTTCGTGCACCAAAAGCGTGTCCTGCATGTCTGGCGCTATTTAGAGCACCAATCATGCAGGGATTGTCTGCCACTCACTGTAATGCCACAGCCATGGTAGTTGTGGCATTAGAGTGATTGCCCAAATCGATGGGAACTGTGCTCACAGTGAAACATGAAAAGCCGGCAATTCAGCAGCGGCGTACACAGGTACCGTATAATGCCAGCTGACATCAAGCCCAGGTTAGTAATGGAGAGGCGTCTATAAGACACCCCCATTACTAACCCCATAGTCAAAGTTAAAAAAAACACAAACACCCAGAATAAAGTCCTTTAATTGAAATAAAGACACAATTCTTTATTGTTCTAAATTAAACCAAACTTACCGTCACGCCCATTCCAGCTGAAGCCAACGATCCCCTGCAATGAAAGAAAAATAATAAAGCAACATCATCCTTACCTTTCCATCGTTCCCACGACAGCTTCAGCTCTGCTACATCGAGATGACAGGCTGGACCGCAGCAGAACGCTGCCATCCAGCCTGTCATCCCGCGGACACTGAGAAGCGCAGGCATGCTTGCGCTCCTCAGCGTCTCTCTGTGACGGCATCCAGATGAGCCGAGGTCATGTCCAATGAACTCGGCTCACCTCATGCACGTCACTGACAGCGTGGGAAAATTCTCACGCTGAAGCGCTGAGTGCAGGAGAATTCTCCCACGCTGTCAGTGACGTGCATAAGGTGAGCTCATGTCCAATGAACTCAGCTCACCTCATGCACGTCACTGACAGCGTGGGAAAATTCTCCTGCACTCAGCGCTTCAGCGTGAGAATTCTCCCACGCTGAAGCGCTGAGTGCAGGAGAATTTTCCCACGCTGTCAGTGACGTGCATGAGGTGAGCCGAGTTCATTGGCATTAACTCGGCTCATCTGGATGCCCTCACAGAGAGACACTGTGGAGCGCAAGCATGCCTGCGCTTCTCAGTGTCTGCGGGATGACAGGCTGGATGGCAGCGTTCTGCAGGTCCAGCCTGTCATCTCGATGTAGCAGAGCTGGAGCCGTCCTGGGAACCATGGAAAGGTAAGGATGATGTTGCTTTATTATTTTTCTTTTATTTCAGGAGATCGTTGGCTTCAGCTGGAATGGGCGTGACGGTAAGTATGGTTTAATTTAGAACAATAAAGAATTGTGTGTTTATTTCAATTAAAGGACTTTATTCTGGGTGTTGTGTTTTTTTTAAATACTTTACTAGAAATTCATGGCGGTCATGTCTAATATTGGCGTGACCCCATGAATTTCGGGCTTAGGGCCAGCTGATAATGCCAAGCTGGCCCTAACCCCTTTATTACCCAGTGAGCCACCACATCAGGGCCCTGGATGAGTTGGGTACAGCGCCAGAAGATGGCGCTTCTATGAACGCGCCATTTTCCGGGGTGGCTGCGGAGTGCAATTTGCAGCGGGGGTGGCCCAGAAAGCTTGGGCCTCCCTGTGCTTCGGATTCCAGCCCCCAGCTGCCTAGTTGTACCTGGCTGGACTCAAAAACAGGGCGAAGCCCCACGTCAATTTTCTTTAAATTATTTCATGAAATAATTAAGAAAAAAAGGGCTTCCCTATATTGTTGTGTCCGGCCAGGTACAAATAGGCAGCTGGTAGTTGGGGGCAGCCCGTTTCTGCCTGCTGCACCTGACTGGACACAAATATAGTGCGAAGCCCCACGTCAATTTTTTTTAAATTATTTCATGAATTTCTTGAAATAATTTAAAAAAATTGAAGTGGGGCTTCGCACTATATTTGTGTCCAGCCAGGTACAGCAGGCAGGAACGGGCTGCCCCCAACCACCAGCTGCCTGTTTGTACCTGGCCGGACACAACAATATAGGGAAGGCCTTTTTTTCTTAATTATTTCATGAATTTCATGAAATAATAAAAAAAAATTGAAGTGGGGCTTCGCACTATATTTGTGTCCAGCCAGGTACAGCAGGCAGGAACGGGCTGCCCCCAACCACCAGCTGCCTATTTGTACCTGGCCTGACACAACAATATAGGGAAGGCTTTTCTTTCTTAATTATTTCATGAATTTCATGAAATAATAAAAAAAAATTGAAGTGGGGCTTCGCACTATATTTGTGTCCAGCCTGGTACAGCAGGCAGGAACGGGCTGCCCCCAACCACCAGCTGCCTATTTGTACCTGGCCGGACACAACAATATAGGGAAGGCCTTTTTTTCTTAATTATTTCATGAATTTCATGAAATAATTAAAAAAAAAATACGTGGGGCTTCGCCCTATTTTTGTGTCCAACCAGGTACAACTAGGCAGCTGGGGGCTGGAATCTGCAGCGCAGGGAGGCCCAAGCTTTCTGCCCCCCCCCCCCCCCCCGCTGCAAACTGCAGTCCGCAGCCACCCCGGAAAATGGTGCGTTCATAGAAGCGCCATCTTCTGGCGCTGTACCCAACTCATCCAGGGCCCTGGTGCGGTGGCTCACTGGGTAATAAAGGGGTTAGGCCAGCTTGGTATTATCAGCTGGCCCTAAGCCCAAAATTCATGGGGTCACGCCAGTATTAGACATGACCGCCATGAATTTCTAGCAAAGTATTTAAAAAAAACACAACACCCAGAATAAAGTCCTTTAATTGAAATAAACACACAATTCTTTATTGTTCTAAATTAAACCATACTTACCATCACACCCATTCCAGCTGAAGCCAACGATCTCCTGCAATAAAAGAAAAATAATAAACCAACATCATCCTTACCTTTCCATGGTTCCCAGGACAGCTTCATCTCTGCTACATCGAGATGACAGGCTGGACCTGCAGAACGCTGCCATCCAGCCTGTCATCCCGCAGACACTGAGAAGCGCAGGCATGCTTGCGCTCCTCAGTGTCTCGCTGTGACGGCATAAAGATGAGCCGAGGTCATGTCCAATGAACTCAGCTCACCTCATTCACGTCACTGACAGCGTGGGAAAATTCTCACGCTGAAGTGCTGAGTGCAGGAGAATTCTCCCACGCTGTAAGTGACGTGCATGAGGTGAGCAGAGATCATTGGACATGAACTCACCTCATGCACGTCACTGACAGCGTGGGAGAATTCTCCTGCACTCAGCACTTCAGCGTGAGAATTTTCCCACGCTGTCAGTGACGTGCATGAGGTGAGTTCATGTCCAATGATCTCTGCTCACCTCATGCACGTCACTGACAGCGTGGGAGAATTCTCCTGCACTCAGCACTTCAGCGTGAGAATTCTCCCACGCTGAAGCACTGAGTGCAGGAGAATTTTCCCACGCTGTCAGTGACGTGCATGAGGTGCGCCGAGTTCATTGGACATGACCTCGGCTCATCTGGATGCCGTCACAGCGAGACACTGAGGAGCGCAAGCATGCCTGCGCTTCTCAGTGTCCGCGGGATGACAGGCTGGATGGCAGCTTTCTCCTGCGGTCCAGCCTGTCATCTCGATGTAGCAGAGCTGAAGCTGTCCTGGGAACCATCGAAAGGTAAGGATGATGTTGGTTTATTATTTTATTTTTATTACAGGAGATCGTTGGCTTCAGCTGGAATGGGCGTGACGGTAAGTATGGTTTAATTTAGAACAATAAAGAATTGTGTGTTTATTTCAATTAAAGGACTTTATTCTGGGTGTTTGTGTTTTTTTTAACTTTGACTATGGGGTTAGTAATGGGGGTGTCTTATAGATGCCTCTCCATTACTAACCTGGGCTTGATGTCAGCTGGCATTATAAGCTGACATCAACCCCAACCCTATTACCCCACTGCCACCGCTACTGGGCAGTGGGAAGAGCGAGGCTAAGTGCCAGAATTGGCGCATCCTATGGATGCGCCATTTCTTGGGCGGCTGACGGCTGGTGTTTCTAGCCTGGGAGGGGGCCAATATTCATGGCACCCTTCCTGAGCTATTAATATCAGCCCCCAGCTGTCTGCCTAGCCTTTGCTAGCTAATAACATAGGGGGGACCCCACGTCATTTTTTTTGGGGGGGTCCCCAATTTTAATAGCTAGTAAAGGCTAGGTATTCAGCTGGGGGCTGATATTAGTAGCCTGGGAAGCTCCGTGAGTATTACCCCCTTCCCAGGCTTCAAACATCTGCCCCAGCCGTCTGCTTAACCTCCGCTAGAGACTAAAATTACGGGGAACCCCACGCCAATTTTTATTTTAATAAATCCTTTATTTTAACACTAAATGACAAGTACAGTAACCAACACTGTCGCTGTACTTATTATAAATGTGACTGACATGTTTCTATCTATCTAATCTATGTGTGAAGCTCTATTCCTTCCATTCTAAATTGTCGGGTACCGCTGTTGAATTGCCGGCCGGCTTTTTTAAAGAGACAGTGCATGAAAACACTATTATTTTTTTTAATAAATCCTTTACACTAAATGGCAAGTACAGTAACCAACACTGTCACTGTACTTCTTATATGTGTGACTGACATGTTTCTATCTATCTAATCTATGTGTGATGCTCTATTCCTTCTTGTCTAAATTGTCGGGTATCGGTGTATGCCGCTGCTGAATTTGCCAGCCGGCTTTTTTAAAGAGAGTGTCTTCTGAGCAGTTTGTCAGCTTTGGACACCTTTGCAGGTGTTTTCTATGTGTTTCTATGTGTTTTTGTTTGCCTGCCATTGGTTTTAACGGTGTTCGATGGTGTTCTACGAACAGTTCGACGAACAGTTCCTCGAACATCCCGGTGTTCGACGAACCGAACCGAACCCGAATACTATGGGGGTGGCTCAACACTACTTATTACACCAGGACGTAGTCATAGCCAATAATGCAATACGTCTACGCATACACAAATCGAAAACGGTTCCAGCGGGCAGGGGCACTTGGGTACTTCTTCAACCCACAAATGGTACACTGAGTTGGGTAACAATAGTAAAAACATATCTAACCATCAGATCACAAAGTAATTTCTTCCTATCACACATTGATGGAATGCCATTATCAAGATACCAGTTCCAAGCTATATTTAATAAATGCATAACATCGGCAGGGAACCACCCCAAAGATTACGGGACACACTCATTCCGCATAGGCGCGGCCACGGAAGCAGCAAGAGCAGGACTGTCAGAAACGGAAGTTCAGAGGATAGGGAGATGGCGATCCACGTGTTTGGCAAGATACATAAGACCGGACTTGTTATCCTAACGTGGTTTGTTTCTTTTACAGGTGACGCTAAGCCAACAGTGTGGGTGATAGGCCACTCGTATATGTATTGGGCAGAAAAAAGGGCGAAAGTCTGCCCAGGCGGGAGGAAATTAGAGTTTCATAACACATATTTCAACTAGAGAGGTATTAGAGGCCTGCTATGGCCACAGGTACTAATGGAGGTAATCAAGGTAGGGAGAGAGGCAAGATGTCCAGTCATCTTAGTTATACAGGCCGGGGGAAACAACCTAGGTCATCATAACAGCGCATAACTAATGGCAATAATGAAACTAGACACTGAGCGCTTCAGAGAATTTTTCACAAAACTAGCGATAGTATGGTCAGAGATTGTGCCGATAGCGGTATGGCAAGGTGCGCGAGACATCACGGCCATCGAACGGACAAGGCGGGTAATAAATATTCGGATGGCAAAATTTAGAAGAGACAGAGGCGGTGTAGTGGTACGACACCGACAACTGGAAGGAGATAAAGCAGGCCTCATACGGCCCGACGTTGTTCACTTAATGAATATTGAACTGGACATATTCCTGTCAGGACTCCAGGACGGAGTGGAACAAGCGCTAAGAGTGATGGGTGGGGGTCAGAGTCCTGCATACGAGTACGCAGGATCCTCCGTGGCCTGGAAATAGAAAGGACATGTTGGAGAGTTACACTTGTTGGCCAACTTGCCGGAGTGGAGACCCAGGGCATGCTGCAACAAGCTGAATTATTTTAGAAATAAAATGCCTTTCTAATGGAATGAGTATAAAGAGTTAATAAAGCTGTGACCGATCCTCACCCATCCAGTTGTAAGAGTTACATTATTGTATTGTCAAGGAATGGGGGGCGGTAGGGGGGCTGAGCGTCTGGGTTTGGTTGCGGGTCCCCACAGTCTGCCTAGGCTAGATGCATTTAAAAATTCTTATTAGATACACAGGCGGTGCAGCTTGCTTCGCAGCTGGGCTACTATGCCCAAAGTATTGCCTAGGCTAGATGCAGTTAAAAATTCTACGCTGACTAGCAGACACTGAAGATTTGGAGCAAACCTCTGAGCTCTTCAGACTCAACCATCTGTGTTACCCCAAGCCATAGTGTATCTAGTTTCTTACAGTTAAAAAGGGGGGGGAGCGACCCAACCCACCTGGAATTGACGATGCCAACGTCACGTAAGACACAGCAAGGGGACTCCAAAAAGAGTCTCCATTTTTTCCCAAAATTGTGGCACAGACACCACTTAACCCTAGAACGCATACCTGGGGCCTCGCAGGCCCGCCCTGTTAATTGTTTTCTATTTTCTGCCAGATTACTTTAGTTAGAATTTTGAAACTCTAGGTATTCTTCATGTATATAGTTGTTTGTCATTTGAGTTTGAGTTATTCCTTTTTATTTGCACACGAGCCTAAAAGGCCCCAGGTATATGAAAGTGTAGATTTTTATGGTCATGCGTTCTAGGGTTAAGTGGCATCAATTGCCCCACAGTTGCTTAAAACGGTTGGTGAGGTGATTTTACCAAATCCTCAAGGTTTTAGTCTCCCAAGGATAACACAGGGGTAGAAAAGTCCTTGCGAATCCATGATTTGTTCATCTTTATGAACGTGAGTCTGTCTACATTCTCAGTGGACAGACGCGTGCGCTTATCTGTCAGCACACCACCAGCAGCGCTGAACACACGTTCAGAGAGAACACTGGCTGCAGGGCATGACAAGATCTCCAAGGCGTGAGTGGCGAGCTCCGGCCAGATTGGAATACCAAAATGAGCAAGGGTCCAGTGACACAGTCATGGCTTCGATGTTCACTTGGAGATACTCCTGCACCATCCTCTCTAGGCGTTGACTATGTGTCAGACTTCTTGTCTCCTGTGGCCTTGCAAAGGATGGTCTAAAAAAGTGGTGAAACGATTCCACAAAATTGCTGTTACCAGCAGATACTGTGTTACTGTTACGGTTTGAGTGATGAAGACTCGACAGTCCCACGGTTGGCAAGTTAGAACTGTGAGATTCACTACGTGCACCACTGGTGTTTTGTGGAAAAGCACATGTAAGATTCTGCAACAGCGTCTGCAGATACTCCTGCATGCGTCAATCCCTTTTTATGGCAGGAATTATTTCGGCAAATTTACTTTTGTACCGGGGATCTAAGAGTGTGGCAACCCAGTAGTCGGGATTACTTCGAATTCTGACAATCTGAGGGTCATGTTGCAGGTAGTGCAGCAAGAAGGCACTCATGAGTCTTGCGCATCCAGGAGGACCAAGTCCTTGTTGTGTTGGTAGCGAGGTAAGAATCATGCTTCCTTCCTCTGCCCTCTCCCCTCAACCTCGCACAACAGAAATGTGATCAAGGTCCCCCTCATCTGATGAGTCTTCCATACCCATCGCCAGTTCGTCCTCCACTTCTTCCTCGGCTCCTGCACCTTCCTCAACAGTTTGGCTGCTACCATGCGCCCTGGTTAATCCCTCTCCCCCACCCTCCCATGCCTGCCGCCTTGGTGCTGCCAACCGTCTGGACCTTAGAGATGTTATCCCTTCCGCATACGACTCCTCCTCTACTTCCTCCACCTCCTCTTGTCCCACCACCTGACTCTGAATTCTGTTTAGTGTGTGCTCCAGCATGTAAATCACCGGAATAGTCATGCTGATAATGGCATCGTCGTCAGCACTAAACATCTTTGTCGCCATTTCAAAACTGTGCAGAAGGGTGTGTGGCGCCCCTGAGGGTTCAGTCGCCACAGAGTTACTGCATCTCACCCAGAGGTGTGGTATCTCACCCTCAGGTAAGGAAGGCATATGGCTCGGGACCCTAACACCTGCATCCAACACATACCCGCAGTGGGGGTAGGGCAAGATTGCTCCTAAGGGAGAGCACAGTCCCAGGTCCCTAGCTGGTGGAAGGGTCCTATGTAGTGGGTGCTTAGGGGAGCAGCTTAGCGGAGCACATGACAGGGAGAGTATAAATAGGAAGATATCTTAGAAAGAGCAAGCCAGTCAGAGGAGAAAAAGTGACAGGAGCAGAGGCTCGGCATGAGCTCTGCTCCAGAGGCGGGCCTAGCCTGGGAGGCCCAGGACTGAAGGAGAGAAGAGAGGAGTGGGAGCAGGAAGGCTCCAGGAACCGAAGGGACCCTAGGGCTATGGGCCGTGCAGAAGGCCACCCGTACTTCTGCTGCTACCAGGAGGTAGAGTGGTCAGACCAGATAAGGGGAACCGGTCCCTCAACTAGCGGAGAAACAGCAAGGCTCAACTAGAAACCGGAGGCTGCAGCATTTCATGTACTGCAGGTAAAAGTCCACACCAGTCTCACTAAGAAGGTAGCCACATAGGACCCAGGGGACGGAACACAAGTCGCCCGCCAAGGCCCAAGGATACCGGATAGAAGTGTCACTGGGTGTGAGGTGCAGGTAGAAGGCCAGAGAAAGGACACACAGAAGGGGGTCCTGCTAAGTACTCCGGAGCTATCTGGGGGTGGACTGAGCCCCTCACTGAGTACGCACAGCACGACGGGTGAGATTGCTCTGGTACCTGTAATCTGGACTGCAACAACTGTGAGTAAAGATCTTGGGACTGCATCACACGGACTCTGTGTTCATTACTGACTCCCTGCACTACAACCACCATCATCCACCCACACTGCCCTCAAGCTACACTCTTCCTGTGGTGAGTAATAATACCATTGCTGCAAAGCCACCAGCTTCAGAGGACTGTTCCGCAGCGGCGGCCCCTTTTGCCCCACTCCAGAGGTGGCGTAGTCGGACATTATAAAACCCATATATACAAATTACCCTTGGATTGACCGCCCTGGATCACGGACCGGGTCACCGCCACAGTGACTACAACCCCCAGGGTCTACCGGCCCGGCTCAGGGTACCCCACGGCCCAGGGGGCGCGTCAACTTCATAGGTCCCTGATCTGAGACCACTCCTGCAGCGTTATTTGCCCCACCTCTGGATCTCATTGGCCCAGGCTATACGTCAGAACGTATTGCACCAGGGCTTGTCGGTGCTGCCACAGTCGCTGCAACATGGTCAGAGTTGAATTCCACCGTGTCGGCACATCGCATTTCAGCCGGTGAACTGGCAGGCCCAACGACTTCTGTAGAGATGTAAGTCATTGAGCTGCGGGATGCGAACGGCGGAAGTGAGCACACAGCGACCGTGCCTCCTGCAGAAGGCCATCTAGTCCGGGATAGTGGGCTAACAATTTATGGACAACCAGGTTCAACACGTGAGCCATACAAGGCACGTGTGTGACATTGCCCCGGCGATGCAGCATTGTCGCACACGGCCTTCCCTGTTTGCAGGTCCAGTGGAGACAACCATTCATGAAACTGGGTCTCCAGAGCTGACCACAACTCCTCAGCTGTGTGACTCACATTTCCCAGACATTTCAAAGTAAACACTGAGGCCTTGAGCCCTGCTGCCAGCATAGTAAGGAGGTGTGCAGGATTCCTTCTGCGCAGTTAGAATGCAGGTAGCATTACCAGACAGGCTTTGGGTGCAGGTGGAAGACCGAGAGGAGGTTGAGGAGGCAGAAGCAGTGGAGGAACTTCGAGATAAAGAGGATTGACGCACAACTCGTGGGGACGGTAAGACTTGGACAGCAGCCCCTTGTCCTGCTGTCACCATAGTTACCCAGTGCCCAGTCAGCGACATGTAACGCCTCTGTCCATGCCTACTCGTCCAAGTGTCTGTGGTGAAATGCACCCTGTCACACACAGAGTTTCTCAAAGAAGCGGTGATGTTGTGTGCGACATGCTGGTGGAGCGCAGGCACACCTTTCTTTGAGAAGTAGTGCCGACTGAGCATCTGGTACTGGGGCACTGAGACGGACATAAGGTCTCGAAAATCCACTGTGTCCTCCAGGAGGAAAGGCAGCATTTCTGTAGCCAAGAGCTTGCAGATGGTGAAATTCAACCTCTTAGCTTTCTCATGGCTAGGAGGAAATGGTCTTTTACTTTTCCACATCTGAGGGACCGAGGGCTGGCTGTTGTGCTTAGACGGGGTTGAGTAGGATGTCCCCGGCAAACTGCCGGTCTGTGAGGAAGATGCAGGCGGACATGTTAGATTGCCTTGATCCAAAGCTGGTGCTCTCGATGTCAGAGAGCGCTCAACACCAGCAGGTGTTTCCACTTCCCAATGAACTGATGACCTGCCAATCACACTGGCTGTTGCAGGTAAAGAGGTGGCAGGTCTGCGTCCAAAAACATGTGTGACTGCTGTCCCCCCAGTCACAGAGGATGAAGAGGCCGCGGATGCACAAGATGGGGCAGATGGTGGTTGGCCCAGCCTGCTAGGCCGAATTGTAGCACAGTGAGCTTCCCACTGCAACTTATGCTTCATGTCCATGTGCCGGTTCATGCATGAAGTACTCAAACTAAGGATTTTTTGGCCTCTACTTATGTTTTGGTTACAAATATTACAGATAACACGAGTTGGGTCATCCTTATCATTCTGAATAAATGCCCAGGCTATGCAAGGCTTAGAGCCCATGCGACCTGAAGAGCCACTACGACTTGTGGTCAGAGGCAGAGTTGTGGTTGAGGATGCAGTTGTTGACGTGCTTCCAGTACTCCATCTGTGTCCAGGAAGGCGCAACTTAACCTCGTCGTCAATAGCATCTGTGACGCCCCGCTGTGCTTGGTATCACATATCCTAGAAGAGTGTATTGATGGAATCCTCCACAAGAGGCCCCCATAAACATTCACACATCTCCACCTTCCACCTCAGACCAGCAGAGTGAGCCCGTTAGGGATATAAATAGGGAAGGTGGAGCTAGGCAGTTCAGTTCCTCTGAAGAGTTCCTGCAATAGAGAAGCCTAAGAGAGGTCAGTCTGCAGTGGAGCTCAGTCTAGTCTAGAGAACTCAGTTAATAGTTCAGCAGTGGAGCACGAGGCTCCTGCTAACTAGATTCAGTAAGGCATAACCGGAATCCCTGGAGAACTACAAGTCCCAGGATGGCTAAGGTGCTGATACGTAACAGAGCCAGGAGACGCTTAGGCCCCGCATAGTGGCAGCGTGAACTCCAAGAGAAGGCCCTACCACAAGGTCAGCCAGCGCAGGACAGAGACAAAGTTAGGCCTAGCTCCAGGCAGGTCAGAAACTTACTATGGAGAGGCAAGAAACAGGAGGCCCTACACCCGCTCATTGGGGAGGATCCTGATATTCACCCTTCACCCTACAGTGCTCCAGGATGTGCCTGAATTTCCTCCAGTAAAAGGTACTGAAGAGACTACCGTGTCCGTTCCCGTTCTTGCTCTGACCCAGCTGGGTCTCGCCTGTCCTGCATTCCCCCTGCATACGCTGCCCTGAGACCTAGCTCCACCTGTGGGGAGCTATATCATCGAGCAGCCTTATCACGGGTCTCAGTGGACTGCTGCAGCGCTGGTGCTTCTCACCAGATACCACAGGTGGCGTCACAAACTCTTATAAAATTAACAATTATCCACTCTTTTAAAGAGTGACCCCAGGGTACGGGCCAGGGAGCCGACCACCGCGACATCCCCAAGGCCAGGCAAAGGCCTGGGTACCGAGTCATCCCCATCCCCTGGGCTAGTCACATCCTCCTCCACCTCCTCCGTTGACCTCATCGACTGGCTGACTGTGGGTTGACAGTAAGTGGGATCTCCAACCTCGCCATCATCACCCTGTGTGTTATCACACCCGTCGTCCTCAAAGCCAACCTCTTCCTGCCCTGACCGAAAAGTCAAGTTGTCGCTCGAATCAGGTATTTGAGTCTCATCATCGTCTTCATCATTGTCTCCACCAACAGGAGTGACAGTTTGGGAACGAGGGTCTACATTATGCTCAGAACCTTCTTCATCTGGTCCTGGATCCGACTTATAAAGATTCTGGGCATCAGTGCAGATCATTTCCTCGTCTGGATTAACAGACGCTCTGGAGCAGACTTACGTTTCCCAGGCTATAATATGAGTAAACAGCTCTGCAGACTCAACCATCTGTGTTACCCCATACTCAGACGGGCAGCTGGAGACTTGGGAGCTGTGAGGAAGCAAGTGCGATTGGGGTGACACCTCTGAGGACTGGAATATTTGTGATGTTGAAATTGAGGTGGAGGAGAGCCCACTTGAAGGAGCACTTGATATCCGCTGAAGCACCTGCTGTTTTTGTGCCTCATCTGGAATTTGTAGCGATGGGCGTGTCCGTAAGAAAGGGATCGTATCACATTGTCCACGGAAAGAAGTCGACATCTTAGCTTGGCTGGAAGATGGTCTTTCTTCTGCAGATGTTACCCCCCTCCCCCACTGCGGGGGGGCTCGACCCACCAGCGGACAGGCACCAGTATTGGGAGAGGGGGGCTGGCCATCAGGGTCCACCGCGGCTCTGGCACAAACCCGGCGACACGGAGGTGGCACGGGCAGGAACGAACTGGCCGTGTCGGCTTCTCACTTTTTGGATTTTAGAAGGGCATGACATGCCTATATCTGTGTCTCCCCCTCCTTTTACTCCTCCACCTCTTTTCTTTTCGCATGACTATATTCACTAGAGATGAGCGTTGTTCTACTCGAACTGTTCGCCAATCTCAAATTCGAGCTGTTTTGGGCGGTGTTCGAGCCGGTCGGCGAACATGAACAATTTGAGAAAAATTCGGCTGTTCGAGGTTATGTTCGATAACTGTTCGTGCACCAAAATCATAACTGGATTTTTTCTCAGTAATGATGAAAATTAATGTTAATACGCAGTTTGAGTGTACAGCGGGGCGGGGGGAGGGGCAGGGGATGGATCTCTGCAGGAACAATGAAGATCTCCATTTTTTTTTCTCTTTCCCGCATTTGCAGTGGGGAGGTGCAATCTGTCAGCCTATCAGCAGCGCACACACGGAGGGAAGTGCTTTTTTTCACACAAGCAAGGGCATGTGTGATTGGCAGTGTATGTCACATGTCCTTGCCCTATAAGACCAAGCCATTTTCCCCGTCGCCACCATTTTCTCACTGCTGCAGCTGCGTGTTAGACGGCACCGCTGTTGCTGTGTGCGCTATACCTTGTTAATTTCAAGCCAATTTTCGCACAAATATACAGATAGCTTGGGAGTAGGAAATAGTTGTGATTGCAGTCCTTTTAAGGACTAGGTTACAGCATTTCCTACGACTTTTATCAAGCAGGTCTGTGCTCTTAAATAGATAGATTGTGGGAGTAAAGACTAATTGTAATTGGAGTCCTTTTCAGGACTAGGTTACATCAGTTCCTATCAGTTTTTGCCAGGCAGGTCTGTGCCAGTGCTGTGCAAGTTTTTTTCACAGCATTTGGCTGAATCTAGCAAAGCTAATCCTTTTTGGCCTATTGCAGAGTGTGTTAGTCAGTGGAGTAGCCTATCTGTGTTGCAAGATATACCACTTGTGTATAGAATACCAATTTTTTTACTGCACCTAGTGAAGTAAAATCTTTTGGGCATAGCATCATTCTATTAGTCCATCTATACTGACCTCCATCAGGTTGCAAACTGAATATAATTTTTTTCTGCATCTAGCTCTGAAAAAATATTTGGGCTTCTAGCAGTGTGTGGGACTTGGTCTATTAGTCCATCTATACTGACCTCCATCAGGTTGCAAATTAAAAATAATTTTTTTCTTCATTTATCTCTGAAAAAATATTTGGGCTTCTAGCAGCGTGTGGGACTTGTTCTATTAGTCCATCTATACTGACCTCCATCAGGTTGCAAATTAAAAATAATTTTTTTCTGCATCTAGCTCTGAAAAAATATTTGGGCTTCTAGCAGTGTGTGGGACTTGGTCTATTAGTCCATCTATACTGACCTCCATCAGGTTGCAAATTAAAAATATTTTTTTTCTTCATTTAGCTCTGAAAAAATATTTGGGCTTCTAGCAGTGTGTGGGACTTGTTCTATTAGTCCTTCTATACTGACCTCCAGCAGGTTGCAAATTGAATATAATTTTTTTCTGCATCTAGCTCTGAAAAAATATTTGGGCTTCTAGCGGTGTGTGGGACTTGGTCTATTAGTCCATCTATACTGACCTCCATCAGGTTGCAAATTAAAAATAATTTTTTTCTGCATCTAGCTCTGAAAAAATATTTGGGCTTCTAGCAGTGTGTGGGACTTGGTCTATTAGTACATCTATACTGACCTCCATCAGGTTGCAAATTGAATAAAAAAATTTTCTGCATCTAGCTCTGAAAAAATATTTGGGCTTCTAGCGGTGTGTGGGACTTGGTCTATTAGTCCATCTATACTTACCTCCATCAGGTTGCAAATTAAAAATAATTTTTTTCTGCATCTAACCCAGCCAATAGTTTTGGCCTAATACCACAGTTTGGCCACTCAGCTCTGCTCGGTTACCATCCATTGTTTTTTTGTGCAAACAACTCCAGAGTTGTGAATTAGTTAACCACCAAAATGAGTGGAAAAAGGCCTGCTGCTGGTGGAAAGGGGAATAGGCGTGTTGGGAAGGGGAAAAAAGGTTGTGTCCGTGGGGTAGGTGCAGAAGAAAGACCATCTTCCAGCCAAACTAAAATGTCTACTTCTTTTAGCGGACAATGTGATAAGATCCCTTTCTTACGGCCACGCCAATCGCTACAAATTCCAGATGAGGCACAAAAACAGCAGGTGCTTCAACGGATATCAAGTGCTCCTTTAAGTGGGCTCTCCTCCACATCAACTTCAACATCACAAATACTCCAGTCCTCAAAGGTGTCACCCAAATCGCACTTGCTTCCTCACAGCTCCCAAATCTCCAGCTGCCCGTCTGAGTATGAGGTAGAACAGATGGTTGAGTCTGCAGAGCTGTTTACTCATACTATAGCCTGGGAATCAGAGGTCGACTCCAGCGCTTCTGTGAATCCAGACGAGGAAATGATCTGCACTGATGCCCAGAATCTTTATGAGTCGGATCCAGGACCAGACGCAGAAGGTTCTGACCATAATGTAGACCCTCATTCCCTAACTGTAACTCCTGTTGGTGGAGACAATGAGGAAGACGATGATAAGACTCAAATACCTGATTGGAGCGACAACTTTAGTTTTTTGTCAGGGCAGGAACAGGTTGGCTCTGAGGACGACGGGTGTGATAACGCACAGGGTGATGATGATGAGGTCGGAGATCCCACTTACTGTCAACCCACAGTCAGCCAAGAGATGAGGTCAGCAGAGGAGGTGGAGGAAGATGCTAGTGACGACGAGGTCAGGTTGCGCCTTCCTGGACAGAGACGTAGTACTGGAAGCACGTCAACAACTGCATCCTCAAACACAACTCTGCCTCTCACCACAAGTCGTGGTGGCTCTTCAGGTCGCATGGGTGCTAAGCCTTGCATAGCCTGGGCATTTTTTCAGATCGATAAAGATGACCCAACTCGTGTTATCTGTAACATTTGTCAGCAAAAGCTAAGTAGAGGCCAAAAAATACATAGTTTGAGTACTTCATGCATGAACCGGCACATGGACATGAAGCATAAGTTGCAGTGGGAAGCTCAGTGTGCTACAATGCGGCCTAGCCGGCCGGGCCAACCACCGTCTGCCATATCTTGTGCATCCGCGGCCTCTTCATCCTCTGTGACTGGGGGGACAGCAGTCACACCTGTTTTGGGGCGCAGACCTGCCACCTCTTTACCCGCAACAGCCAGCGTGATTGGCAGGTCATCATTTTCTTTGGAGGTGGTAACACCAGCTGGTCTTGAGCGCTGTCCGACATCGATAGCACCACCTTTGGATCAAGGCAACCTAACATGTCCGCCTGCATCTTCCTCACAGACCGGCAGTTTGCCGGGGACACCCTTATCAACCCCGTCTAAGCACAATAGCCAGCCCTCGGTCCCTCAGATGTGGACAAGTAAAAGACCATTTCCTCCTAGCCATGAGAAAGCTAAGAGGTTGAATTTCACCATCTGCAAGCTCTTGGCTACAGAAATGCTGCCTTTCCGCCTGGTGGACACAGAGGATTTTCGAGACCTTATGTCCGTCGCAGTGCCCCAGTACCAGATGCCCAGTCGGCACTACTTCTCAAAGAAAGGTGTGCCTGCGCTCCACCAGCATGTCGCACACAACATCACCGCTTCTTTGAGAAACTCTGTGTGTGACAGGGTGCATTTCACCACAGACACTTGGACGAGTAGGCATGGACAGGGGCGTTACATGTCGCTGACTGGGCACTGGGTAACTATGGTGACAGCAGGACAAGGGGCTGCTGTCCAAGTCTTGCCGTCCCCACGAGTTGTGCGTCAATCCTCTTTATGTCAAAGTTCCTCCACTGCTTCTGCCTCCTCAACCTCCTCTCGGTCTTCCACCTGCACCCAAAGCCTGTCTGGTCATGCCACAAGCTTTCTAACTGCGCAGAAGGGAACCTGCACACCTCCTTACTATGCTGGCAGTAGGGCTCAACGTCATCAGGCGGTTTTTACATTGAAATGTCTGGGAAATGTGAGTCACACAGCTGAGGAGTTGTGGTCAGCTCTGGAGAACCAATTTCATGAATGGTTGTCTCCACTGGACCTGAAACCAGGGAAGGCCGTGTGCGACAATGCTGCAAACCTGGGTGCGGCCCTTCGCCGGGGCAATGTCACACACGTGCCTTGTATGGCTCACGTGTTGAACCTGGTTGTCCAGCAATTTTTAGCCCACTATCCCAGACTAGATGGCCTTCTGCAGAGGGCACGGTCGCTGTGTGCTCACTTCCGCCGTTCGCATCCCGCAGCTCAGCGACTTACATCTCTACAGAAGTCGTTGGGCCTGCCACTTCACCGGCTAAAATGCGATGTGCCTACCCGGTGGAATTCAACTCTGCACATGTTGCAGCGACTGTGGCAGCACCGACAAGCCCTGGTGCAATACGTTCTGACGTATAGCCTGGGCCAACGAGATTCAGAGGTGGGGCAAATCACGCTGGAGGAGTGGTCTCAGATCAGGGACCTATGCACCCTTCTGCACAGTTTTGAAATGGCGACGAAGATGTTTAGTGCTGACGATGCCATTATCAGCATGACTATTCCGGTGATTTACATGCTGGAGCACATGTTAAACAGAATTCGGAGTCAGGTGGTGGCACAAGAGGAGGTGGAGGAAGTAGAGGAGGAGGAGTTGTATGTGGAAGGGCTAACATCTGCAAGGTCCATACGGTCGGCAGCACCAAGGCAGCAGGCATGTGAGGGTGGGGGAGATGATTTTACCAGGGCGCATGGTAGCAGCCAAACTAGTGAGGAAGGTGCAGGAGCCCAGGAAGAAGTGGAGGACGAACTGATGGAACACTCATCAGATGAGGGAGACCTTGATCACATTTCTGTTGTGCGAGGTTGGGGGGAGAGGACAGAGGAAGGAAGCATGATTGTTACCTCGCCACCAACACAACAGGGACTTGGTGCTCCTGGATGCGCAACACACATGAGTGCCTTCTTGCTGCACTACCTGCAACATGACCCTCGAATTGTGAGAATTAGAAATAATCCTGACTACTGGGTTGCCACACTGTTAGATCCCCGGTACAAAAGTAAATTTGCAGAAATTATTCCTGCCATAGAAAGGGATGCACGCATGCAGGAGTATCAGCAGAGACTGTTGCAGAATCTTACATGTGCTTTTCCACAAAATACCAGTGGTGCACGTAGTGAATCTCACAGTTCCAACTTGCCAACCGTGGGACCGTCAAGTGTTCAGCACTCAAACCGTAACAGAACCACAGTATCTGCTGGTAACATCAATTTTGCGGAATCATTTCACCACTTTTTTAGCCCATCCTTTGCAAGGCCACAGGAGACAAGAAGTCTGACACATAGTCAACGCCTAGAGACGATGGTACAGGAGTATCTCCAAGTAAACATTGAAGCCACGACTGTGTCACTGGACCCTTGCTCTTTTTGGGCTTCCAATCTGGATAAATGGCCGGAGCTAGCCACTTACGCCTTGGAGATCTTGTCATGCCCCGCAGCCAGCGTTCTGTCTGAACGTGTGTTCAGCGCTGCTGGTGGTGTGCTGACAGATAAGCGCACGCGGCTCTCCACTGATAATGTAGACAGACTCACGTTCATAAAGATGAACAAATCATGGATCCGAAACGACTTTTCTACCCCTGTGTCATCCTGGGGAGAGTAAAAGCTTGATGATTGGTTAAAATCACCCTACCAACCGTTTTAAGCTTTCAAATTACTAATCATGTTTATCTGTATCTTTACTGGAAAATAATTTGGGCTTTGTAGCAGTGTGCAGCACTGATCCTATTAGGCCATCTATAATAAGCTTCACCAGATTTAAAATTAAAAATAATTTTTAGCTGCATCTAGCCCGGAAAATAATTTTGGGGCTCCGAGATGCGCAAGACACATAAGTGCCTTCTTGCTGCACTACCTGCAGCATGACCCTCATATTGTCAGAATTCGAAGTAATCATGACTACTGGGTTGCCACACTCTTAGATCCCCCAAACTTTTCGATCAACCTTTTCATTTTAATAAAGACCAAAAAAATGGTCATTTTTGAAATTATAAGCATTAGCAGGTTGTTAGAAACTGAAATCAAACAGTTTTCAACTCAAAACTTTATTCTAGGTGATGTTACATTTTCACATAGGACCCCTTGTTCGAAAGGAGCTTCTGAACTCTCTCGTCCATTGAATTTGTCAGGTTTTGGATGGTTTCTGCTTCAATTGTTTTGCATGAGGACAGAATACCCTCCCAGAGCTGTTGCTTAGATGTGAACTGCCTCCCGCCATCATAGACACTCCTTTTAATGATGCTCCAAAGGTTCTGAATGGGGTAGAGGTCAGGGGAGCATGGGGGTCACACCATAAGTTTGTCCCCTTTTATGCCCATATCAGCCAGAGATGCAGATGTTTTATGTGCAGCATGAGATGGTGCATTATCATGCAGAAAAATGATCTTGCTGTGAAATACACGGTTCTTCTTCTTGAACCATGGCAGGAAGTGCTGTTTGAGAAAATCCACATACATTATGGAGTTCATCTTTAGCGCCTTCAGGGATCCTAAAGGGGCCGACAATCTCTCTCCCCATGATTCCAGCCCAAAACATTACTCCACCTCCTCCTTGTTGGCGCTGTAGCCGTGTTTGCGTGGGGTGTCATTCAACCAGCCATCCTCCACTCCATTCATCTGGACCATCGAGCGCTGCACGGCACTCATCGGTGAACAAAACAGTTTTGAAATCAGTCTTCATGTAATGTTTGGCCCACTGGAGCCGTTTCTGCTTGTGTGAAGTGGATAGAGGAGGTCGACAGGATGGCGTATGCACAGCTGCAAACCTCTGAAGGAACCTGCATCTTGTTGTTCGGGGGACGTTGGAGGCACAAGCAGCTTCAAAAACTTGTATGCTGCTATGACAAGGCTTTTTTGCCGCTGCTCTTTCAACCTGACGTAATTGCCTGTAGGAAAGAGTCCTCAATTTGCCCTTATCAGCACGCACACGTGTGTACTGTGAATCAGCTACATACTTCTTGATTGCCAAGACACTTCATCCTGATCATCGCACAATGTTGATTGTAGTCATGCCTTGACCTAAACACTCCACAATTTGTTGCTTCTCAGCAGCCGACACATCCTTTTTCTTTCCCATTTTGGCAGAAAATGTAGGCTGCTTAATAATGTGAGAGAGCCTTCTTAAGTAGTCTTGCCTTTCATTGGACACACCTGCCAAACTAATTAGCACAGGTGTCTGCAATTGCTTACAGTGATATAAAGAGCCCTGACACACATCACCATCAATGAGTTAAACTGACAAACAAACAAATTCTTCCCTTATCACTCCTAAACACTTTTTGCATAATAATTTGGAACGCGGTGTACATGTGCTTTTCCACAAAACACCAGTGGTTCACGTAGTGAATCTTACAGTTCTAACTTGCTAACCGTGGTCTGTATGGAATTGTTCAATAAAGGGCCCAAAATTAAGATAACATAGATGGGAGAGGTCTCTATGAATAGCAATTCCTAAGTATTTGATACCCTGTGAGGGCCAGGCAAAGGGAAAGTTGGACTGGATGGAATCCTATATGGATTTAGGGAGGGAGACATCGAGGGCCTCAGACTTCGCTGCATTGATTTTAAAATTTTACCATGTAACAAAGTGATCTATTTCAGCCATAACAGCAGGGATGGATATATGTGATTGAGTGATATATACTAGGACATCATCAGCAAATAGAGAGCACTTGTACTCGGTGCCTCCCACCTCAATCCACCTAATATTGGGGTTATGGCGAATTGATGAGAGCAGGTGCTCCGTCACTAGGATGTATAAGAGAGGGGACAGAGGACATCCCTGCCTTGTCCCATTGGTGATTGTGAAAGGTGATGAAAATGTTCTGACGCACCCCCTGGGCCTTGGGACACCCGGAGCCGGACCCTATTTGGTGGATGCTGGTGGTTGTAGTCTTCGTGGCGGCGATCCGGTTCCGTGGCTCAGGGCGGTCAAACCAGTGGCGGAACTATTTATGTGGTTTTGATGTTTAAATGTCCGACTGCGCCACCCGTGGATTGCGGTCAGAGTGAACCGCCGCTACAGGGCAGACCGCTAAGGCTGGTGTTGTGGGTGCAGCAGAGCGTAGCATAACTCCCCACGGGAGGAGTATAGCCTCAGGGCAGTGTATGCGGAGGATGGGGGTGATGGTGCAGGGCAGCAGCAGTAACGACACGGAGTCAGTGATGCAGTTCAGGGCCTTTACTCACAGTTCTTATTATCCAGACCACGTCTGCAGGTAACGGCTGCCCACGTCGTACTGTGCTCACCAGGTGAGGGGCTTAGACAACTCCCAGATAACTTTGAAGCGCTTCACAGGACCCCCTTTGTGTGTCCTTTGTCTGGCCTTTCTTACCAACACTTCTGTCCGGCTGCCTCGGGCCTCCTCTTGGTAAACTTGGCGCCAGTTTCCCTGACCCTATGTGGTGCCCTCCTAGCGGGTGGAGCAAGGGGCTGCGCCACATAAAATGTCAGAGCCTCCGGTTTCTAGCTGAGGGTCGTTTCCTGCCTCCACTAGTTCGGGGACCGGTCTCCCCCTTTGGCCTGACCCCTCCACGCAGGTGGATTCGGGCGTGCGGTGGCGACTCGCCCGTCCGCACCCCTGGGATCCCTTCATTCCTCGTTCCTGGAGCCTTCTCCGCTCCTCTTCCTTCCTTCTCCCTCTTGCAGGCCTGGGCCTCTGTTACTAGGCCCGCCTCCGGAGCAGAGCTCATGCAGAGCCCCTGCTCCCTGCCACTTCTGCTCAGACTTCTCTGCACTGAACTAAGATGGTGCCCACCTTTTATACTCCCTTCTCAATGCACCCAGGAACTGCTTCCTCCCTGCTCCTGCACTGCAGGGTTCCCCTTCCTCAGTGTTCCCTCCCCCCACTCCAGCCAGGGACAGGAACTGTCGTGCCCATCTCAGGGGCATATTGGTCGCCCTGCCCCATGGCAATGTGGTGTAATGCATGCAGGTGTCGGGTCCTGATCCACACTCCATCCTTATCTGAGAGTGAGATATCACACCTCTGGGTGAGGTGCAATACGTCTGTAGCAACCGAGCCCTCGGTGCTACAGTTCCATTTATCTTCAGCCTAGGTGACGTATTGTGATACAGGGCCGTGATTTTGGCTATAAAAGGGTTCCCTAGACCCCTACCCCAAGCTTTTTAAGAGAATCATATATGGCGTGCCAGGAGACTCTATGGAATGCTTTCTCAGCATCCAACGAGAGTATCTACTTACAAATTTTTAACTGCATCTAGCCCAGGAAATACTTTGTGCCTAGTAGCAGTGTCTGCTAGTCAGCGGATTATCCCGGCTGTTAAGCAAGCTACACCACCTGTAGTTTGGACACTTAATTTTTTCAAAGGAAATGCTTCGGGACCACGGGATACTCAGTGAAGAGCATCAGGAGGCACCCCAAGGCATAGGGGCTGGGACTGGCACTAGGATGCCTTGCGGTGGACAGCCGAGCTCGATCCTTATAAAAGCTTTTTAACTGCAGCAGCTTTAGTGGACGCTACTGGAGCTGGAATTACGCGGCTGCTGGCATGAGACTTGCCCTCCAATAGATCCTTGTAAATGGATTTAAAGTGTATTCATTCAAATTAGAGGGACAATTTAAATTAAAAAGCTTAGAGCTGCCTCCACCACAGGGGGGCTCTCTCGACCCACCAGCGGACAGGCACCAGTATTGGGAGAGGGGGGCTGGCCGTCAGGGTTCACCGCGGCTCTGGCACAAACCCGGCGACACGGAGGTGGCACGGGCAGGAGCGGACTGGCCGTCTCGGCTTCTCACTTTTTGGATTTTAGAAGGGCATGACATGCCTATATCTGTGTCTCCCCCTCCTTTTACTCCTCCACCTCTTTTCTTTTCGCATGACTATATGTACTTGTCACTTTTCCATGTGTTAGTTGTGTCTTCTGAGCAGTTTGTCAGCTTTTGGACACCTTTGAAGGTGTTTTCTATGTGTTTCTATGTGTTTTTGTTTACCTGCCATTGGTTTCAATGGTGTTCGAAGGTGTTCGACGAACAGTTCGGCGAACACACGGGTGTTCGACGAACCGAACCGAACTCGAACACTACGGGGGTGGCTCAACACTAATATTCACTTGTCACTTTTCCATGTGTTAGTTATGTCTTCTGAGCAGTTTGTCAGCTTTTGGACACCTTTGAAGGTGTTTTCTATGTGTTTCTATGTGTTTTTGTTTGCCTGCCATTGGTTTTAACGGTGTTCGAAGGTGTTCGACGAACAGTTCGACGAACAGTTCGGCGAACACACGGGTGTTCGACGAACCGAACCGAACTCGAACACTACGGGGGTGGCTCAACACTATCCAGGAACAAACGCAATGGTGCAATCATAGTCCCTATGAGGAGGCAAAACTTGCGACTCCTCCTCAGAAAAAACCTTCCAAAAATCCTGACTAGGTACAGGTAATTCCCCTCTTTCCACAGCACCAATGCGACCATTACAACATTTATCATGACTCCAAGACTTAATTTCATGGGTAGACCAGTCCAGTACAGGATTGTGCAATTTTAACCAAGATAACCCCAAAACCACTGGAGAAGGCAAATTATTTAATACCGCCAAATCCAAATTTGGTGAATGCCATTAATGGTGAGGGGATATTCAAAACCTTGTGAGTACTACATTTCAAGGGAGAGCCATCAACAGCAACCACAGAAATAGGAGATGACAAAAGTTTGGATTCTAATTTAAATTTTTCCAAAAATCCCTTATCAATCACATTCAGTGTAGAACAACAATCCACAAATACCCGAAATTCAATCAACTCCTCCTGGAATGAGGTGCTTCCAGAAAGAAATACTCCTTTTGAGTTTAAACAAGCTATACGGGCGTAACTGACCTCTTTTTTTTTTCTTTGTTCAAACGAAGCACACAGTTCTTAATAAAGTGGTCAGATTTACCGCAATAAAAACACAATCCCTTAGTAAACCTGCGGTCTTTTTCCTGAGAGTAGGGTGACATCGCCCCAATCTCCATCGGTTCTCCACCTTCTGAGTAGACCCTCTGAAAGCTGCCATAGCAGTAGATTTCTCCTCATTAATCCTAGCACGCAGTCTCCTGTCCACACGTATAGCTAATTGCATTGCCTCCTGCAAGGTTCCAGGTTTTGGGAAGGCAATCAGCAGATCCTTAACCCTTTCACCTAGACCAACAAGAAACAGACATTTTAATGCTGAGTCATTCCATTCCACTTCGGCCGACCATCTTCTGAAGTATGTACAATAATTTTCCACATCACCTGATCCCTGCTTCAAACGTCTTAATTCCGTTTCAGAAAATGAGACTTGATCAGGATCATCATACAAGAACCCCATAGCAGAAAAAAAATCTTCCACAGATCTAAAACACGGATCATTAGTAGAGATGAGCATTGTTCTACTCGACCTGTTCGCCAATCTCAAATTCGAGCTGTTTTGGGCGGTGTTCGCGCCGTTCAGCGAACACGAACGATTTGAGAAAAATTCGGCTGTTCGAGGTTATGTTCGATAACTGTTCGTGCACCAAAATCATAACTGGATTTTTTCTCAGTAATGATGAAAATTAATGTTAATACGCAGTTTGAGTGTACAGCGGGGTGGGGGGAGGGGCAGGGGATGGATCTCTGCAGGAATAATGAAGATCTCCATCTTTTTTTCTCTTTCCCGCATTTACAGTGGGGAGGTGCAATCTGTCAGCCTATCAGCAGCGCACACACGGAGCGAAGTGCTTTTTTTCACACAAGCAACGGCATGTGTCACATGTCCTTGCCCTATAAGACCAAGCCATTTTCCCCGTCGCCACCATTTTCTCACTGCTGCAGCTGCGTGTTAGACGGCACCACTGTTGCTGTGTGTGCTATACCTTGTTAATTTCAAGCCAATTTTCGCACAAATCTACAGATAGCTTGGGAGTAGGGAATAGTTGTGATTGCAGTCCTTTTAAGGACTAGGTTACAGCATTTCCTACGACTTTTATCAGGCAGGTCTGTGCTCTTAAATAGATAGGTTGTGGGAGTAAAGACTAATTGTAATTGGAGTCCTTTTCAGGACTAGGTTACATCAGTTCCTATCAGTTTTTGCCAGGCAGGTCTGTGCCAGTGCTGTGCAAGTTTTTTTCACAGCATTTGGCTGAATCTAGCAAAGCTAATCCTTTTTGGCCTATTGCAGAGTGTGTTAGTCAGTGGAGTAGCCTATCTGTGTTGCAAGATATACCACCTGTGTATAGAATACCAATTTTTTTACTGCACCTAGTGAAGTAAAATCTTTTGGGCATAGCATCATTCTATTAGTCCATCTATACTGACCTCCATCAGGTTGCAAACTGAATATAATTTTTTTCTGCATCTAGCTCTGAAAAAATATTTGGCCTTCTAGCAGTGTGTGGGACTTGTTCTATTACTCCATCTATACTGACCTCGATCAGGTTGCAAATTGAATATAATTTTTTTCTGCATCTAGCTCTGAAAAAATATTGGGCTTCTAGCTGTGTGTGGGACTTGTTGTATTAGTCCATCTATACTGACCTCCATCAGGTTGCAAACTGAATATATTTTTTTCTGCATCTACCTCTGAAAAAATATTGGGCTTCTAGCTGTGTGTGGGACTTGTTCTATTAATCCATCTATACAGACCTCCATCAGGTTGCAAACTGAATATAATTTTTTTCTGCATCTAGCTCTGAAAAAATATTGGGCTTCTAGCTGTGTGTGGGACTTGTTCTATTAATCCATCTATACAGACCTCCATCAGGTTGCAAACAGAAAATAATTTTTTGTCTGCATCTAGCTCTGAAAAAATATTTGGCCTTCTAGCAGTGTGTGGGACTTTCTCTATTAGTCCATCTATACTGACCTCCATCAGGTTGCAAACTGAGTATAATTTTTTTCTGCGTCTAGCTCTGAAAAAATATTTGGCCTTCTAGCAGTGTGTGGGACTTGTTCTATTAGTCCACCTATACTGACCTCCATCAGGTTGCAAATTCAAAATAATTTTTTGTCTGCATCTAGCTCTGAAAAAATATTTGACCTTCTAGCAGTGTGTGGGACTTTCTCTATTAGTTCTTCTATACTGACTTCCATCAGGTTGCAAACTGAATATATTTTTTTCTGCATCTACCTCTGAAAAAATATTTGGGCTTCTAGCTGTGTGTGGGACTTGTTCTATTAGTCCATCTATACTGACCTCCATCAGGTTGCAAATTGAATATAATTTTTTTCTGCATCTAACCCAGCCAATAGTTTTGGCCTAATACCACAGTTTGGCCACTCAGCTCTGCTCGGTTCCCATCCATTGTTTTTTTGTGCAAACAACTCCAGAGTTGTGAATTAGTTAACCACCAAAATGAGTGGAAAAAGGCCTGCTGCTGGTGGAAAGGGGAATAGGCGTGTTGGGAAGGGGAAAAAAGGTTGTGTCCGTGGGGTAGGTGTTAAAGCAACAGTAACATCTGCAGAAGAAAGACCATCTTCCAGCCAAACTAAAATGTCTACTTCTTTTAGCGGACAATGTGATAAGATCCCTTTCTTACGGCCACGCCAATCGCTACAAATTCCAGATGAGGCACAAAAACAGCAGGTGCTTCAACGGATATCAAGTGCTCCTTTAAGTGGGCTCTCCTCCACATCAACTTCAACATCACAAATACTTCAGTCCTCAAAGGTGTCACCCCAATCGCACTTGCTTCCTCACAGCTCCCAAATCTCTAGCTGCCCGTCTGAGTATGAGGTAGAACAGATGGTTGAGTCTGCAGAGCTGTTTACTCATACTATAGCCTGGGAATCAGAGGTCGACTCCAGCGCTTCTGTGAATACAGACGAGGAAATGATCTGCACTGATGCCCAGAATCTTTATGAGTCGGATCCAGGACCAGACGCAGAAGGTTCTGACCATAATGTAGACCCTCATTCCCAAACTGTAACTCCTGTTGGTGGAGACAATGAGGAAGACAATGATGAGACTCAAATACCTGATTGGAGCGACAACTTTAGTTTTTTGTCAGGGCAGGAATAGGTTGGCTCTGAGGACGACGGGTGTGATAACGCATAGGGTGATGATGATGAGGTTGGAGATTCCATTTACTATCAACCCACAGTCAGCCAAGAGATCAGGTCAGCAGAGGAGGTGGAGGAAGATGCTAGTGACGACGAGGTCAGGTTGCGCCTTCCTGGACAGAGACGTAGTACTGGAAGCACGTCAACAACTGCATCCTCAAACACAACTCTGCCTCTCACCACAAGTCGTGGTGGCTCTTCAGGTCGCATGGGTGCTAACCCTTGCATAGCCTGGGCATTTTTTCAGATCGATAAAGATGACCCAACTCGTGTTATCTGTAACATTTGTCAGCAAAAGCTAAGTAGAGGCCAAAAAATACATAGTTTTGAACCGGCACATGGACATGAAGCATAAGTTGCAGTGGGAAGCTCAGTGTGCTACAATGCGGCCTAGCCGGCCGGGCCAACCACCGTCTGCCATATCTTGTGCATCCGCGGCCTCTTCATCCTCTGTGACTGGGGGAACAGCAGTCACACCTGTTTTGGGGCGCCGACCTGCCACCTCTTTACCCGCAACAGCCAGCGTGATTGGCAGGTCATCATTTTCTTTGGAGGTGGTAACACCAGCTGGTGTTGAGCGCTGTCCGACATCGATAGCACCACCTTTGGATCAAGGCAACCTAACATGTCCGCCTGCATCTTCCTCACAGACCAGCAGTTTGCCGGGGACACCCTTATCAACCCCATCTAATCACAATAGCCAGCCCTCGGTCCCTCAGATGTGGACAAGTAAAAGACCATTTCCTCCTAGCCATGAGAAAGCTAAGAGGTTGAATTTCACCATCTGCAAGCTCTTGGCTACAGAAATGCTGCCTTTCCGCCTGGTGGACACAGAGGATTTTCGAGACCTTATGTCCGTCGCAGTGCCCCAGTACCAGATGCCCAGTCGGCACTACTTCTCAAAGAAAGGTGTGCCTGCGCTCCACCAGCATGTCGCACACAACATCACCTCTTCTTTGAGAAACTCTGTGTGTGAGAGGGTGCATTTCACCACAGACACTTGGACGAGTAGGCATGGACAGGGGCGTTACATGTCGCTGACTGGGCAATGGGTAACTATGGTGACAGCAGGACAAGGGGCTGCTGTCCAAGTCTTGCCGTCCCCACGAGTTGTGCGTCAATCCTCTTTATGTCAAAGTTCCTCCACTGCTTCTGCCTCCTCAACCTCCTCTCGGTCTTCCACCTGCACCCAAAGCCTGTCTGGTCATGCCACATGCTTTCTAACTGCGCAGAAGGGATCCTGCACACCTTCTTACTATGCTGGCAGTAGGGCTCAACGTCATCAGGCGGTTTTTACATTGAAATGTCTGGGAAATGTGAGTCACACAGCTGAGGAGTTGTGGTCAGCTCTGGAGAACCAATTTCATAAATGGTTGTCTCCACTGGACCTGAAACCAGGGAAGGCCGTGTGCGACAATGCTGCAAACCTGGGTGCGGCCCTTTGCCGGGGCAATGTCACACACGTGCCTTGTATGGCTCACGTGTTGAACCTGGTTGTCCAGCAATTTTTAGCCCACTATCCCAGACTAGATGGCCTTCTGCAGAGGGCACGGTCGCTGTGTGCTCACTTCCGCCGTTCGCATCCCGCAGCTCAGCGACTTACATCTCTACAGAAGTCGTTGGGCCTGCCACTTCACCGGCTAAAATGCGATGTGCCTACCCGGTGGAATTCAACTCTGCACATGTTGCAGCGACTGTGGCAGCACCGACAAGCCCTGGTGCAATACGTTCTGACGTATAGCCTGGGCCAACGAGATCCAGAGGTGGGGCAAATCACGCTGGAGGAGTGGTCTCAGATCAGGGACCTATGCACCCTTCTGCACAGTTTTGAAATGGCGACGAAGATGTTTAGTGCTGACGATGCCATTATCAGCATGACTATTCCGGTGATTTACATGCTGGAGCACATGTTAAACAGAATTCGGAGTCAGGTGGTGGCACAAGAGGAGGTAGAGGAAGTAGAGGAGGAGGAGTTGTATGCGGAAGGGCTAACATCTGCAAGGTCCAGACGGTCGGCAGCACCAAGGCGGCAGGCATGTGAGGGTGGGGGTGATGGTTTTACCAGGGCGCATGGTAGCAGCCAAACTAGTGAGGAAGGTGCAGGAGCCCAGGAAGAAGTGGAGGACGAACTGATGGAAGACTCATCAGATGAGGGAGACCTTGATCACATTTCTATTGTGCGAGGTTGGGGGGAGAGGACAGAGGAAGGAAGCATGATTGTTACCTCGCCACCAACACAACAGGGACTTGGTGCTCCTGAATGCGCAACACACATGAGTGCCTTCTTGCTGCACTACCTGCAACATGACCCTCGAATTGTGAGAATTAGAAATAATCCTGACTACTGGGTTGCCACACTGTTAGATCCCAGGTACAATAGTAAATTTGCAGAAATTATTCCTGCTATAGAAAGGGATGCACGCATGCAGGAGTATCAGCAGAGACTGTTGCAGAATCTTACATGTGCTTTTCCACAAAATACCAGTGGTGCACGTAGTGAATCTCACAGTTCCAACTTGCCAACCGTGGGACCGTCAAGTGTTCAGCACTCAAACCGTAACAGAACCACAGTATCTGCTGGTAGCATCAATTTTGCGGAATCATTTCACCACTTTTTTAGCCCATCCTTTGCAAGGCCACAGGAGACAAGAAGTCTGACACATAGTCAACGCCTAGAGACGATGGTACAGGAGTATCTCCAAGTAAACATTGAAGCCATGACTGTGTCACTGGACCCTTGCTCTTTTTGGGCTTCCAATCTGGATAAATGGCCGGAGCTAGCCACTTACGCCTTGGAGATCTTGTCATGTCCCGCAGCCAGCATTCTGTCTGAACGTGTGTTCAGCGCTACTGGTGGTGTGCTGACAGATAAGCGCATGCGGCTCTCCACTGATAATGTAGACAGACTCACGTTCATAAAGATGAACAAATCATGGATCCGAAACGACTTTTCTACCCCTGTGTCATCCTGGGGAGAGTAAAAGCTTGATGATTGGTTAAAATCACCCTACCAACCGTTTTAAGCTTTCAAATTACTAATCATGTTTATCTGTATCTTGGCTGGAAAATAATTTGGGCTTTGTAGCAGTGTGCAGCACTGATTCTATTAGGCCATCTATAATAATCTCCACCAGATTTAAAATTACTAATCATGTTTATCTGTATCTTGACTGGAAAATAATTTGGGCTTTGTAGCAGTGTGCAGCACTGATCCTATTAGGCCATCTATACTAAAGCTTCACCAGATTTAAAATTAATAATAATTTTTAGCTGCATCTAGCCCGGAAAATAATTTTGGGGCTCCGAGATGCGCAAGACACATAAGTGCCTTCTTGCTGCACTACCTGCAGCATGACCCTCATATTGTCAGAATTCGAAGTAATCATGACTACTGGGTTGCCACACTCTTAGATCCCCCAAACTTTTCAATCAACCTTTTCATTTTAATAAAGACCAAAAAAATGGTCATTTTTGAAATTATAAGCATTAGCAGGTTGTTAGAAACTGAAATCAAACAGTTTTCAACTCAAAACTTTATTCTAGGTGATGTTACATTTTCACATAGGACCCCTTGTTCGAAAGGAGCTTCTGAACTCTCTCGTCCATTGAATTTGTCAGGTTTTGGATGGTTTCTGCTTCAATTGTTTTGCATGAGGACAGAATACCCTCCCAGAGCTGTTGCTTAGATGTGAACTGCCTCCCGCCATCATAGACACTCCTTTTAATGATGCTCCAAAGGTTCTGAATGGGGTAGAGGTCAGGGGAGTATGGGGGTCACACCATAAGTTTGTCCCCTTTTATGCCCATATCAGCCAGAGATGCAGATGTTTTATGTGCAGCATGACATGGTGCATTATCATGCAAAAAAATGATCTTGCTGTGAAATACACGGTTCTTCTTCCTGAACCATGGCAGGAAGTGCTGTTTGAGAAAATCCACATACATTATGGAGTTCATCTTTAGCGCCTTCAGGGATCCTAAAGGGGCCGACAATCTCTCTCCCCATGATTCCAGCCCAAAACATTACTCCACCTCCTCCTTGTTGGCGCTGTAGCCGTGTTTGCGTGGGGTGTCCATCAACCAGCCATCCTCCACTCCATCCATCTGGACCATCGAGCGCTGCACGGCACTCATCCGTGAACAAAACAGTTTGAAATCAGTCTTCATGTAATGTTTGGCCCACTGGAGCCGTTTCTGCTTGTGTGAAGTGGATAGATGAGGTCGACAGGATGGCGTATGCACAGCTGCAAACCTCTGAAGGACCCTGCATCTTGTTGTTCGGGGGACGTTGGAGGCACCAGCAGCTTCAAAAACTTGTCTGCTGCTATGACAAGGCTTTTTTGCCGCTGCTCTTTCAACCTGACGTAATTGCCTGTAGGAAAGAGTCCTCAATTTGCCCTTATCAGCACGCACACGTGTGTACTGTGAATCAGCTACATACTTCTTGATTGCCAAGACACTTCATCCTGATCATCGCACAATGTTGATTGTAGTCATGCCTTGACCTAAACACTCCACAATTTGTTGCTTCTCAGCAGCCGACACATCCTTTTTCTTTCCCATTTTGGCAGAAAATGTAGGCTGCTTAATAATGTGAGACAGCCTTCTTAAGTAGTCTTGCCTTTCATTGGACACACCAGCCAAAATAATTAGCACAGGTGTCTGCAATTGCTTACAGTGATATAAAGAGCCCTGACACACATCACCATCAATGAGTTTAACTGACAAACAAACAAATTCTTCCCTTATCACTTCTAAACACTTTTTGCATAATAATTTGGAACACAGTGTACATGTGCTTTTCCACAAAACACCAGTGGTTCACGTAGTGAATCTTACAGTTCTAACTTGCCAACCGTGGTCTGTATGGAGTTGTTCAATAAAGGGCACAAAATTAAGATAACATAGATGGGAGAGGTCTCTATGAATAGGAATTCCTAAGTATTTGATACCCTGTGAGGGCCAGGCAAAGGGAAAGTTGGACTGGATGGAATCCTATATGGATTTGGGGAGGGAGACATCGAAGGCCTCAGACTTCGCTGCATTGATTTTAAAATTTGACCATGTAACAAAGTGATCTATTTCAGCCATAACAGCATGGATGGATATATGTGATTGAGTGATATATACTAGGACATCATCAGCAAATAGAGAGCACTTGTACTCGGTGCCTCCCACCTCAATCCACCTAATATTGGGGATATGGCGAATTGATGAGAGCAGGTGCTCCGTCACTAGGATGTATAAGAGAGGGGACAGAGAACATCCCTGCCTTGTCCCATTGGTGATTGTGAAAGGTGATGAAAATGTTCTGACGCGCCCCCTGGGCCTTGGGACACCCGGAGCCGGACCCTTTTTGGTGGATGCTGGTGGTTGTAGTCTCCGTGGCGGCGACCCGGTTCCGTGGCTCAGGGCGGTCAAACCAGTGGCGGAACTATTTATGTGGTTTTGATGTTTAAATGTCCGACTACGCCACCCATGGATTGCGGTCAGAGTGAACCGCCGCTCCAGGGCAGACCGCTGAGGCTGGTGTTGTGGGTGCAGCAGAGCATAGCATAACTCCCCACGGGAGGAGTATAGCCTAAGGGCAGTGTATGCGGAGGATGGGGGTGATGGTGCAGGGCAGCAGCAGTAACGACACGGAGTCAGTGATGCAGTCCAGGGCCTTTACTCACAGTTCTTATTATCCAGACCACGTCTGCAGGTAACGGCTGCCCACGTTGTACTGTGCTCACCAGGTGAGGGGCTCAGACAACTCCCAGATAACTTTGGAGCACTTCACAGGACCCCCTTTGTGTGTCCTTTGTCTGGCCTTTCTTACCAACCCTTCTGTCCGGCTGCCTCGGGCCTCCTCTTGGTAAACTTGGCGCCAGTTTCCCTGACCCTATGTGGTGCCTTCCTAGCGGGTGTAGCGAGGGGCTGCGCCACATAAAATGTCACAGCCTCCTGTTTCTAGCTGAGGGTCGTTTCCTGCCTCCACTAGTTTCGGGGACCGGTCTCCCACTTTGGCCTGACCCCTCCACGCAGGTGGATTCGGGCGTGCGGTGGCGACTCGCCCGTCCGCACCCCTGGGATCCCTTCGTTCCTCGTTCCTGGAGCCTTCTCCGCTCCTCTTCCTTCCTTCTCCCTCTTCCAGGCCTGGGCCTCTGTTACTAGGCCCGCCTCCGGAGCAGAGCTCCTGCAGAGCCCCTGCTCCCTGCCACTTCTGCTCAGACTTCTCTGCACTGAACTAAGATGGTGCCCACCTTTTATACTCCCTTCTCAATGCACCCAGGAACTGCTTCCTCCCTGCTCCTGCACTACAGGGTTCCCCTTCCTCAGTGTTCCCTCCCCCCACTCCAGCCAGGGACAGGGACTGTCGTGCCCATATCAGGGGCATATTTGTCGCCCTGCCCCACGGCAATGTGGTGTAATGTATGCAGGTGTCGGGTCCTGATCCACACTACATCCTTACCTGAGAGTGAGATATCACACCTCTGGGTGAGGTGCAATACCTCTGTAGCAACCGAGCCCTCAGGGTGCTACAGTTCCTTTTATCTTCAGCCTAGGTGACGTATTGTGATACAGGGCCGTGATTTTGGCTATAAAAGGGTCCCCTAGACCCCTACCCCAAGTTTTTTAAGAGAATCATATATGGTGTGCCAGGAGACTCTATGGAATGCTTTCTCAGCATCCAACGAGAGTATCTAATTACAAATTTTTAACTGCATCTAGCCCAGGAAATACTTTGTGCCTAGTAGCAGTGTCTGCTAGTCAGCGGATTATCCCGGCTGTTAAGCAAGCTACACCACCTGTAGTTTGGACACTTAATTTTTTCAAAGGAAATGCTTCGGGACCACGGGATACTCAGTGAAGAGCATCAGGAGGCACCCCAAGGCATAGGGGCTGGGATTGGCAGTAGGATGCCTTGCGGTGGACAGCCGAGCTCGATCCTTATAAAAGCTTTTTAACTGCAGCAGCTTTAGTGGACGCTACTGGAGCTGAAATTACGCGGCTGCTGGCATGAGACTTGCCCTCCAAAAGATCCTTGTAAATGGATTTAAAGTGTATTCATTCAAATTAGAGAGACAATTTAAATTAAAAAGCTTAGAGCTGCCTCCACCACAGGGGGGCTAGCTCGACCCACCAGCGGACAGGCACCAGTATTGGGAGAGGGGGGCTGGCTGTCAGGGTTCACCGCGGCTCTGGCACAAACTCGGCGACGCGGAGGTGGCACGGGCAGGAGCGGACTGAACGTGTCGGCTTCTCACTTTTTGGATTTTAGAAGGGCATGACATGCCTATATCTGTGTCTCCCCCTCCTTTTACTCCTCCACCTCTTTTCTTTTCGCATGACTATATGTACTTGTCACTTTTCCATGTGTTAGTTGTGTCTTCTGAGCAGTTTGTCAGCTTTTGGACACCTTTGAAGGTGTTTTCTATGTGTTTCTATGTGTTTTTGTTTGCCTGCCATTGGTTTTAACGGTGTTCGAAGGTGTTCGACGAACAGTTCGACGAACAGTTCGGCAAACACACGGGTGTTCGACGAACCGAACCGAACTCGAACACTACGGGGGTGGCTCAACACTAGAAAATAGTCTTGTGTAGGCCCGACATCCCAGTGTGTTTTCGCAGTTCCACGGGTCAAATCGCTGTACTATCCAGTTTTGGGCCTTTGGTATCTAAAAAAAAAGCAGTTTGAGTGTGTCGCTCACTGTTCAGCCGCAAATATCTCTATTTAAAAAAGTGTGGTATACCCCAGTAAACAATAACTGTGGTTTTGCCATCCCACGGTAAAAAATCTCTATTATTCAGCTTTTGGTATTTTTTTCCGTAAAGAAAAACAGTAGTGTCTCCTGACTGTTGTGACACAAAATTATATCTGTTGAAAATCGTCTTGTGTAGGCCCGACATCCAAGTGTGGTTTCACAGTTCCACGGGTCAAATCACTGTACTATCCAGTTTTGGGCCTTTGGTATCTAAAAAAAAAGCAGTTTGAGTGTGTCGCTCACTGTTCAGCCGCAAATATCTCTATTTAAAAAAGTGTGGTATACCCCAGTAAACAATAACTGTGGTTTTCCTCTTCCACGGTTCTAATCTACTCTTTATTACCCTTTTTCCATTGATAGTGCAAGTGTAAGCTATTTTACTTCATTTACAATGGGCAAGGCGCGTGGCAAGGGACGTGGAAGTGGACGTTCTGGTGATGGTTCGTGCAGAGGACGGGGCCGTGGCCAAGGTGAAAATGTGCCACAACCAACAGCCACATCGTCTCGCTCCCACTTCTTGACCGAATTACTAGGGAAGCACAGAACAATACCAGTATTGAGAACTGATCAGTGTGAACAGGTTATTAATTGGATAGCAGATAATACTTCCAGTTACCTGGGCAGCACCACCTCCGGTCTGTCTTCCACACGGTCAACTCTTAGTAGCCGTGAGTCTCGACCGCATACTCCTCCTCACCCTGATGCTCCTTCCTCCCACCATGCCGAGTGTCGTCAGACAGCAAGTGATCCCACACTTGGACACTCTGAAGAGCTGTTCACTGGTCCATTTCCATATTTGGGCCCCTCGCCTGATACGCTTGAAGTGGTGGAAGAGGAGATCCCATGTTGCGATGCCCAAATATTTGAACAGTCACGGCCACAGGAAGTCGACGTTGGCAATCTGTCACAAGAGGTGGACGATGACGAGACACAATTGCCAGGAAGTGAGGAGGAGGATCATGGTGCGCAAGTGGAAGAGGAGGAGGTGGTGGATGATCTAGTAACTGACCCAACGTGGAAGGAGGACATGCAGAGTGTAACATACCTGGCGGCGTCCTTGCATAGTGGTCCATCTCCCACTGTGCAAGATCGCGCACTTGATCTCCAGTCCAGGGTGTCTCTCTGGCTTCCCTCCATGCTGTCTGTTTGCTTCTGTGTCTGCTGCTTAAGGGCGGCGCCCGATCACTTCCTGCTTTTTATACCTGCTGCAGGCACACCCCTTGTGCGTCCTCAGCCTATTGCTGTCTGTCACCTGGTATTTAAACCAGCTGCCCCAATTAACCCATGCCTGAGCATCTTGCCCTGTCAGTTGGCTTTTGTCTCTGACATGCCAGGTCCTGTCTATGTTACCTGTCTTGCAGTATCTGTTCCCATGTCTGTACTGTGTCCTATCTGTGTACCTTAACCTGCAGTCTGTACTCGTTCCTTGCCTGTTCGTTCCGCCTTCCTGGAGGCTGTATTTTCAGGCCAGTCTGAACACGCTCCTTGCCTGTTCGTCCTGCCTCTCTGGGGGCCGTATTCCCAGACCCGCTCCCGGGCTACAGTGTCGGTCTCCTCCGTACACTCAGTTCCAGTCTGAACTCTCTCCTTAGAGATGAGCGTTGTTCTACTCGAACTGTTCGCCAATCTCAAATTCGAGCTGTTTTGGGCGGTGTTCGAGCCGGTCGGCGAACACGAACAATTTGAGAAAAATTCGGCTGTTCGAGGTTATGTTCGATAACTGTTCGTGCACCAAAATCATAACTGGATTTTTTCTCAGTAATGATGAAAATTAATGTTAATACGCAGTTTGAGTGTACAGCGGGGCGGGGGGAGGGGCAGGGGATGGATCTCTGCAGGAACAATGAAAATCTCCATTTTTTTTTCTCTTTCCCGCATTTGCAGTGGGGAGGTGCAATCTGTCAGCCTATCAGCAGCACACACACGGAGCGAAGTGCTTTTTTTCACACAAGCAAGAGCATGTGTGATTGGCAGTGTATGTCACATGTCCTTGCCCTATAAGACCAAGCCATTTTCCCCGTCGCCACCATTTTCTCACTGCTGCAGCTGCGTGTTAGACGGCACCGCTGTTGCTGTGTGCGCTATACCTTGTTAATTTCAAGCCAATTTTCGCACAAATATAAGATAGCTTGGGAGTAGGGAATAGTTGTGATTGCAGTCCTTTTAAGGACTAGGTTACAGCATTCCCTACGACTTTTATCAAGCAGGTCTGTGCTCTTAAATAGATAGATTGTGGGAGTAAAGACTAATTGTAATTGGAGTCCTTTTCAGGACTAGGTTACATCAGTTCCTATCAGTTTTTGCCAGGCAGGTCTGTGCCAGTGCTGTGCAAGTTTTTTTCACAGCATTTGGCTGAATCTAGCAAAGCTAATCCTTTTTGGCCTATTGCAGAGTGTGTTAGTCAGTGGAGTAGCCTATCTGTGTTGCAAGATATACCACCTGTGTATAGAATACCAATTTTTTTACTGCACCTAGTGAAGTAAAATCTTTTGGGCATAGCATCATTCTATTAGTCCATCTATACTGACCTCCATCAGGTTGCAAACTGAATATAATTTTTTTCTGCATCTAGCTCTGAAAAAATATTTGGGCTTCTAGCAGTGTGTGGAACTTGGTCTATTAGTCCATCTATACTGACCTCCATCAGGTTGCAAATTAAAAATAATTTTTTTCTGCATCTAGCTCTGAAAAAATATTTGGGCTTCTAGCAGTGTGTGGGACTTGGTCTATTAGTCCATCTATACTGACCTCCATCAGGTTGCAAATTAAAAATAATTTTTTTCTGCATCTAGCTCTGAAAAAATATTTGGGCTTCTAGCAGTGTGTGGGACTTGGTCTATTAGTCCATCTATACTGACCTCCATCAGGTTGCAAATTGAATAAAAAAATTTTCTGCATCTAGCTCTGAAAAAATATTTGGGCTTCTAGCGGTGTGTGGGACTTGGTCTATTAGTCCATCTATACTGACCTCCATCAGGTTGCAAATTAAAAATAATTTTTTTCTGCATCTAGCTCTGAAAAAATATTTGGGCTTCTAGCAGTGTGTGGGACTTGGTCTATTAGTCCATCTATACTGACCTCCATCAGGTTGCAAATTGAATAAAAAAAATTTCTGCATCTAGCTCTGAAAAAATATTTGGGCTTCTAGCGGTGTGTGGGACTTGGTCTATTAGTCCATCTATACTGACCTCCATCAGGTTGCAAATTAAAAATAATTTTTTTCTGCATCTAACCCAGCCAATAGTTTTGGCTTAATACCACAGTTTGGCCACTCAGCTCTGCTCGGTTACCATCCATTGTTTTTTTGTGCAAACAACTCCAGAGTTGTGAATTAGTTAACCACCAAAATGAGTAGAAAAAGGCCTGCTGCTGGTGGAAAGGGGAATAGGCGTGTTGGGAAGGGGAAAAAAGGTTGTGTCCGTGGGGTAGGTGCAGAAGAAAGACCATCTTCCAGCCAAACTAAAATGTCTACTTCTTTTAGCGGACAATGTGATAAGATCCCTTTCTTACGGCCACGCCAATCGCTACAAATTCCAGATGAGGCACAAAAACAGCAGGTGCTTCAACGGATATCAAGTGCTCCTTTAAGTGGGCTCTCCTCCACATCAACTTCAACATCACAAATACTCCAGTCCTCAAAGGTGTCACCCAAATCGCACTTGCTTCCTCACAGCTCCCAAATCTCCAGCTGCCCGTCTGAGTATGAGGTAGAACAGATGGTTGAGTCTGCAGAGCTGTTTACTCATACTATAGCCTGGGAATCAGAGGTCGACTCCAGCGCTTCTGTGAATCCAGACGAGGAAATGATCTGCACTGATGCCCAGAATCTTTATGAGTCGGATCCAGGACCAGACGCAGAAGGTTCTGACCATAATGTAGACCCTCATTCCCAAACTGTAACTCCTGTTGGTGGAGACAATGAGGAAGACGATGATAAGACTCAAATACCTGATTGGAGCGACAACTTTAGTTTTTTGTCAGGGCAGGAACAGGTTGGCTCTGAGGACGACGGGTGTGATAACGCACAGGGTGATGATGATGAGGTCGGAGATCCCACTTACTGTCAACCCACAGTCAGCCAAGAGATGAGGTCAGCAGAGGAGGTGGAGGAAGATGCTAGTGACGACGAGGTCAGGTTGCGCCTTCCTGGACAGAGACATAGTACTGGAAGCACGTCAACAACTGCATCCTCAAACACAACTCTGCCTCTCACCACAAGTCGTGGTGGCTCTTCAGGTCGCATGGGTGCTAAGCCTTGCATAGCCTGGGCATTTTTTCAGATCGATAAAGATGACCCAACTCGTGTTATCTGTAACATTTGTCAGCAAAAGCTAAGTAGAGGCCAAAAAATACATAGTTTGAGTACTTCATGGATGAACCGGCACATGGACATGAAGCATAAGTTGCAGTGGGAAGCTCAGTGTGCTACAATGCGGCCTAGCCGGCCGGGCCAACCACCGTCTGCCATATCTTGTGCATCCGCGGCCTCTTCATCCTCTGTGACTGGGGGGACAGCAGTCACACCTGTTTTGGGGCGCAGACCTGCCACCTCTTTACCCGCAACAGCCAGCGTGATTGGCAGGTCATCATTTTCTTTGGAGGTGGTAACACCAGCTGGTCTTGAGCGCTGTCCGACATCGATAGCACCACCTTTGGATCAAGGCAACCTAACATGTCCGCCTGCATCTTCCTCACAGACCGGCAGTTTGCCGGGGACACCCTTATCAACCCCGTCTAAGCACAATAGCCAGCCCTCGGTCCCTCAGATGTGGACAAGTAAAAGACCATTTCCTCCTAGCCATGAGAAAGCTAAGAGGTTGAATTTCACCATCTGCAAGCTCTTGGCTACAGAAATGCTGCCTTTCCGCCTGGTGGACACAGAGGATTTTCGAGACCTTATGTCCGTCGCAGTGCCCCAGTACCAGATGCCCAGTCGGCACTACTTCTCAAAGAAAGGTGTGCCTGCGCTCCACCAGCATGTCGCACACAACATCACCGCTTCTTTGAGAAACTCTGTGTGTGACAGGGTGCATTTCACCACAGACACTTGGACGAGTAGGCATGGACAGGGGCGTTACATGTCGCTGACTGGGCACTGGGTAACTATAGTGACAGCAGGACAAGGGGCTGCTGTCCAAGTCTTGCCGTCCCCACGAGTTGTGCATCAATCCTCTTTATGTCAAAGTTCCTCCACTGCTTCTGCCTCCTCAACCTCCTCTCGGTCTTCCACCTGCACCCAAAGCCTGTCTGGTCATGCCACAAGCTTTCTAACTGCGCAGAAGGGATCCTGCACACCTCCTTACTATGCTGGCAGTAGGGCTCAACGTCATCAGGCGGTTTTTACATTGAAATGTCTGGGAAATGTGAGTCACACAGCTGAGGAGTTGTGGTCAGCTCTGGAGAACCAATTTCATGAATGGTTGTCTCCACTGGACCTGAAACCAGGGAAGGCCGTGTGCGACAATGCTGCAAACCTGGGTGCGGCCCTTCGCCGGGGCAATGTCACACACGTGCCTTGTATGGCTCACGTGTTGAACCTGGTTGTCCAGCAATTTTTAGCCCACTATCCCAGACTAGATGGCCTTCTGCAGAGGGCACGGTCGCTGTGTGCTCACTTCCGCCGTTCGCATCCCGCAGCTCAGCGACTTACATCTCTACAGAAGTCGTTGGGCCTGCCACTTCACCGGCTAAAATGCGATGTGCCTACCCGGTGGAATTCAACTCTGCACATGTTGCAGCGACTGTGGCAGCACCGACAAGCCCTGGTGCAATACGTTCTGACGTATAGCCTGGGCCAACGAGATTCAGAGGTGGGGCAAATCACGCTGGAGGAGTGGTCTCAGATCAGGGACCTATGCACCCTTCTGCACAGTTTTGAAATGGCAACGAAGATGTTTAGTGCTGACGATGCCATTATCAGCATGACTATTCCGGTGATTTACATGCTGGAGCACATGTTAAACAGAATTCGGAGTCACGTGGTGGCACAAGAGGAGGTGGAGGAAGTAGAGGAGGAGGAGTTGTATGCGGAAGGGCTAACATCTGCAAGGTCCAGACGGTTGGCAGCACCAAGGCGGCAGGCATGTGAGGGTGGGGGAGATGATTTTACCAGGGCGCATGGTAGCAGCCAAACTAGTGAGGAAGGTGCAGGAGCCCAGGAAGAAGTGGAGGACGAACTGATGGAAGACTCATCAGATGAGGGAGACCTTGATCACATTTCTGTTGTGCGAGGTTGGGGGGAGAGGACAGAAGAAGGAAGCATGATTGTTACCTCGCCACCAACACAACAGGGACTTGGTGCTCCTGGATGCGCAACACACATGAGTGCCTTCTTGCTGCACTACCTGCAACATGACCCTCGAATTGTGAGAATTAGAAATAATCCTGACTACTGGGTTGCCACACTGTTAGATCCCCGGTACAAAAGTAAATTTGCAGAAATTATTCCTGCCATAGAAAGGGATGCACGCATGCAGGAGTATCAGCAGAGACTGTTGCAGAATCTTACATGTGCTTTTCCACAAAATACCAGTGGTGCACGTAGTGAATCTCACAGTTCCAACTTGCCAACCGTGGGACCGTCAAGTGTTCAGCACTCAAACCGTAACAGAACCACAGTATCTGCTGGTAACATCAATTTTGCGGAATCATTTCACCACTTTTTTAGCCCATCCTTTGCAAGGCCACAGGAGACAAGAAGTCTGACACATAGTCAACGCCTAGAGACGATGGTACAGGAGTATCTCCAAGTAAACATTGAAGCCACGACTGTGTCACTGGACCCTTGCTCTTTTTGGGCTTCCAATCTGGATAAATGGCCGGAGCTAGCCACTTACGCCTTGGAGATCTTGTCATGCCCCACAGCCAGCGTTCTGTCTGAACGTGTGTTCAGCGCTGCTGGTGGTGTGCTGACAGATAAGCGCACGCGGCTCTCCACTGATAATGTAGACAGACGCCCCGTTTGGGCGGTGTTCGAGCCGGTCGGCGAACACGAACAATTTGAGAAAAATTCGGCTGTTCGAGGTTATGTTCGATAACTGTTCGTGCACCAAAATCATAACTGGATTTTTTCTCAGTAATGATGAAAATTAATGTTAATACGCAGTTTGAGTGTACAGCGGGGCGGGGGGAGGGGCAGGGGATGGATCTCTGCAGGAACAATGAAGATCTCCATTTTTTTTCCTCTTTCCCGCATTTGCAGTGGGGAGGTGCAATCTGTCAGCCTATCAGCAGCACACACACGGAGCGAAGTGCTTTTTTTCACACAAGCAAGAGCATGTGTGATTGGCAGTGTATGTCACATGTCCTTGCCCTATAAGACCAAGCCATTTTCCCCGTCGCCACCATTTTCTCACTGCTGCAGCTGCGTGTTAGACGGCACCGCTGTTGCTGTGTGCGCTATACCTTGTTAATTTCAAGCCAATTTTCGCACAAATATAAGATAGCTTGGGAGTAGGGAATAGTTGTGATTGCAGTCCTTTTAAGGACTAGGTTACAGCATTCCCTACGACTTTTATCAAGCAGGTCTGTGCTCTTAAATAGATAGATTGTGGGAGTAAAGACTAATTGTAATTGGAGTCCTTTTCAGGACTAGGTTACATCAGTTCCTATCAGTTTTTGCCAGGCAGGTCTGTGCCAGTGCTGTGCAAGTTTTTTTCACAGCATTTGGCTGAATCTAGCAAAGCTAATCCTTTTTGGCCTATTGCAGAGTGTGTTAGTCAGTGGAGTAGCCTATCTGTGTTGCAAGATATACCACCTGTGTATAGAATACCAATTTTTTTACTGCACCTAGTGAAGTAAAATCTTTTGGGCATAGCATCATTCTATTAGTCCATCTATACTGACCTCCATCAGGTTGCAAACTGAATATAATTTTTTTCTGCATCTAGCTCTGAAAAAATATTTGGGCTTCTAGCAGTGTGTGGAACTTGGTCTATTAGTCCATCTATACTGACCTCCATCAGGTTGCAAATTAAAAATAATTTTTTTCTGCATCTAGCTCTGAAAAAATATTTGGGCTTCTAGCAGTGTGTGGGACTTGGTCTATTAGTCCATCTATACTGACCTCCATCAGGTTGCAAATTAAAAATAATTTTTTTCTGCATCTAGCTCTGAAAAAATATTTGGGCTTCTAGCAGTGTGTGGGACTTGGTCTATTAGTCCATCTATACTGACCTCCATCAGGTTGCAAATTGAATAAAAAAATTTTCTGCATCTAGCTCTGAAAAAATATTTGGGCTTCTAGCGGTGTGTGGGACTTGGTCTATTAGTCCATCTATACTGACCTCCATCAGGTTGCAAATTAAAAATAATTTTTTTCTGCATCTAGCTCTGAAAAAATATTTGGGCTTCTAGCAGTGTGTGGGACTTGGTCTATTAGTCCATCTATACTGACCTCCATCAGGTTGCAAATTGAATAAAAAAAATTTCTGCATCTAGCTCTGAAAAAATATTTGGGCTTCTAGCGGTGTGTGGGACTTGGTCTATTAGTCCATCTATACTGACCTCCATCAGGTTGCAAATTAAAAATAATTTTTTTCTACATCTAACCCAGCCAATAGTTTTGGCCTAATACCACAGTTTGGCCACTCAGCTCTGCTCGGTTACCATCCATTGTTTTTTTGTGCAAACAACTCCAGAGTTGTGAATTAGTTAACCACCAAAATGAGTAGAAAAAGGCCTGCTGCTGGTGGAAAGGGGAATAGGCGTGTTGGGAAGGGGAAAAAAGGTTGTGTCCGTGGGGTAGGTGCAGAAGAAAGACCATCTTCCAGCCAAACTAAAATGTCTACTTCTTTTAGCGGACAATGTGATAAGATCCCTTTCTTACGGCCACGCCAATCGCTACAAATTCCAGATGAGGCACAAAAACAGCAGGTGCTTCAACGGATATCAAGTGCTCCTTTAAGTGGGCTCTCCTCCACATCAACTTCAACATCACAAATACTCCAGTCCTCAAAGGTGTCACCCAAATCGCACTTGCTTCCTCACAGCTCCCAAATCTCCAGCTGCCCGTCTGAGTATGAGGTAGAACAGATGGTTGAGTCTGCAGAGCTGTTTACTCATACTATAGCCTGGGAATCAGAGGTCGACTCCAGCGCTTCTGTGAATCCAGACGAGGAAATGATCTGCACTGATGCCCAGAATCTTTATGAGTCGGATCCAGGACCAGACGCAGAAGGTTCTGACCATAATGTAGACCCTCATTCCCAAACTGTAACTCCTGTTGGTGGAGACAATGAGGAAGACGATGATAAGACTCAAATACCTGATTGGAGCGACAACTTTAGTTTTTTGTCAGGGCAGGAACAGGTTGGCTCTGAGGACGACGGGTGTGATAACGCACAGGGTGATGATGATGAGGTCGGAGATCCCACTTACTGTCAACCCACAGTCAGCCAAGAGATGAGGTCAGCAGAGGAGGTGGAGGAAGATGCTAGTGACGACGAGGTCAGGTTGCGCCTTCCTGGACAGAGACATAGTACTGGAAGGACGTCAACAACTGCATCCTCAAACACAACTCTGCCTCTCACCACAAGTCGTGGTGGCTCTTCAGGTCGCATGGGTGCTAAGCCTTGCATAGCCTGGGCATTTTTTCAGATCGATAAAGATGACCCAACTCGTGTTATCTGTAACATTTGTCAGCAAAAGCTAAGTAGAGGCCAAAAAATACATAGTTTGAGTACTTCATGCATGAACCGGCACATGGACATGAAGCATAAGTTGCAGTGGGAAGCTCAGTGTGCTACAATGCGGCCTAGCCGGCCGGGCCAACCACCGTCTGCCATATCTTGTGCATCCGCGGCCTCTTCATCCTCTGTGACTGGGGGGACAGCAGTCACACCTGTTTTGGGGCGCAGACCTGCCACCTCTTTACCCGCAACAGCCAGCGTGATTGGCAGGTCATCATTTTCTTTGGAGGTGGTAACACCAGCTGGTCTTGAGCGCTGTCCGACATCGATAGCACCACCTTTGGATCAAGGCAACCTAACATGTCCGCCTGCATCTTCCTCACAGACCGGCAGTTTGCCGGGGACACCCTTATCAACCCCGTCTAAGCACAATAGCCAGCCCTCGGTCCCTCAGATGTGGACAAGTAAAAGACCATTTCCTCCTAGCCATGAGAAAGCTAAGAGGTTGAATTTCACCATCTGCAAGCTCTTGGCTACAGAAATGCTGCCTTTCCGCCTGGTGGACACAGAGGATTTTCGAGACCTTATGTCCGTCGCAGTGCCCCAGTACCAGATGCCCAGTCGGCACTACTTCTCAAAGAAAGGTGTGCCTGCGCTCCACCAGCATGTCGCACACAACATCACCGCTTCTTTGAGAAACTCTGTGTGTGACAGGGTGCATTTCACCACAGACACTTGGACGAGTAGGCATGGACAGGGGCGTTACATGTCGCTGACTGGGCACTGGGTAACTATAGTGACAGCAGGACAAGGGGCTGCTGTCCAAGTCTTGCCGTCCCCACGAGTTGTGCATCAATCCTCTTTATGTCAAAGTTCCTCCACTGCTTCTGCCTCCTCAACCTCCTCTCGGTCTTCCACCTGCACCCAAAGCCTGTCTGGTCATGCCACAAGCTTTCTAACTGCGCAGAAGGGATCCTGCACACCTCCTTACTATGCTGGCAGTAGGGCTCAACGTCATCAGGCGGTTTTTACATTGAAATGTCTGGGAAATGTGAGTCACACAGCTGAGGAGTTGTGGTCAGCTCTGGAGAACCAATTTCATGAATGGTTGTCTCCACTGGACCTGAAACCAGGGAAGGCCGTGTGCGACAATGCTGCAAACCTGGGTGCGGCCCTTCGCCGGGGCAATGTCACACACGTGCCTTGTATGGCTCACGTGTTGAACCTGGTTGTCCAGCAATTTTTAGCCCACTATCCCAGACTAGATGGCCTTCTGCAGAGGGCACGGTCGCTGTGTGCTCACTTCCGCCGTTCGCATCCCGCAGCTCAGCGACTTACATCTCTACAGAAGTCGTTGGGCCTGCCACTTCACCGGCTAAAATGCGATGTGCCTACCCGGTGGAATTCAACTCTGCACATGTTGCAGCGACTGTGGCAGCACCGACAAGCCCTGGTGCAATACGTTCTGACGTATAGCCTGGGCCAACGAGATTCAGAGGTGGGGCAAATCACGCTGGAGGAGTGGTCTCAGATCAGGGACCTATGCACCCTTCTGCACAGTTTTGAAATGGCAACGAAGATGTTTAGTGCTGACGATGCCATTATCAGCATGACTATTCCGGTGATTTACATGCTGGAGCACATGTTAAACAGAATTCAGAGTCACGTGGTGGCACAAGAGGAGGTGGAGGAAGTAGAGGAGGAGGAGTTGTATGCGGAAGGGCTAACATCTGCAAGGTCCAGACGGTTGGCAGCACCAAGGCGGCAGGCATGTGAGGGTGGGGGAGATGATTTTACCAGGGCGCATGGTAGCAGCCAAACTAGTGAGGAAGGTGCAGGAGCCCAGGAAGAAGTGGAGGACGAACTGATGGAAGACTCATCAGATGAGGGAGACCTTGATCACATTTCTGTTGTGCGAGGTTGGGGGGAGAGGACAGAGGAAGGAAGCATGATTGTTACCTCGCCACCAACACAACAGGGACTTGGTGCTCCTGGATGCGCAACACACATGAGTGCCTTCTTGCTGCACTACCTGCAACATGACCCTCGAATTGTGAGAATTAGAAATAATCCTGACTACTGGGTTGCCACACTGTTAGATCCCCGGTACAAAAGTAAATTTGCAGAAATTATTCCTGCCATAGAAAGGGATGCACGCATGCAGGAGTATCAGCAGAGACTGTTGCAGAATCTTACATGTGCTTTTCCACAAAATACCAGTGGTGCACGTAGTGAATCTCACAGTTCCAACTTGCCAACCGTGGGACCGTCAAGTGTTCAGCACTCAAACCGTAACAGAACCACAGTATCTGCTGGTAACATCAATTTTGCGGAATCATTTCACCACTTTTTTAGCCCATCCTTTGCAAGGCCACAGGAGACAAGAAGTCTGACACATAGTCAACGCCTAGAGACGATGGTACAGGAGTATCTCCAAGTAAACATTGAAGCCACGACTGTGTCACTGGACCCTTGCTCTTTTTGGGCTTCCAATCTGGATAAATGGCCGGAGCTAGCCACTTACGCCTTGGAGATCTTGTCATGCCCCACAGCCAGCGTTCTGTCTGAACGTGTGTTCAGCGCTGCTGGTGGTGTGCTGACAGATAAGCGCACGCGGCTCTCCACTGATAATGTAGACAGACTCACGTTCATAAAGATGAACAAATCATGGATCCGAAACGACTTTTCTACCCCTGTGTCATCCTGGGGAGAGTAAAAGCTTGATGATTGGTTAAAATCACCCTACCAACCATTTTAAGCTTTCAAATTACTAATCATGTTTATCTGTATCTTGACTGGAAAATAATTTGGGCTTTGTAGCAGTGTGCAGCACTGATCCTATTAGGCCATCTATAATAAGCTTCACCAGATTTAAAATTAAAAATAATTTTTAGCTGCATCTAGCCCGGAAAATAATTTTGGGGCTCCGAGATGCGCAAGACACATAAGTGCCTTCTTGCTGCACTACCTGCAGCATGACCCTCATATTGTCAGAATTCGAAGTAATCATGACTACTGGGTTGCCACACTCTTAGATCCCCCAAACTTTTCGATCAACCTTTTCATTTTAATAAAGACCAAAAAAATGGTCATTTTTGAAATTATAAGCATTAGCAGGTTGTTAGAAACTGAAATCAAACAGTTTTCAACTCAAAACTTTATTCTAGGTGATGTTACATTTTCACATAGGACCCCTTGTTCGAAAGGAGCTTCTGAACTCTCTCGTCCATTGAATTTGTCAGGTTTTGGATGGTTTCTGCTTCAATTGTTTTGCATGAGGACAGAATACCCTCCCAGAGCTGTTGCTTAGATGTGAACTGCCTCCCGCCATCATAGACACTCCTTTTAATGATGCTCCAAAGGTTCTGAATGGGGTAGAGGTCAGGGGAGCATGGGGGTCACACCATAAGTTTGTCCCCTTTTATGCCCATATCAGCCAGAGATGCAGATGTTTTATGTGCAGCATGAGATGGTGCATTATCATGCAGAAAAATGATCTTGCTGTGAAATACACGGTTCTTCTTCTTGAACCATGGCAGGAAGTGCTGTTTGAGAAAATCCACATACATTATGGAGTTCATCTTTAGCGCCTTCAGGGATCCTAAAGAGGCCGACAATCTCTCTCCCCATGATTCCAGCCCAAAACATTACTCCACCTCCTCCTTGTTGGCGCTGTAGCCGTGTTTGCGTGGGGTGTCCATCAACCAGCCATCCTCCACTCCATTCATCTGGACCATCGAGCGCTGCACGGCACTCATCGGTGAACAAAACAGTTTTGAAATCAGTCTTCATGTAATGTTTGGCCCACTGGAGCCGTTTCTGCTTGTGTGAAGTGGATAGAGGAGGTCAACAGGATGGCGTATGCACAGCTGCAAACCTCTGAAGGACCCTGCATCTTGTTGTTCGGGGGACGTTGGAGGCACAAGCAGCTTCAAAAACTTGTCTGCTGCTATGACAAGGCTTTTTTGCCGCTGCTCTTTCAACCTGACGTAATTGCCTGTAGGAAAGAGTCCTCAATTTGCCCTTATCAGCACGCACACGTGTGTACTGTGAATCAGCTACATACTTCTTGATTGCCAAGACACTTCATCCTGATCATCGCACAATGTTGATTGTAGTCATGCCTTGACCTAAACACTCCACAATTTGTTGCTTCTCAGCAGCCGACACATCCTTTTTCTTTCCCATTTTGGCAGAAAATGTAGGCTGCTTAATAATGTGAGAGAGCCTTCTTAAGTAGTCTTGCCTTTCATTGGACACCCCTGCCAAACTAATTAGCACAGGTGTCTGCAATTGCTTACAGTGATATAAAGAGCCCTGACACACATCACCATCAATGAGTTTAACTGACAAACAAACAAATTCTTCCCTTATCACTCCTAAACACTTTTTGCATAATAATTTGGAACGCGGTGTACATGTGCTTTTCCACAAAACACCAGTGGTTCACGTAGTGAATCTTACAGTTCTAACTTGCCAACCGTGGTCTGTATGGAATTGTTCAATAAAGGGCCCAAAATTAAGATAACATAGATGGGAGAGGTCTCTATGAATATCAATTCCTAAGTATTTGATACCCTGTGAGGGCCAGGCAAAGGGAAAGTTGGACTGGATGGAATCCTATATGGATTTAGGGAGGGAGACATCGAGGGCCTCAGACTTCGCTGCATTGATTTTAAAATTTTACCATGTAACAAAGTGATCTATTTCAGCCATAACAGCAAGGATGGATATATGTGATTGAGTGATATATACTAGGACATCATCAGCAAATAGAGAGCACTTGTACTCGGTGCCTCCCACCTCAATCCACCTAATATTGGGGTTATGGCGAATTGATGAGAGCAGGTGCTCCGTCACTAGGATGTATAAGAGAGGGGACAGAGGACATCCCTGCCTTGTCCCATTGGTGATTGTGAAAGGTGATGAAAATGTTCTGACGCACCCCCTGGGCCTTGGGACACCCGGAGCCGGACCCTTTTTGGTGGATGCTGGTGGTTGTAGTCTTCGTGGCGGCGATCCGGTTCCGTGGCTCAGGGCGGTCAAACCAGTGGCGTAACTATTTATGTGGTTTTGATGTTTAAATGTCCGACTACGCCACCCGTGGATTGCGGTCAGAGTGAACCGCCGCTACAGGGCAGACCGCTAAGGCTGGTGTTGTGGGTGCAGCAGAGCGTAGCATAACTCCCCACGGGAGGAGTATAGCCTCAGGGCAGTGTATGCGGAGGATGGGGGTGATGGTGCAGGGCAGCAGCAGTAACGACACGGAGTCAGTGATGCAGTTCAGGGCCTTTACTCACAGTTCTTATTATCCAGACCACGTCTGCAGGTAACGGCTGCCCACGTCGTACTGCCAGATAACTTTGGAGCGCTTCACAGGACCCCCTTTGTGTGTCCTTTGTCTGGCCTTTCTTACCAACACTTCTGTCCGGCTGCCTCGGGCCTCCTCTTGGTAAACTTGGCGCCAGTTTCCCTGACCCTATGTGGTGCCTTCCTAGCGGGTGGAGCAAGGGGCTGCGCCACATAAAATGTCAGAGCCTCCGGTTTCTAACTGAGGGTCGTTTCCTGCCTCCACTAGTTCGGGGACCGGTCTCCCCCTTTGGCCTGACCCCTCCACGCAGGTGGATTCGGGCGTGCGGTGGCGACTCGCCCGTCCGCACCCCTGGGATCCCTTCATTCCTCGTTCCTGGAGCCTTCTCCGCTCCTCTTCCTTCCTTCTCCCTCTTGCAGGCCTGGGCCTCTGTTACTAGGCCCGCCTCCGGAGCAGAGCTCATGCAGATCCCCTGCTCCCTGCCACTTCTGCTCAGACTTCTCTGCACTGAACTAAGATGGTGCCCACCTTTTATACTCCCTTCTCAATGCACCCAGGAACTGCTTCCTCCCTGCTCCTGCACTGCAGGGTTCCCCTTCCTCAGTGTTCCCTCCCCCCACTCCAGCCAGGGACAGGGACTGTCGTGCCCATCTCAGGGGCATATTGGTCGCCCTGCCCCACGGCAATGTGGTGTAATGCATGCAGGTGTCGGGTCCTGATCCACACTCCATCCTTATCTGAGAGTGAGATATCACACCTCTGGGTGAGGTGCAATACGTCTGTAGCAACCGAGCCCTCGGTGCTACAGTTCCATTTATCTTCAGCCTAGGTGACGTATTGTGATACAGGGTCGTGATTTTGGCTATAAAAGGGTCCCCTAGACCCCTACCCCAAGCTTTTTAAGAGAATCATATATGGCGTGCCAGGAGACTCTATGGAATGCTTTCTCAGCATCCAACGAGAGTATCTACTTACAAATTTTTAACTGCATCTAGCCCAGGAAATACTTTGTGCCTAGTAGCAGTGTCTGCTAGTCAGCGGATTATCCCGGCTGTTAAGCAAGCTACACCACCTGTAGTTTGGACACTTAATTTTTTCAAAGGAAATGCTTCGGGACCACGGGATACTCAGTGAAGAGCATCAGGAGGCACCCCAAGGCATAGGGGCTGGGACTGGCACTAGGATGCCTTGCGGTGGACAGTCGAGCTCGATCCTTATAAAAGCTTTTTAACTGCAGCAGCTTTAGTGGACGCTACTAGAGCTGGAATTACGCGGCTGCTGGCATGAGACTTGCCCTCCAATAGATCCTTGTAAATGGATTTAAAGTGTATTCATTCAAATTAGAGGGACAATTTAAATTAAAAAGCTTAGAGCTGCCTCCACCACAGTGGGGCTCGCTCGACCCACCAGCGGACAGGCACCAGTATTGGGAGAGGGGGGCTGGCCGTCAGGGTTCACCGCGGCTCTGGCACAAACCCGGCGACACGGAGGTGGCACGGGCAGGAGCGGACTGGCCGTCTCGGCTTCTCACTTTTTGGATTTTAGAAGGGCATGACATGCCTATATCTGTGTCTCCCCCTCCTTTTACTCCTCCACCTCTTTTCTTTTCGCATGACTATATGTACTTGTCACTTTTCCATGTGTTAGTTGTGTCTTCTGAGCAGTTTGTCAGCTTTTGGACACCTTTGAAGGTGTTTTCTATGTGTTTCTATGTGTTTTTGTTTGCCTGCCATTGGTTTTAACGGTGTTCGAAGGTGTTCGACGAACAGTTCGACGAACAGTTCGGCGAACACACGGGTGTTCGACGAACCGAACCGAACTCGAACACTACGGGGGTGGCTCAACACTCTCTCTCCTATCTTTTATCTGTTTTTTCTCTATGTCCGTTCCTTTCCTTTTTCTGCAGAGTCTGAACTCGTACCTAACTCCTGCTCGTTGTCACTGTACTTCCGTTTGTGAGTTTGTGGTCCACTCGCTACTTCTCTGCAAGTACCCTGTGGGTATCTGGTTCTGCCTTTCCCTTCTAGTCTGTTCCGTGTGAACAGAGCCCTGTTCCCACCGCGTCTGCGGTTTTCGCTTTGCTCAGCTCTGTCCACCGCGTCTGCGGTTTTCGCTTTGCTCAGCTTTGTCCGCCGCGTCTGCGGTTTTCGCTTTGCTCAGCTCTGTCCGCCGCGTCTGCGGTTTAAGCTTTGCTCAGCTCTGTCCGCCGCGTCTGCGGTTTTCGCTTTGCTCAGCTCTGTCCGCCGCGTCTGCGGTTTTCGCTTTGCTCAGCTCTGTCCGCCGCGTCTGCGGTTTTCGCTTTGCTCAGCTCTGTCCGCCGCGTCTGCGGTTTTCGCTTTGCTCAGCTCTGTCCGCCGTGTCTGCGGTTTTCGCTTTGCTCAGCTCTGTCCGCCGCGTCTGCGGTTTTCGCTTTGCTCAGCTCTGTCCGCCGCGTCTGCGGTTTTCGCTTTGCTCAGCTCTGTCCGCCGCGTCTGCGGTTTTCGCTTTGCTCAGCTCTGTCCACCGCGTCTGCAGTCTTCGCTTTGCTCGGCCCTGTCCACCGCGTCTGCGGTTTCGAATTTGTCTCCCAGTCTGTACTGGACCCTACCCAGCCTGCGCTCTAGTCTGCCTGTTCCTGTATTTCCTGGTGTGGGTCAACAGCCGTGTCCGGAGTCTGACCTGGAGTAGACCCTGGTTCCTCTGCTCGGTTCCTCCCTGGTGCACTGGCGTCGTATGCCGTCGTGCGACCTTGGTCGGATCGGGCAGATACTTAGTTACGCCCCTCCAGGCACTCTCCGGTTCATGGCACAGTGGAATCACTACATAAACACGCACACGCCAGTCAGTCCGGGCGTGTGCATTACACAGAGTGAGGCCAGCAGCACACAGGGGGAGGGAGGCAGAGTACCCCAACAGGCAGGAAGAAGCAGTGTGGTGGCCGCAGACAGAAGGCAGGCAACCGTTCCCCGTAACACCAACACGAGGGACGTTGCCAGTACAAGCGGTAGGTCTTCCAGAGTCTGGAATTTTTTAAAGACTCTGCTGATAACCCCAAAAAGGCCATATGTTCCACCTGCCATGCCAGCATCAGCAGGGGTGACAAAACTACCAGCCTGACCACCACCAGCATGATCAGGCACATGGCAGCAAAGCACCCGACTTTGTGGGGCGAAACTCAGGGTCCACGACCAGTGTCAGCGGGTGTCACCACTGCTTCTTCCACTGTTGTGCATGCAATAGAACCCCCTGTTGTGTGTGAAAGGCAATCCCCTGTCCATACTGCATGTAAAGATGCCCCCTCCTCTCAGTCTTCACTTGTTATGGCAGTTTCTCAAGAAACAGCATCAACGTCCACGTCCACGTCCCACCGCAGAGTTCAATTGTCCATATCCCAGACCTTTGAACGAAAGCGGAAATTCGCAGCTAACGCCCCACAGGCCACAGTCCTAAATTCGCACATTTCACGACTGCTTGCATTGGAAATGCTGCCTTTTAGGCTGGTGGAGACGGAATCCTTCCGCAATCTTATGGCGGAGGCCGTCCCTCGGTACTAGGTCCCCAGCCGACACTATTTTGCCCGGTGTGCCATCCCCGCACTACACAAGCACGTGTCCCAAAGCATCTGCCGTGCCCTCAACAACGCAGTTACTGGGAGAGTCCACCTGACAATGGACACGTGGACAAGTGCTTGTGGCCAGGGATGGTACATCTCTCTGACGTCACACTGGGTAAACATATTGGAAGCCGGGACCCAGTCGGATCTTGGGACGGAACACATCCTCCCCACACCGAGGATTGCGGGCCCTATGTCAGTCAGAGTTGTCCCCACAGTGTACAGCTCCGGCGCATCCTCCTCCTCCTCCTCCTCATGTTCAGCCTCCATCTCAGATATCACCACATCAGTTACAAGCTGGAAGCATTGCAGTACTGCCTCCGCCAAGCGGCAACAGGCTGTGCTGAAACTCATAAGCTTAGGTGATAAACCTCACACTCCTTGTGAGTTGTGGACAGCTGTGAAAGAGCAGGCAGATCTGTAGCTGAGACCGCTGAACCTACATCCCGGCATGGTCGTGTGTGACAATGGCCGTAACCTGGTGGCGACTCTGAGGCGAGGTGAGATCACACACGTACCATGCCTGGCTCATGTGCTTAACCTCGTGGTTCAGCGGTTTCTTAAATCGTACCCCGAGTTGCCAGATCTGTTCGTGAAAGTACGCCGCCTGTCAGCTCATTTTCGCAAGTCGGCTACAGCTTCCGCCGCCCTTGCTGTATTGCAGCAGCGTTTGCAGCTTCCGGCACACCGACTGGTGTGTGATGTCCCCACATGTTGGAACTCTACCCTCCACATGTTGCAAAGGATTTGTGAGCAGAAGAGAGCAGTTGTGGAGTACCAGCTGCAACAAGGCCGTCGATATTCAGGTCAGACTCCACACATAAGACCTCAGGAGTGGACCAGGATGTCTGACATATGTACCATCCTGACAAACTTTGAGGAGGCCACCAAGATGGTGAGTGGCGATGACGCCATCATTAGTGTCAGCATCCCACTTGTCTGTCTTTTGCAACGCTCTCTGCAGAGAATTATAGAGGAGGCATTGCAGCCAGAGTATGATGAGATGGATCAAGAAGCCGTAGCGGGCGATTACACACAGCCCAGCCTCATCTCATCCCAACGTGCATTGGGGGACAATGAGGGAGAGGAGGAGGAGGAGGAAGAAGAACAGGAGCTACTATCATGCGTTGTAGACGGTAGTACCTGTACAAGTGTCATACCGTCGGTTCAGCGTGGGTGGCCTGATGACAGGGGGGAGGAGGAAGAGGAGGAGGAAGAGGAGGAGGAGGAGGAGGAGAGCATGGTCAGTCGTCATCTTGGTGAGGACACGGAAATCTTGCCCGTTACCAGTCTGGCACGCATGGCTGACTTTATGTTACGCTGCCTTAACTGTGACCCTGGTGTTGTCAAAATGTTGGGTGACAGTCATTACTGGTTGGTGACACTTGTAGACCCCCTCTACAAGGAGAACTTTCACTCTCTTATTCCTGAGGTGGAGAGGTCTACAAAAATGGGGCAATACCAGAAGGCCCTTGCTGCAGAACTCTTAAAAAAATTCCCATCTGAACACGCTAGCGGCAGAGGTCACAGTTCGTTGCCCAACCAAGGCGTACAGGCGAGAGAGATGCAACTCCAATCCAGCAGAGGCAGGGGAACACTGTCAACGTTCTTGGACAGTTTTCTGACACCCGCCCAGCTTACAGGCCCTGAGGCGTGGGGTACTCTCACAAGGAGTGGAAAGTTTCAAAAGATGGTGAGGGAGTACCTTGCCGATCGTACCAGCGTCCTCCGTGATTCCTCTGTGCCTTTTAATTATTGGGTATCCAAGCTGGACACTTGGAATGAACTCGCTCTGTACGCCTTGGAGGTCCTGGCCTGCCCTGCCGCTAGCTTGTTATCGGAGCGTGTTTTTAGTGCCGCTGGGGGAATTATAACTGATAAGCGCACTCACCTGTCAACTGACAATGCTGACAAGCTGACCCTTATCAAAATGAACAAGGGCTGGATTGGGCCAGACTTCTCATCACCACCAAATGACAGCAGAGTAACATAAAGTCAAATCCACTGTGTTATTTCGGGAGGTGTATTCACATGCACCGCTTCACACCCACACATGGGTATACGCTTCCTCGTTTCGGCTGTTTAATCTTCTTCTCCTTATCCTCAGCCTCCACCACCACTATACCATCAGGGTGCCAGCATTGCAAGTTCCTCCGTCCTTATTTTTGGCAGCTTTTGCTTGCAAGGCATAAGCAAATACTATTGGACACCCACTCCCCAATAATGGGACTTATGTTTGTAATATGCTGTACTGCATGGCTCTTGTAAGGGGCATTGCAAGTTGCTCCGTCCTAATTTTTGGCAGCTTTTGCTGGGAAAGCATAAGCAAATACTATGGGACACCCACTCCCCAATAATGGGACTTAAGTTTGTAATATGCTGTACTGCATGGCTCTTGTAATGGGCATTGCAAGTTGCTCCGTCCTAATTTTTGGCAGCTTTTGCTTGGAAAGCATAAGCAAATACTATGGGACACCCACTCCCTAATAATGGGACTTATATTTGTAATATGCTGTACTGCATGGCTCTTGTAAGGGGCATTGCAAGTTGCTCCGTCCTAATTTTTGGCAGCTTTTGCTGGGAAAGCATAAGCAAATGCTATGGGACACCCACTCCCCAATAATGGGACTTATGTTTGTAATATGCTGTACTGCATGGCTCTTGTAAGGGGCATTGCAAGTTGCTCCGTCCTAATTTTTGGCAGCTTTTGCTGGGAAAGCATAAGCAAATACTATGGGACACCCACTGCCAATAATGGGACTTATGTTTGTAATATGCTGTACTGCATGGCTCTTGTAAGGGGCATTGCAAGTTGCTCCGTCCTAATTTTTGGCAGCTTTTGCTTGGAAAGCATAAGCAAATACCATGGGACTCCCACTCCCCAATAATGGGACTTATGTTTGTAATACGCTGTACTGCATGTGACGCGCCCCCTGGGCCGTGTGTACACGTGTATGGGATACCCGGTGCCGGGTCTCTGGGGTCTGTAGTCTCCGTGGCGGTGACCCGGTCCCGTGGCTCAGGGTGGTCAAACCAGTGTCAGTCTTTCTTAGGCTTTGAGGTTAATTGTCCGACTGCGCCACCCGTGGATTGCGGTCAGGGAGTACCACCGCTGCGAGGCAGACCGCTGAGGCTGGTGTTGTGTGCGCAGCATAGAATGGGATAACTCCCCTCGGGAGGAGTATAGCCTCAGGGCAGTGAGTGTGGATGATGGGGGTGATGGTGCACGAGCGCAGCAGGAATGACTCAGAGTCTTTGCAGTGCAGTTCAGGGTCTTTACTGATGATTATAAGGTAGACCCTCCCGGGAGTACTGGCTAGCATAAGAGGCCTGGTCAGTCTGTGAGCAAGCAGGAGTTTCCCTTGCCAGGTGGAGTTGTAGGCCTCCCCGTCTGTCTGCACTCTTCCTGGCTACCTTGCTGTAAGCGGGTAGAAGTAGCCCACGTCCCTGAGTGTACCGTGTAGTGCTCACCCATATGGCTGGTGACTTGGGGCCTTCTGTTAGCCTCCGCTCCACGACGGCGGTGCTGGTCCCTTGCTTGTGACTGAGCCTCCGGGCTTCTGTGGCCAGCGGACCTGAAATCCCCTGCCGGCTGGTTTCTGCTGCTGGATATATAAGTCCTCACAGCTTTGGACTCCTGGGTCTGGTTCCTATTGTCTTCTGCCAGGGCGAACTCTGCTCAGCTTCCAGCCCCTGGTCTTTAGCTCCTAGCTCCTACAGAGCTCCTTGCTGTTACTTTGCCTTGCTCTCACTCTGACTCTGACTGTTCTCTGACTCACTCAACCCCGCCCAGATCCAGTTTATAAGGGCAGAATTCTCCCCTCCCAGGATTGGGGCAGGAGGATGTTGCATGTTTAAGGGATCCTGACCAGGAAACTTCCCACTTGCTCTCCGACGTAATATCTCTATTACTGTGGTGACCAGACCCCTGGGGTGCCACACATGGCTCTTGTAAGGGGCATTGCAGTTCCTCATAATTTTTGGAAAGCCTTCCATTCACTGCTTAGGCCAACAGTGCACGGGAGACCCAGTTGCTATAAATGGAAAAAAAGGTTTAGTTAACGCCCTCTGACCTCCATGTCATTTCCAAGGGGCATTGGAGTGGCTCGAAATTTTTGGTAGGCATTGCACTCACTGTATGCCCTATAAGTGTGTAGCCGAACCACTCCTTTTGTTACAGAAACATATCCTACATGACATATCTGGTTGACTGGCCTGATATTGATGTGAATGGTCCCTGTTCCTCCTGCTCTTTCTCCTTTGCCACTACCTCATCCATCATTTATCACCTGAAGCTTTGTTTTAACGAGAGTCATAGAACTTGGATAGTAGCAGGAAAACATCCAGCAATCCTCGGAGGAGGTAGGATATGCGCCAAAACGCTGACCACCTCAGGCCTAGCCGCTACTACATACATGCGCTTGCATTACAACAAAACAAAGCAGATGCTAACTTCTATCATCCTCATCATGCTCCTCACCTTGGCACTCTCAACTCCCCTGATGGAGAAGCCAGGGCCCACCGGAGGAGTCTGATAGTCCGGTGGGCTCGGCCAATGCTGCCCTAAAGCAGGCCAGGCTAAGAAAAGTGTGGGAAAGGTTACCGGGACAAATAGGGGTGGCTGGGGACCGAGTATGGACACCCGGCCACCCCCTGAAGGCTGGAGAGCAAGCAGGGACACCCGGCCACCAGGCGGCTGGGGACTGAGTATGGATACCAGGCGCCGACACAGCCATGGCGTGGTGGCCAGATTCCGGATCCACATGCCTAAAAGGCCCAATTTAAAGTGCAAGCAAGCAAGCCGTATGGTATTGCCGCCTGGGGGTGGGTGGGTGGCAGGCTGCATTCTTGCGCTTGCATTGCAAGGAATGGGAGAGGTACAATTGAACACTGCCCTGGGACAAGGACTTGAATGGGGATAGTTGCAAGTCTGCAACGACAGGTGCAAGGTGGGAGGCATCTTCGCATGTACCATGAACAGGGGTTTGGCAAGCACACACTACAGTGGAATAGGCTCTCCTTCCCACTAAATGCACTGGGGAGGGCACAGGTAATGTTTTGGTATACGCGCTTAATCTTATGTATAAGGCACACCAGGACAAATATGGGCGGCTGGGGACTGAGCATGGATACCTCGCTGCCGAAGCCGCCATGAGGTAGTGGCCAGCTTCGGCCTCCTCCAAACTAAAAGGCCCCATTTCAAGTGCAAGCTAGCAGTATGGAATTGCAGTCTGGGGGTGGGTGGGTGGCAGGCTGCACACTTACACTTGCATTAAAAGAAAACATAGCAGATGCTAACTTATGTCATCATCATCATGCTCCTCACCTTGGCACTCTCAACTCCACCGATGGAGAAGTCAGGGCCCACCGGAGGAGTCTGGTTCTCTGGTGGGCTCGTCCAATGCTGCCTAAAGCAGGCCGGGCTAAGAAAAGTGTGTGGGGGGATGTACCAAGGAGAAATAGGGGCGGCTGGGGACCGTTTATGGACACCCGGCTGCCCCCAGGCGGCTGGGGACCGTGTGTGGACACCCGGCCACGGGCCGGCTGGGGACCGAGTATGGACACCCAGCCGCCGGGCGGCTGGGGACTGAGTTTGGATTCCAGGCCGCTAACACAGCCATGACGTGGTGGCCAGATTCCGCCTCCACATGCCTAAAAGGCCCAATTTCAAGTTCAAGCAAGCAAGCAGTATGGTATTGCAGCCTGGGGGTGGGTGGGTGGCAGGCTGCATACTTGAGCTTGTATTGCAAGGAATGGGGGAGGTACAATTGAACACTGCCCTGGGACTAGAACTTGCATAGGGATAGTTGCAAGTCTGCATCTTCTGATGCGGTAAGGATCACTTATGATGGGCACACTTTTAGACAGTGACCTGGGAGTCAGAGATGCTTCCAGGGGTCTTCCCCATGCTGTTCCCTTGTCTTTTCAGTACTTTATGCATGTGTCACACAGCACATGGCCAGATAAGGTTGTAAAATGTTAAAATGACATTTCACGGTGAATGCATTTGTCATAGTTGAAAGCAATACAAAAGTGCAAAAACGCATAAAAAATGCTACTTGTGAACATAGCCGAAGGTGTGGAGGAGTATTTTTGTTTTTGGTCATTTATTTTAACTTATACACAAGTCTTTACCCTGGAAAGGATGTTCCTTAACATATTTCACAGGAAAAAAGTTTCACTTTCGTTTTTGAACGTTTTATTGTGAGCCTGTAAAAGTGGCTTAATACCTCTGACCACGTTGTTGACAGCAGTGACCTGGGGGTCAGAAATGCTTCCTGGGGGAATCCCCATGCTGTCCCCATGTCATTTGAGCACTGTCACTATCGCTTTGGGCACTTGTTAGGCTTTTAAAAGACTGCCGGGGGTGCCACCGCAAAAATGCTCGAGTCTCCCATAGACTAACATTGGGCTCGTTGCTCGGGTCGAGCACCCGAGTATCACGGCGAGCTCGGCCCGAGCTTCGAGCACCCGAGCATTTTAGTGCTCGCTCAACACTAATAGGAACTGATGTAACCTAGCCCTCAAAAGGGTTGCAATTACAACCAGTCACTACTTCCAACCTATCTGTCTATTTAAGAGCACAGACCTGCCTGCTAAAAGTTGTAGGAAATGCTGTAACCTAGCCCTCAAAAGGGCTGCAATTAGAACTAATCCCTACTCCCAAGCTATCTGTCTATTTCAGATAAAATTCGCCTGCAATTCATACAGTTACACTGTATAGCGCGCACACAGCTGCAGCGGTGCCGTCTAACACTCAGCTGCAGCAGTGAGAAAATGGTGGCTATGGGGAAAATGGCTGGGTCTTATAGGGCAAGGACATGTGACATACACTGCCAATGACACATGCCCTTGCTTGTGTGAAAAAAAGCACTTCGCTGCGTGTGTGTGCTGCTGATAGGCTGACAGACTGCACCTACCCACTGTAAATGCGGGAAAGAGAAAAAAAATGGAGATCTTCATTATTTCTGCAGAGATACATCCCATGCCCCTCCCCCCGCCCCGCTGTACACTCAAATTGTGTATTAACATTGATTATCAGCATTACTGTGAAAAAATCCAGTTACGATTTTGGTGCACGAACAGTTATCGAACATAACCTCGAACAGCCGGATTTTTTTCAAATCGTTCGGATTCACGAACGGCTCGAACACCACCCAAAACAGCTTGAATTTGAGATTGGCAAACAGTTAGATTCAAACACCGCTCATCTCTAATATTGACAGTGAAGACTTTTCTTGATGTTATTAACACTTAGTGAATCAAGGAATCTAGATTATTTGTGTTCAGTAAATGCTTTTATTGAACTGTCTCACATCTATAATAATAGGACATAAAGTATCAAAATAGGCTTGTGAAAATAGCAGAACTGAGTGAAATAAGCTTTCATGACTTTCTAGTACAAAGCCACACAGCCTGCAAGTTCTGCTGTTCAGACTTCTTCTGGAGGAATGTTGTCCATCTAGAATTAGAGATTTCAGCAGATTTACTCAAATCGACCTGCAAATTTGAATCAGTACAAATAAAATTTTGTCCAAATCGAAAGTACCCTAGTTACCATGAAAATATTATTATTTTAATAAACAGAAGTGATGGAAAGGGTTAAAAGAATGAAAATAATACATTAAACTCACCAATCCTATCCCTCAACTCACTATTACATATTTTTCTACTTTCTTTGATATCGCACTGGCATTGCCCACTGGGCATGCACCAGTTCCCCTCCATCAATTCTTCCTCTATGTACCTCCACGCACATGTGCGTGGCTCACCCTAGCGTCCGTTCATTACCAGGACAACCGCGTGAGCCATGCCTCCTCCATGACGCGGCTCCTTCATGATGTGGCTTCTGGTGATGCATTTCTGAGTTGATGCTCAAAACGGCCGGATGTCCCACCCCTTAATTCCAACGTTAATAGCAGCCTTTCTCCTTATGCACCTCACATCACGGTGCACGCTGCGCTTACTATTATTTCTATTATTTCCCCTCTCCTACTGGGCACAAGCAAATCATGTAGCCAGTGCACTCGATTGTGTATATTTTACACGTTTGTTTATTTTCATGTCTTTTATATATGTATAGGTTATTTCTGGTAATTTTTTCCTACCATGTGCTGTATACTTTCTTGCATTGCCTTTGACTATTCCTCCCTTGAATACTGTGTAGCTGGTTACTATATATTTACTTCTTTCTGAATTATGTTTTGTCCTGTCATTGTTATGAATTTCTGTATCATAACCCATAATTTTGTTCAATTTATTACCCATTTACCTGGGTCAACTATGGTCACTGATATATTTCTTACAAAATGCCTTCTATCTTTATAACAGCGTTACTCCTCCTGCTGTTACCACTATATATTACTGTTACCTTGAACTCTTAATTCTGGTTATATTTTATTTTAGCTTCATTTTCCACTGTATATCTTCTCTCACAGGTTGGTTCGAAATGTCTAAAAACCAAAAATCTGTTGCATGTGTTCCGATACCCCTCATAATGTATTGAGTTCTTCTCACAAGAAAAAATTCATCCACTGAAATATTTTAAGTGTGGTTATTTTCCTCTTCTACTGCTATTTTGGTCCATCACTTAATTCAATCAGCACCTTATGTTGAGTGTACACCAAGTTTACCTCATCTAATCACTCAACTGACTCTTTATACTACCTCTGCTGCAACTCTCAGATTCATTGCACTGGTCTTTGGTTTTACAGCGCTGAGGCCCATGTGGTTACCCAGGGAAAACTGTGTGTAAAATTAGGTACTTTGATCCAAACATGAATTAGGGCCAGGAAACTGTGGTTGTGACAGTGTAAGGAGTGAGGTGAAGTCCAAGGAGAGGTGAATATATATATATTTTTTAAATTAACCCCTTCCAAACTATCAAATTAATCCAGTAAAATGGTAGCTGACTATCTGCAATTTTGCTGTATTAGCATAAATGGAATCCCCAAAATTTGTGGCTTGACAGAAATTGGTAACAAATTCCCTTGGATTGATTCGCTTATCTCTATACAGAATCCACTGAGACATGCCACATTTTCTTCTGTATACCTCAGATTTCAGTAAGAGCCCTATAATAATTGTAAGGTGTGTATGCAAAAGTTGTACAGGGCCACAATAAAGCCGTATTAATAAATAGAAAGAACTAATTCTTTGTAACCATCCAAGCAACATTGGCAACATCATAAGAAATCAACTTAGCCTTACAAACAGAAAGTTCATTTCTTTATGTCTGTCTCTGCTTGGTTGGGTCCCTTTAACTTAACCCAAAGTGATATTTTACATAAGATATTTTGTTATATTTAACATTGAGTCTTTCATTTTCATAAACATTAATTTAGAAAAATCCTTTTTAATGTGTTCTAATCAGTAATTATTATGACTAGTTTTTAGATGCAAAATTATGTTTTGCTGGGATGTTTAGCAAATCATATAAAAAATTTTAATTTTTCGCTGGCAAGGAAACAAATCATTAAACTTTCTACTGGGTTAATGAAAGTCTTGAGATGCAGGAGTGTTGATTTCAGCAGATTATGAAACTGATCTACAAACAATTCTAATTAAACATGTAAACTAAGATGTCAGCATAGGGAATCTCCAAGCAAAGGGCTTCAAGGGCAACATCCTTTTAACAAATGAGGATACAAATAAAGAAACAAACTATCAAAAAACACAAAGGAAACTCTTTCTACTGAAAAATCAAGGAGGTTAATGTTGCTTCTTAGAATGGACTTTTGTCACTTATTCCCAGAATAGGTAATAAAAGCCTGTTAGCTGAGGGTATCACTACTGGGACCACCACAGATCACTAGAACAGAGCCAGAACCCCTATTGGTTTATTGTATGGATGGGTGATAGAGCATCCAGTAAATTCAAAATTAGAAAAAGTGCACATTTAGCAAGGTCAAGTGAAGGTAGCTGTTACAAACCTCCTGTTTGTTTTTTCCATCTTGTGTTTTGCGGTCACGTGACCATCTGCCATTATATACCAGCTCCGCCCTTTTGGCTTTGCTGGACTTCAGTTTTGTTTAACTCTTTTGCTAGCCAGGTGCTTCTGTGCCTATCTCTGTCAGTTCGCTTGGTCCTTCTGGGACCTCTAGTACCTTTTTGTCAGTTTATCTTTTGTGTTCTGCAACAATCTTCTTTGTTTAGGAGGTGTCCCACTTTTGTTCCAGTCCTTAGTTCTTTTAGGGACTCCTTCCTTTATGCTATAGGTCTTCGTTCAGACTAGCCGAGGACTAAGGCGGGTCTGTTCGCAAGGAACAGGCAGCCCGCTACATCATAGGGATTCAGCTTAGTCTTACTGTAGGGATAGCTTTCCCCTTTCTTTCCTTAGTACTTGTTGCAGATCGCAACAGTAAGTCCAGCCCAAAAAAACTAAAAGGAAAGAAATTCGGGGATCAGTATGGCTTCCGTCCAGGATTTGGCTCAACGCTTGCAGGGATTGTCTCTGGAGGTGGCCGAGCTCCAGCAACACGTGAGTAGCTGTTCTGGAGCGCATTTTGTGGAACCCAAGGTAGGACTGACTGATGTTTTTTATGGTAAACGGCAAGATTTTTTTTCCTTTAAAAAGTCTTTTGTTATTTTTTCGTTTGAGACCAAGGTCCTCTGGGAATGAATCACAGCGCATTGGTTTTATTATGTCACTTTTGCGCAATGGACCACAGGGGTGGGCCTTTACTCTTCAACCTAATGATCCATGCTTAAGGTCGGTAGAGGAATTTTTTTCTGTTATGGGTTTATTATATGACGATTCTGATCGAATCTCATCTGCTGAGGCAGAACTCAGGCGTTTGAATTAGGGGTCAGATGATGTTGAAAATTATTGCACACACTTTAGATGGGTTTCAGAAGTCAAATGGAATGATCCTGCTCAGAAATGTTTATTTCTTGCTGGTCTGAGTGAAAGGGTTAAGGATTTGCTAATTGCATTCCCCGCACCTGAAAGTCTGCAGGATGCCATGCAATTAGCTGTTCATGTGGATAGGAGACTGAGATCTAGGCAAAATGAGGTAAAGACTCCTGTAATGCCAGGTCCTAGTCCCCAGAAAATCTGCTTAGATGGCGGAGAACCGATGGAGGTTGGGGCGATGTCGCTCCGCTCTCAGAAAAGAGACCGGAGGTTCCCCGAGGGATTGTGTCTTTATTGTGGTAAAGCTGACCATTTGATTAAGTATTGTGAGCTTCGCTTAAGTAAAGAAAAAAAAAGATCAGTTACGCCCTCATAGCTTGTTTACACTCTGCAGGAGTATTTCTTTCAGGGAGTACTACTTTGCAGGAAAATGTGATTGAATTTCAGGTATTTGTGGATTGTGGTTCAACCCTTAATGTGATTGATAAAGGGTTTTTGGAAAAACTTAAATTGAAATCCAAACCTTTGTCATCACCTATCTCTGTGATTGCACTCCCTTGAAATGTATTACTCACAAGGTTGCTGCATTTCCCCTCACTATCAATGGATTTCACCAAGAAATTTTGGACTTGGTTGTATTAAATAATTTACTCTCTCCAGTCATTCTAGGATTGCCTTTGTTAAAACTGCACAATCCTTTGCTGGACTGGTCTGCTAATGTGATTAAGTCTTGGAGTCCAAAGTGCTATGATAAATGTTGTATTGGTCGCATTGCGGCTGTGGAAAAAGGGGAATTACCTGTACCTATTCAAGATTTTTGGAGGGCTTTTTCGGAGGAGGAGTCGCAAGTTTTACCTCCTCATAGCGATTATGATTGCGCCATTGAGTTTGCTCCGGGAGCTACTCTTCCCAAGAGTCGTTTGTTTAATCTAACTATCCCTGAAAGAAAGACCTTGGAGGAGTACATACAGACTAGCCTGGCTTCTGGTCACATTAGACCTTCTACGTTGCCTGTGGCAGTTGGATTTTTCTTTGTTAAAAAAAAGGACGGGGGTTTACGTCCATGTCTGGATTTTTGTGAAATTAATTAGATTACCATATGCAATTCCTACCCATTGCCGTTAATTCCTGACTTGTTTAACCAGTTAGTGGGGGCCAAGTGGTTCTCTAAGATTGATCTCCGGGGGGCATACAATTTGTTACGAGTGAAGGAGGGTGATGAATGGAAAACTGCTTTTAACACTTCGGTAGGTCATTTTGAGAATCTAGTGATGCCTTTTGGTCTTACCAATGCACCTGCATTTTTTCAGAACCTTATTAATGACATTCTGAGACCTTTGATTGGTAAGAATGTGGTTGTGTATTTAGATGACATTTTGATTTATTCGCCAGATCTGGAGTCCCATTGGCAGAGTGTACGTGAAGTTTTGCAGTTACTGAGTGATAATTCACTCTTTGCTAAGCTGGAGAAATGTGAGTTCGCTGTGCAGAAAATTAGTTTTTTGGGCTACATTGTCTCCAGCGAGGGCTTTGAGATGGACCTGGTGAAGGTTCAGGCTGTGCAGGAATGGCCTAGGCCTATTAGTTTGAAATCTATACAGAGATATTTGGGTTTTGCCAATTATTACAGGAAATTCATTAAGAATTTTTCTGTAATTGTTAAGCCTCTAACCGATCTCACCAGGAAAGGTGCGAATACGGTCCAGTGGACTACTGAGGCCATAGAAGCGTTTAAGTATCTCAAAGAGAGGTTCAGTTCTGCCGCTATCCTTATGTTCCTGATGAGATCAAGCCTTTTTTGGTCGAGGTCGATGCTTCATCGGTGGGAGTCGGAGCAGTTTTGTCTCAGGAGAACAGGAATTGATTACCTCCTTGTGCCTTCTTTTCGAAAAAAATTTTGGAAACCGAACTGAATTATGATGTTGGAAATAGGGAGCTGCTGGCTATTAAACTTGCGTTTGAACATTGGCGTCATTTTTTTTTTTGGAAGGCGCTAGATTTCCTATTCAGGTTTTCACAGATCATAAGAATTTGATCTATCTGGATGCTGCCAAGAGCTTGAATGCCCGTCAAGCTAGGTGGGCACTTTTGTTCTCTCGGTTTCATTTTCCTGTTACCTATATCCCTTGTACTAAGAATGTTAAAGCTGATGCTTTATCTCGCAGCTTTTCTCCTGCGGTCGGTGCCGAGGAGGAGGAGAGAATTTTACAGAAAGGAGTTGTGGTGGCGGCATTGGACTCTGTTTTGGAGAATGGGATTCTGAAAGTTGATGCTCCATCTAACACTCTCCATGGGAGGTTGTTCGTGCCTAGAATCTTTAGGAGAGATTTGTTTGTGGAGTGTCATGAGTCTCCGTTGGCAGGTCATCCAGGAATTTCGGAGACTAAGAGACTTATCAGTCGCAGTTTTTGGTGGCCTGGATGGCAGAAAGAGGTCATCAAGTGGGTGCGTCAATGTACTGTGTGTGCTAGATCAAAGGCTTCACATACTCCTGCTGCGGGGCTGCTTTGCCCTCTGGAGGTTCCTAGTGCGCCTTGGACGCATCTCACAATGGATTTTATTACTGATCTGCCTGTGTCCGAGGGTTTTACTGTCATCTGGGTGGTCGTTGACCGTTTTTGTAAGATGTGTCATTTGGTTCCATTCATTAAGTTGCCCTGCACCAAGACACTCGCTAAGGTGTTTGTTAAGGAGATTGTCAAGCTTCATGGCGTTCCCACTGATATTGTTTCTGATAGAGGACCCCAGTTTGTGGCTCGCTTTTGGCTTGCTTTTAGTGACAGGTTGGGAGTCCATTTGTCATTTTCGTCTGGGTATCATCCTGAGTCTAATGGACAGAGTGAAAGAAAGAACCAGGATGTTGAACAGTTTTTGCATTGTTTTGTGGCAGACAATCAAGAGGTGTGGTCTGAGTTTCTGCCTCTCGCAGAATTTGCTCTTAACAATCATACATCCTCTTCTGCTGGGTGTTCTCCTTTTTTCTTTTGTACTGGGAGACATCCATCTTTTGGTTCGTTCTCCAAATTGGGGTCGGCGGTGCCGGAGGATAAGAATTTTTCCAGTGATTTGGAGAGAGTTTGGACTAATGTATGTTGCAACCTTCAAGAGGCTAACAAGAAGTCCAATAAGTATTTTGAGAGGAAACGTAAGGAGGTTTTGTTTACTGTCGGTGACATGGTTTGGTTGTCATCAAGGAACTTGCAGTTGAGGATTCCCTCAAAAAAACTGGGTCCAAAGTTTGTGGGTCCATTTAAAGTGGTTCAGGTTGTTAACCCGTCTGCGGTTAGGTTGGATGTCCCTACTTACTGGAAGATTAATCCTGTGTTTCATGTTTCTTTGTTGAAAAAGGCTGATGTATCAGATAGGGATGCCACTGTCACAGTTCCTCCTGTGGTGGAAGACGGCGAATATGAAATTTCTCGTATCTTGAATTCTAGATGGCATAGAGGGAGATTACAGTATCTCATCTCCTATAAGGGTTTCGGTCCCGAAGATAACTGCTGGGTAAGGGCAGATGATGTCTTTGCTGCAAGGCTTGTTAGAGCTTTCCACAAGAGGATTCCGGACAGGCCTGGGCCTGGAGGATCCGGAGGATCCTCATAAAAAAGGGGGCACTGTTGGAACCCTCCTGTTCGTTTTTTCCATCTTATGTTTTGCGGTCACGTGACCATCTGCCTTTATATACCAGCTCCGCCCTTTTGGCTTTGCTGGACTTCAGTGTTGTTTGACTGTTTTGCTAGCTAGGTGCTTCTATGCCTATCTCTGTCAGTTTGCTTGGTCCTTCTGGGACCTCTAGTACCTTTTTGTCAGTTTATCTTTTGTGTTCTGCAACAATCTTCTCTGTTCAGGAGGTGTCCCATTTTTGTTCCAGTCCTTAGTTCTTTTAGGGACTCCTTCCTTTATGCTATAGGTCTTCGTTCAGACTAGCCGAGGACTAAGGCGGGTCTGTTCGCAAGGAACAGGCAGCCCACTACATCATAGAGATTCAGCTTAGTCTTACTGTAGGGATAGCTTTCCCCTTTTTTTCCTTAGTACTTGCTGCAGATCACAGCAGTAACATTGTGTCTTTCAATATAGAGCAGTACATCTGTGAATTCATGATGGGCGAACGCAAACCGTAAAGTTCAGGGTCCGTACTGAACACCTAGTTTTTATGCATGGGCCCGAACATGGACTTGGTACCGTTTTAGTACCCAAACCAAAGTTTTTTTAGATGTTCGGCTGGACCAAAACAACCATGAGTTCGCCCTTCACTATTTATACCATATTTGAAATGTAGCTCCCTGACACCAGCAGCACTCATGCAACCCCACATAAGGACACTGTCACCACAATTTTTCTCTGTAGGCATTTTTCTAAATTAATTTTCCTAAATGTATGGTGCCTACAGTGAACTATGGTGATGGCAATGTCCCTATATGGGACTTCAGGAGTGCTGCTGATGTCGGGGAGCTACAGTTCATTGACGGTATCATGAATTCACAGATGTACTACTCTATATTGGAAAACAAGATGCTACCTATCACTTCATGCTCTTGGTAGATGCATACTTTTCCGACATGACAATGATCGAAAATACACATCTGCTGCATTTCTCTAAAAGAACAGTGTAAAAGTGCTTCAGTGGCCAAGTAGATCTCCTGATCTGAACCCAGTTGAACATTTATAAGGAATTCTGAAGAGACAAGTTGTGCATCACTCTCCTTCCAGCATTCAGGCTCTAAAAGAGGTTGTTCTTGGAGAATGGAGAAAGATAGATATTGCAATATGACACCAACTTGTTCATTACATGCCTAGAATACTTGGTGAAGTCTTTAATAATTATGGAAGTCATATAAAATACTAGATGAAGTAATTTTTTATGTGGAGTATGTTCATTTTTGCATCAGCTAATTTGAGTAAAACTGAAGATTTTGTAATGAAAGTTATATTATTAACCTTATTTTCATGGAACGGGTTAAAAAATGTTCTATGAAACTCAGTCTTGTCAAAATAATGAAAATTGTTCTTGCGTTCAATGAGATATTGATTAAAATCTTACTTTTAAAAGGGGGTGTAACTCATTTTAGCTGAGCATTGTATGTAGTAAAACATAAAATAAAAATATATGAAGAACCACCGTAATCGTATTGAACCAAAGAATGAAGTTAACATTATAATAAGGAAGAGAGGAAAAGTTGGCCTCACCATCAGTGTCTTGTATCTTTAGTTTGAATGCAAAATGTGGCAGCTAGGAAACAGCGGGAGAAAGCTGGTGCATGTAGGCAATTATACTGTGAACTAAAAAAATAATAATAATATTAAAACCAATTTCAGATTTATTGTTTTTTTGTTCATGCATCTTACCAAACAATTAATTAAAAATTTATCAAAGGGTAACATGTAACAAAAAATGGTGTCAGTAAAACTTTCAGCTTGTTCCATAAAAAACTCTCTCTTACACAATTCAGTTTACATAAAAAAAATAGTTATGGGGATTAGAATATAGTGGACAAAAAATATTTTTGTTAAAAAGTCTTTGCACAAAAGTAGCAAAACATAAAAAAAGATGTGTTTCCAATTGTCATTATCATATCAACCTGAATAAGAAAGATAATATGAATTGTACAATGGTGTTAGAAAATATATAATTAATTTACAATTGATTTATTTTGCTCATTTTGCCTCCCAAATCGTGTAATAAAACTGATCAAAAATTAGTAAATGGTTCCAGTTTTGGCACTCAAAAAATAAGTCATCATACAGCTCCACTAATGGAAAATTGTAAAACTTGGGACTCTCATAATTAGTGTTGAGCCACCCCCGTAGTGTTCGAGTTCGGTTCGGTTCGTCGAACACCCGTGTGTTCGCCGAACTGTTCGTCGAACTTTTCGTCGAACACCTTCGAACACCGTTAAAACCAATGGCAGGCAAACAAAAACACATAGAAACACATAGAAAACACCTTCAAAGGTGTCCAAAAGCTGACAAACTGCTCAGAAGACACAACTAACACATGGAAAAGTGACAAGTACATATAGTCATGCGAAAAGAAAAGAGGTGGAGGAGTAAAAGGAGGGGGAGACACAGATATAGGCATGTCATGCCCTTCTAAAATCCAAAAAGTGAGAAGCCGAGACGGCCAGTCCGCTCCTGCCCGTGCCACCTCCGTGTCGCCGGGTTTGTGCCAGAGCCGCGGTGAACCCTGACGGCCAGCCCCCCTCTCCCAATACTGGTGCCTGTCCTCTGGTGGGTCGAGAGAGCCCCCCTGTGGTGGAGGCAGCTCTAAGCTTTTTAATTTAAATTGTCCCTCTAATTTGAATGAATACACTTTAAATCCATTTACAAGGATCTATTGGAGGGCAAGTCTCATGCCAGCAGCCGCGTAATTCCAGCTCCAGTAGCGTCCACTAAAGCTGCTGCAGTTAAAAAGCTTTTATAAGGATCGAGCTCGGCTGTCCACCGCAAGGCATCCTAGTGCCAGTCCCAGCCCCTATGCCTTGGGGTGCCTCCTGATGCTCTTCACTGAGTATCCCGTGGTCCCGAAGCATTTCCTTTGAAAAAATTAAGTGTCCAAACTACAGGTGGTGTAGCTTGCTTAACAGCCGGGATAATCCGCTGACTAGCAGACACTGCTACTAGGCACAAAGTATTTCCTGGGCTAGATGCAGTTAAAAATTTGTAAGTAGATACTCTCGTTGGAAGCTGAGAAAGCATTCCATAGAGTCTCCTGGCACGCCATATATGATTCTCTTAAAAAGCTTGGGGTAGGGGTCTAGGGGACCCTTTTATAGCCAAAATCACGGCCCTGTATCACAATACGTCACCTAGGCTGAAGATAAATGGAACTGTAGCACCGAGGGCTCGGTTGCTACAGACGTATTGCACCTCACCCAGAGGTGTGATATCTCACTCTCAGATAAGGATGGAGTGTGGATCAGGACCCGACACCTGCATGCATTACACCACATTGCCGTGGGGCAGGGCGACCAATATGCCCCTGAGATGGGCACGACAGTCCCTGTCCCTGGCTGGAGTGGGGGGAGGGAACACTGAGGAAGGGGAACCCTGCAGTGCAGGAGCAGGGAGGAAGCAGTTCCTGGATGCATTGAGAAGGGAGTATAAAAGGTGGGCACCATCTTAGTTCAGTGCAGAGAAGTCTGAGCAGAAGTGGCAGGGAGCAGGGGCTCTGCATGAGCTCTGCTCCGGAGGCGGGCCTAGTAACAGAGGCCCAGGCCTGCAAGAGGGAGAAGGAAGGAAGAGGAGCGGAGAAGGCTCCAGGAACGAGGAATGAAGGGATCCCAGGGGTGCGGACGGGCGAGTCGCCACCGCACGCCCGAATCCACCTGCGTGGAGGGGTCAGGCCAAAGGGGGAGACCGGTCCCCGAACTAGTGGAGGCAGGAAACGACCCTCAGCTAGAAACCGGAGGCTCTGACATTTTATGTGGCGCAGCCCCTTGCTCCACCCGCTAGGAAGGCACCACATAGGGTCAGGGAAACTGGCGCCAAGTTTACCAAGAGGAGGCCCGAGGCAGCCGGACAGAAGTGTTGGTAAGAAAGGCCAGACAAAGGAAACACAAAGGGGGTCCTGTGAAGCGCTCCAAAGTTATCTGGGAGTTGTCTGAGCCCCTCACCTGGTGAGCACAGTACGACGTGGGCAGCCGTTACCTGCAGACGTGGTCTGGATAATAAGAACTGTGAGTAAAGGCCCTGAACTGCATCACTGACTCCGTGTCGTTACTGCTGCTGCCCTGCACCATCACCCCCATCCTCCGCATACACTGCCCTGAGGCTATACTCCTCCCGTGGGGAGTTATGCTACGCTCTGCTGCACCCACAACACCAGCCTTAGCGGTCTGCCCTGTAGCGGCGGTTCACTCTGACCGCAATCCACGGGTGGTGTAGTCGGACATTTAAACATCAAAACCACATAAATAGTTCCGCCACTGGTTTGACCGCCCTGAGCCACGGAACCGGATCGCCGCCACGAAGACTACAACCACCAGCATCCACCAAAAAGGGTCCGGCTCCGGGTGTCCCAAGGCCCAGGGGGTGCGTCAGAACATTTTCATCACCTTTCACAATCACCAATGGGACAAGGCAGGGATGTCCTCTGTCCCCTCTCTTATACATCCTAGTGACGGAGCACCTGCTCTCATCAATTCGCCATAACCCCAATATTAGGTGGATTGAGGTGGGAGGCACCGAGTACAAGTGCTCTCTATTTGCTGATGATGTCCTAGTATATATCACTCAATCACATATATCCATCCCTGCTGTTATGGCTGAAATAGATCACTTTGTTACATGGTAAAATTTTAAAATCAATGCAGCGAAGTCTGAGGCCCTCGATGTCTCCCTCCCTAAATCCATATAGGATTCCATCCAGTCCAACTTTCCCTTTGCCTGGCCCTCACAGGGTATCAAATACTTAGGAATTCCTATTCATAGAGACCTCTCCCATCTATGTTATCTTAATTTTGGGCCCTTTATTGAACAATTCCATACAGACCACGGTTGGCAAGTTGGAACTGTGAGATTCACTACGTGCACCACTGGTATTTTGTGGAAAAGCACATATAAGATTCTGCAACAGTCTCTGCTGATACTCCTGCATGCGTGCATCCCTTTCTATGGCAGGAATAATTTCTGCAAATTTACTTTTGTACTGGGGATCTAACAGTGTCAGGATTATTTCTAATTCTCACAATTCGAGGGTCATGTTGCAGGTAGTGCAGCAAGAAGGCACTCATGTGTGTTGCGCATCCAGGAGCACCAAGTCCCTGTTGTGTTGGTGGCGAGGTAACAATCATGCTTCCTTCCTCTGTCCTCTCCCCTCAACCTCGCACAACAGAAATGTGATCAAGGTCTCCCTCATCTGATGAGTCTTCCATCAGTTCGTCCTCCACTTCTTCCTGGGCTCCTGCACCTTCCTCACTAGTTTGGCTGCTACCATGCGCCCTGGTAAAATCATCTCCCCCACCCTCACATGCCCTTCCGCATACAACTCCTCCTCCTCTACTTCCTCCACCTCCTCTTGTGCCACCACCTGACTCCGAATTCTGTTTAACATGTGCTCCAGCATGTAAATCACCGGAATAGTCATGCTGATAATGGCATCGTCAGCACTAAACATCTTCGTCGCCATTTCAAAACTGTGCAGAAGGGTGCATAGGTCCCTGATCTGAGACCACTCCCCCAGCGTGATTTGCCCCACCTCTGAATCTCGTTGGCCCAGGCTATACGTCAGAACGTATTGCACCAGGGCTTGTCGGTGCTGCCACAGTCGCTGCAACATGTGCAGAGTTGAATTCCACCGGGTAGGCACATCGCATTTTAGCCGGTGAAGTGGCAGGCCCAGCGACTTCTGTAGAGATGTAAGTCGCTGAGCTGCGGGATGCGAACGGCGGAAGTGAGCACACAGCGACCGTGCCCTCTGCAGAAGGCCATCTAGTCTGGGATAGTGGGCTAAAAATTGCTGGACAACCAGGTTCAACACGTGAGCCATACAAGGCACGTGTGTGACATTGCCCCGGCGAAGGGCCGCACCCAGGTTTGCAGCATTGTCGCACACGGCCTTCCCTGGTTTCAGGTCCAGTGGAGACAACCATTCATGAAATTGGTTCTCCAGAGCTGACCACAACTCCTCAGCTGTGTGACTCACATTTCCCAGACATTTCAATGTAAAAACCGCCTGATGACGTTGAGCCCTACTGCCAGCATAGTAAGGAGGTGTGCAGGATCCCTTCTGCGCAGTTAGAAAGCTTGTGGCATGACCAGACAGGCTTTGGGTGCAGGTGGAAGACCGAGAGGAGGTTGAGGAGGCAGAAGCAGTGGAGGAAAAATGACATAAAGAGGATTGACGCACAACTCGTGGGGACGGCAAGACTTGGACAGCAGCCCCTTGTCCTGCTGTCACCATAGTTACCCAGTGCCCAGTCAGCGACATGTAACGCCCCTGTCCATGCCTACTCGTCCAAGTGTCTGTGGTGAAATGCACCCTGTCACACACAGAGTTTCTCAAAGAAGCGGTGATGTTGTGTGCGACATGCTGGTGGAGCGCAGGCACACCTTTCTTTGAGAAGTAGTGCCGACTGGGCATCTGGTACTGGGGCACTGCGACGGACATAAGGTCTCGAAAATCCTCTGTGTCCACCAGGCGGAAAGGCAGCATTTCTGTAGCCAAGAGCTTGCAGATGGTGAAATTCAACCTCTTAGCTTTCTCATGGCTAGGAGGAAATGGTCTTTTACTTGTCCACATCTGAGGGACCGAGGGCTGGCTATTGTGCTTAGACGGGGTTGATAAGGGTGTCCCCGGCAAACTGCCGGTCTGTGAGGAAGATGCAGGCGGACATGTTAGGTTGCCTTGATCCAAAGGTGGTGCTATCGATGTCGGACAGCGCTCAAGACCAGCTGGTGTTACCACCTCCAAAGAAAATGATGACCTGCCAATCACGCTGGCTGTTGCGGGTAAAGAGGTGGCAGGTCTGCGCCCCAAAACAGGTGTGACTGCTGTCCCCCCAGTCACAGAGGATGAAGAGGCCGCGGATGCACAAGATATGGCAGACGGTGGTTGGCCCGGCCGGCTAGACCGCATTGTAGCACACTGAGCTTCCCACTGCAACTTATGCTTCATGTCCATGTGCCGGTTCATGCATGAAGTACTCAAACTATGTATTTTTTGGCCTCTACTTAGCTTTTGCTGACAAATGTTACAGATAACACGAGTTGGGTCATCTTTATCGATCTGAAAAAATGCCCAGGCTATGCAAGGCTTAGCACCCATGCGACCTGAAGAGCCACCACGACTTGTGGTGAGAGGCAGAGTTGTGTTTGAGGATGCAGTTGTTGACGTGCTTCCAGTACTACGTCTCTGTCCAGGAAGGCGCAACCTGACCTCGTCGTCACTAGCATCTTCCTCCACCTCCTCTGCTGACCTCATCTCTTGGCTGACTGTGGGTTGACAGTAAGTGGGATCTCCGACCTCATCATCATCACCCTGTGCGTTATCACACCCGTCGTCCTCAGAGCCAACCTGTTCCTGCCCTGACAAAAAACTAAAGTTGTCGCTCCAATCAGGTATTTGAGTCTTATCATCGTCTTCCTCATTGTCTCCACCAACAGGAGTTACAGTTTGGGAATGAGGGTCTACATTATGGTCAGAACCTTCTGCGTCTGGTCCTGGATCCGACTCATAAAGATTCTGGGCATCAGTGCAGATCATTTCCTCGTCTGGATTCACAGAAGCGCTGGAGTCGACCTCTGATTCCCAGGCTATAGTATGAGTAAACAGCTCTGCAGACTCAACCATCTGTTCTACCTAATACTCAGACGGGCAGCTGGAGATTTGGGAGCTGTGAGGAAGCAAGTGCGATTTGGGTGACACCTTTGAGGACTGGAGTATTTGTGATGTTGAAGTTGATGTGGAGGAGAGCCCACTTAAAGGAGCACTTGATATCCGTTGAAGCACCTGCTGTTTTTGTGCCTCATCTGGAATTTGTAGCGATTGGCGTGGCCGTAAGAAAGGGATCTTATCACATTGTCCGCTAAAAGAAGTAGACATTTTAGTTTGGCTGGAAGATGGTCTTTCTTCTGCACCTACCCCACGGACACAACCTTTTTTCCCCTTCCCAACACGCCTATTCCCCTTTCCACCAGCAGCAGGCCTTTTTCCACTCATTTTGGTGGTTAACTAATTCACAACTCTGGAGTTGTTTGCACAAAAAAACAATGGATGGTAACCGAGCAGAGCTGAGTGGCCAAACTGTGGTATTAGGCCAAAACTATTGGCTGGGTTAGATGCAGAAAAAAATTATTTTTAATTTGCAACCTGATGGAGGTCAGTATAGATGGACTAATAGACCAAGTCCCACACACCGCTAGAAGCCCAAATATTTTTTCAGAGCTAGATGCAGAAAATTTTTTTATTCAATTTGCAACCTGATGGAGGTCAGTATAGATGGACTAATAGACCAAGTCCCACACACTGCTAGAAGCCCAAATATTTTTTCAGAGCTAGATGCAGAAAAAAAATATTTTTAATTTGCAACCTGATGGAGGTCAGTATAGATGGACTAATAGACCAAGTCTCACACACTGCTAGAAGCCCAAATATTTTTTCAGAGCTAGATGCAGAAAAAAATTATTTTTAATTTGCAACCTGATGGAGGTCAGTATAGATGGACTAATAGAACAAGTCCCACACGCTGCTAGAAGCCCAAATATTTTTTCAGAGCTAAATGAAGAAAAAAATTATTTTTAATTTGCAACCTGATGGAGGTCAGTATAGATGGACTAATAGACCAAGTCCCACACACTGCTAGAAGCCCAAATATTTTTTCAGAGCTAGATGCAGAAAAAAATTATTTTTAATTTGCAACCTGATGGAGGTCAGTATAGATGGACTAATAGACCAAGTCCCACACACCGCTAGAAGCCCAAATATTTTTTCAGAGCTAGATGCAGAAAAAAATTATATTCAATTTGCAACCTGCTGGAGGTCAGTATAGAAGGACTAATAGAACAAGTCCCACACACTGCTAGAAGCCCAAATATTTTTTCAGAGCTAAATGAAGAAAAAAATTATTTTTAATTTGCAACCTGATGGAGGTCAGTATAGATGGACTAATAGACCAAGTCCCACACACTGCTAGAAGCCCAAATATTTTTTCAGAGCTAGATGCAGAAAAAAATTATATTCAGTTTGCAACCTGATGGAGGTCAGTATAGATGGACTAATAGAATGATGCTATGCCCAAAAGATTTTACTTCACTAGGTGCAGTAAAAAAATTGGTATTCTATACACAGGTGGTATATCTTGCAACACAGATAGGCTACTCCACTGACTAACACACTCTGCAATAGGCCAAAAAGGATTAGCTTTGCTAGATTCAGCCAAATGCTGTGAAAAAAACTTGCACAGCACTGGCACAGACCTGCCTGGCAAAAACTGATAGGAACTGATGTAACCTAGTCCTGAAAAGGACTCCAATTACAATTAGTCTTTACTCCCACAATCTATCTATTTAAGAGCACAGACCTGCCTGATAAAAGTCGTAGGAAATTCTGTAACCTAGTCCTTAAAAGGACTGCAATCACAACTATTCCCTACTCCCAAGCTATCTGTATATTTGTGCGAAAATTGGCTTGAAATTAACAAGGTATAGCGCACACAGCAACAGCGGTGCCGTCTAACACGCAGCTGCAGCAGTGAGAAAATGGTGGCGACGGGGAAAATGGCTTGGTCTTATAGGGCAAGGACATGTGACATACACTGCCAATCACACATGCCCTTGCTTGTGTGAAAAAAAGCACTTCGCTCCGTGTGTGCGCTGCTGATAGGCTGACAGATTGCACCTCCCCACTGCAAATGCGGGAAAGAGAAAAAAAAATGGAGATCTTCATTGTTCCTGCAGAGATCCATCCCCTGCCCCTCCCCCCGCCCCGCTGTACACTCAAACTGCGTATTAACATTAATTTTCATCATTACTGAGAAAAAATCCAGTTATGATTTTGGTGCACGAACAGTTATCGAACATAACCTCGAACAGCCGAATTTTTCTCAAATTGTTCGTGTTCGCCGACCGGCTCGAACACCGCCCAAAACAGCTCGAATTTGAGATTGGCGAACAGTTCGAGTAGAACAACGCTCATCTCTACTCATAATATGGCGACACAAAAACAAGTGACTTTTTATTCAAAGTGTGTATTTATTGTTCATAATAATAAAACATTAAATATTAATGTATAAATTTGATATCACAATATTTATACTGAACTGCAGAATAAAGTTAACACTTTATTTGTGCAGAATTGGGAATAGATTTAAATATTACATGCAAAAAAAAGCATTGGCGGAATTGCTGCTTGGTTTATAATCCTCATAGAGTTAATAAAAATGTGGTAATAAGTGATATGCACCTCAAAATGATTCCAATGACAAAATAATTCACCTAGAAAAAAACAAGCCCTCACACAACTACGGAAAAAAAAATATGGCTCCTGAAAAATAAAAAAAAGTGAAGAAAAAATAGTTTGCTATAATTGCTAAAATTCGCTTTGAAGCCAAGTGGTTAAATGAAAGCCCTTGCATGCGAGGAGCTTTATGTAGCATCGGCGTCTCTGCCCCCTGACAGGCAGAGACGCCGTCCCCCTTACCGCCACGCTCCCCGCCCGGCGTCTTCCGCTCTCCTGCTGCTGCTGCCTGCGAGTGCAGCTTCCCGGGCACTGTGCTTAGGGCGCGCGCTCCCTCCCTTTTAAAGGGGTCTCGCGCGCCATCCTAAGGAGTCCCCGGCCAATGGCCTGAGGACTTCCCATATAAAAGGCACCTCCTCCAAAATGGAGGTGCCCGTGCAAGGTTGTAGCTCTGTGTTCTAACTCTGCTTCAGCCCTCAGGTCCCGCTGCTAGTCTGACTACCTGTCCAGTCTGCCAGCTTAACTACCAGTCCAGTCCGCCAGCCTGACTACCAGTCAAGTCTGCCAGCCTGACTACCAGTCCAGTCTGCCAGCCTGACTACCAGTCCAGTCCGCCAGCCTGACTACCAGTCCTGTCCGACAGTCTGCTTACGGTCCAAACCCGCCAGTTTGTCTATGGGCCAGGCTTGCCTGCCTGGAGAATGTACCAGTTACCTGCCGTGCCTACCAGCCAGCCTACCTGGAGGCTCCTGCCAGTTACCCGTGGTGTCTGCCAGTCCGTCTACCTGGATCACCCATCAGCCTGCCTGCCGTGCTCATCTGCTGTACCGGTCAGTCCCTGCCTTCTGACCTGTGGGAGTCACCTGCTCCCATACAAGGACTGGTCCAGAGTAGCACCTGGTCCCTCTGCTCGGTCCTTCCCTGGTTCATGGAGTCGATTGAGCCGCCGTGCGAACTTGGTCAGTTCGAGTTGATACCTAGTTATGCCCCTATGGTCCCTCCTTGCACCGCAGCACAGAGGTTCCACCACCCGGATCCGTAACACTTTACAGGTGCATCTCACTAAATTAGAATATCATCAAAGAGTTAATTTATTTCAGCTCTTCAATATAAAAAGTGAAACTCATATATTATATAAAGTCATTACAGAGTGATCTATTTCAAGTGTTTATTTCTGTTAATGTTGATAATTATGGCTTACAGCCAATGAAAACACAAAAGTCATTATCTCAGTACGTTAAAATAATTAACAAAAAACACTGGCAAAAGCTTCCTAAGTAGTGTTGAGCCACCCCCGTAGTGTTCGAGTTCGGTTCGGTTCGTCGAACACCCGTGTGTTCGCCGAACTGTTCGTCGAACTGTTCATCGAACACCTTCGAACACCGTTAAAACCAATGGCAGGCAAACAAAAACACATAGAAACACATAGAAAACACCTTCAAAGGTGTCCAAAAGCTGACAAACTGCTCAGAAGACACAACTAACACATGGAAAAGTGACAAGTACATATAGTCATGCGAAAAGAAAAGAGGTGGAGGAGTAAAAGGAGGGGGAGACACAGATATAGGCATGTCATGCCCTTCTAAAATCCAAAAAGTGAGAAGCCGACACGGCCAGTCCGCTCCTGCCCGTGCCACCTCCGTGTCGCCGGGTTTGTGCCAGAGCCGCGGTGAACCCTGACGGACAGCCCCCCTCTCCCAATACTGGTGCCTGTCCGCTGGTGGGTCGAGCGAGCCCCCCTGTGGTGGAGGCAGCACTAAGCTTTTTAATTTAAATTGTCTCTCTAATTTGAATGAATACACTTTAAATCCATTTACAAGGATCTATTGGAGGGCAAGTCTCATGCCAGCAGCCGCGTAATTCCAGCTCCAGTAGCGTCCACTAAAGCTGCTGCAGTTAAAAAGCTTTATAAGGATCGAGCTCGGCTGTCCACCGCAAGGCATCCTACTGCCAGTCCCAGTCCCTATGCCTTGGGGTGCCTCCTGATGCTCTTCACTGAGTATCCCGTGGTCCCGATGCATTTCCTTTGAAAAAATTAAGTGTCCAAACTACAGGTGGTGTAGCTTGCTTAACAGCCGGGATAATCCGCTGACTAGCAGACACTGCTACTAGGCACAAAGTATTTCCTGGGCTAGATGCAGTTAAAAATTTGTAATTAGATACTCTCGTTGGATGCTGAGAAATCATTCCATAGAGTCTCCTGACACGCCATATATGATTCTCTTAAAAAGCTTGGGGTAGGGGTCTAGGGGACCCTTTTATAGCCAAAATCACGGCCCTGTATCGCAATACGTCACCTAGGCTGAAGATAAATGGAACTGTAGCACCCTGAGGGCTCGGTTGCTACAGAGGTATTGCACCTCACCCAGAGGTGTGATATCTCACTCTCAGGAAAGGATGGAGTGTGGATCAGGACCCGACACCTGCATGCATCACACCACATTGCAGTGGGGCAGGGCGACCAATATGCCCCTGAGATGGGTACAACAGTCCCTGTCCCTTGCTGGAGTGGGGGGAGGGAACACTGAGGAAGGGGAACCCTGTAGTGCAGGAGCAGGGAGGAAGCAGTTCCTGGGTGCATTGAGAAGAGAGTATAAAAGGTGGGCACCATCTTAGTTCAGTGCAGAGAAATCTGAGCAGAAGTGACAGGGAGCAGGGGCTCTGCATGAGCTCTGCTCCGGAGGCGGGCCTAGTAACAGAGGCCCAGGCCTGGAAGAGGGAGAAGGAAGGAAGAGGAGCGGAGAAGGCTCCAGGAATGAGGAACGAAGGGATCCCAGGGGTGCGGACAGGCGAGTCGCCACCACACGCCCGAATCCACCTGCGTGGAGGGGTCAGGCCAAAGGGGGAGACCGGTCCCCGAAACTAGTGGAGGCAGGAAACGACCCTCAACTAGAAACCGGAGGCGGTGAAATTTTATGTGGCGCAGCCCCTCGCTACACCCGCTAGGAAGGCACCACATAGGGTCAGGGAAACTGGCGCCAAGTTTACCAAGAGGAGGCCAGAGGCAGCCGGACAGAAGGGTTGGTAAGAAAGGCCAGACAAAGGACACACAAAGGGGGTCCTGTGAAGCGCTCCAAAGTTATCTGGGAGTTGTCTGAGCCCCTCACCTGGTGAACACAGTACGACGTGGGCAGCCGTTACCTGCAGACGTGGTCTGGATAATAAGAACTGTGAGTAAAGGCCCTGGACTGCATCACTGACTCCGTGTCGTTACTGCTGCTGCCCTGCACCATCACCCCTATCCTCTGCATACACTGCATTGAGGCTATACTCCTCTCGTGAGGAGTTATGCTACGCTCTGCTGCACCCACAACACCAGCCTCAGCGGTCTGCCCTGCAGCAGCGGTTCACTCTGACCGCAATCCACGGGTGGCGTAGTCGGACATTTAAACATCAAAACCACATAAATAGTTCCGCCACTGGTTTGACCGCCCTGAGCCACGGAACCGGGTCGCCGCCACGGAGACTACAACCACCAGCATCCACCAAAAAGGGTCCGGCTCCGGGTGTCCCAAGGCCCAGGGGGTGCATCAGAAAATTTTCATCACCTTTCACAAACGCCAATGGGACAAGGCAGGGATGTCCTCTGTCCCCTCTCTTATACATCCTAGTGACGGAGCACCTGCTCTCATCAATTCGCCATAACCCCAATATTAGGTGGATTGAGGTGGGAGGCACCGAGTACAAGTGCTCTCTATTTGCTGATGATGTCCTAGTATATATAACTCAATCACATATATCCATCCATGCTGTTATGGCTGAAATAGATCACTTTGTTACATGGTCAAATTTTAAAATCAATGCAGCGAAGTCTGAGGCCCTCGATGTCTCCCTCCCCAAATCCATTCAGGATTCCATCCAGTCCAACTTTCCCTTTGCCTGGCCCTCACAGGGTATCAAATACTTAGGAATTCCTATTCATAGAGACCTCTCCCATCTATGTTATCTTAATTTTGGGCCCTTTATTGAACAACTCCATACAGACCACAGTTGGCAAGTTAGAACTGTAAGATTCACTACGTGAACCACTGGTGTTTTGTGGAAAAGCACATGTACACTACACTGTGTTCCAAATTATTATGCAAAAAGTGTTTAGGAGTGATAAGGGAAGAATTTGTTTGTTTGTCAGTTAAACTCATTGATGGTGATGTGTGTCAGGGCTCTTTATATCACTGTAAGCAATTGCAGACACCTGTGCTAATTAGTTTGGCAGGTGTGTCCAATGAAAGGCAAGACTACTTAAGAAGGCTGTCCCACATTATTAAGCAGCCTACATTTTCGGCCAAAATGGGAAAGAAAAAGGATGTGTCGGCTGCTGAGAAGCAAAAAATTGTGGAGTGTTTAGGTCAAGGCATGACTACAATCAACATTGTGCGATGATCAGGATGAAGTGTCTTGGCAATCAAGAAGTATGTAGCTGATTCACAGTACACACGTGTGCGTGCTGATAAGGGCAAATTGAGAACTCTTTCTTACAGGCAATTACGTCAGGTTAAAAGAGCAGCGGCAAAAAAGCCTTGTCATAGCAGCAGACAAGTTTTTGAAGCTGCTGGTGCCTCCAACGTCCCCCGAACAACAAGATGCAGGGTCCTTCAGAGGTTTGCAGCTGTGCATACGCCATCCTGTCGACCTCCTCTATCCACTTCTCACAAGCAGAAACGGCTCCAGTGGGCCAAACATTACATGAAGACTGATTTCCAAACTGTTTTGTTCACGGATGAGTGCCGTGCAATGCTCGATGGTCTAGATGGATGGAGTGGAGGATGGCTGGTTGATGGACACCCCACGCAAACACGGCTACAGCGCCAACAAGGAGGAGGTGGAGTAATGTTTTCGGCTGGAATCATGGGGAAAGAGATTGTCGGCCCCTTTAAGATCCCTGAAGGGGTAAAGATGAACTCCATAATGTATGTGGAGTTTCTGAAACAGCACTTCCTGCCATGGTTCAAGAAGAAGAACCGTGTATTCCACAGCAAGATCATTTTTATGCATGATAATGCACCATCTCATGCTGCACATAAAACATCTGCATCTCTGGCTGATATGGGCATAAAAGGGGACAAACTTATGGTGTGACCCCCATGCTCCCCTGACCTCTACCCCATTCAGAACCTCTGGAGCATCATCAAAAGGAGTGTCTATGATGGCGGGAGGCAGTTCACATCTAAGCAACAGCTCTGGGAGGGTATTCTGTCCCCATGCAAAACAATTGAAGCAGAAACCATCCAAAACCTGACAAATTCAATGGACGAGAGAGTTCAGAAGCTCCTTTCGAACAAGGGGTCCTATGTGAAAATGTAACATCACCTAGAATTAAGTTTTGAGTTGAAAACTGTTTGATTTCAGTTTCTAATAACCTGCTAATGCTTATAATTTCAAAAATGACCATTTTTTTGGTCTTTATTAAAATGAAAAGGTTGATCGAAAAGTTTGGGGGATCTAAGAGTGTGGCAACCCAGTAGTCAGGATTACTTCGAATTCTGACAATATGAGGGTCATGTTGCAGGTAGTGCAGCAAGAAGGCACTTGTGTCTTGCGCATCTCGGAGCCCCAAAATTATTTTCCGGGCTAGATGCAGCTAAAAATTATTATTAATTTTAAATCTGGTGGAGCTTAGTATAGATGGCCTAATAGAATCACTGCTGCACACTGCTACAAAGCCCAAATTATTTTCCAGCCAAGGTACAGATAAACATGATTAGTAAATTTTAAATCTGGTGGAGCTTAGTATAGATGGCCTAATAGAATAAGTACTGCACACTGCTACAAAGCCCAAATTATTTTCCAGCCAAGATACAGATAAACATGATTAGTAATTTGAAAGCTTAAAACGGTTGGTGAGGTGATTTTAACCAATCATCAAGCTTTTACTCTCCCCAGGATTACACAGGGGTAGAAAAGTCGTTTCGGATCCATGATTTGTTCATCTTTATGAACGTGAGTCTGTCTACATTATCACTGGAGAGCCGCGTGCGCTTATCTGTCAGCACACCACCAGCAGCGCTGAACACACGTTCAGACAGAACACTGGCTGCGGGGCATGACAAGATCTCCAAGGCGTAAGTGGCTAGCTCCGGCCATTTATCCAGATTGGAAGCCCAAAAAGAGCAAGGGTCCAGTGACACAGTTATGGCTTCAATGTTTACTTGGAGATACTCCTGTACCATCGTCTCTAGGCGTTGACTATGTGTCAGACTTCTTGTCTCCTGTGGCCTTGCAAAGGATGGGCTAAAAAAGTGGTGAAATGATTCCGCAAAATTGATGTTACCAGCAGATACTGTGGTTCTGTTACGGTTTGAGTGCTGAACACTCGACGGTCCCACGGTTGGCAAGTTGGAACTGTGAGATTCACTACGTGCACCACTGGTGTTTTGTGGAAAAGCACATGTAAGATTCTGCAACAGTCTCTGCTGATACTCCTGCATGCGTGCATCCCTTTCTATGGCAGGAATAATTTCTGCAAATTTACTTTTGTACCGGGGATCTAACAGTGTGGCAACCCAGTAGTCAGGATTATTTCTAATTTTCACAATTCGAGGGTCATGTTGCAGGTAGTGCAGCAAGAAGGCACTCATGTGTGTTGCGCATCCAGGAGCACCAAGTCCCTGTTGTAATGGTGGCGAGGTAACAATCATGCTTCCTTCCTCTGTCCTCTCCCCCCATCCTCGCACAACAGAAATGTGATCAAGGTCTCCCTCATCTGATGAGTCTTCCATCAGTTCGTCCTCCACTTCTTCCTGGGCTCCTGCACCTTCCTCACTAGTTTGGCAGCTACCATGCGCCCTGGTTAAACCATCTCCCCCACACTCACATGCCTGCCGCCTTGGTGCTGCCGACCGTCTGGACCTTGCAGATGTTAGCCCTTCCGCATACAACTCCTCCTCCTCTACTTCCTCCACCTCCTCTTGTGCCACCACCTGACTCCGAATTCTGTTTAACATGTGCTCCAGCATGTAAATCACCGGAATAGTCATGCTGATAATGGCATCGTCAGCACTAAACATCTTCGTCGCCATTTCAAAACTGTGCAGAAGGGTGCATAGGTCCCTGATCTGAGACCACTCCTCCAGCGTGATTTGCCCCACCTCTGGATCTCGTTGGCCCAGGCTATACGTCAGAACGTATTGCACCAGGGCTTGTCGGTGCTGCCACAGTCGCTGCAACATGTGCAGAGTTGAATTCCACCGGGTAGGCACATTGCATTTTAACCGGTGTAGTGGCAGGCCCAACGACTTCTGTAGAGATGTAAGTCGCTGAGCTGCGGGATGCGAACGGCGGAAGTGAGCACACAGCGACCGTGCCCTCTGCATAAGGCCATCTAGTCCGGGATAGTGGGCTAAAAATTGCTAGACAACCAATTCAACACGTGAGCCATACAAGGCACGTGTGTGACATTGCCCCGGCGAAGGGCCGCACCCAGGTTTGCAGCGTTGTCGCACACGGCCTTCCCTGGTTTCAGGTCCAGTGGAGACAACCATTCATGAAATTGGTTCTCCAGAGCTGACCACAACTCCTCAGCTGTGTGACTCACATTTCCCAGACATTTCAAAGTAAAAACCACCTGATGACGTTGAGCCCTACTGCCAGCATAGTAAGGAGGTGTGCAGGATCCCTTCTGCACAGTTAGAAAGCTTGTGGCATGACCAGACAGGCTTTGGGTGCAGGTGGAGGACCGAGAGGAGGTTGAGGAGGCAGAAGCAGTGGAGGAACTTTGAGATAAAGAGGATTGACGCACAACTCGTGGGGACGGCAAGACTTGGACTGCAGCCCCTTGTCCTGCTGTCACCATAGTTACCCAGTGCCCAGTCAGCGACATGTAACGCCCCTGTCCATGCCTACTCGTCCAAGTGTCTGTGGTGAAATGCACCCTGTCACACACAGAGTTTCTCAAAGAAGCGGTGATGTTGTGTGCGACTTGCTGGTGGAGCGCAGGCACACCTTTCTTTGAGAAGTAGTGCCGACTGGGCATCTGGTACTGGGTCACTGCGACGGACATAAGGTCTCGAAAATCCTCTGTGTCCAACAGGCAGAAAGGCAGCATTTCTGTAGCCAAGAGCTTGCAGATGGTGAAATTCAACCTCTTAGCTTTCTCATGGCTAGGAGGAAATGGTCTTTTACTTGTCCACATCTGAGGGACCGAGGGCTGGCTATTGTGCTTAGACAGGGTTGATAAGGGTGTCGCCGGCAAACTGCCGGTCTGTGAGGAAGATGCAGGCGGACATGTTAGGTTGCCTTGATCCAAAGGTGGTGCTATCGATGTCGGACAGCTCTCAACACCAGCTGGTGTTACCACCTCCAAAGAAAATGATGACCTGCCAATCACGCTGGCTGTTGCGGGTAAAGAGGTGGCAGGTCTGCACCCCAAAACAGGTGTGACTGCTGTCCCCCCAGTCACAGAGGATGAAGAGGCCGCGGATGCACAAGATATGGCAGACGGTGGTTGGCCCGGCCGGCTAGGCCGCATTGTAGCACAGTGAGCTTCCCACTGCAACTTATGCTTCATGTCCATGTGCCGGTTCATGCATGAAGTACTCAAACTATGTATTTTTTGGCCTCTACTTAGCTTTTGCTGACAAATGTTACAGATAACACGAGTTGGGTCATCTTTATCGATCTGAAAAAATTCCTAGGCTATGCAAGGCTTAGCACCCATGCGACCTGAAGAGCCACCACGACTTGTGGTAAGAGGCAGAGTTGTGTTTGAGGATGCAGTTGTTGACGTGCTTCCAGTACTACGTCTCTGTCCAGGAAGGCGCAACCTGACTTCGTCGTCACTAGCATCCTCCTCCACCTCCTCTGCTGACCTCATCTCTTGCCTGACTGTGGGTTGACAGTAAGTGGGATCTCCAACCTCATCATCATCACCCTGTGCGTTATCACACCCGTCGTCCTCAGAGCCAACCTGTTCCTGCCCTGACAAAAAACTAAAGTTGTCGCTCCAATCAGGTATTTGAGTCTCATCATCGTCTTCCTCATTGTCTCCACCAACAGGAGTTACAGTTTGGGAATGAGGGTCTACATTATGGTCAGAACCTTCTGCGTCTGGTCCTGGATCCGACTCATAAAGATTCTGGGCATCAGTGCAGATCATTTCCTCGTCTGGATTCACAGAAGCGCTGGAGTCGACCTCTGATTCCCAGACTATAGTATGAGTAAACAGCTCTACAGACTCAACCATCTGTTCTACTTCATACTCAGACGGGCAGCTGGAGATTTGGGAGCTGTGAGGAAGCAAGTGCGATTGGGGTGACACCTTTGATGATTGGAGTATTTGTGATGTTGAAGTTGATGTGGAGGAGAGCCCACTTAAAGGAACACTTGATATCCGTTGAAGCACCTGCTGTTTTTGTGCCTCATCTGGAATTTGTAGCGATTGGCGTGGCCGTAAGAAAGGGATCTTATCACATTGTCCGTTAAAAGAAGCAGACATTTTAGTTTGGCTGGAAGATAGTCTATCTTCTGCAGATGTTACTGTTGCTTTAACACCTACCCCACGGACACAACCTTTTTTCCCCTTCCCAACACGCCTATTCCCCTTTCCATCAGCAGCAGGCCTTTTTCCACTCATTTTGGTGGTTAACTAATTCACAACTCTGGAGTTGTTTGCACAAAAAACAATGGATGGGAACCGAGCAGAGCTGAGTGGCCAAACTGTGGTATTAGGCCAAAACTATTGGCTGGGTTAGATGCAGAAAAAAATTATATTCAATTTGCAACCTGATGGAGGTCAGTATAGATGGACTAATAGAGAAAGTCCCACACACTGCTAGAAGGCCAAATATTTTTTCAGAGCTAGATGCAGGCAAAAAATTATTTTGAATTTGCAACCTGATGGAGGTCAGTATAGGTGGACTAATAGAACAAGTCCCACACACTGCTAGAAGGCCAAATATTTTTTCAGAGCTAGATGCAGAAAAAAATGATATTCAGTTTGCAACCTGATGGAGGTCAGTATAGATGGACTAATAGACCAAGTCCCACACACAGCTAGAAGCCCAAATATTTTTTCAGAGCTAGATGCAGATAAAAATTATTTTTAATTTGCAACCTGATGAAGGTCAGTATAGATGGACTAATAGAGAAAGTCCCACACACTGCTAGAAGGCCAAATATTTTTTCAGAGCTAGATGCAGAAAAAAATTATATTCAGTTTGCAGCCTGATGGAGGTCAGTATAGATGGACTAATAGAACAAGTCCCACACACAGCTAGAAGCCCAAATATTTTTTCAGAGGTAGATGCAGATAAAAATTATTTTTAATTTGCAACCTGATGGAAGTCAGTATAGATGGACTAATAGAGAAAGTCCCACACACTGCTAGAAGGCCAAATATTTTTTCAGAGCTAGATGCAGACAAAAAAATATTTTGAATTTGCAATGTAATGGAGGTCAGTATAGATGGACTAATAGAACAAGTCCCACACACTGATAGAAGGCCAAATATTTTTTCAGAGCTAGATGCAGAAAAAAATTATATTCAGTTTGCAACCTGATGGAGGTCAGTATAGATGGACTAATAGAAAAAGTCCCACACACAGCTAGAAGCCCAAATATTTTTTCAGAGGTAGATGCAGATAAAAAATATTTTTAATTTGCAACCTGATGGAGATCAGTATAGATGGACTAATAGAGAAAGTCCCACACACTGCTAGAAGACCAAATATTTTTTCAGAGCTAGATGCAAAAAAAAATTATATTCAATTTGCAACCTGATGGAGGTCAGTATAGATGGACTAATAGAACAAGTCCCACACACAGCTAGAAGCCCAAATATTTTTTCAGAGGTAGATGCAGATAAAAATTATTTTTAATTTGCAACCTGATGGAGGTCAGTATAGATGGACTAATAGAGAAAGTCCCACACACTGCTAGAAGGCCAAATATTTTTTCAGAGCTAGATGCAGAAAAAAATTATATTCAATTTGCAACCTGATGGAGGTCAGTATAGATGGACTAATAGAACAAGTCCCACACACAGCTAGAAGCCCAAATATTTTTTCAGAGGTAGATGCAGATAAAAATTAATTTTAATTTTCAACCTGATGGAGGTAAGTATACATGGACTTATAGAGAAAGTCCCACACACTGCTAGAAGGCCAAATATTTTTTCAGAGCTAGATGAAGACAAAAAATTATTTTGAATTTGCAACCTGATGGAGGTCAGTATAGATGGACTAATAGAACAAGTCCCACACACAGCTAGAAGCCCAAATATTTTTTCAGAGGTAGATGCAGATAAAAATTATTTTTAATTTGCAACCTGATGGAGGTCAGTATAGATGGACTAATAGAGAAAGTCCCACACACTGCTAGAAGTCCAAATATTTTTTCAGAGCTAGATGCAGACAAAAAATATTTTGAATTTGCAACGTGATGGAGGTCAGTATAGATGGACTAATAGAACAAGTCCCACACACTGCTAGAAGGCCAAATATTTTTTCAGAGCTAGATGCAGATAAAAATTATTTTTAATTTGCAACCTGATGGAGGTCAGTATAGATGGACTAATAGAGAAAGTCCCACACACTGCTAGAAGGCCAAATATTTTTTCAGAGCTAGATGCAGAAAAAAATTATATTCAATTTGCAACCTGATGGAGGTCAGTATAGATGGACTAATAGAACAAGTCCCACACACAGCTAGAAGCCCAAATATTTTTTCAGAGGTAGATGCAGACAAAAATTATTTTTAATTTGCAACCTGATGGAGGTCAGTATAGATGGACTAATAGAGAAAGTCCCACACACTGCTAGAAGGCCAAATATTTTTTCAGAGCTAGATGCAGACAAAAAATTATTTTGAATTTGCAACGTGATGGAGGTCAGTATAGATGGACTAATAGAACAAGTCCCACACACTGCTAGAAGGCCAAATATTTTTTCAGAGCTAGATGCAGAAAAAAATTATATTCAGTTTGCAACCTGTTGGAGGTCAGTATAGATGGACTAATAGAACAAGTCCCACACACTGCTGGAAGCCCAAATATTTTTTCAGAGCTAGATGCAGAAAAAAATTATATTCAATTTGCAACCTGATGGAGGTCAGTATAGATGGACTAATAGAGAAAGTCCCACACACTGCTAGAAGGCCAAATATTTTTTCAGAGCTAGATGCAGACAAAAAATTATTTTGAATTTGCAACCTGATGGAGGTCAGTATAGGTGGACTAATAGAACAAGTCCCACACACTGCTAGAAGGCCAAATATTTTTTCAGAGGTAGATGCAGAAAAAAATTATATTCAGTTTGCAACCTGATGGAGGTCAGTATAGATGGACTAATAGAACAAGTCCCACACACAGCTAGAAGCCCAAATATTTTTTCAGAGTTAGATGCAGAAAAAAAATATATTCAGTTTGCAACCTGATGGAGGTCAGTATAGATGGACTAATAGAGAAAGTCCCCCATACTGCTAGAAGGCCAAATATTTTTTCAGAGCTAGATGCAGACAAAAAATTATTTTGAATTTGCAACCTGATGGAGGTCAGTATAGATGGACTAATAGAAAAAGTCCCACACACTGCTAGAAGGCCAAATATTTTTCCAGAGCTAGATGCATGCAAAAAATTATTTTGAATTTGTAACGTGATGGAGGTCAGTATAGATGGACTAATAGAACAAGTCCCACACACTGCTAGAAGGCCAAATATTTTTTCAGAGCTAGATGCATAAAAAAATTATATTCAGTTTGCAACCTGATGGAGGTCAGTATAGATGGACTAATAGAACAAGTCCCACACACTGCTAGAAGCCCAAATATTTTTTCAGAGCTAGATGCAGAAAAAAATTATATTCAATTTGCAACCTGATGGAGGTCAGTATAGATGGACTAATAGAATGATGCTATGTCCAAAAGATTTTACTTCACTAGGTGCAGTAAAAAAATTGGTATTCTATACACAGGTGGTATATCTTGCAACACAGATAGGCTACTCCACTAACACACTCTGCAATAGGCCAAAAAGGATTAGCTTTGCTAGATTCAGCCAAATGCTGTGAAAAAAACTTGCACAGCACTGGCACAGACCTGCCTGGCAAAAACTGATAGGAACTGATGTAACCTAGTCCTGAAAAGGACTGCAATTACAATTAGTCTTTACTCCCACAACCTATCTATTTAAGAGCACAGACCTGCCTGATAAAAGTCGTAGGAAATGCTGTAACCTAGTCCTTAAAAGGACTGCAATCACAGCTATTCCCTACTCCCAAGCTATCTGTAGATTTGTGCGAAAATTGGCTTGAAATTAACAAGGTATAGCGCACACAGCAACAGCGGTGCCGTCTAACACGCAGCTGCAGCAGTGAGAAAATGGTGGCGACGGGGAAAATGGCTTGGTCTAATAGGGCAAGGACATGTGACATACACTGCCAATGACACATGCCCTTGCTTGTGTGAAAAAAAGCACTTCGCTCCGTGTGTGCGCTGCTGATAGGCTGACAGATTGCACCTCCCCACTGTAAATGCGGGAAAGAGAAAAAAAATGGAGATCTTCATTATTCCTGCAGAGATCCATCCCCTGCCCCTCCCCCCGCCCCGCTGTACACTCAAACTGCGTATTAACATTAATTTTCATCATTACTGAGAAAAAATCCAGCTATGATTTTGGTGCACGAACAGTTATCGAGCATAACCTCGAACAGCCGAATTTTTCTCAAATCGTTCGTGTTCGCCGAACGGCTCGAACACCGCCCAAAACAGCTCGAATTTGAGATTGGCGAACAGTTCGAGTCGAACAATGCTCATCTCTATTCCTAAGTGTTTAAAAAGGTCCCTTAGTCTGAGTAGGCTCCACAATCATGGGGAAGACTGCTGACTTGACAGATGTCCAGAAGGCAGTCATTGACACACTTCACAAGGTCCCAGAGTTCCAATTGTATTTGGAGATCAAGGTCCCAGATGACTGTGATGTTACTGATAAAAGTTCACTATATAAAGACCAAGACTGATAATACTGCTATACAGTGATCATACAGTGTAGATACCAGTTCAGCAGAACAGATTAAGCGATTACAGTATAATTATATCAGGTGACTAACAGCTGACATTCTTTATGATAGAGTTTTTCACTTTTCACATCTTTTCCAACAGGCCTAGATCGTCATGACTCCAGCTACAGATTTCAGCCATGATTCATCTACGGAGTTTACAACAAAGATAAATTTTTGCGTTCCACATTTCCGGAAACATCCACATCTATTTAATATTGTCTCTTAATTGCCCTTAAAAAGGAATGTCAGATGGTGCTCCTACAGCCATTCCACACATTATGATACCCCCAGTGTAAACCACATACAGAATAAGAATTATGCCCCCTCAAGCTTCCCACTCACCATAATTGTCCCTACAGTACCCCTCACAGCATAATTGACTCCACAGCCCTCACACAATAGGATGCCCCCACAGTACCCCACATACAGTATGATGGATCATACAGTCCTCCACTCAGTATGCTGAGTCCCACTGTCTCCACACAGTATGATTCGTCATCACGGTATGATAGCCCCCAAAATCCCTCAGACATTATTATGGCCCCCAGTGCATACACATAACATGATGCTGCCACAGCTCCCACACAGTATGATGGCCACCACAGCCACTCATACACACAGTATGACTGTCTCCACTGCCTCTCATACAGTATGATGCCTCAACAGCCTCCCCACAACCCAGATACAGTATAATTTCCTACACAGTATGATGCCCCACACACAGTATGATGGCCCTACAGCAGTCTCCACCACACATTATAATGCTCCCACATCCCCCTACAAGCACCTTCTCATAAACTAAAAAAAGCAACTTTGTAACCACATCTAACTCTGAATACTGGTGAGCCTGCTGGCGCAGTCATCATCTTGGTGTAGGCGGACTACGGAACTAAGTGTGGTAAGGTAGGCAGACCATGGCTTCCTTCTCTACTGTAGAGTTTACCTGTATTGTCATGCTGTGCATGCCGATACAGTTAAAAGTAGTTTCGCCAGGTGGGCCCCACTATGTGAGTGGGCCTGAAGTGACCTCCCTGTTTAGCGATGAGGAGGGAATGGGGATTTTTATTTATTTTTTTCTAATTAAATATTCAGCTGTAATGTTTATGGGGCCTTCAGTCCCTTTTCTCAACACTGTCACACTTATTTTTATTTTTAATTCTTCTGTAAAAGTTATAGCAAAATATCAATAATATTGACAATGTAAATTTGCATATTTTAGTTTAATGTAATCTCTTTTTCCACTTTTTGATAGATGTTTTAGTGCTTCTGCTACATACAGCTGCTTTTATCTTTTCAAAGTTCTATACCGAGATATTTCATCTCTGACTTTTGCAAACGAACTTTGATATGTATATTTTATCAAGAGTGAAAGAGTGACCTTATCTTCACAAGATCAGGAAGCAGACAGGAGCCAGTACAGTGAAATAATAATCAATACATATAATACACCACTGTCTCTGGCACCACTAGTTTTTATGTGACATCACATAAAAACGTACCATAGCTAAAGAGTTTATTACTTCAGTATAATTTTAGCAAGTGACTTCAGAAATTTTCATGCAAAAATGTTTTCTTTTTTTTTTCCTTTTTTCAACTGCCAATTTAATGATATTTCAAACCCAGGAATTCATTGTTGTTAAAAATATGATGTAGAACAGAATAAGAATTGTATTTCTTTTTTTAACATCATATGTACATTATTCTTTTAGGGTATTTTCATGTTACAATTATATTGTTGTAGGTTGTGATGAATAATAAGTAGTGGATAATAAATATACACGGTACGTCAATCTTTTTTTTTTTTTTTTTTTCAAATAGGGACAAAGCTGCAGAGCCCTATTGAGTCATAATTGAAGTACCTTGAAAAAGTATTCGTACACTGTGAACTTTTCCACATTTTTTCACGTTACACCCACAAACTTAAATGTATTATTTTTATTTTTTGTGATATACCAACACAAAGTAGCGAATATTTGTGAAGTGTAAAGAAAATGACACATGGTTTTCTAATTATTTAAAAAATATATAAATCTGAAAATTGTGGCATGCATATATATTCAGTCCCCTTGAGTCAATACTGTGTAAGACCACCTTTTGCTTTAATTACTGCTGCTAGTCTTTTGAGGTATGTCATTTTTGCCTGTTCTTCTTTGCAAACTAGCTCTAGCTAGAAAGCCATGTACTATATCATTTCCTTTACACGTCATGTAAATACTTTTATGCCAAAAATGGCAAAAGTATTCTCGGAGTGATACCTTTATTGGCTAACCAGAAATATATATATATGCAAGCTTTCAGAGCACAGAGGCTCCTTCGTCAGGCAAGATTACAAAATGTAATCTTGACTGAAGAAGTAGCCTCTGTGCTCTGAAAGCTTGCATATACTGTATATATATTATGGTTAGCCAATAAAGATATCACTCCGAGAATACTTTTGTCATTTTTGGCATAAAAGTATTTACATCGATTTTTCTGGCTAACACGGTACCACAATATAACTTTGTATTGTACATCCTTTACACTTCACAAATACTTTGCTACTTTGTGTTGGTATATTATATACAATCCAAATAAAATACATTTAAGTTTGAGGTGCATTTACACTCAATAATCTTACAGTATAAACAGACTGCAGATCATGCTATGAGCGAGCAAAACACTTGTTCATCGTGTCTTGCACAAAAGGTAATCATTCTCGGCAGCGCGTTGTCCATTGGCAGCCTATGCATGCAGACTGATCGTTCAGTGCACATTTAAGCCACATGCGCATGTTGAGTATTTGGTAAGTTTTTACCTTAGTATTTGTAAATCAAAACCAGGAGTGGAACAATCAGAAGAAAAGTATAATGGAAACATGTCACCACTTCTGCATTTTTCACCCACTCCTGGTATTGGCTTACAAATACTGAGGTTAAAAAAAAATAAATCAATGTGTGTATGTGGCCTTAAAGAGTGGTCTGCCTGTGTCAAATGCAGTGTCAAAAATGAGAGAAAAACACATGTAAAAAAAACACCCTCAAAAACGCAATGAAAAAATGGAAGTAGTGTAATTTACTTAATAGGTGCAGAAATGGTGCAGAAAAGCTGCAATATCTAATACTCACCAAAAGCACACCGTGGGAACGTAGCCTCAGGCTGTGTGCCCAGGATGAGTTTTTGGTGCGTATTTAACACTGCGTATTTTTGCTGCATCAAAAATGCAGCATCTTACAGTTTCAGTAAAGTGCATGGTATTTTTAAAAATCTCATGGCCACTGGGCCAAATAACAGAACGTATCAAAAACATAGCAGCTTTATATAAAGCATGACATACCAAACAACAGACAAAAACTGCAGCATCAATGAATAAAACACAAGTAACCTAATTTACATAATAGGTGCAGAAATGCTGCAGAAAATCTGCAACATCAAAAACTCGCCAAATACTCATCATGGGAACATAACCTTTGGCTGAATTCACATGTCTGTTATGCACCCCTATTGTGTCTGCACTACTTTTATGTCCAGCTAAGAAAACAGATTGCATCTGGATCCATTTGTTAAAATCACTGAAGTCAATGTGAACGGATCAGTTTAAAAGTGCATTCGTTTTTCATCAGTTTGAAACTGATCAAGGTTTCTACTAGATCAATTTCAAACGGATGATTACCTGACATGTGAAATCAGCCTTACTTTTTCTAGCTAGTTTATAATATGAAGGGAACCTGTCAGATATGCTTGTTTTGTATTCCCCATAAAAGTATCGCTCTAGAGAAACTTGTCATGAAACTGTATATTGCGCTTTGTCACTGTCATTCCTCCTTAAGGTATATAACTAAAACAATAACTAAGGAAGAACAAATCGATTCAAAATGATTCACATTCATTTACAATTTTCCAAAATTCTTGCATATCCAAATTTTTGGGAATTTGATTTGCGTGACTAATGCACAACTGAGGATATTATTTGGGCAAAAAAGGTGTGAAAAAAAAAGTATACTCATGATATAGCCCTTCTTCTGTCCCTACTTCCACAACTCTCCGCCTTTCTTCTCCACTCTGGCTTCCATGTCACTCTTTGCCAGTCACGTGGGGCGGCATACGCCATTATGTTTCAAAAAGAAATAAAAGTGTAGAAAAGACCAAATCAGAGTAGGGAGCTAAGAAAGACAGTGGATGACTGCATGGGGCAGCAGCAGCAGGAATGAGTGAGGGGCTAGGCCAGTATAAATTTTTGTTTTTTAACCCCTTCACAGCTCATTGGTTCATTTTGTTTTTGCTTTGGGGTTGTGGAGCCCCGCAGAAAACGATGGCAGAACCTCCAACAAAGCTGATTTAGGAAAAAGCCCTCCATACCTCGGCATTAAGAAGACATATTCTTAAGTAGGTGTTTCAGGATTAGAAAGACATGGCTATTTGCAATCAAAAGCAATGCCAACCATGACCATGAGTTGTATCTGCTCCTTCAGCACCACTGAAATGAATGGAGCTGAGCAGCAATGCCATGCACTCCTCATGGTCAGGGGGGCACTGTTTCTGAATGCAAGTAGTCATGTTTTTCTAATTGTAGATGACCCCTTTAATTTATTTCTATTACAAAACATCTTCATCTTAAATGAAAGAATAGAAAATAAACTGCTTTAAGTAACTTTTGATCTGATACCACTCTTAGTTAAGCTTCCATGTGTTACAAGGTACAGATGTATAATTGCACTGTCAATTGGCTGGAGTTATAACAGTCTCCTTAATCTAAACCTGTAGTGGCATGCAGCAAACAGACAGATTTAGACAGTGGCTTATAAAAGGATTACAAAAGACTCCATGTAATAAAATATCTTCCTATAGTTTATGTAGTATGGTTAATTGATGCATATAATTATTTCATACTTAACTTTCCATTAGGGAAGAAGGAAGGAGAATATCATATTGATTTCTGAGGTCAGAAGCTTTCGGTATATCGATCTTCTTTGCAAAATGTAATTAAATAAAATATTGAATGCTTAAGGTTCTTACAACCTAATTTATGTGTTTAAACTACAGTTACCATTAAATGATTTCACTATGCAACAAGAAATGGATGTCTCATCATACTGTAATAATCATTCAGATAGGTGTGCTTTTAAATAACAAACAATACGACTGCATTTGGCTACAAGCCACTATTATACTCCAAGTATGGGGTAATTACTATGCTCAACATATACTTTACCTACCATGCTCTTTTTTACCAAAGACAATGGATTTTGTATTCTTAATTTATGAAGTTATTGAAATATCATGCATATAGTGCAGTAATTGTACAATTACACAATATATTTTCTGTATGTAAATGGGTAACAGTGTATCAAAAGAGTCATCCTTATTAAGTGTGACAAAGGCTTATCTCTGGGAGAAAAAAGCAATTAGCAGTCCGAAATCAGATATGCCTGATCAACATCTCCATGGACGGTCAGTTGTCTGGGGCCTCCATACACATTAGATTGTTGACTAAACCTGTCGATATCAGACATTCAGCCGACATCGATTTATCGGGCCTTTATACATGTCGTCCACATTCATTCATTTATTCATTTTTATCTTGCCTAGATGTAAAACAGATGCTGGAATGCAATGCACAGAGACACAAGGCGGGAACAGTCAGGGGTTGATATAATCACTTTATATGTATAACAACTATTCTACAAAGGCGTTAGTAACATGGATAATAAACAGCAACTTAGAATAACAATAAGAAATATCTTTCAGTGAATAACAGTAAAGTTCTTTGCAAAAGTGTGATGCACCCAGTCGTGGGAGTCACCAAGTTAGTTCTCTTTAGATGGCCCTAGCGGGGGTCACCGGTTCTTCCCGCTAGGCCGAAAGTCTCTGCCGGATAAAGTCTATCAGATCCTGTTTAGCCTCCCACGCACAAACCGTCACATTGCCAACCTGAAATCCTAATCCCAACTGACCCCCATATCGTAGATGAGAGTTGGAAGTGATGGCCCTGTTCACTTGCCCGATTCCTCCTCTGTTGCTGATGCATCTCTCTTGTTGCAGATCCCTCTTAGCTCTTCTCAGCTTGACCGTCGATGGTAGTCTCTCACGCTTGCGGTAAGTGGATCCAGACCAAGGCTCTTGACAGATGGCGTCGGATCCCGGGAACTTACTCAGTGTGGGGCGCAGGTCCTGACTCTAACCAACATCCTTCGGGCTCAGGGTGCTTCAGTAAGGGGTCCGGGGCTTCTCAGGCAGTGTCCGGCTCTGGTGCGATGCAGGCCTCCGGCTGAGGCCTGTCGCGCTGGGTTCTGCAGTCCCTCTGGAGCACGTCTGCTCCACTTTGCAGCCTGGCACCAAATCTGCCTGTATCTTGGCGTGCTGGACTCTTATATCCAGGAAATCCTTCCTGGATGTCACCTGATCAGGTCCAGTATCTGAATCTGCTCCCCCTTCAACTCCTCTAGCAAAACTGGGTTCCACTTGATTGCGTCTGGCCAGCAGATGGCAATCTCTCCTCATCTCTTGCACATCCTACAAGAGTTCTTCTGATGGCTTTTTGCCTTCTACTACATAGACAACAAATTGTAACCTTCAGCCCAATTATCCTGTATTTTTTTCAGGTCTTTGGGCTTGCATATTGGTATTAATTGCGCTTAGTTATTGCAAAGGTTACTTTAGTATTGATATTTCATAGTGATATATTTAAATTCTTATGTTAAACATGTTGTTCTCTTGCCTTTATTGTTAAATAATTTTTTTTTACTTTAGTACTTATATTCAGGACTAGATTTGTATATACTTTAGGCATGGTTAGTTGTCTTGTAGGCATGGTTAATTCCTTATCTCTACAAGTTGTAATCGTTACTAAGAACTCAGATTTTGTAATACTCTGTTTCATTTGCACTGGAGAAGAAACTTTTCCAGCCACAGGAAACATAACACATTGATTAAACTTATCTTCCTGTAGTTAAAAGCCACAAAGCTAAAGAGACTCAATTACTAAGTGATTATTCAGTAGCAGGAGGAAAGGTATATTGCTATATATTATTTATAGATTTGACACAAGATAAATATAGTACTTTGGAGCAACCACCAGATCACCAGGGAACCAGGGACTAACATTAGTATTTACTAGTAAGTAGAGATGAGCGTTGTTCGACTTGAACTGTTCGCCAATCTCAAATTCGAGCTGCTTTGGGCGGTGTTCGAGCCGTTCGGCGAACACGAACGATTTGAAAAAAATTCGGCTGTTCAAGGTTATGTTCGATAACTGTTCGTGCACCAAAATCATAACTGGATTTTTTCTCAGTAATGATCAAAATTAATGTTAATACGCAGTTTGAGTGTACAGCAGGGCGGGGGGAGGGGCAGGGGATGGATCTCTGCAGGAATAATGAAGATCTCCATTTTTTTTTCTCTTTCCCGCATTTACAGTGGGGAGGTGCAATCTGTCAGCCTATCAGCAGCGCACGCACGGAGCGAAGTGCTTTTTTTCACACAAGCAAGGGCATGTGTCATTGGCAGTGTATGTCGCATGTCCTTGCCCTATAAGACCCAGCCATTTTCCCCGTCGCCACCATTTTCTCACTGCTGCGGCTGCGTGTTAGACGGCACCGCTGTTGCTGTGTGCGCTATACCTTGTTAATTTCAAGCCAATTTTCGCACAAATCTACAGACAGCTTGGGAGTAGGGAATAGTTGTGATTGCAGTCCTTTTAAGGACTAGGTTACAGCATTTCCTACGACTTTTATCAGGCAGGTCTGTGCTCTTAAATAGATAGATTGTGGGAGTAAAGACTAATTGTAATTGCAGTCCTTTTCAGGACTAAGTTAGATCAGTTCCTATCAGTTTTTGCCAGGCAGGTCTGTGCCAGTGCTGTGCAAGTTTTTTTCACAGCATTTGGCTAAATCTAGCAAAGCTAATCCTTTTTGGCCTATTGCAGAGTGTGTTAGTTAGTGGAGTAGCCTATCTGTGTTGCAAGCTGCACCACCTGTGTATAGAATACCAATTTTTTTACTGCACCTAGTGAAGTAAAACCTTTTGGGCATAGCATCATTCTATTAGTCCATCTATACTGACCTCCATAAGGTTGCAAATTGAATATAATTTTTTTCTGCATCTAGCTCTGAAAAAATATTTGGACTTCTAGCAGTGTGTGGGATTTGTTCTATTAGTCCATCTATACTGACCTCCATCAGGTTGCAAATTGATTATAATATTTTTCTGCATCTAGCTCTGAAAAAATATTTGGGCTTCAAGCTGTGTGTGGGACTTGTTCTATTAGTCCATCTATACTGACCTCCATAAGGTTGCAAACTGAATATAATTTTTTTCTGCATCTAGCTCTGAAAAAATATTTGGCCTTCTAGCAGTGTGTGGGACTTGTTCTATTAGTCCATCTATACTGACCTCCATCAGGTTGCAAATTGAATATAATTTTTTTCTGCATCTACCTCTGAAAAAATATTTGGCCTTCTAGCATTGTGTGGGACTTGTTATATTAGTCCATCTATACTGACCTCCATCAGGTTGCAAATTCAAAATAATTTTTATCTGCATCTAGCTCTGAAAAAATATTTGGCCTTCTAGCAGTGTGTGGGACTTGTTCTATTAGTCCATCTTCACTGACCTCCATCAGGTTGCAAATTAAAAATAATTTTTATCTGCATCTAGCTCTGAAAAAATATTTTGGCTTCTAGCAGTGTGTGGGACTTGGTTTATTAGTCTATCTATACTGACCTCCATCAGGTTGCAAATTCAAAATAATTTTTTGTCTGCATCTAGCTCTGAAAAAATATTTGGCCTTCTAGCAATGTGTGGGACTTGTTCTATTAGTCCATCTATATTGACCTCCATCAGGTTGCAAATTCAAAATAATTTTTATCTGCATCTAGCTCTGAAAAAATATTTGGCCTTTTAGCAGTGTGTGGGACTCATTGTATTAGGCCATCTATACCAAGCTCCACCAGCTTTTAAATTAATAATAATTTTTAGCTGCATCTAGCCCTGAAAATAATTTTTCTTCCCAATAGTGGTAGCAATATAAATATGTGGCACGGTCCTGGCTTACAAAAATATACGCTTCATAACAAAAAACACCAGCCTAGCGCACTGCATTAATAAGATGGCATCATCGTCTCTCCCAGTGCTAGGCCTCCTACCCAGGCTAGCATTCCTGTGCCTAAAACACAATGTATGGGTCCGCGCTAGCCACTATCTATGCTGAGGGGTCTAAAGCTGCTGCTAACGCTTTATAACAATTCAATTGGCAGATTTTCACAGAGCTCTTCCACAACGCCCACCCATCGGGCAACAGTTGCCCACCTTCCCTATGGGATCTAGCGGCGAATAGTTGATGCCCTTAATCAGAGCGTCAGTTGCCCCGTCGACGTGGCAAGCATACGGTAAGGCATGGGAAGAGTGGACATGACTAGTAGCAGGCAGACGGGTTGTCCAATGTGAACAAGCCAGATCACAAGTCACCATAGAATTTCCCCACCAGCTAATGATGAGGGGCATATCAGGGGCATCAGCGCAGCGGTGTCTGACCGGAGTAGCATTTCACTACCAACTACTGAATTGGGGAGATGTGACAAAGATTCATCATCAGACAATCCATAAAAGGGGTCAGCCAAGTCAGGAGTGTAGACGTCCCGTCCCGTGTCACTAAAACTGATTTCTGACATCATATCCCTAACACCATTAACATGACACTCACAATTTGAAGCAACACTACTGTCTACTGCATTTGTGATCGCCTTCTTCGGGGCGCTATGCATAAGTGAATTAGTCCCTCAATCCAAAATTACCACCAGTGGAGGCTTATTACAGCAGGACGTAGTCATAGCCAATAATGCAATACGTCTACGCATACACAAATCGAAAACGGTTCCAGCGGGCAGGGGCACTTGGGTACTTCTACAACCCACAAACGGTACACTGAGTCGGGTAACAATAGTAAAAACATATCTAACCATCAGATCACAAAGTAATTTCTTCCTAAAACACATTGATGGAACACTATTATCAAGATACCAGTTCCAAGCTATATTTAATAAATGCATAACATCGTCAGGGAACCACCCCAAAGATTACGGGACACATTCATTCCGCATAGGCGCGGCCACGGAAGCAGCAAGAGCAGGACTGTCAGAAACGGAAGTTCAGAGGATAGGGAGATGGCGATCCACGTGTTTGGCAAGATACATAAGACCGGACTTGTTATCCTAATGTGGTTTGTTTCTTTTACAGGTGATGCTAAGCCAACAGTGTGGGTGATAGGCCACTCGTATATATATTGGGCAGAAAAAAGGGCGAAAGTCCGCCCAGGCGGGAGGAAATTAGAGTTTCATAACATATATTTCAACTGGAGAGGTATTAGAGGCGTGCTATGGCCACAGGTACTAATGGAGGTAATCAAGGTAGGGAGAGAGGCAAGATGTCCAGTCATCTTAGTTATACAGGCCGGGGGAAACAACCTAGGTCATCACAAGAGAGCATAACTAATGGCAATAATGAAACTAGACACTGAGCGCTTCAAAGAATTTTTCACAAAACTAGCTATAGTATGGTCAGAGATTGTGCCGATAGCGGTATGGCAAGGTGCTCGAGACATCACGGCCATCGAACGGACAAGGCGGGTAATAAATATTCGGATGGCAAAATTTAGAAGAGACAGAGGTGGTGTAGTGGTACGACACCGACAACTGGAAGGAGATAAAGCAGGCTTCATACAGCCCGACGGTGTTCACTTAATGGATATTGGACTGGACATATTCCTGTCAGGACTCCAGGACGGAGTGGAACAAGCTTTAAGAGTGAAGGGTGGGGGTCAGAGTCCTGCATACGAGTACGCAGGATCCTCCGTGGCCTGGAAATAGAAAGGACATGTTGGAGAGTTACACTTGTTGGCCAAGTTGCCGGAGTGGAGACCCAGGGCATGCTGCAACAAGCTGAAATATTTTAGAAATAAAATGCCTTTCTAATGGAATGAGTATAAAGAGTTAATAAAGCTGTGACCGATCCTCACCCATCCAGTTGTAAGAGTTACATTATTGTATTGTCAAGGAAAGGGGGGCGGTAGGGGGGCTGAGCGTCTGGGCTTGGTTGGGTGTCCCCACAGTCTGCCTAGGCTAGATGCATTTAAAAATTCTTATTAGATACACAGGCGGTGCAGCTTGCTTAGCAGCTGGGCTACTACGCCCAAAGTATTGCCTAGGCTAGATGCAGTTAAAAATTCTACGCTGACTAGCAGACACTGAAGATTTGGAGCAGACCTCTGAGTAAACAGCTCTTCAGACTCAATCATCTGTGTTACCCCAAGCCATAGAGTATGTAGTTTCTTACAGTTAAAAGGGGGTGGGAGCGACCCAACCCACCTGGAATTGACGATGCCAACGTCACGTAAGACACAGCAAGGGGACTCCAAAAAGAGTCTCCATTTTTTCCCAAAATTGTGGCACAGACACCACTTAACCCTAGAACGCATACCTGGGGCCTCGCAGTCCCGCCCTGTTAATTGTTTTCTATCTTCTGCAAGATTACTTTAGCTAGAATTTTGAAACTCTAGGTATTCTTCATGTATATAGTTGTTTGTCATTTGAGTTTGAGTTATTCCATGTTATTTGCACACAGGCCTAAAAGGCCCCAGGTATATGAAAGTGTAGATTTTTATGGTCATGCGTTCTAGGGTTAAGTGGCATCAATTGCCCCACAGTTGCTTAAAACGGTTGGTGAGGTATTACCAAATCCTCAAGCTTTTAGTCTCCCAAGGATAACACAGGGGTAGAAAAGTCCTTGCGAATCCATGATTTGTTCATCTTTATGAACGTGAGTCTGTCTACATTCTCAGTGGACAGCCGCATGCACTTATCTGTCAGCACACCATCAGCAGCGCTGAACACACGTTCAGAGAGAACACTGGCTGCAGGGCATGACAAGATCTCCAAGGTGTGAGTGGCGAGCTCCGACCATTTTTCCAGATTGTAATACCAAAATGAGCAAGGGTCCAGTGACACAGTCATGGCTTCGATGTTCACTTGGAGATACTCCTGCACCATCCTCTCTAGGCATTGACTATGTGTCAGACTTCTTGTCTCCTGTGGCCTTGCAAAGGATGGCCTAAAAAAGTGGTGAAACGATTCCACAAAATTGCTGTTACCAGCAGATACTGTGTTACTGTTACGGTTTGAGTGATGAAGACTCGACAGTCCCACGGTTGGCAAGTTAGAACTGTGAGATTCACTTCGTGCACCACTGGTGTTTTGTGGAAAAGCACATGTAAGTTTCTGCAACAGCGTCTGCAGATACTCCTGCATTAGTCAATCCCTTTTTATGGCAGGAATTATTTCGGCAAATTTACTTTTGTACCAGGGATTTAAGAGTGTGGCAACCCAGTAGTCGGGATTACTTCGAATTCTGCAATCTGAGGGTCATGTTGCAGGTAGTGCAGCAAGAAGGCACTCATGTGTCTTGGGCATCCAGGAGGACCAAGTCCTTGTTGTGTTGGTAGCGAGGTAAGAATCATGCTTCCTTCCTCTGCCCTCTCCCCCCAACCTCGCACAACAGAAATGTGATCAAGGTCTCCCTTATCTGATGAGTCTTCCATTCCCATTGCCAGTTCATCCTCCACTTCTTCCTCGGCTCCTGCACCTTCCTCAACAGTTTGGCTGCTACCATGCGCCCTGGTTAATCCCTCTCCCCCACCCTCCCATGCCTGCCGCCTTGGTGCTGCCAACCGTTTGGACCTTGGAGATGTTATCCCTTCCGCATTCGACTCCTCCTCTTGTCCCACCACCTGACTCTGAATTCTATTTAATGTGTGCTCCAGCATGTAAATCACCGGAATAGTCATGCTGATAATGGCATCGTCGTCAGCACTAAACATCTTCGTCGCCATTTCAAAACTGTGCAGAAGGGTGTGTGGCGCCCCTGAGGGTTCAGTCGCCACAGAGTTACTGCATCTCACCCAGAGGTGTGGTATCTCACCCTCAGGTAAGGAAGGCGTATGGCTCGGGACCCTAACACCTACCAACACATACCTGCAGTGGGGGTAGGGCGAGATTGCTCCTAAGAGAGAGCACAGTCCCAGGTCCCAAGCTGGTGGGAGGGTCCTATGTAGTAGGTGCTTAGGGGAGCAGCTTAGGGGAGCACATGACAGGGAGAGTATAAATAGGAAGCCATCTTAGAAAGAGCAAGCCAGTCAGAGGAGGAAAAGTGACAGGAGCAGAGGCTCGGCATGAGCTCTGCTCCAGAGGCGGGCCTAGCCTGGGAGGCCCAGGACTGAAGGAGAGAAGAGAGAAGTGCCAGCAGGAAGGCTCCAGTAACCGAAGGGACCCTAGGGCTGCAGGCCGTGCAGAAGGCCACCCGTACTCCCGCTGCTACCAGGAGGTAGAGGGGTCAGGCCAGATAAGGGGAACCGGTCCCTCAACTAGAGGAGAAACAGCAAGGCTCAACTAGAAACCGGAGGCTGCAGCATTTCATGTACTGCAGGCAAAAGTCCACACCAGTCTCACTAAGAAGGTAGCCACATAGGACCCAGGGGACGGAACACAAGTCGCCCGCCAAGGCCCGAGGATACCGGATAGAAGTGTCACTGGGTGTGAGGTGCAGGGAGAAGGCCAGAGAAAGGACACACAGAAGGGGGTCCTGCTAAGTACTCCGGAGCTATCTGGGTGTGGACTGAGCCCCTCACTGAGTACGCACAGCACGACGGGTGAGATTGCTCTGGTACCTGTAATCTGGACTGCAACAACTGTGAGTAAAGATCTTGGGACTGCATCACACGGACTCTGTGTTCATTACTGACTCCCTGCACTACAACCACCATCATCCACCCACACTGCCCTGAAGCTACACTCTTCCTGTGGTGAGTAATAATACCATTGCTGCAAAACCACCAGCTTCAGAGGACTGTTCCGCAGCGGCGGCCCCTTTGGCCGCACTCCACAGGTGGCGTAGTCGGACATTATAAAATCCAAATATACAAATTACCGTTGGATTGAACGCCCTGGGTCACGGACCGGGTCACCGCCACAGTGACTCCAACCCCCAGCGTCTACCAGCCCGGCTCAGGGTACCCCACGGCCCAGGGGGTGCGTCAACTTCATAGATCCCTGATCTGAGACCACTCCTGCAGCGTGATTTGCCCCACCTCTGGATCTCGTTGGCCCAGGCTATACATCAGAACGTATTGCACCAGGGCTTGTCGGTGCTACCACAGTCGATGCAACATGTGCAGAGTTGAATTCCACCGTGTCGGCACATCGCATTTCAGCCGGTGAACTGGCAGGCCCAACGACTTCTGTAGAGATGTAAGTCGTTGAGCTGCGGGATGCGAACGGCGGAAGTGAGCACACAGCGACCGTGCCCTCTGCAGAAGGCCATCTAGTCCAGGATAGTGGGCTAAAAATTTATGGACAACCAGGTTCAACACGTGAGCCATACAAGGCATGTGTGTGACATTGCCCCGGCGAAGGGCCGCACCCAGGTTTGCAGCATTGTCGCACACGGCCTTCCCTGGTTGCAGGTCCAGTGGAGACAACCATTCATGAAACTGGGTCTCCAGAGCTGACCAGAAGTCCTCAGCTGTGTGACTCACATTTCCCAGACATTTCAAAGTAAACACTGATGGCGTTGAGCCCTGCTGCCAGCATAGTAAGGAGGTGTGCAGGATTCCTTCTGCGCAGTTAGAAAGCAGGTGACATTACCAGACAGGCTTTCGGTGCAGGTGGAGGACCGAGAGGAGGTTGAGGAGGCAGAAGCAGTGGAAGAACTTCGAGATAAAGAGGATTGACGCAAAACTCGTGGGGACGGTAAGACTTGGACAGCAGCCTCTTGTCCTGCTGTCACCATAGTTACTAAGTGCCCAGTCAGTGACATGTAATGCCCCTGTCCATGCCTACTCGTCCAAGTGTCTGTGGTGAAATGCACCCTGTCACACACAGAGTTTCTCAAAGAAGCGGTGATGTTGTGTGCGACATGCTGGTGGAGCGCAGGCACACCTTTCTTTGAGAAGTAGTGCCGACTGGGCATCTGGTACTGGGGCACTGCGATGGACATAAGGTCTCGAAAATCCACTGTGTCCTCCAGACGGAAAGGCAGTATTTCTGTAGCCAACAGCTTGCAGATGGTGAAATTCAACCTCTTTGCTTTCTCATGGCTAGGAGGAAATAGTCTTTTACTTTTCCACATCTGAGGGACCGAGGGCTGGCTGTTGTGCTTAGACGGGGTTGAGTAGGGTGTCCCCGGCAAACTGCCAGTCTGTGAGGAAGATGCAGGCGGACATGTTAAGTTGCCTTGATCCAAAGGTGGTGCTCTCGATGTCAGAGAGCGCTCAACACCAGCAGGTGTTTCCACTTCCCAATGAACTGACAACCTGCCAATCACACTGGCTGTTGCAGGTAAAGAGGTGGCAGGTCTGCGTCCAAAAACATGTGTGACTGCTGTCCCCCCAGTCACAGAGGATGAAGAGGCCGCGGATGCACAAGATGGGGCAGACGGTGGTTGGCCTAGCCTGCTAGGCCGCATTGTAGCACAGTGAGCTTCCCACTGCAACTTATGCTTCATATCCATGTGACGGTACATGCATGAAGTTCTCAAACTATAGATTTTTTTGGCTCTACTTAGCTTTTGGTGACAAATATTACAGATAACACGAGTTGGGTCATCCTTATCGATCTGAATAAATGCCCAGGCTATGCAAGGCTTAGAGCCCATGCGACCTGAAGAGCCACTACGACTTGTGGTCAGAGGCAGAGTTGTGGTTGAGGATGCAGTTGTTGACGTGCTTCCAGTAATCCATCTCTGTCCAGGAAGGCGCAACCTAACCTCGTCGTCAATAGCATCTGTGACGCCCTGCTGCGCTTGGTATCACAGATCCTAGAAGAGTGTATTGATGGAATCCTCCACAAGAGGCCCCCATAAACATTCACACATCTCCACCTTCCACCTCAGACCAGCAGAGGGAGCCCGTTAGGGATATAAATAGGGAAGGTGGAGCTAGGCAGTTCAGTTTCTCTGAAGAGTTCCTGCAGTAGAGAAGCCTAAGAGAGGTCAGTCTGCAGTGGAGCTCAGTCTAGTCTAGAGAACTCAGTTAATAGTTCAGCAGTGGAGCACGAGGCTCCTGCTAGCTAGATTCAGGGAGCCCAGATAGAGCTTAAGGTGTGCCGGCGCCATAAGATCGGTGAAGCGCGGCAAGCTGCCATTAGTGTGTATAGCCTAGTGAGGGCCCGAGTAGGCCGAAGGCGAGTGGCGAGTTAGTACATAAGGGACAGAGGAGCTTAACCAGCTCACCCCGAAGCATTTACCGGACACCAGATCCGAGCTTACCGGGATCTCTATGACCCAGTAAGGCATAACCGGAATCCCTGGAGAACTACAAGTCCCAGGATCGCTAAGGTGCTGATACGTAACAGAGCCAGGAGACGCTTAGGCCCCGCATACTGGGAGCGTGAACTCCAAGAGAAGGCCCTACCACAAGGTCAGCCAGCGCAGGACAGAGACAAAGTTAGGCCTAGCTCCAGGCAGGTCAGAAACTTACTACGCTGAGGCAAAAACAGGTGGCCCTACACCCGCTCATTGGGGAGGATCCTCATATGCACCCTTCACCCTACAGTGCTCCGGGATGTGCCTGAATTTCCTCCAGTAAAAGGTACTGAAGTGACTACCGTGTCTGTTCCCGTTCTTGCTCTGACCCAGCTGGGTCTCGTCTGTCCTGCATTCCCCCTGCATACGCTGCCCTGAGACCTAGCTCCACCTGTGGGGAGCTATACCATCGAGCTGCCTTATCACGGGCCACAGTGGACTGCTGCAGCGCTGGTGCTTCTCACCTGATACCACAGGTGCCGTAACGAACTCTTATAAAATTAACAATTATCCACCCTTTTAAAGAGTGACCCCAGGGTATGGGCCAGGGAGCCGACCACCGCGACATCCCCAAGGCCAGGCAAAGGCCCAGGTGACCTCATCGACTAGCTGACTGTGGGTTGACAGTAAGTGGGATCTCCAACCTTGTCATCATCACCCTGTGTGTTATCACACCCGTCGTCCTCAAAGCCAACCTCTTCCTGCCCTGACTGAAAAGTCAAGTTGTCGCTCCAATCAGGTATTTGAGTCTCATCATCGTCTTCATCATTGTCTCCACCAACAGGAGTTACAGTTTGGGAACGAGGGTCTACATTATGCTCAGAACCTTCTTCATCTGGTCCTGGATCTGACTTATAAAGATTCTGGGCATCAGTACAGATCATTTCCTCATCTGGATTAACAGAAGCTCTGGAGCAGACCTCCGTTTCCCAGGCTATGGTATGAGTAAACAGCTCTGCAGACTCAACCATCTGTGTTACCACATACTCAGACGGGCAGCAGGAGACTTGGGAGCTGTGAGGAAGCAAGTGCGATTGGGGTGACACCTCTGAGGACTGGAGTATTTGTGATGTTGAAGTTGAGGTGGAGGAGAGCCCACTTGAAGGAGCACTTGATATTCGCTGAAGCACCTGCTGTTTTTGTGCCTCATCTGGAAATTGTAGCGATGGGTGTGTCCGTAAGAAAGGGATCGTATCACATTGTCCACGAAAAGAAGTCGACATGTTAGTTTGGCTGGAAGATGGTCTTTCTTCTGCAGATGTTACTCCCCCCCCCACCGCTGGGGGGCTCGACCCACCAGCGGACAGGCACCAGTATTGGGAGAGGGGGGCTGGCCGTCAGGGTCCACCGCGGCTCTGGCACAAACCCGGCGACACGGAGGTGGCACGGGCAGGAACGGACTGGCCGTGTCGGCTTCTCACTTTTTGGATTTTAGAAGGGCATGACATGCCTATATCTGTGTCTCCCCCTCCTTTTACTCCTCCACCTCTTTTCTTTTCGCATGACTATATGTACTTGTCACTTTTCCATGTGTTAGTTATGTCTTCTGAGCAGTTTGTCAGCTTTTGGACACCTTTGAAGTTGTTTTCTATGTGTTTCTATGTGTTTTTGTTTGCCTGCCATTGGTTTTAATGGTGTTCGAAGGTGTTCGACGAACAGTTTGACGAACAGTTCGGCGAACACAAGGGTGTTCGATGAACCGAACCGAACTCGAACACTACGGGGGTGGCTCAACACTACTAGTAAGTGAAACGGGACTGATTTTAGCAGGTATGCATTGTATGCAATATTTCCTCACCAGAGACTTTCCGCTATATAAACAAATAGCTTATAATGCATTTATCAAAGCTATCATTGCTACTATCTCAGAAGGAGGTGCATGGGTGGCTGGAAAGAGATGTCTGCTGTTGTGGAGTATCAAGAAACAAGTGATGGAGGCAGACAGCAGATCCCATCTGCAATATGTAGCCCCCCAACCACCGGAATAGTCTTTTTAAAGAAATGCATCATGCAGAAAACTTATTTATAGGACTGATTGTCAGATTAATTATCAGGATGTGAAGACAGGATCTCTTTCCTCCAGTGTTTATTATCAAAACCATTTTAATGATTGAGTAATTATGAAGAAATCTAACAGATAGAATGATTTTATTTCTTATTTCTGGCTCATGAAATAATTACTTATGAATCATTATACGCAAATCTTTTCTATGTGTCCCAAATCAGTCTTTTTCCCCTTCTCTTTATTAATTTCTGGTGTTAAGACAACTGTGTGCAGCAGGAACCTCTCCCCTCTGTTCTCGGTGGAGTAGGATTCAAAGATTGTTAGGCTCCACAAGCCAAAAATGGAACAGAAAAGCATTAAACAATGCAGGATTTCTTAAAAAAAAAAAAAACTGATTATGGAATATGCAGAAAGACTGACAAACAATGTGATCATGACTATTTTTATGTTCTTTTACCTATTTTTTCTACTCATAGTTTTCTTTTGGTGGAAGATTAGAACACCAGAAACATCAAAAGTATCATATTATCAATACAGATCCAGTATGATCAGTAATATAGAGAGGAATATAGACAATATCTACTTTACAATAATTCCATATTTGAAAGAGAGCCTGTCTCCATGAAAATGCAGTCTAATCTGCATGCCTCATGTTATAGAGCAGGAGGAGCTGAGTAGATTCACTTATAGTTTTGATAGAAAAGATTCCATAAAACCTGTGTTTTAATCATTTAAACCTCTGTTCTTTCTGGGATCTTTAACCCCTTTACAACCCATGGTGGTAGGCACGTTAATGACCAGGCCAATTTTTACAATTCTGACCACTGTCACTTTATGAGGCAATTACTCTGGAATGCTTCAACGGATACCCCTAATTCTGAGATTCATTTTTCGTGACATATTGTACTTCATGATTGTGGTAAAATTTCACTTCCGTTTATTTGTGAAATTTGGTGAAAATTGTGAAAATTTTGCAATTTTCAAAATTTTAATTTTTATGCCCTTAAATCAGAGAGATATGTCACACAAAATAGTTAATAAATAACATTTCCCACATGTCTACTTTACATCAGCACAATTTTGGAACCAACATTTTTTTTTAATGGGGAGCTATAAGGGTTAAAAGTTGACCAACGATTTCTCATTTTTCCAACAAAATTTACAAAATCATTTTTTAGGGACCACATCATATTTAAAGTCACTTTGAGGGGTCTTTATGACATAAAATACCCAAAAGTGACAGCACTCTAAAAACTGCACCCCTCAAGCTGCTCAAAACCACAATCAAGAACTTTATTAACCCTTCAGGTGCTTCACAGGAATTTTTGGAATGTGGAAGAAAAAAATTAATATTTAACTTTTTTCACAAAAATGTTATTTAGACCCAATTTTTTTATTTTCACAGGGGTAATAAAAAAAAATGGACCCCAAAATTTGTTGTGCAATTTCTCCTGAGTAAGCAGATGCCCCATATGTGGGGGAAAACCACTGTTTGGGCACACGGCAGGGTTCGGAAGGGAAGGAGCGCCATTTGACTTTTTGAATGTAAAATTTGCTTGAATAATTAGCGGACGCCATGTTGCATTTGGGGATCCCCTGATGTACCTAAACAGTAGAAACCCCCCACAAGTGACACCATTTTGGAAACTAGACCCCTCAGGGAACTTATCTAGATGTGTGGTGAGCACCTTGAACCCCCAGGTGCTTCACAGAAGTTTATAACATTGAGCCGTAAAAATAAAATTTTCACATTTTTCCCACAAAAATGTTTTTCAGCCCCCACTTTTGCATTTTCATAAGGGTAACAGGAGAAATTGCACCATGCAGTTTGTTGTGCAATTTCTCCTGAGTAAGCAGATACCCCAAATGTGGGGGAAAACCACTGTTTGGGCGCACGGCAGGGTTCGGAAGGGAAGGAGCGCCATTTGACTTTTTGAATGTAAAATTTGCTTGAATAATTAGCGGACGCCATGTTGCATTTTGGGAGCCCCTGATGTGCCTAAACAGTGGAAACCCCCCACAAGTGACACCATTTTGGAAACTAGACCCCTCAGGGAACTTATCTAGATGTGTGGTGAGCACCTTGAACCCCCAAGTCCTTTACAGAAGTTTCTAACATGGAGCTGTGAAAATAAAAAAATCAAACTTTTTCCACAAAAATGATGTTTTAGCCCCATTTTTTTTATTTTCACAATGGTAAGAGGACCCCAAAAACATTTGTGCAATTTCTCCTGAGTATGCCAATACCCCATATGTGGGGAAAATACAGTGTTTGAGCGCACGGCAGAGTTCAGAAGGGAAGGAGCAATGTGTGACTTTTTGAACGCAAAATCGTCTGAAATCGAGAGCGGACGCCATGTCGCGTTTGGAGAGCCCCTGATGTGCCTTAAAGTTGAAATCCCCCACAAGTGACCGCATTTTGGAAACTACACCCCTCAAGGATTTTATCAAGGGGTATAGTGAACATTTTGAACCCAGAGGTACGACACAGAATTTGATGACATTAGGTCATCATATTGAATAAATTGTCATTAGTCTTGAGCGCAAGTGCTCACTACTTGAGTTTGCATCGGGTACTCAGGTATGCACCATGTATCACAGGTGCTCAAGTGAAATGCTCGAGTCCCCGCCCGCATGTTTCACGGTTATTAGATACCCCCCCAAAAAATGTGGGGCTCTCTCGTGCATGGCAAGCAATCCCCGCAAGTTTTTTTTGGCCGTGAAGCATATGGGGCGGAGACTTGAGCACCCGCAACACTCAGTGCATACCCGAGCACCCGATGCAAACTCAAGTAGCAAGCACTTGCGTTCAACACTAGTTGCCATATCGTCAACTTTTATTTTTTTTTTTTTACTTTTGAAAGAAAAAAAACAACCCTAACCCCAACCCTAGCATTAGCACAACCCTAACCACAACCCCAGACCTAGCATTTATTTTTTACACCGTTCCTAGTGCAGTATAAGTTATTAGATGACCTTATTCTTCGGGTCGGTGCGACTACAGAGATACCAGAATAATATTGGGTTTTTATGATTGACAGCTGTCACACACTAAAAGAAGCATATTTTGTAAAATCTAGTTTTTGCATCGCCATATTTTGAGAGCTATAATTTTTCCATATTTTGGCCGACAGAGTCATGTGTTGGCTTGTTTTTTGTGGGATGAGTTGACGTTTTTATTGGTGCCATTTTCAGGCAGGTGACATTTTTTGATCGCTTTCTATTCCAGCTTTTGGGAGGCAGAATAATCAAAAACCAACAATTCAGGAATTGTTTTTCTATGTTTTGGCGCTTTTACACAATAAAAGCTATTTTATAGAAAAAAAATATTTTTTTGCATCGCTTTATTCTGAGAGCTATAACTTTTTGATTTTTCGGATGATGGAGCTGTATGGAAGCTTGTTTTTTGCAGGACAAGATGACGTTTTCAGCGGTACCATTTTTATTTATATTTGTCTTTTTGATCGCGTGTTATTCCATTTTTTGTTTGGCGGTATGATGATAAAGCATTGTTTTTTGCTTAGTTTTTTTTTACCGTGTTCACTAAAGGGGTAAAGTAGTGGGACAGTTTTATAGGTCAGGTCGTTACGGATGCGGCGATACCAAATATGTGTACTTTTATTGTTTGTTTGTTTTTTTTTTCAGAATAATATTTATTGATGGGTACATTATATTTTTATTTTCGGTGGATTATTTTTTTTAATTTTTTTTTATATTTTTACAATTTTTTTTACATTTTTTTTTCACTTTCTGAGAGTTTTTTTTTACTTTTTTACTTTGCCCCACTATGGGACTTTCACTTTTTTTATTCTGATCGCCTGCATAGCATAGGGATGGAGCATCATCCCTGTGCCATGCAGGCAGTCAGCGCTGCACAGTGAGAAGATTATTTGGTCATGCACTGCGCATGACCAAAAAATCATCCTGCTGTCTGGTGACCCGGATGTTGTCATGATGACATCGGGTCATCATGGCAACACCCGGGAAGCCGCGGCAGACAGCGCTGGAGGCTGGAAGAGGAGGTGAGTATACCGATCACCTCCCTATAGCCACTGCAATGCTGTGATCGACTTCAATTGCTGCATTGCGGGGGTTAATGTGCCGGGAGCGGTGCGGGACCAGTCCCTGCACATAGTACCGGGTGTCAGCTGTGACAATCAGCTGACACCCGGCGGCGATCGCAGGCGCACAGCCTGTGTGCACGCGCGATCGTGATGACGTACTAATACGGGTCAGGCTCTTAAGTCCCAGGGTGCAGACGCGTATTAGTACGTCATGGGCTTTAAAGGGGTTAATCCAGTGGGCGATCCTATCCGTGATTGACAGCTTTCTCTGTTATGCACGCTTAAACAAAGTCAGTGACTGCCCACTGGATTGAAGATCCCACAAAGAGGACAGGTTTAAATGGCTAAAACACAGGTTATTTTCATGCTGAGAGGTCCTTTCAACATGTTTGTATGACTTTTGACAACAATGATTTATGTATTATTCTGAGTGAATTAATAGTGTTTTCTTGGATATTTTAGAACCCTAAATTAAGGGGCTATTTTAAAATAAACAAATGTGCTACTTAACACTCCAAACATCTGACACTCTGGGGTTACTGCTGTGTTGGTCTATGATGAGAAATAATAATAATAATAATTTTTATTTCTATAGCGGCAGCATATTTCGAAGCATCTTACAATTCAGAGGGTATTTGTACAGACAATAAAGATATAACACAGTAAACAAACAGTTCAACAGCTACCAAGAGGAGTGAGGACCCAGCTTGAAAGCTTACAATCTGTGAGGAAATAGGGGAGACACGAAAGTTAAGGATAAAAAGTGTTTGTATTCTATGGTCCAGCCATCAATATAATAAATAGGGCATTCAAATAACACAGCATGAAACAGTCACCAGCCAGTATCTGAATAAGTATAAATACACAGAGCTATTAAGTGCATGGAGGATGTGTAATCAGATGCGACGAGCGACCAGATATGGAATAAAATTTTGGAAGGGTAAAACTGGAATAGTTACATAAGTGAGGTGAGGTGATAGGCCAGTCTAAAGAGAAATGCATTTTTAGAGTACACTTAAAACTGAGGGTATTGGGAATTAATCGAATTGTCCATGGTAGTGCATTCCAAATAATTGGTACAGCAAGCGAGAAGTCTTGGAGACTGGAGTAAAAGGTTCGTGTTATTGAGGATGTTAGTCTTAGGACATTAGCAGAATGGAGGGCATGGGTAGGGTTGTAGGCAAAAATGAGGGAGGAGATGTAGGGTGGTGCAGAACAGTGGAAAGCTTTGTGGGTGAGAGTAATAAGTTTATATTGGACTCTGTAGCAGATGGGAAACTAGTGCAATGAAAGACACAGGGTAGAGCCATCGGTGTAGTGGTTGGAGAAGAATATGATGCTAGCTGTTGCATTCAGGATGGATTGAAAATCAGAGGGTTTAGTAAGAGGGAGTCCGATTAGTAGAGAGTTTCAGACGAAAATAAATAAGAGCAACAGTAAGAGTTTTTGCAGATTCAAAAGTAAGAAAAGATCGAACTCTAAAGATTCTGAGACTCAGTTTGATGACATTCTTTAAGTTCAGTCACCTGACCATTAAGGCCACTGATTTTCTGCAGAGTCTGGTGGTTGATGGACAGAATGTAAACTCACTAGAACTCTTGCCAATTTATTAGTCACCTGACTCTGCAGCCTGAGTGGTCTGGAGACTGAAGTGATAGGATTTCATCACTTCTACTTCCAGAGATCCCCAAAGCAATGATGCTAAAGCTGTTGGTAATGCATATCTGTTTTTTTTTTTTTTTTTTTTATTTATTTTTATAACAAAGTAAAAATATGCAAAAATGTATTGACAAACTAAAATGTGTTATAAAGTTTAGTAGCATGTATCTTATTATAATGTCCATGTTTCCTCATCCTCTGATCTGTTATCTTAGAGGTTTACTAATTAAATTCTGAAAAATAACACTTCTATCCAAAGCAAATAAATCAACAAAGATAAATCATCTGGCAATTAACAACTAATTACTGTTGTTGTAACGACAAATTCATTTATTTTGCTACACAAAATGCATTCATATCAGTGAGCAATCACTTTGTATCTTTAGAAGAATAAAGGCAATTTTCTTTTGTGTAGATAAATCGCATGGAATAATATTCACATTGGAGCTGCTGTTATCATGACAATGGAATGAGCTACAGTATCTGAAATTAACTTTACAGTTCATATTAGTCTCAATTGGATTAAAGGCACTTTAATTTAAATCCCAATAACATAATTAGCTTTTCTTTGTTGCACAGCATGAACGTCTCAAGGTAATATTAGCAGGGCACTGATGCTCAGCTGCCGATTAAGACATTAAAGTTTAATACACAATGACTGGCATTGCATGTAAATATACTGAAAGTGGTTTAAGATGCAGATGCACATTAGATATAGGCCAAAATCGTAGATTTCTAATAGTTGGTTCATAATATTTGGTCTTTCTGATTGCAGTGGTACGTCAATCTCTCCTCTTACCCAAGAACAAGGGTTTTAAATTCTATACAGGTCTCTTACATTCTGCATGATTATATGTCTGCACAGCTTTCAATTGGTCAAACATGCAAGTTTTTAATATGAACCCTGAATTTGGAAGATAATTTTTGGAAAACATAGTACATGTATATCCTCATTGTACAAATGTAACAACAAATGCTCTCTGGAAAGCATTTGGAATTATCATAAGCATAATTAATCTGTTTTTTATCTAATCTTGCCCTACTGTGAATGGGATTTTATTGTAAATATTAGGGCTGATAAAGTCTCTCCAGATTTGCTCCATTCCATTGTAGAGACTTAATTTACATCAAATACATTTGATGGAAATTGAATCTTCCGGGAAGGGATTAAAAAAAAAACCTCTTAAACTTACCTCTCTAACCCTAACCCTAACCCCATACTTGCCCTACCACCTCAGCTCCTCTTCCTACTTCCTTCTCCTTTCCCATTTTCCAATTGGTTCCTTTTCCTTCATATTATTAAACCGGTCTTCTGTCGGCCCCACCACTGACTAGGCCCCATGCGATCAATGAACCATGTGGAACCTGCCCAAAGTCCAGTGGTTTAAAGAAAAGGAGGAAGAGCAGTTATGGGACAGTTTTGGGGATTCAGTATAATGTATTTTCAACCTCTTTCTGTGCAAATCAATTTGGATTTATTAAAAACTGTATTAAAATGGAAATTAAATTAGATTAATATTGATTCACTTTTCTTTAGAAAGCATGCTATATTTTAAAGCCTTCTGCATTTATTGTTGCTGAGTCCCCTTTATGAGTTGTTTTGTCAGTTAATGCATTTTTTCATAAATGTATTTTTTATAAAAATGTGAGTCAGCTCATCATTCACTCAGGCTGTCCATCATATCTCAAGCCTTGTATACTGATCTTGATTGCTATGTATTTGCACAAGTGAACCACACATTAACCAGGAAGACAGTCCATGAAGTTCTAATTTCCATTACAGCAAAACAGAATAATTAATCCTTTCTTAGTTTTCCTTTTGACTCACAAATATCTGGTGATTAGTGTAGGACCATGACTTGCTTAAAACAAAAACATTTTGCATTACTCTCTCGTGTGCTGTATATAATTTTGTCATCTTGTGCTACTTACCTTAAGAATTCCCAAACTAAGATAAAAGGAAAGGAATGACACGTGTAGATAGAAGAGTGTGAACACCTTGTGATAAGAGATCCATCTGCACTGCTGCAAAAGCTAATAATTTCCTGACTGCGACCCAATTTAAAATTATTGAGCATTATGGAAAATGCAATGTGGAAGTCTTATAAAAGGTGAAAATCTTTATAATATCAATAATGCTTGACAAGGTTTTTCAGCAGACACATACAGTGGGGAAAATAAGTATTTGATACGCTGCCGATTTTGCAAGTTTTCCCATCAATAAAGAATGGAAAGGTCTGTAATTTTTATCGCAGGTACACTTCAACTGTGAGAGACAGAATCTAAAAATAAAAAAACAGAAAATCGCATTGTATGATTTTAACATAATTAATTTGCATTTTATTCACTGAAAAAGTATTTGACGCAATAGAAAAACAGAATGTGACGCTGAGTCACTTTTCATGGCCAGGCCATGAGACGGGATAGTCAAGGAGTCCGAAGTCAAAGCCAGGAGGGTACATCATAAACAGAGGGAAGAGGCAAAGGCATAGTCAGTTAATGTTCCGTAGATCAGAATAACAGGAGGAAAGCAGATCAGAGCAGAAGGGGTTAAACAGACGGATGGTCAGAACAAGGTCCAAGGTCAGGCAACAGAAGATCAATAAACAGAACTCAAGGCACAGAGAACAAACCACACACTAGCTGAATGTACATCTAGCAAAGAACTGGGGGAAACAGCTTTGTTAAGTAGCCGGGCATTCAACTGGAATAATGAACACCTGAAGATAGCCAGTGCCTCCCAGTCTCAGATTGGACAGCCGAGCTATCAATCACCACACTGACAGCTATTGCACGCCCCTGTACCAGATTGGATGGTCGATTGTCAATCACAGTACTGACAGCTCCAGCACACCCCTGTACAAGATTGGACGGCTGAGCTGTCAGTAACTGCATCCCAGATACAGTGAGGCTTGGAACCGTGACACAGAACTTAATATTTCGTACAGAAACCTGAGCTTGCAACTATAGAGGTCAGATGTTTCCTGTAGCTTTTGACCAAGTTTGCACCTACTGCAGCAGGGATTTTGGCCCACTTCTCCATACAGATATTCTCCATATCTTTCAGGTTTCGGGGCTGTCTCTGGGCAACATTGAGTTTCAGCTCCCTCCAAAGATTTTCTATTGGATTCAGGTCTGGAGACAGGCTAGACCAGTGGAGGACCTTGAAATGCTTCTTATGGAACCACTCCTTAGTTGCCCTGGCTTTGTGTTTCAGGTCATTGTCATGCTAGAAGACCCAGCCTCGACCCATCTTCAATGCTATTACTGAAGGAAGGAAGTTGTTGGCCAAAATCTTTCAATACATGACCCTATCCATTCTCCCTTCAATACGATGCAGTTGTCCTGTCCTCTTTGCAGAAAAGCACTCCAAAGTGTGATATTTCTCCCACCATGCTTCATGGTTGGGACCGTGTTCTTGGGGTTGTACTCATCCTTCTTCTTCCTCCAAACATGGTGAGTAGAGTTGATACCAAAAGTTCTATTTTGTTCTCATCTGACCATATAACCTTCTCTCATGCCTCCCCTGGATCATCTAGCTGGTCATTGGCGAATTTCAAATGGGCCTGGACATGTGCTGGTGTGAGCAGGGGGACCATGCGTGCCCTGCAGAATTTTAATCCATGACAGCGTAGTGTGTTACTAACGGTAATGTTTGAGACTGTGGTCCAAGCTTTCTTCAGGTCATTGACCAGGTCCTCCCATGTAGTTCTGGACAGATTCATGACCTTTCTCAGAATCATCCTTACCCGACGAGTTGAGATCTTGCATGGAGCCCCAGTTCGAGGAAGATTGACAGTCATCTTTAGATGAGTCACATAGATGGCTAGTTCATTAGTACTTTTAAGTCTTCCCATACATTTTTAAAATCTCTATGAAATCTGAGAGGAGAGAAGTAGCACAATTGTCAATGTGCATAATGGCTCATTCTGACATCAGTGATTTTTATCATATTCCAAAAAACAGTCAGCACAGTATTAGTGTTTCTTATCAGAGTGTCATCAGAGATTGATCAGTATGTTAGTTTTACCAAAGAGTTTTTCTCAGATAAAAAATGAACTGATGGAAGTTTATCATGTGTCTCCCACCAAACAATCTGTGAAAAACCGACAGCACAAGCATGGCATCCAGATGCTGTCAGATTTTTTCATGGACCCATAGACTGGCATTGGCAATTTTGATTTGAGGCTCAGGTCAAAATCAAAAATGTGGCAGTGATTTTGAACGGACAACTCAGTCCTCAAAAATACATAAACATATATAAAAAGAAACAAGAATAGAGCTTGTATAAAAAACTTAACGTAAGAATGAGCACTAAGGTTATTGAAAACCACAGACACCTCCGTTCCTCTTCTCATCTTAGATACTGTCGTAAGGATGAAGAAGGTTTGGTTATAATTTTAAATAGCATTTATAATTGCCCAGTTGACATAAATTTGAGTTTATTCAAATCACATGCATTTTTACTGAATTTTAGCTTGAGGAAAATAATGTTTTTGAAAATGAATCAACATAAGTACATGTGGAGAATTGTATTAGATAAGTTGGTTTTATTAATTCTTTTTGATTTTATATTTTGGAAAAAAAATCTTAAGTTTCAGTTTGTACAATAAAATTTCAGCAAAATATATAACAACCTTTTATAATTCAATTTGTAAGTTGAATGAATTTGATCATGATGTGAATTAACCAGAATATTATTGCCTTGAGACTAAATAGCATTTTAAGTTTCATTACACTTCTCTGTATGAGAAATGGATAATGATTAATGATGTGGTGAAATAACAAAGCCCTATGATGAAGTGAGTAAAACGTTACTAAATATTGAAGGCAGTGATAAAAAAGGACAATTATTTCTATAGTTGCAAAAGATTTTAAGAGAATTCATTACAGATATAAAGAATACACATGGATGGAACAAAAAGCATAAATGACATTTTTACTTTGGTTTTCGGATTTAATATTTGCAAGATTAAAAAAATATATAGTATATAGTAGGAGTTGCAGTCGTAGTTGAAACAATGTAGCAGAGCTGTGGTCACTAATGCTTCTGCATATGCAAGCATTGAATATTTTAAGTATTTACATTGTTATATTTACTAAGTTTGCTTACAGTATAATCGGTAGAAATAAGCAGATCGATTCTTGGAGGATCGAGTTTGAGTTAAATTTACTGAAATTAACCGTTTTGCTCAAATTTGAATATTTTGAGATTTTAACCGCAGTTCACAAAAAAATTTGTTCATCACCATTTGCCACACTGCTAAAGCATCAGAGAGTGGGCAAACATAATTTTGCATTGCTGCATGGGATACCTCACAATGCTCAGCAGATAATAATAATCTTTATTTTTATATAGCGCCAACATATTCCGCAACGCTTTACATACATTATTATCGCTGTCCCCATTGGGGCTCACTATCTAAATTCCCTATCAGTATGTTTTTGGAGTGTGGGAGGAAACCGGAGAACCCAGAGGAAACCCACGCAAACACGGGGAGAACATACAAACTTCTTGCAGATGTTGTCCTTGGTAGGATCTTAACCCAGGACCCCAGCGCTGCAAGGCTGCAGTGCTAACCACTGAGATATGTCATCTTATGTTTTGTTATATCTTGTGTATTGGTAGTCAATACCTGGGCCATCACAGATCATCGTTCCAATGTAGCACAGTTTGTATGGCAGAGTCGTTTTCCATCTTCAGAATCACTGGGTAAATCTCTCTCTTCTGTAGAGTGTAAGCTCTTATGGTCAGCAGGGTCCCCTCTTCTGTAAAGAATATGCTCTTGTGCTCAGTTGTGTCCTCTCTCTTGTACAGTATAAGCTCTTATGGTCAGCTGTGTCCTTTCTCGTGTAGCGTGTAAACTCTTATGGTCCATGGTGTCCTTTCTTACTCACCTGTAAAGTATAAGCTCTTATGATCTGTGATCTCTCTCTCCTTTCCAGTATGTGTATTTTATGAGCAATTACAAGCTTTCAAGTAATGAAATTCGCACAAATTTATTCTCTGCAAAACAAATTTTGAGGGAATTTTTTGTGAAGTCAGCAAATTCCATTTTCAAAAGATTTACTCATCTCTAATAATTGGTCATTAGTTTTATAGGTATAAACCATTACTCTATTCCAGACTGCACAAGACCAATAGCAGTGCGGTTGCTATTGGCATGTATTGAATGCTCATTACAATGGAAATACTGTATAACCTACCACTCATAATGAGCATTTATGCTAACTAAGTTTATATTCACACTAGAATATAAAAAAAATCTCCTGATTTTTATCCAGAACTAATGGCTAATTTTGTATCCATATTGTAACTGTATGCCATTCATATATGTCCGTTTCTTACACCTGTATGGTTGTGATGCTGAGTCACCACTCACATACAAGCCATGAGGCAGGGTAGTCAAAAGGTCAGGGGTCAGATACCAAGAGAGCTCGTTATAAATAGTGGGATGAGACAAAGGCGTAGTCAGGTCACAGTCTGGGGTCAGAATTCCAAGAAGGTAGCGGATCAAGACAAAGGGGCTAGGCAAATGGATTGTCAAAAGCAAGGTCCAAGTTCAAGCAGCAAAGATCAGAAAATGGGAACTTAGTGCACAGAGCAATCACACACCACTTGAGCCAAGCTACAACTGGTAAGGTCTGATAACAGCTAGCCTGTTAAATAGCCAAGTAATCACCCAGAATGGGTGACACCTGGAAGACCCTGCAGGCCCGGCTAGATTGGGCAGTTGGACTATCAATCACAATACAGACAGCCCAGCATGCCCCTGCCTCAGATTGGGTGTTTGGGCTGTCACTCACAATACTGAGCTCAGTATGTCCCTATTCAAAAGAGTGGCTAAGCTGTCACTCACAACATGGTGAAATCGTGACAATGCTATCTGTATTAGCATCCATTGGATATCAGCAGTTAAAATTAAAATACAGTTTCCTAAGTTAATAATTGCAGTGTATCTGTAAAAATGGAATGCTACACAGATGATCCATGTGAGATCCAATTTTTTTTTGCCTATTATTAGACTTGAAACTAGTGCAGCCTGCAATTTTTTTTATACTGCAGGCTTACTAGCAAAGGTATACCTGGTTGCAGGTAACACAATTTTCACAAGACAGCATTTGGACAGCATTTTGAATCAGTATATGTACGTAAATATTAGTACTGAGACCTCCATTAAAAATATAATTGAAAATGTTTCACCTGTTTCTATGTTTGGATGCACTCCTGGTCTTAGCTTGCCAGTAATAAAAAATACTAATAAAAATACTGCCATGTGAAACTAATCATAGAACTGACTTTTATGGCAATGTCTGTAATGTGGAAATTATTTAATTTTACAGGATAAATGTCCAAAATCAAAGGAAACTGCAGTCCAATAGAATTTCTGTGTTAGACAGGAGATCAGAAGGGAAAGATGTTGAAGGACTGGTTTGTGGCAGCTACAAAGTGAGTTAACCCTCCGTCACATACAATATCGGTTCTAACAAGTTCACATACAATGTGACTGTCAGGCGCAGGCTAGAAAAATACCTATAATATCTAATGTTTGCAATTTCAGTGCTCTAAAAGTGATCAGTGACCTTCATAGGGATGTAATAAAAGAGACTACACATAATCAGGTGCAAAAAAACCCATTTACTTAACATAAAACTAATGACTCTGAAATACAAACATTTCAAAACTCCCGCCAAATAGTCCCCAGTTCGACTCTGTCAAAAAACGCTACAAAGAAAATTTATGGAAACAAACTTAATTTTAAGGTACCTTAAGTACTATTAAACACATATTCAATCAGAATTAGATCCTGAAGTTTCCCCAGAAATATTACACTTGCAGAGCAAAGAGCAAGAATTACACATCATTTTTGCATGTGTCAGGCAGATTGCATTATGACATTTGTGACATTCATAATTAGAAAGCCTTCTGATTCCGCTTTCCGTGGTGCAGGTGGTGCATCTCCTTCTTTTGGGAGGTGGTGCAGGTGGTGAATTTTCACTATCATCTTCTGGGCGGAATCTTTTGAGCTGAACTTGAAGGCGAGAGGGGATACCGATTGTTTTCATACTTCTCCTGCGTAGCTCTCCAAGCACTAGTTCATGGGCCAATTTTTTCAGATAGAATCATCTACGGAGTGGTTCAAGCTTGTTTTCAAGGTAAATGACTTGTGAATTTATACCACCCAAATTCAACATAGCAAAAAATATGACCATTGGCCAGCGTTTAGTGTTTCTGCTGACGTTGAAAGTTGAGCACATCTGATCAGCTGCATCAACACCTCCTTTGGTTGCATTATAAAATGTAATTATCTCCGGGTTTTTTTGTGCCTCAGTCCCAGGATCGATGGCATCATCATCATGAAGTGTTGATAGAAGAAGTACAATTTTTTTTGCTTGTGGTACATAGGAAACCAAAACCTTTCCATTATGGAATGCAAACATACTGCTGTACTGTTGTCTCCCTTTCCCACTTACAAACTGTGTAGGCAATTCTTTTTTATTTTTTCTTACAGTTCCGACATATGAAAGCTTCTGCATTTTCAGATAATCAATCAGATCACAATTTGAAAACCAATTGTCAGCTGTTATATTGCGACCCGATCCAAATAAGGGCTCAGCCAGTCTTTTTACAACATCACTGGGTTTGTTGCTGACACAGTAAGGACCTTCTGGTTGTTTTCCTGCATAAACTTCCAGGTTGTAAGTGTAGGTCTTACTGGCATCAACAAGGGCATACATTTTTATTCCATATTTGTTAGGCTTTGATGGAATATATTGACGAAAGGCACATTTACCACGAAAACCAGGGAGCATTTCGTCAATAGTGAGATTCTCCCCAGGACAATAGCTTTTTTTACAGTTTTCAACAAATTTTTGGAATATATCACGAATTGGAGCAAGTCAGTCATGTGTTTTACGTTCGGTTCGGGTAGTTCTGTCGTCAAACCGAAGGCATCGAATTAGAAGCTTGAATCTGTTTATGGACATAACAAGGCCAAATTTTTCTACTCCATCCCCATCTTTACTCCAAAGTTCCTCCAAACTTTGTATATTTGCCCTATAAGCTCCTGCAAGGTATAATAATCAAAAAAAAGCACGCAGTTCTATTTCATCTGTGGCCTTGATGGTTCTGTTGCAGATGAACTTGTCCTTTATAATGTCTATATATTGGTTGGTATATGTGACAATAGAGTCCAGAATGTCATCTGTGAATAAACTATTCCAGCATTCAACTGCAGTTTTTGCATTACTTGCAGTTCCTATAACTGCAGGAAGGTGAGTAATAATGTTTTGAGGTTCCCTACATTTTTTCTGGAGTGGTTTCTTGTTCCATTGTTTTTTTTTATCTTTTCCCATATAATAAGATTCTACATCTTATAGACTGGGATAGTATCTTTAGTAATAGGAGCATGGATAGAAAATGGGAAATTTTCAAAACAGTCCTACATAGTCACTGTAGAAGGTACATACCTTATGGGAATAAAAGGGCTAGGAATAGGAGGAAGCCAATGTGGCTAAATAAGGAAGTCAAGAGGGCAATGAAAAACAAAAAAAGGGCTTTCGGTAAACTTAAACAAGAAGGCAGCGAGGAAGCGCTAATATCTTATAGGGAAAAAAACAAAATCTGTAAGAAACAAATAAGAATAGCAAAAGAGGAGACAGAGAGACTAATTGCCAAGGAAAGTAAAACGAATCCCAAACTGTTCTTTAACTATATAAACAGTAAAAGGATTAAAACTGATGGAGTTGGCCCATTGAAAAATAACCTGGGTAAAATCATAGAGGGCGATGAGGGTAAAGCAAACCTACTCAATAGCTTCTTCTCCACTGTTTTCACAAAAGAAAACAATTTATCGGAGGAAATGCAGAGTGATAAAGTAAACCCTCCGCTAAATATCACCCACCTAACCCAGGAGGAAGTTCAGAAACGCCTAAATAATATCAAAATAGACAAGTCACCAGGCCCAGATGGCATACACCCCCGGGTACTAAAAGAATTAAGTAATGTGATAGACAGACCGCTGTATCTTATATTCAAGCACTCTTTATGGACAGGGACTGTCCCACTAGACTGGCGCCAAGCAAATGTGGTACCAATATTCAAAAAGGGGTCTAAAAGTGACCCTGGGAACTATAGACCAGTCAGCTTAACGTCTGTTGTGGGTAAATTGTTTGAAGGATTTCTTAGAGATGCTATTGTAGAATATCTTAATGATAATAACTGTCTAACTCCATATCAACATGGATTCATGAGGGATCGCTCCTGCCAAACAAACTTGATCGCCTTCTACGAGGAGGTGAGCTCACAGCTGGACCGGGGAGAGTCAGTGGATGTTGTATACCTTGACTTCTCCAAAGCGTTTGATACCGTGCCACACAAAAGGTTGGTATATAAAATGAGAATGCTTGGTCTGGGGGATAATGTGTGCAAGTGGGTAAATAGCTGGCTGAGTGATAGAAAGCAGAGGGTGGTTATCAATGGAGTAAGCTCAGGGTGTGTCAGGGTTACTAGCGGGGTGCCTCAAGGGTCTGTCTTGGGCCCTATATTATTTAATATATTTATTAATGATCTAGTGGAAGGGTTGCATAGTAAAATAGCAATATTTGCAGATGATGCTAAACTTTGTAAAGTAGTTAATACAGATGAGGATAGGGCACAGCTACAGGAGGATTTAGATAAATTGGGGAGTTGGGCCAAAAAATGGCAAATGGGGTTCAATGCCGATAAATGTAAGGTCATGCACATGGGAAAGAAAAACAGCAGTCACCCATACATATTAAATGGGAAACCGTTGGGGAAATCTGACATGGAGAAGGACCTGGGCGTCTTGGTTAATAGCAAATTAAATTGGAGTGTCCAGTGTCAGGCAGCAGCTGCGAAGGCAAATAGAGTCATTGCATGCATCAGAAGAGGAATAGGGGCATATGATGAGAACATTGTTCTTCCTCTGTATAAAGCGCTGGTAAGGCCACACTTAGAATATTGTGCACAGTTCTGGGCTCCGGTGCTCAGGAAAGACATATTGGAGCTAGAGAGGGTACAAAGGAGGGCAACTAAGGTAATAAAGGGAATGGAGGGACTAGAATACCCAGAGAGGTTGTCAAAATTAGGCCTATTTACGTTGGAAAAGAGAAGGCTTAGGGGAGACCTCATAAACTTGTATAAATACATCAGGGGGCAGTACAGAGATCTCTCCCATGACCTGTTTATACCAAGGATGGTGACAAAGACGAGGGGGCATACTATGCGTCTGGAGGAAAGGAGGTTCCTGCACCAGCATAGAAGGGGATTCTTTACGGTCAGAGCCGTGAGACTCTGGAACTCTCTGGGAGAGGAAGTGGTGATGTCCAACTCACTTAATGAGTTCAAGAGAGGCCTGGACGCCTTTCTTGAGAACAATAAAATTACATCTTATGCTTAGTTAATTAATCCAGGGATTTAATCTGACTGCCAGATTGGTGTCGGGAAGTGAATTTTTCCTCAATGATGTAAATTGGCCTATACCGCATGTTTTTTTTTTTTTTTGCCTTCCCCTGGATCAACGCTGCGGAATAGCTGCAGTGCACAAGAAATAGGCTGAACTGGATGGACGCTTGTCTTTTTTCGGCCTTATAAACTATGTAACTATGTAACATCTTCATCCTCATCACTGTCACCATCTTGCTCTGTTTCAGAATCCACTTCACATACTTCCACCTCATCATGAGAATCAATCTCACTTTCCTCTCCTAAATCCTCATTCAGTGTGGGGTCTGCATCATCTAACAGCATGTTTGTTACTTCCTCAACATCAAGGTTTTTTGATAAATTGTACATTTTCCTCTCCATTTCAGCAGATAATCTGAAGCAAGAGAAGGAATATGTGTTAGGGAACTACTGTATATGCCTGAGCAGCACACTTTCTTTTTTAATCTGCCTTATTTCTATGAAATATCCTCACACTTTGTGCTATACATTCATAAAACAAGCTAAATAAACAATTGTGATGAATAAAGACATAAAATACCAACCTTATTGAGTGTGACGTGTTCACATACAATGAGCCTGAGAGATTAGCGCAGTCATATCTGTCCTCCTGAAGCTCTGCAATCCAACAGTGGTATGAGGTTTCACAGAGCTGCTAGAGACAGGAGACTACCTGGAGGGAGGGGATTTCCTCACAATCTGGTGAGGAAGGAGAAATGAAAGTAAAAGAGATGTGCCTGTCAGGCCTATTGTATGTGACGGAGGGTTAACCTTGCATCCAAGCAGTATAGAAAGCAAATTAGATTGCATTTGGCTAAGGGTAAATCCAACAGAAAAATATAGATTTTCATTTCAGGTTAAAGAGCTCAGTTAAGATCACATGTGGAATACTGTGCTCAGTTCCGGAGACCTCACCTACAAAAAGACATTGATAAAATCAAATGCCTCCAAAGGTGGGCTAGAAAAATGGCAGAAAGCAAATTGTTTGAAAGATTCAGAGACTAAAGGACTTAATTTGTATAACCTAAAGGAAGGAAAGGGGGGACGATTGAAACCTTTAAATATATTAAAGGTTTGAATAAATATAGAAGGGGTTTCTCCTTTCAACTCTGTTTAACTCGTAGGCTTTTATATGTTGAAAATAACAAGCACAGCATTACTCACATTCTCTTGCTCCACAGATGCCTCTCTGCCATTGCTCCCACTCCATATACTATTATTTTTATATAATTTGACAGCATCAGTAAACTGAGATTACCCTACTTCATAGTTCTTGACAAGTCACATACAAGCTGTGAAGGTGCAGGTAGGTGGTGCAGAATGAGAATGAGGGTGAGTGAGGACATCAAATCCTCGCATAGCCTGTGATAAGCCAACATCAGGGGGTGTGGCTAATGAGCAGCAGGAAGCTAGCCACACTCAATAACCTTTGATGAAATGCCCCAAAGGGGAGGGGTAACATTCAGGAGGGTCAGCAGTGCTCAGATGTGAGGTCACAGTGATAAGTAGTAAAATCTCATGAAGTTACAGTAGATTTAAATACATTTTTATCTCCCTGGAGTACCCCTTTAAGAGTCACCAGAATTCATGTGCAGTCTCTGTAACACTAGTCTGCTCATAGATGGTGTAAATATTTTTATAAAATATAAACTAACCAAAAGTGATAGTTCACATAAAGTCATCCCATTTGTGAATATTCTTCTTTTACTTTACAGTCTGTCATTTTAACGTTACCCTGTTAAATCGCCAAATCTTTATTCTGATTGGAGAACATCCACTGGTTTTCAGTTATATTTTCAGGCATGTCAAATAGGCATTTTATGGTACAACATGTGCAGCTAACGGTAGACACACTTTCGTGGCAGACTCTTCATCATCCTAGTAATATTTTTTTATGAATGAAAGTCTGAGTACAGAGTATGCTGATATTATAAATGGAGTGTCAGTCTAAAAAGTGGTTTGAAACAAGTTCCTTGTCTAACCTTGTTTTAAGGCTTTGACCTGTTTATCCAATCTTGCATATAAATGTACTCCACAATAAACAATGCTTTCACCCATTGATTAAAAAATGATGAATGCAAAACATTGTCCAAATGATTCACAGCCTGTAGGGTTAAACAAATTAGATTTCTGTATTCATCTGTGAATTTTGGTTGTAAGTTTTATGATGCACCCGGTGAAACTTAACTGGACTTTTGATTTGCAATCTGGTATAGAAGAATCAAATGAAAACAATCACATTTAAAACAAAAAGTTAATACAGAAAAGAAACTATAAAGTTTGATAAAATGTTTATAGATTTTTCTTTTCATAAAACATTTTCTACTTTGATTAGCCATAAGCAAATGTATACTTAACTACAGTCTACTAGTAAAATTACGCGTTCCTTTGGTTGTCTTACTCAAAAAACATCTAACGTCTGCAGGGAAAAAATCATAGCCTTTGAGCGATATCACAGTCTATAAATGGGAACTGTATTTTTAACAAAAATCAAAATAAGAAAAGTAAAAAATAGAAGAAAGGTGGCACTCACTATAGGCTTGGACAAACGACAATCTTTATTTGGATAAAGACATCAGAGAGCGGCGGTAAACAGGGGGGGGCGGGGGAGCATGAAGCTGGACTACTGCCGTTTCACGCCGGAATGCGCTTCTACGGTGGATTATTGTGGATATCAATATAAGAAACTTTGTAATATTTTTTATCAGATGAGCCACCTTTACCCTTCCCCGCTTTCAGAACTCATTATCTACTTGCATATAGTGAGTCAGAGGTCCTAGTTAAATTAACACCTAAATATCTAAGGGAGTGATCTTGCAATTAATATTGGTAGCTACTTGATACCTTGAGAAAGTGCTCTGTAGACAACTGTTCTGCAGTATATCACTCGTTTTTTATATCTCTCCACCATGCATAGGAAATAAACAGCTATTTTATCACACTAAAAAATGACGTGCCAACCTACTTTTTGATATGTTACTATTAATATGCATCCATTGAGTCTCAGAAATGCTTATGGGGAGAATTGGATAAAGTCACAGAGAAGGTTATGAAGGTTAGAGAAAAGAAAAAAATGGTTTAGTACCGTGTCAGCTAGTTGAAAAAAAGATTTCTCTCAGTGGGAAAAACAAGATAATCTTGTAGTTATGATACCTTTTAATGGCTAACAAAAATAAAATAAATGATGTTACAACTTTTTAAGTTTGTGAAGTGACCGTCTCCCACATCTCCTTGTCCATCATTCCATAGCTCTTCCAACAGCCTTAGGTTTGGTAGTTCATCGTGGAAAATACCCTGATCCCCTACATTTATGTCTTTCATTCTGCTTCATGAACTTAGCCCACCTTAGTTTTCTTGTGATTAAGGCCACATCCTTAATACATTCAAAGTTGTCAAACCTTGTCGTAGGGACAAATGACAGTCCCCTAGACAAAAGGCTTGACTCCCTCTCTGTAAGGGTCCTCTTTAATAAAGTTATCACTCTCAATTCATCAATAGGGATGAGCGAGTATACTCGTTACTATTCGGTACTCGCCGAATAGTATGGTACTCGGGCTACTCGTTACTCCCCGAGTTTCCTTGTGATTACTCACTAGGAGTAACGAGTACAATGTAAGTCAATAGAAAATGAAAGCGCAGCACCAGGGAGCGGTGAGCGAAGGACCTGGGCGGGGAAGCCGGCAAAGAAAAGACTTCACCGCCCGCTTTCCCGTTCGGTGAGGCGCTCCCTGCTCCCTGGTGCTTCGCTACCCACTCCGTGGTGGTGTACAAAATTGCCCAAATTGATGGGATCGGTGCTCAATTAAACGTCAGGCAGGCAGAATATATAGGCAGACAGGCAGGCAGGGTATATAGGAGGGTGCATGAAAAACATAGCAGGGCACTTGGAAAACACTAGTGCCCTGCGATTTTCATGCACCCGTCTCTTTAAAAAGCCGGCCGGCAATTCAGCAGCGGCATACACCGGTACCCGACAATATAGAACAGAAAGAACAGAGCATCACACATAGATTAGATAGATAGAAACATGTCAGTGTATAATAAGTACAGTGACAGTGTTGGTTACTGTACTTGTCATTTAGTGTTAAAATAAAGGATTTAATAAAAAAATTGGCGTGGGATCCCCCGTAATTTTAGTCTCTAGCAGAGGTTAAGCAGGGAGCTGAGGCATATGTTTGAAGCCTGGGAAGGGGGTAATACCCACGGAGCTTCCCAGGCTACTAATATCAGCCCCCAGCTGAATACCTAGCCTTTACTAGCTATTAAAATTGTAAAGCCGGTGCACAACACCAAACGGGAAAGCCGGTGGTGAAGTCTTTTCATTGCTGGCTTCCCTGCCCTGGTCCTTCGCTCCCCGCTCCCTGGTGCTTCGCTCCCCGCCCTGTCCTAACTTAGGATCGGGATGGGAGGCGGCGGGGGACCGGAGGATCGGGATGGGAGGCTGCGGGGAAGCAGATATAGGGCTGAGTGATTGTTTAAAAGCCGGCGGCTTTTTACCGCCGGCTTTTAAACAATCATGCACCCATTTCAGCCTTTACCTCAGCCCCCAGACCGCTTTATAGGCTCCAGCAGACAATTACTCGGCTTACTCGCTTTTCCCATTGACTTACATTGGACTCTGTTAGGAGGGCGGTTGCAGACAACTTTAATATAATGGAATGCAACCGACCCCGGGGTCCGCGATGCAGCCTGGTGGACTGCTGCCGAACACTTTCCTGGTGGAAAGGAAAGCAACCAACTTAAATGTAAAACCCTTCCGTGTTTCGGCACACTGGAACGGGTATAGCAAATCGCACTATCTCCGTTAGCAGCACGAGAGATAGGCGGAGAAAAACTATCTGTAGTCCTGTTACAGCACAGGGACTACAGTGGCGGCGCTAGGATGCGTGTGTGACTACGCCGACAGGTACACGTGCCTCCAGTCGGCATGCTACCGGACTGAAGGGTACTACTCCACGTGGCTGACAGGCGATAGCCATGGATAGGACGTCTGCAGGCTGCTCAGGGTGTTAGGTGACCCCTTTGGCAGAGCCAGACTGCAAGATGAAACTACCTGCCTCTATGGAACTAGCCTGCCTCTATGGAACTAGCCTGCCTGACAGAAACTACTCGTGGAGCACAGTCGTCCACACAATCGCATCACTGCTCAATGATCAGAGCACGCCGCCATGTTTGTGGGCGGACCTTTTAAAGACTAAGCCCTGCCCACCGACGCGCCATTGGTGACGACACCCGTGGACCAATCAGGCGGTGCCAGGTCACCGAGTCAGGTGGGTGCCAAACCACCAATCACAATCCGCCAGATAATGGGCATGTTCAGTGCGGCGAATCCTGGACTTAGACTCCAAACGCCCTGTCTCCCTCTGCAACCCATGCTTAACATTGATAGGTACCAATACACAGGAGACAATCTGTATGTCTCGTGGACCAGCTAGGCGTTGGGGCTGATGATGATCCTGAGCTGTATCAGGCCTGGCTGGACTGAAATGGGAGACCACAGAAGGTCCTGGACCCATTTCAAATCCAGCCATAGACCGACGCCTAACTGGCGAGTATAGCGAGTCCAATTATTTCACTACTCGCTCATCTCTATTCATCATCCTTTCGAGTAAGGTCACCACCAGCCCTATTGATATTACCAGTCTCTATTCTTATTTGTTCTTTTGATTTTCTCATAATTGTACCATCTTTTTGCTCAATTCAGTATCTTGAGGTATTCAAATTTGATATTGCATCCCCATTTCCTTATAGTTATATCTCGTCTCTGTGGAATTGCTCCATCTTTATTGATATTTTCCACTCCAACTATTTTGCCCCTTTCCTCATTATTTCTCATTGGTCTCATTTCTAACCCCTCCTTAAATATAGGAGGGTGCTCGACGCTAAAAGGAGCCCCTGTTCCGCATAGTAGTGAAATATGATTGTGTATGAATTGCATATGAGTAGAAATATATTATTGAGGGCATATTCCATTGATATGTGAGCTAATCCTGTATAAATTTATCTAATACTATATATATAGCTGTAAAAGGTATGAGCATTAAGGAGTGATACTATAGGAGTAAATACATTACTGAGTCTTTAGAGTAGAGCAGTGAATAGGAGATTTGGCTATCTATATTGTGAGTAGGAACGGTAAAGTTTACCCAGTGAAGAAATGGTTAAAATCGCTAGCTCTTCTTTGTGTAGCAACCTGTATCTAGGAGAACGCCGTAACGCCGCTGATGCTGAGACACACATTGCTTACGTGGCCACACCAGATTGGTCTGAAAAGAGACCGTGGGCGATTGGCTGGAATGTAGGTGCGTCAGGGTGGGGGGCGTGGTCTTCTTTATTTAAACTCGTCGTCCGTGCTGCCGGCTGCAGCTCGCATCGTGGCCAGGAGGAATAGCCTCTGTGCGACGTAATGAACAAAGCAGCACAGTTTTCAGTAGAAAGTGTAATAAAACCTCCTGATGTACTTATATAATATGATAAGTGAAACACGTCGAGGTAGAATATACTGAGGTAGTTTAGCTGCGGGTGGTTAACAAAATTGTGTCAGCTGACAAACATCCTAAGAACTTAACAAAGAGGGCAATGAGCTACATAGTTACATAGTTACATAGTTTATAAGGCCGAAAAAAGACAAGCGTCCATCCAGTTCAGCCTATTTCTTGTGCACTGCAGCTATTCCGCAGCATTGATCCAGGGGAAGACAAAAAAAAAACCATGCGGTATAGGCCAATTTACATCATTGAGGAAAAATTTACTTCCCGACTCCAATCTGGCAGTCAGATTAAATCCCTGGATTAATTAACTATCACTAAGCATAAGATGTAATTTTTATTGTTCTCAAGAAAGGCGTCCAGGCCTCTCTTGAACTCATTAAGTGAGTTGGACATCACCACTTCCTCTCCCAGAGAGTTCCAGAGTCTCACGGCTCTGACCGTAAAGAATCCCCTTCTATGCTGGTGCAGGAACCTCCTTTCCTCCAGATGCATAGTGTGCCCCCTCGTCTTTGTCAACATCCTTGGTATAAACAGGTCATGGGAGAGATCTCTGTACTGCCCCCTGATGTATTTATACATGTTTATGAGGTCTCCCCTAAGCCTTCTCTTTTCCAACGTAAATAGGCCTAATTTTGACAACCTCTCTGGGTATTCTAGTCCCTCTATTCCCTTTATTACCTTAGTCGCCCTCCTTTGTACCCTCTCTAGCTCCAATACGTCTTTCCTGAGCACCGGAGCCCAGAACTGTGCACAATATTCTAAGTGCTATTTGCCTTCGCAGCTGCTGCCTGACACTGGCCACTCCAATTTAATTTGCTATTAACCAAGACGCCCAGGTCCTTCTCCATGTCAGATTTCCCCAACGGTTTCCCATTTAATATGTATGGGTGACTGCTGTTTTTCTTTCCCATGTGCATGACCTTACATTTATCGGCATTGAACCCCATTTGCCATTTTTTGGCCCAACTCCCCAATTTATCTAAATCCTCCTGTAGCTGTGCCCTATCCTCATCTGTATTAACTACTTTACAAAGTTTAGTATCATCTGCAAATATTGCTATTTTACTATTCAACCCTTCCACTAGATCATTAATAAATATATTAAATAATATAGGGCCCAAGACAGACCCTTGAGGCACCCCGCTAGTAACCCTGACACACCCTGAGCTTACACCATTGATAACCACCCTCTGCTTTCTATCACTCAGCCAGCTATTTACCCACTTGCACACATTATCCCCCAGACCAAGCATTCTCATTTTATATACCAACCTTTTGTGTGGCACGGTATCAAACGCTTTGGAGAAGTCAAGGTATACAACATCCACTGACTCTCCCCGGTCCAGCTGTAAGCTCACCTCCTCGTAGAAGTCCATCAGGTTTGTTTGGCAGGAGCGATCCCTCAAGAATCCAAGCTAAGTCAATAAGAGAGGGATGGTATATGCTCTCTATGTAGAAGTGATGTGTGACCTCATGCACTGTGGCAGAATAAAACCTACTGTTGTTATTAGAGATGAGCGTTGTTCTACTCGAACTGTTCGCCAATCTCAAATTCGAGCTGTTTTGGGCGGTGTTCGAGCCGGTCGGCGAACACGAACAATTTGAGAAAAATTCGGCTGTTCGAGGTTATGTTCGATAACTGTTCGTGCACCAAAATCATAACTGGATTTTTTCTCAGTAATGATGAAAATTAATGTTAATACGCAGTTTGAGTGTACAGCGGGGCGGGGGGAGGGGCAGGGGATGGATCTCTGCAGGAACAATGAAGATCTCCATTTTTTTTTCTCTTTCCCGCATTTGCAGTGGGGAGGTGCAATCTGTCAGCCTATCAGCAGCGCACACACGGAGCGAAGTGCTTTTTTTCACACAAGCAAGGGCATGTGTGATTGGCAGTGTATGTCACATGTCCTTGCCCTATAAGACCAAGCCATTTTCCCCGTCGCCACCATTTTCTCACTGCTGCAGCTGCGTGTTAGACGGCACCGCTGTTGCTGTGTGCGCTATACCTTGTTAATTTCAAGCCAATTTTCGCACAAATATACAGATAGCTTGGGAGTAGGGAATAGTTGTGATTGCAGTCCTTTTAAGGACTAGGTTACAGCATTTCCTATGACTTTTATCAGGCAGGTCTGTGCTCTTAAATAGATAGATTGTGGGAGTAAAGACTAATTGTAATTGGAGTCATTTTCAGGACTAGGTTACATCAGTTCCTATCAGTTTTTGCCAGGCAGGTCTGTGCCAGTGCTGTGCAAGTTTTTTTCACAGCATTTGGCTGAATCTAGCAAAGCTAATCCTTTTTGGCCTATTGCAGAGTGTGTTAGTCAGTGGAGTAGCCTATCTGTGTTGCAAGATATACCACCTGTGTATAGAATACCAATTTTTTTACTGCACCTAGTGAAGTAAAATCTTTTGGGCATAGCATCATTCTATTAGTCCATCTATACTGACCTCCATCAGGTTGCAAACTGAATATAATTTTTTTCTGCATCTAGCTCTGAAAAAATATTTGGGCTTCTAGCAGTGTGTGGGACTTGGTCTATTAGTCCATCTATACTGACCTCCATCAGGTTGCAAATTAAAAATAATTTTTTTCTTCATTTAGCTCTGAAAAAATATTTGGGCTTCTAGCAGTGTGTGGGACTTGTTCTATTAGTCCTTCTATACTGACCTCCAGCAGGTTGCAAATTGAATATAATTTTTTTCTGCATCTAGCTCTGAAAAAATATTTGGGCTTCTAGCAGTGTGTGGGACTTGGTCTATTAGTCCATCTATACTGACCTCCATCAGGTTGCAAATTAAAAATAATTTTTTTCTGCATCTAGCTCTGAAAAAATATTTGGGCTTCTAGCAGTGTGTGGGACTTGGTCTATTAGTCCATCTATACTGACCTCCATCAGGTTGCAAATTAAAAATAATTTTTTTCTTCATTTATCTCTGAAAAAATATTTGGGCTTCTAGCAGCGTGTGGGACTTGTTCTATTAGTCCATCTATACTGACCTCCATCAGGTTGCAAATTAAAAATAATTTTTTTCTGCATCTAGCTCTGAAAAAATATTTGGGCTTCTAGCAGTGTGTGGGACTTGGTCTATTAGTCCATCTATACTGACCTCCATCAGGTTGCAAATTAAAAATAATTTTTTTCTGCATCTAGCTCTGAAAAAATATTTGGGCTTCTAGCAGTGTGTGGGACTTGGTCTATTAGTCCATCTATACTGACCTCCATCAGGTTGCAAATTGAATAAAAAAATTTTCTGCATCTAGCTCTGAAAAAATATTTGGGCTTCTAGCGGTGTGTGGGACTTGGTCTATTAGTCCATCTATACTGACCTCCATCAGGTTGCAAATTAAAAATATTTTTTTTCTGCATCTAGCTCTGAAAAAATATTTGGGCTTCTAGCAGTGTGTGGGACTTGGTCTATTAGTCCATCTATACTGACCTCCATCAGGTTGCAAATTAAAAATAATTTTTTTCTTCATTTAGCTCTGAAAAAATATTTGGGCTTCTAGCAGTGTGTGGGACTTGTTCTATTAGTCCTTCTATACTGACCTCCAGCAGGTTGCAAATTGAATATAATTTTTTTCTGCATCTAGCTCTGAAAAAATATTTGGGCTTCTAGCGGTGTGTGGGACTTGGTCTATTAGTCCATCTATACTGACCTCCATCAAGTTGCAAATTAAAAATAATTTTTTTCTGCATCTAGCTCTGAAAAAATATTTGGGCTTCTAGCGGTGTGTGGGACTTGGTCTATTAGTCCATCTATACTGACCTCCATCAGGTTGCAAATTAAAAATAATTTTTTTCTGCATCTAACCCAGCCAATAGTTTTGGCCTAATACCACAGTTTGGCCACTCAGCTCTGCTCGGTTACCATCCATTGTTTTTTTGTGCAAACAACTCCAGAGTTGTGAATTAGTTAACCACCAAAATGAGTGGAAAAAGGCCTGCTGCTGGTGGAAAGGGGAATAGGCGTGTTGGGAAGGGGAAAAAAGGTTGTGTCCGTGGGGTAGGTGCAGAAGAAAGACCATCTTCCAGCCAAACTAAAATGTCTACTTCTTTTAGCGGACAATGTGATAAGATCCCTTTCTTACGGCCACGCCAATCGCTACAAATTCCAGATGAGGCACAAAAACAGCAGGTGCTTCAACGGATATCAAGTGCTCCTTTAAGTGGGCTCTCCTCCACATCAACTTCAACATCACAAATACTCCAGTCCTCAAAGGTGTCACCCAAATCGCACTTGCTTCCTCACAGCTCCCAAATCTCCAGCTGCCCGTCTGAGTATGAGGTAGAACAGATGGTTGAGTCTGCAGAGCTGTTTACTCATACTATAGCCTGGGAATCAGAGGTCGACTCCAGCGCTTCTGTGAATCCAGACGAGGAAATGATCTGCACTGATGCCCAGAATCTTTATGAGTCGGATCCAGGACCAGACGCAGAAGGTTCTGACCATAATGTAGACCCTCATTCCCAAACTGTAACTCCTGTTGGTGGAGACAATGAGGAAGACGATGATAAGACTCAAATACCTGATTGGAGCGACAACTTTAGTTTTTTGTCAGGGCAGGAACAGGTTGGCTCTGAGGACGACGGGTGTGATAACGCACAGGGTGATGATGATGAGGTCGGAGATCCCACTTACTGTCAACCCACAGTCAGCCAAGAGATGAGGTCAGCAGATGAGGTGGAGGAAGATGCTAGTGACGACGAGGTCAGGTTGCGCCTTCCTGGACAGAGACGTAGTACTGGAAGCATGTCAACAACTGCATCCTCAAACACAACTCTGCCTCTCACCACAAGTCGTGGTGGCTCTTCAGGTCACATGGGTGCTAAGCCTTGCATAGCCTGGGCATTTTTTCAGATCGATAAAGATGACCCAACTCGTGTTATCTGTAACATTTGTCAGCAAAAGCTAAGTAGAGGCCAAAAAATACATAGTTTGAGTACTTCATGCATGAACCGGCACATGGACATGAAGCATAAGTTGCAGTGGGAAGCTCAGTGTGCTACAATGCGGTCTAGCCTGCCGGGCCAACCACCGTCTGCCATATCTTGTGCATCCGCGGCCTCTTCATCCTCTGTGACTGGGGGGACAGCAGTCACACCTGTTTTGGGGCGCAGACCTGCCACCTCTTTACCCGCAACAGCCAGCGTGATTGGCAGGTCATCATTTTCTTTGGAGGTGGTAACACCAGCTGGTCTTGAGCGCTGTCCGACATCGATAGCACCACCTTTGGATCAAGGCAACCTAACATGTCCGCCTGCATCTTCCTCACAGACCGGCAGTTTGCCGGGGACACCCTTATCAACCCCGTCTAAGCACAATAGCCAGCCCTCGGTCCCTCAGATGTGGACAAGTAAAAGACCATTTCCTCCTAGCCATGAGAAAGCTAAGAGGTTGAATTTCACCATCTGCAAGCTCTTGGCTACAGAAATGCTGCCTTTCCGCCTGGTGGACACAGAGGATTTTCGAGACCTTATGTCCGTCGCAGTGCCCCAGTACCAGATGCCCAGTCGGCACTACTTCTCAAAGAAAGGTGTGCCTGCGCTCCACCAGCATGTCGCACACAACATCACCGCTTCTTTGAGAAACTCTGTGTGTGACAGGGTGCATTTCACCACAGACACTTGGACGAGTAGGCATGGACAGGGGCGTTACATGTCGCTGACTGGGCACTGGGTAACTATGGTGACAGCAGGACAAGGGGCTGCTGTCCAAGTCTTGCCGTCCCCACGAGTTGTGCGTCAATCCCCTTTATGTCATTTTTCCTCCACTGCTTCTGCCTCCTCAACCTCCTCTCGGTCTTCCACCTGCACCCAAAGCCTGTCTGGTCATGCCACAAGCTTTCTAACTGCGCAGAAGGGATCCTGCACACCTCCTTACTATGCTGGCAGTAGGGCTCAACGTCATCAGGCGGTTTTTACATTGAAATGTCTGGGAAATGTGAGTCACACAGCTGAGGAGTTGTGGTCAGCTCTGGAGAACCAATTTCATGAATGGTTGTCTCCACTGGACCTGAAACCAGGGAAGGCCGTGTGCGACAATGCTGCAAACCTGGGTGCGGCCCTTCGCCGGGGCAATGTCACACACGTGCCTTGTATGGCTCACGTGTTGAACCTGGTTGTCCAGCAATTTTTAGCCCACTATCCCAGACTAGATGGCCTTCTGCAGAGGGCACGGTCGCTGTGTGCTCACTTCCGCCGTTCGCATCCCGCAGCTCAGCGACTTACATCTCTACAGAAGTCGTTGGGCCTGCCACTTCACCGGCTAAAATGCGATGTGCCTACCCGGTGGAATTCAACATGTTGCAGCGACTGTGGCAGCACCGACAAGCCCTGGTGCAATACGTTCTGACGTATAGCCTGGGCCAACGAGATTCAGAGGTGGGGCAAATCACGCTGGAGGAGTGGTCTCAGATCAGGGACCTATGCACCCTTCTGCACAGTTTTGAAATGGCGACGAAGATGTTTAGTGCTGACGATGCCATTATCAGCATGACTATTCCGGTGATTTACATGCTGGAGCACATGTTAAACAGAATTCGGAGTCAGGTGGTGGCACAAGAGGAGGTGGAGGAAGTAGAGGAGGAGGAGTTGTATGCGGAAGGGCTAACATCTGCAAGGTCCAGACGGTCGGCAGCACCAGGGCGGCAGGCATGTGAGGGTGGGGGAGATGATTTTACCAGGGTGCATGGTAGCAGCCAAACTAGTGAGGAAGGTGCAGGAGCCCAGGAAGAAGTGGAGGACGAACTGATGGAAGACTCATCAGATGAGGGAGACCTTGATCACATTTCTGTTGTGCGAGGTTGGGGGGAGAGGACAGAGGAAGGAAGCATGATTGTTACCTCGCCACCAACACAACAGGGACTTGGTGCTCCTGGATGCGCAACACACATGAGTGCCTTCTTGCTGCACTACCTGCAACATGACCCTCGAATTGTGAGAATTAGAAATAATCCTGACTACTGGGTTGCCACACTGTTAGATCCCCGGTACAAAAGTAAATTTGCCGAAATTATTCCTGCCATAGAAAGGGATGCACGCATGCAGGAGTATCAGCAGAGACTGTTGCAGAATCTTACATGTGCTTTTCCACAAAATACCAGTGGTGCACGTAGTGAATCTCACAGTTCCAACTTGCCAACCGTGGTCTGTATGGAATTGTTCAATAAAGGGCCCAAAATTAAGATAACATAGATGGGAGAGGTCTCTATGAATAGGAATTCCTAAGTATTTGATACCCTGTGAGGGCCAGGCAAAGGGAAAGTTGGACTGGATGGAATCCTATATGGATTTAGGGAGGGAGACATCGAGGGCCTCAGACTTCGCTGCATTGATTTTAAAATTTTACCATGTAACAAAGTGATCTATTTCAGCCATAACAGCAGGGATGGATATATGTGATTGAGTGATATATACTAGGACATCATCAGCAAATAGAGAGCACTTGTACTCGGTGCCTCCCACCTCAATCCACCTAATATTGGGGTTATGGCGAATTGATGAGAGCAGGTGCTCCGTCACTAGGATGTATAAGAGAGGGGACAGAGGACATCCCTGCCTTGTCCCATTGGTGATTGTGAAAGGTGATGAAAATGTTCTGACGCACCCCCTGGGCCTTGGGACACCCGGAGCCGGACCCTTTTTGGTGGATGCTGGTGGTTGTAGTCTTCGTGGCGGCGATCCGGTTCCGTGGCTCAGGGCGGTCAAACCAGTGGCGGAACTATTTATGTGGTTTTGATGTTTAAATGTCCGACTACGCCACCCGTGGATTGCGGTCAGAGTGAACCGCCGCTACAGGGCAGACTGCTAAGGCTGGTGTTGTGGGTGCAGCAGAGCGTAGCATAACTCCCCACGGGAGGAGTATAGCCTCAGGGCAGTGTATGCGGAGGATGGGGGTGATGGTGCAGGGCAGCAGCAGTAACGACACGGAGTTAGTGATGCAATTCAGGGCCTTTACTCGCAGTTCTTATTATCCAGACCACGTCTGCAGGTAACGGCTGCCCACGTCGTACTGTGCTCACCAGGTGAGGGGCTCAGACAACTCCCAGATAACTTTGGAGCGCTTCACAGGACCCCCTTTGTGTGTCCTTTGTCTGGCCTTTCTTACCAACACTTCTGTCCGGCTGCCTCGGGCCTCCTCTTGGTAAACTTGGCGCCAGTTTCCCTGACCCTATGTGGTGCCTTCCTAGCGGGTGGAGCAAGGGGCTGCGCCACATAAAATGTCAGAGCCTCCGGTTTCTAGCTGAGGGTCGTTTCCTGCCTCCACTAGTTCGGGGACCGGTCTCCCCCTTTGGCCTGACCCCTCCACGCAGGTGGATTCGGGCGTGCGGTGGCGACTCGCCCGTCCGCACCCCTGGGATCCCTTCATTCCTCGTTCCTGGAGCCTTCTCCGCTCCTCTTCCTTCCTTCTCCCTCTTGCAGGCCTGGGCCTCTGTTACTAGGCCCGCCTCCGGAGCAGAGCTCATGCAGAGCCCCTGCTCCCTGCCACTTCTGCTCAGACTTCTCTGCACTGAACTAAGATGGTGCCCACCTTTTATACTCCCTTCTCAATGCACCCAGGAACTGCTTCCTCCCTGCTCCTGCACTGCAGGGTTCCCCTTCCTCAGTGTTCCCTCCCCCCACTCCAGCCAGGGACAGAGACTGTCGTGCCCATCTCAGGGGCATATTGGTCGCCCTGCCCCACGGCAATGTGGTGTAATGCATGCAGGTGTCGGGTCCTGATCCACACTCCATCCTTATCTGAGAGTGAGATATCACACCTCTGGGTGAGGTGCAATACGTCTGTAGCAACCGAGCCCTCGGTGCTACAGTTCCATTTATCTTCAGCCTAGGTGACGTATTGTGATACAGGGCCGTGATTTTGGCTATAAAAGGGTCCCCTAGACCCCTACCCCAAGCTTTTTAAGAGAATCATATATGGCGTGCCAGGAGACTCTATGGAATGCTTTCTCAGCATCCAACGAGAGTATCTACTTACAAATTTTTAACTGCATCTAGCCCAGGAAATACTTTGTGCCTAGTAGCAGTGTCTGCTAGTCAGCGGATTATCCCGGCTGTTAAGCAAGCTACACCACCTGTAGTTTGGACACTTAATTTTTTCAAAGGAAATGCTTCGGGACCACGGGATACTTAGTGAAGAGCATCAGGAGGCACCCCAAGGCATAGGGGCTGGGACTGGCACTAGGATGCCTTGCGGTGGACAGCCGAGCTCGATCCTTATAAAAGCTTTTTAACTGCAGCAGCTTTAGTGGACGCTACTGGAGCTGGAATTACGCGGCTGCTGGCATGAGACTTGCCCTCCAATAGATCCTTGTAAATGGATTTAAAGTGTATTCATTCAAATTAGAGGGACAATTTAAATTAAAAAGCTTAGAGCTGCCTCCACCACAGGGGGGCTCTCTCGACCCACCAGCGGACAGGCACCAGTATTGGGAGAGGGGGGCTGGCCGTCAGGGTTCACCGCGGCTCTGGCACAAACCCGGCGACACGGAGGTGGCACGGGCAGGAGCGGACTGGCCGTCTCGGCTTCTCACTTTTTGGATTTTAGAAGGGCATGACATGCCTATATCTGTGTCTCCCCCTCCTTTTACTCCTCCACCTCTTTTCTTTTCGCATGACTATATGTACTTGTCACTTTTCCATGTGTTAGTTGTGTCTTCTGAGCAGTTTGTCAGCTTTTGGACACCTTTGAAGGTGTTTTCTATGTGTTTCTATGTGTTTTTGTTTGCCTGCTATTGGTTTTAACGGTGTTCGAAGGTGTTCGACGAACAGTTCGACGAACAGTTCGGCGAACACACGGGTGTTCGACGAACCGAACCGAACTCGAACACTACGGGGGTGGCTGAACACTAGTTGTTATATGAGCTATTATTCAAGTAGTATAGTGCAGGAACTATGTACTTAGGTGACGGCTCAAGAGTGCAAAGTCTCCTACTTTAGATAAAAAGAGATATCTGTAAATGCTATAACTACAATTATTCGATAAGTGGGAAAAAACATGGAATAGAATACCCAACAGTTAATGAGTGCAATATTTTGGAGTTCCAGGGCTAAGTGCAATAATAAGCTTTTGCCCGTGGTGTGAAATGAAATGAATGAGAAACACCAAGCCCTACACCGGGTTCTGCATTTTAATGGTGTTTGTATCTGCTCCGTCTTTGTTATAAAGATTAGAGAAGATAGATTGTATACAAGTACGGTGGATGATAAAAATATTTTTAATGTCCTAATAAAAGTTAAATTTTAATAATAATTGCTCACCACAGTCAGTAAATCTAAATAATTTCTCAATGATATTGCTCCTTTTCATGCGTGTCCCATGAACACTCGGTGTATATGCATGTGTGTTTTCTATTTCCCGTGCCTGTTTATATATTTTATATAACAAAGTTTACTATATTTTTAATATTTTAATGGACTTCATTGATCGACTATTTCCCCTTCCCCCTTTTTCTTGCAACAAGTGTAAAAGAAAAACGTAAGGAGAGATACGAGAACCCAAGGTGAGAAATTAAGACATATTCAAATAAGGTGAAGGAGTCAAGGTTAAGGACTCAGAATACCAAAAAATAAAAGGAAATGTATGACCTTCCAAGAAGCTAACAGTGATAAAAGGAAAAGGTGCTGGGCGAGAAATCAAATCAACTTACTGCAAGCATACAACTGGAGTTTGCTCAGCAAGGTAAACCCCTAAGATAAAGAGCTCGAATTCCTAAATGTACTTCCATAAGGAAATATAGACAGCAGTGAAATGCAGAGAAGGAATACTATATAAAGCCCCACCCAGAGCGTGAAAGGGCAAACCAAAATGGGAAAATGGAAAACAACTGGAAAAAGGGCAAACCAAGAAGGGAGACTAAGGACAAAAGCTTTTGGACAGGGATGGAACAGAGCAATAGCTCAACAGGCAGAAGACCCGACCATGAATCAGATCGAATCCTGAAATTAAGCCATAACACTTTTCTTGGATGCTATTTTGTCTCATAATACAATTCACAATTAAAAGTGGTAAATAACAAATAAACCTTCTCAGCGTCTCTCAACAGATCTGCCATGTCCCCCTTCCTCTCTAATTATTCTGTGTGTGACTGAAAGGCTGTGTGCCCACGATGCATTTTTAAAGCATTTCCGCAGCGGCAAAAACGCTGCAGAAATGCTTAAAAAACGCATGGTAGAAGGCCTGCCATGACCCCCAATGATAATTCGCATGTTCGGTGCACATGCTGCCGAAATTTCCGCTGCAGATTATCATTGTGGAAAAAAACGCAGCACTACCAATTATTTTGCGGAAGTGCTGCGTTTTCGCCGCCTTTGACATGCATTAGAACGCGTGCATTCCGCTTCACTAGATAAGGACATGCGTAATGCACGCGTTCCAATGTGCGGATGGTACCCAGGTCTACAGGAGAGGAGACTCTTCTCCGGACCCGGGTACCATAGAAAACTGTGAAAAAAAGAATAAAATAAAAAATAAAGATTATATTTACCTTCTGGCGGCCCCCGGTCTCCTTGTCTGTGCTTGCCGGCAGTTCGCGATGGACTGAAGGACCTGCGCTGACGTCATACTCATGTGACGGGTCACGCGACGCTGATGTCGGCAGGTCTTTCAGTGTACCGCTGCCGGCAGGCGGGACGGAGGGAATCAAGACATCGGGGGCCATCAGAAGGTAAGTATACATTATTTTTTTAGTTTTTTACATTCTCTCGGGTCACACTATATAAATCCATGCCGTTTGCATGGATTTATATAGTGTGACCAAGTTGACAAGCACTTTCCAAGTGATGCTAAAATCTCTTGGAAAGCGCTTGTCAACCCGCTTGCGGAAATGCAAGTGAAGAATGCTTCACTTCCGCATGTCCCTGGCAGGAAAACGCATTTACAATCCGCATGCGTTTTTTTCTGCCAGGGAAATGCAGAAAAGCTCAGGAAAAAATCCAGAGCATTTCTGCATCGTGGGCACATAGCCTAAGACAACTGGCTGCAACAGAAGCCTCTCTTCTCTCCTGTGTGTGAACTAGGACAATGGATATTTATGCCCCAACTATTTGATATACTGAATAACTCCTGTGTTTACTGCAAGATTTCTAAAAGACTGACTGAAGTAATGGGAAGCCATATTCTTGATTAATTTCAACATTCATTTTTAGGTTTAATGTTCCTTAAAACATTTCAAAGTAGTTCACTGTGTGATATATTTATATAGATTAATATTTATTATAAGACTTTATAAAGATTCTGTGTATATTATTTATCTAAGTATGGTATTCAGCCCCACAACTGGTCCACCTTAAAGTCAAGTAGTGTAGTCTGAGAATTTTAAACAATGATTTATTCTCTCCTAGATAATAAGAAGTATAGCATTGTTCATCAAACAGGTAAGATAAAAAAAGATAATGTGTTCTCAGGCAAGAAGGAGTAAAACAGTTAATCTTCTTTCTACTAGAATATATCAAACACAGCTGGATTTTGCATATTAAATAGTCCACCACTTGAATCTAAATTTTCACTTTCTTGGCTCCGCATGAATCTTCAAAAGGATCTAATTTTTTTTAGAACACAGCTGGCCAGTGATAGAAATGAACCTGTTTGCATTTATGTTAGATGCTAATTAAGTATCTCCTGAATATATCATGGTATTAATTATAGCTGGGTATAGTCTAAGAGGAAAATGAAAACAAAGACAACCTCCTGAATAAAGCTATAGGATTTAACGCCAAACATATCTATTTTTACTTAATCAGAAATTGGCAGGAAGGAACTTTAACAGCCATAAATCTTTATTCATTCATTTTTTATATTTTAATGTTTAGATAAACTTGTTGTAGTTGATGCTAAAGTTCTTTTATAAAGCTTTTTTATGCTACCTCTTCAAGCAAACTTTTACTAATGATGATCTTCTATAGACTTCATCATTTTTATGCAGTTTCTCTTCTCTAACTTATCTTGCATCAAATATGAAGTAATTTTAGTGTGATAACATTGCATAATTGTATAATTGCTGTTCTGTCAACATTCATTTCCCGAATTACATGAGTTACAAAAACTAATTTCAACACCAGTATTTTAAAGTTGTGACAACCAATACATTATTCTGACCATCTCATTTGAAGCCTCAAAAATCAATAAATTATTAATTAAAATTACTCATTTTCATGAATTTGCTTTTGCTTATAAAATTAATACATTAAAATGCTGATTTTAACTTTCTAAAAGGATTGTTTCAATTTTCATTCATCAGCCCGAGGAAAGGGTCAACAAAGACTTTCATGTAAACACAGGTACAGCAGTGCATCTAACATTTCTTTGATTTTATTGGGCACCATGTTATTCTTTAAAGGTAACTATTAGAGATAAGTGGATCTTTTGAAAAATGAATTCGGCGTCACCGAATTTTCTCCAAAATTTTGATGGGTGGTGGATAATTTTGCGGGGAATTGCATAATTAAAGTTTTCTAAATACCTGCAAAATATGTGCATGTCATTTTGAGTTCCCTTGGAATTCTATTGAAACCATTTTGAGCTCTGTAATTTAAAGACAGCCTTTTTAATGCCCAAGTGACTTCAACCTTTCTGGCTAGGAGAAAAAGAATGGCAAGTCGTGGCAACCAGTGCCTTATTTAAAACAACAGTTTCAGACTTTGTCTAAAAATGATACCTTTTGAGTGGGGGCAGATGCATTCACTGCTGTTGTTTATTACAAGTGGTGAAAAAAGAGCAAAAAGTGGTATTTTCACACAGTTAGGTGCAACAATTATCCCTGCTCTGAAAATATCAAGATCTTAGCACTTTTATAAACAAAGAAGCGATTGCTTTTTCACAAGATATCCAAAAATTATCACTTTAATTAGAGAGACTAACAGGTGTACTGTTTTAAACATGAAGAAGTTATTTTTTCTCAACTAGTAATGAAAAATATCCTTTTTTTGAGGTCCAAAACTGGTTTGCTAATCACAAAATGATTAGGGAATTACAAAAACTGTTCACCAAGATATCCAAAAAGTATCCCTTTTTTAGGGATACAAAACAAGAGTACTGTTTTCAATGTGAAAAAACAATGACTTTGTGTCACTGAGCCTTTCCAAAAATTAACCCTATTTTGGGAGCTGTTTCATGTTTATGTACTATCAAGAGAGTACATTTCCCATAATTAGTAGTACTGTCTAGCACTGTGAATCATAGTGAGCAGTCAGGAGATATTGTTGCTGTGCAGTGCTTGTGGCAGAAGCAGAATTGTAGTGAGTTAGAACTGCATTTGTGGCACGTTAGGGTCAGCAATGGCAGCCCCAGCAGCAGTATCATTACAGTCTAACACTAAGAAACACAGTGGACATACAGGAGATATATGGATGGCGTGACTGTGCAGTGGCTGTGGCAGGAGCAGCATGCTAAAAAGTTAGGTTAGGACACGGCAGACAATGAGCATTGGCATTCCTGGAAGAAACAGTACTACAGTATAGGTGACATAATGGACAGGGAGTATATATCTGGCTGAGTGTGGTTCATTAACACTGGCAGCAGCAGAACGATGTAGATGACAGTCAAAGGAAAATCAGGCAAACAGACAGATAGTATGACTGATTTAATCATTGATATTTGCTGTTAGTACATGAAAGTATGCAATTAGTCATGCCTGATTAGTTTTAATGCTGGCACAGGTGGGGTAATGTTGTTTAGTTCAGTGAGTGATTCTCATGCACCATTGATAGCTCTGTGCTTGCTCGATGTGACCCTCCCCCCCCCGAAGGTGCAACATTTCAGCCCTAACAGGCCTTTCTCAAGCCAGAAATGCAATACAAATTACAGCCACAAAGTGCAGGTGCCTCGATTGAGGCTTTTTATACATCAGGGAAAGTGAACTCCACCTCTTCCTCCTCTTCAGAGCCCATCCCAGTGCTCATGACAGCCATCTATTCATCAAACACAGAGTAATATCGTCCAATAGGAGAGAGGAAGTAGCGGCACATGATCATGTCGCATAACTGGAGTTCAATCGAGTTGCAGAGAAGGGAGAGGAGGGACATAGGAAAATTACATCAAGTAAGAGAGAGCTAGGAGTGCCGCATCATCATACCATGTGAGCGGAGTCACGAGATTACATAAAGCTACATCAGTAGGTAATGTGATCAATGTGTCACATGGTCATATGACATATATTTTCACAGTACAATGGCACTCACGTGACTACTGCGTCTACAAGGCATACCTCCCGCAGTTGAATTCTGCATACTGAGGTTTTATAGATACGCCCCCACCCGAGGAAACAATGCCAAATCTCCCCATATGCATTAAATAGCTCAAAAAGAACATACTAAATATTTGCTACCAATAATAATGAGCAAGAATCTCATTTGTTGAAGCTTCACTATACAATTACTATTTTCTGGGGATTTCTTCTTTACTAAGTTATGAGACAATTTTTAACATCTATAAAACTAGTTCAAAATAGATGTTTGTAATATAACTTAAATAATCCATAATGTGTTTACAGAGAAATAGGTCCAGAATGAATGACATATAGTTAAATATAAACAAAAATGAATTAATGAAAATTTAAATTTTTCATGGCAGCGGTATACTTGCAATCTCCACTGTCCCATGTGTAGTCAACAAGGAAGCATCCAAGAGATTACAAGTACAAGTAGGTACAATAGATTATGTTAGCTTTGATTGCTGCTACTGTATTTAAACACTACCACTATCTATATTCCACTATGATTCCATTATCAGTTGCGGATAGCAGCACTTAAGCGGTTTGATCGACTAAGGATGTCACATTGCCAATCCCCCCCCCCCCAGTGACACAAGCACACCCTGTGGACATAGTATTGCCATAGCAGCTGAAGTCCTACTGAAGTACTCTGTAGCTGACATCTGTGAACTCATGCAGGTCAGAAAACTAATGCACTTGCAGTATGCAGCAGTCCCCTTAATAAAGGTGGAGGCAACACAGGGGCAAAATACTGAGGAAACATCCACTCACACAATTCATGGAAGGAGGGTTCATGGTATTAGGATTGCACATGGTTAAAGGTTGTATAGGGCGCCAGTCACAGAGATGTAGTGATGTAGTACACAGTGTCTGGCTTTCAGTTTATTAGTGATGCCAATATTATTAGATTAGGCAGGTTGCAAGACATTATATAAGTACATCCCACAGGGACAGGCACCCTAGTTTACCCAACCCAGTCCAAAACTGATTGGCTTGGCAGCATCCTGTATACAAATAAAAAATGTGAAGTAAAATATAATTAATATGCATGATATATTGGTTGATATTTTGGCCAAAATACACTAAAGCACAACCCACATAAAGGGTTCTCATTGTCTTGTGACAAAATCAAAAGTAAAACTCAACAAAAGGACAAATTAATTAAAAAACTGCTATTTTCTGTTACCATACATCCCTAAAATAGTGTTATTAAAAGTAGTGCTGAGCCACCCCCGTAGTGTTCGAGTTCGGTTCGGTTCGTCGAACACCCGTGTGTTCGCCGAACTGTTCGTCGAACTGTTCGTCGAACACCTTCGAACACCGTTAAAACCAATGGCAGGCAAACAAAAACACATAGAAACACATAGAAAACACCTTCAAAGGTGTCCAAAAGCTGACAAACTGCTCGGAAGACACAACTAACACATGGAAAAGTGACAAGTACATATAGTCATGCGAAAAGAAAAGAGGTGGAGGCGTAAAAGGAGGGGGAGACACAGATATAGGCATGTCATGCCCTTCTAACATCCAAAAAGTGAGAAGCCGACACGTTCAGTCCGCTCCTGCCCGTGCCACCTCCGTGTCGCCAGGTTTGTGCCAGAGCCGCGGTGAACCCTGACGGCCAGTCCCCCTCTCCCAATACTGGTGCCTGTCCGCTGGTGGGTCGAGCGAGCCCCCCTGTGGTGGAGGCAGCTCTAAGCTTTTTAATTTAAATTGTCTCTCTAATTTGAATGAATACACTTTAAATCCATTTACAAGGATCTATTGGAGGGCAAGTCTCATGCCAGCAGCCGCGTAATTCCAGCTCCAGTAGCGTCCACTAAAGCTGCTGCAGTTAAAAAGCTTTTATAAGGATCGAGCTCGGCTGTCCACCGCAAGGCATTCTACTGCCAGTCCCAGCCCCTATGCCTTGGGGTGCCTCCTGATGCTCTTCACTGAGTATCCCGTGGTCCCGAAGCATTTCCTTTGAAAAAATTAAGTGTCCAAACTACAGGTGGTGTAGCTTGCTTAACAGCCGGGATAATCCGCTGACTAGCAGACACTGCTACTAGGCACAAAGTATTTCCTGGGCTAGATGCAGTTAAAAATTTGTAATTAGATACTCTCGTTGGATGCTGAGAAAGCATTCCATAGAGTCTCCTGGCACGCCATATATGATTCTCTTAAAAAGCTTGGGGTAGGGGTCTAGGGGACCCTTTTATAGCCAAAATCACGCCCCTGTATCACAAAACGTCACCTAGGCTGAAGATAAATGGAACTGTAGCACCCTGAGGGCTCGGTTGCTACAGAGGTATTGCACCTCACCCAGAGGTGTGATATCTCACTCTCAGGTAAGGATGGAGTGTGGATCAGGACCCGACTCCTGCATGCATTACACCACATTGCCGTGGGGCAGGGCGACCAATATGCCTCTGAGATGGGAACGACAGTCCCTGTCCCTGGCTGGAGTGGGGGGAGGGAACACTGAGGAAGGGGAACCCTGTAGTGCAGGAGCAGGGAGGAAGCAGTTCCTGGGTGCATTGAGAAGGGAGTATAAAAGGTGGGCACCATCTTAGTTCAGTGCAGAGAAGTCTGAGCAGAAGTGGCAGGGAGCAGGGGCTCTGCATGAGCTCTGCTCCGGAGGCGGGCCTAGTAGCAGAGGCCCAGGCCTGGAAGAGGGAGAAGGAAGGAAGAGGAGCGGAGAAGGCTCCAGGAACGAGGAATGAAGGGATCCCAGGGGTGCGGACGGGCGAGTCGCCACCGCACACCCGAATCCACCTGCTTGGAGGGGTCAGACCAAAGGGGGAGACGGGGCCCTGAAACTAGTGGAGGCAGGAAACGACCCTCAGCTAGAAACCGGAGACTGTGACATTTTATGTGGCGCAGCCCCTCGCTACACCCGCTAGGAAGGCACCACATAGGGTCAGGGAAACTGGCGTCAAGTTTACCAAGAGGAGGCCTGAGGCAGCCGGACAGAAGGGTTGGTAAGAAAGGCCAGACAAAGGACACACAAAGGGGGTCCTGTGAAGCGCTCCAAAGTTATCTGGGAGTTGTCTGAGCCCCTCACCTGGTGAGCACAGTACGACGTGGGCAGCCGTTACCTGCAGACGTGGTCTGGATAATAAGAACTGTGAGTAAAGGCCCTGGACTGCATCACTGACTCCGTGTCGTTACTGCTGCTGCCCTGCACCATGACCCCCATCCTCCGCATACACTGCCCTGAGGCTATACTCCTCCCGTGGGGAGTTATGCTACGCTCTGCTGCACCCACAACACCAGCCTCAGCGGTCTGCCCTGCAGCGGCGGTTCACTCTGACCGCAATCCACGGGTGGCGTAGTCGGACATTTAAACATCAAAACCACATAAATAGTTCCGCCACTGGTTTGACCACCCTGAGCCACGGAACCGGGTCGCCGCCACGAAGACTACAACCACCAGCATCCACCAAAAAGGGTCCGGCTCCGGGTGTCCCAAGGCCCAGGGGGTGCATCAGAACATTTTCATCACCTTTCACAATCACCAATGGGACAAGGCAGGGATGTCCTCTGTCCCCTCTCTTATACAGCCTAGTGACGGAGCACCTGCTCTCATCAATTCGCCATAACCCCAATATTAGGTGGATTGAGGTGGGAGGCACCGAGTACAAGTGCTCTCTATTTGCTGATGATGTCCTAGTATATATCACTCAATCACATATATCCATCCATGCTGTTATGGCTGAAATAGATCACTTTGTTACATGGTAAAATTTTAAAATCAATGCAGCGAAGTCTGAGGCCCTTGATTTCTCCCTCCCCAAATCCTTATAGGATTCCATCCAGTCCAACTTTCCCTTTGTCTGGCCCTCACAGGGTATCAAATACTTAGGAATTCCTATTCATAGAGACCTCTCCCATCTATGTTATCTTAATTTTGGGCCCTTTATTGAACAACTCCATACAGACCACGGTTGGCAAGTTAGAACTGTAAGATTCACTACGTGAACCACTGGTGTTTTGTGGAAAAGCACATGTACACTGTGTTCCAAATTATTATGCAAAAAGTGTTTAGGAGTGATAAGGGAAGAATTTGTTTGTTTGTCAGTTAAACTCATTGATGGTGATGTGTGTCAGGGCTCTTTATATCACTGTAAGCAATTGCAGACACCTGTGCTAATTAGTTTGGCAGGTGTGTCCAATGAAAGGCAAGACTACTTAAGAAGGCTGTCTCACATTATTAAGCAGCCTACATTTTCTGCCAAAATGGGAAAGGAAAAGGATGTGTCGGCTGCTGAGAACCAACAAATTGTGGAGTGTTTAGGTCAAGGCATGACTACAATCAACATTGTGCGATGATCAGGATGAAGTGTCTTGGCAATCAAGAAGTATGTAGCTGATTCACAGTACACACGTGTGCGTGCTGATAAGGGCAAATTGAGGACTCTTTCCTACAGGCAATTACGTCAGGTTAAAAGAGCAGCGGGAAGCCTTGTCATAGCAGCAGACAAGTTTTTGAAGCTGCTGGTGCCTCCAACGTCCCCCGAACAACAAGATGCAGGGTCCTTCAGAGGTTTGCAGCTGTGTATACGCCATCCTGTCGACCTCCTCTATCCACTTCACACAAGCAGAAACGGCTCCAGTGGGCTAAACATTACATGAAGACTGATTTCAAAACTGTTTTGTTCACGGATGAGTGCCGTGCAGCGCTCGATGGTCCAGATGGATGGAGTGGAGGATGGCTGGTTGATGGACACCCCACGCAAACACGGCTACAGCGCCAACAAGGAGGAGGTGGAGTAATGTTTTGGGCTGGAATCATGGGGAGAGAGATTGTCGGCCCCTTTAGGATCCCTGAAGGCGCTAAAGATGAACTCCATAATGTATGTGGATTTTCTCAAACAGCACTTCCTGCCATGGTTCAAGAAGAAGAACCGTGTATTTCACAGCAAGATCATTTTTTTGCATGATAATACACCATCTCATGCTGCACATAAAACATCTGCATCTCTGACTGATATGGGCATAAAAGGGGACAAACTTATGGTGTGACCCCCATGCTCCCCTGACCTCTACCCCATTCAGAACCTCTGGAGCATCATCAAAAGGAGTGTCTATGATGGCGGGAGGCAGTTCACATCTAAGCAACAGCTCTGGGAGGGTATTCTGTCCTCATGCAAAACAATTGAAGCAGAAACCATCCAAAACCTGACAAATTCAATGGATGAGAGAGTTCAGAAGCTCCTTTCGAACAAGGGGTCCTATGTGAAAATGTAACATCACCTAGAATAAAGTTTTGAGTTGAAAACTGTTTGATTTCAGTTTCTAATAACCTGCTAATGCTTATAATTTCAAAAATGACCATTTTTTTGGTCTTTAATAAAATGAAAAGGTTGATCGAAAAGTTTGGGGGATCTAAGAGTGTGGCAACCCAGTAGTCATGATTACTTCGAATTCTGACAATATGAGGGTCATGTTGCAGGTAGTGCAGCAAGAAGGCACTTATGTGTCTTGCGCATCTCGGAGCCCCAAAATTATTTTCCGGGCTAGATGCAGCTAAAAATTATTATTAATTTTAAATCTGGTGGAGCTTAGTATAGATGGCCTAATAGGATCAATGCTGCACACTGCTACAAAGCCCAAATTATTTTCCAGCCAAGATACAGATAAACATGATTAGTAATTTTAAATCTGGTGGAGCTTATTATAGATGGCCTAATAGAATCAGTGCTGCACACTGCTACAAAGCCCAAATTATTTTCCAGCCAAGATACAGATGAACATGATTAGTAATTTGAAAGCTTAAAACGGTTGGTAGGGTGATTTTAACCAATCATCAAGCTTTTACTCTCCCCAGGATGACACAGGGGTAGAAAAGTCGTTTCGGATCCATGATTTGTTCATCTTTATGAACGTGAGTCTGTCTACATTATCAGTGGAGAGCCGCGTGCGCTTATCTGTCAGCACACCACCAGCAGCGCTGAACACACGTTCAGACAGAACACTGGCTGCGGGGCATGACAAGATCTCCAAGGCGTAAGTGGCTAGCTCCGGCCATTTATCCAGATTGGAAGCCCAAAAAGAGCAAGGGTCCAGTGACACAGTCATGGCTTCAATGTTTACTTGGAGATACTCCTGTACCATCGTCTCTAGGCGTTGACTATGTGTCAGACTTCTTGTCTTCTGTGGCCTTGCAAAGGATGGGCTAAAAAAGTGGTGAAATGATTCCGCAAAATTGATGTTACCAGCAGATACTGTGGTTCTGTTACGGTTTGAGTGCTGAACACTTGACGGTCCCACGGTTGGCAAGTTGGAACTGTGAGATTCACTACGTGCACCACTGGTGTTTTGTGGAAAAGCACATGTAAGATTCTGCAACAGTCTCTGCTGATACTCCTGCATGCGTGCATCCCTTTCTATGGCAGGAATAATTTCGGCAAATTTACTTTTGTACCGGGGATCTAACAGTGTGGCAACCCAGTAGTCAGGATTATTTCTAATTCTCACAATTCGAGGGTCATGTTGCAGGTAGTGCAGCAAGAAGGCACTCATGTGTGTTGCGCATCCAGGAGCACCAAGTCCCTGTTGTGTTGGTGGCGAGGTAACACTCATGCTTCCTTCCTCTGTCCTCTCCCCCCAACCTCGCACAACAGAAATGTGATCAAGGTCTCCCTCATCTGATGAGTGTTCCATCAGTTCGTCCTCCACTTCTTCCTGGGCTCCTGCCACAGTCGCTGCAACATGTGCAGAGTTGAATTCCACTGGGTAGGCACATCACATTTTAGTCGGTGAAGTGGCAGGCCCAACGACTTCTGTAGAGATGTAAGTCGCTGAGCTGCGGGATGCGAACGGCGGAAGTGAGCACACAGCGACCGTGCCCTCTGCAGAAGGCCATCTAGTCTGGGATAGTGGGCTAAAAATTGCTGGACAACCAGGTTCAACACGTGAGCCATACAAGGCACGTGTGTGACATTGCCCAGGCCAAGGGCCGCACCCAGGTTTGCAGCATTGTCGCACAAGGCCTTCCCTGGTTTCAGGTCCGGTGGAGACAACCATTCATGAAATTGGTTCTCCAGAGCTGACCACAACTCCTCAGCTGTGTGACTCACATTTCCCAGACATTTCAAAGTAAAAACCGCCTGATGACATTGAGCCCTACTGCCAGCATAGTAAGGAGGTGTGCAGGATCCCTTCTGCGCAGTTAGGAAGCTTGTGGCATGACCAGACAGGCTTTGGGTGCAGGTGGAAGCAGTGGAGGAACTTTGACATAAAGAGGATTGACGCACAACTCGTGGGGACGGCAAGACTTGGACAGCAGCCCCTTGTCCTGCTGTCACCATAGTTACCCAGTGCCCAGTCAGCGACATGTAACGCCCCTGTCCATGCCTACTCATCCAAGTGTCTGTGGTGAAATGCACCCTGTCACACACAGAGTTTCTCAAAGAAGCGGTGATGTTGTGTGCGACATGCTGGTGGAGCGCAGGCACACCTTTCTTTGAGAAGTAGTGCCGACTGGGCATCTGGTACTGGGGCACTGCGACGGACATAAGGTCTCGAAAATCCTCTGTGTCCACCAGGCGGAAAGGCAGCATTTCTGTAGCCAAGAGCTTGCAGATGGTGAAATTCAACCTCTTAGCTTTCTCATGGCTAGGAGGAAATGGTCTTTTACTTGTCCACATCTGAGGGACCGAGGGCTGGCTATTGTGCTTAGACGGGGTTGATAAGGGTGTCCCCGGCAAACTGACGGTCTGTGAGGAAGATGCAGGCGGACATGTTAGGTTGCCTTGATCCAAAGGTGGTGCTATCGATGTCGGACAGCGCTCAACACCAGCTGGTGTTACCACCTCCAAAGAAAATGATGACCTGCCAATCACGCTGGTTGTTGTGGGTAAAGAAGTGGCAGGTCTGCGCCCCAAAACAGGTGTGACTGCTGTCCCCCCAGTCACAGAGGATGAAGAGGCCGCGGATGCACAAGATATGGCAGACGGTGGTTGGCCCGGCCGGCTAGGCCGCATTGTAGCACACTGAGCTTCCCACTGGAACTTATGGTTCATGTCCATGTGCCGGTTCATGCATGAAGTACTCAAACTATGTATTTTTTGGCCTCTACTTAGCTATTAGCTGACAAATGTTACAGATAACACGAGTTGGGTCATCTTTATCGATCTGAAAAAATGCCCAGGCTATGCAAGGCTTAGCACCCATGCGACCTGAAGAGCCACCACGACTTGTGGTGAGAGGCAGAGTTGTGATTGAGGATGCAGTTGTTGACGTGCTTCCAGTACTACGTCTCTGTACAGGAAGGCACAACCTGACCTCGTCGTCACTAGCATCTTCCTCCACCTCCTCTGCTGACCTCATCTCTTGGCTGACTGTGGGTTGACAGTAAGTGGGATCTCCAACCTCATCATCATCACCCTGTGCGTTATCACACCCGTCGACCTCAGAGCCAACCTGTTCCTGCCCTGACAAAAAACTAAAGTTGTCGCTCCAATCAGGTATTTGAGTCTCATCATCGTCTTCCTCATTGTCTCCACCAACAGGAGTTACAGTTTGGGAATGAGGGTCTACATTATGGTCAGAACCTTCTGCGTCTGGTCCTGGATCCGACTCATAAAGATTCTGGGCATCAGTGCAGATCATTTCCTCATCTGGATTCACAGAAGCGCTGGAGTCGACCTCTGATTCCCAGGCTATAGTATGAGTAAACTCAACCATCTGTTCTACCTCATACTCAGACCGGCAGCTGGAGATTTGGGAGCTGTGAGGAAGCAAGTGCGATTGGGGTGACACCTTTGAGGACTGGAGTATTTGTGATGTTGAAGTTGATGTGGAGGAGAGCCCACTTAAAGGAGCACTTGATATGCATTGAAGCACCTGCTGTTTTTGTGCCTCATCTGGAATTTGTAGCGATTGGCGTGGCCGTAAGAAAGGGATCTTATCACATTGTCCGCTAAAAGAAGTAGACATTTTAGTTTGGCTGGAAGATGGTCTTTCTTCTGCAGATGTTACTGTTGCTTTAACACCTACCCCACGGACACAACCTTTTTTCCCCTTCCCAACACACCTATTCCCCTTTCCACCAGCAGCAGGCCTTTTTCCACTCATTTTGGTGGTTAACTAATTCACAACTCTGGAGTTGTTTGCACAAAAAAACAATGGATGGGAACCGAGCAGAGCTGAGTGGCCAAACTGTGGTATTAGGCCAAAACTATTGGCTGAGTTAGATGCAGAAAAAAATTATATTCGATTTGCAACCTGATGGAGGTCAGTATAGATGGACTAATAGAACAAGTCCCACACACAGCTAGAAGCCCAAATATTTTTTCAGAGGTAGATGCAGAAAAAATATATATTCAGTTTGCAACCTGATGGAGGTCAGTATAGATGGACTAATAGAGAAAGTCCCACACACTGCTAGAAGGCCAAATATTTTTTCAGAGCTAGATGCAGACAAAAAATTATTTTGAATTTGCAACCTGATGGAGGTCAGTATAGGTGGACTAATAGAACAAGTCCCACACACTGCTAGAAGGCCAAATATTTTTTCAGAGCTAGATGCAGAAAAAAATTATATTCAGTTTGCAACCTGATGGAGGTCAGTATAGATGGACTAATAGAACAAGTCCCACACACAGCTAGAAGCCCAAATATTTTTTCAGAGGTAGATGCAGATAAAAATTATTTTTAATTTGCAACCTGATGGAGTTCAGTATAGATGGACTAATCGAGAAAGTCCCACACACTGCTAGAAGGCCAAATATTTTTTCAAAGCTAGATGCAGAAAAAAATTATATTCAGTTTGCAACCTGATGGAGGTCTGTATAGATGTATTAATAGAACAAGTCCCACACACAGCTAGAAGCCCAATATTTTTTCAGAGGTAGATGCAGAAAAAAATTATTTTTAATTTGCAACCTGATGGAGGTCAGTATAGATGGACAAACAGAGAAAGTCCCACACACAGCTAGAAGCCCAAATATTTTTTCAGAGGTAGATGCAGAAAAAAATTATATTCAGTTTGCAACCTGATGGAGGTCTGTATAGATGGATTAATAGAACAAGTCCCACACACAGCTAGAAGCCCAATATTTTTTCAGAGGTAGATGCAGAAAAAAAAATATTTTTAATTTGCAACCTGATGGAGGTCAATATAGATGGACTAATAGAGAAAGTCCCACACACTGCTAGAAGCCCAAATATTTTTTCAGAGCTAGATGCAGAAAAAAATTATATTCAGTTTGCAACCTGATGGAGGTCAGTATAGATGGACTAATAGAACAAGTCCCACACACAGCTAGAAGCCCAAATATTTTTTCAGAGGTAGATGCAGATAAAAATTATTTTTAATTTGCAACCTGATATAGGTCAGTATAGATGGACTAATAGAGAAAGTCCCACACACTGCTAGAAGGCCAAATATTTTTTCAGAGCTAGATGCAGATAAATATTATTTTTAATTTGCAACCTGATGGAGGTCAGTATAGATGGACTAATAGAGAAAGTCCCACACACTGCTAGAAGGCCAAATATTTTTTCAGAGCTAGATGCAGAAAAAAATTATATTCAGTTTGCAACCTGATGGAGGTCAGTATAGATGGACTAATAGAACAAGTCCCACACACAGCTAGAAGCCCAAATATTTTTTCAGAGGTAGATGCAGATAAAAATTATTTTTAATTTGCAACCTGATGGAGGTCAGTATAGATGGACTAATAGAGAAAGTCCCACACACTGCTAGAAGGCCAAATATTTTTTCAGAGCTAGATGCAGAAAAAAATATATTCAGTTTGCAACGTGATGGAGGTCAGTATAGATGGACTAATAGAACAAGTCCCACACACTGCTAGAAGCCCAAATATTTTTTCAGAGCTAGATGCAGAAAAAAATTATATTCTATTTGCAACCTGATGGAGGTCAGTATAGATGGACTAATAGAATGATGCTATGCCCAAAAGATTTTACTTCACTAGGTGCAGTAAAAAAATTGGTATTCTATACACAGGTGGTATATCTTGCAACACAGATAGGCTACTCCACTGACTAACACACTCTGCAATAGGCCAAAAAGGATTAGCTTTGCTAGATTCAGCCAAATGCTGTGAAAAAAACTTGCACAGCACTGGCACAGACCTGCCTGGCAAAAACTGATAGGAACTGATGTAACCTAGTCCTGAAAAGGACTGCAATTACAATTCGTCTTTACTCCCACAATCTATCTATTTAAGAGCACAGACCTGCCTGATAAAAGTCGTAGGAAATGCTGTAACCTAGTCCTTAAAAGGACTGCAATCACAACTATTCCCTACTCCCAAGCTATCTGTAGTTTTGTGCGAAAATTGGCTTGAAATTAACAAGGTATAGTGCACACAGCAACAGCGGTGCCGTCTAACACGCAGCTGCAGCAGTGAGAAAATGGTGGCGACGGGGAAAATGGCTTGGTATTATAGGGCAAGGACATGTGACATACACTGCCAATGACACATGCCCTTGCTTGTGTGAAAAACAGCAGTTCGTTCCGTGTGTGCGCTGCTGATAGGCTGACAGACTGCACCTCCCCACTGCAAATGCGGGAAAGAGAAAAAAAAATGGAGATCTTCATTATTCCTGCAGAGATCCATCCCCTGCCCCTCCCCCCACCCAGCTGTACACTCAAACTGCATATTAACATTAATTTTCATCATTACTGAGAAAAAATCCAGTTATGATTTTGGTGCATGAACAGTTATCGAACATAACCTCGAACAGCCGAATTTTTCTCAAATCGTTCGTGTTCGCCGAACGGCTCGAACACCGCCCAAAACAGCTCGAATTTGAGATTGACGAACAGTTCGAGTAGAACAACGCTCATCTCTAATTAAAAGCAATCAAGGAGTCATATATTACAAAATTATACTAATGCTATAACTACAAGTTAACCATGCTTTCACACAACTACCATAATGGAAAATAATGAAAAATGTTATAGTTCACAGAAAATGGTACCACAAGCCAAAATTGTTTTATATTCTGAAATGTATGAATTTTTTAAAAGCAGTAAAATAAAAAAACTTCTATAACTTTGGTATTGCCACAGTCATATTGATATCAGGAATCAATGTACCAGGTCATTTTTAAAGCATAATGACCAATGTAAAAACAAAACACAAATAACAATGGAGAAATTGTGCTTTGGTTTCTTTTTTACCATTTCACCCGACTTTAAATGGTACATTATATGGAAAAGTGATTTCTTCCATACAAAACTATAAGGGTTTGTTCACACTGTATCTTTTTCCATCATTTTTCAAAGGGAAGATGCTTCAGGATTCACTCATTTTTTTATACAAGTTCTGCTGTATAGTATGGAACAACTTCCTAGCAGAAAATGCCTAATGAATGTACATGTCACTTCTTTTAAATGCTTGGCGTCTATGTAACCCTGAAGTGTTTAAAAGATACTCAAAAGCCGGTGCAGTACATATTTCCATTGAAATAAGACAATTTTTTAAACTTTTATTTAGCGCATTTTTCATCAATTTTAGAAAAAACAAAAAACATTAAAAAACAGCACTGTAAATATGCCTTAATTTGTGAGGCAAAAGTCAAGCCCTTTTATGGCTTTGTAGACACCAACAAAAAACGTTACGGCTCATGGAGGATGGGGAAGAAGACACAAAAGTGAAAAATGTACGAGTCTTTAAAGGGTTAAATCAAAATGTAATATTATGCTCCTGGTACTCCACATCATGAGATAATACTGGGGTTATCTTATGTGACAAAAAGATCTCTGTGCTCCCTTTGTCATTGTGTAACTGTTTGCACCCAATATACTTTAGCTATGCCCTTGCTGCAATGTTAAAACATAGCAAACATTACAATTATTTTGACAGTTCCAAAAATGAGCATTACTGCAACTAAGTGTTCATAATGTAAAAATAAGCACCACTGTAGAGAAATAGTGGTACGTTGGATTTATATATTTTATATTTTTGTTTTTTTTTGTTTTTATGGCTGGAGTTTTATTATATTTCCTCTACAATACCTGAATGCATTGTTAAAGATAGTCATCATCTTTTTGGCTTATTTGATAACCTTGGTCAGATTTAAAGCTCTTTTGGATTCCCATTAACAATCTGTAATAGCGCCGTGCCCTTGGAAATAGGACAATTTGCTTCGAAAACAAATTTAAGAGTGGGTGATAATGCAATGAAAATAAAGTATGACAGGTAAATTACAAATAGTAGAATATTAACATGAATCATTTCTTCATTATACCTGGGAGAAATGACTACATCCACCAATACTAATATAACTATAAATAAAAGTGTGAGGGTTTTTTTTCTCTCCTAAACTGTTTTATGCCTCTTTTCTTATAGTTTGTAAAATATAAAAGATGAAGCTTTTATTGTGATTTTGAGCATATAAAAATATATAAATGTGACCTACGACTGCTTATTCTAGAGAACAACTATCATTTGCAGCAAATTCCATTTCACTGTTCATTTGTTTCACGCAATGAGCTGTGAAACTGGTCCATAGATAACTGAAGAATCGGCAGGCCATGGTCTGTTACACTTCTGTTCACTTGATTGCAAAGGATGGAATTCATCTTTTTTCCTAGAGTTCACATGAGGTATAAAATACCAATTAGATAGGATTTACTTCATATTCCGGAATGTAACTGTTTCAGTTAAATTTGCTTTTGACATTGCATTATGTATTGGTTGTAGAATATATTTTCCCACACATGGCAAGGTAAGCTAGGTGAAGTAGGCATTCACCAAGAACACCAATGAAGGTGGAATTTAGAATTTTTAAAATTATTTTTTTTTTAGAAAAACAGTACTTTAAATAAAAATTGTGCAGCCAATCAGACACTATGGAAAATGCTCCTGGTACCAGATTCCCATGCTGACTTTCACATGAAAATATTACAAGGATTTCCAAACAGTTCCAGTAACAAGAACTCGAAGAATTACAGCTAAGAGAAAAATTCTGACAAACAATATTGCTTGTATTTTCCATATGTCTGCTCTTACTTTGTCAGCACTTTTCTGTTCTAGGAAAAAGTTTAATTTGTAGTAAGAAATCGCTTCCAGAAGGCAGTGAAGCACTGGAGTGCTAGTTAGGTTAACATAGTTTGTCTCAGAATGGGATTGTTAGGCTAGAAGTCTTCTATAAATGAGGTTGGATTATACATGTTTGTCAGATGTTCTGATAAAGCCTTTTTTTTAACAGGCCTTGAGAAAAGTGACGTACATAGATAATGTCAAAAATGGGCAGCACTATGGCTCAGTGGTTATCACTGTTGCTTTGCAGAGCTGGGGTCCTAGGTTGAAATCCCACAAGCACAAGATATGTAAAGAGTTTGTATGTTCTCCCCGTATTTGCGGGGGTTTCTTTCGGGTATTCCAGTTTTCTCCCACACTCCAAATACATACTGGTAGGGAATTTTGATTGTGCTCCCCACTGGGGATAGTGATGTTTGTAAAGCGCTGTGGAATATGATGGTGCTATATAAGAAAAGTATAATACATTTTGACTCTTTGAAAGAGAAAGAAGAGTTGGTGATGGCAGGAGTGGAGCATTACTCAGACTTGTCTGATTCCAAGTCAATCATGGCAAGAGTGACATTCCCTGACTGGTAAAAGGATTCATGTCATTGGTCTCTTGAATGCTCTTCCTGTGACTGAGACTAGAGATGAGCGTTGTTCTACTCGAACTGTTCGCCAATCTCAAATTCGAGCTGTTTTGGGCGGTGTTCGAGCCGGTCGGCGAACACGAACAATTTGAGAAAAATTCGGCTGTTCGAGGTTATGTTCGATAACTGTTCGTGCACCAAAATCATAACTGGATTTTTTCTCAGTAATGATGAAAATTAATGTTAATACGCAGTTTGAGTGTACAGCGGGGCGGGGGGAGGGGCAGGGGATGGATCTCTGCAGGAACAATGAAGATCTCCATTTTTTTTTCTCTTTCCCGCATTTGCAGTGGGGAGGTGCAATCTGTCAGCCTATCAGCAGCGCACACACGGAGCGAAGTGCTTTTTTTCACACAAGCAAGGGCATGTGTGATTGGCAGTGTATGTCACATGTCCTTGCCCTATAAGACCAAGCCATTTTCCCCGTCGCCACCATTTTCTCACTGCTGCAGCTGCGTGTTAGACGGCACCGCTGTTGCTGTGTGTGCTATACCTTGTTAATTTCAAGCCAATTTTCGCACAAATATACAGATAGCTTGGGAGTAGGGAATAGTTGTGATTGCAGTCCTTTTAAGGACTAGGTTACAGCATTTCCTACGACTTTTATCAGGGAGGTCTGTGCTCTTAAATAGATAGGTTGTGGGAGTAAAGACTAATTGTAATTGGAGTCCTTTTCAGGACTAGGTTACATGAGTTCCTATCAGTTTTTGCCAGGCAGGTCTGTGCCAGTGCTGTGCAAGTTTTTTTCACAGCATTTGGCTGAATCTAGCAAAGCTAATCCTTTTTGGCCTATTGCAGAGTGTGTTAGTCAGTGGAGTAGCCTATCTGTGTTGCAAGATATAACACCTGTGTATAGAATACCAATTTTTTTACTGCACCTAGTGAAGTAAAATCTTTTGGGCATAGCATCATTCTATTAGTCCATCTATACTGACCTCCATCAGGTTGCAAACTGAATATAATTTTTTTCTGCATCTAGCTCTGAAAAAATATTTGGGCTTCTAGCGGTGTGTGGGACTTGGTCTATTAGTCCATCTATACTGACCTCCATCAGGTTGCAAATTAAAAATAATTTTTTTCTGCATCTAGCTCTGAAAAAATATTTGGGCTTCTAGCGGTGTGTGGGACTTGGTCTATTAGTCCATCTATACTGACCTCCATCAGGTTGCAAATTAAAAATAATTTTTTTCTGCATCTAGCTCTGAAAAAATATTTGGGCTTCTAGCAGTGTGTGGGACTTGGTCTATTAGTCCATCTATACTGACCTACATCAGGTTGCAAATTAAAAATAATTTTTTTCTGCATCTAGCTCTGAAAAAATATTTGGGCTTCTAGCGGTGTGTGGGACTTGGTCTATTAGTCCATCTATACTGACCTCCATCAGGTTGCAAATTAAAAATAATTTTTTTCTGCATCTAGCTCTGAAAAAATATTTGGGCTTCTAGCAGTGTGTGGGACTTGGTCTATTAGTCCATCTATACTGACCTCCATCAGGTTGCAAATTAAAAATAATTTTTTTCTGCATCTAGCTCTGAAAAAATATTTGGGCTTCTAGCAGTGTGTGGGACTTGGTCTATTAGTCCATCTATACTGACCTCCATCAGGTTGCAAATTAAAAATAATTTTTTTCTGCATCTAGCTCTGAAAAAATATTTGGGCTTCTAGCGGTGTGTGGGACTTGGTCTATTAGTCCATCTATACTGACCTCCATCAGGTTGCAAATTAAAAATAATTTTTTTCTGCATCTAGCTCTGAAAAAATATTTGGGCTTCTAGCAGTGTGTGGGACTTGGTCTATTAGTCCATCTATACTGACCTACATCAGGTTGCAAATTAAAAATAATTTTTTTCTGCATCTAGCTCTGAAAAAATATTTGGGCTTCTAGCGGGGTGTGGGACTTGGTCTATTAGTCCATCTATACTGACCTCCATCAGGTTGCAAATTAAAAATAATTTTTTTCTGCATCTAGCTCTGAAAAAATATTTGGGCTTCTAGCAGTGTGTGGGACTTGGTCTATTAGTCCATCTATACTGACCTCCATCAGGTTGCAAATTAAAAATAATTTTTTTCTGCATCTAGCTCTGAAAAAATATTTGGGCTTCTAGCGGGGTGTGGGACTTGGTCTATTAGTCCATCTATACTGACCTCCATCAGGTTGCAAATTAAAAATAATTTTTTTCTGCATCTAGCTCTGAAAAAATATTTGGGCTTCTAGCAGTGTGTGGGACTTGGTCTATTAGTCCATCTATACTGACCTCCATCAGGTTGCAAATTAAAAATAATTTTTTTCTGCATCTAGCTCTGAAAAAATATTTGGGCTTCTAGCGGTGTGTGGGACTTGGTCTATTAGTCCATCTATACTGACCTCCATCAGGTTGCAAATTAAAAATATTTTTTTTCTGCATCTAGCTCTGAAAAATTATTTGGGCTTCTAGCAGTGTGTGGGACTTGGTCTATTAGTCCATCTATACTGACCTCCATCAGGTTGCAAATTAAAAATAATTTTTTTCTTCATTTAGCTCTGAAAAAATATTTGGGCTTCTAGCAGTGTGTGGGACTTGTTCTATTAGTCCTTCTATACTGACCTCCAGCAGGTTGCAAATTGAATATAATTTTTTTCTGCATCTAGCTCTGAAAAAATAGTTGGGCTTCTAGCGGTGTGTGGGACTTGGTCTATTAGTCCATCTATACTGACCTCCATCAGGTTGCAAATTAAAAATAATTTTTTTCTGCATCTTGCTCTGAAAAAATATTTGGGCTTCTAGCAGTGTGTGGGACTTGGTCTATTAGTCCATCTATACTGACCTCCATCAGGTTGCAAATTAAAAATAATTTTTTTCTTCATTTATCTCTGAAAAAATATTTGGGCTTCTAGCAGCGTGTGGGACTTGTTCTATTAGTCCATCTATACTGACCTCCATCAGGTTGCAAATTAAAAATAATTTTTTTCTGCATCTAGCTCTGAAAAAATATTTGGGCTTCTAGCAGTGTGTGGGACTTGGTCTATTAGTCCATCTATACTGACCTCCATCAGGTTGCAAATTAAAAATAATTTTTTTCTTCATTTATCTCTGAAAAAATATTTGGGCTTCTAGCAGCGTGTGGGACTTGTTCTATTAGTCCATCTATACTGACCTCCATCAGGTTGCAAATTAAAAATAATTTTTTTCTGCATCTAGCTCTGAAAAAATATTTGGGCTTCTAGCAGTGTGTGGGACTTGGTCTATTAGTCCATCTATACGGACCTCCATCAGGTTGCAAATTAAAAATAATTTTTTTCTGCATCTAGCTCTGAAAAAATATTTGGGCTTCTAGCAGTGTGTGGGACTTGGTCTATTAGTCCATCTATACTGACCTCCATCAGGTTGCAAATTGAATAAAAAATTTTCTGCATCTAGCTCTGAAAAAATATTTGGGCTTCTAGCGGTGTGTGGGACTTGGTCTATTAGTCCATCTATACTGACCTCCATCAGGTTGCAAATTAAAAATAATTTTTTTCTTCATTTAGCTCTGAAAAAATATTTGGGCTTCTAGCAGTGTGTGGGACTTGTTCTATTAGTCCTTCTATACTGACCTCCAGCAGGTTGCAAATTGAATATAATTTTTTTCTGCATCTAGCTCTGAAAAAATATTTGGGCTTCTAGCGGTGTGTGGGACTTGGTCTATTAGTCCATCTATACTGACCTCCATCAGGTTGCAAATTAAAAATAATTTTTTTCTGCATCTAGCTCTGAAAAAATATTTGGGCTTCTAGCGGTGTGTGGGACTTGGTCTATTAGTCCATCTATACTGACCTCCATCAGGTTGCAAATTAAAAATAATTTTTTTCTGCATCTAACCCAGCCAATAGTTTTGGCCTAATACCACAGTTTGGCCACTCAGCTCTGCTCGGTTACCATCCATTGTTTTTTTGTGCAAACAACTCCAGAGTTGTGAATTAGTTAACCACCAAAATGAGTGGAAAAAGGCCTGCTGCTGGTGGAAAGGGGAATAGGCGTGTTGGGAAGGGGAAAAAAGGTTGTGTCCGTGGGGTAGGTGCAGAAGAAAGACCATCTTCCAGCCAAACTAAAATGTCTACTTCTTTTAGCGGACAATGTGATAAGATCCCTTTCTTACGGCCACGCCAATCGCTACAAATTCCAGATGAGGCACAAAAACAGCAGGTGCTTCAACGGATATCAAGTGCTCCTTTAAGTGGGCTCTCCTCCACATCAACTTCAACATCACAAATACTCCAGTCCTCAAAGGTGTCACCCAAATCGCACTTGCTTCCTCACAGCTCCCAAATCTCCAGCTGCCCGTCTGAGTATGAGGTAGAACAGATGGTTGAGTCTGCAGAGCTGTTTACTCATACTATAGCCTGGGAATCAGAGGTCGACTCCAGCGCTTCTGTGAATCCAGACGAGGAAATGATCTGCACTGATGCCCAGAATCTTTATGAGTCGGATCCAGGACCAGACGCAGAAGGTTCTGACCATAATGTAGACCCTCATTCCCAAACTGTAACTCCTGTTGGTGGAGACAATGAGGAAGACGATGATAAGACTCAAATACCTGATTGGAGCGACAACTTTAGTTTTTTGTCAGGGCAGGAACAGGTTGGCTCTGAGGACGACGGGTGTGATAACGCACAGGGTGATGATGATGAGGTCGGAGATCCCACTTACTGTCAACCCACAGTCAGCCAAGAGATGAGGTCAGCAGAGGAGGTGGAGGAAGATGCTAGTGACGACGAGGTCAGGTTGCGCCTTCCTGGACAGAGACGTAGTACTGGAAGCACGTCAACAACTGCATCCTCAAACACAACTCTGCCTCTCACCACAAGTCGTGGTGGCTCTTCAGGTCGCATGGGTGCTAAGCCTTGCATAGCCTGGGCATTTTTTCAGATCGATAAAGATGACCCAACTCGTGTTATCTGTAACATTTGTCAGCAAAAGCTAAGTAGAGGCCAAAAAATACATAGTTTGAGTACTTCATGCATGAACCGGCACATGGACATGAAGCATAAGTTGCAGTGGGAAGCTCAGTGTGCTACAATGCCGTCTAGCCGGCCGGGCCAACCACCGTCTGCCATATCTTGTGCATCCGCGGCCTCTTCATCCTCTGTGACTGGGGGGACAGCAGTCACACCTGTTTTGGGGCGCAGACCTGCCACCTCTTTACCCGCAACAGCCAGCGTGATTGGCAGGTCATCATTTTCTTTGGAGGTGGTAACACCAGCTGGTGTTGAGCGCTGTCCGACATCGATAGCACCACCTTTGGATCAAGGCAACCTAACATGTCCGCCTGCATCTTCCTCACAGACCGGCAGTTTGCCGGGGACACCCTTATCAACCCCGTCTAAGCACAATAGCCAGCCCTCGGTCCCTCAGATGTGGACAAGTAAAAGACCATTTCCTCCTAGCCATGAGAAAGCTAAGAGGTTGAATTTCACCATCTGCAAGCTCTTGGCTACAGAAATGCTGCCTTTCCGCCTGGTGGACACAGAGGATTTTCGAGACCTTATGTCCGTCGCAGTGCCCCAGTACCAGATGCCCAGTCGGCACTACTTCTCAAAGAAAGGTGTGCCTGCGCTCCACCAGCATGTCGCACACAACATCACCGCTTCTTTGAGAAACTCTGTGTGTGACAGGGTGCATTTCACCACAGACACTTGGACGAGTAGGCATGGACAGGGGCGTTACATGTCGCTGACTGGGCACTGGGTAACTATGGTGACAGCAGGACAAGGGGCTGCTGTCCAAGTCTTGCCGTCCCCACGAGTTGTGCGTCAATCCTCTTTATGTCAAAGTTCCACCACTGCTTCTGCCTCCTCAACCTCCTCTCGGTCTTCCACCTGCACCCAAAGCCTGTCTGGTCATGCCACAAGCTTTCTAACTGCGCAGAAGGGATCCTGCACACCTCCTTACTATGCTGGCAGTAGGGCTCAACGTCATCAGGCGGTTTTTACATTGAAATGTCTGGGAAATGTGAGTCACACAGCTGAGGAGTTGTGGTCAGCTCTGGAGAACCAATTTCATGAATGGTTGTCTCCACTGGACCTGAAACCAGGGAAGGCCGTGTGCGACAATGCTGCAAACCTGGGTGCGGCCCTTCGCCGGGGCAATGTCACACACGTGCCTTGTATGGCTCACGTGTTGAACCTGGTTGTCCAGCAATTTTTAGCCCACTATCCCAGACTAGATGGCCTTCTGCAGAGGGCACGGTCGCTGTGTGCTCACTTCCGCCGTTCGCATCCCGCAGCTCAGCGACTTACATCTCTACAGAAGTCGTTGGGCCTGCCACTTCACCGGCTAAAATGCGATGTGCCTACCCGGTGGAATTCAACTCTGCACATGTTGCAGCGACTGTGGCAGCACCGACAAGCCCTGGTGCAATACGTTCTGACGTATAGCCTGGGCCAACGAGATTCAGAGGTGGGGCAAATCACGCTGGAGGAGTGGTCTCAGATCAGGGACCTATGCACCCTTCTGCACAGTTTTGAAATGGCGACGAAGATGTTTAGTGCTGACGATGCCATTATCAGCATGACTATTCCGGTGATTTACATGCTGGAGCACATGTTAAACAGAATTCGGAGTCAGGTGGTGGCACAAGAGGAGGTGGAGGAAGTAGAGGAGGAGGAGTTGTATGCGGAAGGGCTAACATCTGCAAGGTCCAGACGGTCGGCAGCACCAAGGCGGCAGGCATGTGAGGGTGGGGGAGATGGTTTTACCAGGGCGCATGGTAGCAGCCAAACTAGTGAGGAAGGTGCAGGAGCCCAGGAAGAAGTGGAGGACGAACTGATGGAAGACTCATCAGATGAGGGAGACCTTGATCACATTTCTGTTGTGCGAGGTTGGGGGGAGAGGACAGAGGAAGGAAGCATGATTGTTACCTCGCCACCAACACAACAGGGACTTGGTGCTCCTGGATGCGCAACACACATGAGTGCCTTCTTGCTGCACTACCTGCAACATGACCCTCGAATTGTGAGAATTAGAAATAATCCTGACTACTGGGTTGCCACACTGTTAGATCCCGGGTACAAAAGTAAATTTGCAGAAATTATTCCTGCCATAGAAAGGGATGCACGCATGCAGGAGTATCAGCAGAGACTGTTGCAGAATCTTACATGTGCTTTTCCACAAAATACCAGTGGTGCACGTAGTGAATCTCACAGTTCCAACTTGCCAACCGTGGGACCGTCAAGTGTTCAGCACTCAAACCGTGACAGAACCACAGTATCTGCTGGTAACATCAATTTTGCGGAATCATTTCACCACTTTTTTAGCCCATCCTTTGCAAGGCCACAGGAGACAAGAAGTCTGACACATAGTCAACGCCTAGAGACAATGGTACAGGAGTATCTCCAAGTAAACATTGAAGCCACGACTGTGTCACTGGACCCTTGCTCTTTTTGGGCTTCCAATCTGGATAAATGGCCGGAGCTAGCCACTTACGCCTTGGAGATCTTGTCATGCCCCGCAGCCAGCGTTCTGTCTGAACGTGTGTTCAGCGCTGCTGGTGGTGTGCTGACAGATAAGCGCACGCGGCTCTCCACTGATAATGTAGACAGACTCACGTTCATAAAGATGAACAAATCATGGATCCGAAACGACTTTTCTACCCCTGTGTCATCCTGGGGAGAGTAAAAGCTTGATGATTGGTTAAAATCACCCTACCAACCGTTTTAAGCTTTCAAATTACTAATCATGTTTATCTGTATCTTGACTGGAAAATAATTTGGGCTTTATAGCAGTGTGCAGCACTGATCCTATTAGGCCATCTATACTAAAGCTTCACCAGATTTAAAATTAAAAATAATTTTTAGCTGCATCTAGCCCGGAAAATAATTTTGGGCTCCGAGATGCGCAAGGCACATAAGTGCCTTCTTGCTGCACTACCTGCAGCATGACCCTCATATTGTCAGAATTCAAAGTAATCATGACTACTGGGTTGCCACACTCTTAGATCCCCCAAACTTTTCGATCAACCTTTTCATTTTAATAAAGACCAAAAAAATGGTCATTTTTGAAATTATAAGCATTAGCAGGTTGTTAGAAACTGAAATCAAACAGTTTTCAACTCAAAACTTTATTCTAGGTGATGTTACATTTTCACATAGGACCCCTTGTTCGAAAGGAGCTTCTGAACTCTCTCGTCCATTGAATTTGTCAGGTTTTGGATGGTTTCTGCTTCAATTGTTTTGCATGAGGACAGAATACCCTCCCAGAGCTGTTGCTTAGATGTGAACTGCCTCCCGCCATCATAGACACTCCTTTTAATGATGCTCCAAAGGTTCTGAATGGGGTAGAGGTCAGGGGAGCATGGGGGTCACACCATAAGTTTGTCCCCTTTTATGCCCATATCAGCCAGAGATGCAGATGTTTTATGTGCAGCATGAGATGGTGCATTATCATGCAGAAAAATGATCTTGCTGTGAAATACACGGTTCTTCTTCTTGAACCATGGCAGGAAGTGCTGTTTGAGAAAATCCACATACATTATGGAGTTCATCTTTAGCGCCTTCAGGGATCCTAAAGGGGCCGACAATCTCTCTCCCCATGATTCCAGCCCAAAACATTACTCCACCTCCTCCTTGTTGGCGCTGTAGCCGTGTTTGCGTGGGGTGTCCATCAACCAGCCATCCTCCACTCCATCCATCTGGACCATCGAGCGCTGCACGGCACTCATCCGTGAACAAAACAGTTTTGAAATCAGTCTTCATGTAATGTTTGGCCCACTGGAGCCGTTTCTGCTTGTGTGAAGTGGATAGAGGAGGTCGACAAGATGGCGCATGCACAGCTGCAAACCTCTGAAGGACCCTGCATCTTGTTGTTCGGGGGACGTTGGAGGCACAAGCAGCTTCAAAAACTTGTCTGCTGCTATGACAAGGCTTTTTTGCCGCTGCTCTTTCAACCTGACGTAATTGCCTGCAGGAAAGAGTCCTCAATTTGCCCTTATCAGCACGCACACGTGTGTACTGTGAATCAGCTACATACTTCTTGATTGCCAAGACACTTCATCCTGATCATCGCACAATGTTGATTGTAGTCATGCCTTGACCTAAACACTCCACAATTTGTTGCTTCTCAGCAGCCGACACATCCTTTTTCTTTCCCATTTTGGCAGAAAATGTAGGCTGCTTAATAATGTGAGAGAGCCTTCTTAAGTAGTCTTGCCTTTCATTGGACACACCTGCCAAACTAATTAGCACAGGTGTCTGCAATTGCTTACAGTGATATAAAGAGCCCTGACACACATCACCATCAATGAGTTTAACTGACAAACAAACAAATTCTTCCCTTATCACTCCTAAACACTTTTTGTATAATAATTTGGAACGCAGTGTACATGTGCTTTTCCACAAAACACCAGTGGTTCACGTAGTGAATCTTACAGTTCTAACTTGCCAACCGTGGTCTGTATGGAGTTGTTCAATAAAGGGCCCAAAATTAAGATAACATAGATGGGAGAGGTCTCTATGAATAGGAATTCCTAAGTATTTGATACCCTGTGAGGGCCAGGCAAAGGGAAAGTTGGACTGGATGGAATCCTATATGGATTTGGGGAGGGAGACATCGAGGGCCTCAGACTTCGCTGCATTGATTTTAAAATTTTACCATGTAACAAAGTGATCTATTTCAGCCATAACAGCATGGATGGATATATGTGATTGAGTGATATATACTAGGACATCATCAGCAAATAGAGAGCACTTGTACTCGGTGCCTCCCACCTCAATCCACCTAATATTGGGGTTATGGCGAATTGATGAGAGCAGGTGCTCCGTCACTAGGATGTATAAGAGAGGGGACAGAGGACATCACTGCCTTGTCCCATTGGTGATTGTGAAAGGTGATGAAAATGTTCTGACGCACCCCCTGGGCCTTGGGACACCCGGAGCCGGACCCTTTTGGTGGATGCTGGTGGTTGTAGTCTTCGTGGCGGCGACCCAGTTCCGTGGCTCAGGGCGGTCAAACCAGTGGCGGAACTATTTATGTGGTTTTCATGTTTAAATGTCCGACTACGCCACCCGTGGATTGCGGTCAGAGTGAACCGCCGCTACAGGGCAGACCACTGAGGCTGGTGTTGTGGGTGCAGCAGAGCGTAGCATAACTCCCCACGGGAGGAGTATAGCCTCAGGGCAGTGTATGCGGAGGATGGGGGTGATGGTGCAGGGCAGCAGCAGTAACGACACGGAGTCAGTGATGCAATTCAGGGCCTTTACTCACAGTTCTTATTATCCAGACCACGTCTGCAGGTAACGGCTGCCCACGTCGTACTGTGCTCACCAGGTGAGGGGCTCAGACAACTCCCAGATAACTTTGGAGCACTTCACAGGACCCCCTTTGTGTGTCCTTTGTCTGGCCTTTCTTACCAACACTTCTGTCCGGCTGATTCGGGCCTCCTCTTGGTAAACTTGGCGCCAGTTTCCCTGACCCTATGTGGTGCCTTCCTAGCGGGTGTAGCGAGGGGCTGCGCCACATAAAATGTCAGAGCCTCCGGTTTCTAGCTGAGGGTCGTTTCCTGCCTCCACTAGTTCGGGGACCGGTCTCCCCCTTTGGCCTGACCCCTCCACGCAGGTGGATTCGGGCGTGCGGTGGCGACTCGCCCGTCCGCACCCCTGGGATCCCTTCATTCCTCGTTCCTGGAGCCTTCTCCGCTCCTCTTCCTTCCTTCTCCCTCTTCCAGGCCTGGGCCTCTGTTACTAGGCCCGCCTCCGGAGCAGAGCTCATGCAGAGCCCCTGCTCCCTGCCACTTCTGCTCAGACTTCTCTGCACTGAACTAAGATGGTGCCCACCTTTTATACTCCCTTCTCAATGCACCCAGGAACTGCTTCCTCCCTGCTCCTGCACTACAGGGTACCCCTTCCTCAGTGTTCCCTCCCCCCACTCCAGCCAGGGACAGGGACTGTCGTGCCCATCTCAGGGGCATATTGGTCGCCCTGCCCCACGGCAATGTGGTGTAATGCATGCAGGTGTCGGGTCCTGATCCACACTCCATCCTTACCTGAGAGTGAGATATCACACCTCTGGGTGAGGTGCAATACGTCTTTAGCAACCGAGCCCTCAGGGTGCTACAGTTCCATTTATCTTCAGCCTAGGTGACGTATTGCGATACAGGGCCGTGATTTTGGCTATAAAAGGGTCCCCTAGACCCCTACCTCAAGCTTTTTAAGAGAATCATATATGGCGTGCCAGGAGACTCTATGGAATGCTTTCTCAGCATCCAACGAGAGTATCTAATTACAAATTTTTAACTGCATCTAGCCCAGGAAATACTTTGTGCCTAGTAGCAGTGTCTGCTAGTAAGCGGATTATCCCGGCTGTTAAGCAAGCTGCACCACCTGTAGTTTAGACACTTAATTTTTTCAAAGGAAATGCTTCGGGACCATGGGATACTTAGTGAAGAGCATCAGGAGGCACCCCAAGGCATAGGGGCTGGGACTGGCAGTAGGATGCCTTGCGGTGGACAGCCGAGCTCGATCCTTATAAAAGCTTTTTAACTGCAGCAGCTTTAGTGGACGCTACTGGAGCTGGAATTACCGCGGCTGCTGGCATGAGACTTGCCCTCCAATAGATCCTTGTAAATGGATTTAAAGTGTATTCATTCAAATTAGAGAGACAATTTAAATTAAAAAGCTTAGAGCTGCCTCCACCACAGGGGGGCTCGCTCGACCCACCAGCGGACAGGCACCAGTATTGGGAGAGGGGGGCTGGCCGTCAGGGTTCACCGCGGCTCTGGCACAAACTCGGCGACACGGAGGTGGCACGGGCAGGAGCGGACTGGCCGTGTCGGCTTCTCACTTTTTGGATTTTAGAAGGGCATGACATGCCTATATCTGTGTCTCCCCCTCCTTTTACTCCTCCACCTCTTTTATTTTCGCATGACTATATGTACTTGTCACTTTTCCATGTGTTAGTTATGTCTTCTGAGCAGTTTGTCAGCTTTTGGACACCTTTGAAGGTGTTTTCTATGTGTTTCTATGTGTTTTTGTTTGCCTGCCATTGGTTTTAACGGTGTTCGAAGGTGTTCGACGAACAGTTCGACGAACAGTTCGGCGAACACACGGGTGTTCGACGAACCGAACCGAACTCGAACACTACGGGGGTGGCTCAACACTAACTGAGACGTCAGTTAAAGTTCTTAGCAGAGATTATTGAATTATTTGAAATTCAAATTTGCCATGTTAGTCAAATTTTTCCCCAAAATTAGATTTGCAGTGAATCGATTCACCACAAATAGCAATACTTCAAATCCTCCAATTTCCGTGAAAAGACGTGTATAACATTCTGGGGTCTTCTAGGACATCACCATGAAAAACAGATGACAATTGGTAGTAACTAACAGTCAATTTAATAACACAGTGCACGCACAGACTTTTCTTGTTTTGGTTTTCAAAATAAAAAATGGTCCAAAAATAGAAAAGGAATGAAAATTTGTGTCACAGAAGCCAAAAATGTTTGTTTTTTTAACAAATTTTTGCATTTTGTGCCCACACTTCTGCAGGGTCCTAACTGGGGAATTTATCTGAGATGCTTATCCCCCAAAAAAATATTTTCACTAAAAATGAGGAAGATGTTGAAACATAACGAAAATTTTAATCATGGAAGTTTAATAAATTTGTTTATAAAAAAATGTTTGCATTTTATGCCTAGATCTGTGCAGGGGCTCAATCCTGCACAACGTCCTACCTGAAAAATTCCCCCCCAATGCTGCTCCATACCAAAAAATAATAATAATAATTATTAAATTTTAATGCTGCAATAATCCTGAAATTTTTTTGAAGCTGTGAAATATACTCCATTTTATCTGTGCCAGTTGTGCATTGAAAACATACATCCAGACTTGGCCGGTAACCAATAGCATCGCTATACTGGTATTGCAGTGAAATATGTCCATCTGAGGTGTTCAAATTTTACTGCGGTAATAATCCTGAAGTTTTTTTGAAGCTGTGAAATATGATACTCCATTTAAAATCTGCAAGGCGCATGGTAAGGGACAAACAAGTGGACGTGATGCTGATGGTGCATTCAGAGGCCGAGGCAGTGGGCAAGTTAAAACTGTGCCTGCTGCGGGAGCACAACAAAGATCCACATCTTGTCGACCCAGCTAGCTCTCCCATTTTGTAGGGAGGCACGGAACACCACTCTTGAAGCCAAACCAGTGTGAAAAGATTGTTGGTTGGATAGCAGATAATGGGTCCAGTCAGTTTGCCAGCACCACCGTGTCTTCCACACTGTCCAGTATCAGTAGCCGTGAGTCTGGACCACATAATCCACTCCATGATCCTCCTTCCTCCCACCATGCCGAGTCCCTGGAGACAAGTGATCCCATACTTGTACGCTCTGAAAAGCTGTTCACATTTCCATTTAGAGATTTGGGCCTCTCTCCCTGCCTGCTTCAAGCGGGACATGAGAAGATCGCATGTAGCGACGCCCAAATATTTGAGCTGCCACAGTCACAATAAAGCAATGGTGGGAAACTGCAATTACTGGCGCAAGAGGTGGATGATGATGAGACACAATTGCCAGAAAGTCAGAAGAAGGACCAGGGTGCGAATATGGAACTTGAGGTGGTGAATGATGAAGTTACTGACCCAACCTGAGAAGGTGACATGCAGAGAGAGGACAGCAGTGCCGAGAAGGAATGATCTGTAGCACCACAACAGGCAGGAAGAGGCAGTTGGGTGGCCACAGACACAAGGTGGGCAAATGTTCCCCAGAATACCAACATGAGAGAAGTTGCTAGTCCAAGGGTTAGGTCTACCCGAGTCTTCCGCTTTTTTAAAGACTATCCAGTTAACCCAAAAAAGACCATTTGCAACATCTGCCATGCCAGCAGGGGCAGCAAAGCTACCAGCCTGACCACCACCAGCATGCTCAGGCACATGACAGCAAAGTACTTTACTAGTTGGACCGAACGCCAGGGTCCAGAAACAGTGTCTGTGGGTGACACCACTGCCTCTTCCCCTCTTGTATGTGCACGCCAATCCCCTGTCCATGACGCAGGCAAAGATGCCTCCCACTCTGCACCTGTCATTGCACACTTGCAATCACCAACAGCAACCATTTCCATGTCCTTGTCCCAGCGCAGCACTCAGTTGTCTCTTGGAACTCAAAAGGAAATACGCAGCCACCCACCTATAGGACACAATACTAAATGGCTACATTTCCAGACTGCTTGCACTGGAAATGTTGCCATTTAGGCTTGTAGAGACTGAAGCTATCTGCAACCTCATGGCGACAGCAGCCCCTTGGTACTCAGTCCCCAGCCGCCACTATTTCTCCCCATGTGCCGTCCCTGCCTTATACAAGCTTGTGTCCCATAACATTTCAAGTGCCCTCATCAATGCAGTTACTGGAAAGGTCCACTTAACCACAAACACGTAGACAAGTGCTTGTGGCCATGGACGCTACATTTCCCTGATGGCACACTGGGTAAATATTGTAGAAGCCGGGACCCAGGAGGACCCTGGGATGAAACACATGCTACCGACGTCGAGGATTGCGAACCCTGGTTCAATCAGGGTTGCCTTCACCTTCTACAGCAGTTCCTGAACCTCCTCACCCTCCATCTTCAAAATGTCAACAAAATAAGTTGCAAGCTGGAAGCACTCAGCACTGCCTCGGCCAAGCGACAACAGGCTCTGCTGAAGCTAATCTGCTTAGGTGACAAACCACACACCATAGCAGAGTTGTTGAAAGCTGTAACAGAGCAGACAGATCTGTGGCTCTCGCCCCTGAACCCACAACCAGGCATAGTCGTGTGTGACAATGGCCATAACCTGGTGGTGGCTCTGAAGCATGGCAACTTCGCACACATACCATGCCTGACCCACGTGCTCAACTTAGTGGTTGAGTGGTTTCTCAAAACCTGATCTGCTTGAGCTACTTGTGAAAGTACACCACATGTGTGGCCATTTCCGCAGGTCAGCTACAGCTTCTTCTGCCCTGGCAGTGCTTCAGCATCAATTGCAACTTCCAGCTCACCGAGTGGTGTGCGATGTCACTACGCATTGGAACTCGATGCATATGTTGGCAAGGCTTTGTGAGCAGCAGAGGGCAGTTGTTGAGTACCAGCTCCAACACATCCGTCAGTATTTTGGTCAGCCTCCACACATAACAGCTGATGAGTGGGCATGGATATCTGACATCTGTGCAATTCTATAACACCAATATACCTAAAGCAATGATCAACTACATGGCCCGAGTTAAAAATTGCCAAGACTTTATTGAAAACATATAAAAGACAAAAATGCACAAAATAAAAACAAGGCACACCACAGATGACAGAAAGGTGGAGAACCTGGACCTAAATAATGTATGGAGTAACCAATATATCATTCATGTGGCTCCAACAGGTAGATGTACAACATCAAGTATGTGGTATGATGGAAATTAACATATTAAAGTGATTGAGCAGCGTTAAATACATAAATGGCACACCACATATAGAGAGATAATATATATAAATAAATACATAAATGCATAGAATAGTTCCATCAAGACATGAATATGGGTAAGTACCGGTAAGTAACTATTTTGTGCACAATATCCAAGTGGAGCTGCATATATGCATAAGAAAACCCCTATAGGAACTACCCAATATAACCATAGAAAATAACTATATTCACCAGGGAGCGTAGGTCAGAGTTTCAGGCACCCACCACACACCTGACGCGCGTTTTGCACAGGAAATGCTTCGTCCAGGGGTGATGGAATGCTGGAAAGTGTAGGTATTTAAATGGATCCTGGACAATGACGCCCTAATTGGTGATCATATACAGCTGCGCTACTACCCCCTGTGCAAACTCTGACCTTGTTACACCGTTGTCATGGGTACCTGTATATCGTATTACCCCCACGATGGCACACCGCAAGCATGCTGGCCGCCGCGTCCGGGATCCGCCGGAGGAAGACGCAGTTGACAGAAAGTACTTCCCATCTTGTGACCGCTCGTGGTCACATGATCGGGACTAAATCACGTGATTAGTTTTATAGCGCTTAACGCATGCGCAATTGCCAGGGCTCTGGACAGAAGAGACAACAGGGGGAGCTCGCAAGGAAAAAAACCCTGCCAGTACATACAAGCGCATTCACTATCAATTTTTCTTTTAGTATACTGGCACATATTGCACTTTAATATATATTGACATATGTCTTGTGTCTATCTCTGTCAATGATATGCACTTTACACTTTATGCACATGAGGCACTTTTAGTTCATCACTGAATAAAAAACCTCTTCTTCTCCTTATGTCAGTGTTTTTTCTTAATGGTGTCTCTTTAATATAGTTTACCTTACTACATCTTATGCTATATATTCTATACGGGTGGCCTCTACTATTGGATATCGATATATTTCTTTATTCATATATTAGGTGGTGGTCTCATTGGGCGCCTATGTTATTGACATCTGCGCTTGTATGTACTGGCAGGGGGTTTTTCCTTGCGAGCTCCCCCTGTTGTCTCTTCTGTCCAGAGCCCTGGCAATTGCGCATGCGTTAAGCACTATAAAATTAATCATGTGATTTAGTCCCGATCATGTGACCGCGAGTGGTCACATGACGGGAAGTACTTTCTGTCAACTGCATCTTTTTCTGGCGGATCCCAGACACGGCGGCCGGCATGCTTGCAGTCTGCCATCGCGGGGGTAATACGCTATACAGGTACCCATGACAATGATGATGCAAGGTCAGGGTTTGCACAGGGGGTAGTAGCGCAGCTGTATACGATCACCAATTAGGGCATCATTGGCCAGGATCCATTTAAATACCTACCCTTTCCAGCATTCCATCACCCCTGGACGAAGCATTTTCTGTGCGAAACGCGCGTCGGGTGTGCGGTGGGTGCATGGACCTCTGACCTATGCTCCCTGGTAAATATAGTTATTTTCAATGGTTATATTGGGTAGTTCCTATAGGGGTTTTCTTATGCATATATGTAGCTCCACTTGGAAATTGTGCACAAAATAGTTACTTACCGGTACTTACCCATATTCATGTCTTGATGGAACTATTCTATGCATTTATGCATTTATTTATATATATTATCTCTCTATATGTGGTGTGCCATTTATGTATTTGACACTGCTCAATCACTTTAATATGTTAAGTTCCATCATACCATATACTTGATGTTGTACATCTACCTGTTGGAGCCACATGAATGATATATTGGTTACTAGAGATGAGCGGTGTTCGACTAGAACTGTTCGCCAATCTCAAATTCAAGCTGTTTTGGGAGGTGTTTCGACGAACGCGAACGATTTGCAAAAAACTCGGCTGTTCGATGTTGTGTTCGATAACTGTTCGTGCACCAAAAGCGTGTCCTGCATGTCTGGGACTATTTAGAGCACCAATCATGCAGGGATTGTCTGCCACTCACTGTAATGCCACAGCCATGGTGGTTGTGGCATTACATTGGTTGCCCAAATCGATGGGAACAGTGCTCACAGTGAAACATGAAAAGCCGGCAATTCAGCAGCGGCATACACCGGTAACCGACAATTTAGACAAGAAGGAATAGAGCATCACACATAGATTAGATAGATAGAAACATGTCAGTCACATATATAAGAAGTACAGTGACAGTGTTGCTTGCTGTACTTGTCATTTAGTGTTAAAGGATTTATTAAAAAAAATATTAGTGTTTTCATGCACCGTCTCTTTTAAAAAGCCGGCCGGCAATTCAGCATCGGTACCCGACAATTTATAACAGAAAGAATAGAGCATCACACATAGATTAGATAGATATAAACATGTCAGTCACATATATAAGAAGTACAGTGATAGTGATGATTACTGTACTTGTCATTTAGTGTTAAAATAAAGGATTTATTAAAAAAAAAATTGGCGTGGGGTTCCCCGTAATTTTAGTCTCTAGCGGAGGTTAAGCAGATGGCTGGGGCAGATGTTTGAAGCCTGGGAAGGGGGTAATACCCATGAAATTCATGAAATAATTAAAAAAAGGGCTTCCCTGTATTTTTGTTTCCAGCCAGGTACAAATAGGCATCTGGGGGTTGGGGTCAGCCCGTTCCTGCATGCTGTACCTGACAGCGCTTCAGCAGGAGAATTCTCTCACGCTGACTGCAAGCACAGGAGAATTTTCCCACGCTGTCAGTGACGTGCATGAGGTGAGCTGAGTTCATTGGACATGACCTCGGCTCATCTCTATGCCGTCACAGCGAGACACTGAGGAGCACAAGCATGCCTGTGCTTCTCAGTGTCTGCGGCATGGCAAGCTGGATGGCAGCTTTCGGCTGCGATCCAGCCTGTCATGTGAATGTAGCAGAGCTGAAGCTGTCGTGGGAACCATGGAAAGGTAAGGATGATGTTGCTTTATTATCTTACTTTTATTGCAGAAGACATTGGATTCAGCTGGAATAGGCGTGATGGTAAGTATGGTTTAATTTAGAACAATAAAGAATTGTGTGTTTATTTCAATTAAAGGACTTTATTCTGGGTGTTTGTGTTTTTTTTTAACTTTGACTATGGGGTTAGTAATGGGGGTGTCTTATAGACGCCTCTCCATTACTAACCTGGGCTTGATGTCAGCTGGCATTATAAGCTGACATCAACCCCAGCCCTATTACCCCACTGCCACCGCTACAGGGCAGTGGGAAGAGCGAGACTAAGTGCCAGAATTGGCGCATCCTACGGATGCGCCATTTCTGGGGCAGCAGACGGCTGGTGTTTCTAGCCTGGGAGGGGGCCAATATTCATGGCACCCTTCCTGGGCTATTAATATCAGCCCCCAGCTGTCTGCCTAGCCTTTGCTAGCTATTAAAATAGGGGGGACCCCACGTCATTTTTTTTGGGTCCCCCATTTTAATAGCTAGTAAAGGCTAGGTATTCAGCTGGGGGCTGATATTAGTAGCCTTGGAAGCTCCGTGGGTATTACCCCCTTCACAGGATTCAAACATCTGTCCCAGCCGTCTGCTTAACCTCCGCTAGAGACTAAAATTACGGGGAACCCCACGCCAATTTTTTTTTAATAAATCCTTTATTTTAACACTAAATGACAAGTACAGCAATCAACACTATCACTGTACTTCTTATATATGTGACTGACACGTTTATATGTATCTAATCTATGTGTGATGCTCTATTCTTTCTGTTATAAATTGTCGGGTACCGATGCTGAATTGCCCGCCAGCTTTTTTAAAGAGACAGGTGCATGAAAACACTATTATTTTTTTTTAATAAATCCTTTAACACTAAATGACAAGTACAGTAACCAACACTGTCACTGTACTTCTTATACAGTGGTGGCCAAAAGTATTGGCACCCCTGCAATTATGTCAGATAATACTCAGTTTCTTCCTGAAAATGATCGCAATCACAAATTCTTTGGTATTATCATCTTCATTTAATTTGCTTGCAAGGAAAAAACACAAAAGAGAATGAAGCAAAAATCAAATCATGGATCATTTCACACAAAACTCCAAAAATGGGCCAGACAAAAGTATACGCACCCTCAGCCTAATACTTGGTTGCACAACCTTTAGCCAAAATAACTGCGAACAACCGCTTCCGGTAACTATCAATGAGTTTCTTACAATGCTCTGCTGGAATTGTAGACCATTCTTCTTTGGCAAACTGCTCCAGGTCCCTGATATTTGAAGGGTGCCTTCTCCAAACTGCCCTTTTGAGATCTCTCCACAGGTGTTCTATGGGATTCAGGTCTGGACTCATTGCTGGCCACCATAGAAGTCTCCAGTGCTTTCTCTCAAACCATTTTATAGTGCTTTTGGAAGTGTGTTTTGGGTCATTGTCCTGCTGGAAGACCCATGACCTCTGAGGGAGACCCAGCTTTCTCACACTGGGCCCTACATTATGCTGCAAAATTTGTTGGTAGTCTTCAGACTTCATAATGCAATGCACACGGTCAAGCAGTCCAGTGCCAGAGGCAGCAAAGCAACCCCAAAACATCAGGGAACCTCCACCATGTTTGACTGTGGGGACCGTGTTCTTTTCTTTGAATGCCTCTTTTTTTTTCCTGTACACTCTATGTTGATGCTTTTTCCCAAAAAGCTCTACTTTTGTCTCATCTGACCAGAGAAAATTCTTCCAAAACGTTTTAGGCTTTCTCAGGTAAGTTTTGGCAAACTCCAGCCTGGCTTTTTTATGTCTCGGGGTAAGAAGTGGGGTCTTCCTGGGTATCCTACCATACAGTCCCTTTTCATTCAGATGCCGACGGATAGTACGGGTGGACACTTTTGTACCCTCGGACTGCAGGGCAGCTTGAACTTGTTTGGATGTTAGTCGAGATTCTTTATCCACCATCTGCACAATCTTGCGTTGAAATCTCTCATCAATTTTTCTTTTCCGTCCACATCTGGGGAGGTTAGCCACAGTGCCAAGGGCTTTAATCTTCTTGATGACACTGCGCACGGAAGACACAGGAACATTCAGGTCTTTGGAGATTGACTTGTAGCCTTGAGATTGCTCATGCTTCCTCACAATTTGGCTTCTCAAGTCCTCAGACAGTTCTTTGGTCTTCTTTCTTTTCTCCATGCTCAATGTGGTGCACACAAGGACACAGGACAGAGGTTGAGTCAACTTTAATCCTTGTTAACTGGCTGCAAGTGTGATTTAGTTATTGCCAACACCTGTTAGGTGCCACAGGTAAGTTACAGGTGCTGTTAATTACACGAATTAGAGAAGCATCACATGATTTTTCAAACAGTGCCAATACTTTTGTCCACCCCCTTTTTTAGGGTTGGTGTGGAATTATATCCAATTTGGCATTAGGACAATTCTTTTTGTGTTTTTTCATTGAAGACAAATTAAATGAAGATATTAATACCAAAGAATTTGTGATTGCAATCATTTTCAGGAAGAAACTGAGTATTATCTGACAGAATTGCAGGGGTGCCAATACTTTTGGCCACCACTGTATATGTGACTGACATGTTTTTATCTATCTAATCTATGTGTGATGCTCTATTCTTTCTGTTCTAAATTGTCGGGTACCGGTGTATGCCGCTGCTGAATTGCCGGACAGCTTTTTTAAAGAGAATGTCTTCTGAGCAGTTTGTCAGCTTTTGGACACCTTTGAAGGTGTTTTCTATGTGTTTCTATGTGTTTTTGTTTGCCTGCCATTGGTTTTAACGGTGTTCAACGGTGTTCGACAGTGTTCTAAGGTGTTCGACGAACAGTTCCACGAACATCCCGGTGTTCGAAGAACCGAACCCGAACACTACGGGGGTGGCTCAACACTATTGGTTACTCCATACATTATTTAGGTCCATTACATGTGCCTTGTTTTTATTTTGTGCATTTTTGTCTTTTATATGTTTTCAGTAAAGTCTTGGCAATTTTTAACTCTGGCCATGTAGTTGATCATTGCTTTAGGTATATTGGTGTTGTTGATTCTTAACTGGGCCCAAATGATTTATTGGTGTTTATCTGTGCAATTCTGCAAAACTTTGAGGACTCGACCAAGATGGTAAGGGGTGATGACGCCATAATTAGTGTCACCATCCCGCTTCTCTGTCTACTGAAACGCTCGCTGCTCACTATTAAGGAGGAGGCATTGCAGGTGGAGCAAGTTGAGATGGAGCAAGAAACTATACAGGGTGATGCTACACAGTCCAGCCACATCTCATCTTCTCAATGCAAATTGAGTGATAATGAGGAGGAGGAGGAACAGAAGCTGGTTGCCTATGCTACACACGGTACTATCCACACTACCGTCAACCCGTCTATTCAGCGTGGATGGCCTTAAAAGGAGGAGAAGAGGAGGAAGGCGAGGAGGAGATGGTGGACAATCGTCTTTTTGGTGGGGACAGGGAAGTTTTGGCTGCTGGCAGTCTGGCACACATGGCTGAGTTTATTTTCCGCTGCCTTTCCCATGAACCTCGCGTTGTACGCATTTTGGGTAACAGTAATTACTGAATGGTCACCCTCCTAGACCAAAGCTACAAAAAGAAATTTCTATCTCTCCTTCCCATAGCGGAGAGGTTGAATAAAATGTTGCAGGAGGAGGAACAGAAGCTGGTTGCCTATGCTACACACGGTACTATCCACACTACCGTCCTTAGTGCATATGCATTAACAGTCTAGGAGACCCACTCCTTAATAATTTTTACAAAAAATTTACTGAGGCACTTCACTTTGTCTCGTCAAAGGGGTATTGGAGTGCCTCCTAATTTTTGGCAGCCCTTACACTTAGTACATACGCATTACCAGACTAGGAGACCCACTCCTTAATAATGGGATTTTTTTTTTATGAGGCCGATTCAAATCGATTCTATATTCTACATTATTTCCTCTCTTATCTGTAATTTGTGTACTTATTGACCGATTCATAATTTTTATAGTGATCTGTTATCAGAAATTCATCAAAGTTGACAGAAATGTATCAAAGTTGACAGAAATGTATCAAAGTTGAAAGAAATTTTTCAAATTTAATACAATTTTATTTATGTAATGTGTCCATTCGCAGTTTCTCTGTAGCTTCTGTATATAAGAGGTACTGGTAGTAGATTTGATGCTACTGGAGCTGAAATTACCACTTGGTGCTCTTGAAGTGTGTTTGGGGTCATTGTCCTACTGGAAAAACCATGACCTAGGATGCAAACCCAGCTTTCTGACACTGGGCACCTCATTGCGACCCAAAATCCTTTGGGAATCTTCACATTTCATGATGCCTTGCACACAGTCAAGGCACCCAGTGCCAGAGTAAGCAAAACAACCCCTAAATATCTTTGAACCTCCACCATATTTGACTATAAGTGCTGTGTTCTTTTATTTGTAGGCCTCATTCCATTTAGAGTAAACAGTTGAATGATGTGCTTTACCAAAAAGCTCTATTTTGGTCTCCTCTGTCCACAAGATGCCTGCTGGTCATCTAAAAATAGTGGAGGGTGCCTGCTGGCACTCTATAAATTGTACGGGCCGGCTGCTGCACCTCCAAGTTTAAAACTTTACAGAATATATATTAAAAAGAACATTTTACCACCTCAGATGGATACATTATATTGCAGTAGCAATATATGTCCATGCAAAGAATAGCCGCCTGCTGGCCCTCCAAGTTTCAAACTTTACAGCATTAATACATAAAAGAAAATGTGCCCACCTCAGATGGATTAATTATATTGCAGTAGCAATAAATGGCTATGCAAAGCATAGCTGGATGCTGGCCCTCTAACAATAGTAAGGGCCACATGATGGCCCTCTTTAAATAGTGAGAGCCGCCTGACGGCCCTGAAAGAAAAAATCGGACTTTCAGAGACACAACTTCATAAATGAAACAGGATGTGTCTGATCATGTCTCACACCACATGGCCAGATAAGGTAGTAAAATGCGAACTTGCAAAACGGAGCAAAAGCACTACGTGTGAATATTGTTATGATCTGCAACAAGAACTAAGGAAAGATAGGGGAAAGCTGTCCCTACAGTAAGACTAAGCTGAATCCCTACGATGTAGCGGGCTGCCTGTTCCTAGTGAACAGACCCGCCTTCGTCCTCGGCTAGTCTGAACAAAGACCTATAGATATAGGGGAGGGGTCCCTAAAAGAACTAAGGACTGGGATAAAAATGGGACACCTCCTAAACAGAAATTGTTGTAGAACACAAAAGACAAACTGACAAAAAGTACTAGAGGTCCAAGAGGACCAAGCAAACTGACAGAGATAGGCACCGAAGCACCAGACTAGCAAAACAGTCAAACAACACTGAAGTCCAGCAAAGCCAGAAGGGCGGAGCTGGAATATATAGGCAGATGGTCACGTGACCGCAAAACACAAGATAGAAAAAACTAACAGGAGAGTTCTAACAAATATAGTCCAAGGTGTGGAGGACCATTTTTTTTCTTTAATTTATTTTGCCTTATATACAAGTCATTATCCTGGAAAGAATATTTCTTAACATTTTTCCAGGAAAATCCATTTTATCTTCGTTTTTGTATGTTTTATTTTCAGTCCGTAAAAGTAATACTCTGACAACATTGTTCATAGCAGCAACCTGGGATTCAGAAATGCTTAAAGGGGTCTTCCTAGTGCTGTTCCCATGTAATTTTAGTGCTGTTTCTATCGATTTGACCAATTTTTAGACCCCTTCCAGACCTCCGGGGGGTGGAGGAGGCGCCGGAAAAATGCTCGAGTTTCCCATTGACTTCCATTATACTCATTACTCGCATTACGATTTGCTTGACCCGAGTAATGAGTACCCGAGCATTTTAGTGCTCGCACATCATTAATTATAATGTGTATTATGTTCCACTAAATGACAAACCTGGTTCATATCGTGTTGCATAGGTCCTAGTGATAGTGGTACACTATAGTCCTGGACTATAGCAATCTACATATTTTACCAATATTGATTTTGGGACTATGCAACTAGTTTGCTTGGACTAGAGATATTGATATTGCTGTTGGGCACACCCCACAACAGTTAGTTTACATTGGCGTAGACTGGTTCTAATCCTTTTTGTAATGCATACAATTTAAATTATTATTTATTCATTTATGTTTAAAGGTTATGTTGTGTCTTCTTATGTGTCTTTATTGATATTGTATTATTGTAATAAATGGGTATTATTCAACACTTTGACAGCCAGCACCTTCCAATATACTTATATTTTTAGAATAATTGCAACTGGGTACTTTGAAAAGCCAGTGCTTTCAGTGCTGAAGGGATTAGATGAAAGAGTCTCTTGATTTTTTTTTTTTATAATTTTCAAAGACATCTAACTTTTATATTTTTCTGTTGATGGACCTGTGTGAAGGCTTGTTTTCTATATGCTGAGCCGACATTTTCTTGATATTTTATTATGAGGTGAGTTGATGTTTTTATTGATATTCTAATTTGGGGTGCATACAATGTTTTGATCTCTTTTTATTGCATTTTTTTGGGGTAGTGCAGAGAATGAAAAAAGGCAAATCTGGTATTTTGATTGTATTCCCTTTTCAACATTTACTATATGGTATAAATAATTTTACATTTTGATAGAGCGGACTTTCACAAACACAAAGATATCAAATATGATTTTTATTTAACTTTTTAAAATGTTTAAACTGGGAAAACGGGATTTGATTTAAACTTTTATAGGCTGGGCTTCATAGAAAGACAACATGGAAGCTACTTGGGGTGGAGGGGATAAGACATGGAGGGGATGAGTGCATCGGTGATTGCACCATTTAAATGCCACTGTCAGTGATTAACAGCAGCATTTAAATAGTTAAATAGCAGCAATCAAAGCTAGCTCTGGTTGCTGCTGTTATAGGCAGATGCTGGTTGTGTGACACAGCCAGTATCTGCCAGGTATGGCCTGGGGTTAGTTCCTGAGTCCGCTTCATACATGTGCTCGCTGACTGTGGCCAACAGTTAGGTAAGGATAACATAGTAACTAGTGTTGAGCCACCCCCGCAGTGTTCGAGTTCGGTTCGGTTCGTCGAACACCCGTGTGTTCGCCGAACTGTTCGTCGAACTGTTCGTCGAACACCTTCGAACACCGTTAAAACCAATGGCAGGCAAACAAAAACACATAGAAACACATAGAAAACACCTTCAAAGGTGTCCAAAAGCTGACAAACTGCTCAGAAGACATAACTAACACATGGAAAAGTGACAAGTACATATAGTCATGCGAAAATAAAAGAGGGGGAGGAGTAAAAGGAGGGGGAGACACAGATATAGGCATGTCATGCCCTTCTAAAATCCAAAAAGTGAGAAGCCGACACGGCCAGTCCGCTCCTGCCCGTGCCACCTCCGTGTCGCCGGGTTTGTGCCAGAGCCGCGGTGAACCCTGACGGCCAGCCCCCCTCTCCCAATACTGGTGCCTGTCCGCTGGTGGGTCGAGCGAGCCCCCCTGTGGTGGAGGCAGCTCTAAGCTTTTTAATTTAAATTGTCTCTCTAATTTGAATGAATACACTTTAAATCCATTTACAAGGATCTATTGGAGGGCAAGTCTCATGCCAGCAGCCGCGGTAATTCCAGCTCCAGTAGCGTCCACTAAAGCTGCTGCAGTTAAAAAGCTTTTATAAGGATCGAGCTCGGCTGTCCACCGCAAGGCATCCTACTGCCAGTCCCAGCCCCTATGCCTTGGGGTGCCTCCTGATGCTCTTCACTAAGTATCCCATGGTCCCGAAGCATTTCCTTTGAAAAAATTAAGTGTCTAAACTACAGGTGGTGTAGCTTGCTTAACAGCCGGGATAATCCGCTGACTAGCAGACACTGCTACTAGGCACAAAGTATTTCCTGGGCTAGATGCAGTTAAAAATTTGTAATTAGATACTCTCGTTGGATGCTGAGAAAGCATTCCATAGAGTCTCCTGGCACGCCATATATGATTCTCTTAAAAAGCTTGGGGTAGGGGTCTAGGGGACCCTTTTATAGCCAAAATCATGGCCCTGTATCGCAATACGTCACCTAGGCTGAAGATAAATGGAACTGTAGCACCCTGAGGGCTCGGTTGCTACAGACGGATTGCACCTCACCCAGAGGTGTGATATCTCACTCTCAGGTAAGGATGGAGTGTGGATCAGGACCCGACACCTGCATGCATTACACCACATTGCCGTGGGGCAGGGCGACCAATATGCCCCTGAGATGGGCACGACAGTCCCTGTCCCTGGCTGGAGTGGGGGGAGGGAACACTGAGGAAGGGGAACCCTGTAGTGCAGGAGCAGGGAGGAAGCAGTTCCTGGGTGCATTGAGAAGGGAGTATAAAAGGTGGGCACCATCTTAGTTCAGTGCAGAGAAGTCTGAGCAGAAGTGGCAGGGAGCAGGGGCTCTGCATGAGCTCTGCTCCGGAGGCGGGCCTAGTAACAGAGGCCCAGGCCTGGAAGAGGGAGAAGGAAGGAAGAGGAGCGGAGAAGGCTCCAGGAACGAGGAATGAAGGGATCCCAGGGGTGCGGACGGGCGAGTCGCCACCGCACGCCCGAATCCACCTGCGTGGAGGGGTCAGGCCAAAGGGGGAGACCGGTCCCCGAACTAGTGGAGGCAGGAAACGACCCTCAGCTAGAAACCGGAGGCTCTGACATTTTATGTGGCGCAGCCCCTCGCTACACCCGCTAGGAAGGCACCACATAGGGTCAGGGAAACTGGCGCCAAGTTTACCAAGAGGAGGCCCGAGGCAGCCGGACAGAAGTGTTGGTAAGAAAGGCCAGACAAAGGACATACAAAGGGGGTCCTGTGAAGTGCTCCAAAGTTATCTGGGAGTTGTCTGAGCCCCTCACCTGGTGAGCACAGTACGACGTGGGCAGCCGTTACCTGCAGACGTGGTCTGGATAATAAGAACTGTGAGTAAAGGCCCTGGACTGCATCACTGACTCCGTGTCGTTACTGCTGCTGCCCTGCACCATCACCCCCATCCTCCGCATACACTGCCCTGAGGCTATACTCCTCCCGTGGGGAGTTATGCTACGCTCTGCTGCACCCACAACACCAGCCTCAGCGGTCTGCCCTGTAGCGGCGGTTCACTCTGACCGCAATCCACGGGTGGCGTAGTCGGACATTTAAACATCAAAACCACATAAATAGTTCCGCCACTGGTTTGACCGCCCTGAGCCACGGAACCGGGTCACCGCCACGAAGACTACAACCACCAGCATCCACCAAAAAGGGTCCGGCTCCGGGTGTCCCAAGGCCCAGGGGGTGCGTCAGAACATTTTCATCACCTTTCACAATCACCAATGGGACAAGGCAGTGATGTCCTCTGTCCCCTCTCTTATACATCCTAGTGACGGAGCACCTGCTCTCATCAATTCGCCATAACCCCAATATTAGGTGGATTGAGGTGGGAGGCACCGAGTACAAGTGCTCTCTATTTGCTGATGATGTCCTAGTATATATCACTCAATCACATATATCCATCCCTGCTGTTATGGCTGAAATAGATCACTTTGTTACATGGTAAAATTTTAAAATCAATGCAGCGAAGTCTGAGGCCCTCGATGTCTCCCTCCCCAAATCCATATAGGATTCCATCCAGTCCAACTTTCCCTTTGCCTGGCCCTCACAGGGTATCAAATACTTAGGAATTCCTATTCATAGAGACCTCTCCCATCTATGTTATCTTAATTTTGGGCCCTTTATTGAACAATTCCATACAGACCACGGTTGGCAAGTTAGAACTGTAAGATTCACTACGTGAACCACTGGTGTTTTGTGGAAAAGCACATGTACACTGCGTTCCAAATTATTATGCAAAAAGTGTTTAGGAGTGATAAGGGAAGAATTTGTTTGTTTGTCAGTTAAACTCATTGATGGTGATGTGTGTCAGGGCTCTTTATATCACTGTAAGCAATTGCAGACACCTGTGCTAATTAGTTTGGCAGGTGTGTCCAATGAAAGGCAAGACTACTTAAGAAGGCTCTCTCACATTATTAAGCAGCCTACATTTTCTGCCAAAATGGGAAAGAAAAAGGATGTGTCGGCTGCTGAGAAGCAACAAATTGTGGAGTGTTTAGGTCAAGGCATGACTACAACCAACATTGTGCGATGATCAGGATGAAGTGTCTTGGCAATCAAGAAGTATGTAGCTGATTCACAGTACACACGTGTGCGTGCTGATAAGGGCAAATTGAGGACTCTTTCCTACAGGCAATTACGTCAGGTTAAAAGAGCAGCGGCAAGAAAGCCTTGTCATAGCAGCAGACAAGTTTTTGAAGCTGCTGGTGCCTCCAACGTCCCCCGAACAACAAGATGCAGGGTCCTTCAGAGGTTTGCAGCTGTGCATACGCCATCCTGTCGACCTCCTCTATCCACTTCACACAAGCAGAAACGGCTCCAGTGGGCCAAACATTATATGAAGACTGATTTCAAAACTGTTTTGTTCACGGATGAGTGCCGTGCAGCGCTCGATGGTCCAGATGGATGGAGTGGAGGATGGCTGGTTGATGGACACCCCACGCAAACACGGCTACAGCGCCAACAAGGAGGAGGTGGAGTAATGTTTTGGGCTGGAATCATGGGGAGAGAGATTGTCGGCCCCTTTAGGATCCCTGAAGGCGCTAAAGATGAACTCCATAATGTATGTGGATTTTCTCAAACAGCACTTCCTGCCATGGTTCAAGAAGAAGAACCGTGTATTTCACAGCAAGATCATTTTTCTGCATGATAATGCACCATCTCATGCTGCACATAAAACATCTGCATCTCTGGCTGATATGGGCATAAAAGGGGACAAACTTATGGTGTGACCCCCATGCTTCCCTGAACTCTACCCCATTCAGAACCTTTGGAGCATCATTAAAAGGAGTGTCTATGATGGCGGGAGGCAGTTCACATCTAAGCAACAGCTCTGGGAGGGTATTCTGTCCTCATGCAAAACAAATGAAGCAGAAACCATCCAAAACCTGACAAATTCAATGGACGAGAGAGTTCAGAAGCTCCTTTCGAACAAGGGGTCCTATGTGAAAATGTAACATCACCTACAATAAAGTTTTGAGTTGAAAACTGTTTGATTTCAGTTTCTAACAACCTGCTAATGCTTATAATTTCAAAAATGACCATTTTTTTGGTCTTTATTAAAATGAAAAGGTTGATCGAAAAGTTTGGGGGATCTAAGAGTGTGGCAACCCAGTAGTCATGATTACTTCGAATTCTGACAATATGAGGGTCATGCTGCAGGTAGTGCAGCAAGAAGGCACTCATGTGTCTTGCGCATCTCGGAGCCCCAAAATTATTTTCCGGGCTAGATGCAGCTAAAAATTATTTTTAATTTTAAATCTGGTGGAGCTTATTATAGATGGCCTAATAGGATCAGTGCTGCACACTGCTACAAAGCCCAAATTATTTTCCAGTCAAGATACAGATAAACATGATTAGTAATTTGAAAGCTTAAAACGGTTGGTAGGGTGATTTTAACCAATCATCAAGCTTTTACTCTCCCCAGGATGACACAGGGGTAGAAAAGTCGTTTCGGATCCATGATTTGTTCATCTTTATGAACGTGAGTCTGTCTACATTATCAGTGGAGAGCCGCGTGCGCTTATCTGTCAGCACACCACCAGCAGCGCTGAACACACGTTCAGACAGAACGCTGGCTGCGGGGCATGACAAGATCTCCAAGGCGTAAGTGGCTAGCTCCGGCCATTTATCCAGATTGGAAGCCCAAAAAGAGCAAGGGTCCAGTGACACAGTCGTGGCTTCAATGTTTACTTGGAGATACTCCTGTACCATCGTCTCTAGGCGTTGACTATGTGTCAGACTTCTTGTCTCCTGTGGCCTTGCAAAGGATGGGCTAAAAAAGTGGTGAAATGATTCCGCAAAATTGATGTTACCAGTAGTGTTGAGCCACCCCCGTAGTGTTCGGGTTCGGTTCGGTTCGTCGAACACCGGGATGTTCGAGGAACTGTTCGTCGAACTGTTCGTCGAACACCTTAGAACACCGTCGAACACCGTTAAAACCAATGGCAGGCAAACAAAAACACATAGAAACACATAGAAAACACCTGCAAAGGTGTCCAAAAGCTGACAAACTGCTCAGAAGACACTCTCTTTAAAAAAGCCGGCCGGCAAATTCAGCAGCGGCATACACCGGTACCCGACAATTTAGACAAGAAGGAATAGAGCATCACACATAGATTAGATAGATAGAAACATGTCAGTCACACATATAAGAAGCACAGTGACAGTGTTGGTTACTGCACTTGTCATTTAGTGTAAAGGATTTATTAAAAAAAATATTAGTGTTTTCATGCACTGTCTCTTTAAAAAAGCCGGCCGGCAATTCAGCATCTGTACCCGACAATTTAGAACAGAAAGAATAGAGCTTCACACATAGATTAGATAGATAGAAACATGTCAGTCACATATATAATAAGTACAGTGATAGTGTTGCTTACTGTACTTGTCATTTAGTGTAAAGGATTTATTTAAAAAAATAATAGTGTTTTCATGCACTGTCTCTTTAAAAAAGCCGGCCGGCAATTCAGCAGCGGTACCCGACAATTTAGAACAGAAAGATAGAGCATCACACATAGATTAGATAGATAGAAACATGTCAGTCACATATATATGAAGTACAGTGATAGTGTTGGTTACTGTACTTGTCATTTAGTATTAAAATAAAGGATTTATTATTAAAAAAATTGGCGTGGGGTTCCCCTTAATTTTAGGCTCTAGCGGAGGTTAAGCAGACGGCTGGGGCAGATGTTTGAAGCCTGGGAAGGGGGTAATACCCACGGAGCTTCCCAGGCTACTAATATCAGCCCCCAGCTGAATACATAGCCTTTACTAGCTATTAAAATGGGGGACCCCCCAAAAAAAATGACGTGGGGTCCCCCCTAATTTAATAGCTAGCAAAGGCTAGGCAGACAGCTGGGGGCTGATATTAATAGCCCAGGAAGGGAGCCATGAATATTGGCCCCCTCCCAGGCTAGAAACACCAGCCGTCAGCCGCCCCAGAAATGGCGCATTCATAGGATGCGCCAATTCTGGCACTTAGCCTCGCTCTTCCACGCTGCCCTGGTGCGGTGGCAGGGGGTAATAGGGTTGGGGTTGATGTCAGCTTATAATGCCAGCTGACATCAAGCCCAGGTTAGTAATGGAGAGGCGTCTATAAGACACCCCCATTACTAACCCCATAGTCAAAGTTAAAAAAAACACAAACACCCAGAATAAAGTCCTTTAATTGAAATAAAGACACAATCCTTTATTGTTCTAAATTAAACCATACTTACCATCACGCCCATTCCAGCTGAAGCCAACGATCTCCTGCAATAAAAGAAAAATAATAAAGCAACCTCATCCTTACCTTTCCATGGTTCCCACGACAGCTTCAGCTCTGCTACATCGAGATGACAGGCTGGACCGCAGCAGAACGCTGCCATCCAGCCTGTCATCCCGCAGACACTGAGAAGCGCAGGCTTGCTTGCGCTGCTCAGCGTCTCTCTGTGACGACATCCAGATGAGCCGAGTTCATGTCCAATGAACTCGGCTCACCTCATGCACGTCACTGACAGCGTGGGAAAATTCTCACGCTGAAGCGCTGATTGCAGGAGAATTTTCCCACGCTGTCAGTGACGTGCAGGAGGTGAGCTGAGTTCATTGGACATGAGCTCACCTCATGCACATCACTGACAGCGTGGGAGAATTCTCCTGCACTCAGCACTTCAGCGTGAGAATTTTCCCACGCTGTCAGTGACGTGCATGAGGTGAGCCGAGTTCATTGGACATGACCTCGGCTCATCTGGATGCCGTCACAGCGAGACAGTGAGGAGCGCAAGCATGCCTGCGCTTCTCAGTGTCTGCGGGATGACAGACTGGATGGCAGCGTTCTGCTGCGGTCCAGCCAGTCATCTCGATGTAGCAGAGCTGAAGCTGTCGTGGGAACCATGGAAAGGGAAGGATGAGGTTGGTTTATTATTTTTCTTTTATTGCAGGAGATCGTTGGCTTCAGCTGGAATGGGTGTGATGGTAAGTATGGTTTAATTTAGAACAATAAAGAATTGTGTCTTTATTTCAATTAAAGGACTTTATTCTGGGTGTTGTGTTTTTTTTAAATACTTTACTAGAAATTCATGGCGGTCATGTCTAATACTGGCGTGACCCCATGAATTTTGGGCTTGGGGCCAGCTGATAATACCAAGCTGGCCCTAACCCCTTTATTACCCAGTGAGCCACCGCACCAGGGCCCTGGATGAGTTGGGTACAGCGCCAGAAGATGGCGCTTCTATGAACGCGCCATTTTCCGGGGTGGCTGCGGACTGCAATTTGTAGCGGGGGGGGGCCCAGAAAGCTTGGGCCTCCCTGCGCTGCAGATTCCAGCCCCCAGCTGCCTAGTTGTACCTGGCTGGACACAAAAATAGGGCGAAGCCCCACGTACTTTTTTTTTAATTATTTCATGAAATTCATGAAATAATTAAGAAAAAAAGGCCTTCCCTATATTGTTGTGTCCGGCCAGGTACAAATAGGCAGCTGGTGGTTGGGGGCAGCCCGTTCCTGCCTGCTGTACCTGGCTGGACACAAATATAGTGCGAAGCCCCACTTCAATTTTTTTTAATTATTTCATGAAATTCATGAAATAATTAAGAAAAAAAGGGCTTCCCTATATTGTGTCCGGCCAGGTACAAATAGGCAGCTGGTGGATGGGGGCAGACCGTTCCTGCCTGCTGTACCTGGCTGGACACAAATATAGTGCGAAGCCCCACTTCAATTTTTTTAAATTATTTCAGGAAATTCATGAAATAATTTAAAAAAAATTGACGTGGGGCTTCGCACTATATTTGTGTCCAGCCAGGTACAGCAGGCAGGAACGGGCTGCCCCCAACCACCAGCTGCCTAATTGTACCTGGCCGGACACAACAATATAGGGAAGCCCTTTTTTTCTTAATTATTTCATGAAATAATTTAAAGAAAATTGACGTGGGGCTTCGCCCTGTTTTTGTGTCCAGCCAGGTACAACTAGGCAGCTGGGGGCTGGAATCCGCAGCGCAGGGAGGCCCAAGCTTTCTGGGCCACCCCCGCTGCAAATTGCAGTCCGCAGCCACCCCGGAAAATGGCGCGTTCATAGAAGCGCCATCTTCTGGCGCTGTACCCAACTCATCCAGGGCCCTGATGCGGTGGCTCACTGGGTAATAAAGGGGTTAGGGCCAGCTTGGCATTATCAGCTGGCCCTAAGCCCGAAATTCATGGGGTCACGCCAATATTAGACATGACCACCATGAATTTCTAGTAAAGTATTTAAAAAAAACACAACACCCAGAAAAAAGTCCTTTAATTGAAATAAACACACAATTCTTTATTGTTCTAAATTAAACCATACTTACCATCACGCCCATTCCAGCTGAAGCCAACGATCTCCTGAAATAAAAGAAAAATAATAAAGCAACATCATCCTTACCTTTCCATGGTTCCCATGACAGCTTCAGCTCTGCTACATCGAGATGACAGGCTGGACCGCAGCAGAATGCTGCCATCCAGCCTCTCATCCCGCAGACACTGAGAAGCGCAGGCTTGCTTGCGCTCCACAGTGTCTCTCTGTGAGGGCATCCAGATGAGCCGAGTTAATGTCCAATGAACTCGGCTCACCTCATGCACGTCACTGACAGCGTGGGAAAATTCTCCTGCACTCAGCGCTTCAGCGTGGGAGAATTCTCACACTGAAGCGCTGAGTGCAGGAGAATTCTCCCACGCTGTCAGTGACGTGCAGGAGGTGAGCTGAGTTCATTGGACATGAGCTCACCTTATGCACGTCACTGACAGCGTGGGAAAATTCTCCTGCACTCAGCGCTTCAGCGTGGGAGAATTCTCACGCTGAAGCGCTGAGTGCAGGAGAATTCTCCCACGCTGTCAGTGACGTGCAGGAGGTGAGCTGAGTTCATTGGACATGAGCTCACCTTATGCACGTCACTGACAGCGTGGGAGAATTCTCCTGCACTCACCGCTTCAGCGTGAGAATTTTCCCACGCTGTCAGTGACGTGCATGAGGTGAGCCGAGTTCATTGGACATGAACTCGGCTCATCTGGATGTCGTCACAGAGAGACGCTGAGCAGCGCAAGCAAGCCTGCGCTTCTCAGTGTCTGCGGGATGAGAGGCTGGATGGCAGCGTTCTGCTGCGGTCCAGCCTGTCATCTCGATGTAGCAGAGCTGAAGCTGTCGTGGGAACCATGGAAAGGTAAGGATGAGGTTGCTTTATTATTTTTCTTTTATTGCAGGAGATCGTTGGCTTCAGCTGGAATGGGCGTGACGGTAAGTATGGTTTAATTTAGAACAATAAAGGATTGTGTCTTTATTTCAATTAAAGGACTTTATTCTGGGTGTTTGTGTTTTTTTTAACTTTGACTATGGGGTTAGTAATGGGGCTGTCTTATAGACGCCTCTCCATTACTAACCTGGGCTTGATGTCAGCTGGCATTATAAGCTGACATCAACCCCAACCCTATTACCCCCTGCCACCGCACCAGGGCAGCGTGGAAGAGCGAGGCTAAGTGCCAGAATTGGCGCATCCTATGAATGCGCCATTTCTGGGGCGGCTGACGGCTGGTGTTCCTAGCCTGGGATGGGGCCAATATTCATGGCTCCCTTCCTGGGCTATTAATATCAGCCCCCAGCTGTCTGCCTAGCCTTTGCTAGCTATTAAATTAGGGGGGACCCCACGTCATTTTTTTTGGGGTGTCCCCCATTTTAATAGCTAGTAAAGGCTATGTATTCAGCTGGGGGCTGATATTAGTAGCCTGGGAAGCTCCGTGGGTATTACCCCCTTCCCAGGCTTCAAACATCTGCCCCAGCCGTCTGCTTAACCTCCGCTAGAGCCTAAAATTAAGGGGAACCCCACGCCAATTTTTTTAATAATAAATCCTTTATTTTAATACTAAATGACAAGTACAGTAACCAACACTATCACTGTACTTCATATATATGTGACTGACATGTTTCTATCTATCTAATCTATGTGTGAAGCTCTATTCTGTCTGTTATAAATTGTCGGGTACCGCTGCTGAATTGCCGGCCGGCTTTTTTAAAGAGACGGTGCATGAAAACACTATTATTTTTTTTGATAAATCCTTTACGCTAAATGACAAGTACAGTAAGCAGCACTTTCACTGTACTTCGTATATATGTGGCTGACATGTTTATATCTATCTAATCTATGTGTGAAGCTCTATTCTTTCGGTTCTAAATTGTCGGGTACAGGTGTATGCCGCTGCTGAATTGCCGGCTTTTCATGTTTCACTGTTGGCACTGTTCCCATCGATTTGGGCAATCACTGTAATGCCACAACCACCATGGCTGTGGCATTACAGTGAGTGGCAGACAATCCCTGCATGATTGGTGCTCTAAATAGCGCCAGACATGCAGGACACGCTTTTGGTGCACGAACAGTTATCGAACATAACCTCGAACAGCCGAATTTTTTGCAAATCGTTCGGGTTCGTCGAACAACTCGAACACCGCCCAAAACAGCTCGAATTTGAGATTGGCGAACAGTTCTAGTCGAACAACGCTCATCTCTAGTTACCAGCAGATACTGTGGTTCTGTTACGGTTTGAGTGCTGAACACTTGACGGTCCCACGGTTGGCAAGTTGGAACTGTGAGATTCACTACGTGCACCACTGGTATTTTGTGGAAAAGCACATGTAAGATTCTGCAACAGTCTCTGCTGATACTCCTGCATGCGTGCATCCCTTTCTATGGCAGGAATAATTTCTGCAAATTTACTTTTGTACCGGGGATCTAACAGTGTGGCAACCCAGTAGTCAGGATTATTTCTAATTCTCACAATTCGAGGGTCATGTTGCAGGTAGTGCAGCAAGAAGGCACTCATGTGTGTTGCGCATCCAGGAGCACCAAGTCCCTGTTGTGTTGGTGGCGAGGTAACAATCATGCTTCCTTCCTCTGTCCTCTCCCCCCAACCTCGCACAACAGAAATGTGATCAAGGTCTCCCTCATCTGATGAGTCTTCCATCAGTTCGTCCTCCACTTCTTCCTGGGCTCCTGCACCTTCCTCACTAGTTTGGCTGCTACCATGCGCCCTGGTAAAACCATCTCCCCCACCCTCACATGCCTGCCGCCTTGGTGCTGCCGACCGTCTGGACCTTGCAGATGTTAGCCCTTCCGCATACAACTCCTCCTCCTCTACTTCCTCCACCTCCTCTTGTGCCACCACCTGACTCCGAATTCTGTTTAACATGTGCTCCAGCATGTAAATCACCGGAATAGTCATGCTGATAATGGCATCATCAGCACTAAACATCTTCGTCGCCATTTCAAAACTGTGCAGAAGGGTGCATAGGTCCCTGATCTGAGACCACTCCTCCAGCGTGATTTGCCCCACCTCTGAATCTCGTTGGCCCAGGCTATACGTCAGAACGTATTGCACCAGGGCTTGTCGGTGCTGCCACAGTCGCTGCAACATGTGCAGAGTTGAATTCCACCGGGTAGGCACATCGCATTTTAGCCGGTGAAGTGGCAGGCCCAACGACTTCTGTAGAGATGTAAGTCGCTGAGCTGCGGGATGCGAACGGCGGAAGTGAGCACACAGCGACCGTGCCCTCTGCAGAAGGCCATCTAGTCTGGGATAGTGGGCTAAAAATTGCTGGACAACCAGGTTCAACACGTGAGCCATACAAGGCACGTGTGTGACATTGCCCCGGCGAAGGGCCGCACCCAGGTTTGCAGCATTGTCGCACACGGCCTTCCCTGGTTTCAGGTCCAGTGGAGACAACCATTCATGAAATTGGTTCTCCAGAGCTGACCACAACTCCTCAGCTGTGTGACTCACATTTCCCAGACATTTCAAAGTAAAAACCGCCTGATGACGTTGAGCCCTACTGCCAGCATAGTAAGGAGGTGTGCAGGATCCCTTCTGCGCAGTTAGAAAGCTTGTGGCATGACCAGACAGGCTTTGGGTGCAGGTGGAAGACCGAGAGGAGGTTGAGGAGGCAGAAGCAGTGGAGGAACTTTGACATAAAGAGGATTGACGCACAACTCGTGGGGACGGCAAGACTTGGACAGCAGCCCCTTGTCCTGCTGTCACCATAGTTACCCAGTGCCCAGTCAGCGACATGTAACGCCCCTGTCCATGCCTACTCGTCCAAGTGTCTGTGGTGAAATGCACCCTGTCACACACAGAGTTTCTCAAAGAAGCGGTGATGTTGTGTGCGACATGCTGGTGGAGCGCAGGCACACCTTTCTTTGAGAAGTAGTGCCGACTGGGCATCTGGTACTGGGGCACTGCGACGGACATAAGGTCTCGAAAATCCTCTGTGTCCACCAGGCGGAAAGGCAGCATTTCTGTAGCCAAGAGCTTGCAGATGGTGAAATTCAACCTCTTAGCTTTCTCATGGCTAGGAGGAAATGGTCTTTTACTTGTCCACATCTGAGGGACCGAGGGCTGGCTATTGTGCTTAGACGGGGTTGATAAGGGTGTCCCCGGCAAACTGCCGGTCTGTGAGGAAGATGCAGGCGGACATGTTAGGTTGCCTTGATCCAAAGGTGGTGCTATCGATGTCGGACAGCGCTCAACACCAGCTGGTGTTACCACCTCCAAAGAAAATGATGACCTGCCAATCACGCTGGCTGTTGCGGGTAAAGAGGTGGCAGGTCTGCGCCCCAAAACAGGTGTGACTGCTGTCCCCCCAGTCACAGAGGATGAAGAGGCCGCGGATGCACAAGATATGGCAGACGGTGGTTGGCCCGGCCGGCTAGGCCGCATTGTAGCACACTGAGCTTCCCACTGCAACTTATGCTTCATGTCCATGTGCCGGTTCATGCATGAAGTACTCAAACTATGTATTTTTTGGCCTCTACTTAGCTTTTGCTGACAAATGTTACAGATAACACGAGTTGGGTCATCTTTATCGATCTGAAAAAATGCCCAGGCTATGCAAGGCTTAGCACCCATGCGACCTGAAGAGCCACCACGACTTGTGGTGAGAGGCAGAGTTGTGTTTGAGGATGCAGTTGTTGACGTGCTTCCAGTACTACGTCTCTGTCCAGGAAGGCGCAACCTGACCTCGTCGTCACTAGCATCTTCCTCCACCTCCTCTGCTGACCTCATCTCTTGGCTGACCGTGGGTTGACAGTAAGTGGGATCTCCAACCTCATCATCATCACCCTGTGTGTAATCACACCCGTCGTCCTCAGAGCCAACCTGTTCCTGCCCTGACAAAAAACTAAAGTTGTCGCTCCAATCAGGTATTTGAGTCTTATCATCATATTCCTCATTGTCTCCACCAACAGGAGTTACAGTTTGGGAATGAGGGTCTACATTATGGTCAGAACCTTCTGCGTCTGGTCCTGGATCCGACTCATAAAGATTCTGGGCATCAGTGCAGATCATTTCCTCGTCTGGATTCACAGAAGCGCTGGAGTCGACCTCTGATTCCCAGGCTATAGTATGAGTAAACAGCTCTGCAGACTCAACCATCTGTTCTACCTCATACTCAGACGGGCAGCTGGAGATTTGGGAGCTGTGAGGAAGCAAGTGCGATTTGGGTGACACCTTTGAGGACTGGAGTATTTGTGATGTTGAAGTTGATGTGGAGGAGAGCCCACTTAAAGGAGCACTTGATATCCGTTGAAGCACCTGCTGTTTTTGTGCCTCATCTGGAATTTGTAGCGATTGGCGTGGCCGTAAGAAAGGGATCTTATCACATTGTCCGCTAAAATAAGTAGACATTTTAGTTTGGCTGGAAGATGGTCTTTCTTCTGCAGATGTTACTGTTGCTTTAACACCTACCCCACGGACACAACCTTTTTTCCCCTTCCCAACACGCCTATTCCCCTTTCCACCAGCAGCAGGCCTTTTTCCACTCATTTTGGTGGTTAACTAATTCACAACTCTGGAGTTGTTTGCACAAAAAAACAATGGATGGTAACCGAGCAGAGCTGAGTGGCCAAACTGTGGTATTAGGCCAAAACTATTGGCTGGGTTAGATGCAGAAAAAAATTATATTCAATTTGCAACCTGATGGAGGTCAGTATAGATGGACTAATACAACAAGTCCCACACACAGCTAGAAGCCCAATATTTTTTCAGAGGTAGATGCAGAAAAAAATATATTCAGTTTGCAACCTGATGGAGGTCAGTATAGATGGACTAATACAACAAGTCCCACACACAGCTAGAAGCCCAAATATTTTTTCAGAGGTACTGTAGATGCAGATGAAAATTATTTTTAATTTGCAACCTGATGGAGGTCAGTATAGATGGACTAATAGAGAAAGTCCGACACACTGCTAGAAGGCCAAATATTTTTTCAGAGCTAGATGCAGAAAAAATTAGATTCAGTTTGCAACCTGATGGAGGTCTGTATAGATGGATTAATAGAACAAGACCCACACACAGCTAGAAGCCCAATATTTTTTCAGAGGTAGATGCAGAAAAAAATATATTCAGTTTGCAACCTGATGGAGGTCAGTATAGATGGACTAATACAACAAGTCCCACACACAGCTAGAAGCCCAATATTTTTTCAGAGGTAGATGCAGAAAAAAATATATTCAGTTTGCAACCTGATGGAGGTCAGTATAGATGGACTCATACAACAAGTCCCACACACAGCTAGAAGCCCAATATTTTTTCAGAGGTAGATGCAGAAAAAAATATATTCAGTTTGCAACCTGATGGAGGTCAGTATAGATGGACTAATACAACAAGTCCCACACACAGCTAGAAGCCCAAATATTTTTTCAGAGGTACTGTAGATGCAGATGAAAATTATTTTTAATTTGCAACCTGATGGAGGTCAGTATAGATGGACTAATAGAGAAAGTCCGACACACTACTAGAAGGCCAAATATTTTTTCAGAGCTAGATGCAGAAAAAAATTATATTCAGTTTGCAACCTGATGGAGGTCAGTATAGATGGACTAATACAACAAGTCCCACACACAGCTAGAAGCCCAATATTTTTTCAGAGGTAGATGCAGAAAAAAATATATTCAGTTTGCAACCTGATGGAGGTCAGTATAGATGGACTAATACAACAAGTCCCACACACAGCTAGAAGCCCAATATTTTTTCAGAGGTAGATGCAGAAAAAAATATATTCAGTTTGCAACCTGATGGAGGTCAGTATAGATGGACTAATACAACAAGTCCCACACACAGCTAGAAGCCCAAATATTTTTTCAGAGGTACTGTAGATGCAGATAAAAATTATTTTGAATTTGCAACCTGATGGAGGTCAGTATAGATGGACTAATAGAGAAAGTCCGACACACTGCTAGAAGGCCAAATATTTTTTCAGAGGTACTGTAGATGCAGATAAAAATTATTTTTAATTTGCAACCTGATGGAGGTCAGTATAGATGGACTAATAGAGAAAGTCCGACACACTACTAGAAGGCCAAATATTTTTTCAGAGCTAGATGCAGAAAAAAATTATATTCAGTTTGCAACCTGATGGAGGTCAGTATAGATGGACTAATACAACAAGTCCCACACACAGCTAGAAGCCCAATATTTTTTCAGAGGTAGATGCAGAAAAAAATATATTCAGTTTGCAACCTGATGGAGGTCAGTATAGAAGGACTAATACAACAAGGCCCACACACAGCTAGAAGCCCAATATTTTTTCAGAGGTAGATGCAGAAAAAAATATATTCAGTTTGCAACCTGATGGAGGTCAGTATAGATGGACTAATACAACAAGTCCCACACACAGCTAGAAGCCCAAATATTTTTTCAGAGGTACTGTAGATGCAGATAAAAATTATTTTGAATTTGCAACCTGATGCAGGTCAGTATAGATGGACTAATAGAGAAAGTCCGACACACTGCTAGAAGGCCAAATATTTTTTCAGAGCTAGATGCAGAAAAAAATTAGATTCAGTTTGCAACCTGATGGAGGTCAGTATAGATGGACTAATAGAATGATGCTATGCCCAAAAGATTTTACTTCACTAGGTGCAGTAAAAAAATTGGTATTCTATACAAAGGTGGTATATCTTGCAACACAGATAGGCTACTCCACTGACTAACACACTCTGCAATAGGCCAAAAAGGATTAGCTTTGCTAGATTCAGCCAAATGCTGTGAAAAAAACTTGCACAGCACTGGCACAGACCTGCCTGGCAAAAACTGATAGGAACTGATGTAACCTAGTCCTGAATAGGAGTCCAATTACAATTAGTCTTTACTCCCACAACCTATCTATTTAAGAGCACAGACCTGCCTGATAAAAGTCGTAGGAAATGCTGTAACCTAGTCCTTAAAAGGACTGCAATCACAACTATTCCCTACTCCCAAGCTATCTGTATATTTGTGCGAAAATTGGCTTGAAATTAACAAGGTATAGCGCACACAGCTACAGCGGTGCCGTCTAACACGCAGCTGCAGCAGTGAGAAAATGGTGGCGACGGGGAAAATGGCTTGGTCTTATAGGGCAAGGACATGTGACATACACTGCCAATGACACATGCCCTTGCTTGTGTGAAAAAAAGCACTTCGCTCCGTGTGTGCGCTGCTGATAGGCTGACAGATTGCACCTCCCCACTGTAAATGCGGGAAAGAGAAAAAAAAATGGAGATCTTCATTGTTCCTGCAGAGATCCATCCCCTGCCCCTCCCCCCACCCCGCTGTACACTCAAACTGCGTATTAACATTAATTTTCATCATTACTGAGAAAAAATCCAGTTATGATTTTGGTGCACGAACAGTTATCGAACATAACCTCGAACAGCCGAATTTTTCTCAAATTGTTCGTGTTCGCCGAACGGCTCGAACACCGCCCAAAACAGCTCGAATTTGAGATTGGCGAACAGTTCGAGTAGAACAACGCTCATCTCTAATAGTAACATAGTAACATAGTTTTTAAGGTTGAAGGAAGACTAAGTCCATCTAGTCCAACCCATAGCCTAACTTGTTGATCCAGAGGAAGGCAAAAAAAAACCATGTGGCAAACACTAAGCTCCACATTGGGGAAAAAATTCCTTCCCGACTCCATACGACAATCAGACTAGTTCCCTGGATCAACACCCTATCAAGGAATCTAGTATTTATAACCTGTAATATTATACTTTTCAAGAAAGGCATCCATGCCCTTCTTAAATTTTAACAGTGAATCACTCATTACAACATCATGCGACAGAAAGTTCCATAGTCTCACTGCTCTTACAGTAAAGAATCCGCGTCTGTGATTATGATTAAACCTTCTTTCCTCCAGACGTAGAAGATGCCCCCTTGTCCCAGTCTCAGGCCTCAGAGTTAAAAGATCAGTCGAAAGGTCTTTGTACTGTCCCCTCATATACTTGTACATAGTAATAAGATCACCCCTAAGCCTTCTTTTTTCCACAGTAAATAACCCCAAGTGTAATAACCTGTCTTGGTATTGCAGACCCCCCAGTCCTCTAATAACCTTGGTCGCTGTTCTCTGCACCCGCTCTAGTTCAGCTATGTCTTTCTTATACACCGGAGACCAGAACTGTACACAGTATTCTAAGTGTGGTCGCACTAATGACTTGTATAGAGGTAAAATTATGTTCTCCTCATGAGCATCTATGCCTCTTTTAATGCATCCCATTATTTTATTTGCCTTTGCAGCAGCCGCCTGACACTGGCCACTAAACGTGAGCTTGTCGTCCACCAATACACCCAGGTCTTTGTCAGTTACAGTTTTGCCCAGTGTTTTACAATTAAGCATATAATTATACATTTTATTTCCTCTGCCCAAGTGCATTACCTTACATTTATCCCCATTATAGCTCATTTGCCATTTATCAGCCCAAGCTTCTAGTTTACATAGATCCTCCTGTAATATAAAATTGTCCTCCTCTGTATTGATTACCCTGCAGAGTTTAGTGTCATCTGCAAATATTGAAATATTACTCTGTATGCCCCCTACAATGTCATTAATAAATATGTTAAAAAGAAGGGGGGCCAATACTGACCCCTGTGGTACCCCACTGTTAACTGAGACCCAGTCTGAGTGTTTTCCATTAATAACCACCCTTTGTTTCCTATCAATGAGCCAATTCTTAACCCACATACATATATTTTCCCCTATCCCCATTGTTCTCATTTTATGTATCAACCTTTTGTGTGGAACCGTATCAAAAGCTTTTGAAAAGTCCATATACACAACATCCACTGCATTTCCTTGGTCCAGTCCAGAACTTGCCTCCTCATAAAAACTGATCAGATTAGTTTGACAGGAACGGTCCCTCATAAACCCATGTTGATATTGGGGCATGAGGTTATTCTTCTTCAGACACTCTAGTATAGCATCTCTTAGGAAACCCTCCAGGATTTTACCCACAGTAGAGGTTAAGCTTAGTGGCTTATAATTTCCAAGTTCAGTTTTTGTCCCATTTTTGAATATTGGCACCACATTTGCTATATGCCAGTCCTGTTGTACAGAACCTGTTATTATGGAATCTTTAAAGATTAAAAATAATGGTCTATCTATGACGTTACTTAATTCCTGCAGTACTCGTGGGTGTATCCCATCCGGGGCCGGGGATTTGTCAACTTTAGTGATTTTTAGACGCCGCCGTACTTCCTGCTGGGTTAAGCAAGTGACATTTACTGGAGAATTTTTGTTATCACTAATCATGTTTTCTGTCATGCGATTTTCTTGTGTAAATACGGTTGAAAAAAAATCATTTAGCATATTGGCTTTTTTCTCATCCTCATCCACCATTTCACCCAGACTATTTTTAAGGGGGCCAACACTATCAATTTTTAGTTTTTTACTATTTATGTAGTTAAAGAATATTTTGGGGTTATTTTTACTTTCTCTGGCAATGATTGTCTCTGCCTCAATCTTTGCTGCCTTGATTTGGTTTTTACATAATTTATTCAATTTTCTATATTTAGTTAATGCCTCATCACTACCTACTTGCTTTAGTTCTCTAAATGCTTTCTTTTTGTCACTTATTGCGCCCCTTACAGCTCTATTTAGCCATAGTGGTTTCCTCCTATTTCTAGCATGTTTATTCCCATAGGGTATATATTGTACACAGGTCCTATTCAGGATGTTAATAAATGTCTCCCATTTGCTTTGTGTAGTTTTATGTCTCAGGATATCGTCCCAGTTTATTGCACTAAGATCTAGTGTTGAGCCACCCCCGTAGTGTTCGGGTTCGGTTCGGTTCGTCGAACACCGGGATGTTCGAGGAACTGTTCGTCGAACTGTTCGTCGAACACCTTAGAACACCGTCGAACACCGTTAAAACCAATGACAGGCAAACAAAAACACATAGGAACACATAGAAAACACCTTCAAAGGTGTCCAAAAGCTCACAAACTGCTCAGAAGACGCTTTCTTTAAAAAAGCCGGCCGGCAATTCAGCAGCGGCATACACCGGTACCCGACAATTTATAACAGACAGAATAGAGCTTCACACATAGATTAGATAGATAGAAACATGTCAGTCACATATATATGAAGTACTGTGACAGTGTTGCTTACTGTACTTGTCATTTACTGCAAAGGATTTATTAAAAAAAATAATAGTGTTTTCATGCACCGTCTCTTTAAAAAAGTCGGCTGGCAATTCAGCATCTGTACCCGACAATTTAGAATAGAAGGAATAGAGAATCACACATAGATTAGATAGATAGAAACATGTCAGCCACATATATACGAAGTACAGTGACAGTGTTGCTTACTGTAATTGTCATTTAGTGTAAAGGATTTATCAAAAAAAATAATAGTGTTTTCATGCACCGTCTCTTTAAAAAAGCCGGCCGGCAATTCAGCATCTGTACCCGACAATTTATAACAGACAGAATAGAGCTTCACACATAGATTAGATAGATAGAAACATATCAGTCACATATATAATAAGTACAGTGATAATGTTGGTTACTGTACTTGTCATTTAGTATTAAAATAAAGGATTTATTATTAAAAAAAATTGGCGTGGGGTTCCCCGTAATTTTAGTCTCTAGCGGAGGTTAAGCAGACACCTGGGGCAGATGTTTGAAGCCTGGGAAGGGGGTAATACCCACGGAGCTTCCCAGGCTACTAATATCAGCCCCCAGCTGAATACCTAGCCTTTACTAGCTATTAAAATGGAGGACCCCCCAAAAAAAATGACGTGGGGTCCCCCCTAATTTAATAGCTAGCAAAGGCTAGGCAGACAGCTGGGGGCTGATATTAATAGCCCAGGAAGGGAGCCATGAATATTGGCCCCCTCCCAGGCTAGAAACACCAGCCGTCAGTCGCCCCAGAAATGGCGCATCCATAGGATGCGCCAATTCTGGCACTTAGCCTCGCTCTTCCACGCTGCCCTGGTGCGGTGGCAGGGGGTAATAGGGTTGGGGTTGATGTCAGCTTATAATGCCAGCTGACATCAAGCCCAGGTTAGTAATGGAGAGGCATCTATAAGACACCCCCATTACTAACCCCATAGTCAAAGTTAAAAAAAAAACACAAACACCCAGAATAAAGTCCTTTAATAGAAATAAAGACACAATTCTTTATTGTTCTAAATTAAACCATACTTACCATCACGCCCATTCCAGCTGAAGCCAACGATCTCCTGCAATAAAAGAAAAATAATAAAGCAACCTCATCATTACCTTTCCATGGTTCCCAGGACAGCTTCAGCTCTGCTACATCGAGATGACAGGCTGGACCGCAGCAGAACGCTGCCATCCAGCTTGCCATGCCGCACACACTGAGAAGCGCAGGCATGCTTGCGCTCCTCAGTGTCTGACTGTGACGGCATCCAGATGAGCCGACAATGAACTCGGCTCACCTCATGTACGTCACTGACAGCGTGGGAAAATTCTCCTGCACTCAGCGCTTCAGCGTGAGAATTTTCCCACGCTGTCAGTGACGTGCATGAGGTGAGCCGAGTTCATTGGACATGACCTCGGCTCATCTGGATGCCGTCACAGCCAGACACTGAGTAGCGCAAGCATGCCTGCGCTTCTCAGTGTCTGCGGGATGACAGGCTGGATGGCAGCGTTCTGCTGCGGTCCAGCCTGTCATCTCGATGTAGCAGAGCTGAAGCTGTCGTGGGAGCCATGGAAAGGTAAGGATGATGTTGCTTTATTATTTTACTTTTATTGCAGAAGACATTGGCTTCAGCTGGAATGGGCGTGACGGTAAGTATGGTTTAATTTAGAACAATAAAGAATTGTGTGTTTATTTCAATTAAAGGACTTTTTTCTGGGTGTTTGTGTTTTTTTTAAATACTTTACTAGAAATTCATGGTGGTCATGTCTAATATTGGCGTGACCCCATGAATTTCGGGGTTAGGGCCAGCTGATAATGCCAAGCTGGCCTTAACCCCTTTATTACCCAGTGAGCCACCGCACCAGGGCCCTGGATGAGTTGGGTACAGCGCCAGAAGATGGCGCTTCTATGAACGCGCCATTTTCCGGGGCGGCTGCGGACTGCAATTTGCAGCGGGTGGGGCACAGAAAGCTTGGGCCTCCCTGCGCTGCAGATTCCAGCCCCCAGCTGCCTAGTTGTACCTGGCTGGACACAAAAATAGGGCGAAGCTCCACGTATTTTTTTTTTACATTCATGAAATTCATGGAATAATTAAGAAAAAAAGGGCTTCCCTATATTGTTGTGTCCGGCTAGGCACAAATAGGCAGCTGGTGGTTGGGAGCAGCCCGTTCCTGCCTGCTGTACCTGACTGGACACAAATATTGGGCGAAGCCCCACATCAATTTTTTTTTCATTATTTCATGAATTTCCTGAAATAATTAAAAAAAAATTGACGTGGGGCTTCGCCCTATATTTGTGTCCAGTCAGGTACAGCAGGCAGGAACGGGCTGCCCCCTACCACCAGCTGCCTATTTGTACCTGGCCAGACACAACAATATAAGGAAGCCCTTTTTTAAAAAAATTATTTCATGAAATAATTAAAAAAAAATTGACGTGGGGCTTCGCACTATATTTGTGTCCAGCCAGGTACAGCAGGCAGGGACGGGCTGCCCCCAACCACCAGCTGCCTATTTGTACCTGGTTGGACACAACAATATAGGGAAGCCCATTTTTTCTTAATTATTCCATGAATTTCATGAAATAATTCAAAAAAAAAAATGCGTGGGGCTTCGCCCTATTTTTGTGCCCAGCCAGGTACAACTAGGCAGCTGGGAGCTGGAATTCGCAGCGCAGGGAGGCCCAAGCTTTGAGGTGAGCTCATTCATGTCCAATGATCTCAGCTCACCTCATGCACGTCACTGACAGCGTGGGAAAATTCTCCTGTACTCAGCGCTACAGCGTGAGAATTCTCCCACGCTGTCAGTGACGTGCATGAGGTGAGCTCATTCATGTCCAATGAACTCAGCTGACCTCATGTACGTCACTGACAGCGTGGGAGAATTCTCACGCTGAAGTGCTGAGTGCAGGAGAATTCTCCCACGCTGTCAGTGACGTGCATGAGGTGCGCCGAGTTCATTGGACATGAACTCGTCTCATCTTTATGCCGTCACAGCCAGACACTGCAGAGCGCAAGCATGCCTGCGCTTCTCAGTGTCTGCGGGATGACAGGCTGGATGGCAGCGTTCTGCTGCGGTCCAGCCTGTTATCTCGATGTAGCAGAGCTGAAGCTGTCGTGGGAACCATGGAAAGGTAAGGATGAGGTTGCTTTATTATTTTTCTTTTATTGCAGGAGATCGTTGGCTTCAGCTGGAATGGGCGTGATGGTAAGTATGGTTTAATTTAGAACAATAAAGGAATGTGTCTTTATTTCAATTAAAGGACTTTATTCTGGGTGTTTGTGTTTTCTTTTAACTTTGACTATGGGGTTAGTAATGGGGGTGTCTTATAGACGCCTCTCCATTACTAACCTGGGCTTGATGTCAGCTGGCATTATAAGCTGACATCAACCCCAACCCTATTACCCCACTGCCACCGCACCAGGGCAGTGGGAAGAGCGAGGCTAAGTGCCAGAATTGGCACATCCTAAGGATGCGCCATTTCTGGGGCGGCTGACGGCTGGTGTTTATAGCCTGGGAGGGGGCCAATATTTATGGAACCCTTCCTGGGCTATTAATATCAGCCCCCAGCTGTCTGCCTAGCCTTTGCTAGCTATTAAAATAGGGGGGACCCCACGTCATTTTTTTGGGGGGTCCCCCATTTTAATAGCTAGTAAAGGCTAGGTATTCCGCTGGGGGCTGATATTAGTAGCCTGGGAAGCTCCGTGGGTATTACCCCCTTCCCAGGCTTCAAACATCTGCCCCAGCCGTCTGGTTAACCTCCGCTAGAGCCTAAAATTATGGGGATCCCCACGCCAATTTTTTTTTAAATAAATCCTTTATTTTAACACTAAATGACAAGTACAGTAATCAACACTGTCACTGTACTTCATATATATGTGACTGACATGTTTCTATCTATCTAATCTATGTGTGATTCTCTATTCCTTCTATTCTAAATTGTCGGGTACAGATGCTGAATTGCCAGCCGGCTTTTTTAAAGAGACGGTGCATGAAAACACTATTATTTTTTTTTAATAGATCCTTTACACTAAATGACAAGTACAGTAAGCAACACTGTCACTGTACTTCATATATATGTGACTGACATGTTTCCATCTATCTAATCTATGTGTGATTCTCTATTCCTTCTATTCTAAATTGTCGGGTACAGATGCTGAATTGCCGGCCGGCTTTTTTAAAGAGACAGTGCATGAAAACACTATTATTTTTTTTAATAAATCCTTTATACTAAATAACAAGTACAGTAAGCAACACTGTCACTGTACTTCATATATATGTGACTGACATGTTTCTATCTACCTAATCTATGTGTGATTCTCTATTCCTTCTATTCTAAATTGTTGGGTACAGATGCTGAATTGCCGGCTGGCTTTTTTAAAGAGACAGTGCATGAAAACACTATTATTTTTTTTAATAAATCCTTTATACTAAATGACAAGTACAGTAATCAACACTGTCACTGTACTTCATATATATGTGACTGACATGTTTCTATCTATCTAATCTATGTGTGAAGCTCTATTCTGTCTGTTATAAATTGTCAGGTACCGCTGCTGAATTGCCGGCCGGCTTTTTTAAAGAGACGGTGCATGAAAACACTATTATTTTTTTTGATAAATCCTTTACACTAAATGACAAGTACAGTAAGCAACACTGTCACTGTGCTTCTTATATGTGTGACTGACATGTTTCTATCTATCTAATCTATGTGTGAAGCTCTATTCTTTCGGTTCTAAATTGTCGGGTACCGGTGTATGCCGCTGATGAATTGCCGGCTTTTCATGTTTCACTGTTGGCACTGTTCCCATCGATTTGGGCAATCACTGTAATGCCACAACCACCATGGCTGTGGCATTACAGTGAGTGGCAGACAATCCCTGCATGATTGGTGCTCTAAATAGCGCCAGACATGCAGGACACGCTTTTGGTGCACGACCAGTTATCGAACATAACCTCGAACAGCCGAATTTTTTGCAAATCGTTCGGGTTCGTCGAACAACTCGAACACCGCCCAAAACAGCTCGAATTTGAGATTGGCGAACAGTTCTAGTCGAACACCGCTCATCTCTACTAAGATCATCTCTTAACTGTTGGAAATTTGCCTTCCTGAAGTTTAGTGTCCTTGTAACCCCTCTACTACACATCTTATTAAAGGTTACATGATTATTTTGTGATCACTATTACCCAAGTGACCCCCAACTCGTATATTTGATATGCGGTCTGGCCTATTGGTTAATATTAGGTCTAGCAGTGCCCCCCTTCTTGTTGGGTCCTGAACCAGTTGTGAAAGGTAATTGTCTCTCATAGTAGTCAAAAACCTATTTCCTTTGCTTGAATACATGTTTCTGTCCCCCAATGTATTTCAGGGTAGTTGAAGTCTCCCATAATAATGACTTCTCCTTGAGTCGCTGCTTCATCTATTTGCTTTACGAGGATATTCTCCGCTACTTCCATTACTTTTGGAGACTTATAACAAACTCCTAGCAGTATTTTATTATTTTTTCCCCCTCCCCTTATCTCCACCCACAGGGACTCTACATTTTCATTAGATTCACATATATCCTCCCGCAAGACTGGTTTTAAGGATGATTTTACATATAAACACACACCCCCCCTCGCTTCTTTGTACGGTCATTTCTGAACAGACTATAGCCCTGTAAATTAACTTCCCAGTCATGGCTCTCGCCCAGCCACGTCTCAGATATCCCTATCATGTCATAATTATTTTCCAACAAAATTAATTCTAATTCCTCCATTTTGTTGGTGAGGCTTCTGGCATTAGTGTACATGCATTTTATGTATCTCTCTGTACCTCTATTCCTTCTTACTTTATTGACTGTTCTAACCCCACCCCCAATTTCTTTATTTGTGCCCAGGTCACTATCTGCACTATCTTCCCCACCTATAAAATGAATACCCTCCCCCCCAATCCCTAGTTTAAACACTCCTCCAACCTTCTAGCCATTTTCTCCCCCAGCACAGCTGCACCCTCCCCATTAAGGTGCAGCCGGTCCTTAGCGTAGAGTCTGTAGCCAACTGAGAAGTCGGCCCAGTTCTCCAGGAACCCAAATCCCTCCTTCCTACACCAGTTCTTGAGCCACTTATTTATCTCCCTAATCTCCCGTTGCCTTTCTGGCATGGCACGTGGTACCGGTAGTATTTCAGAGAATACCACCTGGAGGTCCTTGCTTTCAGCTTGCAGCCTAATTCCCTGAAATCATCTGTAAGGACCTTACACCTACCTCTAACTTTGTCATTTGTGCCAATGTGCACCATGACCGCTGGGTCCTCACCAGCCCCTCCCAGTAATTTGTCAACCCGATCAGCGATGTGCCGGACTCGAGCGCCAGGTAGGCAGCACACTGTTCGACGATCCCTGACTTTGTGACAGATTGCCCTATCTGTTCCTCTAATAATTGAGTCCCCCACTACCAGCACCTGCCTGGCCTGCCCTACTCTCCTATTTCCCTCTTTACTGGAGCTGACACTCCTCCGGCTTTCAGGGGACATGCCTTGCTGCAGTAGTGCTACCCCTGTACCGTCACTCCCCTCATCTGCCAACTTTGCAAACTTATTGGGGTGTGCCAGATCAGGACTAGCCTCCCTGGCACTCTTCCCTCTACCACCCCTTCTAACTGTCACCCAACTAGCGACCTCACTGTCCTGCAGCTCCCGACTACCACCCTCCCCCACATCTACCCCAGTGAGCTGCTGCTCAGTGAGCAGCAGACTCCTTTCCATGTTGTCAATGGATCTCAGTATTGCCAGCTGCTCATTTAGATCCAGTATCTGGGCTTCCAAACGCACAAAGTGCACACATCTCGCGCAGCAGTAAGCAACCTCGACCGGCTGTTCAAGGAATACATACATGTGGCAAGATGTACACTGGATAGCATTGTCAATAATGGAGCTCATTTGCTAATGGGGATTGCAATATACAGAATGTTAAGTAAAAAGTAAAGTAAAGAAATTAAAGAAATACAGTCAGCAATTCAGTCCAAAGTCCTCCCTTCCAAACTCCCTGAATCCAAAGTCACTGAAAAACAAGTCACACACTTACTTTCATTCGCACTTACACTCTGGACACACGCAGCTCGTTCACACTCGCAAACTAAGAGATTTAAAGAGTTTTTTTTTTTTCCCTTTTCCAGCAATGCACCCTTCACCTCAATGCACTTCCAAAGGGTAGGCAAAGAGGTTAAGACTCATTGAGTGATCAAGTTACAGATGCAGCCTATAGAAGTCTATGGAAAGAGGAACAGGGGAAAAGTGAAAAAAAAACCTGTAAAAAGAGAGTCACAGATGCCGCATCTATTACAAAACTACAGTCATGGCCAAAAGTTTTGAGAATGACACCAAAATTATATTTTCACATGATCTGCTGGCCTCTGGTTTTTATTAGTGTTAGTCTGATGTTTATATCACATACAGAAATATAATTGCAATCATATTATGAGTACCAATAGGTTATATTGACAGTTAGAATGAGTTAATGCAGCAAGTCAATATTTGCAGTGTTGCCCCTTCTTCTTCAAGACCTCTGTAATTCTCCCTGGCATGCTCTCAATCAACTTTTGGACCAAATCCTGACTGATAGCAGTCCATTCTTGAATAATCAATGCTTGCATTTTGCCAGAATTTGTTGGTTTTTGTTTGTCCACCCGTCTCTTGATGATTGACCACAAGTTCTCAATGGGATTAAGATCTGGGGAGTTTCCAGGCCATGGACCCAAAATCTCTATGTTTTGTTCCATGAGCCATTTAGTTATCACCTTTGCTTTATGGCAAGGTGCTCCATCATGCTGGAAAAGGCATTGTTGGGTGCCAAACTGCTCTTGGACGGTTGGGAGAAGTTGCTCTTGGAGGACATTCTGGTACCATTCTTTATTCATGGCTGTGTTTTTAGGCAAGACTGTGAGTGAGCCGATTCCCTTGGCTGAGAACCAACCCCACACATGAATGGTTTCAGGATGCTTTACAGTTGGCATGAGACAAGACTGGTGGTAGCGTTCACCTCTTCTTCTCCGAATAAGCTGTTTTCCAGATGTCCCAAACAATCGAAAAGGGGATTCATCAGAGAAAATGACTTTGCCCCAGTTCTCAGCAGTCCACTCCCTGTACCTTTTGCAGAATATCAGTCGGTCCCTGATGTTTTTTCTGGAGAGAAGTGGCTTCTTTGCTGCCCTCCTTGAAACCAGCCCTTGCTCAAAGAGTCTCCACCTCACAGTGCGTGCAGAAGCACTCACACCAGCCTGCTGCCATTCCTGAGCAGGCTCGGCAATGCTGGTAGTCCGATCCCGCAGCTGAAACAGTTTTAAGATACGGTCCTGGCGCTTGCTGGTCTTTCTTGGCTGCCCTGGGGCCTTTTTGACAACAATGGAAGCTCTCTCCTTGAAGTTCTTGATGATGCGATAGATTGTTGACTGAGGTACAATCTTTATAGCTGCGATACTCTTCCCTGTTAGGCCATTTTTGTGCAGTGCAATGATGGCTGCACGTGTTTCTTTAGAGATAACCATGGTTAACTGAAGAGAAACAATGATAACTAACAAGTCATGTCAGACTAACTTAATTTCCTTCTATGACAGAATCACTGACTGGATGGATCAGGGAAATGCTGTAGATATAGTATATCTTGACTTCAGCAAAGCATTTGACAAAGTATCTCACACCATCCTTATTGAAAAAATGACCAAATATGCAATGGACCAGGCAACTGTTAGGTGGATTCATAACTGGCTTAGTAATCGGACTCAAAGGGTGGTTGTAAATGGCTTCACATCCAGCTGGATGAATGTCTCAAGTGGGGTACCACAGGGCTCTGTCCTGGCACCTGTATTGTTCAACATCTTCATCAATGATTTAGTTGAAGGAATTGAGGGTAAACTGATTAAATTTGCTGATGACACAAACCTAGGAGGGATAGCTAATACTAGAGAAGAGAGAGAGAGAGGATTCAAAAAGACCTAAATAAACTGGAGCAGTGGGCAGCAACCAACACAATGGTTTTTAACAGGGAAAAATGCAAAGTACTACTAGTGTTGAGCCACCCCCGTAGTGTTCGAGTTCGGTTCGGTTCGTCGAACACCCGTGTGTTCGCCGAACTGTTCGTCGAACTGTTCGTCGAACACCTTCGAACACCGTTAAAACCAATGGCAGGCAAACAAAAACACATAGAAACACATAGAAAACACCTTCAAAGGTGTCCAAAAGCTGACAAACTGCTCAGAAGACACAACTAACACATGGAAAAGTGACAAGTACATATAGTCATGCGAAAAGAAAAGAGGTGGAGGAGTAAAAGGAGGGGGAGACACAGATATAGGCATGTCATGCCCTTCTAAAATCCAAAAAGTGAGAAGCCGAGATGGCCAGTCCGCTCCTGCCCGTGCCACCTCCGTGTCGCCGGGTTTGTGCCAGAGCCGCGGTGAACCCTGACGGCCAGCCCCCCTCTCCCAATACTGGTGCCTGTCCGCTGGTGGGTCGAGAGAGCCCCCCTGTGGTGGAGGCAGCTCTAAGCTTTTTAATTTAAATTGTCCCTCTAATTTGAATGAATACACTTTAAATCCATTTACAAGGATCTATTGGAGGGCAAGTCTCATGCCAGCAGCCGCGTAATTCCAGCTCCAGTAGCGTCCACTAAAGCTGCTGCAGTTAAAAAGCTTTTATAAGGATCGAGCTCGGCTGTCCACCGCAAGGCATCCTACTGCCAGTCCCAGCCCCTATGCCTTGGGGTGCCTCCTGATGCTCTTCACTAAGTATCCCGTGGTCCCGAAGCATTTCCTTTGAAAAAATTAAGTGTCCAAACTACAGGTGGTGTAGCTTGCTTAACAGCCGGGATAATCCGCTGACTAGCAGACACTGCTACTAGGCACAAAGTATTTCCTGGGCTAGATGCAGTTAAAAATTTGTAAGTAGATACTCTCGTTGGGTGCTGAGAAAGCATTCCATAGAGTCTCCTGGCACGCCATATATGATTCTCTTAAAAAGCTTGGGGTAGGGGTCTAGGGGACCCTTTTATAGCCAAAATCACGGCCCTGTATCACAATACGTCACCTAGGCTGAAGATAAATGGAACTGTAGCACCGAGGGCTCGGTTGCTACAGACGTATTGCACCTCACCCAGAGGTGTGATATCTCACTCTCAGATAAGGATGGAGTGTGGATCAGGACCCGACACCTGCATGCATTACACCACATTGCCGTGGGGCAGGGCGACCAATATGCCCCTGAGATGGGCACGACAGTCCCTGTCCCTGGCTGGAGGGGGGGGAGGGAACACTGAGGAAGGGGAACCCTGCAGTGCAGGAGCAGGGAGGAAGCAGTTCCTGGGTGCATTGAGAAGGGAGTATAAAAGGTGGGCACTATCTTAGTTCAGTGCAGAGAAGTCTGAGCAGAAGTGGCAGGGAGCAGGGGCTCTGCATGAGCTCTGCTCCGGAGGCGGGCCTAGTAACAGAGGCCCAGGCCTGCAAGAGGGAGAAGGAAGGAAGAGGAGCGGAGAAGGCTCCAGGAACGAGGAATGAAGGGATCCCAGGGGTGCGGACGGGCGAGTCGCCACCGCACGCCCGAATCCACCTGCGTGGAGGGGTCAGGCCAAAGGGGGAGACCGGTCCCCGAACTAATGGAGGCAGGAAACGACCCTCAGCTAGAAACCGGAGGCTCTGACATTTTATGTGGCGCATCCCCTTGCTCCACCCGCTAGGAAGGCACCACATAGGGTCAGGGAAACTGGCGCCAAGTTTACCAAGAGGAGGCCCGAGGCAGCCGGACAGAAGTGTTGGTAAGAAAGGCCAGACAAAGGACACACAAAGGGGGTCCTGTGAAGCGCTCCAAAGTTATCTGGGAGTTGTCTGAGCCCCTCACCTGGTGAGCACAGTACGACGTGGGCAGCCGTTACCTGCAGACGTGGTCTGGATAATAAGAACTGTGAGTAAAGGCCCTGAACTGCATCACTGACTCCGTGTCGTTACTGCTGCTGCCCTGCACCATCACCCCCATCCTCCGCATACACTGCCCTGAGGCTATACTCCTCCCGTGGGGAGTTATGCTACGCTCTGCTGCACCCACAACACCAGCCTTAGCGGTCTGCCCTGTAGCGGCGGTTCACTCTGACCGCAATCCACGGGTGGCGTAGTCGGACATTTAAACATCAAAACCACATAAATAGTTCCGCCACTGGTTTGACCGCCCTGAGCCACGGAACCGGATCGCCGCCACGAAGACTACAACCACCAGCATCCACCAAAAAGGGTTCGGCTCCGGGTGTCCCAAGGCCCAGGGGGTGCGTCAGAACATTTTCATCACCTTTCACAATCACCAATGGGACAAGGCAGGGATGTCCTCTGTCCCCTCTCTTATACATCCTAGTGACGGAGCACCTGCTCTCATCAATTCGCCATAACCCCAATATTAGGTGGATTGAGGTGGGAGGCACCGAGTACAAGTGCTCTCTATTTGCTGATGATGTCCTAGTATATATCACTCAATCACATATATCCATCCCTGCTGTTATGGCTGAAATAGATCACTTTGTTACATGGTAAAATTTTAAAATCAATGCAGCGAAGTCTGAGGCCCTCGATGTCTCCCTCCCTAAATCCATATAGGATTCCATCCAGTCCAACTTTCCCTTTGCCTGGCCCTCACAGGGTATCAAATACTTAGGAATTCCTATTCATAGAGACCTCTCCCATCTATGTTATCTTAATTTTGGGCCCTTTATTGAACAATTCCATACAGACCACGGTTGGCAAGTTGGAACTGTGAGATTCACTACGTGCACCACTGGTATTTTGTGGAAAAGCACATGTAAGATTCTGCAACAGTCTCTGCTGATACTCCTGCATGCGTGCATCCCTTTCTATGGCAGGAATAATTTCTGCAAATTTACTTTTGTACCGGGGATCTAACAGTGTGGCAACCCAGTAGTCAGGATTATTTCTAATTCTCACAATTCGAGGGTCATGTTGCAGGTAGTGCAGCAAGAAGGCACTCATGTGTGTTGCGCATCCAGGAGCACCAAGTCCCTGTTGTGTTGGTGGCGAGGTAACAATCATGCTTCCTTCCTCTGTCCTCTCCCCCCAACCTCGCACAACAGAAATGTGATCAAGGTCTCCCTCATCTGATGAGTCTTCCATCAGTTCGTCCTCCACTTCTTCCTGGGCTCCTGCACCTTCCTCACTAGTTTGGCTGCTACCATGCGCCCTGGTAAAATCATCTCCCCCACCCTCACATGCCTGCCGCCCTGGTGCTGCCGACCGTCTGGACCTTACAGATGTTAGCCCTTCCGCATACAACTCCTCCTCCTCTACTTCCTCCACCTCCTCTTGTGCCACCACCTGACTCCGAATTCTGTTTAACATGTGCTCCAGCATGTAAATCACCGGAATAGTCATGCTGATAATGGCATCGTCAGCACTAAACATCTTCGTCGCCATTTCAAAACTGTGCAGAAGGGTGCATAGGTCCCTGATCTGAGACCACTCCTCCAGCGTGATTTGCCCCACCTCTGAATCTCGTTGGCCCAGGCTATACGTCAGAACGTATTGCACCAGGGCTTGTCGGTGCTGCCACAGTCGCTGCAACATGTGCAGAGTTGAATTCCACCGGGTAGGCACATCGCATTTTAGCCGGTGAAGTGGCAGGCCCAACGACTTCTGTAGAGATGTAAGTCGCTGAGCTGCGGGATGCGAACGGCGGAAGTGAGCACACAGCGACCGTGCCCTCTGCAGAAGGCCATCTAGTCTGGGATAGTGGGCTAAAAATTGCTGGACAACCAGGTTCAACACGTGAGCCATACAAGGCACGTGTGTGACATTGCCCCGGCGAAGGGCCGCACCCAGGTTTGCAGCATTGTCGCACACGGCCTTCCCTGGTTTCAGGTCCAGTGGAGACAACCATTCATGAAATTGGTTCTCCAGAGCTGACCACAACTCCTCAGCTGTGTGACTCACATTTCCCAGACATTTCAATGTAAAAACCGCCTGATGACGTTGAGCCCTACTGCCAGCATAGTAAGGAGGTGTGCAGGATCCCTTCTGCGCAGTTAGAAAGCTTGTGGCATGACCAGACAGGCTTTGGGTGCAGGTGGAAGACCGAGAGGAGGTTGAGGAGGCAGAAGCAGTGGAGGAAAAATGACATAAAGAGGATTGACGCACAACTCGTGGGGACGGCAAGACTTGGACAGCAGCCCCTTGTCCTGCTGTCACCATAGTTACCCAGTGCCCAGTCAGCGACATGTAACGCCCCTGTCCATGCCTACTCGTCCAAGTGTCTGTGGTGAAATGCACCCTGTCACACACAGAGTTTCTCAAAGAAGCGGTGATGTTGTGTGCGACATGCTGGTGGAGCGCAGGCACACCTTTCTTTGAGAAGTAGTGCCGACTGGGCATCTGGTACTGGGGCACTGCGACGGACATAAGGTCTCGAAAATCCTCTGTGTCCACCAGGCGGAAAGGCAGCATTTCTGTAGCCAAGAGCTTGCAGATGGTGAAATTCAACCTCTTAGCTTTCTCATGGCTAGGAGGAAATGGTCTTTTACTTGTCCACATCTGAGGGACCGAGGGCTGGCTATTGTGCTTAGACGGGGTTGATAAGGGTGTCCCCGGCAAACTGCCAGTCTGTGAGGAAGATGCAGGCGGACATGTTAGGTTGCCTTGATCCAAAGGTGGTGCTATCGATGTCGGACAGCGCTCAAGACCAGCTGGTGTTACCACCTCCAAAGAAAATGATGACCTGCCAATCACGCTGGCTGTTGCGGGTAAAGAGGTGGCAGGTCTGCGCCCCAAAACAGGTGTGACTGCTGTCCCCCCAGTCACAGAGGATGAAGAGGCCGCGGATGCACAAGATATGGCAGACGGTGGTTGGCCCGGCCGGCTAGACCGCATTGTAGCACACTGAGCTTCCCACTGCAACTTATGCTTCATGTCCATGTGCCGGTTCATGCATGAAGTACTCAAACTATGTATTTTTTGGCCTCTACTTAGCTTTTGCTGACAAATGTTACAGATAACACGAGTTGGGTCATCTTTATCGATCTGAAAAAATGCCCAGGCTATGCAAGGCTTAGCACCCATGCGACCTGAAGAGCCACCACGACTTGTGGTGAGAGGCAGAGTTGTGTTTGAGGATGCAGTTGTTGACGTGCTTCCAGTACTACGTCTCTGTCCAGGAAGGCGCAACCTGACCTCGTCGTCACTAGCATCTTCCTCCACCTCCTCTGCTGACCTCATCTCTTGGCTGACTGTGGGTTGACAGTAAGTGGGATCTCCGACCTCATCATCATCACCCTGTGCGTTATCACACCCGTCGTCCTCAGAGCCAACCTGTTCCTGCCCTGACAAAAAACTAAAGTTGTCGCTCCAATCAGGTATTTGAGTCTTATCATCGTCTTCCTCATTGTCTCCACCAACAGGAGTTACAGTTTGGGAATGAGGGTCTACATTATGGTCAGAACCTTCTGCGTCTGGTCCTGGATCCGACTCATAAAGATTCTGGGCATCAGTGCAGATCATTTCCTCGTCTGGATTCACAGAAGCGCTGGAGTCGACCTCTGATTCCCAGGCTATAGTATGAGTAAACAGCTCTGCAGACTCAACCATCTGTTCTACCTCATACTCAGACGGGCAGCTGGAGATTTGGGAGCTGTGAGGAAGCAAGTGCGATTTGGGTGACACCTTTGAGGACTGGAGTATTTGTGATGTTGAAGTTGATGTGGAGGAGAGCCCACTTAAAGGAGCACTTGATATCCGTTGAAGCACCTGCTGTTTTTGTGCCTCATCTGGAATTTGTAGCGATTGGCGTGGCCGTAAGAAAGGGATCTTATCACATTGTCCACTAAAAGAAGTAGACATTTTAGTTTGGCTGGAAGATGGTCTTTCTTCTGCACCTACCGCACGGACACAACCTTTTTTCCCCTTCCCAACACGCCTATTCCCCTTTCCACCAGCAGCAGGCCTTTTTCCACTCATTTTGGTGGTTAACTAATTCACAACTCTGGAGTTGTTTGCACAAAAAAACAATGGATGGTAACCGAGCAGAGCTGAGTGGCCAAACTGTGGTATTAGGCCAAAACTATTGGCTGGGTTAGATGCAGAAAAAAATTATTTTTAATTTGCAACCTGATGGAGGTCAGTATAGATGGACTAATAGACCAAGTCCCACACACCGCTAGAAGCCCAAATATTTTTTCAGAGCTAGATGCAGAAAATTTTTTTATTCAATTTGCAACCTGATGGAGGTCAGTATAGATGGACTAATAGACCAAGTCCCACACACTGCTAGAAGCCCAAATATTTTTTCAGAGCTAGATGCAGAAAAAAATTATTTTTAATTTGCAACCTGATGGAGGTCAGTATAGATGGACTAATAGACCAAGTCCCACACACCGCTAGAAGCCCAAATATTTTTTCAGAGCTAGATGGAGAAAAAAATTATTTTTAATTTGCAACCTGATGGAGGTCAGTATAGATGGACTAATAGACCAAGTCCCACACACCGCTAGAAGCCCAAATATTTTTTCAGAGCTAGATGCAGAAAAAAATTATATTCAATTTGCAACCTGCTGGAGGTCAGTATAGAAGGACTAATAGAACAAGTCCCACACACTGCTAGAAGCCCAAATATTTTTTCAGAGCTAAATGAAGAAAAAAATTATTTTTAATTTGCAACCTGATGGAGGTCAGTATAGATGGACTAATAGACCAAGTCCCACACACTGCTAGAAGCCCAAATATTTTTTCAGAGCTAGATGCAGAAAAAAATTATTTTTAATTTGCAACCTGATGGAGGTCAGTATAGATGGACTAATAGACCAAGTCCCACACACCGCTAGAAGCCCAAATATTTTTTCAGAGCTAGATGCAGAAAATTTTTTTATTCAATTTGCAACCTGATGGAGGTCAGTATAGATGGACTAATAGACCAAGTCCCACACACTGCTAGAAGCCCAAATATTTTTTCAGAGCTAGATGCAGAAAAAAATTATTTTAAATTTGCAACCTGATGGAGGTCAGTATAGATGGACTAATAGACCAAGTCCCACACACCGCTAGAAGCCCAAATATTTTTTCAGAGCTAGATGCAGAAAAAAATTATTTTTAATTTGCAACCTGATGGAGGTCAGTATAGATGGACTAATAGACCAAGTCCCACACACCGCTAGAAGCCCAAATATTTTTTCAGAGCTAGATGCAGAAAAAAATTATATTCAATTTGCAACCTGCTGGAGGTCAGTATAGAAGGACTAATAGAACAAGTCCCACACACTGCTAGAAGCCCAAATATTTTTTCAGAGCTAAATGAAGAAAAAAATTATTTTTAATTTGCAACCTGATGGAGGTCAGTATATATGGACTAATAGATCAAGTCCCACACACTGCTAGAAGCCCAAATATTTTTTCAGAGCTAGATGCAGAAAAAAATTATTTTTAATTTGCAACCTGATGGAGGTCAGTATAGATGGACTAATAGACCAAGTCCCACACACCGCTAGAAGCCCAAATATTTTTTCAGAGCTAGATGCAGAAAATTTTTTTATTCAATTTGCAACCTGATGGAGGTCAGTATAGATGGACTAATAGACCAAGTCCCACACACTGCTAGAAGCCCAAATATTTTTTCAGAGCTAGATGCAGAAAAAAATTATTTTTAATTTGCAACCTGATGGAGGTCAGTATAGATGGACTAATAGAACAAGTCCCACACGCTGCTAGAAGCCCAAATATTTTTTCAGAGATAAATGAAGAAAAAAATTATTTTTAATTTGCAACCTGATGGAGGTCAGTATAGATGGACTAATAGACCAAGTCCCACACACTGCTAGAAGCCCAAATATTTTTTCAGAGCTAGATGCAGAAAAAAATTATATTCAATTTGCAACCTGCTGGAGGTCAGTATAGAAGGACTAATAGAACAAGTCCCACACACTGCTAGAAGCCGAAATATTTTTTCAGAGCTAAATGAAGAAAAAAATTATTTTTAATTTGCAACCTGATGGAGGTCAGTATAGATGCACTAATAGACCAAGTCCCACACACTGCTAGAAGCCCAAATATTTTTTCAGAGCTAGATGCAGAAAAAAATTATATTCAGTTTGCAACCTGATGGAGGTCAGTATAGATGGACTAATATAATGATGCTATGCCCAAAAGATTTTACTTCACTAGGTGCAGTAAAAAAATTGGTATTCTATACACAGGTGGTATATCTTGCAACACAGATAGGCTACTCCACTGACTAACACACTCTGCAATAGGCCAAAAAGGATTAGCTTTGCTAGATTCAGCCAAATGCTGTGAAAAAAACTTGCACAGCACTGGCACAGACTTGCCTGGCAAAAACTGATAGGAACTGATGTAACCTAGTCCTGAAAAGGACTCCAATTACAATTAGTCTTTACTCCCACAATCTATCTATTTAAGAGCACAGACCTGCCTGATAAAAGTCGTAGGAAATGCTGTAACCTAGTCCTTAAAAGGACTGCAATCACAACTATTCCCTACTCCCAAGCTATCTGTATATTTGTGCGAAAATTGGCTTGAAATTAACAAGGTATAGCGCACACAGCAACAGCGGTGCCGTCTAACACGCAGCTGCAGCAGTGAGAAAATGGTGGCGACGGGGAAAATGGCTTGGTCTTATAGGGCAAGGACATGTGACATACACTGCCAATCACACATGCCCTTGCTTGTGTGAAAAAAAGCACTTCGCTCCGTGTGTGCGCTGCTGATAGGCTGACCGATTGCACCTCCCCACTGCAAATGCGGGAAAGAGAAAAAAAAATGGAGATCTTCATTGTTCCTGCAGAGATCCATCCCCTGCCCCTCCCCCCGCCCCGCTGTACACTCAAACTGCGTATTAACATTAATTTTCATCATTACTGAGAAAAAATCCAGTTATGATTTTGGTGCACGCACAGTTATCGAACATAACCTCGAACAGCCGAATTTTTCACAAATTGTTCGTGTTCGCCGACCGGCTCGAACACCGCCCAAAACAGCTCGAATTTGAGATTGGCGAACAGTTCGAGTAGAACAACGCTCATCTCTAAGTACTACATCTGGGCAATAAAAATGAAAAAAGCATATACAGAATGGGAGGAATAGAGCTAAGCAACAGTACATGTGAAAAAGACTTAGGTATACTAATAGATCATAGACTGAACATGAGTCAACAGTGTGATGAGCAGCAAAAAAGGCAAATACAATTCTGGGATGTATTAACAGAAGCATACAGTCTAGATCACGTGAAGTCATTATCGGTCTTTACTCCTCTTTGGTCAGACCTCATCTGGAATACTGTGTACAGTTTGGGCACCACATTTTAAAAAAGACATAGACAAACTGGAGCAAGTTCAGAGAAGAACGACCAGAATGGTGACAATGTCCTATGAGGAACGGTTGCAGGATTTGGGAATGTTTAGCTTGCAAAAAAGAAGAATGAGAGGAGACTTAATAGCTGTCTACAAATATGTCAAGGGCTGTCACATTGTAGAAGGATCATCTTTATTCTCATTTTCACAAGGAAAGACTAGAAGCAATGGGATGAAACTAAATGGGAGGAGACACAGATTAGATATTAGAAAAAACTTTTTGACAGTTAGGGTGATTAATGAGTGGAACAGGCTGCCCGGAGAGATGGTGAGTTCCCCTTCAATGGACGTCTTCAAACAGAGGCTGGACAGACATCTGTCTGAGATGATTTAGTGAATCCTGCTTTGAGCAGGGGGTTGGACCAGATGACCCAGGAGGTCCCTTCCAACTTTACTATTCTATGATTCTATACCAAGAACCAGCCTCCTTTTAAAGTGTCCAGTGATTTCATTCTTACTTAATCATGACTGATTGATCGCCAGCCCTGTCCTCATCAACACCCACACCTGTGTTAATGGATCAATCACTAAAACGATGTTGGCTGCTCTTTTTAAGGCAGGACTGCAATGATGTTGAAATGTGTTTTGGGGGTTAAAGTTCATTTTCTGGGCAAATATTGACTTTGCAAGTACAGTAATTGCTGTTAAGCTGATCACTCTTTGACATTCAGGAGTATATGCAAATTGCCATTACAAAAAATGAAGCAGTAAACTTTGGAAAAATTACTATTTGTCTCATTCTCAATACTTTTGGCCATGACTGTACTAGCTGCCAAAACTTGCAATCCTGGGAAATGTAAGCATCCCAAAAAGGCACTTCAAAACTTGTGAATAAAAAAGAAGGGATGTGTTCCAGGACAAAATAAATCATGCCAGTAGTTAAAATATACTAAATTTTATTAAATACAATTGATAAAAACAGGATATAGAGAAATCCATCATACAGAATAGGGATTCAAATTTGGTGAGTGAGCACCTGTGGGAACCCCAATGATAGAAGGTATAATAATAAGTGGATAACAGATAAATATGGAGTAATGGTAAGTGTCACAACTCTGTTGTCGGTTATCCCGGGGCCAGGGGCTCCTCTCCTGTCTCTAATGCTAGGGGTGCCCTAGCTGGCCTTGTTCCCAGGATTACTTCTGAAGGTAAAGATGCCGGGGCCACGTACCTTGTCTGAGCTCCTCAATCCACCCTCAGTCTGTTCCCTTCCCCCACCCAGGGAAGAGGGGAGTAGTAATGTATGGCAGTACACCAACCAGACTAACAAGGTAATACAAAAAGGGCTAAAGGAAAGTACCAATCATACAAATATAAGCACACAAACAACAGAGGATAACACCGGGAAGTGGAGAATGGGTAACAAACCAAAATAGGAGAATAATAGGATTAATACACAACCTAAACCACTCAACAGTCTAAGATTAAATCCACCAAATTCATTCTCAAACAACAACTCTCCACCACACTCCTAGAACCATGCAGCATGAACTTAGCTCTGCCAGTGATAGCATGCCAAAGCCCAGAATATATAGGAGCGGGGAGTGGCTAACAGTGAACAGCTGAGAGTCTAAATGAAGGTAAGCTTCCAGGAGCTCACAACTGAGCAGATTAACCCCTGCCCTGCTAAAAGAAACCAGCATCATTTAATATGAAGGTGAAAGACTTTTAATAAGTGCAGGAGTGGGTGTAATCAGACGCTGCAGCCTTCTGGCTCCTGTCTGTTGCGGTAAATCCATGACAATAAGTATAAATCGATATTCAATAGTATATAACCATATACCTGTGTAAGAATTTCAATACCAAGAAAGATAGTGTGACCCACAGGCAATTACAAGGTAACAAGTATAAATAGTGAATTTTAATAACCGCACCCACCAAACACCCGACATGCATTTCACAAATGCTTCATCAGGGGTGGTTGTTGGGGAGGGTAGGTAAGTACACTGAACAAAAATATAAACGCAACACTTTTGTTTTTGCTCCCATTTTTCATGAGCTGAACTCAAAGATCTAAGACTTTTTCTATGTACATAAAAGGCCTTTTTCTCTCAAATATTTATACTTACCGTTACTCAATATTTATCTGTGATCGACTTATTATTTTAAGGTACTCAGAAAGAGGATAGGAGGGATCCAATGGCTGGATGTTAACAATCCCTAAAAGAGTGAAGAAGAGGAAGCATTCAAGGAAACCAGGATGGATGAACACAGAACTTAAAAACACATACTAAAAAGGAAGACAGAAATGTATATCAAATGGAAAGAGGGAGGTATATCTAAAGAAAAATATACTGCTGTCTTCAGAACCTGCATGGCACGCATCAGATTAGTTAAAGCTGATAATGAATTAAAGCTTGCAAGAGATGTCAAAAGCAATAAGAAAGGATTGTGGGGGTATGTCAAAAGTAAAAGAAAAGTCAAAGATACTATAAAATTTTTACAGGATGAAAATGGTAAAGTGGTAAAAAATAATGCTGAGAAGACCGAACTTTTAAATTCCTATTTTGCTGTACAGTACAGACCAAAAGTTTGGAAACACCTTCTCATTTAAAGATTTTTCTGTATTTTCATGACTATGAAAATTGTACATTCACACTGAAGGCATCAAAACTATGAATTAACACATGTGGAATTATATACTTAACAAAAAAGTGTGAAACAACTGAAAATTTGTATTATATTCTAGGTTCTTCAAAGTAGCCACCTTTTGCTTTGATGACTGCTTTGCACACTCTTGGCATTCTCTTGATGAGCTTCAAGAGGTAGTCACCGGAAATGGTCTTCCAACAATCTTGAAGGAGTTCCCAGAGATGCTTAGCACTTGTTGGCACTTTTGCCTTCACTCTGCGGTCCAGCTCACTCCAAACCATCTCGATTGGGTTCAGGTCTAGTGACTGTGGAGGCCAGGTCATCTGGCATAGCACTCCATCAGTCTCCCTCTTGGTCAAATAGCCCTTACACAGCCTGGAGGTGTGTTAAGGGTCATTGTCCTGTTGAAAAATAAATGATGGTCCAACTAAACGCAAACCGGATGGAATAGCATGCTGCTGCAAGATGCTGTGGTAGCCATGCTGGTTCAGTATGCCTTCAATTTTGAATAAATCCCCGACAGTGTCACCAGCAAAGCACCCCTACACCATCACACCTCCTCCTCCATGCTTCATGGTGGGAACCAGGCATGTAGAGTCCATCCGTTCACCTTTTATGCGTCGCACAAAGACATGGTGGTTGGAACCAAAGATCTCAAATTTGGACTCATCAGACCAAAGCTCAGATTTACACTAGTCTAATGTCCATTCCTTGTGTTCTTTAGCCCAAACATGTCTCTTCTGCTTGTTGCCTGTCCTTAGCAGTGGTTTCCTAGCAGCTATTTTACTATGAAGGCCTGCTGCACAAAGTCTCCTCTTAACAGTTGTTGCAGAGATGTGTCTGCTGCTAGAACTCTGTGTGGCATTGACCTGGTCACAAATCTGAGCTGCTGTTAACCTGCGATTTCTAAGGCTGGTGACTTGGATAAACTTATCCTCAGAAGCAGAGGTGACTCTTGGTCTTCCTTTCCTGGGGTGGTCCTCATGTGAGCCAGTTTCTTTGTAGCGCTTGATGGTTTTTGCAACTGCACTTGGGGACACATTCAAAGTTTTCCCAATTTTTCGGACTGACTGACCTTCATTTCTTAAAGTAATGATGGCCACTCATTTTTCTTTACTTAGAATTTGTATTATGGCAAGAAAAAAGCAGCTAACAGTCTATTCAGTAGGACTATCAGTTGTGTATCCATCAGACTTCTGCACAACACAACTGATGGTCCCAACCCCATTTATAAGGCAAGAAATCCCACTTATTAAACCTGACAGGGCACACCTGTGAAGTGAAAACCATTTCCGGTGAATGCCAAGAGTGTGCAAAGCAGTCATCAAAGCAAAAGGTGGCTACTTTGAAGAACGTAGAATATAAGACATATTTTCAGTTGTTTCACACTTTTTTGTTAAGTATATAATTCCACATGTGTTAATTCATAGTTTTGATGCCTTCAGTGTGAATGTATCATTTTCATAGTCATGAAAATACAGAAAAATCTTTAAATGAGAAGGTGTCTCCAAACTTTTGGTCTGTACTGTAAGGCAGTAAAATAAATAAATAAATAAATATCAACAAAGAGATAGTGAAAGAATACCTAACTAACATAAATGAATTCAAGTCTCCAGGTCCAGATGCATTACATCCTAGGGTCCTGAAGGAGATAACGGACGAAATAATTGAACCTCTCTCCATAATCTTTGAAAATTCTTGGAGAACAGGAGATGTCCCAGAAGATTAGAGAAGAGTGTATGTTGCCAATATCTTCTAAAAGGGGAAGAAGGTGAACCCAGGGAACTATAGGCATGTGAGCCTACAGGAAAGATCTTTGAACAAGTTATTAAACAACATGTATGCAAGTACCTTTATAAGAATGAAGTGATGAACTAGAGCCAGCATGGATTTGCAACTAATAAGTCATGTTAGACTAACTTAATTTCCTTCTATGACAGAATAACTGGCTGGGTGGATCAGGGAAATGCAGTAGATATAGTATTTCTTGAATTCAGCAAAGCATTTGACAAAGTATCTCATACCATTGTTATAGAGAAAAAAAACAACTATGGAGGGGACAAGGCATCTGTTAGGTGGATTCATAAGAGGCTTAGTGATCGGACCCAAAGAGTGGTCATAAATGGCTGCACATCCAGTTGGAAGAATGTCTCAAGTGGGGGTACCACAAGGCTCTGTCCTGGGCCCTGTGTTGTTCAACATCTTTATCAATGATTTAGATGAAGGAATTGAGGGTAAACTGATTAAATTAGCAGATGACACAAAGCTAGGAGGGATAGCTAATACTAGAGAAGAGAGAGAGAAGTTTCAAAAGATCTAAACAAACTAGAACTGTGGGCAGCAACTAACCGAATGTTTTTTAACAAGGAGAAATGCAAAGTCGTACAACTGGGCAAGAAAAATGAAAAAAGCATATACAGAATGGGAGGAATAGGGTTAATCAAAATCATATCTGAAAAAGACTTGGGTATATTTATAAATCACAGACTGAACATGAGTCAACAGTATGATGCAGCCGCAAAAAAGACAACCACAATTCTGGGTTGCATTAACAGAAGCATCCAGTCTAGATCATGTGAAGTAATTATCCCCCTCTACTTCTCTTTGGTCAGACCTCATCTGGAATACTGTGTACAGTTCTGGGCACCACATCTTATAAAAAGACATGAAGCAACTGGAGCAAGTTCAGAGAAGAGCGACCAAAATGGTGACCAGCCTACAAACAATATCCTATGAGCAACTGTTAAGATTTGGGAATGTTTAGCTTGCAAAAGAGAAGACTGAGTGGAGACTTAATAGCTGTCTAAAAATATCTCAAGGGCTGTCACACTGTAGAGGGAACAGCTTTATTTTCATTTGTACAAAGAAAGACTTGAAGCAATGGGATAAGATACAGATTAGATGTTAGAAAAAACTTTTTGACAGTGAGGGTGATTAATGAACGGAAAAGGCTGCCATGAGAGGTGGTGAGTTATCCTTCAATGGAATTCTTCAATCAGAGTCTGGACAGAAATCTGTCTGAGATAGTTTAGTGAATCCTGTATTGAGCAGGGGGTTGGGCCAGGTGACCCTGGAGGTCCCATCCAACTCTATCATTCTATGATTCTATGAGGTGCTCACCCACCAAATTTTAATCCTTGTCTGTATTGCTGGATTTTTCTATATCCTGTTTTTATCAATTATATTTAATACAATTTAGTATATTTTAACTATTGGCATGATTTATTTTGTTCTGGCATACATTCATTCTTTTTTGGTTTATTACAATACTACTGTTAAACTCTGGAGTTCACAACAACATTGCTTAGTACAGATGTATAATCTCCTCCATACTTCTTTTGAGGGTGTGCTGCAGTAAGATATGATAGTCGAGATCAAGGAAAACTGCTGAGAGACAGAGTCTGTAGAGAGGTAATATTGATACTAGTAAATGCAGGTGAAAATGTTAATACACATGTACACATAAAGCAGTTTATTCTGAAAAGTCACCTGAAACAACAGTGACAACTTGTATTCTACAGTAAATTTTGTATTAACACTGACTTGTTATGGGAAAGGGAGCACTGCCACTAGGGAAAGGTTAGAGAGGCAATCCCTAAAACTTGCCATGCACAACCCTGAGCTTCCTGACGTCCCTAGACAGGTTCTTTCACCCTTTGAAGCGATCGCGTTCCTATCCCTGTCTTGCCCTAAGCATGGTCCTGGCTAGTGCGTGGGAAAGCAGATATGCTATAGCACAAAAACAAAGGGAAACAGACAAGGGTAAAAGAAAGCAGCAATCATTCTAAGATCACCCAAATTATGGAATGGTATATAAAGGGAAAGGAAGGGAGAGACAAACCAAAAGGGAGATAAGGAAAAGGAAGACTCCAGAAAAACTTCCAAACATCAATCTCCAGAGATGACTCCTAAACGACTTCTCGTTCCACAGCTCACAGCTCCAAACCAATTCCAAGATACGGCAAGCTATCACTGGCAACTACCTAAGCTAAGAGGTGAGTACTTATACAAGAGGGGAGTGGAGAAAATCAAAACAACTGATATAACTCAGGAAGAAAAGTTTTAGGAGAAAAGCAGGAGAGTTTAACCCTTGCAACCAATGAACAAGGGAAATCAGCATATCTAACTGGAAAGCAAAGCAGATCCAACCATTGCAGGCGTGAGTGCAGCCAAACGCTGCGATCTTCTGACACCTGAAATAGAGGAAACCACTCTCTGATGTGGTATCCCTGTGACAGATAGGAATAGTCCTTACTGTGATAAGTATACTTTAACTATACAGTTGGCTAATTTGCATTATGATCTCAAATCAAGCAGGTTTCAGGTGGTCTAATATTTCAGTCATACATAAATGTCAGCTATATACAAAAATATTTAGATTTGAGAGTCCTCAGTAGAGATGAGCGGTGTTCGACTAGAACTGTTCGCCAATCTCAAACTCGAGCTGTTTTGGGCGGTGTTCGAGTTGTTCGACGAACCCGAACAATTTGCAAAAAATTCGGCTGTTCGAGGTTATGTTCGATAACTGTTCGTGCACCAAAAGCGTGTCCTGCATGTCTGGCGCTATTTAGAGCACCAATCATGCAGGGATTGTCTGCCACTCACTGTAATGCCACAGCCATGGTGGTTGTGGCATTACAGTGATTGCCCAAATCGATGGGAACAGTACTCACAGTGAAACATGAAAAGCCGGCAATTCAGCAGCGGCATACACCAGTACCCGACAAATTAGAACAGAAAGAATAGAGAATCACACATAGATTAGATAGATAGAAACATGTCAGTCACATATATATGAAGTACAGTGACAGTGTTGATTACTGTACTTGTCATTTAGTGTTAAAATAAAGGATTTATTAAAAAAATAATTGGCGTGGGGTTCCCTGTAATTTTAGTCTCTAGCGGAGGTTAAGCAGACGGCTGGGGCAGATGTTTGAAGCCTGGGAAGGGGGTAATACCCATGGAGCTTCCCAGGCTACTAATATCAGCACCCAGCTGAATACCTAGCCTTTACTAGCTATTAAAATGGGGGACCCCCCAAAAAAATGACGTGGGTCCCCCCTATTTTAATAGCTAGCAAAGGCTAGGCAGACAGCTGGGGGCTGATATTAATAGCCCAGGAAGGGTGCCATGAATATTGGCCCCCTCCCAGGCTAGAAACACCAGCCGTCAGCTGCCCCAGAAATGGCGCATCCATAGGATGCACCAATTCTGGCACTTAGCCTCGCTCTTCCCACTGCCCTGTAGCGGTGGCAGTGGGGTAATATGGTTGGGGTTGATGTCAGCTTATAATGCCAGCTGACATCAAGCCCAGGTTAGTAATGTAGAGGCGTCTATAAGACACCCCCATTACTAACCACATAGTCAAAGTTAAAAAAAAGACAAACACCCAGAATAAAGTCCTTTAATTGAAATAAACACACAATTCTTTATTGTTCTAAATTAAACCATACTTACCATCACGCCCATTCCAGCTGAAGCCAACGATCTCCTGCAATAAAAGAAAAATAATAAAGCAACATCATCCTTACCTTTCCATGGTTCCCAGGACAGCTTCAGCTCTGCTACATCGAGATGACAGGCTGGACCGCAGCAGAACGCTGCCATCCAGCTTGCCATCCCGCAGACACTGAGAAACACAGGCATGCTTGCGCTCCTCACTGTCTGGCTGTGACGGCATCCAGATAAGCCGAGGTCATGTCCAATGAACTCGGCTCACCTCATGTACGTCACTGACAGCGTGGGAAAATTCTCCTGCACTCAGCGCTTCCGTGTGAGAATTCTCCCACGCTGTCAGTGACGTGCATGAGGTGAGCTCATGTCCAATGAACTCAGCTCACTTCATGCACGTCACTGACAGCGTGGGAAAATTCTCCTGCACTCAGCGCTTCAGCGTGAGAATTTTCCCACGCTGTCAGTGACGTGCATGAGGTGAGTTCATGTCCAATGATCTCAGCTCACCTCATGCACGTCACTGACAACGTGGGAGAATTCTCACACTGAAGCGATGAGTGCAGGAGAATTTTCCCACGCTGTCAGTGACGTGCATGAGGTGAGCCGAGTTTATTGGACATGACCTCGGCTCATCTGGATGCCTTCACAGCCAGACACTGAGGAGCGCAAGCAAGCCTGCGCTTCTCAGTGTCTGCGGGATGACAGGCTGGATGGCAGAGTTCTGCTGCGGTCCAGCCTGTCATCTCAATGTAGCAGAGCTGAAGCTGTCGTGGGAACCATGGAAAGGTAAGGATGAGGTTGCTTTATTATTTTACTTTTATTGCAGGAGATCGTTGGCTTCAACTGGAATGGGCGCGATGGTAGGTATGGTTTAATTTAGAACAATAAAAAACTGTGTGTTTATTTCAATTAAAGGACTTTTTTTCTGGGTGTTGTGTTTTTTTTAAATACTTTACTATAAATTCATGGTGGTCATGTCTAATATTGGTGTGAGCCCATGAATTTCGGGCTTAGGGCCAGCTGATAATGCTAAGCTGGCCCTAACTCCTTTATTACCGAGTGAGCCACCGCACCAGGGCCCTGGATGAGTTGGGTACAGCGCCAGAAGATGGCGCTTCTATGAACGCGCCATTTTCCGGGTGGCTGCGGACTGCAATTTGCAGCGGGGGGGGGGGGGGGGGCAGAAAGCTTGGGCCTCCCTGCGCTGCGGATTCCAGCCCCCAGCTGCCTAGCTGTACCTGGCTGGAAACAAAAATAGGGTGAAGCCCCACGTATTTGTTTTTTAAAATTATTTCATGAAATTCATGAAATAATTAAGAAAAAAAGGCCTTCCCTATATTGTTGTGTCCGGCCAGGTACAATAGGCAGCTGGTGGTTGGGGGCTGCCCGTTCCTGCCTGCTGCACCTGGCTGGACACAAATATAGTGCGAAGCCCCACGTCAATTTTTTTTTAATTATTTCATGAAATAATTAAAAAAAAAGGGCTTCCCTATATTGTTGTGTCCGGCCAGGTACAAATAGGCAGCTGGTGGTTGGGGGCAGCCCGTTCCCGCCTGCTGTACCTGGCTGGACACAAATATAGTGCGAAGCCCCACGTCAATTTTTTTTTAATTATTTCATGAATTTACTGAAATAATTTAAAAAAATTGACGTGGGGCTTCGCACTATATTTATGTCCAGCCAGGTACAGCAGGCAGGAACGGGCTGCCCCCAACCACCAGCTGCCTATTTGTACCTGGCCGGACACAACAATATAGGGAAGGCCTTTTTTTCTTAATTATTTCATGAATTTCATGAAATAATTAAAAAAAAAATACGTGGGGCTTCGCCCTATTTTTGTGTCCAGCCAGGTACAACTAGGCAGCTGGGGGCTGGAATCCGCAGCGCAGGGAGGCCAAAGCTTTCTGGGCCACCCCCCCGCTGCAAATTGCAGTCCGCAGCCACCCGGAAAATGGCGCGTTCATAGAAGCGCCATCTTCTGGCGCTGTACCCAACTCATCCAGGGCCCTGGTGCGGTAGCTCACTGGGTAATAAAGGGGTTAGGGCCAGCTTGGTATTATCAGCTGGCCATAAGCCCGAAATTCATGGGGTCACGCCAATATTAGACATGACCGCCATGAATTTCTAGTAAAGTATTTAAAAAAAAACACAACACCCAGAATAAAGTTCTTTAATTGAAATAAACACTCAATTTTTTATTGTTCTAAATTAAACCATACTCACCATCACGCCCATTCCAGCTGAAGCCAACGATCTCCTGCAATAAAAGTAAAATAATAAAGCAACATCATCCTTACCTTTCCATGGTTCTCACGCAGCTTCAGCTCTGCTACATCGAGATGACAGGTTGGACTGCAGCAGAAAGCTGCCATCCAGCCTGTCATCCCGCAGACACTGAGAAGAGCAGGCATGCTTGCGCTCCTCAGTGTCTCGCTGTGACAGCATCCAGATGAGCTGAGTTCATGTCCAATGAACTCGGCTCACCTCATGCACGTCACTGACAGCGTGGGAGAATTCTCCTGCTCTCAGCGCTTCAGCGTGAGAATTCTCCCACGCTGTCAGTGACGTGCATGAGGTGAGCTGAGATCATTGGACATGAACTCACCTCATGCACGTCACTGACAGCGTGGGAAAATTCTCACGCTGAAGCGCTGAGTGCAGGAGAATTTTCCCACGCTGTCAGTGACGTGCATGAGGTGAGCTGAGTTCATTGGACATGACCTCGGCTCATCTGGATGCCGTCACAGCCAGACACTGAGGAGCGCAAGCAAGCCTGTGCTTCTCAGTGTCTGCAGGATGGCAAACTGGATGGCAGCGTTCTGCTGCGGTCCAGCCTGTCATCTCGATGTAGCAGAGCTGAAGCTGTCCTGGGAGCCATGGAAAGGTAAGGATGATGTTGCTTTATTATTTTTCTTTTATTGCAGGAGATCGTTGGCTTCAGCTGGAATGGGCGATGCGGTAAGTAGGGTTTAATTTAGAACAATAAAGAATTGTGTGTTTATTTCAATTAAAGGACTTTATTCTGGGTGTTTGTGTTTTTTTTAACTTTCACTATGGGGTTAGTAATGGGGGTGTCTTATAGATGCCTCTCCATTACTAACCTGGGCTTGATGTCAGCTGGCATTATAAGCTGACATCAACCCCAACCCTATTACCCCACTGCCACCGCTACAGGGCAGTGGGAAGAGCAAGGCTAAGTGCCAGAATTGGCGCATCCTATGGATGCGCCATTTCTGGGGCGGCTGACGGCTGGTGTTTCTAGCCTGGGAGGGGGCCAATATTCATGGCACCCTTCCTGGGCTATTAATATCAGCCCCCAGCTGTCTGCCTAGCCTTTGCTAGCTATTAAAATAGGGGGGACCCCACGTCATTTTTTTTGGGGGGTCCCCCATTTTAATAGCTAGTAAAGGCTAGGTATTCTGCTGGGGGCTGATATTAGTAGCCTGGGAAGCTCCATGGGTATTACCCTCTTCCCAGGCTTCAAACATCTGCCCCAGCCATCTGCTTAACCTCCGCTAGAGACTAAAATAATGGGGAACCCCACGTCAATTTTTTTTAATAAATCCTTTATTTTAACACTAAATGACAAGTACAGTCACCAACACTGTCACTGTACTTCATATATATGTGACTGACATGTTTCTATCTATCTAATCTATGTGTGATGCTCTATTCTTTCTGTTGTAAATTGTCGGGTACCGCTGCTGAATTGCCGGCCGAACTTTTTAAAGAGACGGTGCATGAAAACACTAATTTTTTTTAATATATCCTTTACACTAAATGACAAGTACAGTAACCAACACTGTCACTGTACTTCATATATATGTGACTGTCATGTTTCTATCTATCTAATCTATGTGTGATGCTCTATTCCTTCTACCGGTGTATGCCGCTGCTGAATTGCCGGCCGGCTTTTTTAAAGAGAGCGTCTTCTGAGCAGTTTGTCAGCTTTTGGACACCTTTGAAGGTGTTTTCTATGTGTTTATATGTGGTTTTTTTGCCTGCCATTGGTTTTAACGGTGTTCGATGGTGTTCTAAGGTGTTCGACGAACAGCTCGACGAACAGTTCCTCGAACATCCCGGTGTTCGACGAACCGAACGGAACCCGAACACTACGGGGGTGGCTCAACACTAGTCCTCAGTGGTTGATATCTTTTAATGGCTAACTAAAAAGATGGTAACAAATTGCAAGCTTTCGAAGCTACTCAGGTTTCTTCATTAAGGATAGTATAACATAAAATCTGAAGAGTCACATAATTATACACAACAAGACACATAAATAATGCAATAGATGAGACAATTGATGTAAAGCAGAAGGCTATATACAAATAACTGTAATTAAAAATGTCTAGGAAAATCAATCAAAGACAGATTTTTATTGTGACAACTGACTGATCGACTCTACTGAACTCCCGTCTCTCCACCGGTTACTATTTTTGTAGTTCATTACATGCTCACAAGTAAAAATTATTCTGAAAAATGAAAATGATTAACTACTGAGGCAAATGTAATCTGCAGCTATCTATCAAAATTAAAAAAAATTATATATAAAAATGATGGTTAACTGGACTTTTAGATCTAACTAAGGCATTATTCAGATGACTATAAATCATATCTGTTTTCAATCTGTGTTTTTCATGAATAGAACATGTAACCTTTTTTAATCTATGTGACTGTTTTAATGGCAGTTTTTTTTGCAGATAGCGAGTGGTCTGCAAAAAAATAACAGAGACATGTTTATTTTTGATCCGGGTCACAGATCGAAATTACTCATACTAGTCTTTGGGTCTATGAAAAATCTCTGGCAGCAAACACTGCCATCTCGGTGCTGTCCATTTTCAACATCGGTAGTGGATAGGAAAAGCGTTGTAATTTATTTATTCTTTCTCATGACAAAAGGAGATTTTTTTATTATTATCAATTACATTCAAAGCATTTTATAGTGAAAAATAAATGTGCAGGTGGTTCAATTCCTTTCGATTTTAAAGTGCAATGTAATACATGCAAGAAAACAAAAAAAGACATTTCTATAAAAAAATATAAAAAATGTATCATGAAATAAATGCAGAAAAAAGAAACAATAAAGCACCACATATGCAAATCATTAAAAAGTATCTGATTATTTAAGACCAAAACACTTTTGTTGTTAGGAGGTTAATTCCACTAAATGACCAGTGTAAAGTATGTGACTCTGTGTGACTGCAAACTTATGAATCCCCCCAGCGCATGCACTGTTTTGCCGGTTTCAGACCCGGTAATGTAGGGTATTTATGTGTTATACATACCCCCGCCAGTGGGCGTGGCCTCGCTCTCCATACACTTGCATTGAGAGAGGTTGCGCCTTCTAGTTGGACATGCCCACTGGTCGCCTGCGTCACTAGATGGGGCGTGGCCTTGCTCTATAAAACTGTATGGAGCGAGGCGGAGCCGACTGGCTGGGATTATGTATAACTTATACATACCCTCTATTCCCGGGTCTGAAACTGGTGAATTCCAGCAGCGCACAGTGCACACTTTTGGCTAGACAACCCCTATAATATAAAATGCACTTGTAGATCTATAGTAATGTATCGCACAGTGTTGTGGTTCCAGTCAGCAGAATTATATGGATCAAATTGGAAGCTTGATAATAACCGTATTGCATTTTTCTCTAGTTTACTCCTACAAACCTCACATTTCATTTTCGATTAGTTGTGACAATTCTAGCTCTTTAATGCCAGCATGTTCAAAGGGAACCAATTTTCTTTCCAATTAAAAGAGACAAGTATTTTCAAATCAGAGTTACAATTTAACCGTGCATTTGATCACAACAGAATGCTCATCATTTACCATCTTCCCAAATCATTAATTTAAGAATCGCTTCTATCAAACTCACCAGCAACCTATCAGCATGAGTTTGTAGTTAAAAAGAAGGTAATAGGCTTTTAAATTAGAAAACTATGCCCTACAGGAAACAGAGGCAGACAAACTGAAGATCTTTTTCATGGGTAAAGCTCAGAACAAATACATCACTGAGAAATAAATAAGTTCACTAATTAAATTTAAAATTTATTGTTTTAACATTTCTTGTAATAGTTCAGTTTCAAAACTGTAAGGGCTCATGAACTCGACTGTATTATTATGCTTTGTTAGAGGTCCTTGAGTCACCTGCCATTCCACAGTGTGTCCAATTTCATCCAAAACCCATCATCTCCCAAAATAAAGAAAGACCATACAGCTTTATTTGTTAACGCCGTTTGAAGACGTGCGAGGAGCAGCAAGGGAGCTAGTGAAAGCACTCACCTATGAGTAGAGATGAGTGTTAAACTTCAAGTTTAGCTGTTCGCACACATTTTTCTGGGAAATTCGATTCACAGAGATGTTACTCTCCATGAATGTAATGTCTGTTACTATGCTATAGAGTCTCTCCAGACACATAATAAACATAATATGTAAAAAATAAAAAAAATCCATATTCTCACCTCTCTGGTCATTAGATCCTTGTTGCATCATCTGATCCCTGCTGCTCATGCTGAAATTACAGTCATGATGTAATGCTTGTGGATAGTGGACCCACTGCGCTATGGGCCGGCCTTACCCTGGATGGGCATAACTAAGCAGCTACCTGGTGTTAACTGGAGCTTCTGATGGTGAGGCCAGGCTTGTGTGGCAGGTAGCTGCCAGGTACCACTCCAAGGCAGTGTCCTTCAGTAGCAGCTGACCCCAAGGGTCAAAGACATTAGTTCGGATAGAGAGTCCTAGACAGGGCAGGACGGCCACTTAGAACAGGTACAGATTGTGTGACTCTGGATAGCACACAGGATGGCCACTTTGTACAGGTATAGACTGTAGCAGACAGGATGGCCACTTGGTACAGGTACAGGCTGTGCGGCTCAGGGTAGCAGAGAGGGCGGCCATTTAGTATTGGTACAGACTGCGCGGCTCTGGATAGCAGACAGGATGCAGGTTAGCAAACACTAGAACAATATCAGACAATGTGGACAAAGGGGACCTAACAACAGGCAGGCTAGAAACAGGCTAGAAACACACTAACTGGAATGTTGCTCAGGTACCTAAGTGTGCTGCCTAGAGACCTGCCAGGAGTGTGCAGGCCGGAGACGGGTAGCCAGAGCAGTGAGTGAATTGGTTTCCCTGCCGGGGAAGGGAAGCAGGCGCACGCAAGGAAGTAGGCACTACACATGACATCAAGACTTGCAATGTGATCTTGTGCTTGTATTTGCAGAACCATAAGTTCCAGCTCAGTCTGAGGGAATTTCATCAGGAGCTTTGGGGATAAGAAGAACAAGAACCAGATGGTTGATGGTGAGGAACGTCAGGGCCGGAGAGGTGAGTGGTGAGATGAGTATAAGGATTTTTGGCAAATGCGGATTTTTAAAAAATTCAATTCCACTCAAATGTATTTGATCATTTTGGGTCAAGTGTTAGCATTAGTAAACAGTATAAAAGCTTCTCACAATATGGGAGCAGATATGGTATAAAAAGTTGGACTTATTCAAGTTGAGTGCCAGGTAGATGTGGAGAGCCAGCAGTTTGTGAGTTAAATATGATTCTATGATAGTTATTGAGAGTTAGTTAACATATTTAATATGATATGCTTAATAAATTTGGAGGACAATAAATTAACAATATAAAATAAATATACTAAGCAAATATGAAGTGAATTACGTAAATAAATATATAATCATGTATGTGCTAGAGTAGTTTGATGGAATGAAGGATAAGACTTCCTATGTTTGGGAGAACTGTTAGAAGTTAGTAAGGCATTGGTTTTGAGCAGAAAAATACTTTGACATTAAACGTTTGGCATGAAACATATATAGTAGATATATCAATTTAAATAATAAAAAAAAATTGTTAAAAAACATGTCATATTATATTTAAAGCCTCACTCCATTGATTTTTTTTATTTACCCCTTTGCTAGGCTTCATATGTGTAAGTCTTATGAAGGAAGTTACATACTCACTGATCGCTGTCTTCTCCTGCTTCAGTGGTGTTCTGGTCCACTCAAGGTAAGTCTATAAGACTCAGAAGGAGACTCTCTAGCACTTCAAAAAGTGACCTCCACTCCATACAGCAACCACTGTGTTATTTTGCAGGTCACAAATGCACAAATGAAGTTACGTGGTACAAGAACAGACCGGAGCACTGCTGGTATCAGAAGATGGTGACTAGTGAGTACGTTACAACCTTTATGACACACATAATCCCAAACAATGGGAAAAATAAATAAAATCACTAGAGTAGGGCTTTGATGTTGAACTGCTCCTCTTTGCTTTTGGATTCATAAACATCGTGTTATCTTATTTTACATCAAAGACAGTAGTTTGACAGCACCGATGAATTCTATTTTTCTACTCCATTCCTTAATTAGGTCAAGAATATTATATGTCAGCTAGAGGTCAAATGTTCTTAAGGATAGAGAGGACCCTTTTTAAAATGTTCTCAGTTTGGTACTTACAACTAGAGATGAGCGGTGTTCGACTCGAACTGTTCGCCAATCTCAAATTCGAGCTGTTTTGGGCGGTGTTCGAGCCGTTCGACGAACCCGAACGATTTGAAAAAAATCCCGCTGTTCGAGGTTATGTTCGATAACTGTTCGTGCACCAAAATCATAACTGGATTTTTTCTCAGTAATGCTGAAAATTAATGTTAATACGCAGTGTGAGTGTACAGCGGGGTGGGGGGGAGGGGCAGGGGATGGATCTCTGCATAAATAATGAAGATCTCCATTTTTTTTTCTCTTTCCCGCATTTACAGTGGGGAGGTGCAATCTGTCAGCCTATCAGCAGCGCACACATGGAGCGAACTGCTTTTTTTCCACAAGCAAGGGCATGTGTCATTGGCAGTGTATGTCAAATGTCCTTGCCCTATAAGACCCAGCCATTTTCCACGTAGCCACCATTTTCTCACTGCTGCAGCTGCGTGTTAGACGGCACCGCTGTTGCTGTGTGCGCTATACTTTGAGTGTTAATTTCAAGCCAATATTCGCACAAATCTACAGATAGCTTGGGAGTAGGGAATAGTTGTGATTGCAGTCCTTTTGATGACTAGGTTACATCATTTCCTACGACTTTTATCAGGCAGGTCTGTGCTCTTAAATAGATAGGTAGGGAGTAGGCACTAGTGTTGAGCCACCCCCGTAGTGTTCGAGTTCGGTTCGGTTCGTCGAACTCCCTTGTGTTCGCCGAACTGTTCGTCGAACACCTTCGAACACCGTTAAAACCAATGGCAGGCAAACAAAAACACAGAGAAACACATAGAAAACACCTTCAAAGGTGTCCAAAAGCTGACAAACTGCTCAGAAGACATAACTAACACATGGAAAAGTGACAAGTACATATAGTCATGCGAAAAGAAAAGAGGTGGAGGAGTAAAAGGAGCGGGAGACACAGATATAGGCATGTCATGCCCTTCTAAAATCCAAAAAGTGAGAAGCCGACATGGCCAGTCCGTTTCTGCCCGTGCCACCTCCGTTTGTGCCAGAGCCGCGGTGGACCCTGACGGCCAGCCCCCCTCTCCCAATACTGGTGCCTGTCCGCTGGTGGGTCGAGCGAGCCCCCCTGTGGTGTAGGCAGCTCTAAGCTTTTTAATTTAAATTGTCTCTCTAATTTGAATGAATACACTTTAAATCCTTTTACAAGGATCTATTGAAGGGCAAGTCTCATGCCAGCAGCCACGTAATTCCAGCTCCAGTAGCGTCCACTAAAGCTGCTGCAGTTAAAAAGCTTTTATAAGGATCGAGCTCGGCTGTACACCGCAAGGCGTCCTACCGCCAGTCCCAGCCCCTATGCCTTGGGGTGCCTCTTGATGCTCTTCACTGAGTATCCCGTGGTCCCGAAGCATTTCCTTTAAAAAAATTAAGTGTCCAAACTACAGGTGGTGTAGCTTGCTTAACAGCTGGGATAATCCGCTGACTAGCAGACGCTGCTACTAGGCACAAAGTATTTCCTGGGCTAGATGCAGTTAAAAATTTGTAATTAGATACTCTCGTTGGATGCTGAGAAAGCATTCCATAGAGTCTCCTGGCACGCCATATATTATTCTCTTAAAAAGCTTGGGGTAGGGGTCTAGGGGACCCTTTTATAGCCAAAATCACGGCCCTGTATCGCAATGCGTCACCTAGGCTGAAGATAAATGGAACTGTAGCACCCCGAGGGCTCGGTTGCTGCAGAGGTATTGCACCTCACCCAGAGGTGTGATATCTCACTCTCAGGTAAGGATGGAGTGTGGATCAGGACCCCGACACCTGCATGCATTACACCACATTGCCGTGGGGCAGGGCGACCAATATGCCCCTGAGATGGGCACGACAGTCCCTGTTCCTGGCTGGAGTGGGGGGAGGGAACACTGAGGAAGGGGAACCCTGTAGTGCAGGAGCAGGGAGGAAGCAGTTCCTAGGTGCATTGAGAAGGGAGTATAAAAGGTGGGCACTATCTTAGTTCAGTGCAGAGAAGTTTGAGCAGAAGTGACAGGGAGCAGGGCCTCTGCATGAGCTCTGCTCCAGAGGCGGGCCTAGTAACAGAGGCCCAGGCCTAGAAGAGGGAGAAGGAAGGAAGAGGAGCGGAGAAAGCTCCAGGAACGAGGAACAAAGCGATCCCAGGGATGTGGACGGGCGAGTCGCCACCGCACGCCCGAATCCACCTGCGTGGAGGGTCAGGCCAAAGGGGGAGACCGGTCCCCGAAACTAGTGGAGGCGGGAAATGACCCTCAGCTAGAAACCGGAGGCTGTGACATTTTATGTGGCGCAGCCCCTCGCTACACCCGCTAGGAGGGCAGCACATAGGGTCAGGGAAACTGGCACCAAGTTTACCAAGTGGAGGCCCGAGGCAGCCGGACAGAAGGGTTGGTAAGAAAGGCCAGACAAATGACACACAAAGGGGGTCCTGTGAAGTGCTCCAAAGTTATCTGGGAGTTGTCTGAGCCCCTCACCTGGTGAGCACAGTACGATGTGGGCAGCCGTTACCTGCAGAAGTGGTCTGGATAATAAGAACTGTGAGTAAAGGCCCTGGACTGCATCACTGACTCCGTGTCGTTACTGTTGCTGCCCTGCACCATCACCCCCATCCTCCGCATACACTGCCCTGAGGCTATACTCCTCCCGTGGGGAGTTATGCTACGCTCTGCTGCACCCACAACACCAGCCTCAGCGCTCTGCCCTGCAGCAGCGGTTCACTCTGACCGCAATCCACGGGTGGCGTAGTCGGACATTTAAACATCAAAACCACATAAATAGTTCCGTCACTGGTTTGACCGCCCTGAGCCACGGAACCGGGTCGCCGCCACGGAGACTACAACCACCAGCATCCACCAAAAAGGGTCCGACTCCAGATGTCCCAATGCCTAGGGGGCGCGTCAGAACATTTTCATCACCTTTCATAATCACCAATGGGACAAGGCAGGGATGTCCTCTGTCCCCTCTCTTATAAATCCTAGTGACGGAGCACCTGCTCTCATCAATTCGCCATAACCCCAATATTAGGTGGATTGAGGTGGGAGGCACCGAGTACAAGTGCTCTCTATTTGCTGATGATGTCCTAGTATATATCACTCAATCACATATATCCATCCCTGCTGTTATGGCTGAAATAGATCACTTTGTTACATGGTCAAATTTTAAAATCAATACAGCGAAGTCTGAGGCCCTCGATGTCTCCCTCCCCAAATCCATACAGCATTCCATCCAGTCCAACTTTCCCTTTGCCTGGCCCTCACAGGGTATCAAATTCTTAGGAATTCCTATTCATAGAGACCTCTCCCGTCTATGTTATCTTAATTTTGGGCCCTTTATTGAACAACTCCATATAGACCACGGTTGGCTAGTTAGATCTGTAAGATTCACGACGTGAAACACTGGTGTTTTGAGGAAAAGCACAGGTACACTGTGTTCCAAATTATTATGCAAAAAGTGTTTAGGAGTGATAAGGGAAGAATTTGTTTGTTTGTCAGTTAAACTCATTGATGGTGATGTGTGTCAGGGCTCTTTATATCACTGTAAGCAATTGCAGACACCTGTGCTAATTAGTTTGGCAGGTGTGTCCAATGAACGGCAAGACTACTTAAGAAGGCTGTCCCACATTATTAAGCAGCCTACATTTTCTGCCAAAATGGGAAAGAAAAAGGATGTGTCGGCTGCTGAGAAGCAACAAATTGTGGAGTGTTTAGGTCAAGGCATGACTACAATCAACATTGTGCGATGATCAGGATGAAGTGTCTTGGCAATCAAGAAGTATGTAGCTGATTCACAGTACACACGTGTGCGTGCTGATAAGGGCAAATTGAGGACTCTTTCCTACAGGCAATTACGTCAGGTTAAAAGAGCAGCGGCAAAAAAGCCTTGTCATAGCAGCAGACAAGTTTTTGAAGCTGCTAGTGCCTCCAACGTCCCCCGAACAACAAGATGCAGGGTCCTTCAGAGGTTTGCAGCTGTGCGTACGCCATCCTGTCGACCTCCTCTATCCACTGCACACAAGCAGAAACGGCTCCAGTGGGCCAAACATTACATGAAGACTGATTTCAAAACTGTTTTGTTCACGGATGAGTGCCGTGCAAAGCTCGATGGTCCAGATGGATGGAGTGGAGGATGGCTGGTTGATGGACACCCCACGCAAACACGGCTACAGCGCCAACAAGGAGGAGGTGGAGTAATGTTTTGGGCTGGAATCATGGGGAGAGAGATTGTCAGCCCAGTTAGGATCCCTGAAGGGGTAAAGATGAACTCCATAATGTATGTGGAGTTTCTCAAACAGCACTTCCTGCCATGGTTCAAGAAGAAGAACCGTGTATTCCGCAGCAAGATCATTTTCATGCATGATAATGCACCGTCTCATGCTGCACATAACACATCTGCATCTCTGGCTGATATGGGCATAAAAGGGGACAAACTTATGGTGTGACCCCCATGCTCCCCTGACCTCTACCCCATTCAGAACCTCTGGAGCATCATCAAAAGGAGTGTCTATGATGTCGGGAGGCAGTTCACATCTAAGCAACAGCTCTGGGAGGGTATTCTGTCCTCATGCAAAACAATTGAAGCAGAAACCATCCAAAACCTGACAAATTCAATGGACGAGAGAGTTCAGAAGCTCCTTTCGAACAAGGGGTCCTATGTGCAAATGTAACATCACCTAGAATAAAGTTTTGAGTTGAAAACTGTTTGATTTCCGTTTCTAATAAGCTGCTAATGCTTATAATTTCAAAAATGACCGTTTTTTTGTTCTTTATTAAAATGAAAAGGTTGATCGAACAGTGTGGGGGATCTAACAGTGTGGCAACCCAGTAGTCAGGATTACTTCGAATTCTGACAATCTGAGGGTCATGTTGCAGGTAGTGCAGCAAGAAGGCACTTATGTGTCTTGCGCATCTCGGAGCCCCAAAATTATTTTCCGGGCTAGATGCAGCTAAAAATTATTATTAATTTTAAATCTTGTGGAGCTTAGTATAGATGGCCTAATAGAATCAGTACTGCACACTGCTACAAAGCCCAAATTATTTTACAGCCAAGATACAGATAAACATGATTAGTAATTTGAAAGTTTAAAACGGTTGGTGAGGTGATTTTAACCAATCATCAAGCTTTTACTCTCCCCAGGATGACACAGGGGTAGAAAAGTCGTTTCGGATCCATGATTTGTTCAACTTTATGAACGTGAGTCTGTCTACATTATCAGTGGAGAGCCGAGTGCGCTTATCTGTCAGCACACCACCAGCAGGTCTGAACACACGTTCAGACAGAACGCTGGCTGCGGGGCATGACAAGATCTCCAAGGCGTAAGTGGCGAGCTCCGGCCATTTATCCAGACTGGAAGCCCAAAAAGAGCAAGGGTCCAGTGACACAGTCATGGCTTCAATGTTTACTTGGAGATACTCCTGTACCATCATCTCTAGGCGTTGACTATGTGTCAGACTTCTTGTCTCCTGTGACCTTGCAAAGGATGAGCTAAAAAAGAGGTGAAATGATTCCGCAAAATTGATGTTACCAGCAGATACTGTGTTTCTGTTACGGTTTGAGTGCTGAACACTCGACGGTCCCACGGTTGGCAAGTTGGAACTGTGAGATTCACTACGTGCACCACTGGTGTTTTGTGGAAAAGCACATGTAAGATTCTGCAACAGTCTCTGCTGATACTCCTGCATGCGTGCATCCCTTTCTATGGCAGGAATTATTTCTGCAAATTTACTTTTGCACCGGGGATCTAACAGTGTGGCAACCCAGTAGTCAGGATTATTCCTAATTCTGACAATTTGAGGGTCATGTTGCAGGTAGTGCAGCAAGAAGGCACTCATGTGTGTTGCGCATCCAGGAGCACCAAGTCCCTGTTGTGTTGGTGGCGAGGTAACAATCATGCTTCCTTCCTCTGTCCTCTCCCCCCAACCTCGCACAACAGAAATGTGATCAAGGTCTCCCTCATCTGATGAGTCTTCCATCAGTTCGTCCTCCACTTCTTCCTGGGCTCCTGCACCTTCCTCACTAGTTTGGCTGCTACCATGCGCCCTGGTAAAACCATCTGCCCCACTCTCACATGCCTGCCGCCTTGGTGCTGCCGACCGTCTGGACCTTGCAGATGTTAGCCCTTCCGCATACAACTCCTCCTCCTCTACTTTCTCCATCTCCTCTTGTGCCACCACCTGACTCCGAATTCTGTTTAACATGTGCTCCAGCATGTAAATCACCAGAATAGTCATGCTGATAATGGCATCGTCACCACTAAACATCTTCGTTGCCATTTCAAAACTGTGCAGAAGGAAGCATAGGTCCTTGATCTGAGACCACTCCTCCAGCGTGATTTGCTCCACCTCTTGATCCCGTTGGCCCGAGCTATATGTCAGAACGTATTGCACCAGGGCTTGTCGGTGCTGCCATAGTCGCTGCAACATGTGCAGAGTTGAATTCCACTAGGTAGGCACATCGCATTTTAGTCGGTGAAGTGGCAGGCCCAACGACTTCTGTAGAGCTGTAAGTCTCTGAGCTGCGAGATGCGAACGGCGGAAGTGAGCACACAGCGACAGTGCCCTCTGCAGAAGGCCATCTTGTCCGGGATAGTGGGCTAAAAATTGCTGGACAACCAGGTTCAACACGTGAGCCATACAAGGCACGTGTGTGACATTGCCCCGGCGAAGGGCCGCACCCAGGTTTGCAGCATTGTCGCACAAGGCCTTCCCTGGTTTCAGGTCCAGTAGAGACAACCATTCATGAAATTGGTTCTCCAGAGCTGACCACAACTCCTCAGCTGTGTGACTCACATTTCCCAGACATTTCAAAGTAAAAACCGCCTGATGACGTTGAGACCTGCTGCCAGCATAGTAAGGAGGTGTGCAGGATCCCTTCTGCGCAGTTAGAAAGCTTGTGGCATGACCAGACAGGCTTTGGGTGCAGGTGGAAGACCGAGAGGAGGTTGAGGAGGCAGAAGCAGTGGAGGAACTTTGAGATAAAGAGGATTGACGCACAACTCGTGGGAACGGCAAGACTTGGACAGCAGCCCCTTGTCCTGCTGTCACCATAGTTACCCAGTGCCCAGTCAGCGACATGTAACGCCTCTGTCCATGCCTACTCGTCCAAGTGTCTGTGGTGAAATGCACCCTGTCACACACAGAGTTTCTCAAAGAAGCGGTGATGTTGTGTGCGACATGCTGGTGGAGCGCAGGCACACCTTTCTTTGAGAAGTAGTGCCGACTGGGCATCTGGTACTCGGGCACTGCGACGGACATAAGGTCTCGAAAATCCTCTGGGTCCACCAGGCGGAAAGGCAGCATTTCTGTAGCCAAGAGCTTGCAGATGGTGAAATTCAACCTCTTAGCTTTCTCATGGCTAGGAGGAAATAGTGTTTTACTTGTCCACATCTGAGGGACTGAGGGCTGGCTGTTGTGCTTAGACGGGGTTGAGAAGGGGGTCCCAGGCAAACTGCCGGTCTGTGAGGAAGATGCAGGCGGACATGTTAGGTTGCCTTGATCCAAAGGTGGTGCTATCGATGTTGGACAGCGCTCAACACCAGCTGGTGTTTCCACCTCCAAAGAAAATGATGACCTGCTAATCACGATGGCTGTTGCGGGTAAAGAGGTGGCAGGTCTGTGTCCCAAAACAGGTGTGACTGCTGTCCCCCCAGTCACAGAGGATGAAGAGGCCGCAGATGCACAATATGTTGCAGACGGCGGTTGGCCCGGCCGGCTAGGCCGCATTGTAGCACAGTGAGCTTCCCACTGCAACTTATGCTTCATGTCCATGTGCCGGTTCATGCATGAAGTACTCAAACTATGTATTTTTTGGCCTCTACTTAGCTTTTCTTGACAAATGTTACAGATAACACGAGTTGGGTTATCTTTATCGATCTGAAAAAATGCCCAGGCTATGCAAGGCTTAGCACCCATGCGACCTGAAGAGCCACCACGACTTGTGGTCAGAGGCAGAGTTGTGTTTGAGTATGTAGTTGTTGACGTGCTTCCAGTACTACGTCTCTGTCCAGGAAGGCGCAACCTGACCTCGTCGTCACTAGCATCCTCCTCCACCTCCTCTGCTGACCTCATCTCTTGGCTGACAGTGGGTTGACAGTAAGTGGGATCTCCAACCTCATCATCATCACCCTGTGTGTTATCACACCCGTCGTCCTCAGAGCCAACCTGTTCCTGCCCTGACAAAAAACTAAAGTTGTCGCTCCAATCAGGCATTTGAGTCTCATCATCGTCTTCCTCATTGTCTCCACCAACAGGAGTTACAGTTTGGGAATGAGGGTCTACATTATGGTCAGAACTTTCTGCATCTGGTCCTGGATCCGACTCATAAAGAATCTGGGCATCAGTGCAGATCATTTCCTCGTCTTGATTCACAGAAGCGCTGGAGCCGACCACTGATTCCCAGGCTATAGTATGAGTAAACAGCTCTGCAGACTCAACCATCTGTTCTACCTCATACTCAGATGGGCAGCTGGAGATTTGGGAGCTGTGAGGAAGCAAGTGCGATTGGGGTGACACCTCTGAGGACTGGAGTATTTGTGATGTTGAAGTTGATGTGGAGGAGAGCCCACTTAAAGGAGCACTTGATATCCGTTGAAGCACCTGCTGTTTTTGTGCCTCATCTGGAATTCGTAGCGATTGGCGTGGCCGTAAGAAAGGGATCTTATCACATTGTCTGCTAAAAGAATTAGACATTTTACTTTTGCTGGAAGATGGTCTTTCTTCTGCAGATGAAACTGTTGCTTTATCACCTACTCCACAGACACAACCTTTTTCCCCTTCCCAACACGCCTATTCCCCTTTCCACCAGCAGCAGGCCATTTTCCACTCATTTTGGTGGTTAACTAATTCACAACTCTGGAGTTGTTTGCACAAAAAAACAATGGATGGGAACCGAGCAGAGCTGAGTGGCCAAACTGTGGTATTATTAAACTATTGTCTGGGTTAGATGCAGAAAAAAATTATATTCAGTTTGCAACCTGATGGAGGTCAGTATAGATGGACTAATAGAACAAGTCCCACACACCGCTAGAAGCCCAAATATTTTTCAGAGGTAGATGCAGAAAAAAATTATATTCAATTTGCAACCTGATGGAGGTCAGTAAAGATGGACTAATAGAACAAGTCCCACACACTGCTAGAAGGCCAAATATTTTTTCAGAGGTAGATGCAGAAAAATATTATATTCAATTTGCAACCTGATGGAGGTCAGTATAGATGGACTAATAGAACAAGTCCCACACACAGCTAGAAGGCCAAATATTTTTTCAGAGCTAGATGCAGAAAAAATTTATATTCAATTTGCAACCTGATGGAGGTCAGTATAGATGGACTAATAGAGAAAGTCCCACACACAGCTAGAAGCCAAAATATTTTTTCAGAGGTAGATGCAGAAAAAAAATATATTCAATTTGCAACCTGATGGAGGTCAGTATAGATGGACTAATAGAGAAAGTCCCACACACTGCTAGAAGGCCAAATATTTTTTCAGAGGTAGATGCAGAAAAAAATTATATTCAGTTTGCAACCTGATGGAGGTCAGTATAGATGGACTAATAGAACAAGTCCCACACACAGCTAGAAGCCCAAATATTTTTTCAGAGGTAGATGCAGATAAAAATTATTTTTAATTTGCAACCTGATGGAGGTCAGTATAGATGGACTAATAGAGAAAGTCCCACACACTGCTAGAAGGCCAAATATTTTTTCAGAGCTAGATGCAGACAAAAAATTATTTTCAGTTTGCAACCTGATGGAGGTCAGTATAGATGGACTAATAGAACAAGTCCCACACACAGCTAAAAGCCCAAATATTTTTTCAGAGGTAGATGTAGAAAAAAATTATATTCAGTTTGCAACCTGATGGAGGTCTGTATAGATGGATTAATAGAACAAGTCCCACACACAGCTAGAAGCCCAATATTTTTTCAGAGGTAGATGCAGAAAAAAAATATATTCAGTTTGCAACCTGATGGAGGTCAGTATAGATGGACTAATAGAGAAAGTCCCACACACTGCTAGAAGGCCAAATATTTTTTCAGAGCTAGATGCAGACAAAAAATTATTTTTAATTTGCAACCTGATGGAGGTCAGTATAGATGGACTAATAGAGAAAGTCCCACACACAGCTAGAAGCCCAAATATTTTTTCAGAGCTAGATGCAGAAAAAATTATATTCAGTTTGCAACCTGATGGAGGTCAGTATAGATGGACTAATAGAACAAGTCCCACACACTGCTAGAAGCCCAATATTTTTTCAGAGGTAGATGCAGAAAAAAATTATATTCAGTTTGCAACCTGATGGAGGTCTGTATAGATGGATTAATAGAACAAGTCCCACACACAGCTAGAAGCCCAATATTTTTTCAGAGGTAGATGCAGAAAAAAAATATATTCAGTTTGCAACCTGATGGAGGTCAGTATAGATGGACTAATAGAGAAAGTCCCACACACTGCTAGAAGACCAAATATTTTTTCAGAGCTGGATGCAGATAAAAATTATTTTTAATTTGCAACCTGATGGAGGTCAGTATAGATGGACTAATAGAGAAAGTCCTACACACTGCTAGAAGGCCAAATATTTTTTCAGAGCTAGATGCAGAAAAAAATTATATTCAGTTTGCAACCTGATGGAGGTCAGTATAGATGGACTAATAGAACAAGTCCCACACACAGCTAGAGGCCCAAATATTTTTTCAGAGGTAGATGCAGATAAAAATTATTTTTAATTTGCAACCTGATGGAGGTCAGTATAGATGGACTAATAGAACAAGTCCCACACACAGCTAGAAGCCCAAATATTTTTTCAAGGTAGATGCAGAAAAAAATTATATTCAGTTTGCAACCTGATGGAGGTCTGTATAGATGGATTAATAGAACAAGTCCCACACACAGCTAGAAGCCCAATATTTTTTCAGAGGTAAATGCAGAAAAAAAATATATTCAGTTTGCAACCTGATGGAGGTCAGTATAGGTGGACTAATAGAGAAAGTCCCACACACTGCTAGAAGGCCAAATATTTTTTCAGAGCTGGATGCAGATAAAATTTATTTTTATTTTGCAACCTGATGGAGGTCAGTATAGATGGACTAATAGAGAAAGTCCTACACACTGCTAGAAGGCCAAATATTTTTTCAGAGCTAGATGCAGAAAAAAATTATATTCAGTTTGCAACCTGATGGAGGTCAGTATAGATGGACTAATAGAACAAGTCCCACACACAGCTAGAAGCCCAAATATTTTTTCAGAGGTAAATGCAGATAAAAATTATTTTTAATTTGCCACCTGATGGAGGTCAGTATAGATGGACTAATAGAACAAGTCCCACACACAGCTAGAAGCCCAAATATTTTTTCAGAGGTAGATGCAGAAAAAAATTATATTCAGTTTGCAACCTGATGGAGGTCTGTATAGATGGATTAATAGAACAAGTCCCACACACAGCTAGAAGCCCAATATTTTTTCAGAGGTAGATGCAGAAAAAAAATATATTCAGTTTGCAACCTGATGGAGGTCAGTATAGATGGACTAATAGAGAAAGTCCCACACACTGCTAGAAGGCCAAATATTTTTTCAGAGCTAGATGCAGAAAAAAATTATATTCAGTTTGCAACCTGATGGAGGTCAGTATAGATGGACTAATAGAACAAGTCCCACACACTGCTAGAAGCCCAAATATTTTTTCAGAGCTAGATGCAGAAAAAAATTACATTCAATTTGCAACCTGATGGAGGTCAGTATAGATGGACTAATAGAATGATGCTATGCCCAAAAGATTTTACTTCACTAGGTGCAGTAAAAAAATTGGTATTCTATACACAGGTGGTATATCTTGCAACACAGATAGGCTACTCCACTGACTAACACACTCTGCACTAGGCCAAAAAGGATTAGCTTTGCTAGATTCAGCCAAATGCTGTGAAAAAAACTTGCACAGCACTGGCACAGACCTGCCTGGCAAAAACTGATAGGAACTGATGTAACCTAGTCCTGAAAAGGACTGCAATTACAATTAGTCTTTACTCCCACAATCTATCTATTTAAGAGCACAGACCTGCCTGATAAAAGTCGTAGGAAATGCTGTAACCTAGTCCTTTAAAGGACTGCAATCACAACTATTCCCTACTCCCAAGCTATCTGTAGATTTGTGCGAAAATTGGCTTGAAATTAACAAGGTATAGCACACACAGCAACAGCGGTGCCGTCTAACACGCAGCTGCAGCAGTGAGAAAATGGTGGCGACGGGGAAAATGGCTTGGTCTTATAGGGCAAGGACATGTGACATACACTGCCAATGACACATGCCCTTGCTTGTGTGAAAAAAGCACTTCGCTCCGTGTGTGCGCTGCTGATAGGCTGACAGATTGCACCTCCCCACTGTAAATGCGGGAAAGAGAAAAAAAAATGGAGATCTTCATTATTCCTGCAGAGATCCATCCCCTGCCCCTCCCCCCACCCCACTGTACACTCAAACTGCGTATTAACATTAATTTTCATCATTACTGAGAAAAAATCCAGTTATGATTTTGGTGCACGAACAGTTATCGAACATAACCTCGAACAGCCGAATTTTTCTCAAATCGTTCGTGTTCGCTGAACGGCTCGAACACCACCCAAAACAGCTCGAATTTGAGATTGGCGAACAGTTCGAGTAGAACAACGCTCATCTCTAGTCATCAGCCCTAAGTCCTCCGAATATCTTATCTCGGATGGTGTGTGGTATTTGAGTATCTTCGGGACCTCATAGTATTCCACACTGCTCTTAATAACTCATCTGTATTTTCAGATGAAAAAAGATATTTCTTTCGATCTTTGGAGGGGATCTGGGGGGATATCTCTTCCGCCTGTAGGTCCTGATCAGAATCGCTTGAATATACTTCCTCCTCTGACGATTCCTCCATCTCCCATCTGGGTCTCTTGTGACAGAATGCATCCTGAATGGTCTGGGATGGCATGAGAGTAGAGACCGTGCTCTAGACCTCTTTCCGGATTATCGACCGCATGTCAGTCAAAAAGGTGGACTGCTCCTCTTTGAGGATTTTGGCTATACACTCTGCACATAATTGTTTTTTATGTGCATCAGGTAGATGGATATGGGAAGATGAACCAGATCCTAAGGGGACTGGAAGTGTGTTCCACACTGGAGTGCATGCCGCGTGCTTGCCTGAAGAAGCACTCCAGATATGCAGCGTGGTGCCGAGAGCCCTTCAGAGAGGGAGGCGGCGACATCAGGAGCAACATCCCACTCTACCTACCAGGCTGATGGACCACCGCCCAGTGAGGTATCAGCCCAGAGCCTCTTAACAGCATGAAGAGAAGAGATTGATCCCCTCCGATCCCACTTAGCTCCCAGGTAGGATCTTCGCACCTAAGCACTCCTCTCTGCGTCTGTCCTGCTAGGGAAAGGAAAAATACTGAGGGTATGATGGAGGGGGGGGGCTTTAAACCTCTTGTGTGTTTCCTGTCCCTAGAGGATGATAAGGAAAACCTCCTGTCGTGCTGTAATAAGGGACGTCCTAGGAAAAATGGTGCAAAAATAAAAATGATAACTATTCTTGTACTTCTGTTTATTTGTTCATTCTGCCTCCCAAAAATTAAAATAAGACTCAATTTACTTTTATTCGATACTCTCCAGTGAGTGCTTACATTGAGGTTTCTCTGTACATTTTCAAAAGGCCAGCGTCCCATTATTTTAGGGGTCTTATTAGTGCACAAGTGTGGTTGACCACAGTCGGGTGCATGCCTAAAAAGAACGATGCCTCCAGAACAGACACCAAATGGAGTCCAAAGTGTCTTCATCTGCTTCATTATAATGAGTGGTTCTGTTGGACGTTTCATCTGAAGCGCATTTTTATGGGATTTACACAGAAATCTTGACATAATCGCTCGGCATAGAGCACAAGAAGGTGATCCTAGCTTTATACTGGAAGTGATCAAAAAATGTTATGTACCCGAAAATGTTAGCAATGTAAACCCTAACTTATCCCACACAAAACATATCCCCACTCCAGTCAGTCATCTGTAATCGGAACAAGTGTAAGATGTCTAAACGAGGTAGTCGTGGGCGAGCTGTAGCCCATGCTCGCTTTGGCACCCTATAGACAAAGTGTGTCCTCGCTCTGGTGTGCTGCAATGTATGTGGTGTTTCCCACTTACTTCTGGCCAGCCGGCCTCTTCTGACTCCAGGAATTCCTCTTCTGGAACCAGGGCAGCAATCAATTCAGAGGACACAGAGTTCATAAAAACAGCCAGAACTTTACTTGGTAACTGGCAGTATTTATAGGCAGGTATAAAGAATAAGGCCCAACCGGTTGTCATCTTTCCCACAGGTACCGGATACAACTTCAGCCCTGGTTCCCAATCAAGCTGAGGCATCTCTGTTGCTTTCTTCTCTAGCCCCAGAGATTCTTCCTCACCAATGACAGTATATCTGGATCCCAATTCACTCCACCTCCTGGAGCTTGAGTCCTGACTTCTTCTGCAGCCTCGCAGACAGAATGTGCCCCCAGGCCCCCGACAACTTTCTTGAAGTTTCCAGGCTGGCTAAGGGTACTCTTGTGGAGGAATTCTCTGGCGAACCACTGTCTGGGATACCAGGCCCACGTCTACCCTAGCAGCCCTTAGAGAGCCTGCTGGTTTATGCAGTACTGCACAGCTACTGACTGTGCTCACTTCCTGCACTTGACAGTAGCACTCAGATCCCCCTCCCTCTACTGGTCTGGCTGTTACAGTTAACCCTACCTAGGCCAAACTGCAGCCTAAGAGGGCTGTAACTTCAGGAACGTGCTTTTAACCCTTTTTGGTATCAGGGGGAGACTATCACCTCCACCACTACTACATTCCCCCACACTTTAATCATGGTCATCCTCGACCATAATAGACAAGCAGTGCAAGTGTTAGTATTTATAACATTATAACATATTACTAAAACATTAAATAGAAGACTGGTCCTGACGTCTTCTTCTTGGTGGTAAACTGGCCCTTCTCGTTTAAGGGCCCTGCAACTGCAATCAGGATAAATCTTAGTTGCAACATTCAAAACTTCTCAGTAGCACAGGTCCTTCTTGGTAAGGACGCCATAAACACGGTGTCCATGTACATTTTATCAACATGGGCCCATAGGCCAACTCAGCAACAGCCCTCCATTTGCTTAAAAGCAGAGTCCCAGAAACAATGCACTGCCTTAATGGTAGAGGATATTAATCCTCAAGGCTTGCCTTAGCGCCTCAAATTCCAGGAGAAAAAGGTGCAACAAGCGCAACAAAAATAAACAGAAAGAAAGCAGCAATAAAACATTCAACATCGCTGCTTCAGGCCTCCTCGGTCTTGAAGGTAAAATAACAGTCCTTCAGATTGAAACATTTAACTTGAAAACAAAGGGCGATCCGCCCCCAGCAGGGATTTGTAAACGGTCCCAAAAGACAATGTGGAGCAGGTCTCTGCTAAATTCAAAACTTAGGGTTAACTAGCCCCCTTTTCTTTCAGGGCTCTTCACTTTCTCTTCCGGGCCTCCCACCTCTCCTTCATCAAAGTGGCCCATGCTGTGGAGGAAGGTGGGTTTCTCCACCTCCAAGACTGGTTAGGGTACCTGCTGGGCCCATGGTCCTCGTCTGCCGAGGTGACACTTCCGCAGCCAACATCGGTTGGACTGTAGCTGGCGACTCTAAATTTCTGGACCATCTGACCTGCCATGGCCTTGTGATCTTCTACAGCCCTGTGACCAGCAGACTCAGCCTCATCCGTCTGTAGGGTGGCAAGCTGGCTGCCTGTGCCTCACCTGGAGATTTAGCTGCACCGCAGCTTTCAGGGAGTTCATCCTCCTCTCCTTCGAAGTCTCCTTTTGGAAGATCTCCTTGTCCCTCACCAGGACATCCTCCCACTCCTAGGGACGGGTCAGTGCGGCGGCATACCAACCCCGCTGGCATTCGCATTTAACGAAGTACACGATCTCTCCCATGTGCAAGCTGTGGAAACATGAGGGCAGGTACTTCCTTTTAATGACATCCCGGCTGACATAGACCTCATTGCCAGTCCATTTTTCCTCCCGAAACCCGTATCCTTTCTTTAGGTGAAACTCCACCACGTGCCCATGGGTCTTTGAGTCCTCCACAGATTCTCGTCGGGCAGCATTGGACCCTTTCAGCCACCCTCTTAGGAAGGTGTCAGTCAATTTTCGGTGCTCTAGCAGGGTCATCGGGGGTGGGTACTCAGCCAGCCACTTCGGCCTGTAGCCAAGGTACTCTCGACAGGGGGAGTATTCATGATATCTGACTCAATCCACAACCAGTTAATACGGGGAGCCTTTCTTTTAGCCTCCCTTGCCCCCATCTCGCCGTCTTCGGGCCCAGTCATGCTCACTACATCTCCAGGGATCACTGCCACTCGCATTGGAATCGGGACCAGCCATGATTGGAAGTGCTCGTCATCCTCTTCCGAAGGCACTGCTGCTGTGCTGGACCTGCCTGGGATTTTGCCTCCCTCAGCTGAAGGAGCGTTGTTCCCGGCATCCGGCTCCAGCATATCACCAAAGCTCGTGTGCCAAGTCAACAGTCCCATGTCTTGTTGGGGCACAGTTATCCACTGTACAGTGACTGGTGGTAGTGGCAGTGGTCCATGGGCAACGCCTGTCTCCCGGTAGCTAACCGCTGGAGCCCCAGGAGTGAAGATCTCTGGCATCTCTTCTCCATCGCTCACCTCCATCAGGCAATCTGGCTCGCAGGACACCATCTTCATCGAAGACTTGCTTCTACACCTCTCTGTCCTCATGCGCAAGACAGAAAATGGTACTGGTTGCTTAGCGGTGAAGCGCTCTCTGCGCACCAAACTCCACCTCTTTCTGGGCCGATCTTCTGACATGACCGCCACGTCATACTTCACTCTCTGCAGCTCCACCTTCAGCCGTGCCTCCTTCCAGGGTGAGCTGTCACTCGCTGGGCCAGGCTTCACTCTGCGCCGTGCCCTCTTCATCAATATACCTCCCAGCACTCTTCTGACAGGAAGTGGTGGAGGCGGAGCCTGCCGTGTGCTGCAAGAGTTGTGCTGTGTGTGGAGAGAGCTCCTGGCAAGGGAGGAGAGCCAGGCGGAGGTGACCGAGCGGACCGGGAGGACCAGTAGGAGGCGACCGGAGGGATGAGCGCAAGAGAGCGCTGTGGCAGCGTGCAGTGCCGGCCAGCGGAGGGTGCCAGGTGGTGGTTACCAGGAGGTGATCAGGAGGACCGGTAAGAGGCGACCGGAGGGACAAGCGCGCTGTGATAGCGTGCAGCGTCCCTAGAGGAGGTGAGTGAGGGGCAGGAGGCCGCGATAAGCGGCCCTACTGAACCCAAGTGTGTACTGTACTGTATTGTATTTGTATCTGTATTGTAATTGTATTGTATTCCCTAGTCCATATTTTATTGATTACCCCCCCGTCCATATTTAAATTGATTCCCCTGAACACCCCCGTCCATATTTAACTGATCCCTGTGACCACATTAAATTGACCCCCCCGTCCTCATTTAATTGATCCCCGACCACCCCCCGTCCATATTAAAGTGATCCCCCTGACCACATTTAAATGATTGACCCCCCCAGCCCATAATTGATTGATCCCCCTTGTCCTTTTTAATAGATTCCCCTTGTCCACTTTTACTCATCCCCAGTCCCTATCTATTTGCCTTATCCCCCACCATATTTAATTAACCCCTGTCCATAATTAATTGATTGATTCCCCAGACCACAATTAATTATTTCCCCAGTCCATATTTATTGATATTATTGATACTTATTGATCCCCAGTCCTTAGTTAATTGACCCACCGTCCATACCTATTTTTTTTCTTTACCCCCCATCCTATTTAATTAAACCCCCTGTCCATAATTAATTGATTGAATCCCTAGTCCACAATTAATTATTTCCCCAGTCCATACTTATTGATCCCAGTCCATAGTTAATTGTCACACCGTCCACACTTAATTAATCCACCTGACCCACTCAGCTGATCCCCCGTCCATACTTAATTGATACTTAATTGATCCCCCGTCCATACTTAACTGATCCCGCGCCGATATCTAATCGATACACTTGCACATCCCTAATTGATCCCCGTCCATACACCTATATATAAATAATTGTGTTTTGTACTTGTACATATATACTGACTGTATCCCCATATTTAGAATGACGTCCATGTTGGCCGGAGCCGTGCAGTGTACATCTTGCGCAATGTATGCATTCCCTGAGCTACCGCTCAGGGATCCATACTGCTGCGAGAGATGTGAGCATATCGTGCACTTGGAAGCCCAAATCCTGGATCTAAGTGCTCAGATAGCGGTACTGAGGAGCATCGACAACATGGAACGGAGTTTGCTGCTCACCGAGCAGACACTCAATGGGTCAACACTGGGGGTGGAGCTTAGTGGGGAAGCGCAGGCTGAACAGGCAGGGAGCTGGGTAACGGTTAGAAGGGATAGAGGGAAGAAGTATAGGAAGGCTGGTTCAGAACCGGCATTATTGGAGCACGACAGATCCTCTGACCGCCGGGGGAGTGTATGCTCCAGTAATGAGGGGGAGGGGGGAAGTGTAGGGCAGGCTAGACAGGTCCTGGTAGTGGGTGACTCTATTATTAGGGGGACAGACAGGGCAATCTGTCACAAAGACCGGGATCGCCGAACGGTGTGCTGCCTCCCTGACGCTCGAGTCCGGCACATCGCGGATCGGGTTGACAGGTTACTGGGTGGGGCTGGCGAAGACCCAGCGGTCATGGTCCACATTGGCACCAATGACAAAGTGAGTGGTAGATGGAGGGTCCTTAAAAATGATTTCAGGGATCTAGGTAGGAAGCTTAGGGCAAGGACCTCCAAGGTAGTTTTCTCAGAAATACTACCAATCCCGCGAGCCACACAGGAGCGCCAACGGGAGGTTAGGGAGGTGAATAAGTGGCTAAAGAGTTGGTGCAAGGCAGAAGGGTTTGGGTTCATGGAGAACTGGGCCGACTTCGCTGTCGGCTACAGGCTCTACCGTAGGGACGGGCTGCACCTCAATGGGGAGGGTGCAGCGGTGCTGGGGAAGAAGATGGCTAATAGGTTGGAGGAGTTTTTAAACTAGAGACGGGGGGGGAAACCAAGGAAATAGGTGGGATGTGAGGCAAGCAAGGGGGAAGGGGAGAAGTGAATATAATGAGGGTGGAGAGGGGGGTGAGGATAGTACAGTTAGATCGTTAGAGAAGAATAGGATGCTAAATAACCCCAAAGTTTTATCTTGCATGCTGACCAACGCAAGAAGCCTGACCAATAAGGCGGATGAGCTGCGGGCGCTTATATCGGAGGAGAGGTATGACATCGTAGGTATAACAGAGACTTGGCTAGACGATAGCTACGACTGGGCGGTAAATTTAACAGATTATAGTTTATTTAGAAGGGACCGGAAACAGGGGAAGGGCGGAGGAGTCTGCTTATATGTAAAGTCACGTCTAAAGCCCAGACTAAGGGAAGATATAGGAGAGGGAGAAGAGGGGGTTGAGTCCATGTGGGTAGAGATAGAGGGGGCAAAAAATAATAATAAAATATTACTGGGGGTCTGCTATAAGCCACCCAATATAACAGAGGAGAATGAGAAACTGCTATTAGGACAAATAGACAAAGTAGCAAAACATAATGAGGTGATTGTAATGGGGGACTTCAACTACCCGGATATTGACTGGGAAACAGAAACCTGTAGATCTCAGAAAGGAAAAAGGTTCTTGACAAATATCAAGGATAATTATCTCTCCCAACTAGTGCAGGAACCAACGAGAGGGAAGGCAGTGTTGGACTTAATATTGACTAATAGGCCTGATAGATTAACTGAGGTACAGATAGGGGGGCACCTAGGTAATAGCGATCATAATATTATCAATTTCAAAATGCCCTTCAGTAGGGTTATCAATAAGGGAACAACTAAAACATTAAACTTTAGGAGGGCGAAGTTTGATCAGCTGAAAGAAAACCTTCAACTTATAGACTGGGACAAAGTTCTTAATCAAGGAAATACGAATAGTAAATGGGAAACCTTCAAAAGAATTCTGAATACTCAGTGCGAGAGGTATATACCGTATGGGAATAAAAGGGCCAGAAATAAGAGGAAACCAATATGGTTGAATAAGAACGTAAAAGGGGCGTTAAATAGCAAAAAAGAGGCATTCAAGAGATTAAAACAGGAAAACAGCAAGGAGGCACTAATGTGTTACAAGGAAAAAACGAGAACCTGCAAAAAACAAATAAAAATAGCAAAGGAGGAAACAGAGAGACGTATTGCTAGGGAAAGTAGATCAAATCCCAAACTGTTCTTTACGTATATAAATAGTAAAAGGATTAAATCGAATAATATTGGACCGATAAAAAGTGATGAAGGCAAAATCATAGAGAAAGATGAGGATAAAGCTAATCTATTAAATAAATTTTTTTCGTCAACTTTCACAAAGGAAAAAGAACTAACAGGCGAAATGAGAAGTGACAAGCTTAATCCTCCACTAAGTATGACAAATCTAACCCAAGCTGGGGTACAGAAACGCCTCAGTAACATTAAAATAAACAAATCACCAGGACCTGATGGCATACACCCACGGGTACTAAGGGAACTAAGTAATGTGATAGACAGACCGTTATATCTTATATTTAAGGACTCTGTTGAGACTGGGTCTGTACCACTTGATTGGCGACAGGCGAATGTAGTGCCAATATTCAAAAAGGGAGCAAAAAGTGACGCCGGAAACTATCGGCCGGTGAGTCTGACGTCCGTTGTGGGCAAAATTTTTGAAGGCTTTATTAATGAGGCAATCATGGAGCATCTTGACGCTAATAATCTATTAACCCCGAACCAACATGGATTCATGAGGATTCATGAGGAATCGCTCCTGCCAAACAAACCTGATTGACTTCTACGAGGAGGTTAGCTCTCGAGTAGATCAGGGGGAACCAGTGGATGTCGTGTATCTCGACTTCTCAAAAGCGTTCGATAGCGTGCCACATAATAGGTTGGTATACAAAATGAGAATGATGGGGCTGGGGGAAAATGTCTGCAAGTGGGTAGCTAACTGGCTAAAGGATAGAAGGCAGAGGGTGGTTATAAATGGAATATACTCAGATTGGGTAAGCGTCACTAGTGGGGTACCACAGGGGTCTGTACTAGGCCCAATGTTATTTAATATCTTTATTAACGACATTTGCAGATGACACAAAGTTATGTAAAACAATTAATACAAAAGAGGATAGTGAAGACCTTCAGAGGGATTTGGATAAGCTGGGTAGGTGGAGCATTAAATGGCAAATGAGGTTTAACGAGGAGAAATGTAAGGTCATACATATGGGAAGGAAAAATGGAAGTCACCAGTACTCACTGAATGGGAAATCATTGGGGAATTCAGAGATGGAGAAGGACTTGGGCATCTTGATTGATAGCAAACTAAATTGGAGTGCCCAAAGTCAGGCCGCTGCTGTAAGGGCAAACAGGGTAATGGGATGTATCAGAAGAGGTATAGCTGCAAAGGATGAGAACATTGTTCTTCCACTGTACAAAGCACTGGTCAGACCACACTTGGAATACTGTGCTCAGTTATGTGCCCCAATATATAGAAAGGATATAAATGAGCTTGAAAAGGTACAAAGGAGGGCAACAAAATTAATAAAGGGAATGGAGGGACTGCAATACCCAGAGAGGTTGGCAAAACTAGGACTATTCAGCCTGGAAAAGAGAAGGTTGAGGGGGGACATAATAAATGTGTACAAATATGTTAGGGGACAGTATAGAGACCTTGCCCGGGATTTGTTCAAAAGGAGGGATATTACGGTAACAAGAGGGCACTCACTAAGACTGGAAGAGAAAAGGTTTCAGCACCAGCATAGGAAGGGGTTCTTTACGGTAAGAGCAGTGAGAATATGGAATTCACTGAGTGAGGAGACGGTAATGTCGGATTCACTACACCAGTTCAAGCGGGGACTGGATGCTTTTCTAGATACCAGGCAGATTTCTGCATATACTTAAAAATAGAATAAAATAGTAGGTTGATACAGGGATTTATTCTGACTGCTGGTTTCAGAGTCGGGAGGGAATTTTTCCTCAGGTGAAGATTGGCTAAATCATTTGGGGTTTTTTGCCCTCCTCTGGATCAACTTTAGCAACTACAGAACTTACAGGTCGAACTTGATGGACGCAAGTCTTTATTCGGCTTTACAAACTATGTATCACTATATGTATCACTATCGGTGCTATAGGTCGGCTCTACCCCACTTTCTTCGTGTGAGGAGCTCGCATTCTGCTGACTATGCCAAATGTAAGGTGCCCAAACGAGGTAGTCATGGGCAAGCTGTAGCCCATGCTCACTTTGGCACCCTACAGATAAAGTGTGTCCTTGCTCTGGTGTGCTGCAGTGTATGTGGTGTTTCCCACTTACTTCTGACTCCAGGAATTCCTCTTCTGGAACCAGGGCAGCAAACCATTCAGAGGACACAGAGTTCATAAAAACAGCCAGAACTTTACTTGGTAACGCGCAGTATTTACAGGCAGGTAAAAAGAATAAGGCCCAACCGGTTGTCATCTTTCCCACAGGTACCGGATACAACTTCAGCCCTGGTTCCCGATCTAGGTGAAGCATCTCTGTTGCTTTCTTCTCTAGCCCTAGAGATTCTTCCTCACCAATGACAGTATATCTGGATCCCAATTCACTCCACCTCCTAGAGCTTGAGTCCTGACTTCTTCTGCAGCCTCGCAGATAGAATGTGCCCCAGGGCCCCGACAACTTTCTCAAGGTTTCCAGGCTGGCTAAGGGTACTCTTGTGGAGGGATTCTCTAGTGAGCCACTGTCCAGGTATCACGGGTGTGTCAGGTGTTATAGACAGTTGCTCTGGACCTGGATGTAGAAGGTCTCTGCGCTTGGCATTGCAGATGCCTACTTAATCCTTCTTCCTTTAGGACCCAGCGGTGACCTCCCTCCTGCTGTTAATTGACACACCCTTGCATGGGAGTTCAAAACTATCAGTTTTCTGCAGGAGATCGCCAGTGATACTTCTATTTACCTTTGTGCATGCTTGGAGCACTAGCTGTTTGCTGGCTTCTTCTCTGGTGCCCTTAGAGGACAGTTGGCGTTACTCCTCTTGTGTCTACTCAAGCTAAGTTAATCCCCTTTGTTTGTCTACCTTGTTGTCTTTAGTTTGTAGAGGGGCCTGACCAGTGCTCACCCCTCCCCCTCCATATCTAGGGCCAAGCTCTAGTGATATACAGGGTTTAGGGTCCTGCTCGGTGATTGGTGTGGAACCAATATATGGATGGTATCGTAGGTAGGGTGTTATTAGATCTGCCTAGGGGTCTCCACTGCCCCTTTCCCTAGCGTTTGGGCTTCCTCCCCCTCTTCCCTTCGTGTTGCACTTAGTCTTTCCCACACCTTGGGTGACACCATGATACTACGCCCATGTCTAACCTAGCAGCTCTTACAGAGCCTGCTGGTTTATGCAGTACTCCACAACTACTGACTGTGCTCAATTCCTGCACTTGACACTAGCACTCAGTTCCCCCTTCCTCTACTGGGCTGCCTGCTACAGTTAACCCTAACTAGGCAAAACTGCAGCCCCAGAGGGTTCTAACTTCAGGAACGTGCTTTTAACCATTTTTGGTATCAGGGAGAGACTATCACCTCCACCACTACTCTTCAAGGACTCTGGAAAAGTGACATGGCTCTCATCCCCTTAAATAAATCTAGTGAAATCTGTGTTACTAAATCCAAATGCTCCCCTCCTTCTGAGCCCCAAAGTGTTCTCAAAGCGCAGTAAATAACTACATGATTTATATCGGAAAACCGCTAAAAGTGATTCGATTTTCAAAACTGCCCTCTCAAATTATTCTAAACTGCTATGAGGAAAATTGTTAACCCTTCAGGTGCGACACAGGAATTAAGGAAAAGTGGAATGAAAAAATGAAAAATTATTTTTTTTCCACTAAATTATTGCTTTAGCTGAACATTTTTCATTTTCAGAAGGGGTAATAGGAGAAAATTGTCACTGAAATGAATTATACAATTTCTTCCAAATGTGGCAATATCTGATATATGGTCAAAAACTGCTGTTTGGGCACACAGAAATGCTTGGAAGGGAAGAAGCGCTATTATTATTTGAAGCGTAAATTTAGCTGGAATAGATTGCAGACATCATGTCTCATTTGCAGAGCCCCTGAAGTACCAAAACAGCATAAACCCCTGCAAGTGACTCCATTTTGGAAACTAAACCCCTCACTGAATTCACCTAGGAGTGTACTTAAAATTTCGAACCCACAGGAGCTTCACAGAACTTCATGAGATTTGGGTATGGTAATGACAAATTAAGTTTTATCCAGTGAAATGTTATATTTTTATTAGCTGCAATTTTTATCAGTTACATAAAGGTTAATAAGTGAAAATAGACCCCACAATTTCTTGTGAAATTTCTCCCAAATGCAGTGATGTCCAATATGTTCTCATATGTTTGGTCACACGGCAGGGGTTAGTAGGAAGGAGCGTTTTTTGTTTTTTGGCGCACAGATTTTGCTAGAATAGTTTGTGGGCAAAGTTTGTGGAGCCCCGAAGGTGCCAGAACAACAAAAAAACTTAAAAGTGACCCTGTTTTAGAAATGACACCTCTCATTGAATTCATATATGTCTGCACTGCAGTCACTATTTTGGCCCCAGAGGTATTTTCACTTTCTAACATCCACTCTATGCTTTTTTCTTGATAAATGCAAATATGCCAAATTAGTGCCCATGCATTGTGCGCACCCCGTAAATTTTAATTGTCCTCTCTCCACTATAGTAATGCTAATCATGTAATCATGAAGGTAAGATTAGCCAGAATGGTAGACTTTCCAGTCTGTACCTTAACCCCTTAATGACGGAGACAATTTTGAGCCTAATGACCAAAGGCCTATTTTTCAAATCTGAGCAGTGTCACTTTATGTGGTAATAACTCTGGAATGCTTCTATATATCCCAGTTATTCTGAGATTGTTTCTTTCATGACACATTGTACTTTATTTTAGGAATAAATTTAGGTTGATAAGTTTTTAGCTTTTTTGACAAAATATCCCTTACCAGTCTTATATTTTTTTGACCTCGTTATTATTAAAGAACACTGATAGTCAGGCTTGAACTTGCCCACAGAAGAACAGGAGAATCCTCCGGTGGGCAACTGTGCAAGAGGGGGTCACCACCCTCTTATATTAGCAGTCATTGGCACAATATACTTGAATCACTATGTACAGACAATGGAAGCATCTTTTTCATTTAACAATCTACCCAGTTCTTTATTATATAAATTTATGATTGAGGATAATGTCACATTTGCATGTAACTGAAAAGTGTGGTCCTGGAGTTGGTTACTGGTAGGCCCTTGGCACCTCAGTTCGACACTGCTGGTAGATTAACATCTGAAAGACTTGATGCTAATCTATTCTCAATAATAACTACCAATTCATTCATACACTTAGCAGCAAAAATTGCTAGTAAAAAAAAAAGTCTTAAACAAAAAATAGTCATAATAACAAAATCACAAAGTTTGTAACAAATCAAATGTAACGGACAACTTTCATCAGAAAAGCTCTTCAACCTACCAAAACCCTTCAAATATTGCTTTACCAGAAAATTACTATAAAATGGAAGTAACCAAAGCTGACATTAAAAAGAAAGAAACCTCTGCCACTATTTTATCTATTTACTGTTGATGTACTTAAACCACTGTCAGCTAATTTACAGAAGAAAGAAAAAACTATCTCTAAACTACAATTGAGCTATGCTACTTCAAATCTAGCACAAAAAGTATATAATTTTCTCCAAGACAAAGAATAACTCTCCCAAGTCTTGAGAGCAAAAAAATTCTTAAACTGTTTGAAACCTAGTCCCAGATTCGGCTCCAGAGGTGAGCTGGAAAATTGAGAGATGAGCAAATCATGCAAAATTTTTATGTAAAAAATAAAACAAATTGTTATACTCACCTCACCATTCACTGCTCTGGCCCCTCTGCAATTCACCGCTACTCAACTGGTCGCATTTTCTGATCCCCTGCCACTCATGTTGGAATCTTCAGCTCTCTTTCACTGCACATGACGTCCAGTTGTCATGCCACAGATGAAGGTCCTGCGCAGGCACGTTGGAGGTCAATGGTGCACAGCATGATGTCATGACACTGTTGATCATCCGAAATTTCCCAGGCGCCAAGACACCCGAAAGTCCAGCGCAGTGCGAGACGACCGAAGATTACTATAAACGAGCCATGGGAGATCATAAGATGTGATGAGGATCAGGCAGGTGGCGGTAAGTAGTGAAGGGGCCGTACAGGTGAGTGGTGAGGTGAGTATAATAATTTCTTATTTTGCTACCATTTGATGGCACTTCCACACTGAATCAACGTGGAAGTGAATTACAAAAAATCTGAATTTGTAACCAAAAGAAAAAGAGGTATGTTAAAATGCAGTGATCACCCAATATAAACAATACATCAATGGTGTATAAAGAATATGCATATCAATTTTATTCATATCAATACACATAACAACGTCACAGACATATCAAATTCATTAAAGCACAAGTAAAAATATAGTGGAATTAACCACTGGTGGACAACCCATCTAATTCAGAAACCACCCCAAGACATGATCACAATAAATCAAATACATGATGGAAAAAGAAATATATATAATCTAAGTGCAGGCTAACCCTGATGATCAATATTGCACAATGAGTAAGTGGATAATACCCACCAATGGTACCAGGAATGCACTGTAGCTAAAGTGACCTGTGCACAGTATATATAGGGGAAATGAGGTATTGTATTGTTATACCTGACGCTATAATACTGTATTGCTCAGGAATCCCAAATCAGCCCAAATAGAATCATAACATCAGTCCGATCAAACCATATAAATAGACAAAAAGAACAATACCAAAAACCATGATGATAGCCCCATACAAACTGCTAGTACCCCTGCTGTAAATAGTAGCAATAAGACCAGTATTCCCCAAATGCGGGAAAGCCCAACAACGGGATGGTGTAGATGGGTGTTCAGTGCCCAAGGCGTGTCGCCACACACGGTGGCTTCATCAGAGGCTTGTAAGACACATACTACGGTGTCATTATATGTAGTTAAAATACCTGGCCTGTAGGAAACAGCTGTAAACAACTTGCTGCACTAAAGGAGCTTCAATCCGAGACAACTGCGAAATGGTATCCCAAAGGGACAGTTTCTCCGACTCAGGAGAAACTGCACCACACTTGAGGAGTTCCAACGACAATCTAAGGACTTGACTCAAAGGTTCATCAAGAGGGGCTATCCACGACGGGTGATCTCTGGTGCATTCCAAGAAGCAAGAGGCAGGAATCGGGATGATTTATTACAAACACAGGTACGCGGGTCTACCAGGCCATAAGTCTGATCACGACATTTAATAACCAGTGGTGGGATATCCGGGATATTCTCACAAAAAATTGGGAAATACTACTCAGTGAGCCGAAACTGACGAGACACATTTCAGCAACCCCCAGTTTGGTTTCTCGGAGGGCTAAGAACTTTAAGGACAGTCTTTGCCGCAGTGACTATACGCGTCCTGCTGTCAGGCTTGAAAGAGGTGGGAGAATTTTTGGAACATATCCCTGTGGTGGCTGCAATATTTGCCAATACACAGTGGCACAGGATGCTATCACACTTCCCATTGCTCCCTACCAGATTCGACCTAAGGCCTACTTTAATTGCAGACCGCGTAATTTGGTGTATGCTCTGATCTGTGGCTGCTCGAAGGTGTATGTTGGTCTGACAACACAGGAATTGAGGAAAAGGACTCAACAACACCTCTCGAATATTTCAACGACCAAGAGGGATCGGGATAAAGATAAGCCTATTACATCAGTGGCTGCACATTTCCTGGAGGTCCAGAACTGCAGATTGGCCGGACTACAGGTAATGGGATTGGAGCAGATACAAACAAACATTAGGGGGGGTGACCTCACTAAGACATTCCGGAGATGTGGATCTATAATCTACATAGCCTTGCCCCTCAGGGCCTTTACGGGGTTTTATAAACAATTGTGAGCTGATTGTATTAATTCTCCCCCATTTAACTCTCCTTTTTGTAGGGGGGTCTTTTGGATGTTCCTGAGGCTCTGTCTGGAGGTCAGGGAGGCTGATTTTTGCTCATCACATTGATGGGATGTTGGCTACGCAAATGATGAAACAGGGTCATCGGTACGTAAATGAAGATCATTGAAAGGACTTCTGGACTCTATCGTTTATGGAGCAACTGTTGGTTGCGATTTTGCTCAGAAAAACACCCTGGAATGGGGACGGATGGACTTTTGGGATTCCTATGGGACATTCATCTCCTTGTCGATTGTATACCCATTAGTTGGATTCAGAATTTGAATTGTGTGCCCACTGTGTGTGTGGGGGGGGTAACTATATTTGGATATGTGTATATATACAGTGGTGGCCAAAAGTATTGGCACCCCTGCAATTATGTCAGATAATACTCAGTTTCTTCCTGAAAATAATTGCAATCACAAATTCTTCGGTCTTATTATCTTCATTTCATTTGCTTGCAAGGAAAAAACACAAAAGAGAATGAAGCAAAAATCAAATCATTGATCATTTCACACAAAACTCCAAAAATGGGCCAGACAAAAGTATTGGCACCCTCAGCCTAATACTTGGTTGCACAACCTTTAGCCAAAATAACTGCGAACAACCGCTTCCGGTAACCATCAATGAGTTTCTTACAATGCTCTGCTGGAATTTTAGACCATTCTTCTTTGGCAAACTGCTCCAGGTCCCTGATATTTGAAGGGTGCATTCTCCAAACTGCCATTTTGAGATCTCTCCACTAGTGTTGAGCCACCCCCGTAGTGTTCGAGTTCGGTTCGGTTCGTCGAACACCCGTGTGTTCGCCGAACTGTTCGTCGAACTGTTCGTCGAACACCTTCGAACACCGTTAAAACCAATGGCAGGCAAACAAAAACACATAGAAACACATAGAAAACACCTTCAAAGGTGTCCAAAAGCTGACAAACTGCTCAGAAGACACAACTAACACATGGAAAAGTGAGAAGTACATATAGTCATGCGAAAAGAAAAGAGGTGGAGGAGTAAAAGGAGGGGGAGACACAGATATAGGCATGTCATGCCCTTCTAAAATCCAAAAAGTGAGAAGCCGAGACGGCCAGTCCGCTCCTGCCCGTGCCACCTCCGTGTCGCCGGGTTTGTGCCAGAGCCGCGGTGAACCCTGACGGCCAGCCCCCCTCTCCCAATACTGGTGCCTGTCCGCTGGTGGGTCGAGAGAGCCCCCCTGTGGTGGAGGCAGCTCTAAGCTTTTTAATTTAAATTGTCCCTCTAATTTGAATGAATACACTTTAAATCCATTTACAAGGATCTATTGGAGGGCAAGTCTCATGCCAGCAGCCGCGTAATTCCAGCTCCAGTAGCGTCCACTAAAGCTGCTGCAGTTAAAAAGCTTTTATAAGGATCGAGCTCGGCTGTCCACTGCAAGGCATCCTAGTGCCAGTCCCAGCCCCTATGCCTTGGGGTGCCTCCTGATGCTCTTCACTAAGTATCCTGTGGTCCCGAAGCATTTCCTTTGAAAAAATTAAGTGTCCAAACTACAGGTGGTGTAGCTTGCTTAACAGCCGGGATAATCTGCTGACTAGCAGACACTGCTACTAGGCACAAAGTATTTCCTGGGCTAGATGCAGTTAAAAATTTGTAAGTAGATACTCTCGTTGGATGCTGAGAAAGCATTCCATAGAGTCTCCTGGCACGCCATATATGATTCTCTTAAAAAGCTTGGGGTAGGGGTCTAGGGGACCCTTTTATAGCCAAAATCACGGCCCTGTATCACAATATGTCACCTAGGCTGAAGATAAATGGAACTGTAGCACCGAGGGCTCGGTTGCTACAGACGTATTGCACCTCACCCAGAGTTGTGATATCTCACTCTCAGATAAGGATGGAGTGTGGATCAGGACCCGACACCTGCATGCATTACACCACATTGCCGTGGGGCAGGGCGACCAATATGCCCCTGAGATGGGCACGACAGTCCCTGTCCCTGGCTGGAGTGGGGGGAGGGAACACTGAGGAAGGGGAACCCTGCAGTGCAGGAGCAGGGAGGAAGCAGTTCCTGGGTGCATTGAGAAGGGAGTATAAAAGGTGGGCACCATCTTAGTTCAGTGCAGAGAAGTCTGAGCAGAAGTGGCAGGGAGCAGGGGCTCTGCATGAGCTCTGCTCCGGAGGCGGGCCTAGTAACAGAGGCCCAGGCCTGCAAGAGGGAGAAGGAAGGAAGAGGAGCGGAGAAGGCTCCAGGAACGAGGAATGAAGGGATCCCAGGGGTGCGGACGGGCGAGTCGCCACCGCACGCCCGAATCCACCTGCGTGGAGGGGTCAGGCCAAAGGGGGAGACCGGTCCCCGAACTAGTGGAGGCAGGAAACGACCCTCAGCTAGAAACCGGAGGCTCTGACATTTTATGTGGCGCAGCCCCTTGCTCCACCCGCTAGGAAGGCACCACATAGGGTCAGGGAAACTGGCGCCAAGTTTACCAAGAGGAGGCCCGAGGCAGCCGGACAGAAGTGTTGGTAAGAAAGGCCAGACAAAGGACACACAAAGGGGGTCCTGTGAAGCGCTCCAAAGTTATCTGGGAGTTGTCTGAGCCCCTCACCTGGTGAGCACAGTACGACGTGGGCAGCCGTTACCTGCAGACGTGGTCTGGATAATAAGAACTGTGAGTAAAGGCCCTGAACTGCATCACTGACTCCGTGTCGCTACTGCTGCTGCCCTGCACCATCACCCCCATCCTCCGCATACACTGCCCTGAGGCTATACTCCTCCCGTGGGGAGTTATGCTACGCTCTGCTGCACCCACAACACCAGCCTTAGCGGTCTGCCCTGTAGCGGCGGTTCACTCTGACCGCAATCCACGGGTGGCGTAGTCGGACATTTAAACATCAAAACCACATAAATAGTTCCGCCACTGGTTTGACCGCCCTGAGCCACGGAACCGGATCGCCGCCACGAAGACTACAACCACCAGCATCCACCAAAAAGGGTCCGGCTCCGGGTGTCCCAAGGCCCAGGGGGTGCGTCAGAACATTTTCATCACCTTTCACAATCACCAATGGGACAAGGCAGGGATGTCCTCTGTCCCCTCTCTTATACATCCTAGTGATGGAGCACCTGCTCTCATCAATTCGCCATAACCCCAATATTAGGTGGATTGAGGTGGGAGGCACCGAGTACAAGTGCTCTCTATTTGCTGATGATGTCCTAGTATATATCACTCAATCACATATATCCATCCCTGCTGTTATGGCTGAAATAGATCACTTTGTTACATGGTAAAATTTTAAAATCAATGCAGCGAAGTCTGAGGCCCTCGATGTCTCCCTCCCTAAATCCATATAGGATTCCATCCAGTCCAACTTTCCCTTTGCCTGGCCCTCACAGGGTATCAAATACTTAGGAATTCCTATTCATAGAGACCTCTCCCATCTATGTTATCTTAATTTTGGGCCCTTTATTGAACAATTCCATACAGACCACGGTTGGCAAGTTAGAACTGTAAGATTCACTACGTGAACCACTGGTGTTTTGTGGAAAAGCACATGTACACCGCGTTCCAAATTATTATGCAAAAAGTGTTTAGGAGTGATAAGGGAAGAATTTGTTTGTTTGTCAGTTAAACTCATTGATGGTGATGTGTGTCAGGGCTCTTTATATCACTGTAAGCAATTGCAGACACCTGTGCTAATTAGTTTGGCAGGTGTGTCCAATGAAAGGCAAGACTACTTAAGAAGGCTCTCTCACATTATTAAGCAGCCTACATTTTCTGCCAAAATGGGAAAGAAAAAGGATGTGTCGGCTGCTGAGAAGCAACAAATTGTGGAGTGTTTAGGTCAAGGCATGACTACAATCAACATTGTGCGATGATCAGGATGAAGTGTCTTGGCAATCAAGAAGTATGTAGCTGATTCACAGTACACACGTGTGCGTGCTGATAAGAGCAAATTGAGGACTCTTTCCTACAGGCAATTACGTCAGGTTGAAAGAGCAGCGGCAAAAAAGCCTTGTCATAGCAGCAGACAAGTTTTTGAAGCTGCTTGTGCCTCCAACGTCCCCCGAACAACAAGATGCAGGGTCCTTCAGAGGTTTGCAGCTGTGCATACGCCATCCTGTCGACCTCCTCTATCCACTTCACACAAGCAGAAACGGCTCCAGTGGGCCAAACATTACATGAAGACTGATTTCAAAACTGTTTTGTTCACGGATGAGTGCCGTGCAGCACTCGATGGTCCAGATGAATGAAGTGGAGGATGGCTGGTTGATGGACACCCCACGCAAACACGGCTACAGCGCCAACAAGGAGGAGGTGGAGTAATGTTTTGGGCTGGAATCATGGGGAGAGAGATTGTCGGCCCCTTTAGGATCCCTGAAGGCGCTAAAGATGAACTCCATAATGTATGTGGATTTTCTCAAACAGCACTTCCTGCCATGGTTCAAGAAGAAGAACCGTGTATTTCACAGCAAGATCATTTTTCTGCATGATAATGCACCATCTCATGCTGCACATAAAACATCTGCATCTCTGGCTGATATGGGCATAAAAGGGGACAAACTTATGGTGTGACCCCCATGCTCCCCTGACCTCTACCCCATTCAGAACCTTTGGAGCATCATTAAAAGGAGTGTCTATGATGGCGGGAGGCAGTTCACATCTAAGCAACAGCTCTGGGAGGGTATTCTGTCCTCATGCAAAACAATTGAAGCAGAAACCATCCAAAACCTGACAAATTCAATGGACGAGAGAGTTCAGAAGCTCCTTTCGAACAAGGGGTCCTATGTGAAAATGTAACATCACCTAGAATAAAGTTTTGAGTTGAAAACTGTTTGATTTCAGTTTCTAACAACCTGCTAATGCTTATAATTTCAAAAATGACCATTTTTTTGGTCTTTATTAAAATGAAAAGGTTGATCGAAAAGTTTGGGGGATCTAAGAGTGTGGCAACCCAGTAGTCATGATTACTTCGAATTCTGACAATATGAGGGTCATGCTGCAGGTAGTGCAGCAAGAAGGCACTTATGTGTCTTGCGCATCTCGGAGCCCCAAAATTATTTTCCGGGCTAGATGCAGCTAAAAATTATTTTTAATTTTAAATCTGGTGAAGCTTATTATAGATGGCCTAATAGGATCAGTGCTGCACACTGCTACAAAGCCCAAATTATTTTCCAGTCAAGATACAGATAAACATGATTAGTAATTTGAAAGCTTAAAACGGTTGGTAGGGTGATTTTAACCAATCATCAAGCTTTTACTCTCCCCAGGATGACACAGGGGTAGAAAAGTCATTTCGGATCCATGATTTGTTCATCTTTATGAACGTGAGTCTGTCTACATTATCAGTGGAGAGCCGCATGCGCTTATCTGTCAGCACACCACCAGCAGCGCTGAACACACGTTCAGACAGAACGCTGGCTGCGGGGCATGACAAGATCTCCAAGGCGTAAGTGGCTAGCTCCGGCCATTTATCCAGATTGGAAGCCCAAAAAGAGCAAGGGTCCAGTGACACAGTCGTGGCTTCAATGTTTACTTGGAGATACTCCTGTACCATCGTCTCTAGGCGTTGACTATGTGTCAGACTTCTTGTCTCCTGTGGCCTTGCAAAGGATGGGCTAAAAAAGTGGTGAAATGATTCCGCAAAATTGATGTTACCAGCAGATACTGTGGTTCTGTTACGGTTTGAGTGCTGAACACTTGACGGTCCCACGGTTGGCAAGTTGGAACTGTGAGATTCACTACGTGCACCACTGGTATTTTGTGGAAAAGCACATGTAAGATTCTGCAACAGTCTCTGCTGATACTCCTGCATGCGTGCATCCCTTTCTATGGCAGGAATAATTTCTGCAAATTTACTTTTGTACCGGGGATCTAACAGTGTGGCAACCCAGTAGTCAGGATTATTTCTAATTCTCACAATTCGAGGGTCATGTTGCAGGTAGTGCAGCAAGAAGGCACTCATGTGTGTTGCGCATCCAGGAGCACCAAGTCCCTGTTGTGTTGGTGGCGAGGTAACAATCATGCTTCCTTCCTCTGTCCTCTCCCCCCAACCTCGCACAACAGAAATGTGATCAAGGTCTCCCTCATCTGATGAGTCTTCCATCAGTTCGTCCTCCACTTCTTCCTGGGCTCCTGCACCTTCCTCACTAGTTTGGCTGCTACCATGCGCCCTGGTAAAATCATCTCCCCCACCCTCACATGCCTGCCGCCCTGGTGCTGCCGACCGTCTGGACCTTGCAGATGTTAGCCCTTCCGCATACAACTCCTCCTCCTCTACTTCCTCCACCTCCTCTTGTGCCACCACCTGACTCCGAATTCTGTTTAACATGTGCTCCAGCATGTAAATCACCGGAATAGTCATGCTGATAATGGCATTGTCAGCACTAAACATCTTCGTCGCCATTTCAAAACTGTGCAGAAGGGTGCATAGGTCCCTGATCTGAGACCACTCCTCCAGCGTGATTTGCCCCACCTCTGAATCTCGTTGGCCCAGGCTATACGTCAGAACGTATTGCACCAGGGCTTGTCGGTGCTGCCACAGTCGCTGCAACATGTGCAGAGTTGAATTCCACCGGGTAGGCACATCGCATTTTAGCCGGTGAAGTGGCAGGCCCAACGACTTCTGTAGAGATGTAAGTCGCTGAGCTGCGGGATGCGAACGGCGGAAGTGAGCACACAGCGACCGTGCCCTCTGCAGAAGGCCATCTAGTCTGGGATAGTGGGCTAAAAATTGCTGGACAACCAGGTTCAACACGTGAGCCATACAAGGCACGTGTGTGACATTGCCCCGGCGAAGGGCCGCACCCAGGTTTGCAGCATTGTCGCACACGGCCTTCCCTGGTTTCAGGTCCAGTGGAGACAACCATTCATGAAATTGGTTCTCCAGAGCTGACCACAACTCCTCAGCTGTGTGACTCACATTTCCCAGACATTTCAATGTAAAAACCGCCTGATGACGTTGAGCCCTACTGCCAGCATAGTAAGGAGGTGTGCAGGATCCCTTCTGCGCAGTTAGAAAGCTTGTGGCATGACCAGACAGGCTTTGGGTGCAGGTGGAAGACCGAGAGGAGGTTGAGGAGGCAGAAGCAGTGGAGGAAAAATGACATAAAGAGGATTGACGCACAACTCGTGGGGACGGCAAGACTTGGACAGCAGCCCCTTGTCCTGCTGTCACCATAGTTACCCAGTGCCCAGTCAGCGACATGTAACGCCCCTGTCCATGCCTACTCGTCCAAGTGTCTGTGGTGAAATGCACCCTGTCACACACAGAGTTTCTCAAAGAAGCGGTGATGTTGTGTGCGACATGCTGGTGGAGCGCAGGCACACCTTTCTTTGAGAAGTAGTGCCGACTGGGCATCTGGTACTGGGGCACTGCGACGGACATAAGGTCTCGAAAATCCTCTGTGTCCACCAGGCGGAAAGGCAGCATTTCTGTAGCCAAGAGCTTGCAGATGGTGAAATTCAACCTCTTAGCTTTCTCATGGCTAGGAGGAAATGGTCTTTTACTTGTCCACATCTGAGGGACCGAGGGCTGGCTATTGTGCTTAGACGGGGTTGATAAGGGTGTCCCCGGCAAACTGCCGGTCTGTGAGGAAGATGCAGGCGGACATGTTAGGTTGCCTTGATCCAAAGGTGGTGCTATCGATGTCGGACAGCGCTCAAGACCAGCTGGTGTTACCACCTCCAAAGAAAATGATGACCTGCCAATCACGCTGGCTGTTGCGGGTAAAGAGGTGGCAGGTCTGCGCCCCAAAACAGGTGTGACTGCTGTCCCCCCAGTCACAGAGGATGAAGAGGCCGCGGATGCACAAGATATGGCAGACGGTGGTTGGCCCGGCCGGCTAGACCGCATTGTAGCACACTGAGCTTCCCACTGCAACTTATGCTACATGTCCATGTGCCGGTTCATGCATGAAGTACTCAAACTATGTATTTTTTGGCCTCTACTTAGCTTTTGCTGACAAATGTTACAGATAACACGAGTTGGGTCATCTTTATCGATCTGAAAAAATGCCCAGGCTATGCAAGGCTTAGCACCCATGCGACCTGAAGAGCCACCACGACTTGTGGTGAGAGGCAGAGTTGTGTTTGAGGATGCAGTTGTTGACGTGCTTCCAGTACTACGTCTCTGTCCAGGAAGGCGCAACCTGACCTCGTCGTCACTAGCATCTTCCTCCACCTCCTCTGCTGACCTCATCTCTTGGCTGACTGTGGGTTGACAGTAAGTGGGATCTCCGACCTCATCATCATCACCCTGTGCGTTATCACACCCGTCGTCCTCAGAGCCAACCTGTTCCTGCCCTGACAAAAAACTAAAGTTGTCGCTCCAATCAGGTATTTGAGTCTTATCATCGTCTTCCTCATTGTCTCCACCAACAGGAGTTACAGTTTGGGAATGAGGGTCTACATTATGGTCAGAACCTTCTGCGTCTGGTCCTGGATCCGACTCATAAAGATTCTGGGCATCAGTGCAGATCATTTCCTCGTCTGGATTCACAGAAGCGCTGGAGTCGACCTCTGATTCCCAGGCTATAGTATGAGTAAACAGCTCTGCAGACTCAACCATCTGTTCTAACTCATACTCAGACGGGCAGCTGGAGATTTGGGAGCTGTGAGGAAGCAAGTGCGATTTGGGTGACACCTTTGAGGACTGGAGTATTTGTGATGTTGAAGTTGATGTGGAGGAGAGCCCACTTAAAGGAGCACTTGATATCCGTTGAAGCACCTGCTGTTTTTTTGCCTCATCTGGAATTTGTAGCGATTGGCGTGGCCGTAAGAAAGGGATCTTATCACATTGTCCGCTAAAAGAAGTAGACATTTTAGTTTGGCTGGAAGATGGTCTTTCTTCTGCACCTACCCCACGGACACAACCTTTTTTCCCCTTCCCAACACGCCTATTCCCCTTTCCACCAGCAGCAGGCCTTTTTCCACTCATTTTGGTGATTAACTAATTCACAACTCTGGAGTTGTTTGCACAAAAAAGCAATGGATGGTAACCGAGCAGAGCTGAGTGGCCAAACTGTGGTATTAGGCCAAAACTATTGGCAGGTTTAGATGCAGAAAAAAATTATTTTTAATTTGCAACCTGATGGAGGTCAGTATAGATCGACTAATAGACCAAGTCCCACACACCGCTAGAAGCCCAAATATTTTTTCAGAGCTAGATGCAGAAATTTTTTTTATTCAATTTGCAACCTGATGGAGGTCAGTATAGATGGACTAATAGACCAAGTCCCACACACTGCTAGAAGCCCAAATATTTTTTCAGAGCTAGATGCAGAAAAAAATTATTTTTAATTTGCAACCTGATGGAGGTCAGTATAGATGGACTAATAGACCAAGTCCCACACACCGCTAGAAGCCCAAATATTTTTTCAGAGCTAGATGCAGAAAAAAATTATTTTTAATTTGCAACCTGATGGAGGTCAGTATAGATGGACTAATAGACCAAGTCCCACACACCGCTAGAAGCCCAAATATTTTTTCAGAGCTAGATGCAGAAAAAAATTATATTCAATTTGCAACCTGCTGGAGGTCAGTATAGAAGGACTAATAGAACAAGTCCCACACACTGCTAGAAGCCCAAATATTTTTTCAGAGCTAAATGAAGAAAAAAATTATTTTTAATTTGCAACCTGATGGAGGTCAGTATAGATAGACTAATAGACCAAGTCCCACACACTGCTAGAAGCCCAAATATTTTTTCAGAGCTAGATGCAGAAAAAAATTATTTTTAATTTGCAACCTGATGGAGGTCAGTATAGATGGACTAATAGACCAAGTCCCACACACTGCTAGAAGCCCAAATATTTTTTCAGAGCTAGATGCAGAAAAAAATTATTTTTAATTTGCAACCTGATGGAGGTCAGTATAGATGGACTAATAGACCAAGTCCCACACACCGATAGAAGCCCAAATATTTTTTCAGAGCTAGATGCAGAAAAAAATTATATTCAATTTGCAACCTGCTGGACGTCAGTATAGAAGGACTAATAGAACAAGTCCCACACACTGCTAGAAGCCCAAATATTTTTTCAGAGCTAAATGAAGAAAAAAATTATTTTTAATTTGCAACCTGATGGAGGTCAGTATAGATGGACTAATAGACCAAGTCCCACACACTGCTAGAAGCCCAAATATTTTTTCAGAGCTAGATGCAGAAAAAAATTATTTTTAATTTGCAACCTGATGGAGGTCAGTATAGATGGACTAATAGACCAAGTCCCACACACCGCTAGAAGCCCAAATATTTTTTCAGAGCTAGATGCAGAAATTTTTTTTATTCAATTTGCAACCTGATGGAGGTCAGTATAGATGGACTAATAGACCAAGTCCCACACAGTGCTAGAAGCCCAAATATTTTTTCAGAGCTAGATGCAGAAAAAAATTATTTTTAATTTGCAACCTGATGGAGGTCAGTATAGATGGACTAATAGACCAAGTCCCACACACTGCTAGAAGCCCAAATATTTTTTCAGAGCTAGATGCAGAAAAAAATTATTTTTAATTTGCAACCTGATGGAGGTCAGTATAGATGGACTAATAGAACAAGTCCCACACGCTGCTAGAAGCCCAAATATTTTTTCAGAGATAAATGAAGAAAAAAATTATTTTTAATTTGCAACCTGATGGAGGTCCGTATAGATGGACTAATAGACCAAGTCCCACACACTGCTAGAAGCCCAAATATTTTTTCAGAGCTAGATGCAGAAAAAAAATATTTTTAATTTGCAACCTGATGGAGGTCAGTATAGATGGACTAATAGACCAAGTCCCACACACCGCTAGAAGCCCAAATATTTTTTCAGAGCTAGATGCAGAAAAAAATTATATTCAATTTGCAACCTGCTGGAGGTCAGTATAGAAGGACTAATAGAACAAGTCCCACACACTGCTAGAAGCCCAAATATTTTTTCAGAGCTAAATGAAGAAAAAAATTATTTTTAATTTGCAACCTGATGGAGGTCAGTATAGATGGACTAATAGACCAAGTCCCACACACTGCTAGAAGCCCAAATATTTTTTCAGAGCTAGATGCAGAAAAAAATTATATTCAGTTTGCAACCTGATGGAGGTCAGTATAGATGGACTAATAGAATGATGCTATGCCCAAAAGATTTTACTTCACTAGGTGCAGTAAAAAAATTGGTATTCTATACACAGGTGGTATATCTTGCAACACAGATAGGCTACTCCACTGACTAACACACTCTGCAATAGGCCAAAAAGGATTAGCTTTGCTAGATTCAGCCAAATGCTGTGAAAAAAACTTGCACAGCACTGGCACAGACCTGCCTGGCAAAAACTGATAGGAACTGATGTAACCTAGTCCTGAAAAGGACTCCAATTACAATTAGTCTTTACTCCCACAATCTATCTATTTAAGAGCACAGACCTGCCTGATAAAAGTCGTAGGAAATGCTGTAACCTAGTCCTTAAAAGGACTGCAATCACAACTATTCCCTACTCCCAAGCTATCTGTATATTTGTGCGAAAATTGGCTTGAAATTAACAAGGTATAGCGCACACAGCAACAGCGGTGCCGTCTAACACGCAGCTGCAGCAGTGAGAAAATGGTGGCGACGGGGAAAATGGCTTGGTCTTATAGGGCAAGGACATGTGACATACACTGCCAATCACACATGCCCTTGCTTGTGTGAAAAAAAGCACTTCGCTCCGTGTGTGCGCTGCTGATAGGCTGACAGATTGCACCTCCCCACTGCAAATGCGGGAAAGAGAAAAAAAAATGGAGATCTTCATTGTTCCTGCAGAGATCCATCCCCTGCCCCTCCCCCCGCCCCGCTGTACACTCAAACTGCGTATTAACATTAATTTTCATCATTACTGAGAAAAAATCCAGTTATGATTTTGGTGCACGAACAGTTATCGAACATAACCTCGAACAGCCGAATTTTTCTCAAATTGTTCGTGTTCGCCGACCGGCTCGAACACCGCCCAAAACAGCTCGAATTTGAGATTGGCGAACAGTTCGAGTAGAACAACGCTCATCTCTACTCTCCACTGGTGTTCTATGGGATTCAGGTCTGGACTCGTTGCTGGCCACCTTAGAAGTCTCCAGTGCTTTCTCGCAAACCATTTTATAGTGCATTTGGAAGTGTGTTTTGGGTCATTGTCCTGCTGGAAGACCCATGACCTCTGAGAGAGACCCAGCTTTCTCACACTGGGCCCTACATTATGCTGCAAAATTTGTTGGTAGTCTTCAGACTTCATAATGCCATGCACACGGTCAAGCAGTCCAGTGCCAGAGGCAGCAAAGAAACCCCAAAATATCAGGGAACCTCCACCATGTTTGACTGTAGGGACCGTGTTCTTTTCTTTGAATGCCTCTTTTTTTTCCTGTACACTCTATGTTGATGCTTTTTCCCAAAAAGCTCTACTTTTGTCTCATCTGACCAGAGAACATTCTTCCAAAACGTTTTAGGCTTTCTCAGGTAAGTTTTGGCAAACTCCAGCCTGGCTTTTTTATGTCTCGGGATAAGAAGTGGGGTCTTCCTGGGTATCCTACCATACAGACCCTTTTCATTCAGACGCCGACGGATAGTACGGGTTGACACTGTTGTACCCTTGGACTGCAGGGCAGCTTGAACTTGTTTGGATGTTAGTCGAGGTTCTTTATCCACCATCCGCACAATCTTGCGTTGAAATCTCTCGTCAATTTTTCTTTTCCGTCCACATCTAGGGAGGTTAGCCACAGTGCCATGGGCTTTAAACTTCTTGATGACACTGCGCACGGAAGACACAGGAACATTCAGGTCTTAGGAGATGGACTTGTAGCCTTGAGATTGCTCATGCTTCCTCACAATTGGGTTTCTCAAGTCCTCAGACTGTTCTTTGGTCTTCTTTCTTTTTTCCATGCTCAATGTGGTACACACAAGGACACAGGACAGAGGTTGAGTCAACTTTAATCCATGTTAACTGGCTGCAAGTGTGATTTAGCTATTGCCAACACCTGTTACGTGCCACAGGTAAGTTACAGGTGCTGTTAATTACACGAATTAGAGAAGCATCACATGATTTTTCAAACAGTGCCAATACTTTTGTCCACCCCCTTTTTTAGGTTTGGTGTGGAATTATATCCAATTTGGCTTTAGGACAATTCTTTTTGTGTTTTTTCATTGAAGACATATTAAATGAAGATAATAATAGCAAAGAATTTGTGATTGCAATCATTTTCAGGAAGAAACTGAGTAATATCTGACAGAATTGCAGGGGTGCCAATACTTTTGGCCACCACTGTATATATTTATATATACATATATATATATATATATATATATATATATATATATATATTATTTTTTGGTTAGATATTAGCATTAAAGGGCTCCCCCTTATTATATGTAAAGGGCATATGAAATGTCTCCTAACCCCCATTATTTTTGAAAGAATGTACATATCTTCGTGTGGCCCCCCTTTTTTGTGGCTTTTTTTGTGGCTTATATTGTACTGAGATTTGTCAAAATTTATCCCTATTGGGTGGAATTTATAATACACAATGCACTGGGGGTCTGTGCGTGGAAAGCTGTGCTGTTTGTGGACTTTGGCTCCAATGGAGCTCTGCATATATCGCTGTATGCATGGTTGTATGAGGATTTGGATGTGTGGATGAGATTCATGTTTGTGAGTATGTTTACAACAGGAAAAGAGGGTGTAATAGTGAATAGGAAGTTGTCTGACTTGGCTTGTCATACTGTTAAACATCCATGTAATTGCCAGCGATAGATTATGCCCTGTTACTGTGTTTCCATATTGTGATACCCCCATTATAATAAATCTGTAGGGGTTATCCCTAACCGCATGTGCATGTGTCTTAATGGATAAAATTTGGCCTGATATAATACTGTGGGTGTATTGTCCTGGGGTCATTTTCCTCCTCATGTACATTATAATGGTTATTATGGCCATTATTGGATCATCTTTTGCCTGATTCTGAAATCCACCAATTATGAGAGTGAGTCAATCTGATGATTCCCGAGGTTCGGGGGTAATGGCTTTTCTGTCAAGTCTAGTGGGATGTAGAGTTTTATATGTAATACACCTTAGACTATTATATTGGTCCTTATTAGTGTTGAGCGAGCATGCTCGACACTGCTCGGTACTCGCCCGAGCATCTCACTACTCGGGATGTGCGGCGAGCACCGAGCATTTCCGGGTTACTCGGGCGAGAGCTCGGGTCTCCGCCCTGCATGTTTGGCGCTCTTTACAGAGCCAATGAACATGCAGGGATTGCCAGCCAGTCACTGGAATGCCGCAGCCATGTTGTTTGTGGGCATTACAATGATTGGCTGGCCGCACAGCGTCACCTCGAGTATTTAAAACCAGGCGCCGCCATCTTGGACACAGTCCCTCCGCATCAGACAGTGTAGGGAGAGTGCTTCTGAATTAGGGAGAGATATATAGTGCGAAATAGGTAGTGTAGGGTCTCTAAAGCCTGTCAAATAAAACAAACAGTCCTTCTCAAGACTAATATCTACCACAGATATCAGGCAGGCAGGCTGTATAGGAGATGCAGTGGTTATACTAGCAAATGCTGCATTACAGTCCTGTGTGCACCTGTTGGTCAAATTGCTAGACTTATCCCCCGGTCTCAGGGGATAGGAAAATTCCATTTTTTTTTCATCTAAATCCTGTATTTTTTTTTCCCTCAGTCAGACTGTACAAATACGCATCTTATTAACCTTTTGGTATTTCCCCCCCCCCCAAAAAAAATTGAGTGCGTCTGTGACTGTTCAGACACCAATATATCTGTTTAAAAGAGTCTGGTGTAGGCCAGAGAAATAGAACTGTGGTTTTGCAGTTCCACGGGTCAAATCTCTGTATTATCCTGCTTTTGGCATTTTTTGCCGTAAAAAACACTGTAATAGTGTCTCCCTGACTGGTCAGACACCAATATATCTGTTTAAAAGAGTATGGTGTAGGCCAGAGAAATAGAACTGTGGTTTTGCAGTTCCATGGGTCAAATCTCTGTATTATCCTGCTTTTGGCATTTTTTAACGTAAAAAAAAACTGTAATAGTGTCTCCCTGACTGGTCAGACACCAATATATCTGTTTAAAAGAGTATGGTGTAGGCCAGAGAAATAGAACTGTGGTTTTGCAGTTCCACGGGTCAAATCTCTGTATTATCCTGCTTTTGGCATTTTTTGCCGTAAAAAAAAACTGTAATAGTGTCTCCCTGACTGGTCAGACACCAATATATCTGTTTAAAAGATTCTGGTATAGGCCAGAGAAATAGAACTATTTTTTTGCAGTTCCACGGGTCAAATCTCTGTATTATCCTGCTTTTGGCATTTTTTGACGTAAAAAAAACTGTAATAGTGTCTCCCTGACTGGTCAGACACCAATATATCTGTTTAAAAGAGTCTGGTGTAGGCCAGAGAAATAGAACTGTGGTTTTGCAGTTCCACGGGTCAAATGTCTGTATTATCCTGCTTTTGGCATTTTTTGCTGTAAAAAAAAAACTGTAATAGTGTCTCCCTGACTGGTCAGACACCAATATATTTGTTTAAAAGAGTCTGGTGTAGGCCAGAGAAATAGAACTGTGGCTTTGCAGTTCCACGGGTCAAATCTCTGTATTATCCTGCTTTTGGCATTTTTTGCCGTAAAAAAAACTGTAATAGTGTCTCCCTGACTGGTCAGACACCAATATATCTGTTTAAAAGAGTCTGGTGTAGGCCAGAGAAATAGAACTGTGGTTTTGCAGTTCCACGGGTCAAATCTCTGTATTTTCCTGCTTTTGGAATTTTTTGCCATATAAAAACCCGTAATAGTGTCTCCCTGCCTGGTCAGACACCAATATATCTGTTTAAAAGAGTCTGGTGTAGGCCAGAGAAATAGAACTGTGGTTTTCCTCTTCCACGGTTCTAATCTCTTTTTTGTTACCCTTTTTCCATTGATAGTGCGAGAGTAAGCTATTTTACTTCATTTAACATGGGCAAGGCGCGTGGCAAGGGACGTGGAACTGGACGTTCTGGTGATGGTGCGCGTAGAGGACGGGGCCGTGGCCAAGGTGAAAATGTGCCACAACCAACAGCCACATCTTCTCGCTCCCACTTTTTGACCGAATTACTAGGGAAGCACCCTACAACACCAGTATTGCAAACTGATCAGTGTGAACAGATTATTAATTGGATAGCAGATAATACTTCCAGTTACCTGGGCACCACCACCTCCGGTCTGTCTTCCACACGGTAAAGTTTTAGTAGCCGTGACTCTCGACCACATACTCCTCCTCACCCTGATGCTCCTTCCTCCCACCATGCCGAGTGTCGTCAGACAGCAACTGATCCCACACTTGGACACTCTGAAGAGCTGTTCACTGGTCCATTTCCATATTTGGGCCCCTCGCCTGCTCCGCTTGAAGTGGTGGAAGAGAAGAGACCATGTAGCCATGTCCAAATATTTGAACAGCCACGACCACAGGAAGTTGACGTTGGCAATTTGTCACAAGAGGTGGACGATGATGAGACACAATTGCCAAGAAGTGAGGAGGAGGATCGTGGTGCGCAAATGGAAGAGGAGGAGGTGGTGGATGATCTAGTAACTGACCCAACGTGGCAGGAGGACACGCAGAGCGAGGCCAGCAGCACACAGGGGGAGGGAGGCAGAGTACCCCAACAGGCAGGAAGAAGCAGTGTGGTGGCCGCACACAGAAGGCGGGTAACAGTTCCCTGTAGCGCCAACACGAGGGACATTGCCTGTACAACCAGTAGGTCTTCCAGAGTCTGGAATTTTTTTAAAGACTCTGCTGATAACCCCAAAATGCCATTTGCACCACCTGCCGTGCCAGCATCAGCAGGGGTGACAAAACTACCAGTCTGACCACCAACAGCATGATCAGGCACATGTCAGCAAAGCACCCGACTTTGTGGGGCGAACCCCAGGGTCCAAGACCAGTGTCAGCGGGTGTCACCACTGCTTCTTCTGCTGTTGTGCATGTAATAGAACCCCCTGTTGTGCGTGCAAGGCAATCACCTGTCCATACTGCATGCAAAGATGACCCCCTCCTCTCAGTCTTCACTTATTATGGCAGTTTCTCAAGAAACAGCATCAACATCCACGTCCATGTCCCACCACAGCGTTCAATTGTCCATATCCCAGAGCTTTGAACGAAAGTGCAAATTCGCAGCCAACGCCCCACAGGCCACAGTCCTAAATTCGCACATTTCACGACTGCTTGCGTTGGAAATGCTGACTTTTAGGCTGGTGGAGACGAAATCCTTCCGCAACCTTATGGCGGTGGCCATCCCTCGATACTCGGTCCCCAGCCAACACTATTTTGCCCGGTGTGCCATCCCCGCACGACACAAGCACGTGTCCCAAAATATCTGCCGTGCCCTCAACAATGCAGTTACTGGGAGAGTTAACCTGACAACGGACACGTGGACAAGTGCTTGTGGCCAGGGACGGTACATCTCCCTGACGGCACACTTGGGACGGAACACATCCTCCCCACACCGAGCATTGCGGGCCCTATGTCAGTCAGAGTTGCCCCCACAGTGTTCAGCTCCTGCGCATCATCCTCTTCCTCCTCCTCATTTTCAGCCTCCATCTCAGATATCACCACATCAGTTACAAGCTGGAAGCACTGCAGTACTACATCAGCCAAGTGACAACAGGCTGTGCTGAAACTCATAAGCTTAGGTGATAAACCTCACACTGCTTGTGAGTTGTGGATAGCTGTGAAAGAGCAGACAGATCTGTGGCTGAGACCACTGAACCTACATCCAGGCATGGTCGTATGTGAAAATGGCCGTAACCTGGTGGCGGCTCTGAGGCGAGGCGAGATCACACACGTACCAAGTCTGGCTCATGTGCTTAACCTCGTGGGTCAGCGGCTTCTTAAATCATACCCCGAGTTGCCAAATCTGCTCTTCACAGTACGCCGCCTGTCAGCTCATTTTCGGAAGTCGGCTACAGCTTCCACCGCTCTTGCTGTGTTGCAGTAGTGTTTGCAGCTTCCGGCACACCGACTGCTGTGTGATGTCCCCACATGTTGGAACTCTACCCTCCACATGTTGCAAAGGATTTGTAAGCAGAAGAGAGCAGTTGTGGAGTACCAGCTGAAACAAGGCCGTCAATATTCAGGTCAGACTCCACACATAAGACCTCAGGAGTGGACCTGGATGTCTGACATATGTACCATCCTGACAATCTTTGAGGAGTCCACCAAGATGGTGAGTGGCGATGACGCCATCATTAGCGTCAGCATCCCACTTGTCTGTCTTTTGCAACGCTCTCTGCAGAGAATTAAAGAGGAGGCATTGCAGCCAGAGTATGATGAGATGGATCAAGAAGCCATAATGGGCGATTACACACTGTCCAGCCTCATCTCATCCCAATGTGCATTGGGGGACAATGAGGGAGAGGAGGAGGAGGAGGAAGAACAGAAGCTGGTATCATGCGCTGTAGACGGTAGTACCTGTACAACTGTCACACAGTCGGTTCAATGTGGGTGGCCTGAGGACAGGGGGGAGGAGGAGGAGGAGGAGGAGAGCATGGTCAGTCATCATCTTGGTGAAGACATGGAAGTCTTGCCCGCTACCATGGCTGACTTTATGTTACGCTGCCTTAACCATGACCCTCGCGTTGTCAAAATGTAGGTTGACAGTCATTACTGGTTGGTGACACTTTTAGACCCCCGCTACAAGGAGAACTTTCACTCTCTTATTCCTGAGGTGGAGAGGTCTACAAAAATGTGGCAGTACCAGAAGGCCCTTGCTGCAGAACTCTTAAAAAAATTCCCATCTGAACACGCTAACTGCAGAGGTCACAGTTCGTTGACCAACCAAGGCATACAGGCGAGAGAGACCCAACTCCAATCCAGCAGAGGCAGGGGAACACTGTCAAAGTTCTGGGACAGTTTTCTGAGACCCGCCCAGCTTACAGGCCGTGAGGAGCGGGGCACTCACACAAGGAGTGGAAAGTTTCAAAAGATGGCGAGGGAGTACCTTGCCGACCGTACCAGCATCCTCCGTGATTCCTCTGTGCCTTTTATTTATTAGGTATCCAAGCTGGACACTTGGAATGAACTCGCTCTGTACGCCTTGGAGGTCCTGGCCTGCCTGCAGCTAACGTGACATCGGAGCATGCTTTTAGTGCCGCTGGGGGAATTATAACTGATAAGCGCGCCCGCCTGTCAACTGACAATGCTGACAAGCTGACCCTTATCAAAATGAACAAGGGCTGGATTGGGCCAGAATTCTAATTACCACCAAATGACAGCAGAGTAAAATAAAGCCATATCCACTGTCTTATTTCGGGAGGTGTATTCCTATGCACCGCTTCACACCCACACATGGGTATACGCTTCCTCATTTCGGCTGTAATTTGCTCTTCTCCTTATCCTCAGTCTCCACCACCACTATACAACCAGGGTGACCATGGTCCGTGTTGCCAGCATTGCAAGTTATTCTGTCCTAATTTTTGGCAGCTTTTGCTTGGAAGGCAAAGGCAAAGACTATGGGAGACCGAGTCCCCAATAATGGGAATAATGCTTTTAATATGCTGTACTGCATGGCTCTTGTAAGGGGCATGAAAACCGTCTTGCTAAGCTACTGCGACCTCCACCACTTTTCCAAGGGGCATTGATATTGTCTTTTTATTCCACTGCGACCTCCACCATTCTTCCAAGGGGCATTAAAACCGTCTTGTTAAGCTACTGCAACCTCCACGTCTCTTCCAAGGGGCATTGAAACCGTCTTGTTAAGCTACTGCGACCTCCACCACTTTTCCAAGGGTCATTGATATTGTCTTTTTATTCCACTGCGACCTCCACCATTCTTCCAAGGGGCATTAAAACCGTCTTGTTAAGCTACTGCAACCTCCCCCACTTTTTCAAGGGGCATGAAAACCGTCTTGTTAAGCTACTGCGACCTCCACCACTTTTCCAAGGGGCATTAAAATCGTCTTGTTAAGCTACTGCGACCTCCACGTCTCTTCCAAGGGGCATTAAAACTGTCTTGTTAAGCTACTGCGACCTCCACCACTTTTCCAAGAGGCATTAAAACCGTCTTGTTAAGCTACTGCGACCTCCACGTCTCTTCCAAGGGGCATTAAAACCGTCTTGTTAAGCTGGAAAGGAAATAGGGTATTGCAGAAACCACTTGTAATTCAGTATAATACAGCAAAAAAGTGGTGAAGAAAGTTAAAATATAACTTTTATTATTACAGCTAAAATAACTCAGAGACTTAATAAAAAAAAAAGGTCACAGGGACCATGAGTGCAAGAACTATTTGCCAACCTGTCATAGGACATTCACCTCCCTAGGTATTAGGAGTGTTGAATGACACAGGTAAATACTAATATGCAACTAACCCACTGAATTAACTAACAGATGGGTGGTCAATAGAAATAAACCAGCTGAGAGAAGCGACAAACTGGGTATGACATACGAGTATAATGGTTAATTTAGAGAGTCACTATAGCAATGGAACAGTCTCACCACTTTTATGTCAATAACCTCCAGTGTTCTCATCAGCTCACAGACCAGGGCTCCTTAGCATACTCAGCCTCCAGCCGTGCAAAAGACACATTCCCGACGCGTTTCCTCACATAAGTGGATCATCAGTGGAGTTAAATGTTGGTGTGTCAAAGTCTGTAGCCGGTTCTGGCATGCGGCGCAGTTCATAGACAGCGTATAAGCTTTTTATATTAAGCCATGCTTCTGTGAGGCCGATGCGTCACTTCCGGTTGCGGCCCCATTACTTCCGACACATGGACCGCATCAACTGGCGGTGACACGCAAATGTCACTTCTGGTATGCGCGTACTACAGCACTAACAGATCGGGCAAGATGCTTACTACAGTCGTGATGGCAACCAACAAGCTAAACCAAACGGTCAACGCTATTGTGAAAGGGAGTGGGCAGGGTTCCCACTACAGCCCTTTGTGGTCACCAAGGCTGAAGATAGAAAGGCTGGATGTGATGACATATATCCCATTAACATCACACAGCACCCTAATAGTGGATGGCATTGGAAATCTGTCACGGGGTCACAAAAAGTCAGTGGGATGGAGGCAAATGGTGCACAAGAACAGACGCACAGACCTCCCAAAATGAAGGATGGGTAGAGAGTTATGAAAAAATGGAGAGATGGATGAGAGGACTTAAGGGGCAGGAAAATGAGGTACAGGGAGAACGACTATCGGGACCATAGGTGATGACAGAAAAGAGGAAGGAGATCTAAATGGACCCTGTCGAGGCCCTAAGCACGATGATCCCTACCTAACAGTGGAGGTTGGCACCCTAAATAACCTGCGCAAGTTGGGGCCCCCACTCTGCGGCGGCTGTACCTGCACTCCTCTCCCTATGTTGTCCCTATGGCTAAAGAAAAGACCTATAGGACAGTTGTTCGTTCAGGCCATGAGGGGTAACAGTCTGTAATTTAAAGATTAGTGTTGACCGAGCACTAAAATGCTTGGGTGCTCGAAGCTCGGGCCGAGCTCGCCGTGATACTCGGGTGCTCGACCCGAGCAACGAGCCCAATGTTAGTGTATGGGAGACTCGAGCATTTTTGCGGTGGCACCCCCGGCAGTCTTTTAAAAGCCTAACAAGTGCCCAAAACGATAGTGACAGTGCTCAAATGACATGGGGACAGCATGGGGATCGCCCCTGGAAGCATTTCTGACCCCCAGGTCACTGCTGTCAACAACGTGGTCAGAGGTATTAAGCCACTTTTACAGGCTCACAATAAAACGTTCAAAAACGAAAGTGAAAGTGCTTTCCTGTGAAATATGTTAACCCCTTAACGACCATGGGTCTTTCTGTTTTTGTGTTTTCCTTTTTTGCTCCCCTTCTTCCCAGAGCCAGAACTTTTTTAATTTTCGTTCAATATTGCCATGTAAGGGCTTATTTTTTGCGGGACGAGTAGTACTTTTAAACACCATCACTGGTTTTACCATATCATGTGCTGGAAAATGGGAAAAAAATTCCAAGTGCAGTGAAACTGCAAAAAAAATGCAATTCCACAGTTGTTTTTTGGGTCCTTTTTTTACCACGTTCACAGACTGCTAAAACTGACCTGCCATCATTATTTTCCAGGTCGTTACGAGTTCATAGACACCAAACATGTATAGGTTCTTTTTTATTTAAGTGGTGAAAAAAAAATCCAAAGCTTGCTAAAAAAACAAGAAAAAATGACGCCATTTTCCGAGACCCTTAGCTTCTCCATTTTTCGGGATCTGGGGCCAGGTGAGGGCTTATTTTTTGCGTGCCGGGCTGACGTTTTTATTGATACCATTTTGGGGTAGATCCGATGTTTTGATCGCCCGGTATTGCATTTTATTTCAAAGTTGTAGCGACCAAAAAAACTTAATTCTGGCGTTTAAAATTTTTTTCTCGTTACGCCGTTTACTGATTGTATTAATTCTTCTTTTATATTGATAGATCGGGCGATTCTGAACGCGGCGATACCAAATATGTGTATGTGGTTTTTTTTTTATATATATATATATTTTATTTTGAATGGGGCGAAAGGGGGGTGACTTAAACCTTTATATATATATTATTTTTTTTAAAAAACTTTTCTTTTATACTTTCTGCTTGCTTCTATAGTCTCCAGAGGAGACTAGAAGCAGCAGTTGTCTGATTGCTTCTACTGCATACAAGCGATGAGCAGATCGCTTGTATGCAGGAGAAATGCTCACTTGCTATGAGCGCTGACCACTAGGTGGCGCTCATAGCAATTGAGACATGACAACCACAGGCGTCTGCTGCAGACCCTGAGTTGTCATGCCCACCCATTGGTGACCCGCGATCACGTGACGGGGTCACTGATGGGCGGGGCTTAGGACTCCCGGAAGCGCGAGTTAAATGCCACTGTCAGAGATTTAACATGTTAACAGCCACGGGTGGATTGCGATTCCAATAATCAGCTGACATGTGCTCGCTTCAGTGCGGCCTCACCGCCGGAGCCCCCGCTGAACCGGCCTTCCCGACCTGGTGCGTACTATTACTGACCAGGTCGGAAAGGGGTTAAGGAACATCCTTTCCAGGGTAAAGACTTGTGTATAAGGTAAAATAAATAACCAAAAACAAAAATACTCCTCCACACCTTGGGCTATGTTCACAAGTAGCATTTTTTATGCGTTTTTGCACGTTTGTATTGCTTTCAACCGTGACAAATGCATTCACCGGGAAATGTCATTTTAACATTTTGCAACCTTATCTGGCCATGTGCTGTGTGACACATGCATACAGTGCTAAAAAGACATGGGAACAGCATGGGGAAGACCCCTGGAAGCATCTCTGACACCCAGGTCACTGCCTAAAAGTGTGCCCATCAGAAGTGATCCTTGCCGCATCAGAAGATGCAGACTTGCAACTATCCCCGTGCAAGTCCTTGTCCCAGGGCAGTGTTCAATTGTACCTCCCCCATAAATTGCAATACAAGCGCAAGTATGCAGCCTGCCACCCACCCACCCCCAGGCTGCAATACCATACTGCTAGCTTGCTTGCACTTGAAATTGGGCCTTTTAGGCATGTGGAGGTGGAATCTGGCCACCACGTCATGGCTGCGTCGGTAGCCTGGTATTCATACTCAGTCCCCAGCCGCCCGGCGGCCGGGTGTCCACGCTTGGTCCCCAGCCGCCAGGGGGCGGCCGGGTGTCCGTACTCAGTCCCCAGCCGCCCCGCGGCCGGGTGCCCACACACAGTCCCCAGCCGCGTGGGGGTGGCCGGGTGTCCATAAACGGTCCCCAGCCGCCCATATTTGTCCCGGTGCGCCTTATACACAAGCGCGCATACCAAAACATTACCTGTGCCCTCCCCAGTGCATTTAGTGGGAAGGACAGCCTAACCACAAACACGTGGACAAGTGAATGTGGCCAGGAATGGTCCATCTCACTGACGCCTTCATACTGGGTTAATATTGTGGAAGCCAGTACACAGTTGGACACTGGGATGCAACACGACCTCCAGACATAGAGGATTGCGGGTCCTGGGTCAATCAGGCTTCAACACAAAGTTCAGAAGATAGACAGCAGCAGTGGTCGGCCTCCTACACAACGAGTAAATTATTCATGATCATGAGGCCATCCACCTCCTTAGCTTTCTGTTCCTTGGAATGCAAGCGCATGTATGTAGTAGCAGCTAGGCCTGAGGTGGTCAGCGTTTTGGCGCATATTCTACCTCCTTCGAGGATTGCTGGATGTTTTCCTGCTACTATCCCAGTTCTATGACTCCCGTTAAAACAAAGCTTCAGGTGATGAATGATGGATGAGGTGGTGGCAAAGGAGAAAGAGCAGGAGGAACAGGGACCATTCACATCAATATCAGGCCAGCCAACCACACATGTCTTGTAGGATATGTTTCTGTACCAAAAGGAGCGGTTCAGCTACACAGTTATAAGGCATACAGTGAATGCAATGCCTACCAAAAATTTCGAGGCACTCCAATGCCCCTTGGAAGTGACATGGAGGTCAGAGGGCCTTAACTAAACCGTTTTTTCCATTTATAGCAACTGGGTCTCCTGTACACTGTTGGCCTAAGCAGGGAATGGAAGACTTTCCAAAAATTATTAGGCACTGCAATGCCCCTTGAAACAGACGTGGATTACAGCGTATTAAAAACCTTCTACCCATTATTGGGGAGTGGGTCTGCCTTAGTGTTCGCCTATGCAGTGAAAAGCAAAAGCTGACAAAAATTAGGAGGAAATTCAATGCCCGTTGCAAGAGTCATGGAGGTTAGAGGTAATTAAAAACAACATGTCAATGCCCCTTGGAAGAGCTGTGGAGTTCAGAGTGGTTTAACAAGATGGTTTTAATGCCCCTTAGAAGAGACGTGGAGTTCAGAGTGGTTTAACAAGACCGTTTTAATGCCCCTTGGAAGAGATGTGGAGGTCACAGTAGCTTAACAAGGTGGTTTTAATGCCCCTTGGAAGAGACGTGGAGTTCAGAGTGGTTTAAAAAGACAGTTTTAATGCCCCTTAGAAGATTGGTGTAGGTTACAGTTGAATAAAAAGACAATATCAATGACCCGTGGAAGAGACGTGGAGGTCACAGTAGCTTAACAAGACGGTTTTAATGCCCCTTGGAAGAGTGGTGGAGGTCGCAGTGGAATAAAAAGACAATATCAATGCCCCTTGGAAGAGTGGTGGAGGTTACAATGGAATAAAAAGACAATATCAACGCCCTGTGGAAGAGACGTGGAGGTCACAGTAGCTTAACAAGATGCTTTTAATGCCCCTTGGAAGAGTGGTGGAGGTCACAGTGGAATAAAAAGACAATATTAACGACCCTTGGAAGAGACGTGGAGGTCACAGTAGCTTACCAAGACGAATTTAATGCCCCTTACAAGAGCCATGCAGTACAGCATATTAAAAACATTATTCCCATTATTGAGGAGTGGGTCTCCCATAGTCTTTGCCTATGACTTCCAAGCAAAAGCTGCCAAAAATTAGGACAGAGGAACTTGCAATGCTGGCAACATGGACCACGATCACCCTGGTGGTATAGTGGTCGTGGAGGCTGAGGATAAGTAGAAGAGCAAAAAACAGCCGAAATGAGGAAGCGTATACCCATGTGTGGGTGTGAAGCGATGCATGGGAATACACCTCCTGAAATAACACAGTGGATTTGACTTTATGTTACTCTGCTGTCATTTGGTGGTGATGAGAAGGCTGGCCCAATCCAGCCCTTGTTCATTTTGATAAGGGTCAGCTTGTCAGCATTGTCAGTTGACAGGCGGGTGCGCTTATCAGTTATAATTCCCCCAGCGGCACTAAAAACACGCTCCGATAACACGCTAGCGGCAGGGCAGGCCAGGACCTCCAAGGCATACAGAGTGAGTTCATTCCAAGTGTCCAGCTTGGATACCCAATAATTAAAAGGCACAGAGGAATCACGGAGGACGCTGGTACGATCGGCAAGGTACTCCCTCTCCATCTTTTGAAACTTTCCACTCCTAGTGAGAGTGCCCCGCGCCTCAGGGCCTGTAAGCTGGGCGGGTGTCAGAAAACTGTCCCAGAACGTTGACAGTGTTCCCCTGCCTCTGCTGGATTGGAGTTGCATCTCTCTCGCCAGTACACCTTGGTTGGGCAACGAACTGTGACCTCTGCCTCTAGCGTGTTCAGATGGGAATTTTTTTAAGAGTTCTGCAGCAAGGGCCTTCTGGTATTGCCCCATTTTTGTAGACCTCTCCACCTCAGGAATAAGAGAGTGAAAGTTCTCCTTGTAGCGGGGGTCTACAAGTGTCACCAACCAGTAATGACTGTCACCCAACATTTTGACAACGCGAGGGTCACGGTTAAGGCAGCGTAACATAAAGTCAGCCATGCGTGCCAGACTGGTAACGGGCAAGATTTCCGTGTCCTCACCAAGATGACGACTGACCATGCTCTCCTCCTCCTCCTCTTCCTCCTCACCCCTGTCCTCAGGCCACCCACGCTGAACCGACGGTATGACACTTGTACAGGTACTACGTCTACAACGCATGATAGCAGCTCCTGTTCTTCCTCCTCCTCCTCCTCCTCTCCCTCATTGTCCCCCAATGCACGTTGGGATGAGATGAGGCTGGGCTGTGTGTAATCGCCCGCTACGGATTCTTGATCCATCTCATCATACTCTGGCTGCAATGCCTCCTCTTTAATTCTCTGCAGAGAGCGTTGCAAAAGACAGACAAGTGGTGGGATGCTGACACTAATGATGGTGTCATCGCCACTCACCATCTTGGTGGCCTCCTCAAAGTTTGTCAGGATGGTACATGTGTCAGACATCCAGGTCCACTCCTGAGGTCTTATGTGTGGAGTCTGACCTGAATATCGACGGCCTTGTTGCAGCTGGTACTCCACAACTGCTCTCTTCTGCTCACAAATCCTTAGCAACATGTGGAGGGTAGAGTTCCAACGTGTGGGGACATCACACACCAGTCGGTGTGCCGGAAGCTGCAAACGCTGCTGCAACACAGCAAGGGCGGCGGAAGCAGTAGCCGACTTGCGAAAATGAGCTGACAGGCGGCGTACTTTCACGAGCAGATCTGGCAACTCGGGGTACGATTTAAGAAACCGCTGAACCACGAGGTTAAGCACATGAGCCAGGCATGGTACGTGTGTGATCTCACCTCGCCTCAGAGCCGCCACCAGGTTACGACCATTGTCACACACGACCATGCCGGGATGTAGGTTCAGCGGTCTCAGCCACAGATCTGCCTGCTCTTTCACAGCTGTCCACAACTCACAAGCAGTGTGAGGTTTATCACCTAAGCTTATGAGTTTCAGCACAGCCTGTTGCCGCTTGGCAGAGGCAGTACTGCAATGCTTCCAGCTTGTAACTGATGTGGTGATATCTGAGATGGAGGCTGAACATGAGGAGGAGGAGGAGGATGCGCAGGAGCTGTACACTGTGGGGGCAACTCTGACTGACATAGGGCCCGCAATCCTCGGTGTGGGGAGGATGTGTTCCGTCCCAAGGTCCGACTGGCTCCCAGCTTCCACTATGTTTACCCAGTGTGCCGTCAGAGAGATGTACCGTCCCTGGCCACAAGCACTTGTCCACGTGTCCGTTGTCAGGTAGACTCTCCCAGTAACTGCGTTGTTGAGGGCACGGCAGATGCTTTGGGACACGTGCTTCTGTAGTGCGGGGATGGCACACCGGGCAAAATAGTGTCGGCTGGGGACCGAGTACCGAGGGACGGCCACCGCCATAAGATTGCGGAAGGATTCCGACTCCACCAGCCTAAAAGGCAGCATTTCCAATGCAAGCAGTCGTGAAATGTGCGAATTTAGGACTGTGGCCTTTGGGGCGTTAGCTGCGAATTTCCACTTTCGTTCAAAGGTCTGGGATATGGACAATTGAACGCTGCGGTGGGACGTGGACGTGGACGTTGATGCTGTTTCTTGAGAAACTGCCATAACAAGTGAAGACTGAGAGGAGGGGGCATCTTTACATGCAGTATGGACAGGGGATTGCCTTGCACACACAACAGGGGGTTCTATTGCACGCACAACAGTGGAAGAAGCAGTGGTGACACCCGCTGACACTGGTCGTGGACCCTGGGTTTCGCCCCACAAAGTCGGGTGCTTTGCTGCCATGTGCCTGATCATGCTGGTGGTGGTCAGGCTGGTAGTTTTGTCACCCCTGCTGATGCTGGCATGGCAGGTGGAACATATGGCCTTTTTGGGGTTATCAGCAGAGTCTTTAAAAAAATTCTAGACTCTGGAAGACCTACCGCTTGTACTGGCAACCTCCCTCGTGTTGGTGTTACGGGGAACGGTTGCCTGCCTTCTGTCTGCGGCCCCCACACTGCTTCTTCCTGCCTGTTGGGGTACTCTGCCTCCCTCCCCCTGTGTGCTGCTGGCCTCACTCTGCATGTCCTCCTTCCACGTTGGGTCAGTTACTAGATCATCCACCACCTCCTCCTCTTCCACTTGCGCACCACGATCCTCCTCCTCACTTCCTGTCAATTGTGTCTCGTCATCGTCCACCTCTTGTGACAGATTGCCAACGTCGACTTCCTGTGGCCGTGGCTGTTCAAATATTTGGGCATCGCAACATGAGATCTCCTCTTCCACCACTTCAAGCGTATCAGGCGAGGGGCCCAAATATGGAAATGGACCAGTGAACAGCTCTTCAGAGTGTCCAAGTGTGGGATCACTTGCTGTCTGACAACACTCGGCATGGTGGGAGGAAGGAGCATCAGGGTGAGGAGGAGTATGCGGTCGAGACTCACGGCTACTAAGAGTTGACCATGTGGAAGACAGACCGGAGTTGGTGGTGCCCAGGTAACTGGAAGTATTGTCTGCTATCCAATTAATAACCTGTTCACACTGATCAGTTCTCAATACTGGTGTTGTTCTGTGCTTCCCTAGTAATTCGGTCAAGAAGTGGGAGCGAGAAGATGTGGCTGTTGGTTGTGGCACATTTTCACCTTGGCCACGGCCCCGTCCTCTGCACGAACCATCACCAGAACGTCCACTTCCACGTCCCTTGCCACGAGCCTTGCCCATTGTAAATGAAGTAAAATAGCTTACACTTGCACTATCAATGGAAAAAGGGTAATAAAGAGTAGATTAGAACCGTGGAAGAGGAAAACCACAGTTATTGTTTACTGGGGTATACCACACTTTTTTAAATAGAGATATTTGCGGCTGAACAGTGAGCGACACACTCAAACTGCTTGTTTTTTAGATACCAAAGGCCCAAAACTGGATAGTACAGCGATTTGACCCGTGGAACTGCGAAACCACACTGGGATGTCGGGCCTACACAAGACTATTTTCAACAGATATATTTTTGTGTCACAACAGTCAGGAGACACTACTGTTTTTCTTTACGGAAAAAACTACCAAACCTGAATAATAGAGATTTTTTACCGTGGAACAGCAAAACCACAGTTATAATTTTCTGGTGTATACCAGGCTTTTTAAAATATATATATATTTGCGGCTGAACAGTGAGCGACACACTCAAACTGTTTTTTTTAGATACAAATGGCCCAAAAGTGGATAATACAGAGGTTTGTACCGTGGAACTGCAAAACCACACTTGTATTTCTCGGGCCTACACCAGACTATTTTCAACAGATATATTTGTGTCTGAAAAATCAGGGAGACACTATTTTTTTTTTTTCTGTAGCAAAAAATGCAAAAAGCAGGATAAGAGAGATTTTTTACCGTGGAACAGCAAAAGCATACTTCTTTCTCTCTGGCCTACACCAGACTATTTTCAACAGATATATTTGTGTCTGAAAAATCAGGGAGACACTATTATTATTTTTATACAGCAAAAAATGCCAAAAACAGGATAATAGAGATGTTTTACTGTGGAACATCAAAACCACAGTAATAATTTACTGGTGTATACCAGGCTTTTTAAAATATATATATATTTGCGGCTGAACAGTGAGCGACACACTCAAACTGTTTTTTTTAGATACAAATGGCCCATAGAACTGCAAAACCACACTTCTATTTCTCTGGCCTACACCAGACTATTTTCAACAGATATATTTGTGTCTGAAAAATCAGAGACACACTTTTTTTTTGGGGGGGGGGGGCACTGAAAGGTTAATAAGATGGGTATTTGTACATTGTGAAGGAGAAAAAAAAAAAAGAGGATTTAGATAAAAAAAAGGATTTTTCCTGGCCCCCGGGACCTGGAGCTAAGTCCAGCAATTTCAGCAACAGGAGCAGCACACAGGACTGTAATGCAGCGTTTGCTGGTATAACCACTGCGTCTCCTATACAGCCTGCCTGCCTGCCTGATATACCTGGGATGGATATTAGTCCTGAGAAGGACTGTTTGTTTGATCTGGCAGCCTTTACAGACCCTGCACTAACTATTTTGCAGGATATATCTCTCCCTAAATCAGCAGCGCTGTCCCTACACTGTCTGATCCAGAGCGACTGTGTCCAAGATGGCGGCGCCCGGTTTTAAATACTCGAGGTGACGCTGTGCGGCCAGCCAATCACTGTAATGCCCACAAACAACATGGCTGCGGCATTACAGTGACTGGCTGGCAATCCCTGCATGTTCATTGGCTCTGTAAAGAGCGCCAAACATGCAGGGCGGAGACCCGAGCTCCCGCCCGAGTAACCCGGAAATGCTCGGTGCTCGCCGAACATCCCGAGTAGCGTGATGCTCGGGCGAGTACCGAGCAGTGTCGAGCATGTTCGCTCAACACTATTAAAGATCCATTTGGTTTCTCTCTGTAGTATCATTTTATCCCAATCACCTCCCCTGGGAGGGGGAGGAATATCATCGATGCCCATAAATCTCATGGCTTCCGGATGATCTGGATGCAGGGTATTGACATGCCTTGCTATGGGGGTATCTCTCTTCAGAATAATATCTCGCTGGTGCTCCCCCACCCTTCTCCTAAGTTCCCTTTTGGTTTTTCCTAAATATTCAGCACCACAGAAGCACGTGGCCTTGTATATTATCCCTTTAGACCTACAGCTGATGAAATGTTTTATTACGAAGGTCTCAGCCGTAATATTGCTTGTAAATTTCTTGCCCTGGGTCATGAGTTTACAGGGCACACACCCACTACATCTGTAACTGCGCTTTATGGACCCTGATAACCAGCTGTTTTCATGATGACTCGTGTAGTGGCTATGGACAAGCCTGTCCCTCAAGGATCTACCTCTTTTATAAGTGATTTGGGGCGCAAAGCTCACAAGTGTGCCTATGTCCTCATCCATCTGAATGATTGACCAGTACTTCAAAAGTGTCCTGCGGACCAAGTCCGCTCTATTGGAGAAAGAGGTGACAAGCCTTCATATATTATCATCCTTTTTGGGTTTGGGAGATGGGTTCAATAAAGAAGTGCGGTCCCTCATTATCGTCTCCCTGTATGCTCTTGACACCACCTTGTCCGGGTAACCCCTCTCATGAAAGCGTCTGCGTAGGTCAACGGCCTGCTCTTCAAAAGAAATGTTATCCGAGCAGTTCCTACAAACACACATGAACTGCCCTTTAGGGATTCCCCTCTTGAATGGGATCGGGTGGTTACTCTCCCACCTTAGCAGGGAGTTTGTGGCAGTCGCTTTTCTAAATGTTTTGGTACTTATCAGACCATCTTTCTCCTTTTGGGTTAGGATATCCAAGAACGGGAGTTTATCCTCATCTATCTCAGAGGTGAAACGGAGATTCAGATTATTGTGATTAAGTCTAGCAACAAAATTTTCAAAATGTCTCTTGTCCCCTTTCCACAATACTAAAACATCGTCAATGTAACGAATCCAAAGGAGCACTTCCCTCCACCGGTATGTCCCCAAAGACCATGGCTTCCTCTCACCAGTCCAGGTACAGATTGCCATTCGATGGGGCACAAGGACTCCCCATTGTGGTCCCCCTGAGCTGGTGGAAGTACTTCCTGTCAAACAAAAAAACATTTCTTGACAGACAGAAACGGAGTGCTTCCAGGATGAACCTATTATGCTCGTGATATTGTCTGCCCCTCGCACTCAAGTAGTATTGAACTGCCTCCAGGCCCCTCTCGTGTGGAACAGAAGAGTATAGCGACTCAACATCAATACTGGCTAACATCAGCTCGGGATCCACCAACATGTTTTCCAATCTCCGAAGAAGATCAGTTGTATCACCAACAAATGAATTGAGACCCGTTACAAACTGACTCAGTACTTTATCCAGGTAAATGCCCAAATTTTGGGTTAAATTATTAACCCCTGACACGATTGGTCGCCCCTTCAAAGGTTTCAATCCTTTGTGTACTTTCAGTAAGCTGTAAAAGGTCGCCATAACTGGATGGTTTGAGCAAATAAAGTCAAACTCCTTTGACCTCATTTCCCAGGGCCTTCCTGGCTAGTCTGTGTAGTTCCAGGGAAAACTCCTTGGTTGGATTGGAGTCCAAAATACAATTACAGTCTTTATCTTTTAGCAGTTTTGTACATATAGAATAGTAATCACCCGAGTTCATGATCACCACATTACCGCCTTTATCTTACGGTTTGATGGTTATTTTGTGATCTTTTTCAAGGGCTAATAGGGCTTGCATCTCTTGGCTAGTAAGATTTCATTTATTCCATGATCGTTGTCTCCCCATATCTTGTAAGTCTTTAGTCACCATACTAAGGAAAACGTCAATCGGGCCTAGGTCATTTTGGGTGGGGGGCATCTTTGTACTTTTAGCTTTAAGGTCCGTGAAGGGACCCTTCCCTTCAGAATTGGGATCAGGGTCACTAAGATGAAAAAGTGTCCTAATGTCTGTCAGTAGGTCATCTTGTACTCCAAATTCGGCACACGTCAGTCTGTCGAGCCTAATGAAATGTTTACGCCACTTCAGTTTTCGGACAAACAGGTTCACATTCTTGATAGTTTCAAAAGAGTCATAATCAGTGGTAGGTACAAAACTCAGACCCTTACTTAGAACTGCCATTTCTGAGGCAGAAAGGGCTCTGGAATATAGGTTAAATACTTGAGGGTTTGTTAGGGGACTTATTGTGCGGTCAGGGGGTTGGTCAGATTGAATCTGCTGCGTAGGGGATAACCCTCCTGTCCGCAGGACACTTTTGAAGCACTGGTCAATCCTTCAATGAATGAGGACATAGGCACACTTGTGAGCTTTGCGCCCCCAATCACTTACAAAAGAGGTAGCTCCTTGAGGAACAGGCTTGTCCATAGCCACTACACGAGTCACCATGAAGACAGCTGGTTATCAGGGTCCATAAAGGGCAGTTACAGATGTAGTGGGTGTGTGGCCTGTAAACTCATGACCCAGGGCAAGAAATTTACAAGCAATATTAAGGGTGAGACCTTCGTAATAAAACATTTCATCAACTGTAGGTCTAAAGGGATAATATACAAGGCCACGTGCTTCTGTGGTGCTGAATATGTAGGAAAAACCAAAAGGGAACTTAGGAGAAGGGTGGGGGAGCACCAGCGAGATATTATTCTGAAGAGAGATACCCCCATAGCAAGGCATGTCAATACCCTGCATCCAGATCATCCGGAAGCCATGAGATTTATGGGCATCGATAAAATTCCTCCCCCTCCCAGGGGAGGCGATTGGGATAAAATGATCCTACAGAGAGAAACAAAATGGATCTTTAAGTTACAGACTGTTACCCCTCATGGCCTGAATGAACAACTGTCCTATAGGTCTTTTCTTTAGCCATAGGGACAACATAGGGAGAAGAGTGTAGGGACAGCCGCCGCGGAGTGGGGGCGCCAATTTGCTCAGGTTATTTAGGGTGCCAACCTCCACCGTTAGGTAGGGATCATCATGCTTAGGGCCTTGACAGGGTCTGTTTAGATCTCCTTTCTCTCTCCTGTCATCACCTGCAGTCCCGATAGTCGTTCTCCCTGTACCTCATTTTCCTGCCCCTTAAGTCCTCTCATCCATCTCTCCATTTTTTCATAACTCTCTACCCATCCTTCATTTTGGGAGGTCTGTGCATCTGTTTTTGTGCACCATTTGCCTCCATCCCATTGACTTTTTGTGACCCCGTGACAGATTTCCAATGCCATCCACTATTAGGGTGCTGTGTGATGTTAATGGGATATATGTCATCACATCCACCCTTTCTATCTTCAGCCTTGGTGACCACAAAGGGCTGTAGTGGGAACCCTGCCCACTCCCTTTCACCATAGCGTTGACTGTTTGGTTTAGCTTGTTGGTTGCCATCATGACTGTAGTAAGCATCTTGCCCGTTCTGTTAGCGCTGTAGTACGTGCATACCGGAAATTACGTTTGCGTGTCACCGCCAGTTGATGCGGTCCATGTGTCGGAAGTAATGGGGCCGCAACCGGAAGAGACGCATCGGCCACACAGGAGTGCGGCTTAATATTAAAAGCTTATACGCTGTCTATGAGCTTCGCCAAACGCCAGAACCGGCGACAGACTTTGACACACCAACATTTAACTCCCCTGATGATCCACTTATGTGAGGAAACGCGTCGGGAATGTGTCTTTTGCACGGCTGGAGGCTGAGTATGCTAAGGAGCCCTGGTCTGTGAGCTGATGAGAACACTGGAGGTTATTGACATCAAAGTGGTGAGAATATTCCATTGCTATAGTGACTCTCTAAATTAACCATTATATGTCATACCCAGTTTGTCGCTTCTCTCAGCTGGTTTATTTCTATTGATCACCCATCTGTTAGTTAATTCAGTGGGTTAGTTGCATATTAGTATTTACCTGTGTCATTCAACACTCCTAATACCTAGGGAGGTGTATGTCCTATGACAGGTTGACAAATAGTTCTTGCCATCTTGTTAAGCTACTGCGACCTCCACCACTTTTCCAAGGGGCATTGATATTGTCTTTTTATTCCACTGCGACCTCCACCATTCTTCCAAGGGGCATTAACACCATCTTGTTAAGCTACTGCGACGTCCATCACTTTTCCAAGGGGCATTAAAACCGTCTAGTTAAGCTACTGTGACCTCCACCACTCTTCCAAGTGGCATTAAAACCATCTTGTTAAGCTACTGTGACCTCCACGTCTCTTCCAAGGGGCATTAAAACCGTCTTGTTAAGCTACTGCGACCTCCACCACTTTTCCAAGGGGCATTAAAACAGTCTTGTTAAGCTACTGCGACCTCCACGTCTCTTCCAAGGGGCATTAATACCGTCTTGTTAAGATACTGCGACCTCAACGTCTTTTCCAAGGGGCATTAAAATCATCTTGTTAAGCTAATGTGACCTCCACCACTTTTCCAAGGGGCATTGATATTGTCTATTTATTCCACTGCGACCTCCACCATTCTTCCAATGGGCATTACATTTCCTCCTAATTTTAGTCAGCTTTTGCTTTTCAATGCATAGGCGAACACTAAGGGAGACCCACTCCCCAATAATGGGTAGAAGGTTATTAGTATGCTGTAATCCACGTCTGTTTCAAACGGCATTGCAGTTCCTCATAATTTTTGTAAAGCCTTCCATTCACTGCTTAGGCCAACAGTGCACAGGAGACCCAGTCGCTATAAATGGAAAAAACGGTTTAGTTAAGGCCCTCTGATCTCCATGTCACTTCCAAGGGGCATTGGAGTGCCTCAAAATTTTTGGTAGGCATTGCACTCACTGCATGCCCTATAACTCTGTAGCCGAACCGCTCATTTTGGTACAGAAACATATCCTACAAGACATCTGTGGTTGACTGGCCTGATATTTATGTGAATGGTCCCTGTTCCTCCTGCTCTTGCTCCTTTGCCACCACCTCATCCATCATTCATCACCTGAAGCTTTGTTTTAATGGGAGTCATAGAACTGGGATAGTAGCAGGAAAACATCCAGCAATCCTCGGAGGAGGTAGGATATGCGCCAAAACGCTGACCACCTCAGGCCTAGCCGCTACTACATACATTCGCTTGCATACCAAGAAAACAAAGCAGACGCTAACTTCTATCATCATCATCATGTTCCTCACCTTGGCACTCTCAACTCCCCTGATGGAGAAACCAGGGCCCACCGGAGGAGTCTGGTTCTCTGGTGGGCTCGTCCAATGCTGCCCTAAAGCAGGCCAGGCTAAGAAAAGTGTGAGGGAAGTTCCCAGGTGAAATAGGGGAGGCTGGGGACCGTTGATGGACACCCGGCCGCCCCCAGGCGGCTGGGGACCGTGTGTGGACACCCGGCCATGGGGCGGCTGGGGACCGAGTATGGACACCCGGCCGCCCCCTGGCGGCTGAGGACCGAGCGTGGACACCCGGCTGCCGGGCAGCTGGGGACTGAGTATGGATACCAGGCCGGCGACGCAGCCATGACAAGGTGGCCGGCGTCTGCCTCCACATGCCTTAAAGGCCCAATTTCAAGTGCAAGCAAGCTAGCAGTATGGTATTGCAGCCTGGGGGTGGGTGGGTGGCAGGTTGCACACTTATGCTTGCATTCCAAGAAAACAAAGCAGATGCTAACTTCCAGCATCATCATCATGCTCCTCACCTTGGCACTCTCAACTCCCCTGATGGAGAAGCCAGGGCCCACCGGAAGAGTCTGGTTCTCTGGTGGGCTCGTCCAATGCTGCCCTAAAGCAGGCCAGGCTAAGAAAAGTGTGGGGGAAGTTCCCAGGAGACATAGGGGTGACTGAGGACCATTCATGGACACCCGGCCGCCCCCAGGAGGCTGGGGACCGTGTGTGGACACCCAGCCACGGGGCAGCTGGGGACCAAGAATGGACACCCGGCCGCTCCCTGGCGGCTGGGGACCGAGCGTGTACACCCGGCCGCCGGGCGGCTGGGGACTGAGTATAGATACCTTGCTGCCGAAGCAGCCATGAGGTAGTGGCCAGCTTCGGCCTCCTCCAGACTAAAAGGCCCCATTTCAAGTGCAAGCTAGCAGTAAGGTATTGCAGCCTGGGGGTGGGTGGGTGGCAGGTTGCACACTTACACTTGCATTCCAAGAAAACAAAGCAGATGCTAACTTCTATCATCATCATCATGCTCCTCACCTTGGCACTCTCAACTCCCCTGATGGAGAAGCCAGGGCCCACCGGAGGAGTCTGGTTCTCTGGTGGGCTCGTCCAATGCTGCCCTAAAGCAGGCCAGGCTAAGAAAAGTGTGGGAGAAGTTCCCAGGAGAAATAGGGGCGGGTGGGAACCGATTATGGACACCCGGCCACCCCCTGGTGGCTGGGGACCGAGCATGGACACCCGGCCGCCGGGCAGATGGGGACTGAGTATGGATACTTCGCTGCCGAAGCAGCCATGAGGTAGTGGCCAGCTTCAGCCTCCTCCAAACTAAAAGGCCCCATTTCAAGTGCAAGCTAGCAGTATGGTATTGCAGCCTGGGGGTGGGTGGGTGGCAGGCTGCATACTTGCGCTTGCATTGCAAGGAATGGGGAGGTACAATTGAACACTGCCCTGGGACAAGGACTTGCACGGGGATAGTTGCAAGTCTGCATCTTCTGTTGCGGCAAGGATCACTTCTGAGGGGCACACTTTTAGGCAGTGACCTGGGTGTCAGAGATGTTTCCAGGGGTCTTCCCCATGCTGTTCCCATGTCTTTTCAGCACTGTATGCATGTGTCACACAGCACATGGCCAGATAAGATTGCAAAATGTTAAAATGACATTTCCCGGTGAATGCACTTGTCACGGTTGAAAGCAATACAAAAGTGCAAAAACGCATAAAAAATGCTACTTGTGAACATAGCCCAAGGTGTGGAGGAGTATTTTTGTTTTTGATTATTTATTTTACCTTATACACAAGTCTTTACCCTGGAGAGGAAGTTCCTTAACATATTTCACAGGAAAACCGTTTCAGTTTCTTTTTTGAACGTTTTATTGTGAGCCCGTAAAAGTGGCTTAATACCTCTGACCACGTTGTTGACAGCAGTGACCTGGGGGTCAGAAATGCTTCCTGGGGCGATGCCCATGCTGTCCCCATGTCTTTTGAGCACTGTCACTATCGTTTTGGGCACTTTTTAGGCTTTCTACAGACTGCCGGGGGTGCCGCCGCAAAAATGCTCGGGTCTCCCATAGACTAACATTGGGCTCGTTGCTCGGGTTGAGCACCCGAGTATCATGGTGAGCTCGGCCCGAGCTTCGAGCACCCGAGCATTTTAGTGCTCGCTCAACACTAGTCCTTATGGCTACTTTCTTGGCTGGTATGATGCAGTTTTAAGATCTACACAAGTAATCAATTCTGTAAGTGGATCAGGAATGATCTGTTTAAATATGTCTGGTGAGGTATATAATGTGACATCTAGACAATTTTTGCCCACCTTGCGCAGTTGACGTAGGCACATTGCCCTGAACGTCGCGGTCGCCATGGTGTGGAAAGCATTCTCTTTACTATATTGAGAACTACCATCTGCGCATGCGTTGTTTGTAGCACTTCCGGGTAAGGGGTTGTGTATCCGCTTCAGCCGCACGCAGTCTTGGGTGGTCTCTGCTGTTCTACCGGTAATTAGGCCAGGTATTTTAACTACATATAATGATGCCGTAGTATGTGTCTTACACGCCCCTGATGAAGCCACCGTGTGTGGCGACACGAGTTGGGCACTGAACACCCATCTACACCATCCCGTTGTTGGGCTTTCCCGCATTTGGGGAATACTGGTCTTATTGCTACTATTTACAGCAGGGGTACTAGCAGTTTGTATGGGGCTATCATCATGGTTTTTGGTATTGTTCTTTTTGTCTATTTATATGGTTTAACTGGACTGATGTTATGATTCTATTTGGGCTGATTTGGGATTCCTGAGCAATACAATATTATAGCGTCAGGTATAACAATACAATACCTCATTTCCCCTATATATACTGTGCACAGGTCACTTTAGCTACAGTGCATTCCTGGTACTTTTGGTGGGTATTAGCCACTTACTCATTGTGCAATATTGATCATCAGGGTTAGCCTGCACTTAGATTATATTTATTTCTTTTTCCATCATGTATTTGATTTATTGTGATCATGTCTTGGGGTGGTTTCTGAAGTAGATGGGTTGTCCACCAGTGGTTAATTCCACTATATTTTTACTTGTGCTTTAATGAATTTGATATGTCTGTGACGTTGTTATGTGTATTGATATGAATAAAATTGATATGCATATTCTTTATACACCATTGATGTATTGTTTATATTGGGTGATCACTGCACTTTAAGGTTCCTTTTTTTCTTTTGGTTACTGGTTATATGGAGCTGGTATGTTGCATGTTGATCCCATAATAGATTGGATGGTGCAATCCATAGCTTGTATTTTGAAAAAATCTGAATTTGGTGAAAGGGTATTTTTTGTAAACTGCAAGTGGAATTAAATTGCGCTCAAATTTATTTGTTTATCTCTACAATTGAACCTTTATCATTTTGTGTGAGAAGCCAGCTCGAACAAACTCTCCCACTGTCCACGAGAAAGAGAATTTTGCTATATTGTTATTTCTGCCTGGAATTTATTCAGCTTTTAACCATACATTAAACTTTAAGTGAGATAACACTAAATATCTCAGTAATTTTACAACTATTTCACAGCTAAATGAAATGCAATTTATCACAAATAGCAATCCTTTATTATCTGTATGCACTAGATCCTTGATATTCTTCAAAGCTTTATAGACTATGGCCCCATCGGCACATATGCCAAAATCTTGTTTTGCGTGTGGGTTTGGACCTAAGCCTCGACAGGGCCACTGAGCGTGTAACAAAATGCAATGTGAAAGCACCTTAATTACCCAAGAGCTTAAATGGAAATAATTCCAATCGAACTACATTCTTGGTCAAGCCATTCATAAGCCAAGTCACATGCCATGATTCTGACCATTCCAGAATGCACCAAAGCCTAAAGCTCCTGCTGCAGCTAAAAAAAATCACAAAACCTCTGCATTCACAAACTGTTCCTGCCATAAAATGTGTCTGTTAAAGTTGACTAAAAATGTGCCCCATATTCAAAGATATCTGAAAATACAATGATTTTAGACCCTGAGAAGCAAAATAAAGCATCCTAGAAAAAAATTCAGCCTACAGAAATCACTCTAGAAGCCAATACTAATTGTAGTGGTGAGTGCATATCTTTTAAAGTTGCTTTCTTAACCACTAACATCTTGTTAATTATCTCCAACATCTTCAATAATTTAATAACCGGTAATATAAACTCTATTAACTCTGTATCAATTAATATGCATAAAAACTTTAATCTATAGCAAGGTAACACTGACTTGCCATAGGAATACTAAAATATTCACAAACACAAACGTTTCCAATGGCAGAGAGCAAATGTTGCAATCTGCCAGGCTGATAAATAACAAATCATCTTCAGGGCTTGTGCAGATGGCCGTATTATCCGTCTGATAAAAAATCGGATCGCACTCGGACCAATTTTACATTATGGGGCCGTGCACATGTCTGATTTTTTCATCGGACAGAGCAGTTCCGGGAAAAAATCACAGGATGCCAGAGTTTGATCCATTATTCAGATCGCATTCGGTCATGCAAGTCAATGAGAGAGTGGAAAACATCGGACTACACTCAGATAACATCTGAGTGCAGTCTAATTTCTGAGCACTGACAGTGGAGAAGATGGAGAATTTTTTTTCTCCATCTTTTCACCATCCGAGAGAATCGGAGTTCTCTATGATCTCACTCTGATTAAACTATGATCGGAGTTTGATCATACAACCCCTGGCAAAAATTATGGAATCACTGGGCTCGGAGGATGTTCATTCAGTTGTTTAATGTTGTTGAAAAAAAGCAGATCACAGACATGGCACAAAACTAAAGTCATTTCAAATGGCAATTTTAGGGCTTTAAGAAACACTAAAAGAAATCAAGATAAAAAATGTGGTACTCAGTAAGGGTAATTTTTTTCAGACCAAGCAGAGGGAAAAAATTATGGAATCACTCAATTCTGAGGAAAAAATTATGGAATTATGAAAAACAAACACACAAAAGAACACTCCAATACATCACTAGTATTTTGTTGCACCACCTCTGGCTTTAATAACAGCTTGCAGTCTCTGAGGCATGGACTTAATGAGTGACAAACAGTACTCTTCATCAATCTGGCTCCAACTTTCTCTGATTGCTGTTGCCAGATCAGCTTTGCAGGTTGCGCGGTCTAACTAACTTGTGTGCAGGGCTGCAGCCTGCATGGCATACAAATGCTGCTGCAGCATTTCTATGCTATGCAGGCGATCTGAGTTAAAAAAAAAATGAAAGTCCCATAGTGGAATAAAGTGTAAAAGTAAAAACAAAGAATCATAAAGTGAAAAAAAAATGAAAAAAATATTTTAAAAAAATGACAATAATAATAATAAAATATATATACATATATATACTGCACATAAATAAATATTATTCTGAAAAAAAACAAAAAAACAATAAAAGTACACATATTTGGTATTGCCGCGTCCAGAACGACCAGACCTATAAAACTGTCGAACTAGTTAACCCCTTTAGTGAACACGGTAAAAAAAAGCGAAGCAAAAAACTATGCATTATTATCATACAGGCAAACAAAAAATGGAATAAAACGCGATCAAAAAGACGAATGTAAATAAAAATGGTACCACTGAAAATGTCATCTTGTCCTGCAAAAAACAAGCCGCCATACAGCTCCATTAGCTGAAAAATAAAAAAGTTATAGCTCTAAGAATAAAGCGATGCAAAAACATTTTTTTTACGTAAAATAGCTTTTATTGTGTAAAAGCGCCAAAACATAAAAAAACAATATAAGTGTGATACCGCTGTAAAAGTACTGCCCCATGGAATAACGCTATCTTATTAATTTCACCACATGCGGAACGGCATAAAAAAAAAAAAAAAAAAAATTCCTGGATTGTTGGTTTTTGTTTATTCTGCCTCCCAAAAATCAGAATAGAAAGCAATCAAAAAATGTCATGTGCCTCAAAATGGTACCAATAAAAACGTCAACTCGTCCCGCAAAAATCAAGCCATCATATGACTCTGTCGGCCGAAATATGAAAAAATTATAGCTCTCAAAATATGGCGATGCAAAAACTAGTCTTTGAAAAAAAAAGGGTTTTTTAGTGTGTGACAGCTGTCAATTATAAAAACCTGTATCGCTGTAATCGCACCAACCCGAAGAATAAAGTCGTCTAATCACTTATACCACACGAGGAACAGCGTAAAAAATAAACTCTAGGGTTAGGGTTGTGCTAGGGTTAGGGTTGTGCTAGGGTTAGGGTTAGGGCTGTGCTAGGGTTAGGGTTGTGTTAGGGTTAGGGTTGTGCTAGGGTTAGGGTTAGGGTTGTGCTAGGGTTAGGTATGGAAAGCATCCAGGGAAAAGCAGTATAGATAGTATCCACTTATAAAGGAAGAATTCCATAGTAAAGACTGCCTACCTAGGACATGGCATTCATCGTGCTTCAACTGAAGATAGGAGGGGTGGGGGAAGCCAGAGCCAGACAGGGATGAAGCAAAAACCAAAGTAAATTGCAAAAAACTTTATTATTAAAATTGCACAGATAAACAGGTGGGGTGGGACAAAACACATACATGGACCTCACTGTGAATAAACAGCAGCGCACAGCATACAGTCACCATAATTGGTAAAATAATGTCATGACAATAAATAAATCACCTATAAAATCTACTTAGACTCCAAATATGAGCACAAAAACCATATGCCATAGGGGTCACCCAGACACAGATGTCCACCATCCATGTGGGTGGATAACAGCAAAAGTGCAAGATGAGGTTACCTGACTAGGCTGGGGACCCGGAGGCAGACAGAGCACCGGCGCTGCAACCCCGATGCACATTTCGGTAGGAATGCCTTCCTCAAGGGGTCGTGCTACAGTTAGGGTTAGGGTTGTGCTAGGGTTAGGGTTGTGCTAAGGTTAGGGTTGTGCTAGTTTTAGGGTTAGGGTTGTGCTAGGGTTAGGGTTGCTCTAGGGCTAGGGGTAGAGTTAGGGGTGTGCTAGGTTTAGGGTTGTGCTAGAGTTAGAGTTAGGGTTGTGCTAGGGTTAGGGTTGTACTAGGATTAGCATTGTGCTAGGGTTAGCTTTGTGCTAGGGTTAAGGTTGTGCTTGCTTAGGGTTGTGCTAGGGTTTGAATTTTTTCAACAGTAAAGAAAAAAAAATAATAACGATATGGCGACTAATGTTGAGTGCAAGTGCTCACTACTTGAGTTCGCATCGGGTGCTCGGGTATGCACAGAGTATAGCGGGTGCCCAAGTGACATGCTCGAGTCTCCGCCCCATATACTTCGCAGCCAAAAAAACCTCGCAGGGATTGCCTGCCATGCACGAGCAACCCCGCGTGTTTTTTTTTGGGTGTCTAACAACCCTCAAACATGCAGGGCAGGGACTCGAGCATTTCACTTGAGCACCCACGATACATGATGCAAACCTTAATGCCTGATGCAAACTCAAGTAGCGAGGACTTCAATATGATGACCTAATGTTATCAATTTCTGTGTCATACCTCTGGGTTCAAAATGTTCAATATACTCCTTGATAAAATCCTTGAGGGGTCTAGTTTCCAAAATGGGGTCACTTGTGGGGAGTTTCCACTATTTAGGTGCATCAGGGGCTCTCCAAATGCGACATGGTGTCCGCTCTTAATTCCAGCCAAATTTTGCGTTCAAAAAGTAACACAGTGCTCCTTCCCTTCTGAACCCTGCCGTGCACCAAAACAATGTATTTTCCCCACATATGGGGTATCAGCATACTCAGTAGAAATTGCACAAAAGGTTTTGGGGTCCATTTTCTCCTCTTACCATTGTGAAAATAAAAAATTTGGGGCTAATACATAATTTTTGTGAAAAAAGTTTGATTTTTTTATTTTCACGGCTCCATGTTATAAACTTCTGTGAAGCACCTGGATGTTCAGGGTGCTCACCACACATCTAGATAAGTTCCCTGAGGGGTCTAGTTTCCAAAATGGTGTCAATTGTGTGGAGTTTCCACTGTTTAGGCACATCAGGAGCTTTCCAGACGCAACATGGCGTCCGCTAATTATTCAAGCAAATTTTACATTCAAAATGTCAAATGGCGCTCCTTCCCTTCCGAACCCTGCCGTGCACCCAAACAGTGGTTTTCTCCCACATATCGGGTATCATCTTACTCAGGAGAAATTGCACAACAAATGGTATCGTGCAATTTCTCCTGTTACCCTTATGAAAATGCAAAATTGGGGGCTGAAGAACATTTTTGTGGGAAAAATGTGACAATTTAATTTTTACGGCTCAATGTTATAAACTTCTGTGAAGCACCTGGGGGTTAAAGGTGTTATCTGACTGCGATGCTAAAATGAAAACTCAAATGAAGGTATCAGGTTTTGCTGTGTTTTTGGGGCAGAAAAGTCAGAAATTAAATAGTATCAGCATGAAAAATGCAGCAAAATCGCAGCAAAAACCTGCTTTTTTAAGCTGCTTCTTTACTGCCAAGAGAGCAGGTTCACAATGTGTGAACATAGCCTAAGGACTCGTGAGCACAGCCATATTACAGCTCTATATAAGCTTTGAAATTAGCACTCAAGTCTATGAGGCTGTACTGTACCATTTACTTCTAATTTCATGATTTCTGAATTCATAAAAGATATACAAATGTTTTCTTTGTACAAATGCAATAGAAAAAAAATATTTGATCAAAAGACAAATTTTGGAGATATTCTATCCAAAAAACAATAATTCTTTGAAAAATATATCTGGTGTATGACATTGTATGGAGACACTGTATGCAGCAAACAGTACTGTATGTTGGTTTATTAATAATCAAATACCTCCAATTGAAAAAGTTGTATAGTTCTTCTGATTCGCTTTGTCGCTTACCCCATTACACCACTTACATAGTGATAGTTGGTTAGTTAGCTAGCTGCTAGTGGTCATAACCATGGATCTACTGCAATGCCCTGCACATGGGGTAAGCAACATAGTGAATCAGAAGAACTATACTACATTTCTAATTGGAGGTATTTGCTAATATTATTATTATTACACCTACTGCATATTGGGATAGGACCTTGGAGATGGGAGTGCACCTTCAAAGGGTTTTTCCCTAAATTGCAAGTTATACCCTATCCATAGCTGGGTCTCTTGAGAACGGGGCTCTACAGAGCCCTATCTTGAAAGGAGTGACAGTGTGCATACTCAATCTCCACTCCATCTTGAAAGGAATGGAAATGTGCACTCTCAGCTTCCACTCCATTCATTGCCAATGGGACTGATTAGAGGCATAGCTAGGGGTTTGGTTCAACTATAGTGAATGTAGGAGAACTTCAGCAGATGGCAACACGGTTACTAAAAAAACCTCTATATAAAGACCAACACTGATATTACTGTCATATAGTGACCATATAGTGGTAGATATCAGTCCTGCAGAACAAGTAAAAGACTACATTACAGTTACATATAGTGATTTACAGCTGATGTTCTTTCTGGTGGAGTCATTCACTTTTCCTGTCTTTTCCATCTGGCCTAAACCGACATGACAATTTCTTCCAGCCAGGACAATGCTGCAGAGGTTACAATGAAGACACATATGACTTCTCACAATTCCTGCATAATCCACATCTATTCAAAAAACTACACAAACTACTTATCCTACTGTTACCCAAATGCTGAGCCACTGCTAACGTATGTGTCTCTATTATTACATCTACTGTATGGTACTGTGCGCCCTCTAGATGGTAAAACAACCCTCTAAAATATATTAATGCCCTGTGCAAGTGCCCTAGAAAATAGGGCACCTTAGAGAGCGTCACAATGACCTGATTGCCCCTATAAAAATAAGTACCAACGTAACATTTAGTAATGTCCTGAGTCTCCACCCTGCACAGCTCCCCTTTACACAGTATGATGCTCTCCTATACACAGTATAATGCCCCCACACTTTATCGTAGCCCCCACACAGTATACTGACCCTTTAATAGCCCCCAAACTGTTTGATGACCCTAACACTGTATGATGGCCCTCACACTGTAAAAAGGCCCCACATGAGCTCCCACACTGTATGATGACCCCTCACTGGATGATGGCCCTCTCAGTAGTTCCCATATTGTATGATGACCCCTTCAGTAGCTTCCACACAGTATGATGGCCCCCTAAGTAGCCTCCACTTTGCTTCATTGCCCCTAAGTAGCACCCACTTTGTATCATGGCCCCTTTAGTATCACCCACACTCTCACGGCCCCCTTAGTATCCCCCATTTTGTATCATGATACCTTTAGTAGCCTCCACTTTGTATCTTGGCCCATTTAGTAGCCCCACTCTGTATCATTGCCCCTTTAGTAGCCCCCACACTGTATCATAACCCCCACACTGTGTCATGGCTTTCTTAGTAGCCTCCACACTGTGCCATGGCCCACTAAGTAGCCCCCACTATTTACAGAGGCCTTCTTAGCAGCCCCCGTAAGGGGCCCCTACTATTTTTGTGGGGCCCCCACACACTATGACCATAACACAATTTTAAAAGAAAAAAAAATAAACAACATATTCTTACCTTACCCCAGTTAGTTCAGCAGCAGACAGAGGCAGGTCCTGGGCAGATAAATGCAAAGTGAATTTCCTCCTACTAGAACCCTAGATTCCCCTATGCTGCTGGGACTGATGCAAATAGTTGAGCTCTATAATTTTCCAGCAGTTCCATAGACATTGCATGGAATGGAGTACAAGTGTGTGCACTGCTCCATTCAAGACAGACTGTGCAGAGACCAGTTTTTGGGATCACTGCGAGACCAAGCAGTCAGATCCCCAGCAATCATTAAGTTATACCCTATGGATAAGAAATAAAAAGCAATTCGGGAAAATCCTATTAAAAAGAATTAATTTTCTTTTCAAATAAAAAAGCTAAATGATTTGATAATTAATTATACAAATCCTAATAACCACATTATTCTGCAATTGGACTTATGAGGTTAAATTTTCCATGTTGAGATAGATCTATTGGTTAACCGTTACTCTAAGAGATATTAATTGAGGGCTTATTGGACATATTTAAGTTTGCTGTTATAACATTATATGAAGTGTTGCAATCATCTAAGGTTTCAATTACTACCGGTTCCATTATCATAACCACTATTGCCGCTCTTAATAATAGTAATATTCTTAAGAAGAATGATCCTTTGGCTATTCACTTTTATTCTTTACAAAGAGTTGGAAGCTTCATGCTCCAGGGAGGTGTAACAATTACTCTTATGATGTCATTCCTACAGGGACCATCCTAGGCATTTTCTATCTGTATTGCAGACACTGCTGCAATGCTAAAGGCAATTTCCTTTCCATTACAGTTGTAAATGTGAAATGTCTAGGAGCCTGCTTTTTGAAGAGTTATTTTAAAGTGTTATCTAGATGTTATTCACACTTTCAAAATGAAAGTCTCACAAATATGCTGTGTAAATGTGGCATTACAGGAAAGAGAACTATGTTGTACTTAGATAATGTAATGGACAATAATCTATCAATGTAAGCTGTATGATTTGGTGACAGATTGGCACAACACTTCTGATAAATGATACCTCTAAAGAAAGCTTTGTGCCAATGATGTTAGAATAATCAGTAGCAATGGTCATGCAATTATTTTTTCTGAACCATAAAAGTCCATTAAAGTGTTAAAAAAACGTATGCTCACCTGCCTACTCACCGTCCAGTCCTCATCACATTTTCTGCCGAGAGCTTTGAATCCCCGGGCCTTTTTGCATTAGGCCAGAACTTCCAGCTCTGAAAAAGCACAGGACCTTTCCGAGGATGCACGCTTAAGGTCATGGCACACGTTGTGATGTCATGCCATCGTGACCTTACATATGATAGCGCAAAACCGTCTTAGGACTCATCAGAGCCGGAAGGCCCAGCCAGCGCAAAGATCTAATTTTTTACTAATCAAATTAATTTATTTTATATTTTGATATATTGGACTTTTATGAATGCAGCAATACCAAATATGCAACTTTGCTTTACATTTATATATAATGATGGTAGGGTATGAGATATATTTTTTGTCTTTTGTAGGTTTTGCTTCTTTTTTCTAGTGTGAACATGCTCCTATTTCTTGCATGTGTACCATCTTAGACCTCAGTTCACATTGCTTGGTTTTTTGTCTTGTTTGCATTCTGTGCAAATTAAGGGTGTGGCATCCCCTTTGTTGAGCTGATTAGTATATATGTAGCTTACCATGGGCCTAGGTGGTCTGAAGTTGGGACCCGGTCCTATTTGTCTACCCTTTTATATGCATTACTTCAACTTTGATATACAGTAAGGTTTTTAATATAGACAGTGTAGGTACCGTCCCAATTTAGGGTCACCTTGTCGCTGGTGGGACGGCTTCTATACTTTTTTTGATCAAAAATAGTTCACTAAGTACCCTATATTTAATATGCAACTTTGCTTTACATTTATATATAATGATGGTAGGGTATGAGATATATTTTTTGTCTTTTGTAGGTTTTGCTTCTTTTTGCTAGTGTGAACATACTCCTATTTCTTGCATGTGTACCATCTTAGACCTCAGTTCACATTGCTTGTTTTTTTGTCTTGTTTGCATTCTGTGCAAATTAAGGGTGTGGCATCCCCTTTGTTGAGCTGATTAGTATATATGTAGCTTACCATGGGCCTAGGTGGTCTGAAGTTGGGACCCGGTCCTATTTGTCTACCCTTTCATATGCATTACTTCAACTTTGATATACAGTAAGGTTTTTAATATAGACTGTGTAGGTACCGTCCCAATTTAGGGTCACCTTGTCGCTGGTGGGACGGCTTGTATACTCTTTTTGATCAAAAATAGTTCACTAAGTACCCTATATTTAATATGCAACTTTGCTTTACATTTATATATAATGATGGTAGGGTATGAGATATATTTTTTGTCTTTTGTATGTTTTGCTTCTTTTTGCTAGTATGAACATGCTCCTATTTCTTGCATGTGTACCATCTTAGACCTCAGTTCACATTGCTTGGTTTTTAATACCAAATATGTGTAGTTTATAGTTTTTTTTAATTGCTTTAGTTTAAATAGGGCAAAAAAGGGGTGATTTAACTTGTTTGCTTTATTGTTTTAACTTTTTTCTTACTTTTTACTATATTTGTTAGTTCTCTTAGGGAACTTGATGCTGCGATCATTTGATCGCTTGTACTATACATAGCAGTGGATCAACACTGCTATGTACAACGAAAATCACAATCTCCTATGATCACTAGCTAAACACTGGCTTTTACAGGAGTATCGTTATTAAAAGCAAGGAGATCTTCAGCAGACCCTGGGCTGTCATGGCAAACCATCGGCGTCCATTGCTGGACAAACCTTGCTTAATTATTTCAATGTTCCAGATAAAATAAAAATAATTAGTACTCACCTCCAACAGTGGTGCCATTGCTGAAATGTGGGTACTGCTATTTTGACAGATCATATGACATTGTTGTGTCACATGACTGTTGCAGCCAATCAGTGGCAATCAGAGCGGTATTCCTTCAGAGCGGATGTCTGCTCTGATGGAACAGTAAAGGCTGCAGTTGATCAGCAGTCACTGACTGGCTGCATCAGTCATGTGACACAGCAAGGTCATATAAGATACCAAAAAAATGCAACACCAACATCTCCGGGATGCTGCCGCTACCGGAGATGAGTATTGATTGGTTTTATTTTATGTGGGGCGCTGAAGTGATTATCTGGGTTTGTCATGTAGTGAACAACCCCTTTAAGGCCAGGCTCTCACTGCAGGCAATAATAAAGCCTTTTTATAAATGCACAAAATGTTCATCATTAAAGTATACTCCTTATCTTGATTATTTTTCTAGCCATCTATATAGGTCCAAAATTCTTTGCTAATTTATATAATAATATATATTTTCAGGGGCTTTAGCTCTTCTTCATGTTGAGCTTCAAATAAACTGTTTCCTTTTAAAAAATTCATAGTTAAATGCTAAAATTCAGGGTATCTATGATAGCCTCTAAGAGTGGCTTAATGGCTTGCTTAGATTTAATTGTATGGTGTTTTCTACTCATACTGAACTATGTCTAAAGGGGAGAGCACATTAAAAAATAAATCCTACTTGCTGATATCAATCTCTGTTGCTCCAGTGCTGCCTCTCAATGGTCTCTGCCAGGACCAGAACCCATGATGTCACATCCATTATGTTCCTGAGGCCACGCCATGGGCTAGAGCAGTGTTGCTCAACGTTAGTCCTCAAGGATCACCAACAGATCATGCTTTCAGGATTTAGTATGCCACAGGTGATGAAATTATCATCAAGACATCAGAAATTGCCACAGGTTCTCTTACCTGTGCAATACTAATGAAATCCTGAAAACATGATCTGTTAGTGAGCCTAGATGACTTGAATTGAGGAACACTGGGCTAGAGGATCAATAGGCTGCTGGACAGAAAGTCATTCTGTCCATAAGTTAAATTGGAATAAGCAACAGGAAAACCAGCAACTATGCCTACAATCACTCCTTCATATAGCGGGACTAAGGACCTATCCCTTCAAGTCCTGGGTGCAAAAAATGCTTCCATTCATAGACGAAAAATACTATGAATAGTTCAAGAAAAGTGGAAGGCACTTACCGGACTGTGTTAACATGCTTTTTTATTATTTATTCTTTAAAAACATCACAAGCTGGGGTTATATGTCATGCTTTTCTTGATGATGGCCGTTGAAGCGCGTGTCAGCATGAAACGGCCGTCGTCAAGAAGCATTTTAACACAGTCCGGTGAGTGCCTTCCACTTTTCTTGAACTGTCTGTAAGTTACCATACCTGTAGCCAATCAGTTTTCGAGTGGACTGTAAAAATGGAATATCCTCAGTTTCACCATCAGAAAAACTTGGTTTGGAATGGTAAATAAAACATCATTCTATATTTTATAAATCACCCTTTTATCTGGCCAAGGTAAACCAAACCCCTCAATTGCAGCGCTATAAATCTATTTTTACTAAGAATGCCTAGTAGTTGCTACAAAAATGCAAAATTGTATTATTTAACTATAGGAACCATAAAATTTGTAGTCAATTTAGTAACACATTTTATATAATGCATAAATAATTGTAAATCAATACGTTTGCTTTAAGCAAGACCGAGAAAGTGTAAAGAGTATCAACGATGTGTTAACATTGTATATCCACTGAGAAAAATTGTAAAGGCTTCAAGATAACGTGAATATTCAGATATGTTATGTTAGAGATATAAAAATTTGAATACAAATCTGTCTTAAATCAGATTATTTTAAAATGCATATCTATTGAATCTATGCTACTCACAATTACTTTGCCCGTGTACTCTCGAAGCCAGACAGATACCTAAATTGATAAAAGATTGCTTATCAAGTTCTCACCTGTATTCTGGCAACAGATCATGAAAACATTATTGCTCTCTACAGCTATAAATCCGAGACTCGTCGGGGTGGTAACAACTAAGAAGTGAATATAAAGGTCAGGTCACTCTGAAGTATGGAAGTCTTAATCCATTCTGTCTTATCATAGACAGCCAAGATATATTTTTGTAAGAAATACACAGGTTCTGATTTATTCCTAGTACTTTGATCTGTTTTCAAATTAAGCTTGCAATGCATAATATAGCAGAAAAGCTTATTTTTGAAGCCAATAGTTTCATAGGTAGAATAGATACTGATTATAGAGAATATTAAGAAAAGGCAGAGTTAGTCATTTACCAGATGTAACTTTATGTGTGCCTGCAAATATATACGAAATTATCCATACGTTAACACAGGCATATATGCATTTACCCACAACATCAGTGGAAAGGAAGGTGGCAGCCCCAGAAATGTTTTTTCAATATGGGCACATTTTAGTATCAGTATGACTGCTTCAGTTCCCAGACCTCCAAGAGTATTGTAGATGTAAAAACCAAACTCTATACAGTCTACAGTATATAATCTTATATCTTTTGAAATGTGGTTTTTGTCCACAATTTAACATGGACTACAAAGCGTGTACTGATTTCTAAGGAGGTTATCTGTTACAGGAATGCATTAATGTATTTGCTGTTTCCCCTTTTACCTTACATGTGTAAAATGTACATGATAACATATGCATTTCTATACAGAACAACCATTAAGTAAACTAGTTTATGATAAAAGATTTGCTACTGATTTCAACCCTCAGACAACAGAAATTAACATGGAGCGCAATTTAAAATTCGCACCATAGTTCAATTTTCATGTAGAAAAATTCTGCAGCATGTGGTTAAGATTTGTTCACATGGCTGGTACTGTTAGCAACTGAAGATTTTCTGTGTCTCTGGCCCTAGTTCTACTGCCCACAGTGCTCAGCAGAGGAAATATAATGGGGCTAATTTAGTAATACTGTCTAACTTTCAGACGGTATAAACTTAGACTAGACAGTCTTGAAGGGGCAAAGTATTGTATAGTGGATCATATGGGGTTTGATAACTTTTTAGACTGTCTAGTCCATCTTCAAGCTGGTCACTAGAGATGAGCGTTGTTCTACTCGAACTGTTCGCCAATCTCAAATTCGAGCTGTTTTGGGCGGTGTTCGAGCCGTTCGGCGAACACAAACAATTTGAGAAAAATTCGGCTGTTCGAGGTTATGTTCGATAACTGTTCGTGCACCAAAATCATAACTGGATTTTTTCTCAGTAATGATGAAAATTAATGTTAATACGCAGTTTGAGTGTACAGCGGGGTGGGGGGAGGGGCAGGGGATGGATCTCTGCAGGAACAATGAAGATCTCCATTTTTTTTTCTCTTTCCCGCATTTGCAGTGGGGAGGTGCAATCTGTCAGCCTATCAGCAGCGCACACACGGAGCGAAGTGCTTTTTTTTACACAAGCAAGGGCATGTGTCATTGGCAGTGTATGTCACATGTCTTTGCCCTATAAGACCAAGCCATTTTCCCCGTCGCCACCATTTTCTCACTGCTGCAGCTGCGTGTTAGACGGCACCGCTGTTGCTGTGTGCGCTATACCTTGTTAATTTCAAGCCAATTTTCGCACAAATATACAGATAGCTTGGGAGTAGGGAATAGTTGTAATTGCAGTCCTTTTAAGGACTAGGTTACAGCATTTCCTACGACTTTTATCAGGGAGGTCTGTGCTCTTAAATAGATAGGTTGTGGGAGTAAAGACTAATTGTAATTGGAGTCCTTTTCAGGACTAGGTTACATGAGTTCCTATCAGTTTTTGCCAGGCAGGTCTGTGCCAGTGCTGTGCAAGTTTTTTTCACAGCATTTGGCTGAATCTAGCAAAGCTAATCCTTTTTGGCCTATTGCAGAGTGTGTTAGTCAGTGGAGTAGCCTATCTGTGTTGCAAGATATAACACCTGTGTATAGAATACCAATTTTTTTACTGCACCTAGTGAAGTAAAATCTTTTGGGCATAGCATCATTCTATTAGTCCATCTATACTGACCTCCATCAGGTTGCAAACTGAATATAATTTTTTTCTGCATCTAGCTCTGAAAAAATATTTGGGCTTCTAGCAGTGTGTGGGACTTGGTCTATTAGTCCATCTATACTGACCTCCATCAGGTTGCAAATTAAAAATAATTTTTTTCTTCATTTAGCTCTGAAAAAATATTTGGGCTTCTAGCAGTGTGTGTGACTTGTTCTATTAGTCCTTCTATACTGACCTCCAGCAGGTTGCAAATTGAATATAATTTTTTTCTGCATCTAGCTCTGAAAAAATAGTTGGGCTTCTAGCGGTGTGTGGGACTTGGTCTATTAGTCCATCTATACTGACCTCCATCAGGTTGCAAATTAAAAATAATTTTTTTCTACATCAAGCTCTGAAAAAATATTTGGGCTTCTAGCAGTGTGTGGGACTTGGTCTATTAGTCCATCTATACTGACCTCCATCAGGTTGCAAATTAAAAATATTTTTTTTCTGCATCTAGCTCTGAAAAAATATTTGGGCTTCTAGCAGTGTGTGGGACTTGGTCTATTAGTCCATCAATACTGATCTCCATCAGGTTGCAAATTAAAAATAATTTTTTTCTTCATTTAGCTCTGAAAAAATATTTGGGCTTCTAGCAGTGTGTGGGACTTGTTCTATTAGTCCTTCTATACTGACCTCCAGCAGGTTGCAAATTGAATATAATTTTTTTCTGCATCTAGCTCTGAAAAAATATTTGGGCTTCTAGCGGTGTGTGGGACTTGGTCTATTAGTCCATCTATACTGACCTCCATCAGGTTGCAAATTAAAAATAATTTTTTTCTGCATCTAGCTCTGAAAAAATATTTGGGCTTCTAGCAGTGTGTGGGACTTGGTCTATTAGTCCATCTATACTGACCTCCATCAGGTTGCAAATTAAAAATAATTTTTTTCTGCATCTAGCTCTGAAAAAATGTTTGGGCTTCTAGCAGTGTGTGGGACTTGGTCTATTAGTCCATCTATACTGACCTCCATCAGGTTGCAAATTAAAAATAATTTTTTTCTGCATCTAGCTCTGAAAAAATATATGGGCTTCTAGCAGTGTGTGGGACTTGGTCTATTAGTCCATCTATACTGACCTCCATCAGGTTGCAAATTAAAAATAATTTTTTTCTGCATCTAGCTCTGAAAAAATATTTGGGCTTCTAGCAGTGTGTGGGACTTGGTCTATTAGTCCATCTATACTGACCTCCATCAGGTTGCAAATTAAAAATAATTTTTTTCTTCATTTAGCTCTGAAAAAATATTTGGGCTTCTAGCAGTGTGTGGGACTTGTTCTATTAGTCCTTCTATACTGACCTCCAGCAGGTTGCAAATTGAATATAATTTTTTTCTGCATCTAGCTCTGAAAAAATAGTTGGGCTTCTAGCGGTGTGTGGGACTTGGTCTATTAGTCCATCTATACTGACCTCCATCAGGTTGCAAATTAAAAATAATTTTTTTCTGCATCTAGCTCTGAAAAAATATTTGGGCTTCTAGCAGTGTGTGGGACTTTGTCTATTAGTCCATCTATACTGACCTCCATCAGGTTGCAAATTAAAAATATTTTTTTTCTGCATCTAGCTCTGAAAAAATATTTGGGCTTCTAGCAGTGTGTGGGACTTGGTCTATTAGTCCATCTATACTGACCTCCATCAGGTTGCAAATTAAAAATAATTTTTTTCTTCATTTAGCTCTGAAAAAATATTTGGGCTTCTAACAGTGTGTGGGACTTGTTCTATTAGTCCTTCTATACTGACCTCCAGCAGGTTGCAAATTGAATATAATTTTTTTCTGCATCTAGCTCTGAAAAAATAGTTGGGCTTCTAGCGGTGTGTGGGACTTGGTCTATTAGTCCATCTATACTGACCTCCATCAGGTTGCAAATTAAAAATAATTTTTTTCTGCATCTAGCTCTGAAAAAATATTTGGGCTTCTAGCAGTGTGTGGGACTTGGTCTATTAGTCCATCTATACTGACCTCCATCAGGTTGCAAATTAAAAATAATTTTTTTCTGCATCTAGCTCTGAAAAAATATTTGGGCTTCTAGCGGTGTGTGGGACTTGGTCTATTAGTCCATCTATACTGACCTCCATCAGGTTGCAAATTAAAAATAATTTTTTTCTGCATCTAGCTCTGAAAAAATATTTGGGCTTCTAGCGGTGTGTGGGACTTGGTCTATTAGTCCATCTATACTGACCTCCATCAGGTTGCAAATTAAAAATAATTTTTTTCTTCATTTAGCTCTGAAAAAATATTTGGGCTTCTAGCTGTGTGTGGGACTTGTTCTATTAGTCCTTCTATACTGACCTCCAGCAGGTTGCAAATTGAATATAATTTTTTTCTGCATCCAGCTCTGAAAAAATAGTTGGGCTTCTAGCGGTGTGTGGGACTTGGTCTATTAGTCCATCTATACTGACCTCCATCAGGTTGCAAATTAAAAATAATTTTTATCTGCATCTACAGTACCTCTGAAAAAATATTTGGGCTTCTAGCAGTGTGTGGGACTATTTGTATTAGTCCATCTATACTGACCTCCATCAGGTTTCAAATTCAAAATAATTTTTTTCTGCATCTAACCCAGCCAATAGTTTTGGCCTAATACCACAGTTTGGCCACTCAGCTCTGCTCGGTTACCATCCATTGTTTTTTTGTGCAAACAACTCCAGAGTTGTGAATTAGTTAACCACCAAAATGAGTGGAAAAAGGCCTGCTGCTGGTGGAAAGGGGAATAGGCGTGTTGGGAAGGGGAAAAAAGGTTGTGTCCGTGGGGTAGGTGTTAAAGCAACAGTAACATCTGCAGAAGAAAGACCATCTTCCAGCCAAACTAAAATGTCTACTTCTTTTAGCGGACAATGTGATAAGATCCCTTTCTTACGGCCACGCCAATCGCTACAAATTCCAGATGAGGCACAAAAACAGCAGGTGCTTCAACGGATATCAAGTGCTCCTTTAAGTGGGCTCTCCTCCACATCAACTTCAACATCACAAATACTCCAGTCCTCAAAGGTGTCACCCAAATCGCACTTGCTTCCTCACAGCTCCCAAATCTCCAGCTGCCCGTCTGAGTATGAGGTAGAACAGATGGTTGAGTCTGCAGAGCTGTTTACTCATACTATAGCCTGGGAATCAGAGGTCGACTCCAGCGCTTCTGTGAATCCAGACGAGGAAATGATCTGCACTGATGCCCAGAATCTTTATGAATCGGATCCAGGACCAGACGCAGAAGTTTCTGACCATAATGTAGACCCTCATTCCCAAACTGTAACTCCTGTTGGTGGAGACAATGAGGAAGACGATGATAAGACTCAAATACCTGATTGGAGCGACAACTTTAGTTTTTTGTCAGGGCAGGAACAGGTTGGCTCTGAGGACGACGGGTGTGATAACGCACAGGGTGATGATGATGAGGTCGGAGATCCCACTTACTGTCAACCCACAGTCAGCCAAGAGATGAGGTCAGCAGAGGAGGTGGAGGAAGATGCTAGTGACGACGAGGTCAGGTTGCGCCTTCCTGGACAGAGACGTAGTACTGGAAGCACGTCAACAACTGCATCCTCAAACACAACACTGCCTCTCACCACAAGTCGTGGTGGCTCTTAAGGTCACATGGGTGCTAAGCCTTGCATAGCCTGGGCATTTTTTCAGATCGATAAAGATGACCCAACTCGTGTTATCTGTAACATTTGTCAGCAAAAGCTAAGTAGAGGCCAAAAAATACATAGTTTGAGTACTTCATGCATGAACCGGCACATGGACATGAAGCATAAGTTGCAGTGGGAAGCTCAGTGTGCTACAATGCGGCCTAGCCGGCCGGGCCAATCACCGTCTGCCATATCTTGTGCATCCGCGGCCTCTTCATCCTCTGTGACTGGGGGGACAGCAGTCACACCTGTTTTGGGGCGCAGACCTGCCACCTCTTTACCCGCAACAGCCAGCGTGATTGGCAGGTCATCATTTTCTTTGGAGGTGGTAACACCAGCTGGTGTTGAGCGCTGTCCGACATCGATAGCACCACCTTTGGATCAAGGCAACCTAACATGTCCGCCTGCATCTTCCTCACAGACCGGCAGTTTGCCGGGGACACCCTTATCAACCCCGTCTAAGCACAATAGCCAGCCCTCGGTCCCTCAGATGTGGACAAGTAAAAGACCATTTCCTCCTAGCCATGAGAAAGCTAAGAGGTTGAATTTCACCATCTGCAAGCTCTTGGCTACAGAAATGCTGCCTTTCCGCCTGGTGGACACAGAGGATTTTCGAGACCTTATGTCCGTCGCAGTGCCCCAGTACCAGATGCCCAGTCGGCACTACTTCTCAAAGAAAGGTGTGCCTGCGCTCCACCAGCATGTCGCACACAACATCACCGCTTCTTTGAGAAACTCTGTGTGTGACAGGGTGCATTTCACCACAGACACTTGGACAAGTAGACATGGACAGGGGCGTTACATGTCGCTGACTGGGCACTGGGTAACTATGGTGACAGCAGGACAAGGGGCTGCTGTCCAAATCTTGCCGTCCCCACGAGTTTTGCGTCAATCCTCTTTATGTCAAAGTTCCTCCACTGCTTCTGCCTCCTCAACCTCCTCTCGGTCTTCCACCTGCACCCAAAGCCTGTCTGGTCATGCCACAAGCTTTCTAACTGCGCAGAAGGGATCCTGCACACCTCCTTACTATGCTGGCAGTAGGGCTCAACGTCATCAGGCGGTTTTTACATTGAAATGTCTGGGAAATGTGAGTCACACAGCTGAGGAGTTGTGGTCAGCTCTGGAGAACCAATTTCATGAATGGTTGTCTCCACTGGACCTGAAACCAGGGAAGGCCGTGTGCGACAATGCTGCAAACCTGGGTGCGGCCCTTCGCCGGGGCAATGTCACACACGTGCCTTGTATGGCTCACGTGTTGAACCTGGTTGTCCAGCAATTTTTAGCCCACTATCCCAGACTAGATGGCCTTCTGCAGAGGGCACGGTCGCTGTGTGCTCACTTCCGCCGTTCGCATCCCGCAGCTCAGCGACTTACATCTCTACAGAAGTCGTTGGGCCTGCCACTTCACCGGCTAAAATGCGATGTGCCTACCCGGTGGAATTCAACTCTGCACATGTTGCAGCGACTGTGGCAGCACCGACAAGCCCTGGTGCAATACGTTCTGATGTATAGCCTGGGCCAACGAGATTCAGAGGTGGGGCAAATCACGCTGGAGGAGTGGTCTCAGATCAGGGACCTATGCACCCTTCTGCACAGTTTTGAAATGGCGACGAAGATGTTTAGTGCTGACGATGCCATTATCAGCATGACTATTCCGGTGATTTACATGCTGGAGCACATGTTAAACAGAATTCGGAGTCAGGTGGTGGCACAAGAGGAGGTGGAGGAAGTAGAGGAGGAGGAGTTGTATGCGGAAGGGCTAACATCTGCAAGGTCCAGACGGTCGGCAGCACCAAGGCGGCAGGCATGTGAGGGTGGGGGAGATGGTTTTACCAGGGCGCATGGTAGCAGCCAAACTAGTGAGGAAGGTGCAGTAGCCCAGGAAGAAGTGGAGGACGAACTGATGGAAGACTCATCAGATGAGGGAGACCTTGATCACATTTCTGTTGTGCGAGGTTGGGGGGAGAGGACAGAGGAAGGAAGCATGATTGTTACCTCGCCACCAACACAACAGGGACTTGGTGCTCCTGGATGCGCAACACACATGAGTGCCTTCTTGCTGCACTACCTGCAACATGACCCTCGAATTGTGAGAATTAGAAATAATCCTGACTACTGGGTTGCCACACTGTTAGATCCCCGGTACAAAAGTAAATTTGCAGAAATTATTCCTGCCATAGAAAGGGATGCATGCATGCAGGAGTATCAGCAGAGACTGTTGCAGAATCTTACATGTGCTTTTCCACAAAATACCAGTGGTGCACGTAGTGAATCTCACAGTTCCAAATTGCCAACCGTGGGACCGTCAAGTGTTCAGCACTCAAACCGTAACAGAACCACAGTATCTGCTGGTAACATCAATTTTGCGGAATCATTTCACCACTTTTTTAGCCCATCCTTTGCAAGGCCACAGGAGACAAGAAGTCTGACACATAGTCAACGCCTAGAGACGATGGTACAGGAGTATCTCCAAGTAAACATTGAAGCCACGACTGTGTCACTGGACCCTTGCTCTTTTTGGGCTTCCAATCTGGATAAATGGCCGGAGCTAGCCACTTACGCCTTGGAGATCTTGTCATGCCCCGCAGCCAGCGTTCTGTCTGAACGTGTGTTCAGCGCTGCTGGTGGTGTGCTGACATATAAGCGCACGCGGCTCTCCACTGATAATGTAGACAGACTCACGTTCATAAAGATGAACAAATCATGGATCCGAAACGACTTTTCTACCCCTGTGTCATCCTGGGGAGAGTAAAAGCTTGATGATTGGTTAAAATCACCCTACCAACCGTTTTAAGCTTTCAAATTACTAATCATGTTTATCTGTATCTTGACTGGAAAATAATTTGGGCTTTGTAGCAGTGTGCAGCACTGATCCTATTAGGCCATCTATACTAAAGCTTCACCAGATTTAAAATTAAAAATAATTTTTAGCTGCATCTAGCCCGGAAAATAATTTTGGGGCTCCGAGATGCGCAAGGCACATAAGTGCCTTCTTGCTGCACTACCTGCAGCATGACCCTCATATTGTCAGAATTCAAAGTAATCATGACTACTGGGTTGCCACACTCTTAGATCCCCCAAACTTTTCGATCAACCTTTTCATTTTAATAAAGACCAAAAAAATGGTCATTTTTGAAATTATAAGCATTAGCAGGTTGTTAGAAACTGAAATCAAACAGTTTTCAACTCAAAACTTTATTCTAGGTGATGTTACATTTTCACATAGGACCCCTTGTTCGAAAGGAGCTTCTGAACTCTCTCGTCCATTGAATTTGTCAGGTTTTGGATGGTTTCTGCTTCAATTGTTTTGCATGAGGACAGAATACCCTCCCAGAGCTGTTGCTTAGATGTGAACTGCCTCCCGCCATCATAGACACTCCTTTTAATGATGCTCCAAAGGTTCTGAATGGGGTAGAGGTCAGGGGAGCATGGGGGTCACACCATAAGTTTGTGCCCTTTTATGCCCATATCAGCCAGAGATGCAGATGTTTTATGTGCAGCATGAGATGGGGCATTATCATGCAGAAAAATGATCTTGCTGTGAAATACACGGTTCTTCTTCTTGAACCATGGCAGGAAGTGCTGTTTGAGAAAATCCACATACATTATGGAGTTCATCTTTAGCGCCTTCAGGGATCCTAAAGGGGCCGACAATCTCTCTCCCCATGATTCCAGCCCAAAACATTACTCCACCTCCTCCTTGTTGGCGCTGTAGCCGTGTTTGCGTGGGGTGTCCATCAACCAGCCATCCTCCACTCCATCCATCTGGACCATCGAGCGCTGCACGGCACTCATCCGTGAACAAAACAGTTTTGAAATCAGTCTTCATGTAATGTTTGGCCCACTGGAGCCGTTTCTGCTTGTGTGAAGTGGATAGAGGAGGTCGACAGGATGGCGCATGCACAGCTGCAAACCTCTGAAGGACCCTGCATCTTGTTGTTCGGGGGACGTTGGAGGCACAAGCAGCTTCAAAAACTTGTCTGCTGCTATGACAAGGCTTTTTTGCCGCTGCTCTTTCAACCTGACGTAATTGCCTGTAGGAAAGAGTCCTCAATTTGCCCTTATCAGCACGCACACGTGTGTACTGTGAATCAGCTACATACTTCTTGATTGCCAAGACACTTCATCCTGATCATCGCACAATGTTGATTGTAGTCATGCCTTGACCTAAACACTCCACAATTTGTTGCTTCTCAGCAGCCGACACATCCTTTTTCTTTCCCATTTTGGCAGAAAATGTAGGCTGCTTAATAATGTGAGAGAGCCTTCTTAAGTAGTCTTGCCTTTCATTGGACACACCTGCCAAACTAATTAGCACAGGTGTCTGCAATTGCTTACAGTGATATAAAGAGCCCTGACACACATCACCATCAATGAGTTTAACTGACAAACAAACAAATTCTTCCCTTATCACTCCTAAACACTTTTTGTATAATAATTTGGAACGCAGTGTACATGTGCTTTTCCACAAAACACCAGTGGTTCACGTAGTGAATCTTACAGTTCTAACTTGCCAACCGTGGTCTGTATGGAGTTGTTCAATAAAGGGCCCAAAATTAAGATAACATAGATGGGAGAGGTCTCTATGAATAGGAATTCCTAAGTATTTGATACCCTGTGAGGGCCAGGCAAAGGGAAAGTTGGACTGGATGGAATCCTATATGGATTTGGGGAGGGAGACATCGAGGGCCTCAGACTTCGCTGCATTGATTTTAAAATTTTACCATGTAACAAAGTGATCTATTTCAGCCATAACAGCATGGATGGATATATGTGATTGAGTGATATATACTAGGACATCATCAGCAAATAGAGAGCACTTGTACTCGGTGCCTCCCACCTCAATCCACCTAATATTGGGGTTATGGCGAATTGATGAGAGCAGGTGCTCCGTCACTAGGATGTATAAGAGAGGGGACAGAGGACATCACTGCCTTGTCCCATTGGTGATTGTGAAAGGTGATGAAAATGTTCTGACGCACCCCCTGGGCCTTGGGACACCCGGAGCCGGACCCTTTTTGGAGGATGCTGGTGGTTGTAGTCTTCGTGGCGGCGACCCAGTTCCGTGGCTCAGGGCGGTCAAACCAGTGGCGGATCTATTTATGTGGTTTTCATGTTTAAATGTCCGACTACGCCACCCGTGGATTGCGGTCAGAGTGAACCGCCGCTACAGGGCAGACCACTGAGGCTGGTGTTGTGGGTGCAGCAGAGCGTAGCATAACTCCCCACGGGAGGAGTATAGCCTCAGGGCAGTGAATGCGGAGGATGGGGGTGATGGTGCAGGGCAGCAGCAGTAACGACACGGAGTCAGTGATGCAGTTCAGGGCCTTTACTCACAGTTCTTATTATCCAGACCACGCCTGCAGGTAACGGCTGCCCACGTCGTACTGTGCTCACCAGGTGAGGGGCTCAGACAACTCCCAGATAACTTTGGAGCACTTCACAGGACCCCCTTTGTGTGTCCTTTGTCTGGCCTTTCTTACCAACACTTCTGTCCGGCTGCCTCGGGCCTCCTCTTGGTAAACTTGGCGTCAATTTCCCTGACCCTATGTGGTGCCTTCCTAGCGGGTGTAGCGAGGGGCTGCGCCACATAAAATGTCAGAGCCTCTGGTTTCTAGCTGAGGGTCGTTTCCTGCCTCCACTAGTTCGGGGACCGGTCTCCCCCTTTGGCCTGACCCCTCCACGCAGGTGGATTCGGGCGTGCGGTGGCGACTCGCCCGTCCGCACCCCTGGGATCCCTTCATTCCTCATTCCTGGAGCCTTCTCCGCTCCTCTTCCTTCCTACTCCCTCTTCCAGGCCTGGGCCTCTGTTACTAGGCCCGCCTCCGGAGCAGAGCTCATGCAGAGCCCCTGCTCCCTGCCACTTCTGCTCAGACTTCTCTGCACTGAACTAAGATGGTGCCCACCTTTTATACTCCCTTCTCAATGCACCCAGGAACTGCTTCCTCCCTGCTCCTGCACTACAGGGTTCCCCTTCCTCAGTGTTCCCTCCCCCCACTCCAGCCAGGGACAGGGACTGTCGTGCCCATCTCAGGGGCATATTGGTCGCCCTGCCCCACGGCAATGTGGTGTAATGCATGCAGGTGTCGGGGTCCTGATCCACACTCCATCCTTACCTGAGAGTGAGATATCACACCTCTGGGTGAGGTGCAATACGTCTGTAGCAACCGAGCCCTCAGGGTGCTACAGTTCCATTTATCTTCAGCCTAGGCGACGTATTGCGATACAGGGCCGTGATTTTGGCTATAAAAGGGTCCCCTAGACCCCTACCCCAAGCTTTTTAAGAGAATCATATATGGCGTGCCAGGAGACTCTATGGAATGCTTTCTCAGCATCCAACGAGAGTATCTAATTACAAATTTTTAACTGCATCTAGCCCAGGAAATACTTTGTGCCTAGTAGCAGTGTCTGCTAGTGAGCGGATTATCCCGGCTGTTAAGCAAGCTGCACCACCTGTAGTTTAGACACTTAATTTTTTCAAAGGAAATGCTTCGGGACCATGGGATACTTAGTGAAGAGCATCAGGAGGCACCCCAAGGCATAGGGGCTGGGACTGGCAGTAGGATGCCTTGCGGTGGACAGCCGAGCTCGATCCTTATAAAAGCTTTTTAACTGCAGCAGCTTTAGTGGACGCTACTGGAGCTGGAATTACCGCGGCTGCTGGCATGAGACTTGCCCTCCAATAGATCCTTGTAAATGGATTTAAAGTGTATTCATTCAAATTAGAGAGACAATTTAAATTAAAAAGCTTAGAGCTGCCTCCACCACAGGGGGGCTCGCTCGACCCACCAGCGGACAGGCACCAGTATTGGGAGAGGGGGGCTGGCCGTCAGGGTTCACCGCGGCTCTGGCACAAACCCGGCGACACGGAGGTGGCACGGGCAGGAGCGGACTGGCCGTGTCGGCTTCTCACTTTTTGGATTTTAGAAGGGCATGACATGCCTATATCTGTGTCTCCCCCTCCTTTTACTCCTCCACCTCTTTTATTTTCGCATGACTATATGTACTTGTCACTTTTCCATGTGTTAGTTATGTCTTCTGAGCAGTTTGTCAGCTTTTGGACACCTTTGAAGGTGTTTTCTATGTGTTTCTATGTGTTTTTGTTTGCCTGCCATTGGTTTTAACGGTGTTCGAAGGTGTTCGACGAACAGTTCGACGAACAGTTCGGCGAACACACGGGTGTTCGACGAACCGAATCGAACTCGAACACTACGGGGGTGGCTCAACACTACTGGTCACTCTAACTTTATACTACCTATTATTTGCCTTACTTTCGTCCAATGACTTATGCTTTATGTTGATGAGATTTAGGTGTAATTCTGGCACACAGGATCACAATTAACCCTTTCTTGACATATGACCCACGTTATATGTCGGATTCCATTTTTTATGCAAATTTCCATAACTGCTGGCAGATAATATCTGTGATACAAAGCCAGGATCTCCTTCTAACAGTAATTGGTTTCATCCACTTATGGTAACCGCTTAAGTAACATTGTCAATTTCAGGCAGTGGCATTTAGAGCATTTGGACCAGGGGATAAGATGTACACTTCCAAATGCCCATTGGCTCCTCAACAATGCTATCATGAGGTGTTGAGTGGTTGCCATGATAGTAAACTATGATTTATACTACATAGTCATACTTGAAAGTTTGGAAACCTTCAGAATTTTCCATATTTCTGCATAAATATGAACTAAAAGTACATCAGATTTTCATACCAGTCTTAAAAGTAAATAAAGAGAAACAAATACGTCAAAAATGTTATCCTTTTTCACATTATATTGAGAAAAATGATCCAATATCACGTCTGTGAGTGGGGGCAACTCTGACTGACATAGGGCCCGCAATCCTCAGTGTGGGGAGGATGTGTTCCGTCCCAATGTCCGACTGGGTCCCGGCTTCCACTATGTTTACCCAGTGTGCCGTCAGGGAGATGTACCGTCCCTGGCCACAAGCACTTGTCCACGTGTCCGTTGTCAGGTGGACTCTCCCATTAACTGCGTTGTTGAGGGCACGGCAGATGTTTTGGGACACGTGCTTTTGTAGTGCGGGGATGGCACACCGGGCAAAATAGTGTCGGCTGGGGACCAAGTACCGAGGGATGGCCACCGCCATAAGGTTGCGGAAGGATTCCGTCTCCACCAGCCTAAAAGGCAGCATTTCCAGCGCAAGGAGTCGTGAAATGTGCGAATTTAGGACTGTGGCCTGTGGGGCGTTAGCTGCGAATTTCCGCTTTTGTTCAAAGGTCTGGGATATGGACAATTGAACCCTGCGGTGGGACATGGACGTTGATGCTGTTTCTTGAGAAACTGCCATAACAAGTGAAGACTGAGAGGAGGGGGCATCTTTGCATGAAGTATGGACAGGGGATTGCCTTGCACACACAACAACGGGTTCTCTTACACGCACAACAGCGGAAGAAGCAATGGTGACAGCCGCTGACACTGGTCGTGGACCCTGGGGTTCACCCTACAAAGTCGGGTGCTTTGCTGACATGTGCCTGATCATGCTGGTGGTGGTCAAGCTGGTAGTTTTGTCACCCCTGCTGATGCTGGCCTGGCAGGTGGTAGAAATGGCCTTTTTGGGGTTATAAGCAGAGTCTTTAAAAAAATTCCAGACTCTGGAAGACCTACCGGTTGTACTGGCAACTTCCCTCGTGTTAGTGTTACGTGGAACGGTTGCCCGCCTTCTGTCTGCGGCCACCACACTGCTTCTTCCTGCCTGTTGGGGTACTCTGCCTCCCTCCCCCTGTGTGCTGCTGGCCTCGCTCTGCGTGTCCTCCTGCCATGTTGGGTCAGTTACTAGATCATCCACCACCTCCTCCTCTTCAACTTCCGCACCACAGTCCTCCTCCTCACTTCGTGGCAATTGTGTCTCGTCATCGTCCACCTCTTGTGACAAATTGCCAGCGTCGCCTTCCTGTGGCCGTGGCTGTTCAAATATTTGGCCATCGCTACATGGGATCTCCTCATCCACCACTTCAAGCGGAGCAGGCGAGGGGCCCAAATATGGAAATGGACCAGTGAACAGCTCTTCAGAGTGTCCAACTGTGGGATCAGTTGCTGTCTGACGACACTCGGAATGGTGGGAGGAAGGAGCATCAGGGTGAGGAGGAGTATGTGGTCGAGACTCACAGCTACTAACACTTGACCATGTGGAAGACAGACCGGAGGTGGTGGTGCCCAGGTGACTGGAAGTATTATCTGCTATCCAATTAATAACCTGTTCACACTGATCAGTTCGCAATAGTGGTGTTGTTGTGTGCTTCCCTAGTAATTCGGTCAAGAACTGGGAGCGAGAAGATGTGGCTGTTGGTTGCGGCACATTTTCACCTTGGCCACGGCCCCATCCTCTGCACGCACCATCACCAGAACGTCCAGTTCCACGTCCCTTGCCACGCGCCTTGCTCATTGTATATGAAGTAAAAAAGCTTACATTCGCAGTATCAATGGCAAAAGGGTAATAAAAAGGAGATTAGAAACGTGGAAGAGGAAAACCACAGTTCTATTTTTCTGGCCTACACCAGAATCTTTTAAACAAATATATTTGTGTCTGAACAGTCAGCGAGACACTCAAGCTGTTTTTTTTTATGTAAAAAAGGCAAAAAGGTGGATTACACCCAGATTTGAACCGTGGAAGACGAAAACCACAGTTCTATTTCTCTGGCCTACACCAGAATCTTTTAAACAGATATATTTGTGTCTGAACACTCACAGACACCCTCAATTTTTTTTGGGGGGGGGAATACCAAAAGGTTAATAAGACGGGTATTTGTACAGTCTGACTGAGGGAAAAAAAAAAAGAGGATTTAGATGAAAAAAAGGATTTTTCCTGGTCCCTGAAACCTGGCGCTATGTCTATCAATTTGAGAAGCAGCACCGAGCACTGTAATGCAGTGTTTGTTTGTATAACCACTGTGTCTCATATACAGCCTGCCTGCCTGATATCTGGGATGGATATTAGTCCTCAGAAGGACTGTTTGTTTGATTTTGCAGGCTTTAGAGACCCTACTCTACCTATTTTGCAGTATAAATCTCTCCCTAGCTCAGCAGCACTCTCCCTAAACTGTCTGATCCGGAGCGACTGTGTCCAAGATGGCGGCGCCCGGTTTTAAATACTCGAGGTGACGCTGCGCGGCCAGCCAATCACTGTAATGCCCACAAACAACATGGCTGCGGCATTACAGTGACTGGCTTGCAATCCCTGCATGTTCATTGACTCTGTAAAGAGGGCCAAACATGCAGGGCGGAGACCCGAGCTCCCGCCCGATAAACCCGAAAATGCTCGGTGCTCGCCGAGCATCCCGAGTAGAGAGATGCTCGGGGGAGTACCGAGCAGTTTCGAGCATGCTCACTCAACACTAGATATTACTTAACATGCCATCCAACTCACATTTTTGACATGCAATAACTAAAGATACTAGTAGAGATGAGCGGTGTTCGACTAGAACTGTTCGCCAATCTCAAATTCGAGCTGTTTTGGGCGGTGTTCGAGTTGTTCGACGAACCCGAACGATTTGCAAAAAATTCGGCTGTTCGAGGTTATGTTCGATAACTGTTCGTGCACCAAAAGCGTGTCCTGCATGTCTGGCGCTATTTAGAGCACCAATCATGCAGGGATTGTCTGCCACTCACTGTAATGCCACAGCCATGGTGGTTGTGGCATTACAGTGATTGCCCAAATCGATGGGAACAGTGCTCACAGTGAAACATGAAAAGCCGGCAATTCAGCAGCGGCATACACCGGTACCCGACAATTTAGAACAGAAAGAATAGAGAATCACACATAGATTAGATAGATAGAAACATGTCAGTCACACATATAAGAAGCACAGTGACAGTGTTGCTTACTGTACTTGTCATTTAGTGTAAAGGATTTATCAAAAAAAATAATAGTGTTTTCATGCACCGTCTCTTTAAAAAAGCCGGCCGGCAATTCAGCATCTGTACCCGACAATTTAGAATAGAAGGAATAGAGAATCACACATAGATTAGATAGATAGAAACATGTCAGCCACATATATACGAAGTACAGTGACAGTGTTGCTTACTGTACTTGTCATTTACTGCAAAGGATTTATTAAAAAAAATAATAGTGTTTTCATGCACCATCTCTTTAAAAAAGCCGGCCGGCAATTCAGCATCTGTACCCGACAATTTATAACAGACAGAATAGAGCTTCACACATAGATTAGATAGATAGAAACATGTCAGTCACATATATAATAAGTACAGTGACAGTGTTGGTTACTGTACTTGTCATTTAGTATTAAAATAAAGAATTTATTATTAAAAAAAATTGGCGTGGGGTTCCCCGTAATTTTAGTCTCTAGCGGAGGTTAAGCAGACAGCTGGGGCAGATGTTTGAAGCCTGGGAAGGGGGTAATACCCACGGAGCTTCCCAGGCTACTAATATCAGCCCCCAGCTGAATACCTAGCCTTTACTAGCTATTAAAATGGAGGACCCCCCCCAAAAAAATGACGTGGGGGTCCCCCCTAATTTAATAGCTAGCAAAGGCTAGGCAGACAGCTGGGGGCTGATATTAATAGCCCAGGAAGGGAACCATGAATATTGGCCCCCTCCCAGGCTAGAAACACCAGCCGTCAGCCGCCCCAGAAATGGCGCATCCATAGGATGCGCCAATTCTGGCACTTAGCCTCGCTCTTCCACGCTGCCCTGGTGCGGTGGCAGGGGGTAATAGGGTTGGGGTTGATGTCAGCTTATAATGCCAGCTGACATCAAGCCCAGGTTAGTAATGGAGAGGCGTCTATAAGACACCCCCATTACTAACCCCATAGTCAAAGTTAAAAGAAAACACAAACACCCAGAATAAAGTCCTTTAATTGAAATAAAGACACATTCCTTTATTGTTCTAAATTAAACCATACTTACCATCACGCCCATTCCAGCTGAAGCCAACGATCTCCTGCAATAAAAGAAAAATAATAAAGCAACCTCATCCTTACCTTTCCATGGTTACCACGACAGCTTCAGCTCTGCTACATCGAGATGACAGGCTGGACCGCAGCAGAACGCTGCCATCCAGCCTGTCATCCCGCAGACACTGAGAAGCGCAGGCATGCTTGCGCTCTGCAGTGTCTGGCTGTGACGGGATAAAGATGAGACGAGTTCATGTCCAATGAACTCGGCGCACCTCATGCACGTCACTGACAGCGTGGGAGAATTCTCCTGCACTCAGCACTTCAGCGTGAGAATTCTCCCACGCTGTCAGTGACGTGATGAGGTCAGCTGAGTTCATTGGACATGAATGAGCTCACCTCATGCACGTCACTGACAGCGTGGGAGAAATCTCACCCTGTAGCGCTGAGTGCAGGAGAATTTTCCCACGCTGTCAGTGACGTGCATGAGGTGAGCTGAGATCATTGGACATGAATGAGCTCACCTCATGCACGTCACTGACAGCGTGGGAAAATTCTCCTGCACTCAGCGCTTCAGCGTGAGAATTTTCCCACGCTGTCAGTGACGTGCATGAGGTGAGCTCATTCATGTCCAAAGAACTCAGCTGACCTCATGTACGTCACTGACAGCGTGGGAGAATTTTCACGCTGAAGTGCTGAGTGCAGGAGAATTCTCCCACGCTGTCAGTGACGTGCATGAGGTGCGCCGAGTTCATTGGACATGAGCTTGTCTCATCTTTATGCCGTCACAGCGAGACACTGAGGAGCGCAAGCATGCCTGCGCTTCTGAGTGTCCGCGGGATGACAGGCTGGATGGCAGCGTTCTGCTGCGGTCCAGCCTGTCATCTCGATGTAGCAGAGCTGAAGCTGTCGTGGGAACCATGGAAAGGTAAGGATGAGGTTGCTTTATTATTTTACTTTTATTGCAGTAGACATTGGCTTCAGCTGGAATGGGCGTGACGGTAAGTATGGTTTAATTTAGAACAATAAAGAATTGTGTGTTTATTTCAATTAAAGGACTTTATTCTGGGTGTTGTGTTTTTTTAAATACTTTACTAGAAATTCATGGTGGTCATGTCTAATATTGGCGTGACCCCATGAATTTCGGGCTTAGGGCCAGCTGATAATGCCAAGCTGGCCTTAACCCCTTTATTACCCAGTGAGCCACCGCACCAGGGCCCTGGATGAGTTGGGTACAGCGCCAGAAGATGGCGCTTCTATGAACGCGCCATTTTCTGGGGCGGCTGCGGACTGCAATATGCAGCGGGTGGGGTCCAGAAAGCTTGGGCCTCCCTGCGCTGCAGATTCCAGCCCCCAGCTGCCTAGTTGTATCTGGCTGGGCACAAAAATAGGGCGAAGCCCCACGCATTTTTTTTTAAATTATTTCATGAAATTCATGGAATAATTAAGAAAAAAAGGGCTTCCCTATATTGTTGTGTCCAACCAGGTACAAATAGGCAGCTGCTGGTTGGGGGCAGCCCGTCCCTGCCTGCTGTACCTGGCTGGACACAAATATAGTGCGAAGCCCCACGTCAATTTTTTTTTCATTATTTCATGAAATTCATGAAATAATGAAAAAAAAATTGATGTGGGGCTTCGCCCTATATTTGTGTCCAGTCAGGTACAGCAGGCAGGAACGGGCTGCTCCCAACCACCAGCTGCCTATTTGTACCTAGTCGGACACAACAATATAGGGAAGCCCTTTTTTTCTTAATTATTCCATGAATTTCATGAATTTAAAAAAAAAATACGTGGAGCTTCGCCCTATTTTTGTGTCCAGCCAGGTACAACTAGGCAGCTGGGGGCTGGAATCTGCAGCGCAGGGAGGCCCAAGCTTTCTGGGCCCCACCCGCTGCAAATTGCAGTCCGCAGCCGCCCCGGAAAATGGCGCGTTCATAGAAGCGCCATCTTCTGGCGCTGTACCCAACTCATCCAGGGCCCTGGTGCGGTGGCTCACTGGGTAATAAAGGGGTTAAGGCCAGCTTGGCATTATCAGCTGGCCCTAAGCCCGAAATTCATGGGGTCACGCCAATATTAGACATGACCACCATGAATTTCTAGTAAAGTATTTAAAAAAAACACAAACACCCAGAAAAAAGTCCTTTAATTGAAATAAACACACAATTCTTTATTGTTCTAAATTAAACCATACTTACCGCCACGCCCATTCCAGCTGAAGCCAATGATCTCCTGCAATAAAAGTAAAATAATAAAGCAACATCATCCTTACCTTTCCATGGCTCCCACGACAGCTTCAGCTCTGCTACATCGAGATGACAGGCTGGACCGCAGCAGAACGCTGCCATCCAGCCTGTCATCCCGCAGACACTGAGAAGCGCAGGCATGCTTGCGCTACTCAGTGTCTGGCTGTGACGGCATCCAGATGAGCCGAGGTCATGTCCAATGAACTCGGCTCACCTCATGCACGTCACTGACAGCGTGGGAAAATTCTCACGCTGAAGCGCTGAGTGCAGGAGAATTTTCCCACGCTGTCAGTGACGTACATGAGGTGAGCCGAGTTCATTGTCGGCTCATCTGGATGCCGTCACAGTCAGACACTGAGGAGCGCAAGCATGCCTGCGCTTCTCAGTGTGTGCGGCATGGCAAGCTGGATGGCAGCGTTCTGCTGCGGTCCAGCCTGTCATCTCGATGTAGCAGAGCTGGAGCTGTCCTGGGAACCATGGAAAGGTAAGGATGAGGTTGCTTTATTATTTTTCTTTTATTGCAGGAGATTGTTGGCTTCAGCTGGAATGGGCGTGATGGTAAGTATGGTTTAATTTAGAACAATAAAGAATTGTGTCTTTATTTCAATTAAAGGACTTTATTCTGGGTGTTTGTGTTTTTTTTTTAACTTTGACTATGGGGTTAGTAATGGGGGTGTCTTATAGATGCCTCTCCATTACTAACCTGGGCTTGATGTCAGCTGGCATTATAAGCTGACATCAACCCCAACCCTATTACCCCCTGCCACCGCACCAGGGCAGCGTGGAAGAGCGAGGCTAAGTGCCAGAATTGGCGCATCCTATGGATGCGCCATTTCTGGGGCGGCTGAGGGCTGGTGTTTCTAGCCTGGGAGGGGGCCAATATTCATGGCTCCCTTCCTGGGCTATTAATATCAGCCCCCAGCTGTCTGCCTAGCCTTTGCTAGCTATTAAATTAGGGGGGACCCCACGTCATTTTTTTGGGGGGGTCCTCCATTTTAATAGCTAGTAAAGGCTAGGTATTCAGCTGGGGGCTGATATTAGTAGCCTGGGAAGCTCCGTGGGTATTACCCCCTTCCCAGGCTTCAAACATCTGCCCCAGCTGTCTGCTTAACCTCCGCTAGAGACTAAAATTACGGGGAACCCCACGCCAATTTTTTTTAATAATAAATCCTTTATTTTAATACTAAATGACAAGTACAGTAACCAACACTGTCACTGTACTTATTATATATGTGACTGACATGTTTCTATCTATCTAATCTATGTGTGAAGCTCTATTCTGTCTGTTATAAATTGTCGGGTACAGATGCTGAATTGCCGGCCGGCTTTTTTAAAGAGACGGTGCATGAAAACACTATTATTTTTTTTAATAAATCCTTTGCAGTAAATGACAAGTACAGTAAGCAACACTGTCACAGTACTTCATATATATGTGACTGACATGTTTCTATCTATGTAATCTATGTGTGAAGCTCTATTCTGTCTGTTATAAATTGTCGAGTACAGATGCTGAATTGCCGGCGGCTTTTTTAAAGAGACGGTGCACGAAAACACTATTATATTTTTTAATAAATCCTTTACACTAAATGACAAGTACAGTAAGCAACACTGTCACTGTACTTCGTATATATGTGGCTGACATGTTTCTATCTATCTAATCTATGTGTGATTCTCTATTCCTTCTATTCTAAATTGTCGGGTACAGATGCTGAATTACCAGCCGGCTTTTTTAAAGAGACGGTGCATGAAAACACTATTATTTTTTTTAATAAATTCTTTGCAGTAAATGACAAGTACAGTAAGCAACACTGTCACAGTACTTCATATATATGTGACTGACATGTTTCTATCTATCTAATCTATGTGTGAAGCTCTATTCTGTCTGTCATAAATTGTCGGGTACCGCTGCTGAATTGCCGGCCGGCTTTTTTAAAGAGACGGTGCACGAAAACACTATTATATTTTTTAATAAATCCTTTACACTAAATGACAAGTACAGTAAGCAACACTGTCACTGTACTTCATATATATGTGACTGACATGTTTCTATCTATCTAATCTATGTGTGATGCTCTATTCCTTCATGTCTAAATTGTCGGGTACCGGTGTATGCCGCTGCTGAAATGCCGGCCGGCTTTTTTAAAGAAAGCGTCTTCTGAGCAGTTTGTCAGCTTTTGGACACCTTTGAAGGTGTTTTCTATGTGTTCCTATGTGTTTTTGTTTGCCTGCCATTGGTTTTAACGGTGTTCGACGGTGTTCTAAGGTGTTCGACGAACAGTTCGACGAACAGTTCCTCGAACATCCCGGTGTTCGACGAACCGAACCGAACCCGAACACTACGGGGGTGGCTCAACACTAGATACTAGTCTGAAACCCGGTTGCTTTTATTTCTAATTTTTTCAGTGTTGAAGTTGCGACATTGATGGGTTTTTAAAACTTCTTTTTGACAATAAAACCATGGCTTCTAACAGAGAAATATGATGCTGTATACCTAGTTTTTAATTAAAAACTATGACTTATCCCACAAAAAAACCCTTGTACATTTATGTTGATGGAAAAAATGAAAAAGTTATGGCTCTGAAAAGAAAGGGAGGAAAAAACTAAAATGCATGAACAGAAAATCGCCCAGACAGAGAGTGGTAAAACCACATCTATTTCTGATAGCCCATGCACGTTTGTGAAGTTTGCTGAAAAACATGTATTACCTTTTAGTGCAAACCATGAAACCCATGAAAAACAGTTTTCATTCCAAAGTTAAGCCACAATTTTTTGTGCATGTATTTAAGTAAATCAACCCCATTCTAAGCCAAACGGCTCAATTCTTTTTGCGCTGTCAATCACTGGCTTGCCTTTCTTGATCTTAAGCATTGTTCGAAAGCAGAGAAAATCTAGTTAGAATGTACAGTACAGACCAAAAGTTTGGATACACCTTCTCATTTAAAGATTTTTCTGTATTTTCATGACTTTGAAAATTGTACATTCACACTGAAGGCATCAAAACTATGAATTAACACATGTGAAATTATATACTTAACAAAAAAGTGTGAAACAACTGAAAATATGTCTTATATTCTAGGTTCTTCAAAGTAGCCTCCTTTTGCTTTGATGACTGCTTTGCACACTCTTGGCATTCTCTTGATGAGCTTCAAGAGGTAGTCACCGGAAATGGTTTTCACTTCACAGGTGTGCCCTATCAGGTTTAATAAGTGGGATTTCTTGCCTTATAAATGGGGTTGGGACCATCAGTTGTGTTGTGCCAAAGTCAGGTGGATACACAGCTGATAGTCCTACTGAATAGACTCTTAGAATTTGTATTATGGCAAGACAAAAGCAGCTAAGTAAAGAAAAACAAGTGGCCATTATTACTTTAAGAAATGAAGGTCAGTCGGTCCGAAAAAATTGGGCAAACTTTAAATGTGTCCCCAAGTGCAGTTGCAAAAACCATCAAGCGCTACAAAGAAACTGGCTCACATGAGGACCACCCCAGGAAAGAAAAACAAAGAGTCACCTTTGCTTCTGAGGATAAGTTTATTTGAGTCACCAGCCTCAGAAATCGCAGGTAAACAGCAGCTCAGATTAGAGACCAGGTCAATGCCACACAGAGTTCTAGCAGCAGACACAGCTCTACAACAACTGTTAAGAGGAGACTTTGTGCAGCAGGCCTTCATGGTAAAATAGCTGCTAGGAAACCGCTGATAAGGACAGGCAACAAGCAGAAGAGACTTGTTTGGGCTAAAGAACACAAGGAATGGACATTAGACCAGTGGAAATCTGTGCTTTGATCTGATGAGTCCAAATTTGAGATCTTTGGTTCCAACCACCGTGTCTTTGTGCGGAGCAGAATAGGTGAACGGATGGACTCTACATGCCTGGTTCCCACCGTGAAGCATGGAGGGGGAGGTGTGATGGTGTGGGGGTGCTTTGCTGGTGACACTGTTGGGGATTTATTCAAAATTGAAGGCATACTGAACCAGCATGGCTACCACAGCATCTTGCAGCGGCATGCTATTCCATCCAGTTTGCGTTTAGTTGGACCATCATTTATTTTTCAACAGGTCAATGACCCCAACACACTTCCAGGCTGTGTAAGGGCTATTTGACCAAAAAGGAGAGTGATGGGGTGCTACGCCAGATGACCTGGCCTCCACAGTCACCAGACCTGAACCCAATCGAGATGGTTTGGGGTGAGTTGGACCGCAGAGTGAAGGCAAAAGGGCCAACAAGTGCTAAGCATCTCTGGGAACTCCTTCAAGATTGTTGGAAGACCATTTCCGGTGACTACCTCTTGAAGCTCATCAAGAGAATGCCAAGAGTGTGCAAAGCAGTCATCAAAGCAAAAGGTGGCTACTTTGAAGAGCCTAGAATATAAGACATATTTTCAGTTGTTTCACACTTTTTTGTTAAGTATATAATTAGTATAATTACTATAAAATAGTTTTGATGCCTTCAGTGTGAATGTACAATTTTCAAAGTCATGAAAATACAGAAAAATCTTTAAATGAGAAGGTGTGTCCAAACTTTTGGTCTATACTGTACATGTAATTTGGCCTGGAAGTGCATTGAAGCCATGCTGATGCGTGGCTAAAGCTTTGATCTGCTACATTTATTTCATGTAGCAAGTGTTAGATTGACATCTCTTTGTTGCAACTATGTCTTCTATTGCCCACAGTACTTCCTTTTCTTTGCACCAGACATTAGTGATGTATTGCACATGTGTTGGACTACTCATGAACACCTTATGCACATGATTTCGCATGCAATATATGTGCTGCAGTGACAGCAACAATATGTCAATTTTGCATTTAGGCTGGGAAGAATGAGCAGTCTGCCCAGCCTAGTTTACATATAATTTTACTTGGTGGTCAGACGGCCGTATGTTCTTTCATGTGCGAGAATCTGGCCGATTATGCTAATGAAACTTTGTCAGAGTTTAGCTGAGTGTCATCTCACAGCAATTTGATTCTCTCACATGAGAGAATTGCAGCACAGGAGTGGAATAAATAGAGAACTTAATTTCTCCATCTTCTCCCTTGTCTCTGTCCCCGTAAGTCGGACTGCACTTGCATAACATCTGAGTGCAGTTTGATGTTTTACTTGTAGACTTGTATGGGTGTGCATGGTCCAACTATCGGATGCACTCGCAACATGCTGCGACTTTTTTCTCTTGCTGAGTCAGCATAAGAAAAAAAGCGCTAGTCTGCACTGCCCCATAGTATAACATTGGGCCGAGTGCTGTCCCATAAAACATCGGCTAGCACTCAGCCGTGTTATAAGCTCATGTGAACGAGCCATCAAAGTGGATTTTCTCTTTAATGTAACGTTAATTTGGAGAAAGAAAGGTAAGCTGAAACTTGTCTGTTAATGCAATGTATCTATTCTTTATAAATCTAGAGACAAATTCCCTTTACACAAAAAAGTGTATTGGGCGATGAAATCCGCTCTCTTCCTTACGCTATAAGAACTTTGAAGCAGCTGTTTCGTTTTGCCTCTTCAGAGCTGTACTCCTAATGACTGGAATGTGTTATGAATATTTTAGCATACTTTGATATATTTTTTTAATTAAACATTACATTTTTACATTCTAAATGTTACAGCTTTTGTATTCTATTCTACAAGTACACAACTTTTAGACTATAGAGTAAAAAATAAAGCGACATTATACATTTGTAATGTATAGAAAATTTTATTATACGTTTGCCACAGTGTAAGTAAGACAAAAATCTGCATGATTGATCATTTCAATAATGTTTGAAAAATGTAAGGCTTGTAAAGGATGTAGAATACATTCAAAAGCAATTGACTTTAATTGTATCGTTGGGACTACTTTGTTGAGCTTGCAGCTGTTTTCTAGCATGAAAAAAGGCAAAGTCCGTGATACACCCTTCAATAATTGCTGAAATTGTAAAATCATTCCATGACTAATCTTCAACTGCTGAATAATTTTATGCTGCTTAAAGCTATGATTTGTATTATTCAACAACCAAGAGACTTTTTATTGCAATGCCTCACTAGGTTTAATTGTTTTCGAAAAAGATATAGAGTGCAAAGAAATTCTGAAACCATAGCATTTTAAGTGATTGCAAGCACAGTAAAACTAATAACAGGCTTTAATACATATCTAGTTTTATACCTTTTCCATTGTATCATATCTACACTATGGTAAAGCCTTCAGAAAGGAGAAGAAACTCAATTGTTGATGCTATAATGGAGCAATGATGCTCGTTCTCTATATTTTTAATAGACTGTATTTCCATTTTGTACAACCTTTTGTTTAATCATCCAGGAATATGACTTGCAATCCTATAATAAACAGCTATAAAAATTGATAAAGCCACTAAATGGTTAGATTAATGGATGGTAACACACAAGGTTTTAGATCATTCATACATGATATAGCATATAACAGAGCTATTCTGTGCCAGAAGCCATACTTTTAAAGTTTAATGCACCCATAATATGGCATTCCATGTAGCCAGAATTATGTCTTTTTGGATTAATTTTGTATCCTTGGAGCTTCATGTAGTTTATGCCAGTTTTCTAGCATAAAACTGTTTGAAATGTAAAATGCACATTTTTTACAACTTTTGTGATTTTTACACCAGTCTTGGCCAGCCCTGCCAACTTTTTGAAAAATAGTCGGAGCTTAGCTTTGAGGGGGCATGTCCGAGTGTGACCGAAAAAGTCATCATCATAATAATTATTTATAGTTATTTATAATTATAACAGAAAAAAACACATGACAGGCGCACATTTCTTGCCATGGCACACTGCAGCTGACAGATGCACCAAATTCACTCCTCTTAATGAATTTGATGCATCTCACTCTAGAGCATCGTTCATCTGGACTAGTTTACAAAATGTCAGTCTTGAGAAATTTTGGTCTTGGGAGTTAAATTGATGACATTGGAATTTGGAGCAACGGTATTCAAAGTGAATTTGGCACATTGAACATACCATTCAGTCCATCAGCAGGATGTTTAAGTGCAGGAGAACGTGAACAGGTTGATATATACCGGTGTATCTCACTAAATTAGAATATCATCAAAAAGTTAATTTATTTCAGTTTTTCAATACAAAAAGTGAAACTCATATATTATATAGAGTCATTACAGAGTGATCTATCAAGTGTTTATTTCTGTTAATGTTGATGATTATGGCCTACAGCCAATGAAAAGTCATTATCTCAGTAAATTAAAATAATTTACAAAAAACACCTGCAAAGGCATCCTAAGTGTTTAAAAAGGTCCCTTAGTCTATTTCAGTAGGCTCCATAATCATGGGGAAGACTGTTGACTTCACAGATGTCCAGAAGGCAGTCATTGACACACTCCACAAGGTCCCAGAGTTCCAATTTTCATTTGGAAATCAAGGTCCCAGAGTCTGGAGGAAGAGTGCTTGAGGTCTAGTGTGAAGTTTCCACAATCAGTGATGGTTTGGGGAGCCATATCATCTGCTGGTGTAGATCCACTGTGTTTTATCAAGACCAAAGTCAGCGCAGCCATCTACCAGGAAATTTAAGAGCACTTCATGCTTACCTCTGCTGACAAGCTTTTTGGAGATGGAAATGTCATTCTCCAGCAGGACTTGGCACCTGTCCACACTGCCAAAAGTACCAATACCTGGTTTAAAAACAACAGAATCACTGTGCTTGATTGGCCAGCAAACTCACCTGACCTTAACCCCATAGAGAATCTATGGAGTATTGTCAAGAGGAAGATGAGAGACAGCAGACCCAACAATGTGTAACATCCCTGGCAGCGTGCTGGCATGGCTTACCATCTCCGACCATGCAAGACCACCAACTTACGTATCAGTCCTGGCTGCACACTCTGCTCCATTATTTGTTTTGTGCATGTCTCTTGTCTGATTGCTTAGGGCGGCAGCGCTGTTACTTCCTGATTCTTAAAGTTACAGTGTGAGCAGTCCTAATGCATCCCGAGCATATTGCTGTGAGTCACTGGATACTTAAACCCCCTCCACCCAGTAAGAGGTGCCTGAGCAACCCTTTTTTTTCAGTGTGTTCTGTGCAACTGAGTTGCCAGGTCTTGTCCTGTATCTTGTCTGCTTCCGCCACCCTGGGGGCTGAGTACCCAGGCCCATTACCTGTATCTGTGACTTCTAGTCAGTTTCCGCAACCCTGGGGGCTGAGTACCCAGGCTCGTTCCTGTATCTTGTTCCAGGTTCAGTTCCTGTCTGAACTGTGTCCTTGCCCGTTACCTGTTTGTCTCTATGTCCGATTCTTCCCTTTTCCTGCAGTGTCTAAACCTGTACCTAACTCTAACTCGTTGTCTCTGTACTTCTGCTTGTGAGTTTTGTGTCCACTCGCTACTTCATTGCAAGTATCTTGTGTGTATTTGGTTCTGCTTGTCCCGTTTCCCTGCCTCCATATCTACCTCCTGTGTTCTAGCTATCTTCCTGTGTTTCCCAGTCTGTTCCATGTGAACAGAGCCCTGTCCTGTCTGCCTGCACCTGTGGTTCCGCTCTGCTCTGCTTCGCTTGTCCTCCGCGCCTGCGGTTCCGCTCTGCTCTGCTCCTCTTGTCCTCCGGCACCTGCGGTTCCACTCTGCTCTGCTCCACTTGTCCTTTGCGCCTGCGGTTCTGCTCTGCTCCACTTGTCCTCTGCGCCTGCGGTTCTGCTCTGCTCCGCTTGTCCTCTTCACCTGCGGTTCCGCTCTGCTTTGCTTGTCCTCCATGCCTGCGGTTCTGCTTTGCTCTGCTTGTCCTCCATGCCTGCAGCTCTGCTCTGCTTGTCCACCACACCTGCAGCTCTGTTCCTGTATCCCAGTCTATACTGGTGCCTGTTTACCTACCTACCAGTACCCGTCTGTCTGTATACCAGCCGTGCCGGCCAGTACCCACCTGTCTGCATACCAGCCGTGCCTGCCAGTACCCGCCTGTCTGCATACCAGCCAAACCTGCTCGTTCCTGCATTCCCCGGTGTGGGTCAACAGCTGTGACCGGGGTCTGACCTGGAGTAGCACTTGGGCCACCTCCCACGTCCCTCCTCGGACCACGGAGTAGATTAAGCCGCCGTGTGTTCGTGGTCGGATCTGGCGAGGCCCCTAGTCATGCCCCTCCAGGCACTCCTCAGTTTGTGGCCCAGTGGGACCACTAACCAAGCTCACGCCAGTCCGTCCGGGCGTTAGCGTAACAGTTTGCTCAGGCCATGGTCCCCGTTGAGCCCCACGGCCCTTCGCTCTCGGAGACATTTGAATCCTTGTCTGGCGAATACGTGCACCAAGGAAAAAAAATTTTTCAAGCTGAGGTCCAGGCGATTTACGCACCAGCCCAAATGGAGCTATCAGCACTCATTCCTGTGGATCCACCACGGTACTATGGGGGATCCAAAACAAAGCCGTGCGTTTGTGGAGCAATGCATGCTGCATTTAATAATAATAATCTTTTTATTTATATAGTGCCAACACATTCCGCAGCGCTTTACAATTCAGACAATTTTACAGACATTAAGGGCACTGTCCCCACTGGGGCTCACAATCTACATTCCCTATCAGTATGGCTTTGGAGTGTGGGAGGAAAACGGAGAACCCGGAGGAAACCCACGCAAACACGGGTAGAACATACAGACTCCTTGCAGATGTTGTCCTTGGTGGGATTTGAACCCAGGACCCCAGCGCTGCAAGGCTGCAGTGCTAACCACTGAGCCACCATGCCGCCAAATTCTATGCTCACTATTTTCCCATGGATCGGGTTAAAGTAGCATTTCTGATGTCCTACCTAGCGGGTGATGCCTTGAATTGGATCACCCCCTATGGGAAGCATGGGATCCTATCGTCTCTGACCCGCAGGCCTTCCTGGTGGCCTTTCTAATGGTCTTTGATGACCCTAACCCTGCTAAACTTCCCTTCCCAATGTCCTGGAGTAGTCCCGATGGGTGATGCGTGTAGGTAGCCCACCAGTTCCCCAGCCTGAAGAGGCTGCTGCCCACGTAGAATCCACACAGGATGAAAATGCTCCGCAGAATACTTCTCTTCCCACCCTTAAGAGGCAGTCCAGACGTGCAAGGCGTAGAGGTAAACCGTCACGTCAGGTTCTGTCCTCCCAAAGACCTCCTGTTCCCCAGCCTGTAGAAGCAGCTATCCGCATAGAATCCATGAAGGTTGACCATGTTCGTCAGGCAAAGCAGAGGCCGGAACTCAGTCATAGAACCGGATTGTGGACCCGCTGCAGTTGTTTGGGACAGCTTGACGGCCTTTTCCAGCAAAGGTTGGAGAGTTCCAAGACATTAGGCCTGTAGGAAAGGCTTCCCTTGGCATTAGCTTTTCCTCTCCACAGATAGAGTCTCCTGGCACGCCATATATTATTCTCTTAAAAAGCTTGGGGTAGGGGTCTAGGGGACCCTTTTATAGCCAAAATCACGGCCCTGTATTGCAATACGTCAGCTAGGCTGAAGATAAATGGAACATTTTCATCACCTTTCATAATCACCAATGGGACAAGGCAGGGATGTCCTCTGTCCCCTCTCTTATACATCCTAGTGACGGAGCACTTGCTCTCATCAATTCGCCAAAACCCCAATATTAGGTGGATTGAGGTGGGAGGCACCGAGTACAAGTGCTCTGCATTTGCTGATGATGTCCTAGTATATATCACTCAATCACATATATCCATCCCTGCTGTTATGGCTGAAATAGATCACTTTGTGACATGGTCAAATTTTAAAATCAATGCAGCGGAGTCTGAGGCCCTCGATTTCTCCCTCCCCAAATCCATACAGGATTCCATCCAGTCCAACTTTCCCTTTGGCTGGCCCTCACAGGGTATCAAATACTTTGGAATTCGTATTCATATAGACCTCTCCCGGCTATGTTATCTTAATTTTGGGCCCTTTATTGAACAACTCCATACAGACCACGGTTGGCAAGTTAGAACTGTAAGATTCACTACGTGAACCACTGGTGTTTTGTGGAAAAGCACATGTACACTGTGTTCCAAATTATTATGCAAAAAGTGTTTAGGAGTGATAAGGGAAGAATTTGTTTGTTTGTCAGTTAAACTCATTGATGTTGATGTGTGTCAGGACTCTTTATATCACTGTAAGCAATTGCAGACACCTGTGCTAATTAGTTTGGCAGGTGTGTCCAATGAAAGGCAAGACTACTTAAGAAGGCTGTCCCACATTATTAAGCAGCCTACATTTTCTGCCAAAATGGGAAAGAAAACGGATGTGTCGGCTGCTGAGAAGCAACAAATTGTGAAGTGTTTAGGTCAAGGCATGACTACAATCAACATTGCCAAGACACTTCATCCTGATCATCGCACAATCAAGAAGTATGTAGCTGATTCACAGTACACACGTGTGCGTGCTGATAAGGGAAAATTGAGGACTCTTTTCTACAGTCAATTACGTCAGGTTAAAAGAGCAGCGGCAAAAAAGCCTTGTCATAGCAGCAGACAAGTTTTTGAAGCTGCTGGTGCCTCCAACGTCCCCTGAACAACAAGAAGCAGGGTCCTTCAGAGGTTTGCAGCTGTGCGTAAGCCATCCTGTCGACCTCCTCTATCCACTGTACACAAGCAGAAACGGCTCCAGTGGGCCAAACAATACATGAAGACTGCGCCAACAAGGAAGAGGTGGAGTAATGTTTTGGGCTGGAATCATGGGGAGAGAGATTGTCCGCCCCTTTAGGATCCCTGAAGCGGTAAAGATGTTCGGTGTGAGAGACATGAGGCCTATTTCCCATGTGTGTGGGACACCGTTCTGCCTAGTGAGGCTGAGTGAAGCCTGGCAGCCTGAAAGGCTGAGACTGGATCCTGTGAGTGGATGCTAGTGGCCTTGGAAGGCAGCGACTTGGTGAAGAGTCCGGAAAGGCGCAGACTGGATGTGTGTGAGTGAAACATTCCATTAGCCTTAGATGGGACGACGGCTAGAGACCCCTACCTGGGAAGCCACAAAGCCTTAGTGGTGGCGGATTAAAGGGACGGCAGCAACTAAACCCGGCAAAGGAAGGGGAGGAGGCCTGACAGGAAGTGGTGGAGGCGGAGCCTGCCGTGTGCTGCAAGAGTTGTGCTGTGTGTGGAGAGAGCTCCTGGGAAGGGAGGAGAGCCAGGCGGAGGTGACCGAGCGGACGGGGAGGACCAGTAGGAGGCGACCGGAGGGACGAGCGCAAGAGAGCGCTGTGGCAGCGTGCAGTGCCGGCCAGCGGAGGGTGCCAGGTGGTGGTGACCAGGAGGTGATCAGGAGGACCGGTAAGAGGCGACCGGAGGGACAAGCGCGCTGTGATAGCGTGCAGCGTCCCTAGAGGAGGTGAGTGAGGGGCAGGAGGCCGCGATAAGCGGCCCTACTGAACCCAAGTGTGTACTGTACTGTATTGTATTTGTATCTGTATTGTAATTGTATTGTATTCCCTAGTCCATATTTAATTGATTACCCCCCGTCCATATTTAATTGATCACCCCCGTCCATATTTAAATTGATTCCCCTGAACACCCCCATCCATATTTAACTGATCCCTCTGACCACATTAAATTGACCCCCCGTCCTCATTTAATTGATCCCCGACCACCCCCATCCATATTAAAGTGATCCCCCTGACCACATTTAAATGATTGACCCCCCCAGCCCATAATTGAGTGATCCCCCTTGTCCTATTTAATAGATTCCCCTTGTCCACTTTTACTCATCCCCAGTCCCTATCTATTTGCCTTATCCCCCACCATATTTAATTAACCCCTGTCCATAATTAATTGATTGATTCCCCAGACCACAATTAATTATTTCCCCAGTCCATATTTATTGATATTATTGATACTTATTGATCCCCAGTCCTTAGTTAATTGACCCACCGTCCATACCTATTTATTTGCTTTACCCCCCATCCTATTTAATTAAACCCCCTGTCCATAATTATTTGATTGATTCCCTAGTCCACAATTAATTATTTCCCCAGTTCATACTTATTGATCCCAGTCCATAGTTAATTGACACACCGTCCATACTTAATTAATCCACCTGACCCACTCAGCTGATCCCCCGTCCATACTTAATTGATACTTAATTGATCCCCCGTCCATACTTAACTGATCCCGCGCCGATATCTAATCGATACACTTGCACATCCCTAATTGATCCCCGTCCATACACCTATATATAAATAATTGTGTTTTGTACTTGTACATATATACTGACTGTATCCCCATATTTAGAATGACGTCCATGTTGGCCGGAGCCGTGCAGTGTACATCTTGCGCAATGTATGCATTCCCTGAGCTACCGCTCGAGGATCCATACTGCTGCGAGAGATGTGAGCATATCGTGCACTTGGAAGCCCAAATCCTGGATCTAAGTGCTCAGATAGCGGTACTGAGGAGCATCGACAACATGGAACGGAGTTTGCTGCTCACCGAGCAGACACTCAATGGGTCAACACTGGGGGTGGAGCTTAGTGTGGAAGCGCAGGCTGAACAGGCAGGGAGCTGGGTAACAGTTAGAAGGGATAGAGGGAAGAAGTATAGGAAGGCTGGTTCAGAACCGGCATTATTGGAGCACGACAGATCCTCTGACCGCCGGGGGAGTGTATGCTCCAGTAATGAGGGGGAGGGGGGAAGTGTAGGGCAGGCTAGACAGGTCCTGGTAGTGGGTGACTCTATTATTAGGGGGACAGATAGGGCAATCTGTCACAAAGACCGGGATCGCCGAACGGTGTGCTGCCTCCCTGGCGCTCGAGTCCGGCACATCGCGGATCGGGTTGACAGGTTACTGGGTGGGGCTGGCGAAGACCCAGCGGTCATGGTCCACATTGGCACCAATGACAAAGTGAGTGGTAGATGGAGGGTCCTTAAAAATGATTTCAGGGATCTAGGTAGGAAGCTTAGGGCAAGGACCTCCAAGGTAGTTTTCTCAGAAATACTACCAATCCCGCGAGCCACACAGGAGCGCCAACGGGAGGTTAGGGAGGTGAATAAGTGGCTAAAGAGTTGGTGCAAGGCAGAAGGGTTTGGGTTCATGGAGAACTGGGCCGACTTCGCTGTCGGCTACAGGCTCTACCGTAGGGACGGGCTGCACCTCAATGGGGAGGGTGCAGCGGTGCTGGGGAAGAAGATGGCTAATAGGTTGGAGGAGTTTTTAAACTAGAGACGGGGGGGAAACCAAGGAAATAGGTGGGATGCGAGGCAAGAAAGGGGGAAGGGGAGAAGTGAATATAATGAGGGTGGAGAGGGGGGTGGGGATAGTACAGTTAGATCATTAGAGAAGAATAGGATGCTAAATAACCCCAAAGTTTTATCTTGCATGCTGACCAACGCAAGAAGCCTGACCAATAAGGCGGATGAGCTGCAGGCGCTTATGTCGGAGGAGAGGTATGACATCGTAGGTATAACAGAGACTTGGCTAGACGATAGCTACGACTGGGCGGTAAATTTAACAGATTATAGTTTATTTAGAAGGGACCGGAAACAGGGGAAGGGCGGAGGAGTCTGCTTATATGTAAAGTCACGTCTAAAGCCCAGACTAAGGGAAGATATAGGAGAGGGAGAAGAGGGGGTCGAGTCCATGTGGGTAGAGATAGAGGGGGCAAAAAATAATAATAAAATATTACTGGGGGTCTGCTATAAGCCACCCAATATAACAGAGGAGAATGAGAAACTGCTATTAGGACAAATAGACAAAGTAGCAAAACATAATGAGGTGATTGTAATGGGGGACTTCAACTACCTGGATATTGACTGGGAAACAGAAACCTGTAGATCGCAGAAAGGAAAAAGGTTCTTGACAAATATCAAGGATAATTATCTCTCCCAACTAGTGCAGGAACCAACGAGAGGGAAGGCCGTGTTGGACTTAATATTGACTAATAGGCCTGATAGAATAACTGAGGTACAGATAGGGGGGCACCTAGGTAATAGTGATCATAATATTATCAATTTCAAAATGCCCTTCAGTAGGGTTATCAATAAGGGAACAACTAAAACATTAAACTTTAGGAGGGCGAAGTTTGATCAGCTGAAAGAAAACCTTCAACTTATAGACTGGGACAAAGTTCTTAATCAAGGAAATACGAATAGTAAATGGGAAACCTTCAAAAGAATTCTGAATACTCAGTGCGAGAGGTATATACCGTATGGGAATAAAAGGGCCAGAAATAAGAGGAAACCAATATGGTTGAACAAGAACGTAAAAGGGGCGTTAAATAGCAAAAAAGAGGCATTCAAGAGATTAAAACAGGAAAACAGCAAGGAGGCACTAATGTGTTACAAGGAAAAAACGAGAACCTGCAAAAAACAAATAAAAATAGCAAAGGAGGAAACAGAGAGACGTATTGCTAGGGAAAGTAGATCAAATCCCAAACTGTTCTTTACGTATATAAATAGTAAAAGGATTAAATCGAATAATATTGGACCGATAAAAAGTGATGAAGGCAAAATCATAGAGAAAGATGAGGATAAAGCTAATCTATTAAATAAATTTTTTTCGTCAACTTTCACAAAGGAAAAAGAACTAACAGGCGAAATGAGAAGTGACAAACTTAATCCTCCACTAAGTATGACAAATCTAACCCAAGCTGGGGTACAGAAACGCCTCAGTAACATTAAAATAAACAAATCACCAGGACCTGATGGCATACACCCACGGGTACTAAGGGAACTAAGTAATGTGATAGACAGACCCTTATATCTTATATTTAAGGACTCTGTTGAGACTGGGTCTGTGCCACTTGATTGGCGACAGGCGAATGTAGTGCCAATATTCAAAAAGGGAGCGAAAAGTGACGCCGGAAACTATCGGCCGGTGAGTCTGACGTCCGTTGTGGGCAAAATTTTTGAAAGCTTCATTAAAGAGGCAATTACGGAGCATCTTGATGCTAATAATCTTTTAATCCCGAACCAACATGGATTCATGAGGAATCGCTCCTACCAAACAAACCTGATTGACTTCTATGAGGAGGTTAGCTCTCGAGTAGATCAGGGGGAACCAGTGGATGTCGTGCATCTCGACTTCTCAAAAGCGTTCGATAGCGTGCCACATAATAGGTTGGCATACAAAATGAGAATGTTGGGGCTGGGGGAAAATGTCTGCAAGTGGGTAGCTAACTGGCTAAAGGATAGAAGGCAGAGGGTGGTTATAAATGGAATATACTCAGATTGGGTAAGCGTCACTAGTGGGGTACCACAGGGGTCTGTACTAGGCCCAATGTTATTTAATATCTTTATTAACGACATAGTCAACGGGATAAATAGTAAAATATCAATATTTGCAGATGACACAAAGTTATGTAAAACAATTAATACAAAAGAGGACAGTGCAGACCTACAGAGGGATTTGGATAAGCTGGGTAGGTGGAGCATTAAATGGCAAATGAGGTTTAACGAGGAGAAATGTAAGGTCATACATATGGGAAGGAAAAATGGAAGTCACCAGTACTCACTGAATGGGAAACCATTGGGGAATTCAGAGATGGAGAAGGACTTGGGCATCTTGATTGATAGCAAACTAAATTGGAGTGCCCAAAGTCAGGCGGCTGCTGTAAGGGCAAACAGGGTAATGGGATGTATCAGAAGAGGTATAGCTGCAAAGGATGAGAACATTGTTCTTCCACTGTACAAAGCACTGGTCAGACCACACTTGGAATACTGTGCTCAGTTTTGGGCCCCACTATATAGAAAGGATATAAATGAGCTTGAAAAGGTACAAAGGAGGGCAACAAAATTAATAAAGGGAATGGAGGGACTGCAATACCCAGAGAGGTTGGCAAAACTACGACTATTCAGCCTGGAAAAGAGAAGGTTGAGGGGGGACATAATAAATGTGTACAAATATGTTAGGGGACAGTATAGAGACCTTGGCCGGGATTTGTTCAAAAGGAGGGATATTACGGTAACAAGAGGGCATTCACTAAGACTGGAAGAGAAAAGGTTTCAGCACCAGCATAGGAAGGGGTTCTTTACGGTAAGAGCAGTGAGAATATGGAATTCACTGAGTGAGGAGACGGTAATGTCGGATTCACTAAACCAGTTCAAGCGGGGACTGGATGCATTTCTAGATACCAGGCAGATTTCTGCATATACTTAAAAATAAAATAAAATAGTAGGTTGATACTCTGGTTTCAGAGTCGGGAGGGAATTTTTCCTCAGGTGAAGATTGGCTAAATCATTTGGGGTTTTTGCCCTCCTCTGGATCAACTTTAGCAATTACAGAACTAACAGGTCGAACTTGATGGACGCAAGTCTTTATTCGGCTTTACTAACTATGTACTATGTAACTCAATAATGAATGTGGAGTTTCTCAAACAGCACTTCCTGTCATCGTTCAAGAAGAAGAACCATGTATTCCGCAGCAAGATCATTTTCATGCATGATAATGCACCGTCTCATGCTGCACATAACACATCTGCATCTCTGGCTGATATGGGCATAAATGGGGACAAACTTATGGTGTGACCCCCATGCTCCCCTGACCTCAACCCCATTGAGAACCTCTGGAGCATCATCAAAAGGAGTGTCTATGATGGCGGGAGGCAGTTCACATCTAAGCAACAGCTCTGGGAGGGTATTCTGTCCTCATGCAAAACAATTGAAGCAGAAACCATCCAAAACCTGACAAATTCAATGGATGAGAGAGTTCAGAAGCTCCTTTTGAACAAGGGGTCCTATGTGCAAATGTAACATCACCTAGAATTAAGCTTTGAGTTGAAAACTGTTTGATTTCAGTTTCTAATAACCTGCTAATGCTTATAATTTCAAAAATGACCATTTTTTTGTTCTTTATTAAAATGAAAAGGTTGATCGAAGAGTATGGGGGATCTAAGAGTGTGGCAACCCAGTAGTCAGGATTATTTCGAATTCTGACAATCTGAGGGTCATGTTGCAGGTAGTGTAGCAAGAAGGCACTCATGTGTCTTGCGCATCTAGGAGCCCCAAAATTATTTTCCGGGCTAGATGCAGCTAAAAATTATTATTAATTTGAAAGCTGGTGGAGCTTAGTATAGATGGCCTAAAATAATCTGTACTGCAAACTGCTACAAGGCCCAAATTATTTTCCAGCCAAGATACAGATAAACATGATTAGTAATTTTAAATCTGGTGGAGTTTAGTATAGATGGCCTAATAGAATTAGTACTGCAAACTGCTACAAGGCCCAAATTATTTTCCAGCCAAGATACAGATAAACATGATTAGTAATTTGAAAGCTTAAAACGGTTGGTGAGGTGATTTTAACAAATCATCAAGCTTTTACTCTCCCCAGGATGACACAGGGGTAGAAAAGTCCTTTCGGATCCATGATTTGTTCATCTTTATGAACGTGAGTCTGTATACATTATCAGTGGAGAGCCGCGTGAGCTTATCTGTCAGCACACCATCAGAAGCGCTGAACACACGTTCAGACAGAACGCTGGCTGCGGGGCACGACAAGATCTCCAAGGCATAAGTGGAGAGCTCCGGCCATTTATTCAGATTGGAAGCCCAAAAAGAACAAGGGTCCAGTGACACAGTCATGGCTTCAATGTTTACTTGGAGATACTCCTGTACCATCGTCTCTAGGCGTTGACTATGTGTCAGACTTCTTGTCTCCTGTGGCCTTGCAAAGGATGGGCTAAAAAAGAGGTGAAATGATTCCGCAAAATTGATGTTACCAGCAGATACAGTGTCTTTTACGTTTTGAGTGCTGAACACTCGACGGTCCCACGGTTGGCAAGTTGGAACTGTGAGATTCACTACGTGCACCACTGGTGTTTTGTGGAAAAGCACATGTAAGATTCTGCAACAGTCTCTGCTGATACTCCTGCATGCGTGCATCTCTTTCTATGGCAAGAATAATTTCTGCAAATTTACTTTTGTACCGGGGATCTAACAGTGTGGCAACCGAGTAGTCAGGATTATTTCTAATTCTCACAATTCGAAGGTCATGTTGCAGGTAGTGCAGCAAGAAGGCAGTCATGTGTCTTGCTCATCCAGGAGCACCAAGTCCCTGTTGTGTTGGTGGCGAGGTAACAATCATGCTTCCTTCCTCTGTCCTCTCCCCCCAACCTCGCAAAACAGAAATGTGATCAAGGTCTCCCTCATCTGATGAGTCTTCCATCAGTTCGTCCACCACTTCTTCCTGGGCTCCTGCACCTTCCTCACTAGTTTGGCTGCTACCTTGCGCCCTGGTAAAACCATCTCCCCCACCGTCATATGCCTGCCGCCTTGGTGCTGCCGACCATCTGGACCTTGCAGATGTTAGCCCTTCCGCATACAACTGCTCCTCCTCTTCTTCCTCCACCTCCTCTTGTGCCACCACCTGACTCCGAATTCAGTTTAACATGTGCTCTAGCATGTAAATCACCGGAATAGTCATGCTGATAATGGCATCGTCAGCTCTAAACATCTTCGTCGCCATTTCAAAACTGTGCAGAAGGGTGCATAGGTCCCTGATCTGAGACCACTCCTCCAGCATGATTTGCCCCACCTCTGGATCTCGTTGGCCCATGCTATACGTCAGAACATATTGCACCAGGGCTTGTCGGTGCTGCCACAGTCGCTGCAACATGTGCAGAGTTGAATTCCACCGGGTAGGCACATCGCATTTTAGCCGGTGAAGTATCAGGCCCAACGACTTCTGTAGAGATGTAAGTCGCTGAGCTGCGGGATGCGAACGGCGGAAGTGAGCACACAGAGACCATGCCCTCTGCAGAAGGCCATCTAGTCCGGGATAGTGGGCTAAAAATTGCTGGACAACCAGGTTGAACACGTGAGCCATACAAGGCACGTTTGTGATGTTGCCCCGGCGAAGGGCCGCACCCAGGTTTGCAGCATTGTCGCACACGTCCTTCCCTGGTTTCAGGTCCAGTGGAGACAACCATTCATGAAACTGGTTCTCCAGAGCTGACCACAACTACTCAGCTGTGTGACTCACATTTCCCAGACATTTCAAAGTAAAAACCGCCTGATGACGTTGAGCCCTGCTGCCAGCATAGTAAGGAGGTGTGCAGGATCCCTTCTGCGCAGTTAGAAAGTTTGTGGCATGACCAGACAGGCTTTGGGTGCAGTGGGAATAACCGAGACATGGTTAGATGGAAGCTATGACTGGGCAGTTAACTTACAGGGATACAGTCTGTTTAGAAGGGATCGAAGAAGTCGGAAAGGGGGTGGAGTCTGTCTATATGTAAAGACGTGTCTAAAGCCTACAATATGAGAGGATGTATGGGAGGGAAATTAGGAGGTCGAGTCCTTATGGGTGGAGATACATGGGGCAAAAAACAATAATAAAATTATCATAGGAGTCTGTTATAAACCACCAAATATAGCAGAAGCCACGGAAAGTCTATTAATGAGACAAATAGACGAAGTAGCAAAAAATAACGAGGTGATTATTATGGGGGACTTCAACTACCCCGATATAGACTGGGAAACCGAAAGCTGTAGATCTCAGAAAGGAAACAGTTTTCTGTCAATTATCAAAGACAATTATTTGTCACAACTTGTGCAGGAACCAACTAGAGGGACGGCACTTTTAGACTTAATATTAACTAACAGGCCAGACAGAATAACTGAGGTGCAGGTCGGGGGGCACCTGGGAAATAGTGACCACAACATTATACAATTCCACATGTGCTTCAGTAGGGTGCCCAGCAAGGGAGTCACAAAAACACTGAACTTCAGGAGGGCAAAGTTTGATCAGCTAAGAGATGCCCTTCACCTTATAGACTGGGATAGTATCTTTAGTAATAGGAGCACGGATAGAAAATGGGAAATTTTCAAAACAGTCCTACATAGTCACTGTAGAAGGTACTTACCTTATGGGAATAAAAGGGCTAGGAATAGGAGGAAGCCAATGTGGCTAAATAAGGAAGTCAAGAGGGCAATGAAAAACAAAAAAAAGGGCTTTCGGTAAACTTAACCAAGAAGGCAGCGAGGAAGCGCTAATATCTTATAGGGAAAAAAACAAAATCTGTAAGAAACAAATAAGAATAGCAAAAGAGGAGACAGAGAGACTAATTGCCAAGGAAAGTAAAACGAATCCCAAACTGTTCTTTAACTATATAAACAGTAAAAGGATTAAAACTGATGGAGTTGGCCCATTGAAAAATAACCTGGGTAAAATCATAGAGGGCGATGAGGGTAAAGCAAACCTACTCAATAGCTTCTTCTCCACTGTTTTCACAAAAGAAAACAATTTATCGGAGGAAATGCAGAGTGATAAAGTAAACCTTCCGCTAAATATCACCCACCTAACCCAGGAGGAAGTTCAGAAACGCCTAAATAATATCAAAATAGACAAGTCACCAGGCCCAGATGGCATACACCCCCGGGAACTAAAAGAATTAAGTAATGTGATAGACAGACCGCTGTATCTTATATTCAAGCACTCTTTATGGACAGGGACGGTCCCACTAGACTGGCGCCAAGCAAATGTGGTACAAATATTCAAAAAGGGGTCTAAAAGTGACCCTGGGAACTATAGACCAGTCAGCTTAACGTCTGTTGTGGGTAAATTGTTTGAAGGATTTCTTAGAGATGCTATTGTAGAATATCTTAATGACAATAACTGTCTAACTCCATATCAACATGGATTCATGAGGGATCGCTCCTGCCAAACAAACCTGATCGCCTTCTACGAGGAGGTGAGCTCACAGCTGGACCGGGGAGAGTCAGTGGATGTTGTATACCTTGACTTCTCCAAAGCGTTTGATACCGTGCCACACAAAAGGTTGGTATATAAAATGAGAATGCTTGGTCTGGGGGATAATGTGTGCAAGTGGGTAAATAGCTGGCTGAGTGATAGAAAGCAGAGGGTGGTTATCAATGGAGTAAGCTCAGGGTGTGTCAGGGTTACTAGCGGGGTGCCTCAAGGGTCTGTCTTGGGCCCTATATTATTTAATATATTTATTAATTATCTAGTGGAAGGGTTGCATAGTAAAATAGCAATATTTGCAGATGATACTAAACTTTGTAAAGTAGTTAATACAGATGAGGATAGGGCACAGCTACAGGAGGATTTAGATAAATTGGGGAGTTGGGCCAAAAAATGGCAAATGGGGTTCAATGCCGATAAATGTAAGGTCATGCACAGGGGAAAGAAAAACAGCAGTCACCCATACATATTAAATGGGAAACCGTTGGGGAAATCTGACATGGAGAAGGACCAGGGCGTCTTGGTTAATAGGAAATTAAATTGGAGTGCCCAGTGTCAGGCAGCAGCTGCGAAGGCAAATAGAGTCATGGCATGCATCAGAAGAGGAATAGGGGAATATGATGAGGACATTGTTCTTCCTCTGTATAAAGCGCTGGTAAGGCCGCACTTAGAATATTGTGCACAGTTCTGGGCTCCGGTGCTCAGGAAAGACATATTGGAGCTAGAGAGGGTACAAAGGAGGGCGACTAAGGTAATAATGGGAATGGAGGGACTAGAATACCCAGAGAGGTTGTCAAAATTAGGCCTATTTACGTTGGAAAAGAGAAGGCTTAGGGGAGACCTCATAAACATGTATAAATACATCAGGGGGCAGTACAGAGATCTCTCCCATGACCTGTTTATACCAAGGATGGTGACAAAGACGAGGGGGCACACTATGCATCTGGAGGAAAGGAGGTTCCTGCACCAGCATAGAAGGGGATTCTTTACGGTCAGAGCCGTGAGACTCTGGAACTCTCTGGGAGAGGAAGTGGTGATGTCCAACTCACTTAATGAGTTCAAGAGAGGCCTGGACGCCTTTCTTGAGAACAATAAAATTACATCTTATGCTTAGTTAATTAATCCAGGGATTTAATCTGACTGCCAGATTGGTGTCGGGAAGTGAATTTTTCCTCAATGATGTAAATTGGCCTATACTGCATGTTTTTTTTTTGCCTTCCCCTGGATCAACGCTGCGGAATAGCTGCGGTGCACAAGAAATAGGCTGAACTGGATGGACGCTTGTCTTTTTTCGGCCTTATAAACTATGGAGGACCGAGAGGAGGTTGAGGAGGCAGAAGCAGTGGAGGAACTTTGAGATAAAGAGCATTGACGCACAACTCGTGGGGACAGCAAGACTTGGACAGCAACCCCTTGTCCTGCTGTCACCATAGTTACCGAGTGCCCAGTCAGCGACATGTAACGCCCCTGTCCATGCCTACTCGTCCAAGTGTCTGTGGTGAAATGCACCCTGTCACACACAGAGTTTCTCAAAGAAGCGGTGATGTTGTGTGCGACATGCTGGTGGAGCGCAGGCACACCTTTCTTTGAGAAGTAGTGCCGACTGGGCATCTGGTACTGGGGCACTGCGACGGACATAAGGTCTCAAAAATCCTCTGTGTCCACTAGGCGGAAAGGCAGCATTTCTGTAGCCAAGAGCTGGCAGATGGTGAAATTCAACCTCTTAGCTTTCTCATGGCTAGGAGGAAATGGTCTTTTACTTGTCCACATCTGAGGGCCCGAGGGCTGGCTGTTGTGCTTAGACGGGGTTGAGAAGGGTGTGCCCGGCAAACTGCTGTTCTGTGAGGAAGATGCAGGCGGACATGATAGGTTGCCTTGATCCAAAGGTGGTGCTATCGATGTCGGACAGCGCTGAACACCAGCTGGTGGTTCCACCTCCAAAGAAAATGATGACCTGCCAATCATGATGGCTGTTGAGGGTAAAGAGGTGCCAGGTCTGCGTCCCAAAACAGGTGTGACCGCTGTCCCCCCAGTCACAGAGGATGAAGAGGCCATAGATGCACAAGATGTGGCAGACGGTGGTTGGTCCGGCCGGCTAGGCCGCATTGTAGCACAATAAGCTTCCCACTGCAACCTATTCTTCATATCCATGTGCCGGTTCATGCATGAAGTACTCAAACTATGTATTTTTTGGCTTCTACTTAGATTTTGCTGACAAATGTTACAGATAACATGAGTTGGGTCATCTTTATCAAAAAAATGCCCAGGCTATGCAAGGCTTAGCACCCATGCGACCTGAAGAGCCACTACGACTTGTGGTCAGAGGCAGAGTTGTGTTTGAGGATGCAGTTGTTGACGTGCTTCCAGTACTACGTCTCTGTCCAGGAAGGCACAACCTGACCACGTCATCACTAGCATCCTCCTCCACCTCCTCTGCTGACCTCATCTCTTGGCTGACTGTGAGTTGACAGTAAGTGAGATCTACAACCTCATCATCATCACCCTGTGTGTTATCACACCCGTCGTCCTCAGAGCCAACCTGTTCCTGCCCTGACAGAAAACTAAAGTTGTTGCTCCAATCAGGTATTTGAGTCTCATCATCGTCTTCCTCATTGTCTCCACCAACAGGAGTTACAGTTTGGGAACGAGGGTCTACATTATGGTCAGAACCTTCTGCGTCTGGTCCTGGATCCGACTCATAAAGATTCTGGGCATCAGTGCAGATTATTTCCTCGTCTGGATTCACAGAAGCTCTGGAGCCGACCTCTGATTCCCAGTCTATAGTATGAGTAAACAGCTCTGCAGACTCAACCATCCGTTCTACCCCATACTCAGACGGGCAGCTGGAGACTTGGGAGCTGTGAGGAAGCAAGTGCGATTGGGGTGACACCTCTGAGGACTGGAGTATTTGTGATGTTGAAGTTGAGGTGGAGGAGAGCCCACTTAAAGGAGCACTTGATATCCGTTGAAGCACCTGCTGTTTTTGCGCCTCATCTGGAATTTGTAGCGATTGGCGTGGCCGTAAGAAAGGGATCTTATCACATTGTCCGCTAAAAGAAGTAGACATCTTAGTTTGTCTGGAAGATGGTCTTTCTTCTGAAGATGTTACTGTTGCTTTAACACCTACCCCATGGACACAACCTTTTTTTCCCTTCGCAACACGCCTTTTTCCCTTTCCACCAGCAGCAGGCCTTTTTCCACTCATTTTGGTGGTTAACTAATTGACAACTCTGGAGTTGTTTGCACAAAAAACAATGGATGGGAACCGAGCAGAGCTGAGTGGCCAAATTGTGGTATTAGCCCAAAAGTATTGGCTGGGTTAGATGTAGAAAAAAATTATATTGAATTTGCAACCTGATGGAGGTCAGTATAGATGGACTAATAGAACAAGTCCCACACACTGCTACAAGCCCAAATATTTTTTCAGAGCTAGATGCAGAAAAAAATTATATTGAATTTGCAACCTGATGGAGGTCAGTATAGATGGACTAATAGAACAAGTCCCACACACTGCTAGAAGCCAAAATATTTTTTCAGAGCTAGATGCAGAAAAAAATTATATTGAATTTGCAACCTGATGGAGGTCAGTATAGATGGACTAATAGAACAAGTCCCACACATTGCTACAAGCTGAAATATTTTTTCAGAGCTAGATGCAGAAAAAAATTATATTGAATTTGCAACCTGATGGAGGTCAGTATAGATGGACTAATAGAACATGTCCCACACACTGCTAGAGGCCTAAATATTTTTTCAGAGCTAGATGCAGAAAAAAATTATATTGAATTTGCAACCTGATGGAGGTCAGTATAGATGGACTAATAGAACATGTCCCACACACTGCTAGAAGCCTAAATATTTTTTCAGAGCTAGATGCAGAAAATAATTATATTTAATTTGCAACCTGATGGAGGTCAGTATAGATGGACTAATAGAACAAGTCCCACACACTGCCAGAAGCTGAAATATTTTTTCAGAGATAGATGCAGAAAAAAATTATATTGAATTTGCAACCTGATGGAGGTCAGTATAGATGGACTAATAGAACAAGTCCTACACACTGCTACAAGCTGAAATATTTTTTCAGAGCTAGATGCAGAAAAAAATTATATTGAATTTGCAACCTGATGGAGGTCAGTATAGGTGGACTAATAGAACCAGTCCCATACACTGCTAGAAGCCTAAATATTTTTTCAGAGCTAGATGCAGAAAAATATTATATTGAATTTGCAACCTGATGGAGGTTAGTATAGATGGACTAACAGAACAAGTCCCACACACTGCTAGAAGCCTAAATATTTTTTCAGAGCTAGATGCAGAAAAAAATTATATTGAATTTGCAACCTGATGGAGGTTAGTATAGATGGACTAATAGAACAAGTCCCACACACTGCTAGAAGCCAAAATATTTTTTCAGAGCTAGATGCAGAAAAAAATTATATTGAATTTGCAACCTGATGGAGGTTAGCATAGATGGACTAATATAACAAGTCACACACATTGCTAGAAGCCTAAATATTTTTTCAGAGCTAGATGCAGAAAAAATTATATTGAATTTGCAACCTGATGGAGGTCAGTATAGATGGACTAATAGAACAAGTCCCACACACTGCTAGAAGCCTAAATATTTTTTCAGAGCTCGATGCAGGAAAAAATTATATTGAATTTGCAACCTGGTGGAGGTTAGTATAGATAGACTAATAGAATGATGCTATGCCCAAAAGATTTTACTTCATTAGGTGCAGTAAAAAAATTTGTATTCTATACAGAGGTGGTGTAGCTTGCAACACAGATAGGCTACTCCACTGACTAACACACTCTGCAATAGGCCAAAATGGATTTGCTTTGCTAGATTTAGCCAAATGCTGTGAAAAAAAACTTGCACAGCACTGGCACAGACCTGCCTGGCAAAAAGTGATAGGAACTGATGTAACCTAGCCCTGAAAAGTACTGCCATTACAATGAGTCTTTACTCCCAACCTATTTATTTAAGAGCACAGACCTGCCTGATAAAAGTCGTAGGAAATTATGTAACCTAGTCCTTAAAACGACTGCAATCACAACTCTTCCCTACTCCCAAGCTATCTGTAGATTTGTGCGAAAATTGGCTTGAAATTAACAAGGTATAGTGCACACAGCAACAGCGGTGCCGTCTAACACGCAGCTGCAGCAGTGAGAAAATGGTGGCGACGGGGAAAATGGCAGGGTCTTATAGGGCAAGGACATGTGACATACACTGCCAATGACACATGCCCTTGCTTGTGTGAAAAAAAGCAGTTCGCTCCGTGTGTGCGCTGCTGATAGGCTGACAGATTGCACCTCCCCACTGTAAATGCGGGAAAGAGAAAAGAAATGGAGATCTTCATTATTTCTGCGGAGATCCATCCCCTGCCCCTCCCCCCGCCCCGCTGTACACTCAAACTGCGTATTAACATTAATTTTCAGCATTACTGAGAAAAAATCCAGTTATGATTTTGGTGCACGAACAGTTATCGAACATAACCTCGAATAGCCAAATTTTTTACAAATCGTTCGTGTTCGCCGAACGGCTCGAACACCGCCCAAAACAGCTCGAATTTGAGATTGGCGAACAGTTCGAGTCAAACACCGCTCATCTCTACTGAAGAGAAACCACGACTTGTGGTCAGAGGCAGAGTTGTGTTTGAGGATGCAGTTGTTGACGTGCTTCCAGTACTACATCTCTGTCCAGGAAGGCGCAACCTGACTTTGCCGTCACTAGCATCTTCCTCCACCTCCTCTGCTGACCTCATCGACTGGCTGACTGTGGGTTGACAGTAAGTGGGATCTCCAACCTCGTCATCATCACCCTGTGTGTTATCACACCTGTCGTCCTCAGAGCCAACCTCTTCCTGCCCTGACAAAAAACTCAAGTTGTTGCTCCAATCAGGTATTTGAGTCTCATCATCGTCTTCCTCATTGTCTCCACCAACAGGAGTTACAGTTTGGGAATGAGGGTCTACATTATGGTCAGAACCTTCTGTGTCTGGTCCTGGATCCGACTCATAAAGATTCTGGGCATCAGTGCAGATCATTTCCTCATCTGGATTCACAGAAGCTCTGGAGCCTACCTCTGACTCCCAGGCTATAGTATGAGTAACCAGCTCTGCAGACTCAACCATCTATTCTACCCCATACTCAGACGGGCAGCTGGAGACTTGGGAGCTGTGAGGAAGCAAGTGCGATTGGAGTGACACCTCTGAGGACTGGAGTATTTGTGATGTTGAAGTTGAGGTGGAGGAGAGCCCACTTAAAGGAGCACTTGATATCCGATGAAGCACCTGCTGTTTTTGTGCCTCATCTGGAAATGGTAGCGATAGGCGTGGCCGTAAGAAAGGGATCTTATCACATTGTCCGCTAAAAGAAGTAGACATCTTAGTTTGGCTGGAAGATGGTCTTTCTTCTGCAGATGTTACTGTTGCTTTAACACCTACCCCACGGACACAACCTTTTTTTCCCTTCCCAACACGCCTATTCCCCTTTCCACCAGCAGCAGGCCTTTTTCCACTCATTTTGGTGGTTAACTAATGGACAACTCTGTAGTTGTTTGCACAAAAAACAATGGATGGGAACCGAGCAGAGCTGAGTGGCCAAACTGTGGTATTAGCCCAAAAGTATTGGCTGGGTTAGATGCAGTAAAACAATTTTATTACATACACAGGTGGTGGAGGTTAGTATAGATGGACTAATAGAACAAGTCCCACACACTGATACAAGCCCAAATATTTTTTCAGAGCTAGATGCAGATAAAAATTATTTTGAATTTGAAACCTGGCGGAGGTTAGTATAGATGGACTAATAGAACAAGTCCCATACACTGCTACAAGCCCAAATATTTTTTCAGAGCTAGATGCAGCTAAAAATTATTTTTAATTTGCAACCTGGTGGAGGTTAGTATAGATGGACTAATAGAACAAGTCCCACACACTGCTACAAGCCCAAATATTTTTTCAGAGCTAGATGCAGATAAAAATTATTTTGAATTTGCAACCCCTGGAGGTTAGTATAGATGGACTAATAGAATTATGCTAAGCCCAAAAGGTTTTACTTGGCTAGGTGCAGTAAAAAAAATTGTAATCTATACCCAGGTGGTGTAGCTTGCAGCACAGATAGGCTACTCCACTGACTAACACACACTGCAAGACGCCAAAAAGGATTTGCTTAGCTAGATTTAGCCAAATGCTGTGAAAAAAACTTGCACAGCACTGGCACAGACCTGCCTGGCAAAAAGTGATAGGAACTGATGTAACCTAGCCCTCCAAAAGGACTGCAATTACAATTAGTCTTTACTCCCAACCTATGTATTTAAGAGCACAGACCTGCCTGATAAAAGTGGTAGGAACTGATGTAACCTAGCCCTCAAAAGGACTGTAATTACAATTAGTCTTTACTCCCAACCTATCTATTTAAGAGTACAGACCTGCCTGATAAAAGTGATAGGAACTGATGTAACCTAGCCCTCAAAATGACTGCAATTACAATTAGTCTTTACTCCCAACCTATCTATTTAAGAGCACAGACCTGCCTGATAAAAGTCGTAGGAAATGATGTAACCTAGTCCTCAAAAGGACTGCAATCACAACTATTCCCTACTCCCAAGCTATCTGTAGATTTGTGCGAAAATTGTCTTGAATTTAACACTCAAAGTATAGCGCACATAACAACAGCGGTGCCGTCTAACACGCAGCTGCAGCAGTGAGAAAATGGTGGCTACGTGGAAAATGGCTTGGTCTAATACGGCAAGGACATGTGACATACACTGCCAATGACACATGCCCTTGCTTGTGTGAAAAAAAGTAGTTCGCTCCATGTGTGCTGTGCTGATAGGCTGACAGACTGCACCTCCCCACTGTAAATGCGGGAAAGAGAAAAAAAAATTTAGATCTTTATTATTTCTGCAGAGATCCATCCCCTGCCCCTCCCCCCACCCCGCTGTACACTCAAACTGCATATTAACATTCATTTTCAGCATTACTGAGAAAAAATCCAGTTATGATTTTGGTGCACGAACAGTTATCGAACATAACCTCGAACAGCCGAATTTTTTTCACATTTTTTTGGGGCTCGAACTCCGCCCAAAACAGCTCGAATTTGAGATTGGCGAACAGTTTGAGTCAAACACCACTCATCTCTAGTGTTTAGTAAATAAATAAATAACCTTTGTTCAAGTTACCACTGGGTCTTCATCTTCTTCGCAGTTGCATCTACGCAACATGGATTCCTGTTAACATGGTTACATTTCATGACGGTGTCACTGAAATTGGCAGCATCCATCAGCAATGAACACAACCTAGCTGCTTTTGATGGAGGTTGCCTGTTGCCGAACACCATGCAGTAGATTACACTTGTAACACAGTTACTCTCTCTCAGGAGCATTCTGTACGGTTTACTCACAGATGCTGGGGAACATCATAACATGGAGAGACACACACTAGAAACAGGTCTATAGTTGCATGCCACAATCTTCCTCACTGTCTCAGGCCACAATAGGTTTATAGTTCAGGCCTCTTATTCCTCACTCTCATGAACACTCTGGATCAAGACAAATGAGAAGGAATCCAGTTATCTGATAGAAATTGACACATGTTCTGAAGACTTAAAGTGATATTGCCATCTCGAAGATGCCATCCCAATATGTTAAAACCTGAAGAACTGAACTGGAATATGATTTGGTGTGCATGCAGCATGTAAGAGCATGTTCACACAAGGCCATTAAACAGAAAAAAACAAAGACAGAAACATAATATACAAATACCATGCAATAAAGAAATAAACCGCATGAAAATAATAAAGGGTACTTAGTTAACATGATTTTGATCAAAATAATGCTAAAGCCATCCTGCCTCATCACGGCGACCCTTATGGGACAGTCCAAACTCTAATATTTAAAACCTTACCGTTTGTCAAGTGACATACATGTGGATAAGGGCTGAGAGACTGAACCACTAGTGGAAGCAGAGACCTGGGAAGCAAGATGAATAAACTTTCCAGCTCAGGAAAAGGGCGGCCACACCCTTATATGCACTTGTGCACATTAGACTGAAAAAACCTGAAGAACTGAACAGGAATGTGAATTGGTGTTCATGCAGCATGTAAGAGCATGTTCACACATGGCCATTAAACAGAAAAAAACAAAGACAGAAACCCAATACACAAATACCCTGCAATAGATAAATAAACCCCGATAGTGCATGAAAATAATAAAGGGTACTTAGTTAACATAATTTTGATCAAAATAATGCGAAAGCCATCCCGCCTCTAAGCCGGCACAATACTTACCCCTCCTCGTGCCTCCGCAGCAGCTCTGGTTTCTTCCGCGTCCTCTGACTGTAACGTCTCAGGTCAGAGGGTGCGGTGACGTCTTACCACCGTGCCCTCTGCTGAGCCGTCGCAGAGCAGGAAGACTCCGGCGTGAAAGAGGAGTCCGGAGCAGTGGCAGCAGGTGAGAAGTGAGCTGAGTATTTGATTATTTTTTCTTTATGTATGGACGCATGGGGCATTATATGATGGGGGGGGGACAAGTGACATCCTGCATGGGGCCATAGGCGGATTATAATGAGGGCAATCTGGGCTACCGCCCTTGGCCCCAGGGCTCCTGGGGGCCCGGGGCATTCATGGCCAGATTGCCCTTATTATAATATGTGTGGCGCCGCGGCACATATTGGCAGAACAGAGACGGGGGGCCCCCGGACTGCTCCCCCAGCAGCAGCACACGGCCGCTGCTTCTTCTTCAGCTGGGCCAGCACTGCACTTGTTAACTTCCCTGTGCTGGCCCGGCCGCGTCACAGCTAGGAGACATGGCCCTGTGCACGGCCGTGTCTGCTAGTGTGACATCACGCAGTGCTTGCCCTGCACTGCTACTTACCACCAGAGAGGAGCTGGACAACGGGAGCTGGGAGATGGTGAGTGTGTGTGTGAGTGTGTGTGTGTGAGTGTGTGTGTGCAGGCAGATATCATTGTGTGATGTCTGTTTATATGTATTTTTGTGTTTCAAATGTGTTTATGCGAGTATGTATATGTCTGTATATGTTTGTGTGTGTGCGTTACAGCGTGCGGCCTCCCGCTGTCTCTGGGTGGGCTCCGTGCGGCCTCCCGCTATCTCTGGGGGGGCGCCGTACGGCCCCCGCTGTCTCTGGGGGGCACGCCGTGCGGTCTCCCGCTGTCTCTTGGGGGCACGCCGTGCGGCCTCCCGCTGTCTCTGGTGGGTGCGCCGTGCGGCCTCCCGCTGTCTCTGGGGGGGCACCATGCGGCCTCCCACTATCTCTGGGGGCACCGTGCGGCCTCCCGCTGTCTCTGGGGGGGCGCCGTGTGGCCTCCCGCTGTCTCTGGGGGGGGCCGTGCGGCCTCCCGTTGTCTCTGGGGGGGGCGCCATGGGGCCTCCCGCTATGTACAGATGGCTACGTGCGGCCTCCCGCTGTGTATAAATGGCTACATACGGTCTCCCGCTGTGTATAGATGGCTCTGTGCGGCCTCCTACTGTGTATAGATGGCGCAGTGTGGCCTCCCGCTGTGTATAGATGGTGCAGTGCGGCCACCAGCTGTGTATAGATGGCTATCTGCTGCCTCCCGCTTTGTATAGATGGTGCCATGCGGCCTCCTGCTATGTATAGATGGTGCCGTGCGGCCTCCTGCTGTGCATAGATGGCGCCGTGCGACCTCCCGCTGTGTATAGATGGCACCGTGCGGCCTCCCGCTGTGTATAGATGGCTACGTGCAGCCTCCCGCTGTGTATAGATGGCACCGTGCGGCTTCCTGTGGTGTATAGATGGCTACATGCGGCCTCCCGCTGTGTATAGATGGCTACGTATGGTCTCCCGCTGTGTATAAATGACACTGTGCGGCCTCCTACTGTGTATAGATGGCGCAGTGCGGCCTCCCGTTGTGTATAGATGGCGCAGTGCGACCTCCAGCTGTGTATAGATGGCTATGTGCGGCCTCCCCCTGTGTATAGATGGCGCCATGCAGCCTCCTGCTGTGTATAGATGGAGCCGTGCGGCCTCCTGCTGTGTATAGATGGCACCGTGCGGCCTCCTGCTGTGTATAGATGGCATTGTGTGGCCTCCCGCTGTATATAGATGGATACGTGCGGCCTCCCGCTGTGTATAGATGGCACCATGCGGCCTCCCGTGGTGTATAGATGGCTACGTGCGGCCTCCCGCTGTGTATAGATGGCTACGTATGGTCTCCCGCTGTGTATATATGGCACTGTGTGGCCTCCTACTGTGTATGGATGGCGCAGTGCGGCCTCCCGCTGTGTATAGATGGCGCAGTGCGGCCTCCAGCTGTGTATAGATGGCTATGTGCGGCCTCCCGCTGTGTATAGATGGCACTGTGCAGCCTCCTACTGTGTATAGATGGTGCAGTGCGGCCTCCCTCTGTGTATAGATGGCGCAGTGCGGCCTCCAGCTGTGTATAGATGGCTATGTGTGGCCTCCCGCTGTGTATAGATGGCGCCATGCAGCCTCCTGCTGTGTATAGATGGTGCCGTGCGGCCTCCTGCTGTGTATACATAGCGTTGTGTGGCCTCCCGCTGTATATAGATGGCTACGTGCGGCCTCTCGCTGTGTATAGATGGCGCTGTGCGGCCTCCCGCTGTGTATAGATAGCGTCGTGTGGCCTCCCGCTGTGTATAGATGGCCACGTGCGGCCTCCCGCTGTGTATAGATGGCTACGTGCGGCCTCCCGCTGTGTATAGATGGTGCTTTGCGGCCTCCCGCTGTGTATAGATGGCACCGTGCGGCCTCCTGCTGTGTATAGATGGCTACGTGCGGCCTCCTGCTGTGTATAGATGGCACCGAGTGGCCTCCCGCTGTGTACAGATGGCTACGTTCAGCCTCTTGCTGTGTATAGATGGCACCATGCGGCCTCCCGCTGTGTATAGATGGCTACGTGCGGCATCCTGCTGTGTATAGATGGCACCGTGCGGCCTCCCGCTGTGTATAGATGGCTACGTGTGGCCTCCTGCTGTGTATAGGAGGATTGTGGCAGCTCATAGTGTGTAAGGTCTCATACTGTATATAGGGGATGTCAGCATACTTAATTGTGCTCAATATTAAGTCATACTATTAATATTGTGCCAAATTAATTTCACATGAACTATCACATGATCTATTACAGGGGATCATGTGACATGTCACGTGATACATCAGGTGTGTGTGTGTGGGTGGGCCGCGCCTTCTAAAGTGCCTGGGGCCCTTGCTACTCTTAATCCACCCCTGCATGGGGCATTATATGGGGGGGAGTGACATCCTGCATGGGGGATAATATGGGGGGGAGTGACATCTTGCACGGGGCATTATATGGGGAGAGTGACATCCTGTATGGGGCACTATATGGGTGGAGAAATGACATCCTGCATGGGGCATATGGGGCATTATATGGGGGGAGTGACATCCTGCATGGGACATTATATGGAAGGGGGAGTGACATCCTGCATGGGGCATTATATGGGGGGGAGGAAGTGACATCCTGCATGGGGCATTATATGGGGGGGAAAAAATGACATCCTGCATTGGGCATTATATGGGAGGGAAAAATTATATCCTGCATGGGCCATTATATGAGAGGGAAGTGAGATCCTGCATGGGGCATTATATGGGGGGGAGTGACATCCTACATGGGGCATTATATGGAGGGGGGAGTGACATCCTGCATGGGGCATTATATGGGGGAGAGGAAGTGACATCCTGCATGGGGCAAGATATGTGGGGGAGAAATGACATCCTGCATTGGGCATTATATGGGAGGGAAAAATTATATCCTGCATGGGCCATTATATGAGAGGGAAGTGACAGCCTGCGTGGGGCATTATATGGGGGCCAGTATCCTGTATGGAATGTTATAAGGGGGCCAGTATCCTGTATGGAGCGTTATATGGGGGCCAGTATTCTGTATGAAGCGTTATATGGGGGTCAGTATTCTGTATGGAGCATTATATGAGGTCCATGATTCTGTATGGAGCATTATATGGAGTCCATTATTCTGTATTGAGCAATATATGGGGCCCATAATACTGTATAGAGGACTATGTGATGCCCATAATACTGTATGGAGGACTATATTGTCCAGTCTGCACTGTGTGCTGCAAGGATTTGCCGGTTTCTGAGCTATTGTAGAATTTACAATAGATATCGCTCATGTAATGTAAGAAGTGAAATCTTTGGCCTTGTACTATATATATATTCTCTGCGGTATCTGTGCATCATGAATCGTGGTATGTGTTAAAGGGGCCCACTGAGACTCTCCCAGGACCCACAAAAACCTGGAGCTGGCCCTGTGTGCAATTACAGAGATTCTCACAGAAAGAGCAGGGCCTATGGCTTAGAAATGTGCTGTGTATCGGTTGTACTGTGCTTCATGCAGACCTTCAATCTATTTTGCACTTGCTAATGTGATCAAGCAAGCAAGAAAGCCCTTGTAGGCCACTTTTTGTTTTTGTGGGGTTGAAATTCAGCTATCTCAGAAGCTCTGCACTGACAACAGTGCAGAGCTTCTGAGTGCAGATCACAAAACACTTCTTTTTTCAGTTGCTAATATGATAGTGCAATCTGTGTTAGCCCAGTTTGTCATTTTTTTGGTGGATGAGCTTCAGCTTTATGCACTGTAAAACAAATATTTTTTTTCTGTTGCTAGTAGTGTTGAGCTACCCCCGTAGTGTTCGAGTTCGGTTCGGTTCGTCGAACACCCGTATGTTCGCCGAACTGTTCGTCGAACACCTTCGAACACCGTTAAAACCAATGGCAGGCAAACAAAAATACATAGGAACACATAGAAAACACATAGAAAACACTTCAAAGATGTCCAAATGCTGACAAACTGCTCAGAAGACACAACTACCAAAAGGAAAAGTGACAAGTACATATAGTCATGCGAAGAGAAAAGAGGTGGAGGAGTAAAAGGAGGGGGAGACACAGATATAGGCATGTCATGCCCTTCTAAAACCAAAAAAGTGCGAAGCCGACGCTCTGCCAGTCCGTTCCTGCCCGTGCGACCTCCGTGTCGCCGGGTTTGTGCCAGAGCTGCGGTGGACACTGACGGCCAGCCCCCCTCTCCCAATACTGGTGCCTGTCCGCTGGTGGGTCGAGCAAGCCCCCCTGCGGTGGAGGCAGGTCTAAGCTTTTTAATTTAAATTGTCTCTCTAATTTGAATGAGTACAATTTAAATCCTTTTACAAGGATCTATTGGAGGGCAAGTCTGATGCCAGCAGCTGCAGGAATTCCAGCTCCAGTAGCGTCCAATAAAGCTGCTGCAGTTAAAAAGCTTTTATAAGGATCGAGCTTGGCGGTCCACCGCAAGGCGTCCTACTGCCAGTCCCTGCCCCTGTGCCTTGGGGTGTCTCCCCGATGCTCTTCAGTGAGTGTCCCGGGGGCCCGAACCATTTCCTTTGAAAAAATGAAGTGTCCAAACTACAGGTGGTGTAGCTTGCTAAACAGCTGGGATAATCCGCAGACTAGCAGACACTGCTACTAGGCACAAAGTATTTCCTGGGCTAGATGCAGTTAAAAATTTGTAATTAGATACTCTCGTTGAATGCTGAGAAAGCATTCCATAGAGTCTCCTGGCACGCCATATATTATTCTCTTAAAAAGCTTGGGGTAGGGGTCTAGGGGACCCTTTTATAGCCAAAATCACGGCCCTGTATCGCAATACGCCACCTAGGCTGAAGATAAATGGAACATTTTCATCACCTTTCATAATCACTAATGGGACAAGGCATCGATGTCCTCTGTCCCCTCTCTTATACATCCTAGTGACGGAGCACCTGCTCTCATCAATTCGCCATAACCCCAATATTAGGTGGATTGAGGTGGGAGGCACCGAGTACAAGTGCTCTGCATTTGCTGATGATGTCCTAGTATATATCACTCAATCACATATATCCATCCCTGCTGTTATGGCTGAAATAGATCACTTTGTTGCATGGTCAAATTTTAAAATCAATGCAGCGAAGTCAGAGGCCCTCGATGTCTCCCTCCCCAAATCCATTCAGGATTCCATCCAGTCCAACTTTACCTTTGCCTGGCCCTCACAGGGTATCAAATACTTAGGAATTCATATTCATAGAGACCTCTCCCATCTATGTTATCTTAATTTTGGGCCCTTTATTGAACAACTCCATACAGACCACGGGTGGCAAGTTAGAACTGTAAGATTCACTACGTGAACCACTGGTGTTTTGTGGAAAAGCACATGTACACTGTGTTCCAAATTATTATGCAAAAAGTGTTTAGGAGTGATAAGGGAAGAATTTGTTTGTTTGTCAGTTATACTCATTGATGGTGATGTGTGTCAGGGCTCTTTATATCACTGTAAACAATTGCAGACACCTGTGCTAATTAGTTTGGCAGGTGTGTCCAATTAAAGGCAAAACTACTTAACCCTCCGTCACATACAACAGGCCTGACAGGCACATCTCTTTTACTTCCATTTCTCCTTCCTCACCAGATTGTGAGGAAATCCCCTCCCTCCAGGTATTCTCCTGTCTATAGCAGCTCTGAGAAACCTCATACCACAGTTGGATTGCAGAGCTTCAGGAGGACAGATATAACTACGCTAATCTCTCAGGCTCATTGTATGTGAACACGTCATACTCAATAAGGTTGGTATTTTATGTTTTTATTCATCACAATTGTTTATTTAGCTTGTTTTATGAATGTATAGCACAAAGTGTGAGGATATTTCATAGAAATAAGGCAGATTAAAAAAGAAAGTGTGCTGCTCAGGCATATACAGTAGTTCCTTAACACATATTCCTTCTCTTGCTTCAGATTATCTGCTGCAATGGAGAGGAAAATGTACAATTTATCAAAAAACTTTGATGTTGAGGAAGTAACAAACATGCTGTTAGATGAAGCAGACCCCACAATAAATGAGGATTTAGGAGAGGAAAGTGAGATTGATTCTCATGATGAGGTGGAAGTATGTGAAGTGGATTCTGAAACAGAGCAAGATGGTGACAGTGATGAGGATGAAGATGTAGAATCTTATTATATGGGAAAAGATAAAAAAACCCAATGGAACAAGAAGCCACTCCAGAAAAAACGTAGGGAACCTCAAAACATTATTACTCACCTTCCTGCAGTTATAGGAACTGCAAGTAATGCAAAAACTGCAGTTGAATGCTGGAATAGTTTGTTCACAGATGACATTCTGGACTCTATTGTCACATATACCAACCAATATATAGACATTATAAAGGACAAGTTCATCTGCAACAGAACCATCAAGGCCACAGATGAAATAGAACTGCGTGCTTTTTTTGGATTATTATACCTTGCAGGAGCTTATAGGGCAAATAGACAAAGTTTGGAGGAAGTTTGGAGTAAAGATGGGGATGGAGTTGAAAAATTTGGCCTTGTTATGTCCATAAACAGATTCAAGCTTCTAATTCGTTGCCTTCGGTTTGACGACAGAACTACCCGAACCGAACGTAAAACACATGACTGACTTGCTCCAATTCGTGATATATTCCAAAAATTTGTTGAAAACTGTAAAAAAAGCTATTGCCCTGGGGAGAATCTCACTATTGACGAAATGCTCCCTTGTTTTCGTGGTAAATGTGCCTTTCGTCAACATATTCCATCAAAGCCTAACAAATATTGAATAAAAATGTATGCCCTTGTTGATGCCAGTAAGACCTACACTTACAACCCCTAAGTTTATGTAGGAAAACAACCAGAAGGTCCTTACTGTGTCAGCAACAAACCCAGTGATGTTGTAAAAAGACTGGCTGAGCCCTTATTTGGATCGGGTCGCAATATAACAGCTGACAATTGGTTTTCAAATTGTGATCAGATTGATTATCTGAAAATGCAGAAGCTTTCATATGTCGAAACTGTAAGAAAAAATAAAAAAGAATTGCCTACACAGTTTGTAAGTGTGAAAGGGAGACAACAGTACAGCAGTATGTTTGCATTCCATAATGGAAAGGTTTTGGTTTCCTATGTACCACAAGCAAAAAAAATTGTACTTCTTCTATCAACACTTCATGATGATGATGCCATCGATCCTGGGACTGAGGCACAAAAAAAAACATTTTATAATGCAACCAAAGGGGGTGTTGATACAGCTGATCAGATGTGCTCAACTTTCAACGTCAGCAGAAGCACCAAACGCTGGCCAATGGTCATATTTTTTGCTATGTTGAATTTGGGTGGTATAAATTCACAAGTCATTTACCTTGAAAACAAGCTTGAACCACTCCGTAGACGATTCTATCTGAAAAAATTGGCCCATGAACTAGTGCTTGGAGAGCTACGCAGGAGAAGTATGAAAACAATCGGTATCCCCTCTCGCCTTCAAGTTCAGCTCAAAAGATTCCGCCCAGAAGATGATAGTGAAAATTCACCACCTGCACCACCTCCCAAAAGAAGGAGATGCACCACTTGCACCACGGAAAGCGGAATCAGAAGGCTTTCTAATTATGAATGTCACAAATGTCATAATGCAATCTGCCTGACACATGCAAAAATTAGGTGTAATTCTTGCTCTTTGCTCTGCAAGTGTAATTTTTCTGGGGAAACTTCAGGATTTAATTCTGATTGAATATGTGTTTAACAGTACTTAAGGTACCTTAAAATTAAGTTTGTTTCCATAAATTTTCTTTGTAGAGTTTTTTGACAGAGTCGAACTGGGGACTATTTGGCGGGAGTTTTGAAATGTTTGTATTTCATAGTTATTAGTTTTATGTTAAGTAAATGGTTTTTTTTTTGCACCTGATTATGTGTAGTCTCTTTTATTACATCTATGAAGGTCACTGATCACTTTTAGAGCACTGAAATTGCAAACATTAGATATTATAGGTATTTTTCTAGCCTGCGCCTGACAGTCACATTGTATGTGAACTCGTTAGAACAGATATTGTATATGACGGAGGGTTAAGAAGGCTGTCCCACATTATTAAGCAGCCTAAATTTTCTGCCAAAATGGGAAAGAAAAAGGATGTGTCGGCTGCTGAGAAGCAACAAATTGTGGAGTGTTTAGGTCAAGGCATGACTACAATCAACATTGCCAAGACACTTCATCCTGATCATCACACAATCAAGAAGTATGTACCTGATTCACAGTACACACGTGTGCGTGCTGATAAGGGAAGATTGAGGACTCTTTCCAGTCAATTACGTCAGGTTAAAACAGCAGCGGCAAAAAAGCCTTGTCATAGCAGCAGACAAGTTTTTGAAGCTGCTGGTGCCTCCAACGTCCCCCGAACAACAAGATGCTGGGTCCTTCAGAGGTTTGCAGCTGTGCGTGAGCCATCCTGTCGACCTCCTCTATCCACTGTACACAAGCAGAAACGACTCCAGTGGGCCAAACAATACATGAAGACTGACTTCAAAACTGTTTTGTTCACCGATGAGTGCCGTGCAACGCTCGATGGTCCAGATGGATGGAGTGGAGGATGGCTGATTGATGGACACCCCATGCAAACACGGCTACTGCGCCAACAAGGAAGAGGTGGAGTAATGTTTTGGGCTGGAATCATGGGGAGAGAGATTGTTTGCCCCTTTAGGATCCCTGAAGGGGTAATGATGAACTCCATAATGTATGTGGAGTTTCTCAAACAGCACTTCCAGCCATGGTTCAAGAAGAAGAACCGTGTATTCCGCAGCAAGATCATTTTCATGCATGATAATGCACCGTCTCATGCTGCACATAACACATCTGCATCTCTGGCTGATATGGGCATAAAAGGGGACAAACTTATGGTGTGACCTCCATGCTCCCCTGACCTCAACCCCATTGAGAACCTCTGGAGCATCATCAAAAGGAGTGTCTATGATAGCGGGAGGCAGTCCACATCTAAGCAACAGCTCTGGGAGGGTATTCTGTCCTCATGCAAAACAATTGAAGCAGAAACCATCCAAAACCTGACAAATTCAATGGACGAGAGAGTTCAGAAGCTCCTTTCGAACAAGGGGTCCTATGTGAAAATGTAACATCACCTAGAATAAAGTTTTGAGTTGAAAACTGTTTGATTTCAGTTTCTAATAACCTGCTAATGCTTATAATTTCAAAAATGATCATTTTTTTGTTCTTTATTAAAATGAAAAGGCTGATCGAAGAGTGTGGGGGATATAAGAGTGTGGCAACCCAGTAGTCAGGATTATTTCGAATTCTGTCAATCTGAGGGTCATGTTGCAGGTAGTGCAGCAAGAAGGCACTCATGCGTCTTGCGCATCTAGGAGCCCCAAAATTATTTTCCAGGCTAGATGCAGCTAAAAATTATTATTAATTTGAAAGCTGGTGGAGCTTAGTTTAAATGGCCTAATAGAATCAGTACTGCAAACTCCTACAAGGCCCAAATTATTTTCCTGCCAAGATACAGATAAACATGATTAGTAATTTTAAATCTGGTGGAGTTTAGTATAGATTGCCTTATAGAATCAGTGCTGCAAACTGCTACAAGGCCCAAATTATTTTCCAGCCAAGATACAGATAAACATGATTAGTAATTTTAAATCTGGTGGAGTTTAGTATAGATGGCCTAATAGAATCAGTACTGCACACTACTACAAGGCCCAAATTATTTTGAAGCCAAGATACAGATAAACATGATTAGTAATTTGAAAGCTTAAAACGGTTGGTGAGGTGATTTTAACAAATCATCAAGCTTTTACTCTCCCCAGGATGACACAGGGGTAGAAAAGTCCTTTTGGATCCTTGATTAGTTCATCTTTATGAACATGAGTCTGTCTACATTATCAGTGGAGAGCCGCGTGCGCTTATCTGTCAGCACACTACCAGCAGCGCTGAACACACGTTCAGACAGAACGCTGGCTGCGCGGCATGACAAGATTTCCAAGGCGTAAGTGGCAAGCTCCGGCCATTTATCCAGATTGGAAGCCCAAAAAGAGCAAGGGTCCAGTGACACAGTCAAGGCTTCAATGTTTACTTGGAGATACTCCTGTACCATCGTCTCTAGGCGTTGACTCTGTGTCAGACTTCTTGCCTCCTGTGGCCTTGCAAAGGATGAGCTAAAAAAGTGGTGAAATGATTCCGCAAAATTGATGTTACCAGCAGATACTGTGTTTCTGTTACGTTTTGAGTGCTGAACACTCGACAGTCCCACGGTTGGCAAGTTGGAACTGTGAGATTCACTATGTGCACCACTGGTGTTTAGTGGAAAAGCACATGTAAGATACTGCAACAGTCTCTGCTGATACTCCTGCATGCGTGCATCCCTTTCTATGGCAGGAATAATTTCTGCAAATTTACTTTTGTACCGGGGATCTAACAGTGTTGCAACCCAGTAGTCAGGATTATTTCTAATTCTCACAATTTGAGGGTAATGTTGCAGGTAGTGCAGCAAGAAGGCACTCATGTGTCTTGCGCATCTAGGAGCACCAAGTTCCTGTTGTGTTGGTGGCGAGGTAACAATCATGCTTCCTTCCTCTGCCATCTCCCCCCAACCTCGCGCAACAGAAATGTGATCAAGGTCTCCCTCATCTGATGAGCCTTCCATCAGTTCGTCCTCCACCTTTTCCTGGGCTCCTGCACCTTCCTCACTAGTTTGGCTTCTACCATGCGCCCTGGTAAGTCCATCTCCCCCACCCTCACATGCCTGCCGCCTTGGTGCTGCCGACCGTCTGGACATTGCAGATGATAGCCCTTCCGCATACAACTCCTTCTCTACTTCCTCCACCTCCTCTTGTGCCACCACCTGACTCCGAATTCTGTTTAACATGTGCTACAGCATGTAAATCACCTGAATAATCATGCTGATAATGGCATCGTCAGCACTAAACATCTTCGTCGCCATTTCAAAACTGTGCAGAGGGGTGCATAGGTCCCTGATCTGAGACCACTCCTCCAGCGTGATTTGCCCCACCTCTGGATCTCGTTGGCCCAGGCTATACGTCAGAACATATTGCACCAGGGCTTGTCGGTGCTGCCTCAGTCGCTGCAACATGTGCAGAGTTGAATTCCACCGGGTAGGCACATCGCATTTTAGCCGGTGAAGTGGCAGGCCCAACCACTTCTGTAGAGATGTAAGTCATTGAGCTGCGGGATGCGAACGGCGGAAGTGAGCACACAGCGACCATGCCCTCTGCAGAAGGCCATCTAGTCTGGGATAGTGGGCTAAAAATTGCTGGACAACCAGGTTCAACACAAGAGCCATACAAGGCACGTGTGTGACATTGCCCAGGCGAAGGGCCGCACCGAGATTTGCAGCATTGTCGCACACGGCCTTCACTAGTTTCAGGTCCAGTGGAGACAACCATTCATGAAACTGGTTCTCCAGAGCTGACCACAACTCCTCAGCTGTGTGACTCACATTTCCCAGACATTTCAAAGTAAAAACCGCCTGATGACGTTGAGCCCTGCTGCCAGCATAGTAAGGAGGTGTGCAGGATCCCTTCTGCGCAGTTAGAAAGCTTCTGGCATGACCAGACAGGCTTTGGGTGCAGGTGGAGGACTGAGAGGAGGTTGAGGAGGCAGAAGCAGTGGAGGAACTTCGAGATAAAGATTATTGACGCACAACTCGTGGGGACGGCAAGACTTGGACAGCAGCCCCTTGTCCTGCTCTCACCATAGTTACCCAGTGCCCAGTCAGTGACATGTAACGCCCCTGTCCATGTCTACTTGTCCAAGTGTCTGTGGTGAAATGCACCCTGTCACACAAAGAGTTTCTCAAAGAAGCGGTGATGTTGTGTGCGACATGCTGGTGGAGCGCAGGCACACCTTTCTTTGAGAAGTAGTGAAGACTGGGCATCTGGTACTGGGGCACTGCGATGGACAAAAGGTCTCGAAAATCCTCTGTGTCCACCAGGCGGAAAGGCAGCATTTCTGTAGCCAAGAGCTTGCAGATGCTGAAATTCAACCTCTTAGCTTTCTCATGGCTAGGAGGAAATGGTCTTTTACTTGTCCACATCTGAGGGACCGAGGGCTAGCTGTTGTGCTTAGACGGGGTTGAGAAGGGTGTCCCCGGCAAACTGCCGGTCTGTGAGGAAAATGCAGGTGGACATGTTAGGTTGCCTTGATCCAAAGGTGGTGCTATCGATGTCGGACAGGGCTGAACACCAGCTGGTGTTTCCACCTCCAAAGAAAATGATGACCTGCCAATCATGCTGGCTGTTGCGGGTAAAGAGGTGGCAGGTCTGCGTCCCAAAACAGGAGTAACTGCTGTCCCCCCAGTCACAGAGGATGAAGAGGCCGCGGATGCACAAGATTTGGCAGACGGTGGTTGGCCTGGCCGGCTAGGCCGCATTGTAGCACAGTGAGCTTCCCACTGCAACTTATGCTTCATATCCATTTGCCAGTTCAAGCATGAAGTACTCAAACTATGTGTTTTTTGGCCTCTACTTAGCTTTTGCTGACAAATGTTACAGATAACACGAGTTGGGTCATCCTTATCGATCTGAAAAGATGCCCAGGCTAAGCAAGGCTTAGCACCCATGCGACCTGAAGACCCACCACGACTTGTGGTCAGTGGCAGAGTTGTGTTTGAGGATGCAGTTGTTGACGTGCTTCCAGTACTACGTTTCTGTCCAGGAAGGCGCAACCTGACCTCATCGTCACTAGCATCCTCCTCCACCTCCTCTGCTCATCTCAACGACTGGCTGACTGTGGGTTGACAGTAAGTTGGATCCCCAACCTCGTCATCATCACCCTGTGTGTTATCACACCCGTCGTCCTCAGAGCCAACATCTTCCTGCCCTGACAAAAAACTCAAGTTGTCGCTCCAATCAGGTATTTGAGTCTCATCATCGTCTTCCTCATTGTCTCCACCAACAGGAGTTACAGTTTGGGAACGAGGGTCTACATTATGATCAGAACCTTCTGCGTCTGTTCCTGGATCCGACTCATAAAGATTCTGGTCATCAGTGCAGATCATTTCCTCGTCTGGATTCACAGAAGCTCTGGAGCCGACCTCTGATTTCCAGGCTATAGTATGAGTTAACAGCTCTGCAGACTCAACCATCTGCTCTACCCCATACTCAGACGGGCAGCTGGAGACTTGAGAGCTGTGAGGAAGCAAGTGCGATTGGGGTGACACCTCTGAGGACTGGAGTTTTTGTGATGTTGAAGTTGAGGTGGAGGAGAGCCCACTTAAAGGTGCACTTGATATCCGTTGAAGAACCTGCTGTTTTTGTACCTCATCTGGAATTTTTAGCGATTGGCGTTGCCGTAAGAAAGGGATCTTATCACATTGTCCGCTAAAAGAAGTAGACATCTTAGTTTGGCTGGAAGATGGTCTTTCTTCTGCAGATGTTACTGTTGCTTTAACACCTACCCCACGGACACAACCTTTTTTTCGCTTCCCAACACGCCTATTCCCCTTTCCACCAGCAGCAGGCCTTTTTCCACTCATTTTGGTGGTTAACTAATTGACAACTCTGGAGTTGTTTGCAAAAAAAACAATGGATGGGAACCGAGCAGAGCTGAGTGGCCAAACTGTGGTATTAGCCCAAAAGTATTGGCTGGGTTAGTTGCAGTAAAACAATTTTGTTACATACACAGGTGGTGGAGGTTAGTATAGATGGACTAATAGAACAAGTCCCACACACTGCTACAAGCCCAAATATTTTTTCAGAGCTAGATGCAGATAAAAAATATTTTTAATTTGCAACCTGGTGGATGTTAGTATATATGGACTAATAGAACAAGTCCCACACTCTGCTACAAGCCCAAATATTTTTTCAGAGATAGATGCAGATAAAAATGATTTTTAATTTGCAACCTGGTGGAGGTTAGTATAAATGAACTAATAGAACAATTCTCACACACTGCTACAAGCCCAAATATTTTTTCAGAGCTAGATGCAAATAAAAATTATTTTTAATTTGCAACCTGGTGGAGGTTAGTATAGATGGACTAATAGAACAAGTCCCACACACTGCTACAAGCCCAAATATTTTTTCAGAGCTAGATGCAGATAAAAATTATTTTTAATTTGCAACCTGGTGGAGGTTAGTATAGATGGACTAATAGAACAAGTCCCACACACTGCTACAAGCCCAAATATTTTTTCAGAGCTATATGCAGATAAAAATTATTTTTAATTTGCAAACTGGTGGAGGTTAGTATAGATGGACTAATAGAACAAGTCCCACACACTGCTACAAGCCCAAATATTTTTTCAGAGCTAGATGCAGATAAAAATTATTTTTAATTTGCAACCTAGTGGAGGTTAGTATAGATGGACTAACAGAACAAGTCCCACACACAGCTACAAGCCCAAATATTTTTTCAGAGCTAGATGCAGATAAAAATTATTTTTAATTTGCAACCTGGTGGAGGTTAGTATAGATTGACTAATAGAACAAGTCTCACACACTGCTATGAGCCCAAATATTTTTTCAGAGCTAGATGCAGATAAAAGTTATTTTTAATTTGCAACCTGGTGGAGGTTAGTATAGATGGACTAATAGCACAAGTCCAACACACTGCTACAAGCCCAAATATTTTTTCAGAGCTAGATGCAGAAAAAAAATATTTTTAATTTGCAACCTGGTGGAGGTTAGTATAGATGGAGATGGACTAATAGAACAAGTCCCACACACTGCTACAAGCCCAAATATTTTTTCAGAGCTAGATGCATATAAAAATGATTTTTAATTTGCAACCTGGTGGAGGTTAGCTTAGATGGACTAATAGAACAAGTCTCACACACTGCTACAAGCCCAAATATTTTTTCAGAGCTAGATGCAGATAAAAATTATTTTGAATTTGCAACCTGGTGGAGGTTAGTATAGATGAACTAATAGAACAAGTCCCACACACTGCTACAAGCCCAAATATTTTTTCAGAGCTAGATGGAGATAAAAATTATTTTTAATTTTCAACCTGGTGGAGGTTAGTATAGATGGACTAATAGAATGATGCTATGCCCAAAAGGGTTTATTGGCTAGGTGCAGTAAAAAAATTGTATTCTATACACAGGTGGTGTAGCTTGCAACACAGATAGGCTACTCCACTGACAAACACACACTGCAAGAGGCCAAAAAGGATTTGCTTAGCTAGATTTAGCCAAATGCTGTGAAAAAAACTTGCACAGCACTGGCACAGACCTGCCTGGCAAAAAGTGATAAGAACTGATGTAACCTAGCCCTCTAAAGGACTGCAATTACAATTAGTCCCTACTCCCAACCTATCTATTTATGAGCACAGACCTGCCTGATAAAAGTCGTAGGAAATGATGTAACCTAGTCCTCAAAAGGACTGCAATCACAACTATTCCCTACTCCCAAGCTATCTGTAGATTTGTGCGAAAATTGGCTTGAAATTAACACTCAAAGTATAGCGCGCATGTAATGGGTCTGGGAGGTGGAACCTCTGAGCAACTTATACAAGGGGGCGGTCCTTGTACGGAAGCGGGTGGCTCCCAGGGAAGACAGGCAGGTAGTCACGGCAAGTGACAGGGACAGTCTCTGGGTAGAAGGGCAGGTAGTCACCGCAAGTGACAGGGACAGTCTCTGGGTAGAAGGGCAGTTAGTCACAGCAAGTGACAGGGACAGTCTCTGGGTAGACTAGCAGACAGGTAGCAGGTGGACGCTCCCAGGTGAGCGGGCAAAAGTCTCTGGACGGGCAGGTGGTCACAGCAAGTGACGGCAGAGCCTCCAGGTAGGCTAGCAGGCAGGTAGCAGGTGAGCGCTCCCAGGTGAGCGGGCAAGAGTCTCTGGACTGGCAGGTGGTCACGGCAAGTGACGGCAGAGCCTCCAGGTAGGCTAGCAGGCAGGTAGCAGGTGAGCGCTCCCAGGTGAGCGGGCAAGAGTCTCTGGACTGGCAGGTGGTCACGGCAAGTGACGGCAGAGCCTCCAGGTAGGCTAGCAGGCAGGTAGCAGGTGAGCGCTCCCAGGTGAGCGGGCAAGAGTCTCTGGACTGGCAGGTGGTCACGGCAAGTGACGGCAGAGCCTCCAGGTAGGCTAGCAGGCAGGTAGCAGGTGAGCGCTCCCAGGTGAGCGGGCAGGCTTGTCCATGGACAGACTGACAGGTGTCGGAAGGCAGACCGTCGGACCGCAGGCTTGCAAGCAGGTAAGCGGATATCAGGCAGGTATCAAGCAGGAATCCAGCAGGTGACTGGCAGGTAACAGGCAGGAATCTGGCAGGTGACTGGCAGGTAACAAGCAGGAATCTGGCAGGTGACTGGCAGGTAACTGGTAACGGGACCTGAGGGCTGAAGCAGAGTGAAGGCTTTGCAACAACATTGCTCGGGCACCTCCATTTTGGAGGAGGTGCCTTATATATGGTGAGGTCCTCCGGCCATTGGCCGGGGACTCTCTTAGGACGGCGCGCGCGCCCTAAGCACAGTGGCCGGGAAGCAGCGCACGCTGCCAGCAGAGCGGTAGGAGGACGCGGGCACGGAGCGAAGAGGTGAGGGGAACAGCGTCCCTGCCTAGCAGGAGGCAGGGACGCCGATGCTACAGTACCCCCCCCTTTAGACCCCCCCTTTTTAGGCCAGACAGAAATTTATCAAGGATGAGAGGGGCATGGATGTTCTCTCGGGGCTCCCAAGTTCTCTCCTCAGGACCAAACCCCTTCCAATCTACCAGAAAAAAGGTTTTTCCTCTTATCCTTTTGGTGGCCAGAATGTTCTCTACCTCAAACTCGGTTTCAGCGGAAACCGGTGCAGGAGGCGTACCTGTAGACTTGGAAAAAGAGTTAAGTACCACGGGTTTGAGGAGAGATACATGGAAGGAGTTAGGGATCCGCAAGTTGGCCGGGAGTTTCAATTTATAGGCCACTGGGTTGATTTGTTTGATAACTTCCAGTGGGCCGATGAACCGAGGCCCTAACTTGTAGGAAGGAATCTGGAGCCGGACATACTTGGACGAGAGCCAGACTTTATCTCCAGGACGGAATTGTGGAGGATCCAGGCGTTTTTTGTCAGCGTGTTTTTTCATCCGCTCGGACGACTGAAGGAGTGCGGATCGGGTACTCTCCCAAATGGAGGAAAATTTGCTAACGAGAGATTCCGCAGCCGGATTGTCCACCGAGGTGGAGACGGGAAATGGGATCCGAGGATGCTGACCGAAGACTACAAAAAACGGGGATTTGGAGGAAGATTCGCTCTCGTGATTATTGTAAGAGAATTTGGCCCATGGCAGGAGATCCACCCAGTCTGAATGGTGGGCATTAACGAAGTGCCGGAGGTAACTGGTCAGGATCTGATTGATCCGCTCCACTTGACCATTGGACTGTGGGTGGTATGCGGAGGAGAAGTCCAGGGTGACGTCTAGCAGCTTACATGTGGCTCTCCAGAAGCGTGAGGTGAACTGGACCCCACGATCCGACACGATGTGGAGGGGCAGGCCATGGAGACGGAAGATGTGGCGGATAAAGTCTTTAGCCAGCTCGGGTGCAGACGGGAGGCCTGGCAGGGGAATGAAATGAGCCATTTTGGAAAAGCGGTCAGTGACCAACCAAATGACCGTACAACCGGCAGAGACAGGGAGATCTGTTATGAAGTCCATAGCTATATGCTGCCAGGGGGCAGCAGGTACTGGAAGAGGAAGGAGGCGACCAGCTGGCAGGTGTCTCGGAACCTTGTTGCGGGCGCAGGACACACAGGCAGAAACAAAGTCTATTACGTCCTTGTGCAGGGTAGGCCACCAGTAGTGCCGGGTGATAAGCTGGAGGGTCTTTTCTGACCGGCGTGGCCAGCAAGCTTAGACGAGTGACCCCAGTGTAGGATCTTCTACCGATCAGGGACCGTTACGAACGTCTTACCGGGAGGGAGACGATTTAGACTCACGGGGGCCACCTGCTTTACTCTGGCTGGATCGATGATGTGTTTAGGTTCCTCCTCAAGATCAGACACCAGGAAGGATCGGGACAAGGCGTCAGCTTTGATGTTTTTGTCAGCCGAGCGAAAATGAAGAACAAAATCAAAGCGAGCAAAAAACAAGGACCACCGGGCTTGGCGCGGGTTAAGTTTCTGGGCACTCTGGAGGTAAGCAAAGTTCTTGTGGTCCGTGTAAATTATTACTGGGTGAAGAGCCCCCTCGAGCAGGTAACGCCACTCCTCCAATGCCAGCTTAATGGCCAATAACTCTCGGTCTTCTATAGAATAGTTGCGCTCGGAAGAGGAGAAGAGTTTGGAGAAGAAGCCGCAAGTTACCATTCTCTCGGAAGACGATTTTTGGGTAAGTACCGCTCCGGCTCCAGAGGAGGAGGCGTCAACTTCCAGGAAGAATTGCTTGTTGCCGTCCGGGCGATGCAGCACCGGGGTGGAAGAGAAAGCCTGTTTTAAGGAAAGAAAGGCTTCCTCTGCTTCGGGCGGCCATTCTCTGGGATTAGTGCCCTTACGGGTGAGCGCAGAGATAGGGGCAGTCCGGGATGAGAAGTGCGGTATGAAGAGGCGGTAGTAGTTGGCGAAGCCCAGGAACCGCTGAATAGCCTTCAACCCCTCTGGTCGAGGCCACTTCTCGATGGCAGACAGTTTCTCAGGATCCATTCGTAGGCCGGTCTGAGAAATTATGTAGCCCAAAAACGGAAGCGAGGTCTGCTCAAAGAGGCACTTCTCATATTTAGCGTAGAGGTGGTTCTGCCTGAGCCTGAGCAGAACCTGACGAACATCCCTCCGGTGTGTGGGGAGATCCGGAGAGAAGACCAAGATGTCGTCCAGGTACACCACTACGCAGGAGTAGAGAAGGTCCCGGAAGATGTCATTGACCAACTCTTGAAAGACGGCGGGAGCGTTACAGAGACCGAAAGGCATTACCAGGTATTCATAGTGGCCGTCCCGGGTGTTGAATGCCGTCTTCCATTCATCCCCCTGACGGATACGGACCAGGTTATACGCCCCACGGAGGTCCAGCTTGGTGAAGATTCTAGCCCCCCTCAGACGGTCAAATAATTCCGGAATGAGCGGAAGGGGGTATTTATTCTTCACCGTGATCTGGTTAAGGCCTCTATAGTCTATACAGGGACGGAGTGAGCCGTCCTTCTTTTTGACGAAGAAGAAGCTTGCTCCCGCCGGGGAAGTAGATTTCTGGATGAATCCCCGGGCCAGATTATCCTCAATATATTCTGACATGGATCGGGTCTCAGCAGCGGACAAAGGGTAAATGCGCCCACGGGGAGGAGTAGCGCCAGGCATCAGGTCGATTGGGCAGTCGTATGGTCTATGAGGGGTAATGTCTCTGCCTCCTTTTTATTAAAGACGTCCGCATAAGACCAATAAGGAGCCGGAAGATCAGGTAGATTGGCTGGAGTAGGAGAAGGACGGACAGGATGGACGGGAACTAAACAAGTCTTATGGCAGTCCTGTCCCCAGCGAAGGACTTCTCCGGTCTGCCAATCAAGCACGGGTGCATGTCTCTGAAGCCAAGGTAGGCCTAGTAAGAGGGCGTGAGAGAGTCCAGGCAGAACATGAAAGAAGATGCTCTCAGAGTGCAGCATTCCCACCTGCAGGGTTATGGATTCGGTGATGAGTTGGATGGGATGTGGTAAGAGGCCCCCATCCACGGCAGCGACAGATAAGGGTACAGCTAGAGGTTTGGTGGGAATGCGGTATTTCTCTACCAGAGACTGAGAAATGAGATTTCCAGCAGCTCCAGAGTCAAGTTGGGCTAGTTCAAAATAACGGTTCTCCCTGCAGATGATAGAGACCGACAGCAACAGAGATGGAGAGGGTTTACTCTTGTCTAGGACGACCTCTCTGAGCGATCATAGACACAGGCGTTTCCCGACCTCTCCTGGCAGGAACGGATCCGGTGCTCCTTACTGCCACAGTAGAAGCAGCTCCCCTCGGCACGGCGTAACTCTTGACGGGTTTTGACCATCTTGGTCTCGTCGACCTGCATAGGCTCGGGTGAGTGCGCCTGGGGAGTAGCGGGAGAAGTGACAGGTTTCTGAAAGGTAGGGGCTAGACGTGGAAACCTCCTCTCACGGGTGACCTCTTTGGCGCGTTCCTGGAACCGGATGTCAATCCGGGTGGCAAGAGTTATTAAGTCGTCGAGAGTGGTAGGTATGTCCCGACCGGCGAGTTCATCTTTAATACGGCCGGACAGATCTTCCCAAAAGACAGACACCAGGGCGTCGTTATACCAGGCCAGCCCCGAGCTTGAGCGGGGTCGCCTCCGAAGCGAGGAGGTGCAGAAAGCCGGGGTCCGGGGCAGGATGCTATGGTATTGGTGGGCAGCGGCGCTGCCGGGCTGCGAGTCATGACACTAGCGGTGGTTGCTGGTGGAGCAATCAGAGTGTCCAGGCGAGAATTGACATTCCGCAGGTGACTCAGGATGGACTCCTGTTGGGACCTCTGACGGGACAGTTCATGACATAGGTCCGAGAGCGAGGGATCTTGGGTGCCACCGGGTTCCATGGCCCGAGCAAACTGTAACGGGTCTGGGAGTCGGAACCTCTGAGCAACTTATACAAGGGGGCGGTCCTTGTAAGGAAGCGGGTGGCTCCCAGGGAAGACGGGCAGGTAGTCACGGCAAGTGACAGGGACAGTCTCTGGGTAGAAGGGCAGGTAGTCACGGCAAGTGACAGGGACAGTCTCTGGGTAGAAGGGCAGGTAGTCACAGCAAGTGACAGGGACAGTCTCTGGGTAGACTAGCAGACAGGTAGCAGGTGGACTCTCCCAGGTGAGCGGGTAGGCTGGTCCATAGACAGACTGACAGGTGTCGGAAGGCAGACCGTCGGACCGCAGGCTTGCAAGCAGGTAAGCGGATATCAGGCAGGTATCAAGCAGAAATCTGGCAGGTGACTGGCAGGTAACAGGCAGGAATCGGGCAGGTGACTGGCAGGTAGCAAGCAGGAATCTGGCAGGTGAATGGCAGGTAACTGGTAACGGGACCTGAGGGCTGAAGCAGAGTGAAGGCTTTGCAACAACATTGCTCGGGCACCTCTATTTTGGAGGAGGTGCCTTATATATGGTGAGGTCCTCCGGCCATTGGCCGGGGACTCCTTAGGACGGCGCGCGCGACCCCTTTAAGAGAGGGGGAGCGCGCGCGCGCCCTAAGCACAGTGGCCGGGAAGCAGCACGCGCTGCCAGCAGAGCGGGAGGAGGACGCCGGGCACGGAGCGGAGAGGTGAGGGGAACAGCGTCCCTGCCTAGCAGGAGGCAGGGACGCCGACGCTACAGCGCACAGCAACATCGGTGCCGTCTAACACGCAGCTGCAGCAGTGAGAAAATGGTGACTATGTGGAAAATGGCTGGGTCTTATAGGTGCAAGGACATGTGACATATACTGCCAATGACACATGCCCTTGCTTGTGTGAAAAAAAGCAGTTTGCTCCGTGTGTGCACTGCTGATAGGCTGACAGATTGCACCTCCCCACTGTAAATGCGGGAAAGAGAAAAAAAATGGAGATCTTCATTATTTATGCAGAGATCCATCCCCTGCCCCTCCCCCCGCCCCGCTGTACACTCAAGCTGCGCATTAACATTAATTTTCTGCATTACTGAGAAAAAATCCAGTTATGATTTTGGTGCACGAACAGTTATCGAACATAACCTCGAACAGCCGAATTTTTTTCAAATCATTTGTGCTCGCCGAACGGCTCGAACACCGCCCAAAACAGCTCGAATTTGAGATTGGCGAACAGTTCGAGTCGAACACCGCTCATCTCTAGTTGCTAGCTACAGTCCACCAAAGATTTTTTTTTGTCGCAGACATGTTACATTCTGTTATAAGTAGAGATGAGCGTTGTTCTACTCGAACTGTTCGCCAATCTCAAATTCGAGCTGTTTTGGGCGGTGTTCGAGCCGGTCGGCGAACACGAACAATTTGAGAAAAATTCGGCTGTTCGAGGTTATGTTCGATAACTGTTCGTGCACCAAAATCATAACTGGATTTTTTCTCAGTAATGATGAAAATTAATGTTAATACGCAGTTTGAGTGTACAGCGGGGCGGGGGGAGGGGCAGGGGATGGATCTCTGCAGGAACAATGAAGATCTCCATTTTTTTTTCTCTTTCCCGCATTTACAGTGGGGAGGTGCAATCTGTCAGCCTATCAACAGCGCACACATGGAGCGAAGTGCTTTTTTTCACACAAGCAAGGGCATGTGTGATTGGCAGTGTATGTCACATGTCCTTGCCCTATAAGACCAAGCCATTTTCCCCGTCGCCACCATTTTCTCACTGCTGCAGCTGCGTGTTAGACGGCACCGCTGTTGCTGTGTGCGCTATACCTTGTTAATTTCAAGCCAATTTTCGCACAAATATACAGATAGCTTGGGAGTAGGGAATAGTTGTGATTGCAGTCCTTTTAAGGACTAGGTTACAGCATTTCCTACGACTTTTATCAGGCAGGTCTGTGCTCTTAAATAGATAGATTGTGGGAGTAAAGACTAATTGTAATTGGAGTCCTTTTCAGGACTAGGTTACATCAGTTCCTATCAGTTTTTGCCAGGCAGGTCTGTGCCAGTGCTGTGCAAGTTTTTTTCACAGCATTTGGCTGAATCTAGCAAAGCTAATCCTTTTTGGCCTATTGCAGAGTGTGTTAGTCAGTGGAGTAGCCTATCTGTGTTGCAAGATATACCACCTGTGTATAGAATACCAATTTTTTTACTGCACCTAGTGAAGTAAAATCTTTTGGGCATAGCATCATTATATTAGTCCATCTATACTGACCTCCATCAGGTTGCAAACTGAATATAATTTTTTTCTGCATCTAGCTCTGAAAAAATATTTGGGCTTCTAGCAGTGTGTGGGACTTGGTCTATTAGTCCATCTATACTGACCTCCATCAGGTTGCAAATTAAAAATAATTTTTTTCTTCATTTAGCTCTGAAAAAATATTTGGGCTTCTAGCAGTGTGTGGGACTTGTTCTATTAGTCCTTCTATACTGACCTCCAGCAGGTTGCAAATTGAATATAATTTTTTTCTGCATCTAGCTCTGAAAAAATATTTGGGCTTCTAGCGGTGTGTGGGACTTGGTCTATTAGTCCATCTATACTGACCTCCATCAGGTTGCAAATTAAAAATAATTTTTTTCTGCATCTAGCTCTGAAAAAATATTTGGGCTTCTAGCAGTGTGTGGGACTTGGTCTATTAGTCCATCTATACTGACCTCCATCAGGTTGCAAATTGAATAAAAAAAATTTCTGCATCTAGCTCTGAAAAAATATTTGGGCTTCTAGCGGTGTGTGGGACTTGGTCTATTAGTCCATCTATACTGACCTCCATCAGGTTGCAAATTAAAAATAATTTTTTTCTGCATCTAACCCAGCCAATAGTTTTGGCCTAATACCACAGTTTGGCCACTCAGCTCTGCTCGGTTACCATCCATTGTTTTTTTGTGCAAACAACTCCAGAGTTGTGAATTAGTTAACCACCAAAATGAGTGGAAAAAGGCCTGCTGCTGGTGGAAAGGGGAATAGGCGTGTTGGGAAGGGGAAAAAAGGTTGTGTCCGTGGGGTAGGTGCAGAAGAAAGACCATCTTCCAGCCAAACTAAAATGTCTACTTCTTTTAGCGGACAATGTGATAAGATCCCTTTCTTACGGCCACGCCAATCGCTACAAATTCCAGATGAGGCACAAAAACAGCAGGTGCTTCAACGGATATCAAGTGCTCCTTTAAGTGGGCTCTCCTCCACATCAACTTCAACATCACAAATACTCCAGTCCTCAAAGGTGTCACCCAAATCGCACTTGCTTCCTCACAGCTCCCAAATCTCCAGCTGCCCGTCTGAGTATGAGGTAGAACAGATGGTTGAGTCTGCAGAGCTGTTTACTCATACTATAGCCTGGGAATCAGAGGTCGACTCCAGCGCTTCTGTGAATCCAGACGAGGAAATGATCTGCACTGATGCACAGAATCTTTATGAGTCGGATCCAGGACCAGACGCAGAAGGTTCTGACCATAATGTAGACCCTCATTCCCAAACTGTAACTCCTGTTGGTGGAGACAATGAGGAAGACGATGATAAGACTCAAATACCTGATTGGAGCGACAACTTTAGTTTTTTGTCAGGGCAGGAACAGGTTGGCTCTGAGGACGACGGGTGTGATAACGCACAGGGTGATGATGATGAGGTCGGAGATCCCACTTACTGTCAACCCACAGTCAGCCAAGAGATGAGGTCAGCAGAGGAGGTGGAGGAAGATGCTAGTGACGACGAGGTCAGGTTGCGCCTTCCTGGACAGAGACGTAGTACTGGAAGCACGTCAACAACTGCATCCTCAAACACAACTCTGCCTCTCACCACAAGTCGTGGTGGCTCTTCAGGTCACATGGGTGCTAAGCCTTGCATAGCCTGGGCATTTTTTCAGATCGATAAAGATGACCCAACTCGTGTTATCTGTAACATTTGTCAGCAAAAGCTAAGTAGAGGCCAAAAAATACATAGTTTGAGTACTTCATGCATGAACCGGCACATGGACATGAAGCATAAGTTGCAGTGGGAAGCTCAGTGTGCTACAATGCGGTCTAGCCGGCCGGGCCAACCACCGTCTGCCATATCTTGTGCATCCGCGGCCTCTTCATCCTCTGTGACTGGGGGGACAGCAGTCACACCTGTTTTGGGGCGCAGACCTGCCACCTCTTTACCCGCAACAGCCAGCGTGATTGGCAGGTCATCATTTTCTTTGGAGGTGGTAACACCAGCTGGTCTTGAGCGCTGTCCGACATCGATAGCACCACCTTTGGATCAAGGCAACCTAACATGTCCGCCTGCATCTTCCTCACAGACCGGCAGTTTGCCGGGGACACCCTTATCAACCCCGTCTAAGCACAATAGCCAGTCCTCGGTCCCTCAGATGTGGACAAGTAAAAGACCATTTCCTCCTAGCCATGAGAAAGCTAAGAGGTTGAATTTCACCATCTGCAAGCTCTTGGCTACAGAAATGCTGCCTTTCCGCCTGGTGGACACAGAGGATTTTCGAGACCTTATGTCCGTCGCAGTGCCCCAGTACCAGATGCCCAGTCGGCACTACTTCTCAAAGAAAGGTGTGCCTGCTCTCCACCAGCATGTCGCACACAACATCACCGCTTCTTTGAGAAACTCTGTGTGTGACAGGGTGCATTTCACCACAGACACTTGGACGAGTAGGCATGGACAGGGGCGTTACATGTCGCTGACTGGGCACTGGGTAACTATGGTGACAGCAGGACAAGGGGCTGCTGTCCAAGTCTTGCCGTCCCCACGAGTTGTGCGTCAATCCTCTTTATGTCATTTTTCCTCCACTGCTTCTGCCTCCTCAACCTCCTCTCGGTCTTCCACCTGCACCCAAAGCCTGTCTGGTCATGCCACAAGCTTTCTAACTGCGCAGAAGGGATCCTGCACACCTCCTTACTATGCTGGCAGTAGGGCTCAACGTCATCAGGCGGTTTTTACATTGAAATGTCTGGGAAATGTGAGTCACACAGCTGAGGAGTTGTGGTCAGCTCTGGAGAACCAATTTCATGAATGGTTGTCTCCACTGGACCTGAAACCAGGGAAGGCCGTGTGCGACAATGCTGCAAACCTGGGTGCGGCCCTTCGCCGGGGCAATGTCACACACGTGCCTTGTATGGCTCACGTGTTGAACCTGGTTGTCCAGCAATTTTTAGCCCACTATCCCAGACTAGATGGCCTTCTGCAGAGGGCACGGTCGCTGTGTGCTCACTTCCGCCGTTCGCATCCCGCAGCTCAGCGACTTACATCTCTACAGAAGTCGTTGGGCCTGCCACTTCACCGGCTAAAATGCGATGTGCCTACCCGGTGGAATTCAACTCTGCACATGTTGCAGCGACTGTGGCAGCACCGACAAGCCCTGGTGCAATACGTTCTGACGTATAGCCTGGGCCAACGAGATTCAGAGGTGGGGCAAATCACGCTGGAGGAGTGGTCTCAGATCAGGGACCTATGCACCCTTCTGCACAGTTTTGAAATGGCGACGAAGATGTTTAGTGCTGACGATGCCATTATCAGCACGACTATTCCGGTGATTTACATGCTGGAGCACATGTTAAACAGAATTCGGAGTCAGGTGGTGGCACAAGAGGAGGTGGAGGAAGTAGAGGAGGAGGAGTTGTATGCGGAAGGGCTAACATCTGCAAGGTCCAGACGGTTTGCAGCACCAGGGCGGCAGGCATGTGAGGGTGGGGGAGATGATTTTACCAGGGCGCATGGTAGCAGCCAAACTAGTGAGGAAGGTGCAGGAGCCCAGGAAGAAGTGGAGGACGAACTGATGGAAGACTCATCAGATGAGGGAGACCTTGATCACATTTCTGTTGTGCGAGGTTGGGGGGAGAGGACAGAGGAAGGAAGCATGATTGTTACCTCGCCACCAACACAACAGGGACTTGGTGCTCCTGGATGCGCAACACACATGAGTGCCTTCTTGCTGCACTACCTGCAACATGACCCTCGAATTGTGAGAATTAGAAATAATCCTGACTACTGGGTTGCCACACTGTTAGATCCCCGGTACAAAAGTAAATTTGCAGAAATTATTCCTGCCCTAGAAAGGGATGCACGCATGCAGGAGTATCAGCAGAGACTGTTGCAGAATCTTACATGTGCTTTTCCACAAAATACCAGTGGTGCACGTAGTGAATCTCACAGTTCCAACTTGCCAACCGTGGGACCGTCAAGTGTTCAGCACTCAAACCGTAACAGAACCACAGTATCTGCTGGTAACATCAATTTTGCGGAATCATTTCACCACTTTTTTAGCCCATCCTTTGCAAGGCCACAGGAGACAAGAAGTCTGACACATAGTCAACGCCTAGAGACGATGGTACAGGAGTATCTCCAAGTAAACATTGAAGCCACGACTGTGTCACTGGACCCTTGCTCTTTTTGGGCTTCCAATCTGGATAAATGGCCGGAGCTAGCCACTTACGCCTTGGAGATCTTGTCATGCCCCGCAGCCAGCGTTCTGTCTGAACGTGTGTTCAGCGCTGCTGGTGGTGTGCTGACAGATAAGCGCACGCGGCTCTCCACTGATAATGTAGACAGACTCACGTTCATAAAGATGAACAAATCATGGATCCGAAACGACTTTTCTACCCCTGTGTCATCCTGGGGAGAGTAAAAGCTTGATGATTGGTTAAAATCACCCTACCAACCGTTTTAAGCTTTCAAATTACTAATCATGTTTATCTGTATCTTGACTGGAAAATAATTTGGGCTTTGTAGCAGTGTGCAGCACTGATCCTATTAGGCCATCTATAATAAGCTTCACCAGATTTAAAATTAAAAATAATTTTTAGCTGCATCTAGCCCGGAAAATAATTTTGGGGCTCCGAGATGCGCAAGACACATAAGTGCCTTCTTGCTGCACTACCTGCAGCATGACCCTCATATTGTCAGAATTCGAAGTAATCATGACTACTGGGTTGCCACACTCTTAGATCCCCCAAACTTTTCGATCAACCTTTTCATTTTAATAAAGACCAAAAAAATGGTCATTTTTGAAATTATAAGCATTAGCAGGTTGTTAGAAACTGAAATCAAACAGTTTTCAACTCAAAACTTTATTCTAGGTGATGTTACATTTTCACATAGGACCCCTTGTTCGAAAGGAGCTTCTGAACTCTCTCGTCCATTGAATTTGTCAGGTTTTGGATGGTTTCTGCTTCAATTGTTTTGCATGAGGACAGAATACCCTCCCAGAGCTGTTGCTTAGATGTGAACTGCCTCCCGCCATCATAGACACTCCTTTTAATGATGCTCCAAAGGTTCTGAATGGGGTAGAGGTCAGGGGAGCATGGGGGTCACACCATAAGTTTGTCCCCTTTTATGCCCATATCAGCCAGAGATGCAGATGTTTTATGTGCAGCATGAGATGGTGCATTATCATGCAGAAAAATGATCTTGCTGTGAAATACACGGTTCTTCTTCTTGAACCATGGCAGGAAGTGCTGTTTGAGAAAATCCACATACATTATGGAGTTCATCTTTAGCGCCTTCAGGGATCCTAAAGGGGCCGACAATCTCTCTCCCCATGATTCCAGCCCAAAACATTACTCCACCTCCTCCTTGTTGGCGCTGTAGCCGTGTTTGCGTGGGGTGTCCATCAACCAGCCATCCTCCACTCCATTCATCTGGACCATCGAGCGCTGCACGGCACTCATCCGTGAACAAAACAGTTTTGAAATCAGTCTTCATGTAATGTTTGGCCCACTGGAGCCGTTTCTGCTTGTGTGAAGTGGATAGAGGAGGTCGACAGGATGGCGTATGCACAGCTGCAAACCTCTGAAGGACCCTGCATCTTGTTGTTCGGGGGACGTTGGAGGCACAAGCAGCTTCAAAAACTTGTCTGCTGCTATGACAAGGCTTTTTTGCCGCTGCTCTTTCAACCTGACGTAATTGCCTGTAGGAAAGAGTCCTCAATTTGCCCTTATCAGCACGCACACGTGTGTACTGTGAATCAGCTACATACTTCTTGATTGCCAAGACACTTCATCCTGATCATCGCACAATGTTGATTGTAGTCATGCCTTGACCTAAACACTCCACAATTTGTTGCTTCTCAGCAGCCGACACATCCTTTTTCTTTCCCATTTTGGCAGAAAATGTAGGCTGCTTAATAATGTGAGAGAGCCTTCTTAAGTAGTCTTGCCTTTCATTGGACACACCTGCCAAACTAATTAGCACAGGTGTCTGCAATTGCTTACAGTGATATAAAGAGCCCTGACACACATCACCATCAATGAGTTTAACTGACAAACAAACAAATTCTTCCCTTATCACTCCTAAACACTTTTTGCATAATAATTTGGAACGCGGTGTACATGTGCTTTTCCACAAAACACCATTGGTTCACGTAGTGAATCTTACAGTTCTAACTTGCCAACCGTGGTCTGTATGGAATTGTTCAATAAAGGGCCCAAAATTAAGATAACATAGATGGGAGAGGTCTCTATGAATAGGAATTCCTAAGTATTTGATACACTGTGAGGGCCAGGCAAAGGGAAAGTTGGACTGGATGGAATCCTATATGGATTTAGGGAGGGAGACATCGAGGGCCTCAGACTTCGCTGCATTGATTTTAAAATTTTACCATGTAACAAAGTGATCTATTTCAGCCATAACAGCAGGGATGGATATATGTGATTGAGTGATATATACTAGGACATCATCAGCAAATAGAGAGCACTTGTACTCGGTGCCTCCCACCTCAATCCACCTAATATTGGGGTTATGGCGAATTGATGAGAGCAGGTGCTCCGTCACTAGGATGTATAAGAGAGGGGACAGAGGACATCCCTGCCTTGTCCCATTGGTGATTGTGAAAGGTGATGAAAATGTTCTGACGCACCCCCTGGGCCTTGGGACACCCGGAGCCGGACCCTTTTTGGTGGATGCTGGTGGTTGTAGTCTTCGTGGCGGCGATCCGGTTCCGTGGCTCAGGGCGGTCAAACCAGTGGCGGAACTATTTATGTGGTTTTGATGTTTAAATGTCCGACTACGCCACCCGTGGATTGCGGTCAGAGTGAACCGCCGCTACAGGGCAGACCGCTAAGGCTGGTGTTGTGGGTGCAGCAGAGCGTAGCATAACTCCCCACGGGAGGAGTATAGCCTCAGGGCAGTGTATGCGGAGGATGGGGGTGATGGTGCAGGGCAGCAGCAGTAACGACACGGAGTCAGTGATGCAGTTCAGGGCCTTTACTCACAGTTCTTATTATCCAGACCACGTCTGCAGGTAACGGCTGCCCACGTCGTACTGTGCTCACCAGGTGAGGGGCTCAGACAACTCCCCGATAACTTTGGAGCGCTTCACAGGACCCCCTTTGTGTGTCCTTTGTCTGGCCTTTCTTACCAACACTTCTGTCCGGCTGCCTCGGGCCTCCTCTTGGTAAACTTGGCACCAGTTTCCCTGACCCTATGTGGTGCCTTCCTAGCGGGTGGAGCAAGGGGCTGCGCCACATAAAATGTCAGAGCCTCCGGTTTCTAGCTGAGGGTCGTTTCCTGCCTCCACTAGTTCGGGGACCGGTCTCCCCCTTTGGCCTGACCCCTCCACGCAGGTGGATTCGGGCGTGCAGTGGCGACTCGCCCGTCCGCACCCCTGGGATCCCTTCATTCCTCGTTCCTGGAGCCTTCTCCGCTCCTCTTCCTTCCTTCTCCCTCTTGCAGGCCTGGGCCTCTGTTACTAGGCCCGCCTCCGGAGCAGAGCTCATGCAGAGCCCCTGCTCCCTGCCACTTCTGCTCAGACTTCTCTGCACTGAACTAAGATGGTGCCCACCTTTTATACTCCCTTCTCAATGCACCCAGGAACTGCTTCCTCCCTGCTCCTGCACTGCAGGGTTCCCCTTCCTCAGTGTTCCCTCCCCCCACTCCAGCCAGGGACAGGGACTGTCGTGCCCATCTCAGGGGCATATTGGTCGCCCTGCCCCACGGCAATGTGGTGTAATGCATGCAGGTGTCGGGTCCTGATCCACACTCCATCCTTATCTGAGAGTGAGATATCACACCTCTGGGTGAGGTGCAATACGTCTGTAGCAACCGAGCCCTCGGTGCTACAGTTCCATTTATCTTCAGCCTAGGTGACGTATTGTGATACAGGGCCGTGATTTTGGCTATAAAAGGGTCCCCTAGACCCCTACCCCAAGCTTTTTAAGAGAATCATATATGGCGTGCCAGGAGACTCTATGGAATGCTTTCTCAGCATCCAACGAGAGTATCTACTTACAAATTTTTAACTGCATCTAGCCCAGGAAATACTTTGTGCCTAGTAGCAGTGTCTGCTAGTCAGCGGATTATCCCGGCTGTTAAGCAAGCTACACCACCTGTAGTTTGGACACTTAATTTTTTCAAAGGAAATGCTTCGGGACCACGGGATACTTAGTGAAGAGCATCAGGAGGCACCCCAAGGCATAGGTGCTGGGACTGGCACTAGGATGCCTTGCGGTGGACAGCCGAGCTCGATCCTTATAAAAGCTTTTTAACTGCAGCAGCTTTAGTGGACGCTACTGGAGCTGGAATTACGCGGCTGCTGGCATGAGACTTGCCCTCCAATAGATCCTTGTAAATGGATTTAAAGTGTATTCATTCAAATTAGAGGGACAATTTAAATTAAAAAGCTTAGAGCTGCCTCCACCACAGGGGGGCTCTCTCGACCCACCAGCGGACAGGCACCAGTATTGGGAGAGGGGGGCTGGCCGTCAGGGTTCACCGCGGCTCTGGCACAAACCCGGCGACACGGAGGTGGCACGGGCAGGAGCGGACTGGCCGTCTCGGCTTCTCACTTTTTGGATTTTAGAAGGGCATGACATGCCTATATCTGTGTCTCCCCCTCCTTTTACTCCTCCACCTCTTTTCTTTTCGCATGACTATATGTACTTGTCACTTTTCCATGTGTTAGTTGTGTCTTCTGAGCAGTTTGTCAGCTTTTGGACACCTTTGAAGGTGTTTTCTATGTGTTTCTATGTGTTTTTGTTTGCCTGCCATTGGTTTTAACGGTGTTCGAAGGTGTTCGACGAACAGTTCGACGAACAGTTCGGCGAACACACGGGTGTTCGACGAACCGAACCGAACTCGAACACTACGGGGGTGGCTCAACACTAGTTATAAGCCACCTAGTGCTTTTAGTGGCGGTGAAATTCAGCTGTATTCAGAGCTTGTGCAGAGTCAAAAAAAAATATTTTTTGCTGTTGCTAATGTTATACAGAAGCCTAGATCTGAGTTTGAAATAGTTTGAAGAATATCTGATATGTTATACAGGCATCATCCACAGTTAAAAAATACTTTGTTCAGTTCCTAACGTTATACAGCAGGGACATCTTAGTTTGAAATAGTTTGGAGAATATCTCCTATGTTATACAGGCGTCATCCCCAGTAAAAAAAAATACTTTGTTCAGTTTTTAACACTATACAGCAGGAACATCTCAGTTTGAAATAGTTTGGAGAAAATCTCCTATGTTATATAGGCGTCATCCAGAGTTAAAAAAATACTTTGTTCGGATAGTAACGTTATACAGCAAGCCATATCTTACCTTGTCATTTAGTGCCGCTAAAATTCAGGTGTGTGCAGAGCTGTTGCAGAGGAAAAAATGTATTTTTGTTTTGCTAATAGGGTGCTCCTACTACAGTATTTGAGCAACATGAGTAGGAAAAAGAGAGGTCTTGGTGGAAGGGGGAATAGGCTTGGTGTTCAAGGTATACGTGGGGCAGATGGTAATGTTAGTGAAAGCACTAGTGAACAAACACCGTCATTTCCTATCCAAAGACAACCGACAACCTCTGTTACTGGACGGGCTACTCCACTCCCTTTCTTTCGCAGCTGCACAGTGATACACCTTGTTGATAAGGGCCAGAAAGAGCAGGTGCTCCAGTGGATGACAAACGCTCCTTCACGTGGCCTCTCCTCTTCTTCCTCCACCTCAACATCACACACAGTACAGTCCACAGAGGTGGCACCCCAATTACCCTTGCTTCCATCCATGTCACAACCATCCAAGCGCCCAACTGACTGCAGCGAGTCTGTAGAACTGTTTACCCATTTTATACCATGGGCATCAGAAGTGTACTGCAAACATTCACAGAGTCAAGAAGAGGAGGAAAGCATCTGCACCGATGCCCAATTTTTTTTTTTACGTTGGATTCGGGGCAGGATGGAGTAGGATCCGAGCAGGTTCCTGACCCTCGACACCAGACGATAACCACCGGGGAGGTGATCGTGATGAGACCCTGATACCTTTTCTCATGCGGACTGTACTGTGCTGTCAGGCCTATGAGAGGAGAAGGTTCACTCTGAGGGCGAGGAATGGGATAACATATTGGATGATGACGAGGTTGAAAATCCTACTTGGTGTGAACCCAGAGTCATGCAGCCGAGAAGGTTATCTGAGGAAGTGGAGGAGGAAGATGAGGAGGTTGCCTTCTGCCCTATGGCACAGACACGGAGTGATGCAAGCATAAGGAGCACTTCATCCTTAGCCACAACTGTGGCTGTCGCCAGCAGCGGTCACGGGTGTGCAGCTCGGAGGGGTGGCAAGGGTTGCCTAGCCTGGGCCCTTTTTTGAGACCGCAAAGGATGAGCCAACTCACGTTATCTGCACACTTTGCAAGAAAAAACTCGGTAGAGGGAAAAAGTGCAATAATTTGACTACTACATGCATGAACCTTCACATGCGCACACAACGTGCGTTACGCTGGGAATCTCACTGTGCTAAAATGCAGACAAGCGGACCGCAACAACCATCAGCTGCCCCATGAACCGCATGCGCTGCTTCTTCCTTCTCCTCTGTTACCATGCCAAGTATTGGCACGCAGGTCTCCCACTGCAAAACTTCTGGTTCTCTACCCGCTCCAGTCAGGCTGAGTGAGAGTCCGTCAGCTGTAACGGAAGCAGACATGCCTGCTGTGTTTGTTTCATCGAGCACACCACAAGTTTCTCAATCCACCGTAACATCTGCACCTCACTCACAGTTCAGCAGTTTGTCCGTTTCACCATACACCGCCCTCTCTCAGCATCACAGCCAGCCCTCGGTCCCGCAGTTGTGGCCACGTAAAAGATTATTTCATCCTATACATGACAAAGCTAAGAGGTTGAATTCCACCATCTCAAATCTGTTGGCCATAGAAATGCTGCCTTTCCACCTGGTAGATACAGATGGTTTCCGAAATCTGATGGCTGTCACAGTCCCCAAGTACCAGTTTCCCAGTCGCCATTACTTCTCTAAGAAAGCTGTGCCTGCACTACACAAGTATGTCGCAGGCAAGATCACCCATTTCTTGACTAAATCTATATCTGCCAAGGTGCATTTCACCACAAAAACCTGAATGAGTAAGCATGGTCAAGGGCATTACATCTCACTGACTGGGCACTGGGTGAATCTTGGAATCCCCAAGGCTTGCAGAAGAAACCTCTGTATTTCACACTTCCTCCACTGCTTCTGCATCCTCCACTTCCTCTAGGGCCTCCAGCTGCGCAATCAACCTCTGCCTTAACGAGACACGCGTTCCAACAGTGCAGAGCGAATCCACACCACCTCCATACTGCGCAGCCAGGGAACACCGCAATCAGGCAGTCTTCAAATTAATATTCCTTGGAGATCGCTCTCCAGGCATAGTTTCAGCAATGGCTGTCTACGCTGAACCTGAAGCCAGGGAAGGCCGTGTGCGATAACGGTGCGGCCTGTTGGCGGCCCTACACCGAGGCAAACTCACACAAGTGCCTTGCATGGCTCACGTCCTCAACCTGGTGGCACAGCGATTTCTTTGTCAATATCCCGGCCTTGATGAGCTTTTTCAGAAAGTACGGAAGCTGTGTGTTTACTTCCGCCATTCGCATCCCTCATGTCATCGACTTGCATCGATACAGAGGTCTTTCTCCATGCCAGTTAACAGGTTGATATGCGATGTGCTGACGCGGTGGAATTCTACTCTGCACAAGTTGCAGCGACTGTAGCAGCAGCAACGAGCCCTGTCGCAGTATGTCATGTCGTATAGCCTAAGCCAACGCAGTATGGACATGGGGCATATCATATTTACAGAGTGGGACCAGATTAAGGACCTTTGCACCCTTCTGCACAATTTTGAAATGGCTACTAAACTAGTTAGCACTGACAATGCCGTCAGAAGCATCACTATTCCGGTCATCTATATGCTGGAGAAGACTTTGAATAGCATGTGGCAGGAGCTTGTTGTCCCAGAAGAAGAGGAGGATGCGGAAGGCATAAGAATGTCTCAAAGTTCCAGACCATTGTCACACAGGCGGATGCCAAATGATGGTGGCTTCCAGCGATCGAGGGGGTTTGGTGATACCAGACATACTGTTAGTGAAGGTACAAGAGCAGAGGAATAAATGGAGGAGGAAGAGGTGATGGGCGAGCAACAGTCAGACGATGAAGAGGATAATCATCCTCTCTCTGTGTAACGTGGTTGGCAGGAGGGGACGGAGGAAACATGCATCAGTGTTACGAAGCCAATAATAGAGTCTGGCTTTGGACCACCTGGAAGAACCTGACATATGAGTGCCTTCTTGCTGCATTTTCTGCAACATGATCCCCGTTTAGTTAGAATTCGAAGTAATGCTGACTATTGGGTTGCCACTCTGTTAGATCCACATTATAAGAGTAAATTTTGCCAGATGCTTCCTGCCCTGGAAATGGACATGCTAATGTTGGAGTATCGAAACAAGCTTTTAAACTACCTTAATAGAGCTTTTCCCCAAGTTAGGAGTGAGGCACACAGCGTGCATCGAAGCTGTAGTCTTTCAACCTCCGGCATGTCAGTTCATCAACACCAAATCATTAGCAGCAGAGAAAGTGGCAGAAGCAATTTCTGTGAGTCCTTTCACACATTTTTTAGACCAGCTCGTGCACCAGCACAACAGAGTACAAGTCTGACACGTGAAGAACAACTGGAGAGGATGGTGGAGGACTATCTAGACCTCAATATGAATACCTTCAGTGAGGATTTTGACCCTTTTACATTTTGGTCTTCAAACATGGATAAATGGCCTGAGCTCGCCTGTCATGCCTAGGAGGTTTTGTCTTGCCCGGAAGCCAGCGTTCTCTCAAAATGTGTGTTCAGTGCTGCTGGTGGTGTCCTGACGGATAAGCGCTCCTGGCTGTCCCATGAAAGTGTTGACCGTCTAACTTTCATCAAGACGAACAAGTCATGGATCTCAAAGGTCTTTTGCACCCCAACTGCAGACTGTACAGAGTAGGCGATGTTGTAGTTTTTAGTGTGCTGCATTGATCTTGCGGAATTGCAGTCTGTGATATGGCTTGTGTGCCTGCTCTTGCTGCAGCTGAAGGTTTTAGGCCTAATTTTTTGAAATGTGGGGAATCCTGAGTGGGTCTCCATCTATTGGGTTGGCTGTAGTGGAAGAGGTGTCGTTCCTAATAGTACAATTTCTACTGTACTAAATTGATGCCACTTTGTTGGTGTCTGCCAGTAATTTTTGGAAATGTGGGGAATCCTGATTGGGTCTCCATCTATTGGGTTGGCTGTAATGGAAGAGGTGTCGGTCCCCATTTATACTACTTATACTCTTGTGAAATTGATGCCACTTTGGTGGTTTTAGGCCCAAATGTTTTCAAATTGGAACAGTCCTGATTGGGTCTCCATCTGCTGTGTTGGCTGTAGAGAAAGAAGAGTCATTCCTAATTGTACAATTTCTACTGTACTTAAATTGATGTCACTTCGGTGGAATTAGGCCCTAATTTATGGAAATGTGAACACTCCTGATTGGGTCTCCATGTGCTGGGTTGGCTGCAGTGGAAGAAGTTTTGGTCTCCTTTACAATAGTTATACTCTAGTGAAAATTATTTTTTGGTGCAGATATTGATCTCCACACAGGGGTACACAGACCTGATAAACTCAACACGGGTATAACAAAGCAGACTGATTCTCAGCTTAAAATTGTTTGGGGCAGATATTCTTCTCCACACAGGGGGGACTAAAAAAGGTTGGGTCCTAGCAGCTTCCTGACTCTCGACTGTACTGTGCTGTCAGGGCAAGAAGAAGAGGGGGGTGACTCTTAGGCAAGGAATGGGATATCACATTGGATGATGATGAGGTTGCACATCCAACTTGGTGTGAACCCAGAGGCACACAGCTGAGGAGGTGGAGGAGGAAGACAAGGAGGTTACGTTGCATCCTATGGCGCAGACACGGAGTGAGGCAATCACGAGAAGCACTACATCCTTAGCTACAACCGTGGCAGTGACCAGCAGCGGTCGCTGGTCTGCAGCTCGCAGGGGTGGCAAGGGTTGCCTAGCCCGGGCCTTTTTTGAGACCACAAATGATGAGCCAACTCACGTTATCTGAAAACTTTGCAATAAACTCTGTAGAAGGAAAAAGTGCAATAATTTAACTACTACATGCATGAACCTTCAACATGCGTTACTCTGGCAATCTCACTGCGATAAAATGTGGACCTCAACAACCATCAGCTGCCCCATCAACCATTTCCACTGCTTCTTCCTCCTCCTCTGTTACCATGCCAAGTATTGGCACGCAGGTCTCCCTTTGCAGAACCTCTGCTTCTCTACCTGCTCCAGTCAGGCTAAGTGAAAGCCCATCACCTGTAATGGAAGCGGACATGCATGCTGTGTTTGTTTCACCGAGCACACCACACATTTCTCAATTCACCGTAACATGTCCCCTTGCACCTCACTCAAAGTCCAGCAGTTTGTCCGTTTTACCGTACTCCGCCCTCTCTCAGCACCGTAGCCAGCCCTTGGTCCCACATTTGTGGTCATGTATAAAATTGTTTCCTCCCACACATGACAAAGCTAAGAGGTGGAAATCTCCCATCTCCAATCTGTTGGCCATGGAAATGGTGATGTCAGGCCCTAATTTTTTGATTTGTGAATAGAGATGAGCGTTGTTCTACTCGAACTGTTCGCCAATCTCAAATTCGAGCTGTTTTGGGCGGTGTTCGAGCCGGTCGGCGAACACGAACAATTTGAGAAAAATTCGGCTGTTCGAGGCTATGTTCGATAAATGTTCGTGCACCAAAATCATAACTGGATTTTTTCTCAGTAATGATGAAAATTAATGTTAATACGCAGTTTGAGTGTACAGCGGGGCGGGGGGAGGGGCAGGGGATGGATCTCTGCAGGAACAATGAAGATCTCCATTTTTTTTTCTCTTTCCCGCATTTGCAGTGGGGAGGTGCAATCTGTCAGCCTATCAGCAGCGCACACACGGAGCGAAGTGCTTTTTTTCACACAAGCAAGGGCATGTGTGATTGGCAGTGTATGTCACATGTCCTTGCCCTATAAGACCAAGCCATTTTCCCCGTCGCCACCATTTTCTCACTGCTGCAGCTGCGTGTTAGACGACACCGCTGTTGCTGTGTGCGCTATACCTTGTTAATTTCAAGCCAATTTTCGCACAAATATACAGATAGCTTGGGAGTAGGGAATAGTTGTGATTGCAGTCCTTTTAAGGACTAGGTTACAGCATTTCCTACGACTTTTATCAAGCAGGTCTGTGCTCTTAAATAGATAGATTGTGGGAGTAAAGACTAATTGTAATTGGAGTCCTTTTCAGGACTAGGTTACATCAGTTCCTATCAGTTTTTGCCAGGCAGGTCTGTGCCAGTGCTGTGCAAGTTTTTTTCACAGCATTTGGCTGAATCTAGCAAAGCTAATCCTTTTTGGCCTATTGCAGAGTGTGTTAGTCAGTGGAGTAGCCTATCTGTGTTGCAAGATATACCACCTGTGTATAGAATACCAATTTTTTTACTGCACCTAGTGAAGTAAAATCTTTTGGGCATAGCATCATTCTATTAGTCTATCTATACTGACCTCCATCAGGTTGCAAACTGAATATAATTTTTTTCTGCATCTAGCTCTGAAAAAATATTTGGGCTTCTAGCAGTGTGTGGGACTTGGTCTATTAGTCCATCTATACTGACCTCCATCAGGTTGCAAATTAAAAATAATTTTTTTCTTCATTTAGCTCTGAAAAAATATTTGGGCTTCTAGCAGTGTGTGGGACTTGTTCTATTAGTCCTTCTATACTGACCTCCAGCAGGTTGCAAATTGAATATAATTTTTTTCTGCATCTAGCTCTGAAAAAATATTTGGGCTTCTAGCGGTGTGTGGGACTTGGTCTATTAGTCCATCTATACTGACCTCCATCAGGTTGCAAATTAAAAATAATTTTTTTCTGCATCTAGCTCTGAAAAAATATTTGGGCTTCTAGCAGTGTGTGGGACTTGGTCTATTAGTCCATCTATACTGACCTCCATCAGGTTGCAAATTGAATAAAAAAATTTTCTGCATCTAGCTCTGAAAAAATATTTGGGCTTCTAGCGGTGTGTGGGACTTGGTCTATTAGTCCATCTATACTGACCTCCATCAGGTTGCAAATTAAAAATAATTTTTTTCTGCATCTAACCCAGCCAATAGTTTTGGCCTAATACCACAGTTTGGCCACTCAGCTCTGCTCGGTTACCATCCATTGTTTTTTTGTGCAAACAACTCCAGAGTTGTGAATTAGTTAACCACCAAAATGAGTGGAAAAAGGCCTGCTGCTGGTGGAAAGGGGAATAGGCGTGTTGGGAAGGGGAAAAAAGGTTGTGTCCGTGGGGTAGGTGCAGAAGAAAGACCATCTTCCAGCCAAACTAAAATGTCTACTTCTTTTAGCGGACAATGTGATAAGATCCCTTTCTTACGGCCACGCCAATCGCTACAAATTCCAGATGAGGCACAAAAACAGCAGGTGCTTCAACGGATATCAAGTGCTCCTTTAAGTGGGCTCTCCTCCACATCAACTTCAACATCACAAATACTCCAGTCCTCAAAGGTGTCACCCAAATCGCACTTGCTTCCTCACAGCTCCCAAATCTCCAGCTGCCCGTCTGAGTATGAGGTAGAACAGATGGTTGAGTCTGCAGAGCTGTTTACTCATACTATAGCCTGGGAATCAGAGGTCGACTCCAGCGCTTCTGTGAATCCAGACGAGGAAATGATCTGCACTGATGCCCAGAATCTTTATGAGTCGGATCCAGGACCAGACGCAGAAGGTTCTGACCATAATGTAGACCCTCATTCCCAAACTGTAACTCCTGTTGGTGGAGACAATGAGGAAGACGATGATAAGACTCAAATACCTGATTGGAGCGACAACTTTAGTTTTTTGTCAGGGCAGGAACAGGTTGGCTCTGAGGACGACGGGTGTGATAACGCACAGGGTGATGATGATGAGGTCGGAGATCCCACTTACTGTCAACCCACAGTCAGTCAAGAGATGAGGTCAGCAGAGGAGGTGGAGGAAGATGCTAGTGACGACGAGGTCAGGTTGCGCCTTCCTGGACAGAGACGTAGTACTGGAAGCACGTCAACAACTGCATCCTCAAACACAACTCTGCCTCTCACCACAAGTCGTGGTGGCTCTTCAGGTCGCATGGGTGCTAAGCCTTGCATAGCCTGGGCATTTTTTCAGATCGATAAAGATGACCCAACTCGTGTTATCTGTAACATTTGTCAGCAAAAGCTAAGTAGAGGCCAAAAAATACATAGTTTGAGTACTTCATGCATGAACCGGCACATGGACATGAAGCATAAGTTGCAGTGGGAAGCTCAGTGTGCTACAATGCGGCCTAGCCGGCCGGGCCAACCACCGTCTGCCATATCTTGTGCATCCGCGGCCTCTTCATCCTCTGTGACTGGGGGGACAGCAGTCACACCTGTTTTGGGGCGCAGACCTGCCACCTCTTTACCCGCAACAGCCAGCGTGATTGGCAGGTCATCATTTTCTTTGGAGGTGGTAACACCAGCTGGTCTTGAGCGCTGTCCGACATCGATAGCACCACCTTTGGATCAAGGCAACCTAACATGTCCGCCTGCATCTTCCTCACAGACCGGCAGTTTGCCGGGGACACCCTTATCAACCCCGTCTAAGCACAATAGCCAGCCCTCGGTCCCTCAGATGTGGACAAGTAAAAGACCATTTCCTCCTAGCCATGAGAAAGCTAAGAGGTTGAATTTCACCATCTGCAAGCTCTTGGCTACAGAAATGCTGCCTTTCCGCCTGGTGGACACAGAGGATTTTCGAGACCTTATGTCCGTCGCAGTGCCCCAGTACCAGATGCCCAGTCGGCACTACTTCTCAAAGAAAGGTGTGCCTGCGCTCCACCAGCATGTCGCACACAACATCACCGCTTCTTTGAGAAACTCTGTGTGTGACAGGGTGCATTTCACCACAGACACTTGGACGAGTAGGCATGGACAGGGGCGTTACATGTCGCTGACAGGGCACTGGGTAACTATGGTGACAGCAGGACAAGGGGCTGCTGTCCAAGTCTTGCCGTCCCCACGAGTTGTGCGTCAATCCTCTTTATGTCAAAGTTCCTCCACTGCTTCTGCCTCCTCAACCTCCTCTCGGTCTTCCACCTGCACCCAAAGCCTGTCTGGTCATGCCACAAGCTTTCTAACTGCGCAGAAGGGATCCTGCACACCTCCTTACTATGCTGGCAGTAGGGCTCAACGTCATCAGGCGGTTTTTACATTGAAATGTCTGGGAAATGTGAGTCACACAGCTGAGGAGTTGTGGTCAGCTCTGGAGAACCAATTTCATGAATGGTTGTCTCCACTGGACCTGAAACCAGGGAAGGCCGTGTGCGACAATGCTGCAAACCTGGGTGCGGCCCTTCGCCGGGGCAATGTCACACACGTGCCTTGTATGGCTCACGTGTTGAACCTGGTTGTCCAGCAATTTTTAGCCCACTATCCCAGACTAGATGGCCTTCTGCAGAGGGCACGGTCGCTGTGTGCTCACTTCCGCCGTTCGCATCCCGCAGCTCAGCGACTTACATCTCTACAGAAGTCGTTGGGCCTGCCACTTCACCGGCTAAAATGCGATGTGCCTACCCAGTGGAATTCAACTCTGCACATGTTGCAGCGACTGTGGCAGCACCGACAAGCCCTGGTGCAATACGTTCTGACGTATAGCCTGGGCCAACGAGATTCAGAGGTGGGGCTAATCACGCTGGAGGAGTGGTCTCAGATCAGGGACCTATGCACCCTTCTGCACAGTTTTGAAATGGCGACAAAGATGTTTAGTGCTGACGATGCCATTATCAGCATGACTATTCCGGTGATTTACATGCTGGAGCACATGTTAAACAGAATTCGGAGTCAGGTGGTGGCACAAGAGGAGGTGGAGGAAGTAGAGGAGGAGGAGTTGTATGCGGAAGGGCTAACATCTGCAAGGTCCAGACGGTCGGCAGCACCAAGGCGGCAGGCATGTGAGGGTGGGGGAGATGATTTTACCAGGGCGCATGGTAGCAGCCAAACTAGTGAGGAAGGTGCAGGAGCCCAGGAAGAAGTGGAGGACGAACTGATGGAAGACTCATCAGATGAGGGAGACCTTGATCACATTTCTGTTGTGCGAGGTTGGGGGGAGAGGACAGAGGAAGGAATCATGATTGTTACCTCACCACCAACACAACAGGGACTTGGTGCTCCTGGATGCGCAACACACATCAGTGCCTTCTTGCTGCACTACCTGCAACATGACCCTCGAATTGTGAGAATTAGAAATAATCCTGACTACTGGGTTGCCACACTGTTAGATCCCCGGTACAAAAGTAAATTTGCAGAAATTATTCCTGCGATAGAAAGGGATTCACGCATGCAGGAGTATCAGCAGAGACTGTTGCAGAATCTTACATGTGCTTTTCCACAAAATACCAGTGGTGCACGTAGTGAATCTCACAGTTCCAACTTGCCAACCGTGGGACCGTCAAGTGTTCAGCACTCAAACCGTAACAGAACCACAGTATCTGCTGGTAACATCAATTTTGCGGAATCATTTCACCACTTTTTTAGCCCATCCTTTGCAAGGCCACAGGAGACAAGAAGTCTGACACATAGTCAGCGCCTAGAGACGATGGTACAGGAGTATCTCCAAGTAAACATTGAAGCCACGACTGTGTCACTGGACCCTTGCTCTTTTTGGGCTTCCAATCTGGATAAATGGCCGGAGCTAGCCACTTACGCCTTGGAGATCTTGTCATGCCCCGCAGCCAGCGTTCTGTCTGAACGTGTGTTCAGCGCTGCTGGTGGTGTGCTGACAGATAAGCGCACGCGGCTCTCCACTGATAATGTAGACAGACTCACGTTCATAAAGATGAACAAATCATGGATCCGAAACGACTTTTCTACCCCTGTGTCATCCTGGGGAGAGTAAAAGCTTGATGATTGGTTAAAATCACCCTACCAACCGTTTTAAGCTTTCAAATTACTAATCATGTTTATCTGTATCTTGACTGGAAAATAATTTGGGCTTTGTAGCAGTGTGCAGCACTGATCCTATTAGGCCATCTATAATAAGCTTCACCAGATTTAAAATTAAAAATAATTTTTAGCTGCATCTAGCCCGGAAAATAATTTTGGGGCTCCGAGATGCGCAAGACACATAAGTGCCTTCTTGCTGCACTACCTGCAGCATGACCCTCATATTGTCAGAATTCGAAGTAATCATGACTACTGGGTTGCCACACTCTTAGATCCCCCAAACTTTTCGATCAACCTTTTCATTTTAATAAAGACCAAAAAAATGGTCATTTTTGAAATTATAAGCATTAGCAGGTTGTTAGAAACTGAAATCAAACAGTTTTCAACTCAAAACTTTATTCTAGGTGATGTTACATTTTCACATAGGACCCCTTGTTCGAAAGGAGCTTCTGAACTCTCTCGTCCATTGAATTTGTCAGGTTTTGGATGGTTTCTGCTTCAATTGTTTTGCATGAGGACAGTATACCCTCCCAGAGCTGTTGCTTAGATGTGAACTGCCTCCCGCCATCATAGACACTCCTTTTAATGATGCTCCAAAGGTTCTGAATGGGGTAGAGGTCAGGGGAGCATGGGGGTCACACCATAAGTTTGTCCCCTTTTATGCCCATATCAGCCAGAGATGCAGATGTTTTATGTGCAGCATGAGATGGTGCATTATCATGCAGAAAAATGATCTTGCTGTGAAATACACGGTTCTTCTTCTTGAACCATGGCAGGAAGTGCTGTTTGAGAAAATCCACATACATTATGGAGTTCATCTTTAGCGCCTTCAGGGATCCTAAAGGGGCCGACAATCTCTCTCCCCATGATTCCAGCCCAAAACATTACTCCACCTCCTCCTTGTTGGCGCTGTAGCCGTGTTTGCGTGGGGTGTCCATCAACCAGCCATCCTCCACTCCATTCATCTGGACCATCGAGCGCTGCACGGCACTCATCCGTGAACAAAACAGTTTTGAAATCAGTCTTCATGTAATGTTTGGCCCACTGGAGCCGTTTCTGCTTGTGTGAAGTGGATAGAGGAGGTCGACAGGATGGCGTATGCACAGCTGCAAACCTCTGAAGGACCCTGCATCTTGTTGTTCGGGGGACGTTGGAGGCACAGGCAGCTTCAAAAACTTGTCTGCTGCTATGACAAGGCTTTTTTGCCGCTGCTCTTTCAACCTGACGTAATTGCCTGTAGGAAAGAGTCCTCAATTTGCCCTTATCAGCACGCACACGTGTGTACTGTGAATCAGCTACATACTTCTTGATTGCCAAGACACTTCATCCTGATCATCGCACAATGTTGATTGTAGTCATGCCTTGACCTAAACACTCCACAATTTGTTGCTTCTCAGCAGCCGACACATCCTTTTTCTTTCCCATTTTGGCAGAAAATGTAGGCTGCTTAATAATGTGAGAGAGCCTTCTTAAGTAGTCTTGCCTTTCATTGGACACACCTGCCAAACTAATTAGCACAGGTGTCTGCAATTGCTTACAGTGATATAAAGAGCCCTGACACACATCACCATCAATGAGTTTAACTGACAAACAAACAAATTCTTCCCTTATCACTCCTAAACACTTTTTGCATAATAATTTGGAACGCGGTGTACATGTGCTTTTCCACAAAACACCAGTGGTTCACGTAGTGAATCTTACAGTTCTAACTTGCCAACCGTGGTCTGTATGGAATTGTTCAATAAAGGGCCCAAAATTAAGATAACATAGATGGGAGAGGTCTCTATGAATAGGAATTCCTAAGGATTTGATACCCTGCGAGGGCCAGGCAAAGGGAAAGTTGGACTGGATGGAATCCTATATGGATTTAGGGAGGGAGACATCGAGGGCCTCAGACTTCGCTGCATTGATTTTAAAATTTTACCATGTAACAAAGTGATCTATTTCAGCCATAACAGCAGGGATGGATATATGTGATTGAGTGATATATACTAGGACATCATCAGCAAATAGAGAGCACTTGTACTCGGTGCCTCCCACCTCAATCCACCTAATATTGGGGTTATGGCGAATTGATGAGAGCAGGTGCTCCGTCACTAGGATGTATAAGAGAGGGGACAGAGGACATCCCTGCCTTGTCCCATTGGTGATTGTGAAAGGTGATGAAAATGTTCTGACGCACCCCCTGGGCCTTGGGACACCCGGAGCCGGACCCTTTTTGGTGGATGCTGGTGGTTGTAGTCTTCGTGGCGGCGATCCGGTTCCGTGGCTCAGGGCGGTCAAACCAGTGGCGGAACTATTTATGTGGTTTTGATGTTTAAATGTCCGACTACGCCACCCGTGGATTGCGGTCAGAGTGAACCGCCGCTACAGGGCAGACCGCTAAGGCTGGTGTTGTGGGTGCAGCAGAGCGTAGCATAACTCCCCACGGGAGGAGTATAGCCTCAGGGCAGTGTATGCGGAGGATGGGGGTGATGGTGCAGGGCAGCAGCAGTAACGACACGGAGTCAGTGATGCAGTTCAGGGCCTTTACTCACAGTTCTTATTATCCAGACCACGTCTGCAGGTAACGGCTGCCCACGTCGTACTGTGCTCACCAGGTGAGGGGCTCAGACAACTCCCCGATAACTTTGGAGCGCTTCACAGGACCCCCTTTGTGTGTCCTTTGTCTGGCCTTTCTTACCAACACTTCTGCCTCGGGCCTCCTCTTGGTAAACTTGGCACCAGTTTCCCTGACCCTATGTGGTGCCTTCCTAGCGGGTGGAGCAAGGGGCTGCGCCACATAAAATGTCAGAGCCTCCGGTTTCTAGCTGAGGGTCGTTTCCTGCCTCCACTAGTTCGGGGACCGGTCTCCCCCTTTGGCCTGACCCCTCCACGCAGGTGGATTCGGGCGTGCGGTGGCGACTCGCCCGTCCGCACCCCTGGGATCCCTTCATTCCTCGTTCCTGGAGCCTTCTCCGCTCCTCTTCCTTCCTTCTCCCTCTTGCAGGCCTGGGCCTCTGTTACTAGGCCCGCCTCCGGAGCAGAGCTCATGCAGAGCCCCTGCTCCCTGCCACTTCTGCTCAGACTTCTCTGCACTGAACTAAGATGGTGCCCACCTTTTATACTCCCTTCTCAATGCACCCAGGAACTGCTTCCTCCCTGCTCCTGCACTGCAGGGTTCCCCTTCCTCAGTGTTCCCTCCCCCCACTCCAGCCAGGGACAGGGACTGTCGTGCCCATCTCAGGGGCATATTGGTCGCCCTGCCCCACGGCAATGTGGTGTAATGCATGCAGGTGTCGGGTCCTGATCCACACTCCATCCTTATCTGAGAGTGAGATATCACACCTCTGGGTGAGGTGCAATACGTCTGTAGCAACCGAGCCCTCGGTGCTACAGTTCCATTTATCTTCAGCCTAGGTGACGTATTGTGATACAGGGCCGTGATTTTGGCTATAAAAGGGTCCCCTAGACCCCTACCCCAAGCTTTTTAAGAGAATCATATATGGCGTGCCAGGAGACTCTATGGAATGCTTTCTCAGCATCCAACGAGAGTATCTACTTACAAATTTTTAACTGCATCTAGCCCAGGAAATACTTTGTGCCTAGTAGCAGTGTCTGCTAGTCAGCGGATTATCCCGGCTGTTAAGCAAGCTACACCACCTGTAGTTTGGACACTTAATTTTTTCAAAGGAAATGCTTCGGGACCACGGGATACTCAGTGAAGAGCATCAGGAGGCACCCCAAGGCATAGGGGCTGGGACTGGCACTAGGATGCCTTGCGGTGGACAGCCGAGCTCGATCCTTATAAAAGCTTTTTAACTGCAGCAGCTTTAGTGGACGCTACTGGAGCTGGAATTACGCGGCTGCTGGCATGAGACTTGCCCTCCAATAGATCCTTGTAAATGGATTTAAAGTGTATTCATTCAAATTAGAGGGACAATTTAAATTAAAAAGCTTAGAGCTGCCTCCACCACAGGGGGGCTCTCTCGACCCACCAGCGGACAGGCACCAGTATTGGGAGAGGGGGGCTGGCCGTCAGGGTTCACCGCGGCTCTGGCACAAACCCGGCGACACGGAGGTGGCACGGGCAGGAGCGGACTGGCCGTGTCGGCTTCTCACTTTTTGGATTTTAGAAGGGCATGACATGCCTATATCTGTGTCTCCCCCTCCTTTTACTCCTCCACCTCTTTTCTTTTCGCATGACTATATGTACTTGTCACTTTTCCATGTGTTAGTTGTGTCTTCTGAGCAGTTTGTCAGCTTTTGGACACCTTTGAAGGTGTTTTCTATGTGTTTCTATGTGTTTTTGTTTGCCTGCCATTGGTTTTAACGGTGTTCGAAGGTGTTCAACGAACAGTTCGGCGAACACACGGGTGTTCGACGAACCGAACCGAACTCGAACACTACGGGGGTGGCTCAACACTATTTGTGAACACTCATATATGGCTGCTTTCTTACTGAGAAGGTAACCGGAGAACCTGAAGGAAACCCCCACAAACACGGGGAGAACATACAAACTACTTGCAGATGTTGTCCTCATAAAGGAGTTAGCTTGTTGTCTATGAGACCGACCACCGCTGCTGTCTACCTTGTGAACATTGTGTTGAAGCTTGCAAGGTATCATGGGTTTACCGAGACAGAGAGGAGCCAGAAGACCGCAGCGTCTGATTCCTCCCACTCCTGCAGTCATTAAACAGAAGCCTTATGCCTTTATATTAATCGGTGCAGGGGTTAATCTGCTCAGTTGTGAGCTCCTGGAAGCTTACTGTGATTTAGGCCCTTGACAGTTTTGTCCCGTGCATCTCCCGTACTGTGATAACGCTGTACCCCAACACATCACACTGTCGCCTACTGTGGAAACCTTGAAAAGGAAGCTGAAGACCCTCTTCTTGTGACAAGTGTACAATCTGTGACAACCCTCGCTCCAGCATACCGTTTCACAACTTGCTGTACCTTGACCTACTGTATCCATCCCTTGTAGGTTGTTTGTGCGCGCTGGCGGGCAGGGTCCTCTCTCCTCTTGTAGCAGTCGGTGACACCTTTTGACATGTAATGCGCCACTGAATAAATGTTGCTGTAATAGTAATAATAATTATAGTACTTGTACTCTGGGTCAGTTTATGGCACTTTCCAGGTGTCTACTCCTAATTTGATGTGTTTTGGCGGCTTTGGGGCCGGTTTTCAGGTGTTGCGTTTGCGTTCTTTTTGTCCCCCTATTGAATCCAATGGTGTTGGGTAACGTTCGACGAACATTCGACGAATAAATCGGCGAATAACCGCAAATTTGCAGATCGTAATCCGAATTGAATATTGAAACATTCGCTCATCTCTAATCTTAATCATAAATATTTAAGCACATCCATACGCTGAGAAACGCAGAAAGTTGCAATGCAAAGGGGAGCGTCTGGACAAGTGTTCGTTTATCTGTCTTCATCATAATCTATAAGAATAACATTCATACAATATAATTGAAAGATCCAAGTGTTTATGCAGTTGATAGCCCCTTACTTCAAATGCAAAGCAGAATCTCCAACGTTAAATGCCTGTAATTGGAATATCCCTTTACATTTTTGAAGGCATAATGAGATAAACCAGGGGTATTATCTAGTGTTGAGCGAGCACTAAAATGCTCGGATGCTCGAAGCTCAGGCCGAGCGCACCATGATACTCAGGTGCTCGACCCGAGCAGCGAGCCCAATGTTTAGTCTATGGGAGACCCGAGCATTTTTGCCGCGGCACCCCCGGCAGTCTGTAGAAAGCCTAAAAAGTGCCCAAATCGATAGTGACAGTGCTAAAAAGACATGGGGACAGCATGGGCATCGCCCCAGGAAGCATTTCTGACCCCCAGGTCACTGCTGTCAACAACGTGGTCAGAGGTATTAAGCCACATTTACAGGCTCACAATAAAACATTCAAAAACTAAACTGAAACGGTTTTCCTGTGAAATATGTTAAGGAACTTCCTTTCCTGGGTAAAGACTTGTGTATAAGGTAAAATAAATAACCAAAAACAAAAATACTCCTCCACGCCTTGGGCTATATTCACAAGTAGTATTTTTTATGCATTTTTGCACTTTTGTATTGCTTTCAACCGTGACAAATGCATTCACCGGGAAATGTCATTTTAACATTTTACAATCTTATCTGGCCATATGCTGTGTGACACATGCATACAGTGCTGAAAAGACATGGGAACAGCATGGGGAAGATCCCTGGAAGCATCTCTGACACCCAGGTCACTGCCTAAAAGTGTGCCCATCAGAAGTGATCCTTGCCGCTTCAGACTTGCAACTATCCCTGTGCAAGTCCTTGTCCCAAGGCAGTGTTCAATTGTACCTCCCCCATTCCTTGCAATGCAAGCGCAAGTATGCAGCCTGCCACCCATCCACCCCCAGGCTGAAATACCATACTGCTAGCTTGCTTGCACTTGAAATTGGGTATTTTAGGCATGTGGAGGCAGACGCCGGCCACCATGTCATGGCTGCTTCGGCTGACTGGTATCCATACTCAGTCCACAGCCGATCGGCGGCCGGGTGTCCACGCTCGGTCCGCAGCCACCAGGGGGCGGCCGAGTGTCCATACTCGGTCCCCAGCCACCCGGCGGCCGGGTGCCCACACGCGGTCCCCAGCTGCCCCTATTTCTCCTTGGATCTTCACCCACACTTTTCTTAGCCTTGCCTGCTTTAGAGAAGCATTGGACAAGCCCACAAGAGAACCAGACTCCTCCGGTGGGCCCTGGCTTCTCCATCAGGGGAGTTGAGAGTGCCAAGGTGAGGAGCATGATGATGATGATAGAAGTTAGCATCTGCTTTGTTTTCTTGGAATGCAGGCGCAAGTGTGCAACCTGCCACCCACCCACCCCCAGGCTGCAGTACCATACTGCTAGCTTGCTTGCCCTTCAAATTGGGCCTTTTAGGCATGTGAAGGCAGATGCCGGCCACCATGTCATGGCTGCGTCGGCAGCCTGGTATCCATACTCAGTCCCCAGCTGCCCAGCGGCCGGGTGTCCATGCTCGGTCCCCAGTCGCCAGGGGGCGGTCGGGTATCCATACTCGGTCCCCAGCTGTCCCGCGGCCGGGTGTTTACGCTCGGTCCCCAGCTGCCCCGCGGCCGGGTGCCCACATATTGTCCCCAGTCGCCGGGGGAGGCTGGGTGTCCATAATCGGTCCCCAGCCGCCTGGGGGTGGCGGGGTGTCCATAAACGGTCCACAGCAGCCCCTATTTCTCCTGGGAACTTCCCCCACACTTTTCTTAGCTTGGCCTGCTTTAGGGCAGCATTGGACGAGCCCACCAGAGAACCAGACTCCTCCGGTGGGCCCTGGCTTCTCCATCAGGGGAGTTAAGAGTGCGAAGGTGAGGAGCATGATGATGATGATAGAAGTTAGCATCTGATTTGTTTTCTTGGAATGCAAGTGTAAGTGTACAACCTGCCACCCACCCACCCCCAGGCTGCAATACCATACTGCTAGCTTGCTTGCACTTGAAATTGGGCCTTTTAGGCATGTGGAGGCATACGTCGGCCACCATGTCATGGCGGCCTGGTATCCATATTAATTCCCCAGCTGCCCGGTGGCCGGGTGTCCACGCTCGGTCCCCAGCTGCCAGGGGGCGGCCGGGTGCCCACACACGGCCCCCAGCCGCCTGGGGGCGGCCAGGTGTCCATAAACGGTCTCCAGCTGCCCATATTTGAAGGACAGCCTAACCACAAACACGTGGACAAGTAAATGTGGCCCGGGATGGTCCATCTCAATGATGCCTTCACACTGGGTTAATATTGTGGAAGCCGGGACACAGTTGGACACTGGGATGTAACATTTCCTCCAGACATAGAGGATTGCTGGTCCTGGGTCAATCAGACTTCAACACAAAGTTCAGAAGGTAGACAGCAGCAGTGGTCAGCCTCCTACACAATGAGTAAATTATTCATGATCATGAAGCCATCCATCTCCTTAGCTTTCTGTTCCTTGGAATGCAAACGCATGTATGTAGTAGCGACTAGGCCTTAGGTGGTCAGCATTTTGGCGCATATCCTACCTCCTCCGAGGATTGCTGGATGTTTTCCAGCTACTATCCCAGTTCTATGACTCCCGTTAAAACAAAGCTTCAGGTGATGAACGATGGATGAGGTGGTGGCAAAGGACAAAGAGCAGGAAGAACAGGGACCATTCACATCAATATCAGGCCAGTCAACCACACATGTCTTGTAGGATATGTTTCTGTACCAAAAGGAGTGGTTCGGCTACACAGTTATAGGGCATACAGTGAGCGCAATGCCTACCAAAAATTTCGAGGCACTCCAATGCCCATTGGAAGTGACATGGAGGTCAGAGGGCCTTAACTAAACCGTTTTTTCCATTTATAGCAACTGGGTCTCCTGTGCACTGTTGGCCTAAGCAGTGAATGGAAGGCTTTCCAAAAATTATGAGGAACTGCAATGCCCCTTGAAACAGACGTGGATTACAGCATACTAAAATCCTTCTACCCATTATTGTGGAGTGGGTCTCCCTTAGTGTTCGCCTATGCATTGAAAAGCAAAAGCTGACTAAAATAAGGAGGAAATTCAATGCCCATTGGAAGAGTCGTGGAGGTTAGAGTTAATTAAAAACAACATTTCAATGCCCCTTGGAAGAGCTGTTAAGTTCAGAGTGGTATAACAGGACGGTTTTAATGACCCTTGGAAGAGACGTGGAGGTCACAGTAGCTTAACAAGACGGTTTTAATGCCCCTTGGAAAAGTCGTGGAGGTTGCAGTAGCTTAGCAAGACGGTTTTAATGCCTCTTGGAAGAATGGTGGAGGTCGCAGTGGAATAAAAAGATGGTTTTAATGCCCCTTAGACGAGTGGTGGAGGTCACAGTAGATTAACAAGACAGTATTAATGGCCATTGGAAGAGACGTGGAGGTCAGAGTGGTTTAACAAGACGGTTTTAATGCCCCTTGGAAGAGCGGTGGAGGTCGCAGTAGCTTAACAAGACGGTTTTAATGCCCCTTGGAAGAGACGTGGAGGTTGCAGTAGCTCAACAAGACTGTTTTAATGCCCCTTGGAAGAGTGGTAGAGGTCGCAGTAGCTTTACAAGACGGTTTTAATGCCCCTTGGAAGAGTGGTGGAGGTTGCAGTAGCTTAACAAGATGGTTTTAATGCCCCTTGGAAGAGACGTGGAGGTCGCAGTAGCTTAACAAGACTGTTTTAATGCCCCTTGGAAGAGTGGTAGAGGTCACAGTAGCTTAGCAAGACAGTTTAAATGCCCCTTGGAAGAAACGTGGAGGTCGCAGTGGAATAAAAAGACAATATCAATGCCCCTTGGAAGAGTGGTGGAGGTCGCAGTGGAATAAAAAGACAATATCAATGCCCCTTGGACGAGTGGTGGAGGTCGCATTAGCTTAATAAGATGAATTTAATTCCCCTTGGAAGAGCGGTGGAGTTCGCAGTAGCTTAACAAGACGGTTTAAATGCCCCTTGGAAGAGTGGTGGAGTTCACAGTAGCTTAACAAGACAGTTTTAATGCCCCTTGGAAGAGTGGTGGAGTTCACAGTAGCTTAACAAGACAGTTTTAATGCCCCTTGGAAGAGTGGTGGAGGTCACAGTAGCTTAACAAGATGGTTTTAATGCACCTTACAGGAGCCATGCAGTACAGCATATTAAAAACATTATTCCCATTATTGGGGAATGGGTCTCCCATAGTCTTTGCCTATGCCTTCCAAGCAAAAGCTGCCAAAAATTAGGACGGAGGAACTTGCAATACTGGTAACACGGACCACAGTCACCCTGGTGGTATAGTGGTGGTGGAGGCTGAAGATAAGGAGAAGAGCAAAAAACAGCCGAAATAAGGAAGCGTATACCCATGTGTGGGTGTGAAGCGGTGCATGGGAATACACCTCCCGACATAACACAGCGAATTTGGCTTTATGTTACTCTGCTGTCATTTGGTGGTGATGAGAAGTCTGGCCCCATCCAGCCCTTGTTCATTTTGATAACGGTCAGCTTGTAAGCAATGTCAGTTGACAGGCGAGTGCGCTTATCAGTTATAATTCCCTCAGCAGCACTAAAAACATGCTCCGATAACACGCTAGCAGCAGGGCAGGCGAGGACCTCCAAGGCATACAGAGCAAGTTCATTCCAAGCGTCCAGCTGGGATACCCAATAATTAAAAGGCACAGAGGAATCATGGAGGACGCTGGTATGGTCGGCAAGGTACTCCCTCACCATCTTTTGAAACTTTCCACTCCTTGTGAGAGTACCCCGTGCCTCAGGGCCTGTAAGCTGGACGGGTCTCAGAAAACTGTCTGTAATGGGTCTGGGAGGCGGAACCTCAGAGCTACTATACAAGGAGGCGGTCCTTGTAAGGGAGCGGGTGGTGACCAGGGAAGACGGGCTGGAAGTCTCAGCAGGTGAACGGGACAGTCTCTGAGTGAACGGGACAGTCTCTGAGTGAACGGGACAGTCTCTGAGTGAACGGGCTGGAGATCACGGCAAGTGACCGGGGCAGTCTCTAGGTATAGGGTTGGTACGACCTGTGGCGGCTGAAGATAGACGTGAGCTCCCAGGTGAGCAGGCGAGAGTCTCTGGATGAACGGGTGGTCACAGCATGTGACGGCGGAGCCTCCAGGAAGACCAGCGGACAGGCGACAGATGAGCGCTCCCAGGTGAGCGGGCAGGAGTCACAGGACAGGCAGGTGGTCACAGCACGTGACGGCGGAGCCTCCAGGTAGGCTAGCAGGAAGATAGCAGATGTGCGCTCCCAGGTGAGCGGGCAAGCTGGTCCATAGACAGACTGACAGGAGTTGGAAGGCAGACCGTCGGACCTCAGGCAGGCAGGCAGGTAGCTGATGTGCGCTCCCAGGTGAGCGGGCAGGCTGGTCCTTAGACAGACTGACAGGATTAGTAAGGCAGACCGTCGGACCTCAGACAAGCTGGCAGGTATCTGATGTGCGCTCCCAGGTGAGCGGGCAGGCTGGTCCTTAGACAGACTGACAGGATTAGTAAGGCAGACCGTCGGACCTCAGACTAGCAGGCAGGTAGCAAGTAATCAGGCAGGAATCTGGCAGGTAACTGGCAGGTAACTGGCAACGGGACCTGAGGGCTGAAGCACAGGTGAGACACAGGTGCAAACAACATTGCTCGGGCACCTCCATTTTGGAGGAGGTGCCTTATATATGGTAAAGTCCTCCGGCCATTGGCCGGGGACTCCTTAGGACGGCGCGCGCGGCCCCTTTAAGAGGGAGGGAGAGCGCGCGCGCCCTAAGCACAGTGGCCGGGAAGGAGCGCGCGCTGCCAGCAGAGCGGGAGAGGGACGCCGGGCACGGAGCAGAGCGGTGAGGGGAACAGCGTCCCTGCCTAGCAGAGGCAGGGACGCCGGCACTACAGTACCCCCCCCTTTAGGCCCCCCCTTTTTTAGGCCAGACAGAAATTTAGCAAGGATGAGAGGGGCATGGATGTTCTCCCGGGGCTCCCACGTTCTCTCCTCAGGACCAAACCCCTTCCAATCTACCAGAAAAAAGGTCTTCCCTCTTACCCTTTTGGTAGCAAGAATGTTCTCTACCTCAAACTCGTCCTCAGCGGAAACCGGAGCAGGAGGCATACCTGTAGACTTGGAAAAAGAGTTAAGCACCACGGGTTTGAGGAGAGATACATGGAAGGAGTTAGGGATCCGTAAATTGGCCGGGAGTTTCAATTTATAGGCCACCGGGTTGATCTGACTGATGACCTCCAGAGGACCGATGAACCGAGGCCCTAACTTGTAAGAAGGTATCTTGAGTCGAACATATTTAGATGAGAGCCAGACCCTATCTCCTGGACGAAATTGTGGAGGATCCAGGCGTTTTTTGTCAGCGTGTCTTTTCATACGCTCGGATGACAGAAGGAGTGCCGACCGGGTACTCTCCCATATGGAGGAAAATTTGCTAACGAGCGATTCCGCAGCCGGGTTGTCCACAGAGGTGGAGACAGGAAAAGTAATCCGAGGATGCTGACCGAAAACTACAAAAAACGGGGATTTGGAGGAGGATTCGCTCTCGTGATTATTATAAGAGAACTCGGCCCATGGTAGGAGATCCACCCAGTCAGAATGGTGGGCATTAACGAAGTGCCGGAGGTAACTGGTCAGGTTCTGATTGATCCGCTCCACTTGACCATTGGACTGTGGGTGGTAAGCGGAGGAGAAGTCCAGGGTGACGTCTAGTAGTTTACAAGTGGCTCTCCAGAAACGTGAGGTGAACTGTACCCCACGATCCGACACGATGTGGAGGGGCAGGCCATGAAGACGGAAGATATGGCGGATAAAGTCTTTAGCCAGCTTGGGTGCAGACGGGAGGCCTGGCAGGGGAATAAAGTGAGCCATCTTGGAAAAGCGGTCAGCGACCACCCAAATGACCGTACAACCAACAGAGACGGGGAGATCAGTTATGAAGTCCATAGCAATATGCTGCCAGGGGGCAGCAGGCACAGGAAGCGGAAGGAGGCGTCCGGCTGGCAGATGTCTCGGGACTTTGTTGCGGGCGCAGGACACACAGGCAGAAACAAAGTCTATTACGTCCTTGTGCAGGGTAGGCCACCAATAGTGCCGGGCAATAAGCTGGAGGGTCTTTTTCTGACCGGCGTGGCCAGCTAGCTTAGACGAATGACCCCAGTGTAGGATCTTCTCCCGATCAGGTACTGAAGCAAACGTCTTACCGGGAGGGAGACGATTTAGACTCACGGGAGCCACCTGCATTACTCTGGCGGGATCGATGATATGTTTAAGTTCTTCCTCGAGATCGGACACCAGAAAGGATCGGGACAAGGCGTCTGCTTTGACGTTTTTGTCAGCCGGGCAAAAATGAAGAACAAAATCAAAGCGAGCAAAAAACAAGGACCACCGGGCTTGGCGCGGGTTAAGTCTCTGGGCATGCTGGAGGTAAGCCAAGTTCTTGTGGTCAGTGTAAATTATTACCGGATGAAGAGCCCCCTCGAGTAGGTAACGCCACTCCTCCAACGCCAGCTTGATGGCCAATAACTCTCGGTCTCCTATGGAATAGTTGCGCTCAGAAGAGGAGAAGAGTTTGGAGAAGAAGCCACAAGTTACCATTCTCCCGGAAGATGATTTTTGAGTAAGTACCGCTCCGGCTCCAGAGGAGGAGGCGTCAACTTCCAGGAAGAACTGCTTGTTGCCGTCCGGGCGATGCAGCACCGGGGCGGAAGAGAAGGCCTGTTTTAGGGAAAGAAAGGCCTCCTCTGCTTCGGGCGGCCACTCTTTGGGATTAGTACCCTTACGGGTGAGCGCGGAAATTGGGGCAGTCCGGGAAGAGATGTGTGGTATGAAGAGGCGGTAGTAGTTGGCGAAGCCCAGGAATCGCTGAATGGCCTTCAACCCCTCCGGTCGGGGCCATTTCTCGATGGCAGACAGTTTCTCAGGATAAATTTGTAGGCCGGTCTGAGAGATAATGTAGCCCAGAAACGGAAGCGAGGTCTGCTCAAAGAGGCACTTCTCATATTTAGCGTAGAGATGGTTCTGCCTGAGCCTGAGCAGGACCTGACGAACGTCCCTCCGGTGAGTCTGGAGATCCGGAGAGAAGACCAAGATGTCGTCCAGGTACACCACTACGCAGGAGTAGAGAAGGTCCCGGAAGATGTCATTGACCAACTCGTGAAAGACGGTAGGAGCGTTACAGAGGCCAAAGGGCATTACCAGATATTCATAGTGGCAGTCCCAGGTGTTGAATGCCGTCTTCCATTCATCCCCCTGACGGATACGAACCAGGTTGTACGCCCCACGGAGGTCTAGTTTGGTGAAGATTCTAGCCCCCCGCAGACGATCAAATAACTCCGGAATGAGCGGAAGGTGGTACTTGTTCTTCACCGTGATCTGGTTAAGGCCTCTATAGTCTATACAGGGACGGAGAGAGCCGTCCTTCTTTTTGACGAAAAAGAAGCCTGCTCCCGCCGGTGAGGTAGATTTCCGGATGAATCCCCTGGCCAGATTCTCCTCAATATATTCGGACATCGAGCGGGTCTCAGCAGCGGATAATGGATAAATACGCCCACGGGGAGGAGAAGTACCAGGTAACAAGTCGATAGGGCAGTCGTATGGTCTATGAGGGGGTAGTGTCTCTGCTTCCTTTTTATTAAAGACATCAGCATAAGACCAATAAGGGATCGGAAGTCCAGGTAGATTAGCTGGGGTAGGAGAAGGACGGACGGGATGGACGGGAACCAGACAGGTCTTATGGCAGCCCTGTCCCCAGCGAAGGACTTCTCCGGTCTGCCAGTCAAGAACGGGTGCATGTCTCTGGAGCCAAGGTAGACCTAGCAGGAGGGCGTGAGAGAGTCCAGGCAGAACATGGAAGGAGATACTTTCAGAATGCAGCATTCCCACCTGCAGAGTAATGGATTCGGTGATGAGTTGGATGGGGCGTGGTAAGAGCCCCCCATCCACGGCAGCAACAGACAAGGGTACAGCCAGAGGTTTGGTGGGGATGCGGTATTTCTCTACCAGGGACTGTGAGATAAGATTCCCGGCTGCTCCAGAGTCAAGTTGGGCTAGTTCGAAATAACGGTTCTCCCCGTAGACGATTGAAACTGACAACAGCAGGGATGGAGAGGATTTATTCTTGTCTAGGTGGACCTCTCTGAGCGAACCTAGACACAGGCGTTTCCCGACCTCTCCGGGCAGGCACGGATCCGGTGCTCCTTACTGCCACAGTAGAAGCAGGTCCCCTCGGCACGGCGTAAGTCTTGACCATCTTGGTCTGGTCGACCTGCATAGGCTCAGGAGAGTGTACCCGGTAAGAGACAGAAGGAGTGACGGGTTTCTGAAAAGTAGGAGCTAGACGTGGTAATCTCCTCTCACGGGTGACCTCTCTGGCACGCTCCTGGAACCGTAGGTCAATCCGGGTGGCAAGAGTTATTAAATCATCGAGAGTGGTAGGAATGTCCCGACCGGCAAGCTCATCTTTAATACGGCCGGACAGACCCTCCCAGAAGACGGAAACCAGAGCGTTGTTATCCCAGGCTAGCTCCGAGGCAAGGGTACGGAACCGTATGGCATATTGGCCCACGGTGAGACTTTCCTGACGGAGGCGTAGCAGAGATGATGCGGATGAGGTCTTCCGTCCGGGTTCGTCGAAGACTTTCCGGAAAGCCGTGAGAAAAGCAGGCAAGTTGGATACCAGGGGGTCTCCTCTCTCCCATAGAGGATTTAGCCAGGCCAGGGCCTCCCCGGTGAGATGGGACATGATGAATGCAATTTTGGCCCGGTCGGAGTTAAACTGGTGAGATAATAGTTCAAAGTGCAGGGTGCACTGATTTATGAAGCCCCGAGCCTGGGCGGAGTCGCCTCCGAAGCGAGGAGGTGCAGAAAGCCGGGGTCCGGGGTAAGATACCATGGTATTAGTGGGCAGTGGAGCTGCCGGATTGTGAGACATGGCACTGGCGGAGGTTGCTGGTGGAGCGGTCAGAGTGTCCAGGCGAGTATTGACATTCCGCAGGTGACCCAGAATGGACTCCTGTTGGGACCTTTAACGGGACAGTTCATGACACAGGTCCGAGAGCGAGGGAGCTTGGGTGCCACCGGGTTCCATGGCCCGAGCAAACTGTAACGGGTCTGGGAGGCGGAACCTCAGAGCTACTATACAAGGAGGCGGTCCTTGTAAGGGAGCGGGTGGCGACCAGGGAAGACGGGCTGGAAGTCTCAGCAGGTGAACGGGACAGTCTCTGAGTGAACGGGACAGTCTCTGAGTGAACGGGCTGGAGATCACGGCAAGTGACCGGGGCAGTCTCTAGGTATAGGGTTGGTACGACCTGTGGCGGCTGAAGATAGACGTGAGCTCCCAGGTGAGCAGGCGAGAGTCTCTGGATGAACGGGTGGTCACAGCATGTGACGGCGGAGCCTCCAGGAAGACCAGCGGACAGGCGACAGATGAGCGCTCCCAGGTGAGCGGGCAGAAGTCTCTGGACAGGCGGGTGGTCACAGCACGTGACGGCAGAGCCTCCGGGTAGGCTAGCAGGCAGATAGCAGATGTGCGCTCCCAGGTGAGCGGGCAAGCTGGTCCATAGACAGACTGACAGGAGTTGGAAGGCAGACCGTCGGACCTCAGGCAGGCAGGCAGGTAGCTGATGTGCGCTCCCAGGTGAGCGGGCAGGCTGGTCCTTAGACAGACTGACAGGATTAGTAAGGCAGACCGTCGGACCTCAGACTAGCAGGCAGGTAGCAAGTAATCAGGCAGGAATCTGGCAGGTAACTGGCAGGTAACTGGCAACGGGACCTGAGGGCTGAAGCACAGGTGAGACACAGGTGCAAACAACATTGCTCGGGCACCTCCATTTTGGAGGAGGTGCCTTATATATGGTAAAGTCCTCCGGCCATTGGCCGGGGACTCCCTAGGACGGCGCGCGCGGCCCCTTTAAGAGGGAGGGAGAGCGCGCGCGCGCGCCCTAAGCACAGTGGCCGGGAAGGAGCGCGCGCTGCCAGCAGAGCGGGAGAGGGACGCCGGGCACGGAGCAGAGCGGTGAGGGGAACAGCGTCCCTGCCTAGCAGAGGGCAGGGACGCCGGCACTGCACTGTCCCAGAATGTTGACAGTGTTCCCCTGCCTCTGCTGGATTGGAGTTGGGTCTCTCTCGTCTGTACGCCTTGGTTGGTCAACGAACTGTGACCTCTGCCGCTAGCGTGTTAAGATGGGAATGTTTTTAACAGTTCTGCAGAAAGGGCCCTCTGGTACTGCCCCATTTTGTAGACCTCTCCACCTCAGGAATAAGAGAGTGAAAGTTCTCCTTGTAGCAGGGGTCTAAAAGTGTCACCAACCAGCAATGACTGTCACCCTACATTTTGACAACGCGAGAGTCACGGTTAAGGCAGCGTAACATAAAGTCAGCCATGCATGCCAGACTGGTAATGGGCAAGACTTCCGTGTCCTCACCAATATGATGACTGACCATGCTCTCCTCCTCCTACTCCCCCCTGTCCTCAGGCCACCCACGCTGATCCGACAGTATGACAGTTGTACAGGTACTACCGTCTACAGCGCATGATACCAGCTCCTGTTCTTCCTCCTTCTCCTCCTCCTTCCCTCCCTCATTGTCCCGCAAAGCACGTTGGGATGAGATGAGGCTGGGCTGTGTGTAATCGCCCGCTATGGCTTCTTGATCCATTTAATCATACTCTGGCTGCAATGCCTCCTCTTTAATTCTCTGCAGAGAGCGTTGCAAAAGACAGACAAGATTGATGCTGATGCTAATGATGGCATCATCGCCACTCACCATCTTGGTGGACTCCTCAAAGTTTGTTAAGATTGTACATATGTCGGACATCCAGGTCCACTACTGAGGTCTTATGTGTGGAGTCTGACCTGAATATTGACGGCCTTGTTGCAGCTGGTACTCCACAACTGCTCTCTTCTGCTCCCAAATCCTTTGCAACATGTGGCGGGTAGAGTTCCAATGTGTGGGAATGTGGCACCCCAGGGGTCTGGTTTCCACAGTAACAGCAATGTTATGTCTGAGAGCAGGTGGGAGGTCTTTTGGTCAGGGATCCTGTGCATGCCACACCTCCTGCCCAGTCCTGGGAGGGGAAGAACTTCCCCTACATAAACCTAGGGCTGAGGCAGGGTTAGTGAGTAGAGAAGAAGTAGAGACAGAGAAGAGAAGCAGATCTAGGAAAAGAACATCAGGAGCTCTGTGGGAGCAGTGCTATAAGGAGTCAGGGGCAGGCAGCTGCAGAGCTCGCCCTGACTGAGAAGCTATCACCGGACCCGGAGTCCGAGGCTGTGGGGACTAATCTTTACCCAGCAGCAGAAACCGCCCGGCAGGGGATTTCAGGTCCTCTGGCCAAGAAACCCGAAGGCACGGTCACACGCGTGGGACCAGCACCGCCGTCGTGGAGCGGACGCCACTAGAAGGCCCCGAGTCACCGGCCATACGGGTGAGCACCACACGGTACACTCAGGGAAGTGGGCTACTTATACCCGCCTCTAGCAAGGTAGCCAGAAGAGAACAGTCAGTTTGGGAGGCCTACAACTCCGCCTGGCCAGGGGAGATACCATCTGCTCAAGGACTGACCAGGCCCCGATCGCTAGCCAGTACTCCGGGAGGGTCTATCTTTATCACCAGTAAAGACCCTGAATTACACCGCATCATCTCTGAGTGATTCCTGCTACCCCCATCATCCACGTCGGCTGCCCTGAGGCCATACCCCTCCCATTGGGGGTGATACTATCACGCTGCACAATCCTACCACCGGCCTCAGCGGTCTGCCCTGCAGCGGCAGCTCCTTCGCTGCATTCAACGGGTGGCGTAGTCGTCCAACATCTACCGCTAATACAACGCCACTTAGTCTGACTCCCTGGGCACGGACCGGGTCACCGCCACGAGACTACAACCCTCAACAGATCCGGCTCCGGGTAAGCTCCTGCATGCGCAACGCTGAGCGACACAGGCCCAGGGGTGCGTCAACTTTTGGCGTAGTCGGCAGGATTTCGTGCCCGCAACCACCGGGTACTGCGTGCCTGAAAAAGACTGCTCAAACTTACCAGTGGTGAAGATTCCCGCCATCCGGCGCCATCTTCTGCCTTCTTCCCGCCATCCGCGATGTTTTCCCGCCATTCGGCGCCATCTTCTGCCTTCTTCCCGCCATCCGTGGAGTTTTCCCGCCGTTGGACGCCATCTTGAAGACGCCGCGCGGGAAGAAGAGGGGCGTGGACTCCGAAAGCGCGCGAGAACTGAAGCCCCGCCTCACGTCCGGACGTTGTGTAAGGTCCTGGAAGGAGCCCAGCAGACGCCGACGTCACAGGAGCGCGACGGAAGGTCCTCAACCCTGACAATCCACTGCGGAGCCGCGGCCTACGGAAGAGGATCATCGCAAGGTAGGCCACTAGGGGGGAGGAAGATGTCGGATACGGAGGAGAGCTTCACTGCCTCAACCCCCGGCAGCGCCACCGCTGCTGCAGTCATGCCTTTCACCATGCCTTATATCCCGGGAGCGGCCTGGCTACCCCAGTACTCAGGGGAGTCACATACCCTGCATGACTTTAGAGAAAAGCTGGATAGCCTCTTCCAGGTGTATCCCCTCACAGAAGAGCAAAAAGTGAGCATCCTGGTGGCCCAATTAACCGGGGCAGCCCAAAGGGAGGTAAAGTCCTGGCCACCTGGGAGAAGGACTGTTGCAGGGATACTAACCCGGCTGAGGGACACCTTTGATACCCGCACCTCAGCCGAGATCAAGCTTAGATTCTACGGGTGCAAGCAGCGAGCACACGAGAGTATAAGGGACTATGCCCTGAACCTACAAGATGCCCTGAGAGCCATTAAGCAGACCGACCCTGATGGCGTGGGAGACGAGGACAGGCTGTTGACTGAACAATTTATAGAGGGTTTATATTGCAATGCCCACCGAACCCAGTTGCGGGCAGGACCCTCATCTGGGATTTGCACAGTTCAAGGACAGAGCCATCCGGGTGCTCCGAGAACCGGCACCAGGTGGCGTTGTGACCCACAGACGCCCCACTACCACTTACCACCAGGAGGCGGCACCCTTGTCGGCAGGGCCTGTGGGAGCTGATGCGCAGGCTTTGAACAATGACCCGGCTCCAGACCTGCACCATCAGGTCCAAGAGCTAGCTAAAAGCGTTGCCGCGCTAACCCGAACTGTGCAGTCTTTACAGGTTTCCACTCCAGGGAAGATCCAGCTGGCATCCGGACCGGAGGACATCCCGTGGCGTCGACCAAGGAGGACCCCACCGGCCAGAGGAAGACCCAGCGACCGATACAACGAGGACGGACAACCCATCTGCCGCCGCTGCAATCAACCCGGACATATGGCAAGGTACTGTCCTTTAAACTGGCACAACCTGGGGTAGAGGGCCAAACCCCAGGAAAAAGATCATCAGGCCCATCGAACTGGAGCGACAAATATGTGGGAGGACGTCCAGTCTTGCCTGTGGTACTGGATGGCATCCCCATGAGTGCCCTACTGGACACCGGGTCACAGGTTACCACTATCCCGTACGTGCTCTTCAAGCAGTACTGGAATGACTCGGATATCACCCGCTACCCTGACGACGACTTGAGTATCATCGCCAGCAATGGTCAGCCCGTGCCACAGATTGGATTTAAAGAGGTGACCATTAAAATCGGTAGAGTCGAATTGGCGGCACAGGGACTGATCATTGTAGACATTGACAAGCACGAGAGTCACCCAAAGATAACTCTAGGAACTAATGTAATTGAAAATTGTCTTGCAGAGGTGATTTTCCTTTTACAGCAGGTTGCCAAGAATGCCAGCTCCGGCCAGCAGCGAGTGCTCCAGAAAGAGATCCGGGCACTGATGCGACGGCAACAGATAGAACTCTCCAGTGGTGAGATTGGTAGCGTAAGAATGTGTGACCCTTTTCCTATTGCCATGCCCCCAAAAAGTGAAATGATGATTTGGTGCCGGGCAGCTATTGGTCTGAGAAGTAGAGATTACCAGGCAATGGTAGAACCAGTTTACTCAGACAGTAGGCCCACCATTTTGACAGCACGGGGGGTGGTCAATGTACGCCATGGGAGGGTGCCCGTTCGCATAATAAATATCGGGAAGAGGGAAGTGTACCTGCCCCGGTATGCCACGCTAGCCAAATTGTATACCATCAATCAAAATTCCATACAGTCCGTAGAACCCTTGCCTCCATCTTCCCCGGAGGAAAGTAACGGCTCTAAGGAAACAATGGAGGACTGGTGTCAGCAACTACATTTGGGTACTGACTCCACTCCCTCACACCAGAGACAGGGAGTCTATCAGGTGGTTCAAGAGTACGAGAGAGTGTTTAGTAAACACCCGTTAGACTTCAGGCGAGTCAAGGGGGTAGAACACCACATCCCCACGGGAGACCATCTTCCCATAAAAGAGAGGTATCGACCCGTACCCCCTGCACACTACCAACACGCCAAGGGGATGCTTAGGGACATGAAGGAGGCTGGGGTGATCAGGGATAGCTGTAGCCCCTGGGCAGCTCCACTAGTCTTAGTCAAAAAGAAAGACAACACCATGAGGATGTGTGTAGATTACCGGAAAATCAACCGTATCACACACGGGATGCGTACCCCTTACCAAGGATAGAGGAGTCTTTGGCTGCTTTAAGATCTGCTAACTTCTTCTCTACCTTGGATCTCACTAGCAGGTACTGGCAGGTTCCCGTAGCAGAGGCGGACCGGGAGAAGACCGCATTCACCACCCCGATGGGACTTAGCGAGTTTACCTGCATGCCGTTCGGACTCTGTAACGCACCAGGAACCTTTCAACGATTAATGGAGTGCTGTCTGGGCCACAGAAACTTCGAGACGGTCCTGTTGTACCTGGACGATGTCATCGTATATTCCAAGACTTATGAGGACCACCTGAAACACCTGGCGGAAGTGTTCGAAGCTCTGGCAAACTACGGCCTAAAGGTAAAACCCTCCAAGTGTCACCTCCTAAAACCAAAGGTGCAGTACCTGGGACACGTGGTGAGCGCTGACGGAGTGGCTCCCGACCCTGATAAGATCACCGCAATTAAGGAATGGCCAAGTCCCTCCAGTGTAAAGGAAGTGCGGCAGTTCCTCGGGTTGGTAGGCTATTACCGCAGATTCATCCCCGGTTTCACCAAAAAGGCAGCTCCTATGCAGGACCTCCTGATAGGCCAGTCCCGGAAGGCCAAGAACCAGAAGCCGCCCTACAAATGGGAGAAGTTAGAAGAAGAGTCCTTCCGCCAGCTGAAGATGGCCCTCACGGGGGATGAAATCCTGGCGTACCCTGATTACAGCCAGCCCTTTATCCTCTACACCGACGCAAGTAACATCGGGCTAGGAGCCATACTGTCCCAGATCCAGCAGGGGAAAGAACGAGTAATCGCTTACGCCAGTCGAAAACTGCGACCCACCGAAAGAAACCCTGAGAATTACAGCTCATTTAAGCTAGAGTTCCTGGCAGTGGTGTGGGCAGTCACCGAACGCTTTAAGTACTACCTCGCTTCTTCCCGGTTCACCGTGTACACGGATAACAACCCGTTGACACACCTGGACATGGCAAGACTCGGTGCCCTAGAGCAGAGATGGATGGCCCGTCTGTCCAACTACGAGTTCACAATCAAATACCGGGCAGGACGCTCCAATACCAACGCGGACGCCCTGTCCAGGATGCCAAACCTACCGGACGTAGGAGAAGATCCAGAGGGATTGGAAGAAGTCGAACTCCCCGCGTTCCACCGTCATGGGACTATCCAGTATTCCCATCGGGTAAGGAGTAAGCAAGCCGCTACGTTTAACCCCTTGCCTCACTACAACTGGGAGGAAACGCAAGACAGTGACCCTGCCGTCCGACTGGTGAAGGAGATGCTGACTCGGCCAGAGGCTCGCCTTGACCCAGACGCTCCGGAGGAAGCCAAACAACTGTGGGCTGAGAAGAGTCGACTGTTCCTTTACAAGGGGAAGTTGTGCCGCAGAATGGTTAACTCCCGGACGCATGAACTAATCTGGCAAGTAGTGGTGCCACGAAGAGACGCAGCCATGGTGATGGAGGCATACCACGACGGGGCTGGACACTTCGGATGGAAGAAGCTGGAGTTCCTGCTGCGCGGGCGGTTCCACTGGGTAGGCATGAGGGGAACCATCGAGAGGTGGTGCAGAGACTGTGGCCCGTGCAACCTAAGAAGGAAGGACCGTGCCAGCCAGAAGACCCCCCTTCAGTCCATTGTCACCAAGCAGCCGTTGGAACTGGTAGCCTTGGATCATGTAAAACTGACCCCAAGCAGAAGTGGCTACGTCTACGCATTAACCATTGTGGATCATTACTCCCGGTTCTTGGTTGTCGTCCCCGTTAAGGACTTAACAGCTCAAACAGCAGCTAGAGCCTTCCAGCAGCACTTCTGCCGTCCACACGGGTACCCGGACCAAGTGCTGACGGACCAGGGACCTGCCTTTGAAGCGGAGGTCTTCCAGGAATTCTGCAATCTGTATGGCTGCCGGAAGATAAGGACGACACCCTATCATCCGCAAACTAATGGACTTTGTGAGAAAATGAACCAGGTGGTAATGGATCTTCTGAAAACGTTGCCCCTGGAAGAACGCAGTCTGTGGCCTGAGAAGCTGCCCGACCTGGTGGACCTATATAACTACATCCCTGTAGGTTCCACCAACTGTACCCCGGCTTACCTAATGAGGGCAAGGCCTGGTAAGCTACCTGTTGACCTGGAGATGGGAGTCCTGACACCCGAGGACACTTCACCGGAAGCAGACTGGGACACAGAGAGGCAGCAGCAGTACCGGAAAGTACAGGAGAGCGTGGATCGAAGTCTCTGTCTCGCTAGGGAAAGACAAGAGAAAAATTACAACCAGTATGCTCCCGCTGTTTCCCTGGTACCCGGAGAGCAGGTCTTGAAGAGGAAGAGACGGCTCGACAAGTTGGACGACCAGTGGGAGAAGGACCCGTACACCGTACTGCCCTCAAGCCACGACAACATAAAGGTTTGTACCATCAGTAAAGACGGAGGGGAAACCACAGCCATTGTATCCCGGGATCACCTGAAGAAGTGTCCCGAACAGCTACGGAACCCAGAAGGAGAGCAAGAAGACCCTCGACCCGTAGAGGAAAGGGAAGATATGGTTAGTACTGTGCTCGGAGACTTCCCTCGATCCTGGACTCAAGTCAATGGTGCAGTTGTGGTACCCGTCCTCACGTTCCTCCAACCAGCATCCCAAGTGCCTACGGAGCAACAGGTAGAGCTGGAAGAGCAGCCGGTCCAGGAGGCAGCAGACTCCACACAAGCAGAACAGAAGGATCAACCCTCTGCTCATAGTGAGCCTGTCGTACCCCTAGTGAGCCAAAGAGCCCGTAGACAGCTGCCCAGTTTACCCTTGACAGCTCCTACACCCTGTAGTTCAGGGCCAGACAGTCAACTCCGTAGGTCCACTAGGGCCACTAGAGGCCAGTTACCCGCACGTTGGAGGATTTGAAGTGTTTAAATTGTTTTATTTGTGGTCACCTGTCTGTTACTTGTAAATAATTATGTGTTTCTAGTTATTTTTAGGAGTCCTTGGTGGATTTACCGGGAATCCTTGTACAATTGGTTGGAGCGTAACCCAGGAATGGACTAAAAGACTGTTAAGGACTCGGGGCTGTACAGACCCCTACCTGGTTACGTCTCCCTGTTTTGGTGAAATGGACACCTTTGTTTTCTTCAAAGACTGCACCCGGTTGCGGACACGCCGTAACCATCTTTATGTGTTTTTCTTATTGTATTATTATTGTTTATACCTTGTTATGTTTTTCTAAAAATATGTTTAGTCCCGGACTACTAAATTTCACTAGGGGGGAATGTGGCACCCCAGGGGTCTGGTTTCCACAGTAACAGCAATGTTATGTCTGAGAGCAGGTGGGAGGTCTCTTGGTCAGGGATCCTGTGCATGCCACACCTCCTGCCCAGTCCTGGGAGGGGAAGAACTTCCCCTATATAAAAGTAGGGCTGAGGCAGGGTTAGTGAGTAGAGAAGAAGTAGAGACAGAGAAGAGAAGCAGATCTAGGAAAAGAACATCAGGAGCTCTGTGGGAGCAGTGCTATAAGGAGTCAGGGGCAGGCAGCTGCAGAGCTCGCCCTGACTGAGAAGCTATCACCGGACCCGGAGTCCGAGGCTGTGGGGACTAATCTTTACCCAGCAGCAGAAACCGCCCGGCAGGGGATTTCAGGTCCTCTGGCCAAGAAACCCGAAGGCACGGTCACACGCGTGGGACCAGCACCGCCGTCGTGGAGCGGACGCCACTAGAAGGCCCCGAGTCACCGGCCATACGGGTGAGCACCACACGGTACACTCAGGGACGTGGGCTACTTATACCCGCCTCTAGCAAGGTAGCCAGAAGAGTACAGTCAGTTTGGGAGGCCTACAACTCCGCCTGGCCAGGGGAGATCCCATCTGCTCAAGGACTGACCAGGCCCCGATCGCTAGCCAGTACTCCGGGAGGGTCTATCTTTATCACCAGTAAAGACCCTGAATTACACCGCATCGTCTCTGAGTGATTCCTGCTACCCCCATCATCCATGTCGGCTGCCCTGAGGCCATACCCCTCCCGTTGGGGGTGATACTATCACGCTGCACAATCCTACCACCGGCCTCAGCGGTCTGCCCTGCAGCGGCAGCTCCTTCGCTGCATTCAACGGGTGGCGTAGTCGTCCAACATCTACCGCTAATACAACGCCACTTAGTCTGACTCCCTGGGCACGGACCGGGTCACCGCCACGAGACTACAACCCTCAACAGATCCGGCTCCGGGTAAGCTCCTGCATGCGCAACGCTGAGCGACACAGGCCCAGGGGTGCGTCAGGAACATCACACACCAGTCAGTGTGCCGGAAGCTGCAAACGCTGCTGTAACACAGCAAGGGCGGCAGAATCTGTAGCCAACTTGCGAAAATGAGCTGACAGGCGGCATACTTTCACGAGCAGATCTGGCAACTCGGGGTACGATTTAAGAAACCGCTGAACCACGAGGTTAAGCATATGAGCCAGGCATGGTACGAGTGTGATCTCACCTCGCCTCAGAGCCGCCACAAGGTTACAGCCATTGTCACACACGACCATGCCTGGATGTAGGTTCAGTGGTCTCAGCCACAGATCTGCCTGCTCTTTCACAGCTGTCCACGACTCACAAGCCGTGTGGCTGTTCAAATATTTGGGCATCACTACATGGGATCTCCTCTTCCACCACTTCAAGCGGAGCAGGCGAGGGGCCCAAATCTGGAAATGGACCAGTGAACAGCTCTTCAGAGTGTCCGAGTGTGGGATCAGTTGCTGTCTGACGAGACTCGGCATGGTGGGAGGAAGGAGCATCAGAGTGAGGAGGAGTATGCGGTCGAGACTCACGGCTACTAAAACTTGACAGTGTGGAAGACAGATCGAAGGTGGTGGTGCCCAGGTAACTGGAAGTATTATCTGCTGTCCAATTAATAACCTGTTCACACTGATCAGTTCGCAATACTAGTGTTGTAGTGTGCTTCCCTAGTAATTCGGTCAAGAAGTGGGAGCGAGTAGATGTGGCTGTTGGTTGTGGACCTTTTCACCTTGGCCACGGCCCCGTCCTCTACACGCACCATCACCATAACTTCCAGTTCCACGTCCCTTGAAACGCACCTTGCCCATTGTAAATGAAGTAAAATATCTTACACTCGCCCTATGAATGGAAAAAGGGTAATAAAAAGGAGATTAGAACTGTGGAAGAGGAAAACAACAGTTCTATTTCTCTGGCCTACACCAGAATCTTTCAAACAGATATATTTGCGTCTGAACACTGAGCGAGACACTCAATTATTTTATTTTTTATGTAAAAAGGTGGATAACACGGAGATTTGAGCCATGGAACAGCAAAACCACAGTTGTAGTTATGTGGCCTTCACCAGAAACTTTTAAACAGATATATTGGTGTCTGAACAGTCATAGAGACATTATTACTGTTTTTTTTATGGTAAAAATGCCAAAAGCAGGATAATACAGAGATTTGAACCGTGGAACTGCAAAACCACAGTTCTAGTTATCTGGCCTACACCAGACTCTTTTAAACAGATATATTTGTGTCTGAACAGTCAAGGAGACACTATTACTGTTTTTTTACGGTAAAAATGCCAAAAGCAGGATAATACAGAGATTTGTACCGTGGAACTGCAAAACCACAGTTCTAGTTATCTGGCTTATACCAGACTCTTTTAAACAGATATATTGGTGTCTGAACAGTCAGGGAAGAATAACCTTGGCACTCGAAAGTATGTTCAAATAGTGAAAATTTATTACAGTCCATTATATACAAAACGTTTCGGTCACTTTTGACCTTCTTCAGTTGACTGCAGAGAACGTAAAATGCTGTGAGTTATTCATATAACAAAAATTAACAAAAAAATTAATACAAAATAAACCAAAGATTCACAAAGCTGCAAATCAATTTGACATAATGTCATTGTACATTTATGCAACATCTTTCATCAATGGGGTAATAGGAGCAAGGGAAGAGGACAAGGACATGAGGAGTTTCATAATGTGAATAAAACTGTCTCTACCTATATGTGGGTATTAGGAGAAAAGTACCTACCAGTATATAGACTGGAGTAGGAATAGTGGACAAAAGTAGGTATCTTAAGTGGGTCCATAAAGGACTGCCTGGGAGTAAGATAAGATAAGTATACGAGATTAGGCAGTGAAATATCCTATGTAATCAAAAGGTACATTTACCTGATTGAAGTGTGATAGACAGTGACGGCGTCACAACGCGGTATCCACCGCTGGTTGTACAGGCTATCTGTCTAAGGGAGGGACCTTAAATAGGGGAAGTGATGGTTGGATAAGCCAATCATCGCTAGAATGCTTACAGCCCGGCCGTGCGAAAACCGAAAGTGATGTACTGACGTCACCGGAAGTGACGTTTCTGGATCGCGTGTGCGTTCCAAGTGAAGGGAGCTTGCTTTCCAAGGTGCAGGAAGTGTCTGCGCTGGCTCTGTAACTAAGAGTGATGCTTCTTGGAGGTACTCAGTGGCTCTGTGACCCTAATGGAGGACTTGGGGAAGGACCAAAGGGATGGGAAATATCTGGAAACAAAAGAGAAAAACAGTCAGGAGGAGACAAAAACATTTTGAAGCATAATATACAGTATTTGCTATGATTAGCCCGGTATAATACTATTTAAACCCTATACAATATAATTCAGAGCAGGTATGTCGCGGGCCACCCTATTAGGGATAAGAAGATATTAGACAAAAGACAAGAGATTATAATCCCTATTTAACCCTTTAGGCATTAGGGCATCCATCTCGTGGATCCAAAACGCCTCCCTGTGTTTAAGGAGACAAATGCGGTCACCTCCGCGGCGTGGTGGTGGAACTTGCTCCAAGACCTGGAACCTCAATTGGGAGATGTTATGGCCCATGGTAACGAAGTGGTGAAGGATGGGCAGAAGCAGATTTTTGCACCTTATCGTGGACTTGTGCTTAGATATTCTATCCATGATGGGCTGTGTAGTCTCTCATATATATACAAGTCCACAGGGGCATTTAATCAGGTATATTACAAATGCGCTCTCACAGGTATAGTAACCTTTGATATTTTATTTCTTGCCGGTATGTGGATGGTACACTACATTGCCTTTGAGGACATTGTTACATTGTCTACATTGTAGACATGGAAAGGTACCCATCTTAGGATTTTGGAGGAACCGTTGTGTGGGTCCTGGTTTACTAGTGCCAATGTCGGCCCGAATGAGGGAGTCCTTGAGGTTTGGGGCTCGCTTGAAGCAGGGCATGAATGTTTTTTGTAAATTGGTGATTGGTGGGTAACCGGTGCGTAAAATACTCCAATGTTTGCGAATGGTTTTATGTAGTACGTAAGCAAAGGGGTGATATGTGTGGACGAACGGAATACGATCAGAGTTATCTGAGCGTGACCTTGAAGGGTCTCCTTGTAAGGGCTGTAGGATGGATGGAGGGTAGCCTCTTTCAATAAATTTGGCGCCCATCTCCTGTAATCTCTGTCGACGGGTAGTGGGGTCTGTGACTATGCGCTCGACCCTACTGAATTGCGATTTCGGTATTGATTTCTTTATGTGTGCCGGATGGTTGCTCGTGTAATGTAGCAGACCATTATGGTCTGTCGGTTTGGTATAGAGATCCGCGTATTTTACGCACCGGTTACCCATCAATCACCAATTTTCAAAAACCATTCATGCCCTGCTTCAAGCGAGCCCCGAACCTCAAGGACTCCCTCATTCGGGCCGACATTGGCACTAGTAAACCAGGACCCACATAACGATTCCTCCAAAATCCTAAGATGGGTACCTTTCCATGTCTACAATGTAGACAATGTAACAATGTCCTCAAAGGCAATGTAGTGTACCATCCACATACGGGCAAGAAATATAGTATCAAAGGTCACTATACCTGTGAGAGCGCATTTGTAATATACCTGATTAAATGCCCCTGTGGACTTGTATATATAGGAGAGACTACACAGCCCATCAGGGATAGAATATCTAAGCACAAGTCCACGATAAGGTGCAAAAATCTGCTTCTGCCCATCCCTCACCACTTCGTTACCATGGGCCATAACATCTCCCAATTGAGGTTACAGGTCTTGGAGCAAGTTCCACCACCACGTCGCGGAGGTGACCGCATTCGCCTCCTTAAACACAGGGAGGCGTTTGGGATCCACGAGATGGATGCCCTAACGCCTAAAGGGTTAAATAGGGATTATGATCTCTTGTCCTTTGTCTAATAACTTCTTATCCCTAATAGGGCGGCCCGCGACATACCTGCTCTGAATTACATTGTATAGGGTATAAACAGTATTATACCGGGCTAATCATAGCAAATACTGGATATTATGCTTCAAAATGTTTTTGTCATAGCAAATACTGTATATTATGCTTCAAAATGTTTTTGTCTCCTCCTGACTGTTTTTCTCTTTTGTTTCCAGATCTTTCCCATCCCTTTGGTCTTTCCCCAAGTCCTCCGTTAGGGTCACAGAGCCACTGAGTACCTCCAAGAAGCATCGCTCTTAGTTACAGAGCCAGAGCAGACACTTCCTGCACCTTGGAATGCAAGCTCCCCTCACTTGGAACGCACACGCGATCCGGAAATTTCACTTCCGGTGATGTCAGTACATCACTTCCGGTTTTCGCACGGCCGGGCTGTAAGCATTCTAGCGATTATTGGCTTATCCAACCATCACTTCCCCTTTTTAAGGTCCCTCCCTAAGACAGAAAGCCTGTGCAACCAGCGGTGGATACCGCGTTGTGACGCCGTCACGGTCTATCACACTTCAATCAGGTAAATGTACCTTTTGATTACATAGGATATTTCACTGCCTAATCTCATATACTTATCTTATCTTACTCCCAGGCAGTCCTTTATGGACCCACTTAAGATACCTACTTTTGTCCACTATTCCTACTCCAGTCTATATACTGGTAGGTACTTTTCTCCTAATACCCACATATAGGTAGAGACAGTTTTATTCACATTATGAAACTCCTCATGTCCTTGTCCTCTTCCCTTGCTCCTATTACCCCATTGATGAAAGATGTTGCATAAATGTACAATGACGTTATGTCAAATTGATTCGCAGCTTTGTGAATCTTTGGTTTATTTTGTATTAATTTTTTTGATAATTTTTGTTATATGAATTACTCACAGCATTTTACGTTCTCTGCAGTCAACTGAAGAAGGTCAAAAGTGACCGAAACGTTTTGTATATAATGGACTGTAATAAAATTTCACTATTTGAACATACTTTCGAGTGCCAAGGTTATTCTTACTAGATTCAGGGCCCGGTACCTTCTTGAGCACCACATCACGGGAGTGCAGCGATTTAATTATAATTGAACAGTCAGGGAGACACTATTACTGTTTTTTTTTATGGTAAAATGCCAAAAGCAGGATAATGCAGAGATTTGAACCGTGGAACTGCAAAACCACAGTTCTAGTTATCTGGCCTACACCACACTCTTTTAAACAGATATATTGGTGTCTGAACAGTCAGGGAGACACTATTAATGTTTTTTTTTACAGTAAAAATGCCAAAAGCAGGATAATACAGAGATTTGAATCATGGAACTGCAAAACCACAGTTCTAGTTATCTTGCTTATACCAGACTCTTTTAAACAGATATATTGGTGTCTGAACAGTCAGGGAGACACTATTACTGTCTTTTTTTATGGAAAAAATGTCAAAAGCAGGATAATAAAGAGATTTAAACTGTGGAACTGCAAAACCAAAGTTCTAGTTATCTGGCCTACACCAGACTCTTTTAAACAGTTATATTGGTGTCTGAACAGTCAGGGAGACACTATTACTGTTTTTTTTACGGTAAAAATACCAAAAGCAGGATAATACAGAGATTTGAACCGTGGAACTGCAAAACCACAGTTCAAGTTATTTGGCTTATACCAGACTCTTTTAAACAGATATATTGGTGTCTGAGCAGTCAGGGAGACACTATTACTGTTTTTTTTTCAAGGAAAAAATGCCAAAAGCAGGATAATACAGAGATTTAAACCGTGGAACTGCAAAACCAAAGTTCTAGTTATCTGGCCTAAACCAGACTCTTAAATTGATATATTGGTGTCTGAACAGTCAGGGAGACACTATTACTGTTTTTTTTTACGGTAAAAATGCCAAAAGCCGGATTACACAGAGATTTGAACCGTGGAACTGCAAAACCAAAGTTCTAGTTATCTGGCTTACACCAGACTCTTTAAAACAGTTATATTGGTGTCTGAACAGTCAGGGAGACACTATTACTGGTTTTTTTTACGGTAAAAATACCAAAAGCAGGATAATACAGAGATTTGAACCGTGGAACTGCAAAACCACAGTTCTAGTTATTTGGCTTATACCAGACTCTTTTAAACAGATATATTGATGTCTGAACAGTCAGGGAGACACTATTACTGTTTTTTTTCAAGGAAAAAGTGCCAAAAGCAGGATAATACAGAAATTTGAACCGTGGAACTGCAAAACCAAAGTTCTAGCTATCTGGCCTACACCAGACTCTTTTAAACAGTTATATTGGTGTCTGAACAGTCAGGGAGACACTATTACTGTTTTTTTTACGGTAAAAATACCAAAAGCAGGATAATACAGAGATTTGAACCGTGGAACTGCAAAACCACAGTTCAAGTTATTTGGCTTATACCAGACTCTTTTAAACAGATATATTGGTGTCTGAGCAGTCAGGGAGACACTATTACTGTTTTTTTTTCATGGAAAAAATGCCAAAAGCAGAATAATACAGACATTTAAACCGTGGAACTGCAAAACCAAAGTTCTAGTTATCTGGCTTACACCAGACTCTTAAATTGATATATTGGTGTCTGAACAGTCAGGGAGACACTATTACTGTCTTTTTTACGGTAAAACTGCCAAAAGCAGGATAATGCAGAGATTTAAACTGTGGTACTGCAAAACCAAAGTTCTAGTTGTCTGGCCTACACCAGACTCTTTTAAACAGTTTTATTGGTGTCTGAACAGTCAGGGAGACACTATTACAGTTTTTTTTTACGGTAAAAATACCAAAAGCAGGATAATACAGAGATTTGAACCGTGGAACTGCAAAACCACAGTTCTAGTTATTTGGCTTATACCAGACTCTTTTAAACAGATATATTGATGTCTGAACAGTCAGGGAGACACTATTACTGTTTTTTTTCAAGGAAAAAGTGCCAAAAGCAGGATAATACAGAAATTTGAACCGTGGAACTGCAAAACCAAAGTTCTAGTTATCTGGCATACACCAGACTCTTTTAAACAGATATATTGGTGTCTGAACAGTCAGGGAGACACTATTACTGTCTTTTTTACGGTAAAACTGCCAAAAGCAGGATAATACAGAGATTTAAACTGTGGAACTGCAAAACCAAAGCTCTAGCTATCTGGCCTACACCAGACTCTTTGAAACAGATATATTGGTGTCAGAACAATCAGAGACACACTCAATTTTTTTTTTTTATTGGGGGGGGGGGGATACCAAAAGGTTAAAAAAACGCGTATTTGTACAGTCTGAGGAAAAAAAAAATACAGGATTTAGATGAAAAAAATAAAAAGGATTTTTTCTGGCCCCTGGGACTGGGGGATAAGTCTAACAATTTGACCAGCAGAAGCACACAGGACTGTAATGCAGCGTTTGATGGTATAACTACTGCGTCTCCTATACAGCCTGCCTGCCTGATATCTGGGCTGGATATTAGTCCTGAGAAGGACTGTTTGTTTGATTTTGCAGGCTTTAGAGTCCCTACGCTACCTATTTTGCACTATATATCTCTCCCTACACTGTCTGATCCGGAGCGACTGTGTACAAGATGGCGGCGCAATGTTTTAAATACTCGAGGTGACGCTGTGCGGCCAGCCAATCACTGTAATGCCCACAAACAACATGACTGCGGCATTACAGTGACTGGCGGGCAATACCTGCAAGTTTATTGGCTCTGTAAAGAGCGCCAAACATGAAGGGCGGAGACCCGAGCTCCCGCCCGAGAAACCCGGAAATGCTTGGTGCTCGCCGAACATCCCGAGTAGCGAGTAGAGATGAGCGGTGTTCGAATCGAACTGTTCGCCAATTTTAAATTCGACTTGTTTTGGGCGGTGTTCGAGCCGTTCGATGAACCCGAACGATTTGAAAAAAATTTGGCTGTTTGAGGTTATGTTCGATAACTGTTCGTGCACCAAAATCGTAACTGGATTTTTTCACAGTAATGCTGATAATCAATGTTAATACACAGTTTGAGTGTACAGTGGGGCGGGGGGAGGGGCATGGGATGGATCTCTGCAGAAATAATGAAGATCTCCATTTTTTTTTCTCTTTCCCGCATTTACAGTGGGGAGGTGCAGTCTGTTAGCCTATCAGCAGCGCACACACGGAGCGAAGTGCTTTTTTTCACACAAGCAAGGGCATGTGTCATTGGCTGTGTATGTCACATGTCCTTGCCCTATAAGACCCAGCCATTTACCCCGTCACCACCATTTTCTCACTGCTGCAGCTGAGTGTTAGACGGCACTGCTGCTGCTGTTAGCGCTATATTGTGTAACTGAATTTTCTCTTAAATAGACAGAAAGGTTTAGGGAGTAGGGACTAGTTTGTAATTGCAGCCCTTTAGAGGGCTAGGTTACAGCAGTTCCTAGCACTTTTAGCAGGCAGGTCTGTGCTCTTAAATCGACAGATAGGTTGGGAGTAGTGACTAGTTGTAATTCCAGCCCTTTTGAGGGCTAGGTTACATCAGTTCCTATCACTTTTTGCCAGGCAGGTCTGTTTTAGTGCTGTGCAAGTGTTTTTCACAGCATTTGTCTAAATCTAGCTAAGCAAATCCTTTTGGGCCTCTTGCAGTGTGTGTTAATCAGTGGAGTAGCCTATCTGTGTTGCAAGCTACACCACCTGAATATGTAATACAATTTTTTTACGTTACCTAGCCAAGTAAAACCTTTTGGACCTGTAGCAGTGTGTGATACTCAATTTATTAGGCAATTTATACCAAGCTCCACCAGCTTTGAAATTAATAATAATTTTTAGCTGCATCTAGCCCGGAAAATAATTTTGTGCTTAGTAGCAGTGTGTGGTACTCATTGTATTAGGCCATCTATACCAAGCTCCACCAGCTTTGAAATTAATAATAATTTTTAGCTGCATCTAGCCTGGAAAATAATTTTGGGCATAGCAGTAGTGTGTGGTACTCATTGTATTAGGCCATCTATACCAAGCTCCACCAGCTTTGAAATTAATAATAATTTTTAGCTGCATCTTGCCTGTAAAATAATTTTGGGCATAGTAGTAGTGTGTGGTACTCATTGTATTAGGCTATCTATACTAAGCTCCACCAGCTTTCAAATTACTAATAATTTTTAGCTGCATCTAGCCCTGAAAATAATTTTTCTTCCCAATAGTGGTAGCAATAGAAATATGGGGCCCGCGCCTGGCTAACAAAAATATACGCTTCATAGCAAAAAACACCAGCCTAGCACACTGCATTAGAAAGATGGCATCATCGTCTCTCCCAGTGCTAGGCCTACTACGCCGGCTAGCATTCCTGTGCCTAAAACACAATGTATGGGTCCGCGCTAGCCACGATGCTGATGGGTCTAAAGCTGCTGCTAATGCTTTATCACAATTCAAATTGGCAGATTTTCACAGAGCTCCTCCCCAACTCCCACCCATCGGGCAACAGTTGCCCACCCTCCCTATGGGATCTAGTGGCGAATAGTTGATGCCATTAATCAGAGCGTCAGTTGCCCCGTCGACGTGGCAAGCATACGGTAAGGCATGGGAAGAGTGGACACGACTAATTGCAGGCAGACGGGTTGGCCAATGTGAACAAGCCAGATTACAAGTCACCATAGAATTTCTCCACCAGCTAATGATGAGGGGCATATCAGGGGTGTCAGCGCAGCGGTGTCTGACCGGAGTAGCATTTCACTTCCAACTACTGAATTGGGGAGATGTGACAAAGAGATTCATCATCAGACAATCCATAAAAGGGTGGAAAAGGGGTCAGCCAAATCAGGAGTGTAGACGTCCCGTCCCGTGTCACTAAAACTGATTTCTCACATCATATCCCTAACACCATTAACATGACACTCACAATTTGAAGCAACACTACTGTCTACTGCATTTCCTATCGCCTTCTTCGGGGCGCTATGCATAAGCGAATTAGTCCCTCAATCCAAAATTACCACCAGTGGAGGCTTATTACACCAGGACGTAGTCATAGCCAATAATGCAATACGTGTACGCATACGCCAATCGAAAATGGTTCCAACGGGCAGGGGCACTTGGATACTTCTATAACCCACAAACGGTACACTGAGTTGGGTAACAATAGTAAAAACATATATAACCATCAGATCACAAAGTAATTTCTTCCTATCACACATTGATGGAATGCCATTATCAAGATACCAGTTCCAAGCTATATTTAATAAATGCATAACATCGGCAGGGAACCACCCCAAAGATTACAGGACACACTCATTCCGCAGAGGCGCGGCCACGGATGCAGCAAGAGCAGGACTGTCAGAAACGGAAGTTCAGAGGATAGGGAGATGGCGATCCACGTGTTTGGCGAGATACATAAGACCGGACTTGTTATCCTAACGTGGTTTGTTTCTTTTACAGGTGACGCTAAGCCAACAGTGTGGGTGAAAGGCCACTCGTATATATATTGGGCAGAAAAAAGGGTGAAAGTACGCCCAGGTGGGAGGAAATTAGAGTTTCATAACACATATTTCAACTGGAGAGGTATTAGAGGCCTGCTATGGCCACAGGTACTAATGGAGGTAATCAAGGTAGGGAGAGAGGCAAGAGGTCCGGTCATCTTAGTTATACAGGCCGGGGGAAACGACCTAGGTCATCACAAGAGCGCATAACTATTGGCAATAATGAAACTAGACACTGAGCGCTTCAGAGAATTTTTCACAACATTAACTATAGCATGGTCAGAGATTGTGCCGATAGCGGTATGGCAAGGTGCGCGAGACACCACGGCCATCGAACGGACAAGGCGGGTAATAAATGTTCGGATGGCAAAATTTAGAAGAGACAGAGGCGGTGTAGTGATACAACACCAACAACTGGAACGAGATAAAGCAGGCCTCATACGGCCCGACAGTGTTCACTTAATGGATATTGGACTGGACATATTCCTGTCAGGACTCCAGGACGGAGTGGAACAAGTGTTAAGAGTGATGGATGGGGGTCAGAGTCCTGCAGACAAGCACGCAGGATCCTCCGTGGCCTGGAAATAGAAAGGACATGTTGGAGAGTTACATTTGTTGGCCAACTTGCTGGTGTGGAGACCCAGGGCATGCTGCAGCAAGCTGAATTATTTTAGAAACGAAATGCCTTTCTAATGGAATGAGTATAAAGAGTTAATAAAGCTGTGACCAATCCTCACCCATCCAGTTGTAAGAGTTACATTATTGTATTGTCAAGGAAAGGGGGCAGTAGGGGGGCTGAGCATCTGGGTTTGGTTGGGGGACCCCACAGTCTGCCTAGGCTAGATGCATTTAAAAATTCTTATTAGATACACAGGCGGTGCAGCTTGCTTCGCAGCTGGGCTACTACGCCCAAAGTATTGCCTAGGCTAGATGCAGTTAAAAATTCTACGCTGACTAACAGACACTGAAGCTTTGGAGCAGACCTCTGAGTAAACAGCTCTTCAGACTCAACCATCTGTGTTACCCCAAGCCATAGTGTATGTAGTTTCTTACAGTTAAAAGGAGGGGGGAGTGAGCCAATCCACCTGGAATTGACGATGCCAACGTCACGTAAAACACAGCAAGGGGGCTCCAAAAAGAGTCTCCATTTTTTCCAAAAATTGTGGCACAGACACCACTTAAGTGGCATCAATTTCCCAAGAGTTGCTTAAAATGGTTGGTGAGGTGATTTTACCAAATCCTCAAGCTTTTAGTCTCCCTAGGATGACACAGGCATAGAAAAGTCCTTGTGGATCCACGATTTGTTCATCTTTATGAAAGTGAGTCTGTCTACATTCTCAGTGGACAGCCGAGTGCGCTTATCTGTCAGCACACCACCAGCAACGCTGAACACACATTTAGAGAGAACGCTGGCTGCAGGGCATGACAAGATCTCCAAGGCGTGAGTGGCAAGCTCCGGACATTTTTCCAGACTGGAATCCCAAAATGAGCAAGGGTCCAGTGACATAGTCATGGCTTCGATGTTCACTTGGAGATACTCCTGTACCATCCTCTCTAGGCGTTGACTATGTGTCAGACTTCTTGTCTCCTGTGGCCTTGCAAAGGGTGGTCTAAAAAAGTGGTGAAACGATTCCACAAAATTGCTGTTACCAGCAGATACTGTGTTACTGTTACGGTTTGAGTGATGAAGACTCGACAGTCCCACGGTTTGCAAGTTAGGACTGTGAGATTCACTACGTGCACCACTGGCGTTTTGTGGAAAAAGCACATGTAAGATTCTGCAACAGCCTCTGCTGATACTCCTGCATGCGTGAATCCCTTTCTATGGCAGGAATTATTTCTGCAAATTTACTTTTGTACCGGGGATCTAAGAGTGTGGCAACCCAGTAGTCGAGATTACTTCGAATTCTGACAATCCAAGGGTCAAGTTGCAGGTAGTGCAGCAAGAAGGCACTCATGTGTCTTGCGCATCCAGGAGGACCAAGTCCTTGTTGTGTTGGTAGCGAGGTAAGAATCATGCTTCCTTCCTCTGCCCTCTCCCCCCAACCTCACACAACAGAAATGTGATCAAGGACTCCCTCATCTGATGAGTCTTACATGAACATCGCCAGTTCGTCCTCCACTTCTTCCTCGGCTCCTGCACCTTCCTCAACAATTTGGCTGCTACCATACGCCCTGGTTAATCCCTCTCCCCCACCCTCCCATGCCTACCGCCTTGGTGCTGCCGACCTTCTGGACCTTGGAGATGTTATCCCTTCCGCATACGACTCCTCCTCTACTTCCTCCACCTCCTCTTGTCCCACCACCTGACTCTGAATTCTGTTTAACGTGTGCTCCAGCATGTAAATCACCAGAATAGTCATGCTGATAATGGCATCGTCAGCACTAAACATCTTCGTCGCCATTTCAAAACTGTGCAGAAGGGTGTGTGTTGCGCCCCTGAGGGTTCAGTCGCCACAGAGGTACTGCATCTCACCCAGAGGTGTGGTATCTCACCCTCAGGTAAGGAAGGAGTATGGCTCGGGACCCTAACACCTGCATCCAACACATACCCGCAGTGGGGGTAGGGTGAGATTGCTCCTAAGGGAGAGCACAGTCCCAGGTCCCTAGCTGGCGGGAGGGTCCTATGTAGTGGGTGTGGGTGGAGAAATCAGCTTAGGGGAGCACATGACAGGGAGAGTATAAATAGGAAGCCATCTAAGAAAGAGCAAGCCAGTCAGAGGAGGAAAAGTGACAGGAGCAGAGGCTCCGCATGAGCTCTGCTCCGGAGGCTGGCCTAGCATGGGAGGCCAAGAACTGAAGAAGAGAAAAGAGGAGTGGGAGCAGGAAGGCTCTGGGAACCGAAGGGACCCTAGGGGTACGGGCCGTGCAGAAGGCCACCCGTACACCCGCTGCTACCAGGAGGTAGAGGGGTCAGGCCAGATAAGGGGAACCGGTCCCTCAACTAGCGGAGAAACAGCAAGGCTCAACTAGAAACCGGAGGCTGCAGCATTTCATGTACTGCAGGCCAATGTCCACCCCAGTCTCACTAAGAAGGTAGCCACATAGGACCCAGGGGACAGAACACACGTCGCCCGCCAAGGCCCGAGGATACCAGATAGAAGTGTCACTGGGTGTGAGGTGCAGGGAGAAGGCCAGAGAAAGGACACACAGAAGGGAGTCCAGCTAAATACTCCAGAGCTATCTGGTGGTGGACTGAACCCCTCACTGAGTACGCACAGCACGACGGGGGAGATCGCTCTGGTACCTGTAATATGGACTGCAACAACTGTGAGTAAAGATCTTGGGAATGCATCACACAGACTGTGTTCATTACTGACTCCCTGCACTACAACCACCATCATCCACCCACACTGCCCTGAAGCTACACTCTTCCTGTGGGGAGTAAAAATACCATTACTGCAAAACCACCAGCTTCAGAGGACTGTTCCGCAGTGGCGGCCCCTTTGGCTGCACTCCACAGGTGGCGTAGTCGGACATTATAAAACCCATATATACATATTACCCTTTTATTGACCGCCCTGGGTCACGGACCTGGTCACCGCCACAGTGACTACAACCCCCAGCGTCTACCGGCCCGGCTCCGGGTACCCCACGGCCCAGGGGGCGCGTCAACTTCATAGGTCCCTGATCTGAGACCACTCCTGCAGCGCGATTTGCCTCACCTCTGGATCTCGTTGGCCCAGGCTATACTTCAGAACGTATTGCACCAGGGCTTGTCGGTGCTGCCACAGTCGCTGCAACATGTGCAGAGTTGAATTCCACCATGTCGGCACATCGCATTTCAGCCGGTGACCTGGCAAGCCCACCGACTTCTGTAGAGATGTAAGTCGTTGAGCTGCGGGATGCGAGGGGCAGAAGTGAGCACACAGCGACCGTGCCCTCTGCAGAAAGCCATCTAGTCCGGGATAGTGGGCTAAAAATTGCTGGACAACCAGGTTCAACACGTGAGCCATACAAGGCACATGTGTGACATTGCCCCGGCGAAGGGCCACACCCAGGTTTGCAGCATTGTCGCACACGGCCTTCCCTGGTTGCAGGTCCAGTGGAGACAACCATTCATGAAACTGGGTCTCCAGAGCTGACCACAACTCCTCAGCTGTGTGACTCACATTTCCCAGACATTTCAAAGTAAACACTGCCTGATGCCGTTGAGCCCTGCTGCCAGCATAGTAAGGAGGTGTGCAGGATTCCTTCTGCCCAGTTAGAGAGCGGGTGGCATTGCCAGCAGGCTTTGGGTGCAGGTGGAGGACCGAGAGGAGGTTGAGGAGGCAGAAGCAGTGGAGGAACTTCGAGATAAAGAGGATTGACGCAAAACTCGTGGGGACGGCAAGACATGGACAGCAGCCCCTTGTCCTGCTGTCACCATAGTTACCCAGTGTCCAGTCAGCGACATGTAACGCCCCTGTCCATGCATACTCGTCCAAGTGTCTGTGGTGAAATGCACCCTGTCACACACAGAGTTTCTCAAAGAAGCGGTGATGTTGTGTGTGCAACATGGTGGTGAAGCGCAGGCACACCTTTCTTTGAGAAGTAGTGCCGACTGGGCATCTGGTACTGGGGCACTGCGATGGACATAAGGTCTCGAAAATACTCTGTGTCCACCAGGTGGAAAGGCAGCATTTCTGTAGCCAACAGCTTGCAGATGGTGAAATTCAACCTCTTAGCTTTCTCATGGCTAGGAGGAAATGGTCTTTTACTTGTCCACATCTGAGGGACAGAGGGCTAGCTGTTGTGCTTAGACGGGGTTGAGTAGCGGTTTGTGAGGAAGATGCAGGCAGAAAAGTTAGGTTGCCTTGATCCAAAGGTGGTGCTCTCGATGTCGGAGAGCGCTCAACATCAGCTGGTGTTTCCACTTCCAAATGAAATGATGACCTGCCAATCACACTGGCTGTTGTGGGTAAAGAGGTGGCAGGTCTGTGTCCAAAAACATGTTTGACTGCTGTCCCCCCCAGTAACAGAGGATGAAGAGGCCGCGGATGCACAAGGTGGGGCAGACGGTGGTTGGCCCAGCCCGCTAGGCCGCATTGTAGCACAGTGAGCTTCCCACTGCAACTTATGCTTCATATCCATGTGACGGTTCATGCATGAATACTCAAACGATGGATTTTTTGGCCTCTACTTAGCTTTTGGTGACAAATATTACAGATAACACGAGTTGGGTCATCCTTATCCATATGAAAAAATGCCCAGGCTATGCAAGGCTTAGAGCCCATGCAACCTGAAGAGCCACCACGATTTGTGGTCAGAGGCAGAGTTGTGGTTGAGGATGCAGTTGTTGACGTGCTTCCAGTACTCCGTCTCTGTCCAGGAAGGCGCAACCTAACCTCGTCATCAATAGCATCTATGACGCCCAGCTGCGCTTGGTATCACAGATCCTAGAAGAGTGCATTGATGGAATCCTCCACAAGAGGCCCCCATAAACATTCACACATCTCCACCTTCCACCTCAGACCAGCAGAGGGAGCCTGTTAGGGATATAAATAGGGAAGGTGGAGCTAGGCAGTTCAGTTCCTCTGAAGAGTTCCTGCAGTAGAGAAGCCTAAGAGAGGTCAGTCTGCAGTGGAGCTCAGTATAGTCTAGAGAATTCAGTTAATAGTTCAGCAATGGAGCACGAGGCTCCTGCTAGCTAGATTCAGGGAGCCCAGTTAGAGCTTAAGGTGTGCCTGTGCCATAAGTTCGGTGAAGCGCGGCAAGCTGCCGTTAGTGTGTATAGCCTAGTGAGGGCCCGAGTAGGCCAAAGGCGAGTGGAGAGTTAGTACATAGGGGGCAGAGGAGCTTAACCAGCTCACCCAGAAGCATTTACCGGACACTGGATCCGAGCTTACGGGGATCTCTATGACCCAGTAAGGCATAACTGGAATCCCTGGAGAACTACAAGTCCCAGGATCACTAAGGTGCTGATACCTAACAGGAGACGCTTAGGCCCCGCATACTGGGAGCGTGAACTCCAAGACAAGGCCCTACCAAAAGGTCAGCCAGCGCAGGACAGAGACAAAATTAGCCCTAGCTCCAGGCAGGTCAGAAACTTACTACGCAGAGGCAAGAAACAGGAGGCCCTACACCCGCTCATTGGGGAGGATCCTGATATGCACCCTTCACCCTACAGTGCTCCGGGATGTGCCTGAATTTCCACCAGTAAAAGGTACTTAAGTGACTACCGTGTCCGTTCCCGTTCTTGCTCTGATCCAGCTGGGTCTTGCCTGTCCTGCATTTCCCCTGCATAAGCTGCCCTGAGGCCTAGCTCCACCTGTGGGGAGCTATACCATCGAGCTGCCTTATCACCGGCCTCAGTGGACTGCTGCAGCGCTGGTGTGTCTCACCAGATACCACAGGTGGCGTCACAAACTCTTTTAAAATTAACAATTATCCACCCTTTTAAAGAGTGACCCCAGGGTACGGGCCCGGGAGCCGACCACCGTGACATCCCAAAGGCCAGGCAAAGGCCCGGGTACTGAGTCATCCCCATCCCCTGGGCTAGTCACATCCTCCTCCACCTCCTCTGCTGACCTCATTGACTGGCTGACTGTGGGTTGACAGTAAGTGGGATCTACAACCTCGTCATCATCACCCTGTGTGTTCTCACACCCGTCGTCCTCAGAGCCAACCTCTTCCTGCCCTGACCGAAAACTCAAGTTGTCGCTCCAATCAGGTATTTGAGTCTCATCATCGTCTTCATCATTGTCTCGACCAACAGGAGTTACAGTTTGGGAACGAGAGTCTACATTATGCTCAGAATCTTCTTCATCTGGTCCTGGATCCGACTCATAAAGATTCTGGGCATCAGTGCAGATCATTTCCTCGTCTGGATTAACAGAAGCTCTGGAGCAGACCTCCGTTTCCCAGGCTATAGTATGAGTAAACAGCTGTGCAGACTCAACCATCTGTGTTACCCCATACTCAGACGGGCAGCTGGAGACTTGGGAGCTGTGAGGAAGCAAGTGCGATTGGGGTGACACCTCTGAGGACTGGAGTATTTGTGATTTTGAAGTTGAGGTGGAGGAGAGCCCACTTAAAGGAGCACTTGATATCCGTTGAAGCACCTGCTGTTTTTGTGCCTCATCTGGAATTTGTAGTGATGGGCGTGTCCGTAAGAAAGGGATCGTATCACATTGTCCACGAAAAGAAGTAGACATCTTAGTTTGGCTGGAAGATGGTCTTTCTTCTGCAGATGTTACTCCCCCCCACCGTGGGGGGGCTCGACCCACCAGAGGACAGGCACCAGTATTGGGAGAGGGGGGCTGGCCCTCAGGGCCCACCGCAGCTCTGGCACAAACCCGGCGACACAGAGGTCGCACGGGCAGGAACGGACTGGCCGTGTCGGCTTCACACTCCAGCGTAGTACCTCTGCCCGCTCACGCCCGTAACCTCAAAGGGATGCGCAAGCGGCTTTTCTTCCCAGGGCTGTTCCCCGCCCAGCAGGAACGTGGGGGAGCTCAGGTCAGCCTTCTACTGTACTCCCTTACCTCCCTCGCCCTCTTTCCTTCTTCCGTTCTCCATCTAACCCCTCGGCTCTGTGGTGTCCGCTCTCCCTCCAGCTCTCTCCTTCTCACAGGTGGACTACCGCGTGTATTCATAGGTGGACACTATTAGGAGGCACAGGTAGTAAGTAACCAGAACACCGCATCAATGTGTGTTTTGGCCATTAGGGTGACCCTTCCCATCTTCTTGATCCGCCTGATTGCCTTGTCAAAGGATGTACAGTATATACTACTGTACTTGGTTCCGCGTCGATGATGTCGTTTACTGACCTGCCCCTTGGATATGACAAATGGTGGATTAGTCCGAATGTATTGGGTTCCGTTTTTGGCACAACTCACAACGGGGATACCACTACGTCTTGTAAGCAAAGTGTTCTGAATGGAACCACCATTCTACCTAAAGATATTTCTTTTTATAATTTTCTTGTCACAGCGTCTCGGTGTTGGTAGGCTGATTTTAGATTTTTACTCCAGCCTTTCTTGATTTTAGAAGGGCATGACATGCCTATATCTGTGTCTCCCCCTCCTTTTACTCCCCACCTCTTTTCTTTTCACATGACTATATGTACTTGTCACTTTTCCATGTGTTAGTTGTGTCTTCTGAGCAGTTTGTCAGCTTTTGGACACCTTTGAAGTGTTTTCTATGTGTTTCTATGTGTTTTTGTTTGCCTGCCATTGGTTTTAACGGTGTTCGACGGTGTTCGACTAACAGTTCGACGAACAGTTCGGCAAACATACGGGTGTTCGACGAACCGAACTCGGACACTACGGGGGTGGCTCAACACTAGCAGCGAGATGCTCGGGCGAGTACCGAGCAGTGTCGAGCATGCTCGCTCAACACTAGTATTATCGCATCCTCACCAGATGTCCGGCTCTGACATTGCGTATTAGTTTTATTTTGCCCTTAATATTTTAGAAAACCTTAAGAAACATTGTACAGAAAGAGAAGCAAATTTGCATTTTTGCCAAAAAATACATTGGTTTCTATAACAACATCTTGTTTCTTGACCTTTTCTATTTACTGTCAATTAGTATAAAAACTTTTTCAAATTTCAAGCAACCGCTGTTTATAGCACTATATTTTTGAGTTTGCTTTTGAATATTATTGAAATTTGGAAATGTGTGAATGATCTACAGGGTGGGCCATTTATATGGATACACCTTAATTAAATGGGAATGGTTGGTGATATCAACTTCCTGTTTGTGGCACATTAGTATATGGGAGGGGGAAAACGTTTCCAGATGGTGACCATGGCGGCCATTTTGAAGTTGGCCATTTTGGGTCCAACTTTATTTTTTCAATGGTTAGAGGTCATTGTGACACACCAAACTTATTGAGAATTTCATAAAAAAAACAATGGTGTGCTTGGTTTTAACATAACTTTATTCTTTCATGAGTTATTTACAAGTTTACGACCACTTATAAAATGTGTTCAAAATGCAACCCTCTTCTCCCACTCTTGACACACTGATAGTAACACCGCAGAAGAAATGCTAGCACAGGCTTCCAGTATCCGTTGTTTCAGATGCTGCACATGTCGTATCTTCACAGCATAGACAATTACCTTCTGATGACCACAAAGATAAAAGTCTAAGGGGGTCAGATCGGGAGACCTTAGTGGCCATTCTACTGGCCCACAATGACCAATCCACTTTGCAGGAAGCTGTTCATGTAGGAATGCTCGGACCTGACACCCATAATGTGGTGGTGCACCATCTGGTTGGAAAAACACAGGGAACGTGCCATCTTCAGTGCATAAAGAGGGCAACACATCATCATGTAGCAATTTCATATATCCAGTGGCATTGAGGTTTCCATTGATGAAGAATGGCCCCACTGTCTTTTTACCCCATATACCACACCACACCATCAAGATACGAGATCACACATACTGCACACACAGTGAGTGGTCGAATTACATCAGGCATGACCATTAAGGATTCCCCATCATGCTCTGTAGCAGTCAGTTCACATGGTCCACCCTAGCCAATCGGGGGAGGGGGTTTGACAGTCAATATAAAACACAGGAGCTGGCCAAGGAATGCTATTTTTTTTGTCTGTACTGTGCAGAGATAGGAACACAGGTATATCTAAAGGTCTAATGTAATTGAGGTCTACTACTTCAGTAATAATGTACCAGATTGAAAATAGGAGTGATAGTCTCAGTGTATAAATAGTGATATACAGTGAACTGTTGCAGCTTCTCATCATCACCACTCAGTCTGTGACCACTCAGTTGTGTGATATACAGCAGCAACAGCACCTTAATAGCTGCTTTTTTTACACAATGACAGCAAGCAAGAGTGGTAATAAATCACTTATTGCAGATTTTGAAATAAAATCCAAGTTCTGAATTCAAGGCTTGTTTCTGTTTGAAAATATAGATGTGATCCATATGTTTTGAGACAAGCTATTTTTTACATAATCTCATATTTGTATACCCTCAAGAAGCAGCTCTCAAAATAGGGCTATTTTTTTTAAAAGGCTTGGTGACAACAAACTATAACGTCACATTCAAAACTGTACACCTGTTTTGTCTCCAGAAAAAGGATAATATTTGGACAGCTTGATGAAAAGCTTTTGTAATTGCCTAATCATTTTGTGAACCCCAAAAATTTATAGTTGTTTCACTTAGAGTTGAGGGCCATTATTTCTTCACATTCAAAACAGTACACCTGTTTTTTTCTCCCTATTTAAAAGGATCATTTTTGATCTGCTGTTGAAAAAGCTATTGCTTCTTCATTTAACAAAGTCCAAAGCTCTTTTTATCCCCAAACAGGGACAATAGTTGAACCCAACCATGTGGAAATGCCACGACTTCTTTCGTTTGCCCTGCCCATCTATATAAAACGGCAATGCACACATCTGCTCCCCTAAAAGGAATGCATTGCAGACTTTTTATAGAATTTAGGTAGCCTAAAAGTCTGATACTGCAGAGTGTTGCTAAATATGCTTTTGGTTTCCGCTAGTTACCATCCTTTTTCCCCTAGCCAGTTAGATTGAAGTCACTTAGACATTAGAAAGATTGTGCTTGAATTACATAGCTCAAAATCTGTTCAAATGACTCCAATGGGAACTCAGTGTTATACAAAGATTTCCCAGAAAATTAGAGACTTTTGAATTATGCGATTCATGCAAATTTATTCACAGGAAATTAAATTTTTGGGGGAAAATATGGCAAAGACGTCAAATTCAGATTTCAAATTAGCCGCTTATCTCTACCAGCAATATAAATAAATAGAACAGTAATAATTAGGGCTCAGGTGCCACGCTCACATCATCAACAGTAGATGTCAGCAGAAACATACTACTGACCCTCTGTAACAGGGTTGCCAACTTGATTTTTGCATTTGCATTTTCCCGTTTCTGGGCATCTTATCAACAAAAATCATGGACAGCCATTATTTTTTACAAACACATTGGAAAACCATAATAAATCATTAAGATTATAAATTATACATGTCAACAGCCTGCCATTCTGATTTAAACCATTAGTAGCATTAACTGTGAATAGTAATTTTATAATTACAGTTATAATAATCTGTTTAAGTTTCAATAACATTAAAAAAATCATGGACGCCGCAATTTTTTTTTTACGAACAAGGGAAAAAAGTGCCCTATTTTTACTGACTGTCCAGTAATTTCTGGATGGTTGACAACTATGCCCTGCAGCAATGCCTGAAATTGTAGATTATTCTGATTCAACAGATGAAGGGGGATTCTTCTGTTAGTCCATCTGCAGCCCTGCAAAACAACTGCCAGAAGCAGGACCTCATAGGCTGCATAGTAGATTCAGACCTGCAGGCATTCTATGATACAATACAGGAGTATAGCAGTGCAATATTAGTGAACTCATTATCACATATTTAAGTCCCCTACTGGAAATAAAAGAAAAAATAAGAAAAGTTAAAAGAAGAAAATAAATCTTTCTCCCTTTAAAGACCCATGCATTATAAAAAGATTACATTAAATAATCTATACACAAATGGTATAGTCACATCTGTATCTAGCTATACAATAAAATTAACACATACAGTTGAAACCAGAAGTTTACATACACTATATAAAAAAATCTATCAGAAGCTACATGACATCATCATATGGGCAGTCCAGAATAGTTTAAAGGCATAGTAATCTTAGTGTGTGTAAATTTATGACTTTGCAGTAAGTAATAAAAATGCCTTAAAACATTCTCTCTCATTATTCTGGCATTTCGCAAATATTAAAAATTATGGTAATCCTAATTGACTTAAAATGGGAAAGGTTTATTCTGATTTCATGTCAGATATTGAGAAAAACATGCATATGTGTCTTTTTATATTGTGTATGTAAACTTCTGGTTTCAACTGTATCCTGGACACTAGTGATGAGCGAGTATGGTTTTTTTAGCCCTTTCGCCGAGTATACTCGGCCGAGCACCGAGTATTTATAGCGTGCTCGGGCTTTAAGTTTTCGTTGCTCCGTGAACATGATTTGCAACTGTTTGACAGATTTAATACATGTGAGGAATGCCTGTTTTTCCAGCATTCCTCACATGTATTAAATCTGTCAAACAGTTGCAAATCATGTTCACGGAGCGATGAAAACTTAAAGCCCGAGCACGCTATAAATACTCTGTGCTCGGCCGAGCATACTCGGCGAAAGGGTTAACAAAACATACTCGCTCATCACTACTGGACAGTGTCAAAATTGCTGATTTTTGTTTTCTTCATTTCCTAATAAAAAATAAATAAATAAAAATTGAGTAAAAAGTTATTCCAATACAGTGCCCAATCCATGGCACTGTATGAGAGATTGACTGAATGAACTCAGCCGGGTACTTTTACTCTGAAATGCTGCAGCGTTTCAGAGAAAAACATGCTTTTATAACCATCGCAAAAAGTGTAGGAAGAGACCTGTCAATCCAGGGCAGCTGGCGGGGTGAAGCTGCCGAGGACCTACCTGTCTGACTAGTCTATAGCTCGGTCTCGGTCCACGGTAGCTTTAAACGTTTGTTTTACTCTGAAACATCGCAGTGTTTCAGAATCAAATATACCTGGCTATGTTCAAACAGCCAACGCCTGATACATGCTGCCCACGGATTGGGCAGCATGTATTAGTTGTTAGGTTCTTTTTAAGCTTCTGCAATAAAAAATACAAAAATGATGGGATTTGGAATGTGACAAAGCAAAAACAATGTTGTTTTTTCGAATGCGCAAATAATGTAGGACTTAAAAAATATACATGTGAATTCAGAATACAGTTAACATGTCATTCATACTGCGTGGTTAATGCTAGAAAATGTGTCATTAGTGATGGGAGAGCCTGATCTGTAAAGTTTGGGATCTGTACCAAACACCTAGAGTTTGGGCATGGAGTCCAAACACAGACTTCCTCAGACATATTTCCCAGAGAAGCATTATGGCTTAAAAGTCTCCTCACCTTGACATGCTTAGCATGTCACTCTCCGTAAGGAGAAACGTTACCCTTTAGATACTGGTCTGATGCCTCTCACCTAGCCAATCCTGAACTCAGACTTTGCAATGATGAGGGGCAGTACCCCAAATCACAGTGTCTGCAAATTGAGTTTTTGGTTCTGGCTTTTATTCTAAGTCATGTGACAAGGTTCGTTAAAAGGTCAATATTGACTTTTAGGATTGCTACTTCCTAGAGTTGGCACTAGAGTTCTAGTTCTCTTCCTCTCTGAAGAGACAATTTGCATATTTCCCAGATGAGCATTGCGGCTTAAAAAGTCTCCTCACTTTGAAATACTTAACATGTCACTCTCCACAATGAAACGTTACCCCTTAGATACTGTTCGGGTTCAGCATCCCGAACATCGGGTGTTTCATGCGCTTTCATCGGCAGAAACACTGGCGGCTCTAATCGGTGATAAGATTGTTACTGCTGGTCAGAGAGTTGTGGTTCCCACGCTGTCAGATGACAATGTGAGCCCGCAGCTGTGACCGGCGGTAAAATGCTTACTGTTGATCACAGGTGTCAGCTGATGAGAGGCGCCGGGCAACATAATAGCGCTGTTAATGTGAATACAGTATTAACAGCATATCTACAGGTTAATAGCATTATTCCTGGTGACAAGTTCCCTTTAATTCTTTATTTTACACATAATGTACACTGCGGGTACTGACTACAACTCCCATAATTGTTGCCTGGTCACGCTGATCTCAGGGAGACCAGGCAACAATGATGTGAGCTACAGTCAGCACCCAGCACTCCAGCATTCAACAGTCCGTCACTAGAGCTACCGTGATACCTGGTGATCTCCGGGCAGCTGCGAGGTACAGAAATGTAAGGTTACTGGAGTTTACTGGAGGCCGTGAACTAAGGTTACCTTGGGAGTGTATTTTACTGTACTTGTTAACAGAAAAAAAACAAAAAGGAAAAAGAAGGAAAATTATTTTCATAATCAGCAGAGGTAAAGCCGACGGCTGGGTGCTGATGCTAATATTCTGGGAATGGGCCAATTGCCATAAAGGTTCCCAGGCTATTAATATCTGCTCTCAGCTGTTTGCTTAGCCTTTACTGATTATTATAGGGGATACCCCTCTAAAAATTAATGTCGGGTCTCCCCTATATTCATTAACCAGCAAAGGCTAAACAGACTGCAGTGGGCTGATATTAATAGCCTAGGAAGGTACTCATGGTTATTGGCCCCCTCCCAGACTAAAAACATCAGCTCTCAGCCACCCCAGAAATGGCGCATCGATTTAATGCACCAAATTTGATGCTTAGCCCCCGCTCTTCCCACTTGCCCTGGTGCGGTGGCAAATGCGGTAATGGGGTTGGGGTTCATGTCAGCTTTGTATTAGGAGTTAAAGCCCCCATTACTAACCCCATAGTAAGTTTGGAAATAAACACACAGCCTGAATACAATCCTTTATTTGAAATAAAAGTCAACACCCTGTTTAAACATTTATTATAAAATAAAAACACAGTTATACTCACCTTAACACCTAATCCATTGCAGCCAATGCTCCCTGTATAAAAACTAAATAAAAAAGCAAATGTATACTCACCTTAACACCTAATCCAATGATGCCATTGTTCCCTGCAAACAAACAAAAATAATAAACAACTATACCCTTCACCTGTCCGATGTGAAGATAATCCATAATGTCCCACGACGATCCAGATGAATTGGAGAGCAGTAAAATCAGTAGCCACTGATGTGACTTCTCTCCATGACAGCTGGCGGACATTGACACAGGAGCGTAGTCACTCTTGCAGTGTAATTCTGAGCTGCCATGAGAAAGTTCATCGGAGTTCAAAACTGATGAACCCTGGTGACCTCACTTACGGCGCCGCTTGCAGCGTGAGAAACTTCTCAGGCAGCGATCGGTGCCATAAGTGAGATCACAAGGGTCATCAGCAGTGAACTTTATCACAACAGCTCAGTGCTACACACCGCAGGAGTGATCACTCCTGTGTCAGTGTGAGCCAGCTGTCGTGGAGAGCAGTCACATCAATGACTGCTGGTGTGACTGCTCTCCAAATCATCGGGATCGTCATGGGACAGTATGGATTATCTTCACAGTGGACAGGTGAGTATTCTGGAGGTTTATTATTTTTTATCTTTTACAGGTGACAAGAGCAACAGGGATTAGGTGTTAATGTGAGTATTATGGTGTTTTTTTTCTGTTTTCTGTTTTACAGGTGACAAGGGCATCAGGGATTGGGTATTAAGGTGAGTATACTGCTTTTTTATTTTTCGTTCAATATTTATTTAAATTTATTTCTTTATTTTTACTCGCACCAGCTGATGAATACTCCCATTAGCAGCGCCTGCTCTCACTGTTATCAGAGACAGCAGGCGTAGGCTGATGAGAGTAGTGCTATCTCATCGATGCCTGTGACCGGCGGTAAGCCTTTTATCGCCGGCCACAGCTGTTGTGTATGTTCGATAACTGTTCGTGCACCAAAATCGTAACTGGATTTTTTCACAGTAATACTGTTAATCAATGTTGATACACAGTTTTAGTGTACAGTGGGCGGGGGCATCTCTGCAGAAATAATGAAGATCTCCATTTTTTTTTTTTTCCCGCATTTGCAGTGGGGAGGTGCAGTCTGTCAGCCTATCAGCAGCGCACACATGCAGCGAAGTGCTTTTTTTCACACAAACAAGGGCATGTGTCATTGGCTGTGTATGTCACATGTCCTTGCCCTATAAGACCCAGCCATTTTCCACGTCGCCACCATTTTCTCACTGCTACAGCTGAGTGTTAAACGGCACCGCTACTGCTGTGGGCGCTATACAGTATAACTGTGTGAATTGCAAGCGAATTTGCTCTTATATAGACAGATAGGTTGGGAGTAGGGACTAGTTGTAATTACAGCCCTTTTGAGGGCTAGGTTACAGCATTTCCTAGGACTTTTTGCCAGGCAGGTCTGTTTTAGTGCTGTGCAACTGTTTTTCACAGCATTTGGCTAAATCTAGCTAAGCAAATCCTTTTGGGCCTCTTGCAGTGTGTGTTAGTCAGTGGAGTAGCCTATCTGTGTTGCAAGCTACACCACCTGTGTATGTAATACGAATTTTTTACTGCACCTAGCCAAGTAAAACCTTTTGGGCATAGTAGCAGTGTGTGTTAATCATTGTATTAGGCCATCTATACCAAGCTCCACCAGCTTTGAAATTAATAATAATTTTGAGCTGCATCTAGCCCGGAAAATAATTTTGGGCATAGTAGCAGTGTGTGGTACTCATTGTATTAGGCCATCTATACCAAGCTCCACCAGCTTTGAAATTAATAATAATTTTGAGCTGCATCTAGCCCGGAAAATAATTTTGGGCATAGTAGCAGTGTGTGGTGCTCAATGTATTAGGCCATCTATACCAAGCTCCACCAGCTTTGAAATTAATAATAATTTTTAGCTGCATTTAGCCCGGAAAATAATTTTGGGCATAGTAGCAGTGTGTGGTGCTCATTGTATTAGGCCATCTATACCAAGCTCCACCAGCTTTGAAATTAATAATTATTTTTAGATGCATCTAGCCCGGAAAATAATTTTGGGCATAGTAGCAGTGTGTGGTACTCATTGTATTAGGCCATCTATACCAAGCTCCACCAGCTTTGAAATTAAAAATAATTATTAGCTGCATCTAGCCCGGAAAATAATTTTTGGCCTGTAGCAGTGTGTGGTACTCATTCTATTAGGCCATCTATACCAAGCTCCACCACCTGTGTATGTAATAAAATTGTTTTACTGCTTCTAACCCAGCCAATCCTTTTGGGCTAGTACCACAGTTAAGCCACTCAGCTCTGCTCGGTTTCCATCTATCGTTTTTTGTGCAAACAACTACAGAGTTGTCAATTAGTTAACCACCAAAATGAGTGGCAAAAAGCAAGCTGCTGGTGGAAAGGGGAATAGGCGTGTTGGGAAGGGAAAAAAAGGTTGTGTCCGTGGGGTAGGTGTTAAAGCAACAGTAACATCTGCAGAACAAAGACCATCTTCCAGCCAAACTAAGATGTCTACTTCTTTTCGTGGACAATGTGATCCGATCCCTTTCTTACGGACACGCCCATCGCTATAAATTCCAGATGAGGCACAAAAACAGCAGGTGCATCAACGGATATCAAGTGCTCCTTTAAGTGGGCTCTCTTCCACCTTAACTTCAACATCACAAATACTCCAGTCCTCAGAGGTGTCAACCCAATCACACTTGCTTCCTCACAGCTCCCAAGTCTCCAGCTGCCCGTCTGAGTATGGGGTAGCACAGATGGTTGAGTCTGCAGAGCTGTTTACTCATACTATAGCCTGGGAATCAAAGGTCTGCTCCAGAGCTTCTGTGAATCCAGACGAGGAATCTGCACTGATGACCAGAATCTTTATGAGTCGGATCCAGGACCAGATGAAGAAGGTTCTGAGCATAATGTAGACCCTCGTTCCCAAACTGTAACTCCTGTTGGTGGAGACAATGATGAAGACGATGATGAGACTCAAATACCTGATTGGAGCGACAACTTGACTTTTCGGTCAGGGCAGGAAGAGGTTGGCTCTGAGGACGACGGGTGTGAGAACACACAGGGTGATGATGATGAGGTTGGAGATCCCACTTACTGTCAACCCACAGTCAGCCAGTCAATGAGGTCAGCAGAGGAGGTGGAGGAGGATGCTAGTGACGACAAGGTTAGGTTGCACCTTTCTGGACAGAGACTTAGTACTGGAAGCACGTCAACAACTGCATCCTCAAACACAACTGTGCCTCTGACCACAACTCGTGGTGGCTCTTCAGCTCGCATGGGCTATAAGCCTTGCATAGCATGGGCATATTTTCAGATTGATAAGGATGACCCAACTCATGTTATCTGTAACATTTGTCACCAAAAGCTGAGTAGAGGCCAAAAATCCATAGTTTGAGTACTTCATGCATAAGTTGCAGGGGGAAGTTCACTGTGCTACAATGCGGCCTAGCAGGCCGGGCCAACCACCGTCTGCCCCATCTTGTGCATCCGCGGCCTCTTCATCCTCTGTGACTGGGGGGACAGCAGTCACACATGTTTTTGGACGCAGACCTGCCACCTCTTTACCCGCAACAGCCAGTGTGATTGGCAGGTCATCATTTCATTTGGAAGTGGAAACACCAGCTGGTGTTGAGCACTCTCCAACATCGAGAGCACCACCTTTGGATCAAGGCAACCTAACTTTTCCGCCTGCATCTCCCTCACAGACTGGCAGTTTGCCGGGGAAACCCTACTCAACCCCGTCTAAGCACAACAGCCAGCCCTCGGTCCCTCAGATGTGGACAAGTAAAAGACCATTTCCTCCTAGCCATGAGAAAGCTAAGAGGTTGAATTTCACCATCTGCAAGCTGTTGGTTACAGAAATGCTGCCTTTCCGCCTGATGGACACAGACGATTTTCGAGACCTTATGTCCGTCGCAGTGCCCCAGTAACAAATGCCCAGTCGGCACTACTTCTCAAAGAAAGGTGTGCTCGACCAGCATGTCGCACACAACATCTCCGCTTCTTTGAGAAACTCTGTGTGTGGCAGGGTGCCTTTCACCACAGACACTTGGACGAGTAGGCATGGACAAGGGCGTTACATGTCGCTGAATGGGCACTGGGTAACTATGGTGACAGCAGGACAAGGGGCTGCTGTCCAAGTCTTGCCATCCCCACGAGTTGTGCGTCAATCCTCTTTATCTCGAAGTTCCTCCACTGCTTCTGCCTCCTCAACCTCCTCTCAGTCCTCCACCTGCACCCAAAGCCTGTCTGGTAATGCCACCCGCTTTCTAACTGCGCAGAAGGAATCCTGCACACCTCCTTACTATTCTGGCATTAGGGCTCAACGTCATCAGGCGTTTTTTACTTTGAAATGTCTGCGAAATGTGAGTCACACAGCTGAGGAGTTGTGGTCAGCTCTGGAGAACCAGTTTCATGAATGGTTGTCTCCACTGGACCTGCAACCATGGAAGGCCGTGTGCGACAATGCTGCAAACCTGGGTGCGGCCCTTTGCCGGGGCAATGTCACAAACGTGCCTTGCATTGCTCACGTGTTGAACCTGGTTATCCAGCAATTTTTAGCCCACTATCCCGGACTAGATGGCCTTCTGCAGAGGGCACGGTCGCTGTGTGTTCACTTCCGCCGTTCGCATCCCGCAGCTCAGCGACTTACATCTCTACAGAAGTCGTTGGGCCTGCCACTTCACAGGCTGAAATTCGTTGTGCGGTGGAATTCAACTCTGCACATGTTGCAGCGACTGTGGCAGCACCGAAAAGCCCTGGTGCAATACATTGTGACGTATAGCCTGGGCCAACGAGATCCAGAGTTGGGGCAAATCACGCTGGTGGAGTGGTCTCAGATCAGGGACCTATGCTCCCTTCTGCACAGTTTTGAAATGGCGACGAAGATGTTTAGTGCTGACGATGCCATTATCAGCATGACTATTCCGGTGATTTACATGCTGGAGCACACGTTAAACAGATTTCGGAGTCAGGTGGTGGGACAAGAGGAGGTAGAGGAAGTAGAGGAGGAGGAGTTGTATGCGGAAGGGTTAACATCTGCAAGGTCCAGACGGTTGGCAGCACAAAGGCGGCAGGCATGGGAGGGTGGGGGAGAGGGATTAAGCAGGGTGCATGGTAGCAGCCAAACTGATGAGGAAGGTGTAGGAGCCGAGGAAGAAGTGGAGAACGAACTGTCGATGGGCATGGAAGACTCATCAGATGATTGAGACCTTGACCCTGGATGGGCAAGACACATGAGTGCCTTCTTGCTGCACTACCTGCAACATGACCCTCGGATTGTCAGAATTCGAAATAATCCTGACTACTGGGTTGCCACGCTCTTAGATCCACGGTACAAAAGTAAATTTGCAGAAATAATTCCTGCCATAGAAAGGGATTCACGCATACAGGAGTATCAGCAGAGACTGTTGCAGAATCTTACATGTACTTTTCCACAGAACACCAGTGGTGCACGTAGTGAATCTCAAAGTTCTATCTTGCCAACCGTGGGATTGTCGAGTGTTCAGCACTCAAACCGTAACAGAAACACAGTATCTGCTGGTAACAGCAATTTTGTGCAATCATTTCACCACTTTTTTAGCCCATTCTTTGCAAGGCCACAGGAGACAAGAAGTCTGACACATAGTCAACGCCTAGAGACGATGGTACAGGGGTATCTACAAGTGAACATCGAAGCCATGACTCTGTTACTGGACCCTTGCTCACTTTGGGCTTCCAATCTGGAAAAATTGCATGAGCTCGCCACTCACGCCTTGGAGATCTTGTCGTGCCCCGCAGCCAGCGTTCTCTCTGAACGTGTGTTCAGCGCTGCTGGTGGTGTGCTGACAGATAAGCGCATGCGGCTGTCCACTGAGAATGTAGACAGACTCAAGTTCATAAAGATGAACAAATCATGGATCCGCAAGGTCTTTTCTACCCCTGTGTCATCCTGGGGGCAGTAAAAGCTTGAGAATTTGGTAAAATCACCTCACCAACCGTTTTAAGCAACTCTGGGGCAATTGATGCCACTTAAGTGGTGTCTTTGCCACAAATTTTTGGAAAAAATGGAGTCTCTTATTGGAGTCCCCTTGCTGTGTTTTACGTAACGTTGGCATAGTCAATTCCAGGTGGGTTGGGTCTCCCCCCCTCTCCTTTTAACCGTAAGAAACTACATACACTATGACTTGGGGTAACACAGATGGTTGAGTCTGAAGAGCTGTTTACTCAGCGGTCTGCTCCAAAGCTTCAGTGTTTGCTAGTCAGCGTAGTAGCCCAGCTGTGAAGCAAGCTGCACCGCCAGTGTATCTAATAATAATTTTTAACTGCATCTAACCCAGCCAATCATTTGATAGTATTGCTAGTAGCAGAGTCGCATGGGCTATAAACCTTGCATAGCCTGGGCATTTTTTGAGATGTCTAAGAATGACTCAACTCATGTTATCTGTAACATTTGTCACCAAAAGCTAAATAGAGGCCAAAAAACAATAGTTTGAGTACTTTATGCTTGAACCGTCACATGGATATGAAGCATAAGTTGCAGTGCGAAGCTCACTGTGCTACAATGCGGCCTAGCGGGCCGGTCTAACCACCATCTGCCCCACCTATGTCATCCTGGGGAGACTAAAAGCTTTAGGATTTTGAAAAATCACCTCACCAACCATTTTAAGCAACTCTGGGACAGTTGATGCCACTTAAGTGGTGTCTGTGCCACAATTTTTGGAAAATATGGAGACTCTTTTTGGAGTCCCCCTTCTGTGTTTTACATGACGTTGGCATCATCAATTCCAGGTGGGTCGGGTCTCTACCCCCCCTTTTAACCGTAAGAAAGTACATACACTATGGCTTGGGGTAACACAGATGGTTGAGTCTGAAGAGCTGTTTACTCATACTATAGCCTGGGAGTCAGAGGTCTGCTGCAAAGCTTCAGTGTCTGCTAGTCAGCGGAGTAGCCACCGCCTGTAGATCTAATTACAAATTTTTAACTGCATCTAGCCCAGGCAATACTTTGGGCCTAGTAGCAGTGTCTGCTAGTGAGCGGATTATCCCAGCTGTTAAGCAAGCTACACCACCTGTAGTTTGGACACTTAATTTTTTCAAAGGAAATGCTTCGGGCCCCCGGGATACTCAGTGAAGAGCATCGGGGGAGGCACCCCAAGGCACAGGAGTTGGGACTGGCGGTAGGATGCCTTTCGGTGGACCGCCAAGCTCGATCCTTATAAAAGCTTTTTAACTGCAGCAGCTTTAGTGGACGCTACTGGAGCTGGAACTCTTTTTTTTATTTTATATAAAAGTACAAAAACACAAAAACAAAACACAAATATAAACCACAAATACAAACATTATACAAGAAAAACAAAAAACCCCAGCAAGACATAGCCCAAATCCAAAATGATATAGAGTCCAACAAACTAACACATGACACTTGACACGAAACACAAGACACAAAACGTCTTCGTTTTTCCAGAAGCAAGGGAAGACCTTCCGTACCTAACAGCCAGGCCACGCCCTAAAGCGCACAAGACCCCTAACATCCGCAACATTCATACCTGCACATTCACACCTAACTAGAGATGAGCGTTGTTCTACTCGAACTGTTCGCCAATCTCAAATTCGAGCTGTTTTGGGCGGTGTTCGAGCCGGTCGGCGAACACGAACAATTTGAGAAAAATTCGGCTGTTCGAGGTTATGTTCGATAACTGTTCGTGCACCAAAATCGTAACTGGATTTTTTCTCAGTAATGATGAAAATTAATGTTAATACGCAGTTTGAGTGTACAGCGGGGCGGGGGGAGGGGCAGGGGATGGATCTCTGCAGGAACAATGAAGATCTCCATTTTTTTTTCTCTTTCCCGCATTTGCAGTGGGGAGGTGCAATCTGTCAGCCTATCAGCAGCGCACACACGGAGCGAAGTGCTTTTTTTCACACAAGCAAGGGCATGTGTGATTGGCAGTGTATGTCACATGTCCTTGCCCTATAAGACCAAGCCATTTTCCCCGTCGCCACCATTTTCTCACTGCTGCAGCTGCGTGTTAGACGGCACCGCTGTTGCTGTGTGCGCTATACCTTGTTAATTTCAAGCCAATTTTCGCACAAATATACAGATAGCTTGGGAGTAGGGAATAGTTGTGATTGCAGTCCTTTTAAGGACTAGGTTACAGCATTTCCTACGACTTTTATCAGGCAGGTCTGTGCTCTTAAATAGATAGATTGTGGGAGTAAAGACTAATTGTAATTGGAGTCCTTTTCAGGACTAGGTTACATCAGTTCCTATCAGTTTTTGCCAGGCAGGTCTGTGCCAGTGCTGTGCAAGTTTTTTTCACAGCATTTGGCTGAATCTAGCAAAGCTAATCCTTTTTGGCCTATTGCAGAGTGTGTTAGTCAGTGGAGTAGCCTATCTGTGTTGCAAGATATACCACCTGTGTATAGAATACCAATTTTTTTACTGCACCTAGTGAAGTAAAATCTTTTGGGCATAGCATCATTCTATTAGTCCATCTATACTGACCTCCATCAGGTTGCAAACTGAATATAATTTTTTTCTGCATCTAGCTCTGAAAAAATATTTGGGCTTCTAGCAGTGTGTGGGACTTGGTCTATTAGTCCATCTATACTGACCTCCATCAGGTTGCAAATTAAAAATATTTTTTTTCTTCATTTAGCTCTGAAAAAATATTTGGGCTTCTAGCAGTGTGTGGGACTTGTTCTATTAGTCCTTCTATACTGACCTCCAGCAGGTTGCAAATTGAATATAATTTTTTTCTGCATCTAGCTCTGAAAAAATATTTGGGCTTCTAGCGGTGTGTGGGACTTGGTCTATTAGTCCATCTATACTGACCTCCATCAGGTTGCAAATTAAAAATAATTTTTTTCTGCATCTAGCTCTGAAAAAATATTTGGGCTTCTAGCAGTGTGTGGGACTTGGTCTATTAGTCCATCTATACTGACCTCCATCAGGTTGCAAATTAAAAATAATTTTTTTCTTCATTTATCTCTGAAAAAATATTTGGGCTTCTAGCAGCGTGTGGGACTTGTTCTATTAGTCCATCTATACTGACCTCCATCAGGTTGCAAATTAAAAATAATTTTTTTCTGCATCTAGCTCAGAAAAAATATTTGGGCTTCTAGCAGTGTGTGGGACTTGGTCTATTAGTCCATCTATACTGACCTCCATCAGGTTGCAAATTAAAAATAATTTTTTTCTGCATCTAGCTCTGAAAAAATATTTGGGCTTCTAGCAGTGTGTGGGACTTGGTCTATTAGTCCATCTATACTGACCTCCATCAGGTTGCAAATTGAATAAAAAAATTTTCTGCATCTAGCTCTGAAAAAATATTTGGGCTTCTAGCGGTGTGTGGGACTTGGTCTATTAGTCCATCTATACTGACCTCCATCAGGTTGCAAATTAAAAATAATTTTTTTCTGCATCTAACCCAGCCAATAGTTTTGGCCTAATACCACAGTTTGGCCACTCAGCTCTGCTCGGTTACCATCCATTGTTTTTTTGTGCAAACAACTCCAGAGTTGTGAATTAGTTAACCACCAAAATGAGTGGAAAAAGGCCTGCTGCTGGTGGAAAGGGGAATAGGCGTGTTGGGAAGGGGAAAAAAGGTTGTGTCCGTGGGGTAGGTGCAGAAGAAAGACCATCTTCCAGCCAAACTAAAATGTCTACTTCTTTTAGCGGACAATGTGATAAGATCCCTTTCTTACGTCCACGCCAATCGCTACAAATTCCAGATGAGGCACAAAAACAGCAGGTGCTTCAACGGATATCAAGTGCTCCTTTAAGTGGGCTCTCCTCCACATCAACTTCAACATCACAAATACTCCAGTCCTCAAAGGTGTCACCCAAATCGCACTTGCTTCCTCACAGCTCCCAAATCTCCAGCTGCCCGTCTGAGTATGAGGTAGAACAGATGGTTGAGTCTGCAGAGCTGTTTACTCATACTATAGCCTGGGAATCAGAGGTCGACTCCAGCGCTTCTGTGAATCCAGACGAGGAAATGATCTGCACTGATGCCCAGAATCTTTATGAGTCGGATCCAGGACCAGACGCAGAAGGTTCTGACCATAATGTAGACCCTCATTCCCAAACTGTAACTCCTGTTGGTGGAGACAATGAGGAAGACGATGATAAGACTCAAATACCTGATTGGAGCGACAACTTTAGTTTTTTGTCAGGGCAGGAACAGGTTGGCTCTGAGGACGACGGGTGTGATAACGCACAGGGTGATGATGATGAGGTCGGAGATCCCACTTACTGTCAACCCACAGTCAGCCAAGAGATGAGGTCAGCAGAGGAGGTGGAGGAAGATGCTAGTGACGACGAGGTCAGGTTGCGCCTTCCTGGACAGAGACGTAGTACTGGAAGCACGTCAACAACTGCATCCTCAAACACAACTCTGCCTCTCACCACAAGTCGTGGTGGCTCTTCAGGTCGCATGGGTGCTAAGCCTTGCATAGCCTGGGCATTTTTTCAGATCGATAAAGATGACCCAACTCGTGTTATCTGTAACATTTGTCAGCAAAAGCTAAGTAGAGGCCAAAAAATACATAGTTTGAGTACTTCATGCATGAACCGGCACATGGACATGAAGCATAAGTTGCAGTGGGAAGCTCAGTGTGCTACAATGCGGTCTAGCCGGCCGGGCCAACCACCGTCTGCCATATCTTGTGCATCCGCGGCCTCTTCATCCTCTGTGACTGGGGGGACAGCAGTCACACCTGTTTTGGGGCGCAGACCTGCCACCTCTTTACCCGCAACAGCCAGCGTGATTGGCAGGTCATCATTTTCTTTGGAGGTGGTAACACCAGCTGGTCTTGAGCGCTATCCGACATCGATAGCACCACCTTTGGATCAAGGCAACCTAACATGTCCGCCTGCATCTTCCTCACAGACCGGCAGTTTGCCGGGGACACCCTTATCAACCCCGTCTAAGCACAATAGCCAGCCCTCGGTCCCTCAGATGTGGACAAGTAAAAGACCATTTCCTCCTAGCCATGAGAAAGCTAAGAGGTTGAATTTCACCATCTGCAAGCTCTTGGCTACAGAAATGCTGCCTTTCCGCCTGGTGGACACAGAGGATTTTCGAGACCTTATGTCCGTCGCAGTGCCCCAGTACCAGATGCCCAGTCGGCACTACTTCTCAAAGAAAGGTGTGCCTGCGCTCCACCAGCATGTCGCACACAACATCACCGCTTCTTTGAGAAACTCTGTGTGTGACAGGGTGCATTTCACCACAGACACTTGGACGAGTAGGCATGGACAGGGGCGTTACATGTCGCTGACTGGGCACTGGGTAACTATGGTGACAGCAGGACAAGGGGCTGCTGTCCAAGTCTTGCCATCCCCACGAGTTGTGCGTCAATCCTCTTTATCTCGAAGTTCCTCCACTGCTTCTGCCTCCTCAACCTCCTCTCAGTCCTCCACCTGCACCCAAAGTCTGTCTGGTAATGCCACCCGCTTTCTAACTGCGCAGAAGGAATCCTGCACACCTCCTTACTATTCTGGCATTAGGGCTCAACGTCATCAGGCGTTTTTTACTTTGAAATGTCTGCGAAATGTGAGTCACACAGCTGAGGAGTTGTGGTCAGCTCTGGAGAACCAGTTTCATGAATGGTTGTCTCCACTGGACCTGCAACCATGGAAGGCCGTGTGCGACAATGCTGCAAACCTGGGTGCGGCCCTTTGCCGGGGCAATGTCACAAACGTGCCTTGCATTGCTCACGTGTTGAACCTGGTTATTCAGCAATTTTTAGCCCACTATCCCGGACTAGATGGCCTTCTGCAGAGGGCACGGTCGCTGTGTGTTCACTTCCGCCGTTCGCATCCCGCAGCTCAGCGACTTACATCTCTACAGAAGTCGTTGGGCCTGCCACTTCACAGGCTGAAATTCGTTGTGCCGACACGGTGGAATTCAACTCTGCACATGTTGCAGCGACTGTGGCAGCACCGAAAAGCCCTGGTGCAATACATTGTGACGTATAGCCTGGGCCAACGAGATCCAGAGTTGGGGCAAATCACGCTGGTGGAGTGGTCTCAGATCAGGGACCTATGCTCCCTTCTGCACAGTTTTGAAATGGCGACGAAGATGTTTAGTGCTGACGATGCCATTATCAGCATGACTATTCCGGTGATTTACATGCTGGAGCACACGTTAAACAGATTTCGGAGTCAGGTGGTGGGACAAGAGGAGGTAGAGGAAGTAGAGGAGGAGGAGTTGTATGCGGAAGGGTTAACATCTGCAAGGTCCAGACGGTTGGCAGCACAAAGGCGGCAGGCATGGGAGGGTGGGGGAGAGGGATTAAGCAGGGTGCATGGTAGCAGCCAAACTGATGAGGAAGGTGTAGGAGCCGAGGAAGAAGTGGAGAACGAACTGTCGATGGGCATGGAAGACTCATCAGATGATTGAGACCTTGACCCTGGATGGGCAAGACACATGAGTGCCTTCTTGCTGCGCTACCTGCAACATGACCCTCGGATTGTCAGAATTCGAAATAATCCTGACTACTGGGTTGCCACACTCTTAGATCCACGGTACAAAAGTAAATTTGCAGAAATAATTCCTGCCATAGAAAGGGATTCACGCATACAGGAGTATCAGCAGAGACTGTTGCAGAATCTTACATGTACTTTTCCACAGAACACCAGTGGTGCACGTAGTGAATCTCAAAGTTCTATCTTGCCAACCGTGGGATTGTCGAGTGTTCAGCACTCAAACCGTAACAGAAACACAGTATCTGCTGGTAACAGCAATTTTGTGCAATCATTTCACCACTTTTTTAGCCCATTCTTTGCAAGGCCACAGGAGACAAGAAGTCTGACACATAGTCAACGCCTAGAGACGATGGTACAGGGGTATCTACAAGTGAACATCGAAGCCATGACTCTGTTACTGGACCCTTGCTCACTTTGGGCTTCCAATCTGGAAAAATTGCATGAGCTCGCCACTCACGCCTTGGAGATCTTGTCGTGCCCCGCAGCCAGCGTTCTCTCTGAACGTGTGTTCAGCGCTGCTGGTGGTGTGCTGACAGATAAGCGCATGCGGCTGTCCACTGAGAATGTAGACAGACTCAAGTTCATAAAGATGAACAAATCATGGATCCGCAAGGTCTTTTCTACCCCTGTGTCATCCTGGGGGCAGTAAAAGCTTGAGAATTTGGTAAAATCACCTCACCAACCGTTTTAAGCAACTCTGGGGCAATTGATGCCACTTAAGTGGTGTCTTTGCCACAAATTTTTGGAAAAAATGGAGTCTCTTATTGGAGTCCCCTTGCTGTGTTTTACGTAACGTTGGCATAGTCAATTCCAGGTGGGTTGGGTCTCCCCCCCCTCTCCTTTTAACCGTAAGAAACTACATACACTATGACTTGGGGTAACACAGATGGTTGAGTCTGAAGAGCTGTTTACTCAGCGGTCTGCTCCAAAGCTTCAGTGTTTGCTAGTCAGCGTAGTAGCCCAGCTGTGAAGCAAGCTGCACCGCCTGTGTATCTAATAATAATTTTTAACTGCATCTAACCCAGCCAATCATTTGATAGTATTGCTAGTAGCAGAGTCGCATGGGCTATAAACCTTGCATAGCCTGGGCATTTTTTGAGATGTCTAAGAATGACTCAACTCATGTTATCTGTAACATTTGTCACCAAAAGCTAAATAGAGGCCAAAAAACAATAGTATGAGTACTTTATGCTTGAACCGTCACATGGATATGAAGCATAAGTTGCAGTGCGAAGCTCACTGTGCTACAATGCGGCCTAGCGGGCCGGTCTAACCACCATCTGCCCCACCTATGTCATCCTGGGGAGACTAAAAGCTTTAGGATTTTGAAAAATCACCTCACCAACCATTTTAAGCAACTCTGGGACAGTTGATGCCACTTAAGTGGTGTCTGTGCCACAATTTTTGGAAAATATGGAGACTCTTTTTGGAGTCCCCTTGCTGTGTTTTACATGATGTTGGCATCATCAATTCCAGGTGGGTCGGGTCTCTACCCCCCCTTTTAACCGTAAGAAAGTACATACACTATGGCTTGGGGTAACACAGATGGTTGAGTCTGAAGAGCTGTTTACTCATACTATAGCCTGGGAGTCAGAGGTCTGCTGCAAAGCTTCAGTGTCTGCTAGTCAGCGGAGTAGCCACCGCCTGTAGATCTAATTACAAATTTTTAACTGCATCTAGCCCAGGCAATACTTTGGGCCTAGTAGCAGTGTCTGCTAGTGAGCGGATTATCCCAGCTGTTAAGCAAGCTACACCACCTGTAGTTTGGACACTTAATTTTTTCAAAGGAAATGCTTCGGGCCCCCGGGATACTCAGTGAAGAGCATCGGGGGAGGCACCCCAAGGCACAGGAGTTGGGACTGGCGGTAGGATGCCTTTCGGTGGACCGCCAAGCTCGATCCTTATAAAAGCTTTTTAACTGCAGCAGCTTTAGTGGACGCTACTGGAGCTGGAACTCTTTTTTTATTTTATATAAAAGTACAAAAACACAAAAACAAAACACAAATATAAATCACAAATACAAACATTATACAAGAAAAACAAAAAACCCCAGCAAGACATAGCCCAAATCCAAAATGATATAGAGTCCAACAAACTAACACATGACACTTGACACGAAACACAAGACACAAAACGTCTTCGTTTTTCCAGAAGCAAGGGAAGACCTTCCGTACCTAACAGCCAGGCCACGCCCTAAAGCGCACAAGACCCCTAACATCCGCAACATTCATACCTGCACATTCACACCTAACTAGAGATGAGCGTTGTTCTACTCGAACTGTTCGCCAATCTCAAATTCGAGCTGTTTTGGGCGGTGTTCGAGCCGGTCGGCGAACACGAACAATTTGAGAAAAATTCGGCTGTTCGAGGTTATGTTCGATAACTGTTCGTGCACCAAAATCGTAACTGGATTTTTTCTCAGTAATGATGAAAATTAATGTTAATACGCAGTTTGAGTGTACAGCGGGGCGGGGGGAGGGGCAGGGGATGGATCTCTGCAGGAACAATGAAGATCTCCATTTTTTTTTCTCTTTCCCGCATTTGCAGTGGGGAGGTGCAATCTGTCAGCCTATCAGCAGCGCACACACGGAGCGAAGTGCTTTTTTTCACACAAGCAAGGGCATGTGTGATTGGCAGTGTATGTCACATGTCCTTGCCCTATAAGACCAAGCCATTTTCCCCGTCGCCACCATTTTCTCACTGCTGCAGCTGCGTGTTAGACGGCACCGCTGTTGCTGTGTGCGCTATACCTTGTTAATTTCAAGCCAATTTTCGCACAAATATACAGATAGCTTGGGAGTAGGGAATAGTTGTGATTGCAGTCCTTTTAAGGACTAGGTTACAGCATTTCCTACGACTTTTATCAGGCAGGTCTGTGCTCTTAAATAGATAGATTGTGGGAGTAAAGACTAATTGTAATTGGAGTCCTTTTCAGGACTAGGTTACATCAGTTCCTATCAGTTTTTGCCAGGCAGGTCTGTGCCAGTGCTGTGCAAGTTTTTTTCACAGCATTTGGCTGAATCTAGCAAAGCTAATCCTTTTTGGCCTATTGCAGAGTGTGTTAGTCAGTGGAGTAGCCTATCTGTGTTGCAAGATATACCACCTGTGTATAGAATACCAATTTTTTTACTGCACCTAGTGAAGTAAAATCTTTTGGGCATAGCATCATTCTATTAGTCCATCTATACTGACCTCCATCAGGTTGCAAACTGAATATAATTTTTTTCTGCATCTAGCTCTGAAAAAATATTTGGGCTTCTAGCAGTGTGTGGGACTTGGTCTATTAGTCCATCTATACTGACCTCCATCAGGTTGCAAATTAAAAATATTTTTTTTCTTCATTTAGCTCTGAAAAAATATTTGGGCTTCTAGCAGTGTGTGGGACTTGTTCTATTAGTCCTTCTATACTGACCTCCAGCAGGTTGCAAATTGAATATAATTTTTTTCTGCATCTAGCTCTGAAAAAATATTTGGGCTTCTAGCAGTGTGTGGGACTTGGTCTATTAGTCCATCTATACTGACCTCCATCAGGTTGCAAATTAAAAATAATTTTTTTCTGCATCTAGCTCTGAAAAAATATTTGGGCTTCTAGCAGTGTGTGGGACTTGGTCTATTAGTCCATCTATACTGACCTCCATCAGGTTGCAAATTAAAAATAATTTTTTTCTTCATTTATCTCTGAAAAAATATTTGGGCTTCTAGCAGCGTGTGGGACTTGTTCTATTAGTCCATCTATACTGACCTCCATCAGGTTGCAAATTAAAAATAGTTTTTTTCTGCATCTAGCTCTGAAAAAATATTTGGGCTTCTAGCAGTGTGTGGGACTTGGTCTATTAGTCCATCTATACTGACCTCCATCAGGTTGCAAATTAAAAATAATTTTTTTCTGCATCTAGCTCTGAAAAAATATTTGGGCTTCTAGCAGTGTGTGGGACTTGGTCTATTAGTCCATCTATACTGACCTCCATCAGGTTGCAAATTGAATAAAAAAATTTTCTGCATCTAGCTCTGAAAAAATATTTGGGCTTCTAGCGGTGTGTGGGACTTGGTCTATTAGTCCATCTATACTGACCTCCATCAGGTTGCAAATTAAAAATAATTTTTTTCTGCATCTAACCCAGCCAATAGTTTTGGCCTAATACCACAGTTTGGCCACTCAGCTCTGCTCGGTTACCATCCATTGTTTTTTTGTGCAAACAACTCCAGAGTTGTGAATTAGTTAACCACCAAAATGAGTGGAAAAAGGCCTGCTGCTGGTGGAAAGGGGAATAGGCATGTTGGGAAGGGGAAAAAAGGTTGTGTCCGTGGGGTAGGTGCAGAAGAAAGACCATCTTCCAGCCAAACTAAAATGTCTACTTCTTTTAGCGGACAATGTGATAAGATCCCTTTCTTACGGCCACGCCAATCGCTACAAATTCCAGATGAGGCACAAAAACAGCAGGTGCTTCAACGGATATCAAGTGCTCCTTTAAGTGGGCTCTCCTCCACATCAACTTCAACATCACAAATACTCCAGTCCTCAAAGGTGTCACCCAAATCGCACTTGCTTCCTCACAGCTCCCAAATCTCCAGCTGCCCGTCTGAGTATGAGGTAGAACAGATGGTTGAGTCTGCAGAGCTGTTTACTCATACTATAGCCTGGGAATCAGAGGTCGACTCCAGCGCTTCTGTGAATCCAGACGAGGAAATGATCTGCACTGATGCCCAGAATCTTTATGAGTCGGATCCAGGACCAGACGCAGAAGGTTCTGACCATAATGTAGACCCTCATTCCCAAACTGTAACTCCTGTTGGTGGAGACAATGAGGAAGACGATGATAAGACTCAAATACCTGATTGGAGCGACAACTTTAGTTTTTTGTCAGGGCAGGAACAGGTTGGCTCTGAGGACGACGGGTGTGATAACGCACAGGGTGATGATGATGAGGTCGGAGATCCCACTTACTGTCAACCCACAGTCAGCCAAGAGATGAGGTCAGCAGAGGAGGTGGAGGAAGATGCTAGTGACGACGAGGTCAGGTTGCGCCTTCCTGGACAGAGATGTAGTACTGGAAGCACGTCAACAACTGCATCCTCAAACACAACTCTGCCTCTCATCACAAGTCGTGGTGGCTCTTCAGGTCGCATGGGTGCTAAGCCTTGCATAGCCTGGGCATTTTTTCAGATCGATAAAGATGACCCAACTCGTGTTATCTGTAACATTTGTCAGCAAAAGCTAAGTAGAGGCCAAAAAATACATAGTTTGAGTACTTCATGCATGAACCGGCACATGGACATGAAGCATAAGTTGCAGTGGGAAGCTCAGTGTGCTACAATGCGGTCTAGCCGGCCGGGCCAACCACCGTCTGCCATATCTTGTGCATCCGCGGCCTCTTCATCCTCTGTGACTGGGGGGACAGCAGTCACACCTGTTTTGGGGCGCAGACCTGCCACCTCTTTACCCGCAACAGCCAGCGTGATTGGCAGGTCATCATTTTCTTTGGAGGTGGTAACACCAGCTGGTCTTGAGCGCTATCCGACATCGATAGCACCACCTTTGGATCAAGGCAACCTAACATGTCCGCCTGCATCTTCCTCACAGACCGGCAGTTTGCCGGGGACACCCTTATCAACCCCGTCTAAGCACAATAGCCAGCCCTCGGTCCCTCAGATGTGGACAAGTAAAAGACCATTTCCTCCTAGCCATGAGAAAGCTAAGAGGTTGAATTTCACCATCTGCAAGCTCTTGGCTACAGAAATGCTGCCTTTCCGCCTGGTGGACACAGAGGATTTTCGAGACCTTATGTCCGTCGCAGTGCCCCAGTACCAGATGCCCAGTCGGCACTACTTCTCAAAGAAAGGTGTGCCTGCGCTCCACCAGCATGTCGCACACAACATCACCGCTTCTTTGAGAAACTGTGTGTGACAGGGTGCATTTCACCACAGACACTTGGACGAGTAGGCATGGACAGGGGCGTTACATGTCGCTGACTGGGCACTGGGTAACTATGGTGACAGCAGGACAAGGGGCTGCTGTCCAAGTCTTGCCGTCCCCACGAGTTGTGCGTCAATCCTCTTTATGTCATTTTTCCTCCACTGCTTCTGCCTCCTCAACCTCCTCTCGGTCTTCCACCTGCACCCAAAGCCTGTCTGGTCATGCCACAAGCTTTCTAACTGCGCAGAAGGGATCCTGCACACCTCCTTACTATGCTGGCAGTAGGGCTCAACGTCATCAGGCGGTTTTTACATTGAAATGTCTGGGAAATGTGAGTCACACAGCTGAGGAGTTGTGGTCAGCTCTGGAGAACCAATTTCATGAATGGTTGTCTCCACTGGACCTGAAACCAGGGAAGGCCGTGTGCGACAATGCTGCAAACCTGGGTGCGGCCCTTCGCCGGGGCAATGTCACACACGTGCCTTGTATGGCTCACGTGTTGAACCTGGTTGTCCAGCAATTTTTAGCCCACTATCCCAGACTAGATGGCCTTCTGCAGAGGGCACGGTCGCTGTGTGCTCACTTCCGCCGTTCGCATCCCGCAGCTCAGCGACTTACATCTCTACAGAAGTCGTTGGGCCTGCCACTTCACCGGCTAAAATGCGATGTGCCTACCCGGTGGAATTCAACTCTGCACATGTTGCAGCGACTGTGGCAGCACCGACAAGCCCTGGTGCAATACGTTCTGACGTATAGCCTGGGCCAACGAGATTCAGAGGTGGGGCAAATCACGCTGGAGGAGTGGTCTCAGATCAGGGACCTATGCACCCTTCTGCACAGTTTTGAAATGGCGACGAAGATGTTTAGTGCTGACGATGCCATTATCAGCATGACTATTCCGGTGATTTACATGCTGGAGCACATGTTAAACAGAATTCGGAGTCAGGTGGTGGCACAAGAGGAGGTGGAGGAAGTAGAGGAGGAGGAGTTGTATGCGGAAGGGCTAACATCTGCAAGGTCCAGACGGTCGGCAGCACCAGGGCGGCAGGCATGTGAAGGTGGGGGAGATGATTTTACCAGGGCGCATGGTAGCAGCCAAACTAGTGAGGAAGGTGCAGGAGCCCAGGAAGAAGTGGAGGACGAACTGATGGAAGACTCATCAGATGAGGGAGACCTTGATCACATTTCTGTTGTGCGAGGTTGGGGGGAGAGGACAGAGGAAGGAAGCATGATTGTTACCTCGCCACCAACACAACAGGGACTTGGTGCTCCTGGATGCGCAACACACATGAGTGCCTTCTTAGTGCACTACCTGCAACATGACCCTCGAATTGTGAGAATTAGAAATAATCCTGACTACTGGGTTGCCACACTGTTAGATCCCCGGTACAAAAGTAAATTTGCAGAAATTATTCCTGCCATAGAAAGGGATGCACGCATGCAGGAGTATCAGCAGAGACTGTTGCAGAATCTTACATGTGCTTTTCCACAAAATACCAGTGGTGCACATAGTGAATCTCACAGTTCCAACTTGCCAACCGTGGTCTGTATGGAATTGTTCATTAAAGGGCCCAAAATTAAGATAACATAGATGGGAGAGGTCTCTATGAATAGGAATTCCTAAGTATTTGATACCCTGTGAGGGCCAGGCAAAGGGAAAGTTGGACTGGATGGAATCCTATATGGATTTAGGGAGGGAGACATCGAGGGCCTCAGACTTCGCTGCATTGATTTTAAAATTTTACCATGTAACAAAGTGATCTATTTCAGCCATAACAGCAGGGATGGATATATGTGATTGAGTGATATATACTAGGACATCATCAGCAAATAGAGAGCACTTGTACTCGGTGCCTCCCACCTCAATCCACCTAATATTGGGGTTATGGCGAATTGATGAGAGCAGGTGCTCCGTCACTAGGATGTATAAGAGAGGGGACAGAGGACATCCCTGCCTTGTCCCATTGGTGATTGTGAAAGGTGATGAAAATGTTCTGACGCACCCCCTGGGCCTTGGGACACCCGGAGCCGGACCCTTTTTGGTGGATGCTGGTGGTTGTAGTCTTCGTGGCGGCGATCCGGTTCCGTGGCTCAGGGCGGTCAAACCAGTGGCGGAACTATTTATGTGGTTTTGATGTTTAAATGTCCGACTACGCCACCCGTGGATTGCGGTCAGAGTGAACCGCCGCTACAGGGCAGACCGCTAAGGCTGGTGTTGTGGGTGCAGCAGAGCGTAGCATAACTCCCCACGGGAGGAGTATAGCCTCAGGGCAGTGTATGCGGAGGATGGGGGTGATGGTGCAGGGCAGCAGCAGTAACGACACGGAGTCAGTGATGCAGTTCAGGGCCTTTACTCACAGTTCTTATTATCCAGACCACGTCTGCAGGTAACGGCTGCCCACGTCGTACTGTGCTCACCAGGTGAGGGGCTCAGACAACTCCCAGATAACTTTGGAGCGCTTCACAGGACCCCCTTTGTGTGTCCTTTGTCTGGCCTTTCTTACCAACACTTCTGTCCGGCTGCCTCGGGCCTCCTCTTGGTAAACTTGGCGCCAGTTTCCCTGACCCTATGTGGTGCCTTCCTAGCGGGTGGAGCAAGGGGCTGCGCCACATAAAATGTCAGAGCCTCCGGTTTCTAGCTGAGGGTCGTTTCCTGCCTCCACTAGTTCGGGGACCGGTCTCCCCCTTTGGCCTGACCCCTCCACGCAGGTGGATTCGGGCGTGCGGTGGCGACTCGCCCGTCCGCACCCCTGGGATCCCTTCATTCCTCGTTCCTGGAGCCTTCTCCGCTCCTCTTCCTTCCTTCTCCCTCTTGCAGGCCTGGGCCTCTGTTACTAGGCCCGCCTCCGGAGCAGAGCTCATGCAGAGCCCCTGCTCCCTGCCACTTCTGCTCAGACTTCTCTGCACTGAACTAAGATGGTGCCCACCTTTTATACTCCCTTCTCAATGCACCCAGGAACTGCTTCCTCCCTGCTCCTGCACTGCAGGGTTCCCCTTCCTCAGTGTTCCCTCCCCCCACTCCAGCCAGGGACAGGGACTGTCGTGCCCATCTCAGGGGCATATTGGTCGCCCTGCCCCACGGCAATGTGGTGTAATGCATGCAGGTGTCGGGTCCTGATCCACACTCCATCCTTATCTGAGAGTGAGATATCACACCTCTGGGTGAGGTGCAATACGTCTGTAGCAACTGAGCCCTCGGTGCTACAGTTCCATTTATCTTCAGCCTAGGTGACGTATTGTGATACAGGGCCGTGATTTTGGCTATAAAAGGGTCCCCTAGACCCCTACCCCAAGCTTTTTAAGAGAATCATATATGGCGTGCCAGGAGACTCTATGGAATGCTTTCTCAGCATCCAACGAGAGTATCTACTTACAAATTTTTAACTGCATCTAGCCCAGGAAATACTTTGTGCCTAGTAGCAGTGTCTGCTAGTCAGCGGATTATCCCGGCTGTTAAGCAAGCTATACCACCTGTAGTTTGGACACTTAATTTTTTCAAAGGAAATGCTTCGGGACCACGGGATACTTAGTGAAGAGCATCAGGAGGCACCCCAAGGCATAGGGGCTGGGACTGGCACTAGGATGCCTTGCGGTGGACAGCCGAGCTCGATCCTTATAAAAGCTTTTTAACTGCAGCAGCTTTAGTGGACGCTACTGGAGCTGGAATTAGGCGGCTGCTGGCATGAGACTTGCCCTCCAATAGATCCTTGTAAATGGATTTAAAGTGTATTCATTCAAATTAGAGGGACAATTTAAATTAAAAAGCTTAGAGCTGCCTCCACCACAGGGGGGCTCTCTCGACCCACCAGCGGACAGGCACCAGTATTGGGAGAGGGGGGCTGGCCGTCAGGGTTCACCGCGGCTCTGGCACAAACCCGGCGACACGGAGGTGGCACGGGCAGGAGCGGACTGGCCGTCTCGGCTTCTCACTTTTTGGATTTTAGAAGGGCATGACATGCCTATATCTGTGTCTCCCCGTCCTTTTACTCCTCCACCTCTTTTCTTTTCGCATGACTATATGTACTTGTCACTTTTCCATGTGTTAGTTGTGTCTTCTGAGCAGTTTGTCAGCTTTTGGACACCTTTGAAGGTGTTTTCTATGTGTTTCTATGTGTTTTTGTTTGCCTGCCATTGGTTTTAACGGTGTTCGAAGGTGTTCGACGAACAGTTCGACGAACAGTTCGGCGAACACACGGGTGTTCGACGAACCGAACCGAACTCGAACACTACGGGGGTGGCTCAACACTACACCTAACCCCAAAAAGGAAAATTAAATAACTGGCCCACCGCCCAAAAATAAGAGATGGGCCACTTGGCCAAAACTAACACTCTACACACAAAAATGTTTTATTTTTTTTTCAATTTATTTATTTTTTTTTTTTTTATTTATTTTATTTTTTTTCCCCACCACCATTTTTAAACACCCAAGGTCCCACGAAAGTCTGTGGCATCTTAACACCAACAAGGTCCCACGAAAGTTTGTGGCCATTTACGCACAAAAAGGGTCCTTTTTCCCGCATCCCGCAGGATGTCCATTTTTCTTTTTTTTTTACAAAAACACCCCTTCCCCCTCCCCCCCTGAAACCCCCCACCCAACCTAATACTACACCCCCCCCACACGCAATACACATATATATACATATAATACACATATACATACAATACACAACATAAAAAGTCTGTTTTAACACTTAGCAGTAACATGATAATTTCAAACCACAAAGAACCAACCATAAATCAAAAATCAGACCCAAGTTCAGTGCTTGCAAGCCCTATATTCCGATTCCGATACCGCAAAACAAAAAACTACAATGTGAGGGGAGCAGCCTACCACCAGCAAACTGGAGACTACAGAGGCTCTCACCCTAATCTAACACACAACACCCTGTCCCTCCCTATTAAAAAAAAAAAAAAACCCGTCCCTACCGCCCTACCAATCTTTCCCTACCTGTCCCTGCCTGTCCCTCACTGACCCTCACTTCCAACCTAATACTAAACTACCTATCCCTGATGACAGTCCCTGTCTGTCCCTCCCTGACCCTACACGACTACCTGACCCTACAAATAAATATAAAGTATAGAAGGAGACTAACTCACCCTATCACAGACACGCGTAACCTAACTCTCCCTAGGGCACATTGAATGAGAACCCCCTCCATAGAATGGAAGCCCTCCCTGCACCCAGCCTCTCATACTCCAGCGAGCGCACTTTTGCCAGGTCACCCAGGATGTTCCTAATCACCTCTTCCCGGGGGAGGGCTTTCTTCTGGGTGGACACTAAGCACCGTGCGTTCCACGTGTAAAACCTAGTCGCTGAGCTAACTAAGAAAACAGTGCCCCGATCTCGGCCACCCAGGGAACTGAATGCCCCATAGGCCCACTCCGCATAGGAAAGGCTTGCCAGCCTGGGCCAGCCAATGGAAGCATCCACCCTACTGTAGACCTCTGTATTAAAGGGACACCGAAGCAGGAAGTGTTCCATGCTCTCAAGCATGCCGCCACACACCTCGCGGGGACAATCCCGGTCATCAGAGTTCCTGTACTTCAGGTTGTCCCTCACATACAGTGTCCCATGGAAGCAGCGCCAAGCCACACTCCCAGACCCCACTGACGGATCACCTTCAGAACCGGGGTAGCATAAGCCGGAAGATGCCCATTAGGCGTTCGAAGGTCCTTCACCTGCCCTCCTGTCTCCCATTCCTGGAAGAAAGGCCGAAACCACCCCCTACAGGAGAATACCCACAGAGGAGCCCTCTCTAACCAGAGGTTGGCGATGTTTGCCTTAATAAAGGTATTTACTAGGAACACCACTGGGTTGACCATACCCAACCCTCCTAGTCTCCTCGTGCGGTACGTGACCTCCCTCTTGATTAGGTTCAGCCTATTCCCCCATAATAGTTGAAAGAGCAGGCTGTAGACCCGTGTCCAAAGAGGCTCTGGCAAGATGCAGACACTGCCCAGGTATATTAGTAATGGGAGCAAATACCCTTTGGCCAGGCTAACCCTTTCCCTCAGGGTCAGGGACCAGCCCTTCCACTGATCCACCTTCTGGGTGGCAATCTTAAGTCTGCCCTCCCAGTTTTGCTGGGGGTAATCCCCCGGGCCGAAACTGATGCCTAGTATTTTTGCTGTGGCCTGAGGCCCTGGAAGAGTGTCCGGGAGATCAAAACTAGGATCTCCCACTCCCAGCCAGAGACTTTCACACCTATCCCGGTTGATCATGGACCTGGATGCCACCGAGTAGCACTCAACCTCAGACATGACCCAATCTGCCTCCCCTCTCGAGGTTACAAAAAGGGAAACGTCGTCGGCGTACGCCACTACCCTCAAGGTGGCATCCAGCTCCGCCTGGTCCATCCCGACTCCCACCAACGGTCCGTGCTCCACCCTCTTTAGAAGGGGGTCAATCGCAAACACGTATAACAGTGGGCTCAGAGGACAGCCCTGGCGGACACCAGACTTCACCTCAAAAGGGGGTCCGACCCAACCGTTCACAAGTGGAAAAGTCTCTGCCCCATTGTATAAAACTCTAAACCAATCAACAAACCTCCTGGGCAGACCGTACCTCAGAAGGACGGACCAGAGGTACTCGTGGTTAACCCGGTCAAAGGCTTTCGCCTGGTCTAAGGACAGCAAGTACCCCTTCCAGTGATCTGACCTGCTCTGCTCCACTGTCTCTCGGACACCGAGCACAGCACTAAATGTGCTGCGGCCTGGAACAGAGCAGTGCTGGGCCCCCGAAAGAAGCCGGGGTGCGAATTTCACCAACTGATTAAAAAGCACCTTTGCCAGAACCTTTCGGTCCGTATTGAGAAGCGCTGTGGGACGCCAATTCTCAATACAGGACGAGTCTTTACCCTTTGACAGAATAATCAAGGCTGACTTCCTCATTGAACTGGGCAGAGCGTCCGAGGAGAGACACTCATTAAACACCTCAGTCAAGAGGGGGACCAAGGAGTCCCTAAAAGTCTTGTAAAACTCGGATGTTAAGCCATCCGGACCAGGCGACTTTTTGGGCCGGAGCCCATCAATCGCCCGTCTCACTTCCTCTTCCCTGATTGCTTCCGCCAAAACATGAAGAGAGGGGTCATCCCCTGGCTCAGGGATGGTTTCAGCCAGGAAAGCCGACATCTCATCCTGATCAGGTTCCCTCCCCCCCAAGAGGTGCGAGTACAAGGATCTGACCACCTCCAGGATCCCTGATTTGGATCTGTTCAGGGACCCCGTACTGTCGATCAGTCCTGTTACCACCTTACAACTCACTGACATCCTGCAGTTCCTGTAAGGGTCGGGCGAGCGGTACCTCCCGAAATCCCTCTCAAAAACCAAGGATGTGTGCCTATCATACTGGCACCCCTTGAGCAAGGCCTTCACCCTGGAGATTTCCTCACGGTCCCCTCCAGTCGAGACGAGCTGCTCGAGTTTCCTCCCCAGATCCCGATACAGGCGGTGCCTGTTCAGGCCCCTGAGGCTCGAGAGCTGACGGAAGAACCTTGCAACCCTTCTTTTGAAGATCTCCGACCACTCAGACTTAGTACTACAGAGACCCAAGAGAGGTACCTGGCTCTGAAGAAATTCCTCAAAGGATTGTCTTACATCAGCTTCTTCCAACAGGGACGAATTCAGCTTCCACAGGCCTCTCCCCATCCGGGGGGTCTCTGTAACATTCAAGGAAAAGAAAATGAAACAGTGATCAGAGAATTCCACCTCAACAGCGGACACTGCAGAAGAGACGGCCTCCTCCTTTAAATAAAACCTATCTATCCTAGACCTATTGCTACCCCTATGAAAGGTGAAACCCCCGTGACCTGGGGTGTGCTGGATGTGGACATCAACTAGGCGAGCTTCACTTGCTATGCTATTCAGGGCTATGCTATCATAAGCCAGCTGGTCTCCGGGGCCTCCCCTATCACGGGATCTAGTTACAGTGTTAAAATCCCCACCGAAGACCACCTGCCGGCTTGTAAAAAGATAGGGCTTGACCTTCAGGAAGAGACATTTACGGTCCCACTTAGATTGCGGGCCGTAGATATTAATGAGCCGGAGCTCCTGTCCCCTCATGAAGACGTCAAGAACCAAGCACCTCCCCATTTCTACCTCAATCACCCATCTGCATTCCACCGAAGTGGCCTTAAAAAGGACCGCTACCCCGCTATACGGCTCGGCCGCAAGAGACCAGGATGAGGGCCCACACCTCCACTCCCTCTTTGCTTTATAAATGGCCCCCATGTCCCTTAGTCTGGTCTCCTGCAAAAATAAAATGTCAGCCTCAACTCGGGTGAAAAAAATCAAAGGCCGTAAATTTGGCCGCATCTGACTTTATACTGGCGACATTAATCGATGCCAGAGTCAACGGGGTAGGTTCCTCCATCATGGGTGATTGAGTTAGACGGCCTTCTTTTTCCCCATACCCCCCTTTTTCCTCTCGCCTTCTGAGGATGAGCCCGAGTCACCCCTCCTCTTTAGGGATACCGAGGTGTCCATGCCCGCCCCTCCAGCATCGGACACCTCCTTCCTAGCACAGGTTTCCTCGCCTCCGGACCCCGGGGCAGTCCCCCACCAGGGGCAACCGAGTCCCCCGGGGGACAGACCCCGCCGCCCCCTGAATGCACCCCAGATGTTGTCTCCGGCTCCTTACCCACGGACCTCCGACGCAGCAGAGTCATCGAGGGCTTGGAACCGATTGGAGAGGGGGACCAGAGGGAAGCCGGTGAGCCCTTCCGTAGGCACCGTAGCGGTCAGGGGGGGGGGGCTTTAGGTTTTTTTACCCTTTTCCTGTTCTTTTTTCCCCGACTACTGGTACTTTTGGCACCTGATTTTTTTTGGCTGCTCCACCACCTCCTCATCCAGACTTTCATACTGGGAGGAGTTATCGGAAGCAGCCGCCTCCTCCCTCTCCATCCTCCTGATCTCCTCGCTCACCGCCTTTTCCCCCAGGGCCTCAGAGGCTCCGGCTGCAACCTCCGGGGAGGGGACAGTCATCACCCCAGTCGCCTGGGGCTTATCCTGCCCCCTGTCCCTTCGGCGCCTCACCTGTTGCCACTTGTGGGCAGGTGTATTCGCCTCGCCTTTCCTCCCTGACCCCTCAACTCCCCTCCCGCCCCCACCTCCAGTTCCAGCAGAAGATGAACCACTGGGGACCCCCCCGCAGCCCTCCTCCGCCTGACCAGAGATGGTGTTGGAAAAGGAATGGGGGCAGCGGCTATACGGGTGACCTAGATCACCACACAGGTGACACCTAATGTCACCACAGGCCGCGGCCAGATGACCTACCCCGCCACACAAGGCACATTTCTGCATCTTGCAGCCCGCGCTGAAGTGGCAGGGGTCACCGCACCTGTGGCAGACCTTCGGCTGCCGCTGGTAGAAGATCAGGATTCTGTCCCTCCCCAGGAATGCTCAGGAGGGGATGTGAGTGACAGTACCACCTGAAACCTTCAATTTCATCATGAAGGTCCAGCCCCCTGACCAAATGCCGAACTCGTCCCTGTTCTTCTTTGGGACCTCTGTGACTTCCCCATAACGAGAAAGCCACGTCATAACATCGATCCCTGAGAGTGACTCGTTATTTGTTAGAACGGTCACCCTCTTTACGCCATTTTGGCGAGACACCGCCTGTACGGCAAAGTCTCGCCAGCCGAGCTCCCCCTTCACCAGTTCAAAATTCGACCAGAAAAGCTCTAAGCCCTCCGGCCGAACAAAACTGATGTCAAAGATGGAGGTACCAAAAGGATGGATCAGGGCAAAGATGTCAATTGCCCTGAAGTCCATCTTCAGGAGGAGCTCCACGACCCTCGCTCTAGGCGGGCACGCTTCACTGCCCCTCCACCGAAGACGGACCACATTCCTTCTGGCCACCCCCTGCCCGGCTGTCGGGAGGGACCACACTGTTTCCCCCTCCCTTTTATCTTGGAAGGCAGCCTGGCCATGCCTGTCCAGCCAAAAGGCCAGATCCACCTCTCTTCCCTCTACCGTGATCGTCCGTTCTCCCTTCTTGAGGGCCTACAGAAAACGGCGTCACAAGTCACCGTCCCTGAGGTTCAGAGGCGAGGAAACCCCCCGAGAGGACCCTGAGGCCACGGCCACAACCCCCGCAAAACTCCAGGGGCTCGCGGCCGGGGGAGCAGATGGACCAGTCCCCCCCCCGTGCTCCCCGCTACCAACAGACACTCCATTCACGCACCCTACCGCAGACACCCCACCATTTGCATCCCCAGCCACAGACACATTCGTACCCACACCATCCCCATTTGTGTCCACAATCACCCCACTTGCCCCGCTCCCACTCCCATGCGCACCCTCTTTACGCCATTTTGGCGAGACACCGCCTGTACGGCAAAGTCTCGCCAGCCGAGCTACCCCTTCACCAGTTCAAAATTCGACCAGAAAAGCTCTAAGCCCTCCGGCCGAACAAAACTGATGTCAAAGATGGAGGTACCAAAAGGATGGATCAGGGCAAAGATGTCAATTGCCCTGAAGTCCATCTTCAGGAGGAGCTCCACGACCCTCGCTCTAGGCGGGCACGCTTCACTGCCCCTCCACCGAAGACGGACCACATTCCTTCTGGCCACCCCCTGCCCGGCTGTCGGGAGGGACCACACTGTTTCCCCCTCCCTTTTATCTTGGAAGGCAGCCTGGCCATGCCTGTCCAACCAAAAGGCCAGATCCACCTCTCTTCCCTCTACCGTGATCGTCCGTTCTCCCTTCTTGAGGGCCTACAGAAAACGGCGTCACAAGTCACCGTCCCTGAGGTTCAGAGGCGAGGAAACCCCCCGAGAGGACCCTGAGGCCACGGCCACAACCCCCGCAAAACTCTGGGGGCTCGCGGCCGGGGGAGCAGATGGACCAGTCCCCCCCCCGTGCTCCCCGCTACCAACAGACACTCCATTCACGCACCCTACCGCAGACACCCCACCATTTGCATCCCCAGCCACAGACACATTCGTACCCACACCATCCCCATTTGTGTCCACAATCACCCCACTCGCCCCGCTCCCACTCCCATGCGCACCGGGGTCAATGTATTTCTTTTTTTGTGTACACTTTCTGGTCACAGTTTCACTACCACCGTCCATATTACTTGTGTTGCCAGTACTGCCGCCTGCTGGTGGCGTCTTCCCTGCCGGGAGGTTCTGTATATTTAATGCTGCTGGCCTATCAAGCACCACGCTGCAGGACTTAAGCAGTACAGCACCACTGCTCCCAGCATACCTGGAGCTTCCTGCTTTACTGGCAGGAAGAGAGCCAGGTGTAGCTCCTCCCACTGCACCATCCAGCCCTGCTGCAGCTTTCCTGGATACCTGCACTGCTGGAGTCCCTGCCCTAGGTAAGCCCCCAGATACAGCGGACCCCGGCACACAGGCACCCGCATCAGCCACAGCAGCAGCCCCCACACAGGCACTGGCCGCAGCTGTGGTCTCTGTTGCTCCAGGAGCAGCCACCGGTGGCGACGCTAAGTCCCGCCCCGTGCGTGGCCACGCCCACATGGGCAGACCCGGCTCGGGAAGCCACACCCCCAGTGCCCGGCAGCACAGTACTGCTCACTGTGACCACTCCTACATGGGCGGCCCCCGCCCGGGAAGCCACACCCCCTGCACCCGGCAGCACAGTGCAGCCCTCCGTGGCCACTCCCACATGGGTGGGGGACGCCAGGAAGGCCACGCCCCCCAAAAATGGCCGCGACGGGACCCCCAAAACCGACCAGGAGCCGGGTCTACTCTCGGGGGTCCCCGGTCCAGCGGCACCAATTCCCGGAGGCATAGCACCCCCCACCGTCACTCCCTTAGCCACAAAAAGCTTGGCCACAGCAACTCCGGCGGCCGGCCCCAGGCTAGGCCACTCCCCCTCGGCATCCACCGGCGGCAAAGCCCTCAGCGCCGACCCCTTACTGGGCCCCTGCGCCGGGGGCCCCGACTTCACCACGGACCCCGCCGGGGGAGCAGGCCCCACCACCTTCCTTTTACGAATCGGCTCTGCCGGAGCTGCAGGCCCCGCACTTTTTGCTCTGCCAGATGCATTCCCGGGTGCCTGGGTCCCCAAAAGTGATCCAGATTTAACGGATCCGTGAGTGAGGGACCCAGACACTTTCCCAGCACACGCCGCCGGAGATGCGGCTCCGGCTGCCAGTGTGCCGCCAGCAGTGCAGGTGGCAGTGGCAGTTACGCTCACCGCCCCCCGCGCGCTAGCAGACACACCTGGTGCCAGGCCAGCCCCCTCTCTCACAGGGGACCCAGCCTGAGCACCACCATGGTTTTTGCCCGCCGTCGGGCCGCCCTCCGTGCCATGCTCCATGTCAGACACATCCGACACACCACCTTCATTACTGCAAACAGAGGCGGCGCTCTGCGTGCCATGGCCTATAGTCTCCCCGCCCCCTCGCTGCGGACCCACATCAGGGCCCAAGCCAGGGTGGGTAGCGGGTGCCGCACAACGGGACCGGGGGACCCCAGAGAGGGGGACATGCACAAATTTATGTGTTACCGATGTTTTATTTTTCATAGCTCTCTTCACTTTCCTCTTCATCCCCCTCCCGGTTGCCTCGTCCTCGCAGATCTCGTCCCCGAACGTCAGCTGGTTAAAACGTACCGGGGACTCAATCTGCCTGATCTGCTTCATGACGAGGCAGCCCCCCTCACTACTACTACCACCATCCTCATCCTCCCCCTCACTCCCGCTGCCCTCTGAAGGGCTAGAGTCAGACGGGAGAGCCATCTGCTCAGGGGCTATCCCGCTATGCGATGCCTGGAGATCACTTACCAGGCCACCAGATGGGGGGTAGGGCGCAACCTCCTCCTCACAGTCCTCTTCCTCCTCATCCTCCACCGCCACCACCTGGCTGGAGCTCCGTGACCCCTCCAGAGATCCACCGGCCATGGCTCTGAACCGGTCGTTGTTCTCCAGTTTTTCTCTGAATGGCCCGCTGCCGGCCAGGATGGTACACCGCCAGTTCTCCACCTACTGGATGGCCTTCTTAATCCTCCTGACCGCGGCAGATAGCTCAGGCTTCTTGCTGCAAGAGGCCCTGTCGGACCTCTCCTGAGCTACCCTCAACTCCCCCCAGAGGGATTTTAGCTTCCTAGAGGCGTCCTCATACTCGCAGAGGTGCACATGGATGCGGGAGCCATAGATGACAGTGGACTCCTTCGCCACCTTGGTGCCCCAATCAGGGGGCACCGCTGCAGCACCCCTGCACGTACTCGGCCTACCCCAGGGGGGAGGAGCTGCCGCGGCCGTAGCCTCGGGGGTCCCTATGGTCTTCATGCCGGACCCCTTGCCTTTTCCGGACCTGGTCATCCCAGCCACGATGGTATTCCTCCCGCCCCCCGCCGGCTTGGACCGGGGGGCAGGAGCTGGGGGCCCAGCACCAGAGGCCAATCCCACAGCAAGTCTCCTTTCCTGGGAAGGGGGCAGACAAAAAGTCCCAGATGGAAAAGGCAAAACCTCCCTTCCCAGGAGCTCTCTCCACACACCAAACACAGCAGCACACGGCAAGCTCCGCCTCTTCCTCCTCCTGCAACCGTGGCTGCTGGCATGAGACTTGCCCTCCAATAGATCCTTGTAAAAGGAATTAAAGTGTACTCATTCAAATTAGAGAGACAGTTTAAATTACAGAGGTTATACCTGCCTCCACCGCAGGGGGGGGGCTCAACCCACCAGCGGACAGGCACCAGTATTGGGAGAGGGGGGCTGGCCGTCAGGGTCCACCGCAGCTCTGGCACAAACCCGGCGACACGGGGGTCGCACGGGCAGGAACGGACTGGCCGTGTTGGCTTCTCACTTTTTTGGTTTTAGAAGGGCATGACATGCCTATATCTGTGTCTCCCCCTCCTTTTACTCCTCCACCTCTTTTTTTTCGCATGACTATATTTACTTGTCACTTTTCCATGTGTTAGTTGTGTCTTCTGAGCAGTTTGTCAGGTTTTGGACACCTTTGAAGGTGTTTTCTATGTGTTTCTATGTGTTTTTTGTTTGCCTGCCATTGGTTTTAACGGTGTTCGACGAACAGTTCGACGAACAGTTCAGCAAACATACCGGTGTTCGACGAACCGAACCCGAACACTACGGGGGTGGCTTAACACTAGTGATAAGCGAGCGTGCTCGCTTCTTCTCTGTACTCGTCCAAACATCTCACTGCTCGAGATGTTCGGCGAGTACTTCCGGGATGCTCGGACGGGAGCTCGAGTCCCCTCCTCGCATGTTCGGTGCTGTTTTCACAGTGAATAAACATGCATGGATTGCCTGACGGTCATTATAATGCTGCAGCCATTTTGGTTGTGGCATTACAGTGATTGGCTGGCTACATAGTATCATAAGACCCGGTGACCATATGCTCGTCAAAGTCTACCCTTCAGACAGGCAGAGTAGGGAGAGGTGCTGCTGAGCTAGTGAGAGAATTGGTGGTGTATTAGTGAGGTATTAGGTATTTCTCAGCTATATATATATATATATATATATATATATATATATATATATATATATATATATCTCTGAACATGTGAACTAACAATCGTTCTAAGGACTAATCCAACTGCATATATTATTACTGGTGATAGCAGGAGTTAGGCAGGTAGAGTTTGTAGAGACAGTATACAGCAGAATAGGGTCCATTGCATGTTCTGTCTGCTGCTGTTGCAGATATCCATAGCCCTAGATATCAGGGCTAATTTTTTTTTTTCTCTTAATCCTGATTATTTATATCTTTAACGCCACTGCCTAAAACCGTGGTCATCAGATGTGATCCGATATTACTGTGGTATTAATCGTCACATTTTTTTAGAGCATGCCAAATATTACACTCCAGTTAAAGTCTGCCAGTTGTGCATTGTTCAACCTATTCACACTTGGTTGCTGACCAATGCCACATCTATTAGGCCACTGTCTAAAACCGTGGTCTTCAAACATGATCCGATATTACTGAGATAATAATCGTCACATTTTTGGGAGCGTGCCAAATATTACACTTCATTTAAAATGGGCAAGGCGTGTGGCGAGCGACGGGGAAGTGGGCGTGATGCTAATGGTTCATGCAGAGGCCAAGGCCATGGCAAGATAAAACTGTGTCTGCTGAGGGAGCACAACAAACACCCACATCATGTAGAACTAACTTCCTGTCCCAATTTCTAGGGGGCCACAGAACACCACTCTTGAAGTCAGAGCAGTGTGAAAAGGTTGTTGGTTGGATAGCAGATAATACTTCTAGTCAGTTTGCCACCTCCACCACCCTGTCTTCCACATGGTCCAGTCTCCGTAGCCGTGAGTCTGGACCACATGTTCCTCACCACGATCCTCCCACCATGCCGAGTGCCCGGAGACAAGTGATCCCACAATTGGACACTCCGAAGAGCTGTTCACTTTTTCATTCATAGATTTGGGCCTCTCGCTTGGCCAGCTTCAAGCAGGGCAAGAGGATATCGCATGTAGAGATGCCCAAAAATTTGAGCAGCCACCGTGGGAAACTGCAATTACTGTCACAAGAGATGGATGATGATGATGAAACACAATTGCCAGCAAGTCAAGAGGAGGCCCAGGGTGCGTATGTCGAAGACGAGGTGGTGGAAGATGAAATCACTGACCCAACCTGGCAAGGTGACATGCATAGCGAGGACAGCAGCACATAGGGGGAGGGACATGTAGCACCACAGCAGGCAGGAACAAGCAGTGGGGTGGCCACAGACACAAGGCGGGAAACTGTTCCCCAGAACACAAGCATGAGGGAAGTTGCCAGTCAAATTGTTAGGTCTTCTAAAGTCTGGCTCTTTTTTAAAGACTGTCCAGATAACCCCAAAAAGGGTATATGCAAGATCTGCTATGCCAGCATCAGCAGGGGCAGCAAAACTAAAAGCCTGACCACCATCAGCATGCTCAGGCACATGACAGCAAAGCTCCCAACTAGGTGGAACGAACGCCAGGGTCCAGAAACAGTGTCTACTGTTGAAACCCCTGCCTGTACCGCTGTTGTGTGTGCACGCCAATCCCCTGTCCATGGTGCAGGCAAAGATGCCTCCTGCCCTGCAACTGTCATTGCACATTTGCAACCACCACCATCAGCAACCACGTCCACGTCTTTGTCAAAGCATAGCGTTCAGTTGTCCCTACTCCAGTCCTTTGAACACAACCACAAATATGCAGCCAACCACCCACAGGCCACAGCACTAAACTGCCACATTTCTAGAATGCTTGCACTTGAAATGTTGCCTTTTAGGCTCATGGAGACAGAATTTTTCTGCAACCTGATAGCGGCGGCCGTCCATCGATACACGGTCCCCAGCTGCCACTATTTCACCCGGTGTACCGTCCCCGTCTTACACAAGCACCTGTCCCAGAAAATTAGCCGTGCCCTCAACAACACAGTTAGAGGGAAGGTCCACCTAACCAAGGACACGTGGATAAGAGCTTGTGGCCAGGGATGGTACATCTCGCTGACGGCACACTGAGTTAATATAATGGAAGCCGGGACCCAGTCGGACCCTGAGATGGAACATGTCCTCCCGATGCCAAGGATTGAGGGCCCTGGGTCAATCAGGGTTGCCCCCACATTCTATAGCTCCTGAACCTCCTCTTCCTCCTCTTCAGCCTCCATCTCTGAAATGACCACATCAGTTGGAAGCTGGAAGCACTGCAGCTCTGCCTCAGCCAAGCGGCAACAAGCTGTGCTGAAGCTAATATGCTAATATGCTTAGGAGGCAAACCACACACCGCAGCGGAGTTGTTGTCAGTTGTAACATAGCAGGCAGATCTGTGGCTGTAACTGATGAACCTACAGCCCGGCATAGTCGTGTCTGACAATGGCCAGAACCTGGTGGTGGCTCTAAAGCTAGGCAAGCTTGCACATGTACCATGCCTTGCCTATGTGCTCAACTTAGTGGTTCTGCCCGGATTATCTGTTTGTGAAAGTACGCCATGTGTGCCCATTTCCAAAAGTCACCTACATCTTCCGACGCCCTCGCCATGCTTCAGCAGAGTTTGCAGCTTCCAGCTCACCGAATGGTGTGCGATGTCACCACGCATTGGAACTCAACATTGCAAATGTTGGGAAGGATTTGTGAGCAGCAGAGGGCAGTTGTTAAGCACCAGCTTCAACACGCCCGTTGGTATTCAGGTCAGCCTCTGAATATAAGAGCTGATGAGTGGGCATGGATGTCTGAAATCTGTGTCGTCCTGCAAAACTTTGAGGACTCCACCAAGATGGTGCAAAGCAATGATGCCATAATTATTGTCACCATCCCGCTTCTCTGTCTACTGAAATGCTTGCCACTCACAATTAAAGAGGAGGCATTGCAAGCGGAGCACGATGAGATGGAACAAGGAGCCATACAGAGTGATGTCACACAGCCCAGCCTCATCTCATCTCAATGTGGATTGGGCGATCATGAGGAGGAAGAGGAACAGGAGCTGTTTTCCTGCACTACAGACGCTACTACCTACACAACAGTCATACTGTCTGTTCAGTGTGGATGGCCTGAGGAGAGGGAGAATGAGAAGGAGGACTAGGAGGAGAATGAGGAGGAGCATGCACAGTCATCCTCTTGGTCAGGACAGGGAAGTCTTGCCTGTTGGCAGTCTGGCACACATGGCTGACTTTATGTTCCGCTGCCTTTGCCGTGACCCTCACGGTGTGCACATTTTGGCCAGCAGTAATTACTGGTTGGTCACACTTCTAGACCCACGCTACAAGGAGAACTTTCTATCTCTCCTTCCCGTGGCGAGGGCATTACCACTATAGAAGACCCACTCCTTAACAGTAACTCCTCTACGTCTCTTCAAAGAGGTATTGGAGTGCGTCCAATTTTTTGGCAGCCCTTTCAGTCACTGCATGGGCATTACTAGTATAGGAGAACCACTCTTAATAATGGGAACAATATTTTTAATGAGGCCCTCCTCTACGTCTCTTCAAAGGGGTATTGGAGTGCGTCCTAATATTTGGCAGCCCTTGCACTCACTGCATATGCAATAACAGTATAGGAGACCCGCTCCTTAATAATGGGAACAACAAAGCATAGTCGGCTGATGGCCTTCTAACAATAGTGAGAGGCGACTGCTGGCCCTCTATCAATAGTAAGGTCCACCTGATGGCCTTGTAAAAATAGGTTTTATGACTTTCACAGTTCCTCCTTCATAAATGAAACAAGATGTGTCTGATCATGTCTTACACATCACATGGCCAGATAAGGTAGTAAAATATTAAAATTACATTTACTGGTGAATGTATTTTTCACCGTTGAAAGCAATACCAAAGTGCAAAAACACATAAAAAATGCTACGTGTGAACATAGCCCAAAGTGTGGAGGAGCATTTTTGTTTTTAGTTATTTATTTTGTCTTATATACAAGTCATTACCCTGGAAAGAATGTTCCTTGACATTTTTTCCAGGAACACCCATTTGGCTTCATTTTTGTATGTTTTATTGTGAGTCTGTAAAAGTGTCGTAATACTCTGACAACATTGTTCACAGCAGGGACTTGGAAGTCAGAGATGCTTCCAGGGGTCTTCCCCCTGCTGTTCTCATATAATTTTAGCACTTTTCCAATCGATTTTGCCAATTTTTAGGCCCCCTAAGTGAGGGGGAGGATGCCACATTACTCTCATTTTCCTCGTACACCACCTCCTCTAGTGATAGCGAACAGCCACGTAGACTCCTCAGGACTGAAATAAGTCAGTGCCACCTGTTAGTGACTCCCTGTGGACCTCTCCTTGAAAATATTATGAGCCACAGATTCCTGATTTTGTGGTCCGATCAAGAATCCTATTTGAAACTGCTGGCCTCACAGAAATCGACTTTTTCAAACTCTTTTTCTCTGAGGATTTTTTAAATCTCATGATGGTCCAGACAAATTTGTACGCCCAACATTTTTGTTCCCAAAAAAACACTTCATCATTTGCTAATTGGACCTCTGTACATGCTTTAGAAATTATGACATTTTGGGACATTGTGCTTCACATGGTGATAGTGAAGACGCCAGAACTTCAGCAATATTGAAGTGTTAATGTTTTATATAACATTCCCGTTTTCCGCATGGCTATGTCTCAGACACGCTTTGAGGCGCTTCTCAGGTTTTTTCACTGCAACAATAATGTCCACCCTGAAATGATCCCAACTTTAACTGAATTTTTAAAGTTAGACTGATCATTGATCACTTCAGCAGCAAATTTGCTGAGGTGTAAATTCATCAGAGGGACATCTGCATAGATGAGTCTCTAATACACTTCAAGAGTAAATTCCAGCAATACCTACCCAGTAAGAGGGCCAGGTACAGAATTAAAATGTACAAGCTCAGGGTACACCCACACCCAGATTCGACCCCATGAATGATCCCCTGTCCTGGGAGTAAAGCCCCCGTCTCACATAGTGAGATCACTAGCGAGATCGCTGCTGCGTCACGGTTTTGGTGACGCAACAGCGACCTCACCAGCGATGTCGCTATGTGTGACACTTTGCAACGATCAGGCCCCTGCTGTGAGGTCGCTGATCGCTGCAAAGTGTCCTGGACCATTTTTTGGTCGTTGCTCTCCCGCTGGTCAGCACACATCACTGTGTGTGACCAGCGGGAGCAGCGATCAGGCTGGTAACTATGGTAAACATCGGGTTACTAGGGGCACACGCGCACCTAGTAACCCGTTGTTTATCATGGTTACGAGCCTGCTAAAGTGAGCGGTAACCTCCCGCTCACTGTAGCAGAGTGGTAACCATGATAAACAACGGGTTACTAGGAGCGCGTGTGCCCCTAGTAACCCGATGTTTACCATAGTTACCAGCCTGCTCCTGCTTCAGCAGGCTCGTAACCAGGAGCAGGACATCGTGGAAAGATTCTTTCCACGATGTCGCTGCTCCCCTGATCGTTGGTGAGCCAGCCTGTTTGACAGCTCACCAGCGACCACATAGCGACGCAGCAACGATCCCTGACAGGTCTTATCGTTGTCAGGATCGTTGCAGCGTCGCTAAGTGTGACGGGGCCTTAAGTGGGAAAATTATGTGAGATTTGGTGCACTCACTGCTGGATCACGGTTATCACCTCTATGTAGATAACTTCTACACCAGCATCCCACTCTTGAAATCCTTCTTGCCAGAGCTACCGCAGCATGCAATACTGTGTGCAGAAACCAGAGAGGCCTCCCTAGGTCGCTAATTGAGCAGCTGCGGGTGGTCAATTATAGGGACAAGAGGGAAGTTCTTTTCTTAACCACAATACATGATAATGGCAGCACACAGGTTACCAAGCTAGAAAGTGTCCTGGGATACAGTAAGAACATGGGAGTAGTTGATATCTCTCATCAAGTCCTCCAGCCCCCTAGCCCTACAGTGACATGCGGAAAATAAAAATGTGGTACAAAAAGCTGGCTATGCACATCGCACAGATGGCAATGTATAACACTTATGTGCTATCACACTGTGCAGGCCAGACTGGCACAATCCTTCAGTTTCAGGAGGTAGTAATTAAGGGCTTAATATTTGGAAGTCAGGAAGGAGAGGGAACTGAGGGTGCCTGTATTGTACCAGGGCAACATTTCCCAGGTGAGGTTTCCGAAACTGCAAAGAGAGGAAGGTCACAAAAAAATGCCAAGTATTTTACAAAAGAGGAATCAGAAAGGACACTACTTACAATGCGACACCTGCCCCAAAAAACCTGCCCAGTGCATAAAAGAATGTTTCAAAGTGTACCACTCATCTCTGAATTACTAAATGTATTTTGGATTTACTCTAATTTATTGCACAACCTGGTGTCCTCTGCACAACTCACAAATGCCAAACTGATGAACTCAACTTTCACACAACTTTCCTATGCCAACCTGATGTACTTTACACAACTTACATATGTCAACCTGATGTAATCTACACAACTCACATATGCCAACCAGATGTACTCTACACAACTCATATATGCCACCATATTATAAAATTCACATACCAGAGAAACACCAAATCAATTCCAATTTAGGGTCACTTGTGGGGGGGGTTATACTGTTTTGGCACCTCAAGGGCTCTGCAAATGCAACATGGCGCCCATAAACAATTCCATCAAAGTATGTGCTCCAAAATGTACCTCCTTCGTTTTGGAGCTTTGCAGTGTGCTCAAACAGTTTTCCACCACATACTGGGTATTGGCATACTCCGGAGAAATTGCATAACAAATTTTGGGGTCCATTTTCCCTTGTTACCCTTGTGAAAATAAAAATTTGGGGCTAAAGCAACATTTTTGTGGGAAAAAATATGATTTTTATTTTCATGGCTCAATGTTATAAAATTCTGTGAAGCACCTGGAGGTTCAAGGTGCTCACCACACCTCTAGATAAATTCCTTGAGTGGTGTAATTTACAAAATGGTGTAACTTGTGGGGGGTTTACACTGTTTAGGCACATCAGGGACTCTGCAAACACAACATGGCTTCAGCAATCGATTCCTGACAATTTTGTGTTCCCAAAGTCAAATGGTGCTCCTTCCCTTCCGAGTTCTGCCTTGCCCCCAAATAGTAGTTTTCCATAACATATTGGTTGTCCGCATACTCAGGAGAAAGTGCACAACAAATTGTATGGTCCAATTTCTCCTCTTACCCTTGTGAAAATGAAAAATTTGGGGCTAAGCAACAATTTTGGGGGAAAAATGTAAAATTTTCATTTTTTCATTCTACATCACATTAATTCCTGTGATGCACATCAAGGGTTAAGGAACTTCTTAAATGTTGTTTGAGCACTTTGAGAGATGCTGTTTTTAAAATTGTCACTTTTGCATATTTTCTGTCATATAGGCCCCTCAAAGTCACTTCAAATGTAATGTGGTCCCTAAAATAATTGGTTTTGTAAAAAATTTTAGAAAAATCAGAAATTGCTCATAAACTTTTAACCCTTTCAAATCATTTAAAAAATGATGGTGATGTAAAGTAGACATGTGGTAAATGTTATTTATTAACTATTTTTTGTTATATAACTACCTGGTATAAGGGAATGAAATCAAAATTTTTACTAAAATTACAATATTTTCACAAATAAATGCAAAAAATATCACCCTAAATTTATCACTAAGATAAAGTACAATGTATCTCGAAAAAGTAATATCATAAAGAGAGACTCGTCAGAATTGTAAAATTTGGCCCGGTCAGGAAGCTGGAAAACGGCTCGGGACTGAACGGGTTAAAGGGGTTGTACAGGCTTGGAGTTGAAGTATGCAGTCACTCTATGTGACCACAGAGTTGTGAATCCTCACAGCATGCACACTGCGAGCTGTCAGGATTTTCCGGTGACAGCACAGGGATCAGCAGGGCCCTTGACCACAAGTATGCAATTTGCATACTAGACAAGAGAACAGCCTCAGTTAAAACGAGTGAATTGAGCAAGGCCAGACACGTCTAGTCAGAATGTGACAGGAAGTACGCAAATCACTAAATAATTTCTAAATGAACTAATCTTTTTAAATTAAATTTAAAAATGTATAACTTTCATCATTTGATCTGATGTTCTGTTGTGAATAAAATATGGCTGCAAGAGATTTCCAGATCTTTGCTATCTTGTTTTCTTTACATTTTACAAAGTATCCCAACTTTTTGGGAATTGAGATTATAGATGCACAAAGTTTAGGCCTAATGGCATTATCTCTGTATTAGGACTTCAGCAATACAATTCTAATATTGATAACAAATGTACCTAATCAATAGCTGTATGCTTTATGACAAAACAGCATTGAACAAATCACACAACTGATATGTTGGGTAGTGAATGGTTGACATACACATTGTATTAATGTCTCCTGAACCCACTAAGTTTGTTGCCATTGACCTACCATATAACATGTATGATGATGTTCTGTAGTGAAGGGCAAGCACTAAAATGCTGGGGAGTTTGTTGCTTGGGTCGAACACATTGGAATACTCAGGTGCTCGACCCGAGCAACGAGCCCAATGTAAGTCTATGGGAAACTCAAGCATTTTTCAGGCAGCTCCCCCCGGTGGTCTGCAGAGGGCCTAAAAATTGCCCAAATCGACGGGAACAGTGCTCAAATGACATGGTAACAGCATGGGGAAGACCCCTGTAAGCATTTCTGACTCCCAGGTCAGTGCTGTCAAAAACGTTGTCAGAGTATTACGCCACTTTTACGGACTCACAATAAAACATACAAAAACGAAACCAGAATGGATTTTCCTGGGAAATATGTTAAGGAACATCCTTTCCTGGATAATGACTTGTATATAAGGCAAAATAAATAACCCAAACTAAAAACACTCCTCCATACCATGGTCTATGTTCACACATAGCGTTTTTGATGCGTTTTTGCACTTTTGTATTGCTTTCAATCGTGACAAAATAAATTCACCGGGAAATGTCATTTTAACATTTTACAACCTTATCTGGCCATGTGGTGTGTGAGACATGATCAGACACATCCTGTTTCATTTATGAAGGAGGGACTCTGAAAGTCACAAAGCCTATTTTTATACGGCCAGCAGGCGGCCTTTACTATTTTTAAAGGGCCAGCAGTCGGCCGTCACTATTCTTAGAGATCCATCAGCCGGCTGTGCTTTGTTGTACCTATTACTAAAAAGTGGGTCTCCTATACTGTTATTGCATATGCAGTGAGTGACAGGGCTGCCCAAAATTTGGACGCAACCCAATACCCCTTTGAAAATTTCGACGCATCCCAATACCCCTTTGAAGAGACTTAGAGGAGGGCCTCCTGAAAACAATGTTCCCATTATTAGGAAGTGGGTCTCCCATAGTGTTGGCCTATGTAGTGAATGCAAAGGCTGCCAAAAATTGGGAGGCACTTCAATGCGCCTAGAAAGAGACGTGGAGGAGGGCCTCATAAAAAAATGTTCCCATTAGAAAGGAGCAGGTCTCCTATACTTGTAATGCCCATGCACTAAGTGTATGGGCTGACAAACATTTACCCCTGGGGGGTATACATGAACATTCAATATATAAACTTTTTTTTACCGGCATCATAAACACCCTTTAAAAAAATTATGTGGGTGTTGCATCACGGACCACGGTCACCCTGGTGATATGGTGGTGGAAAATGAGGATGAGGAGAAGAAGGAGGACAGGAGCAAATAGCCAAAATCAAGAAGTGTATACCCATGTGTGGGTGTGAAAAGGTGCATGGGAATACACCTCCCAAAAAAAGACACTTGATTTGAGTTTATGTTACGCTGCTATCATTCGTGGTGTTGAGAAGTCTGGCCAAATACAGTCCTTGTTCATTTTTATAAGAGTCAGCCTGTCAGCATTTTCAGTTGACAGGCGGATGCGCTTATCAGTTAAAATTCCACCAGCGGCACTAAAAACCCGCTCTAATAAAACACTAGCGGCAAGGCAGGCCAGGACATCCAAGGTGTAGAGAGCCAGTTCATTCCACGTATCGAGCTTGGATACCCAAAAATTATAAGGCACAGAGGAAACACGGAGGACGTTGGTACAGTCGGCAAGGTACTCCCTCAACATCTTCCCAAACTTTGCACTCCTTGTGAGAGTACCCCGCTCCTCAGGTACTGTGTGATGGGAGGGGCTGAGAAAAATCTCCCAGAACTTTGACAGTGTTCCCCTGCCTCTGCTGAATTGGAGCTGTGTCTCTCTTGCCTGTACACCTTGGTTGTCCAACTAACTGTGACCTCTGCCGCCAGCGTTTATAGATGGGAATTTTTTAAATAGTTCTGCAACAAGGGCTTCTGGTACTGCCCCATTTTTGTAGACCTGTCTGCCTCAGGAATAAGAGATATAAAGTTCTCCTTGTAGTGTGAGTCTAGAAGTGTCACCAACCAGAAATCACTGTCGCCCAAAATTTTGAGAACACGAGGGTCATGGAAAAGGCAGCGTAACATAAACTCAGCCATGCGTGCCAGTCTGCTATCAGGCAAGACTTCCATTTCCTCACCAAGAGGACAACTGACCATGCTCTCCTCCTCCTCTCTGTCCTCAGGCCATCCACGCTGAAAAGACAGTCTAACAGTTGTGCAAGTAGCATCTTCTATAGCGCATGAAACTAGCTCCTGTTCTTCCTCCTCCTCCTCCTCTTCCTCATTGTCACCCAATCCACGTTGGGATGAGATAAGGCTGGCCTCTATGTAATCACTCTGTATGGTTTCTTGCTCCATCTCATCGTGCTCTGCCTGCAATGCATCCTCTTTGATTGTGAGTAGAAAGCATTTCAGAAGACAGAGAAGCAGGATGGTGACACTAATTATGGTGTCATCGCCGCTCACCATCTTGGTGAAGTCCTCAAAGTTTTGGAGGATGGTACATATGTCTGATGTCCATGTCCACTCCTGAGGTCTTATGTGTGGAGTCTGAACTGAATACCGACGGCCTTGTTGATGCTGGTACTCAACAACTGCCTTCTTCTGCTCACAAATCCTTCCCAACATCTGCAGTGTAGAGTTCCAATGCTTGGAGACATCACACACCAGTCTGTGAGCCAGAAGCTGCAAATGCTGCTGAAACACGGCAAGGGAGGCGGAAGCTGTAGGTGACTTTCTAAAATGGGCACACAGGCGGCGTACTTTAACAAGCAGATCTGGCATCTCCGGGTAGGATTTGAGAAACCGCTGAACCACGAGGTTAAGCACATTGGCCAGGCATGGTACGTATGTGAGCTTGCCTCAGAGCCACCACCAGGATCCGGCCATTGTCACACACGAACATGCCTAGCTGTAGGTTCAGCGGTGCCAGCCACAGATCTTCCTGCTCTTTCAGAGCTGTCCACAACTCTTCAGCATTGTGCGATTTAACATCTAAGCATATTAGCTTCAGCACAGCCTGTTGCCGCTTGGCCGAGGCAGTGCTGCAGTACTTCCATCTTGTGACTGATGTGGTCATTTCGGAGATGGAGGCTGAAGAAGAGGAGTAGGCTGAGGAGGATGAGTTGCAGGAGCTGTAGACTATGGGGGCAACCCTGATTGACATAGGGCCCGCAATCCTTGGCATCGGGAGGATGTGTCCCCGTCCCAAGGTCCGACTGGGTCCTGGTTTCCACTATGTTAACACAGTGTGCCATCAGCGAGATGTACCGTCCCTGCCCACAAGCACTGGCTCACGTGTCCGTGGTTAGGTGGACTTTCCCGGTAACTGCGTTGTTGAGGGCACGGCTAATGTTTTGGGACATGTGCTTGTGTAATGCGGGGACGGAACACCAGGAGAAATAGTGGCAGCTGGGGACCGAGTATCGAGGGACGGCCGCCACCATCAGGTGGTGGAAAGCTTCCGTCTCCACGAGCCTAAAAAGTAACATTTCGAACACAGACAGTCGCGAAATGTGGGAATTAGTAGTGTGGCCTGTGGGGCGTTGGCTGAATATTTGCACTTGCGTTCCAAAGACTTGGGTATGGACAACTGAATGCTGCGCTGGGACAAGGACGTGGACGTGCTTCCTGATGCTGCTACTTGAGAGTGTGCAACCACAGGTGCAGGTCAGGAGGCATCTTTGCATGTACCATGGACAGGGGATTGGCTTGCATGCACAACAGCGGAAGAAGCAGTGGTGCCACCTGCAGACACTGTTCCTGGACCCTCGGGTTTGGCCTATAAAGTGAAGTGCTTTGCTGCCATGTGCCTGATAATGCTGGTGGTGGTCAGTCTGGTAGTTTTGCCACCCCTGCTGATGCTGGCCTGGCAGGTGGTGCAAATGGCCTTTTTGGGGTTATCGGCAGAGTTTTTAAAAAACAATCATACTCGGGAAGGCATAACAGTTGTACTGGCAACTTCTTTTGTTTTGGTGTTACGGGAAATAGTTGCCTGCCTTGAGTCTGTGGCCATCACACTGCTTCTTCCTGCTTGTTGGGGTGCTCTGCCTCCCTCCCCCTGCTGTGCTGCTGTCCTCGCTCTGCATGTCCTTCTGCCAGGTTGGGTCAGTTACTATATCATCCACCACCTCGTCTTCCACTTCCGCACCCTGGTCCTCCTCCTTTCTGGCAATTGTGTCTCATCATCGTCCACCTCTTGTGACACTTTCCCACCGTCGCCTTCGTGTGACAATGGCTGCTAAACTATTTGGGCATTGCTACATGCGATCTCCTCTTCAAGTGGACTGGGCGAGAGGCCCAGATCTATAAATGGAAAAGTGAACAGCTCTTCGGAGTGTCCAAGTGTGGGATCAGTTGTCTCCGGGCACTTGGCATGGTGAGGAATATGCAGTCCAGACTCACGGCTACTGAGACTTGACCATGTAGAAGACAGAGTGGTGGTGGTAGCAAAGTGACTGGAAGCATTATCTGCGATCCAACCAACAACCTTTTGACACTGCTCTGGGTTCAATAGTGGTATGCTGCGGTCCCCTAGGAATTGGGACAGGAAGGTCGGGCGAGAAGATGTGGGTGTTTTTTGTGGCACAATTTCAGCTTGCCCTTGGCCTCTGCCTCTGCATCCACCATCACCATCACCATCATGTCCAGTTCCCTGTCCCTTGCCACGTGCCTTGCCCATTTTAAATGGAGGACAATATCTTCCTACAAATGGCTGTATTTGGAGCTTACTTATATGTGATCCGTGTGACGGAGAAAGCACAATTTTAAATACCTGGCCTGTAGGTAACTATTTTCAACAGCAAAACCGGTGTCAAAAACTTCGCTGACACACTGAAACAAATTTTTAATGGAGGCCAGAAATGGCAGTATTTTCTGAAAACATATATGTGATTCATGTGAAACCACAGTTTTAAATAGCTGGATTTTTAGCACTGTAATATGGAAAGGTCCTGGCTGTATTCTGCACTGCCAACAAGCAAATGGCGCAGAAAAACTGTTCTCTGGATTGCTTTTTAAGCAAATAATGAGGATTAAGATCCCAAAAAAATTATTCCTGGCCCCTGAGACCTGGACCTTTGTATAGAAATATCTAACAGCAGCAGCAGACAGAACTGGAATGGAGTCTCTTGTGCTATATGCACTGCAGTCTGCTATATACACTGCCTGCCTATATACACTGCCTGTCTGATATCTCTGCAAATGGATTAGTCCTCAGAAGGACTGTTTGTTGAGATGGATATGTGTAATATGTTTCTGTTCTACCTACACTACCTAATAAACAAGCAAATCTCTCCCTAGCTCAGCAGCAGCTCTCCCTACACTGTCTGATTGCGGAGCTGACGAGCATGGCGGCGCCAGGTTTGATATAGACCTGATGAAGCTGTACGGCCTGCCAATCACTGTAATGCCACAACCAACATGGCTGCGGATTACAGTGAGTGGCAGGCAATCCCTTCATTGGCTCTGTAAAGAGCATCAAACATGCAGGGAGGGGACCCGAGCGTCTCGCAAGTACTCGGCGAGCTCCGAGCATCCGAGTACTGAGATGCTCGTGCAAGAACCGAGTACTTGCGAGTATGCTCGCTCATCACTAATGTTCTTACTCACCCCTCAAGGATTGAGCTGTTTGACGTCAACTTGCTTGACTTCTTTGTTCTTAGAGGGGATAACCCACTGTCAGAGGTGTCTGAAAGCAATTTACTCCCCATTCAAGACATATGCATGGTTAGCAGAGCAGAACCATTTATATGAAGTGTATGGCCAGTTTAAGACTTTAACCTACTCACTCATCTTTTAGATTTTATAAAATAAGCTAACACCTATTAAAATGAACAGCAGTTAAATCACATCTTACAGTGCTTTGTTTTTCATTCATTGCTTTTTTTTACTTACTTTTGCTTGCTTTTCATCTTGGCTTTTTTCTTGAATTTCTTCTGTATCATTATTTTGTACATATTTGTGGTTTAATAGAGCTTCTGTCAGCACCGAATATTAGAGTTGTTTGTTTGCTTTTAAAAACAATTATGTATGTGAAATAAAAGTTTTAAATCATTCAATTTAAATTCAATATACAGTTAGGTCGTCAAATATTTGGACAGTGACCAAATCTTTGTGATTTGGGCATTGCATGCCACTAATTTTTATTAAAAATGAAACAGCTGAGATGCAATTTAAGTGTTGACTTTCAGCTTTAATTAAATGGGGTCAACAAAAATATCCTGTGACACGTGTAGGAATTGAAACCATTTTTCCACAAAGCCTCCTCATTTCAGGTGCTCCAAAGTAATTGGACAAATTAACTTCACCATAAATAAAATGTTCATTTTTAATACTTTGGAGAGAATGCTTTGCAGGTAATGACTGACTAAAGCCTGGAAGCCATGGACGTCACCAAATGCGGGGCTTCTTCCTTTGTGATGATTTGCCAGTCTTTTACAGCAGCTGACTTCAGTTGTTGCTTGCTTGTGGGTTTTTCTGCTTTAAGTTTTGTCTTAAGCATGTGAAATGCATGTTCAATAAGGTTGAGATCTGGTGATTGACTTGGCCATTGTAGAATATTCCACTTCTTTGCCTTAAAAACTCCCGGGTTGCTTTTATAATATGTTTTGGGTCATTATCCATTTATACAATGAGATGCCATCCAATCAACCTTATTGCACAGATTTCATTCGGCTGTTTCTGTCTTCAGTCACATCATCAATAAGACCTAGTGACCCAGTGCCATTGAAAGCCATGCATGCTCATGCCATCACTATGCCACTATCATGTTTTACAGAGGATATTGTGTGCTTTGAATTATGAACCGTTCAAAGCCTTCTCCATATTTTCTTCCTCCCATTATTCTTGTACAGATTGTTTTTAGTTTTAGTTTTATATGTCCAAAAAATGCTTTACCAGAACTAGACTGGCTTCTTTAGATGTTTTTTGGCAAAGTCTAAAATGGCCTTGTGATGAACCAGCACCTCGCTACCTCGCCTGACGTCACTCGCCCACAACCCTGACATGCTAAGAGGTCTCTTTCACTAGCACCAGTGAAACTGCCACCAGTTCCTCGTTAAATATAAGCCCGATCCGTTAAAGGGATTATATTGGGCCAGAAACCAGCCCTGGTAGCATGGAACGGACCGAGAAACGGACATGTGGGTTAGTGCATCAAGATAAAAGAGCAGCCAAAGATTAAATTATATATTTAATTGCCTTTAGGGCACACTAAACAATACACTATATACACAACAGTTATACATATACAATGGTCAGATATGCAATGCAAAGATGTTCGACCATGTGTGCACTGGGCTTCAGGGAGTATTGGCTGCCAGCTGGCTCCTAGTTTCTTCACAGCACATTGCTCGACGGGGCCCCCCACTTTCGAAGTGAACAGCAAGCATACCAGAGAGCGCGACCACCTTACACTAGCCTTTATCCCCTTTGGATCACTCCCATCCAGCCCTCTGGGCTGAACCTAAATCCCCTCCCCTTGCCTCCAGCAGCTAGAAACTCCAAAACTCAAGATGGGTCATAACTCCTTAATGGACGGTCCTAGAAAGGCGGTTGTGGTTCCATCAGATCCGGCCGGGCCCCTGCTATGCATTAAGACCAAACACAGCTTTGCAATCTGTTTACCACTAGCTATTTTTATGTATCTCCCCACCCTGTGTGGTGTTAGGATGGATCGAGACCCTGGAATGCGTTTGGTCCGGTCTAGAGATCTCAAAAATTTAACAATGTGTGACCAGGACGTAAGATAAGTCCACATTCTCCTTATGAAATCATAGACTGCATGGTATCCACATGGCAAGCAAATCTTTTGTTCTGAGCTTAGCTGGCTCAAGGTGTGAGATATGTCACTCACAGCCTTTGGAGGCTTGACCCCCCCTGCTGAGCTAGGTGTTCTGTACAGCTGCACACTGAAGGGGGTTTTATAACCCCATGCCCAAAAGGATACAAATGATTGACATGAAATTATATTTAACTTGTTCTTCACAGGCCTTTTTTATTTTTAAAGAAGTTGGCCACAACTTTTTTATTAAGTCCCCAATGTATCCCCCCGGGGCCCATAAGTATATTTGTAAATACCTTCTGTTGCAGGTTCTGCCTGTGAGCGACGTTATCGCTGGCCGCACACAGGCATCACGTGACGCCATGCTGACGTCACGACAAGTGAGGCATGACTCAGCACTGGGGTCCCCGCGGTGGCTGCTGGGTTGTGGGCGGGGTTTCCCCGCACGTTACACCAAGCATTCACCGCACACTTTCCCCATGAATGGGGAGAGGGAGAGCGTGGGGTGGATGCTGGGTATGACGCGCGGGGATAACCCCGCCCACAACCCGGCAGCTACCGTGGAACGCAGAAGAGGGGCCCTCGGCTGCAGCCTGGACTTGTCATGATGACAGTGGATGTCTGCGCCAGCTGCAGCCGGGGATGACGTGATGCATGTGAGCGGCCACCGATAGCACTGCTCACAGGCAGTAACTGCAACAGAAGGTATTTGCAAAAACACTTATGGGGGACCCGGGGGGATAATAAGTAGTGGACAACCCCTTTAAGGTTGAAAAATGGTTTGCTCCTTGTGGTGAACCCTCTGTATGTGCTCTCATGAAGTCTTTTTTTTATGCTAGACTTAGATACTGAAATACCTTCTTCCTGGAGAGTGTTCTTCACTTAGTTGGATATTGTAAAGGGGTTTTTCTTCACCATGGAAAGGATTCTGCAATCATCTACCACTGTTGTCTTCCATAGTTATCCAGGCCTTTTTGAGTTCCCAAGGTCTTAATTTTGTAGAATGTACCAGACTGTTGATTTGGCCACTCCTAACATTTCTGTTATCTCTCTATTGGATTTCTTCTTTTTTTCAGCCTAATGATGGTCTATTTCTCTTCCATTGAGAGCTCCTTTGACCGCATGTTGCTTTTGGTCCCTTTAAAAAAAAAGACGGCTGCATATTAAAAACCTGAAATTCCTAAACCTTTACTCCAATTATTATGTGAATACCCTCAAATTAAAGGGGAGAGTCTGAACTTTAAGCCCATAATGATTATATGACTGTTTCTTGAATATGTTTTGATAGACAGGTAAAATGCCAAAACTTGTGTCTCTGTCAAAATATTTCTAGACCTTTCTGTATTTAGTGTGTTTTTCCTGTACTATAAAGTGGGGGGGGTATGTCACTAGGATTGGTCAGGTTGAGACCTCTGGAACTCCTAGTCATTGTAACGGGTCTGGGAGGCGGAACCTCTGAGCTACTATACAAGGGGGCGGTCCTTGTAAGGGAGCGGGTGGCGACCAGGGAAGACGGGCAGGCAGTCACAGCAGGTGACCGGGACAGTCTCTGAGTGAACGGGCTGGAGATCACGGCAAGTGACCGGGGCAGTCTCTGGATGAACGGGCAGGAGGTCACGGCAAGTGACCGGGGCAGTCTCTGGATGAACGGGCAGGAGGTCACGGCAAGTGACCGGGGCAGTCTCTGGGTAAAGGGTAGGTGCGACCTGTGATGGCAGAGCCTCCAGGTAGGCTAGCAGGCAGATGGTTGATGTGTGCTCCCAGGTGAGCAAGCGAGGGTCTCTGGAATGGCAGGTGGTCACAGCACGTGACGGCGGAGCCTCCAGGTAGGCTAGCAGGCAGGTAACAGGTGTGCGCTCCCAGGTGAGCAGGCAGGAGTCTCTGGAATGGCAGGTGGTCACAGCACGTGACGGCGGAGCCTCCAGGTAGGCTAGCAGGCAGGTAGCTGATGTGCGCTCCCAGGTGAGCAGGCAGGAGTCTCTGGAATGGCAGGTGGTCACAGCACGTGACGGCGGAGCCTCCAGGTAGGCTAGCAGGCAGGTAGCTGATGTGCGCTCCCAGGTGAGCGGGCAAGCTGGTCCATAGACAGACTGACAGGAGTTGGAGGGCAGACCGTCGGACCTCAGGCTAGCAGGCAGGTAAGTAGAATATCAGGCAGGAATCAGACAGCAAACTGGCAGGAATCTGGCAGGTAACTGGCAACGGGACCTGAGGGCTGAAGCAGAGTAGTGAACAGTGCAACAACATTGCTCGGGCACCTCCATTTTGGAGGAGGTGCCTTATATATGGTGAAGTCCTCCGGCCATTGGCCGGGGACTCCTTAGGACGGCGCACACGGCCCCTTTAAGAGGGAGGGAGCGCGGGAGGAGGACGCCGGGCTAGGAGCAGAGAGGTGAGGGGAACAGCGTCCCTGCCTAGCAGAGGGCAGGGACGCCGGCGCTACAGTACCCCCCCTTTAGGCCCCCCCTTTTTTAGGCCGGACAGAAATTTAGCTAGGATGAGAGGGGCATGGATGTTCTCCCGGGGCTCCCACGTTCTCTCCTCAGGACCAAACCCCTTCCAATCTACTAGAAAAAAGGACTTTCCTCTTACCCTTTTGGTGCAAGAATGTTCTCTACCTCAAACTCGTCCTCAGCAGAAACCGGAGCAGGAGGCGTACCTGTAGACTTGGAAAAAGAGTTAAGTACCACAGGTTTGAGGAGAGATACATGGAAGGAGTTAGGGATCCGTAAGTTGGCCGGGAGTTTCAATTTATAGGCCACCGGGTTGATCTGACTGATGACCTCCAGAGGACCGATGAACCGAGGCCCTAGCTTGTAAGAAGGTATCTTGAGTCGGACATATTTAGATGAGAGCCAGACTTTATCTCCAGGACGAAATTGTGGAGGATCCAGGCGTTTTTTGTCAGCGTGTCTTTTCATCCGTTCGGACGACTGAAGGAGTGCGGATCGGGTACTCTCCCAAATGGAGGAAAATTTGCTAACGAGAGATTCCGCAGCCGGGTTGTCCACAGAGGTGGAGACAGGAAAAGGAATCCGAGGATGCTGACCGAAGACTACAAAAAACGGGGATTTGGAGGAGGATTCGCTCTCGTGATTGTTGTAAGAGAACTCGGCCCATGGTAGGAGATCCACCCAGTCTGAATGATGGGCATTAACGAAGTGCCGGAGGTAACTGGTCAGGTTCTGATTGATCCGCTCCACTTGACCATTGGACTGTGGGTGGTAAGCGGAAGAGAAGTCCAGGGTGACGTCTAGCAGTTTACAAGTGGCTCTCCAGAAGCGTGAGGTGAACTGTACCCCACGATCCGACACGATGTGGAGGGGCAGGCCATGAAGACGAAAGATGTGACGAATAAAGTCTTTAGCTAGCTCGGGTGCAGACGGGAGGCCTGGCAGGGGAACGAAATGAGCCATCTTGGAGAAGCGGTCAGCGACCACCCAAATGACCGTACAACCGGCAGAGACTGGGAGGTCAGTTATAAAGTCCATTGCTATATGCTGCCAGGGGGCAGCAGGTACAGAAAGTGGAAGGAGGCGACCGGCTGGCAGATGTCTCGGAACCTTGTTGCGGGCGCAGGACACACAGGCAGAAACAAAGTCTATTACGTCCTTGTGCAGGGTAGGCCACCAGTAGTGCCGGGTAATAAGCTGGAGGGTCTTTTTCTGACCGGCGTGGCCAGCCAGTTTAGACGAGTGACCCCAGTGAAGGATCTTCTCCCGATCAGGTACAGATACGAACGTCTTTCCGGGAGGGAGACGATTTAGACTCACGGGAGCCACCTGCATTACTCTGGTGGGATCGATGATGTGTTTCGGATCTTCCTCGAGATCAGACACCAGAAAGGATCGAGACAAGGCGTCGGCCTTGACGTTTTTGTCAGCCGGGCGAAAATGAAGAACAAAATCAAAGCGAGCAAAAAACAAGGACCACCGGGCTTGGCGCGGGTTAAGTCTCTGGGCATGCTGGAGGTAAGCCAAGTTCTTGTGGTCAGTGTAAATTATTACCGGGTGAAGAGCCCCCTCGAGCAGGTAACGCCACTCCTCCAATGCCAGTTTGATGGCCAATAACTCTCGGTCTCCTATGGAATAATTGCGCTCTGAGGAGGAGAAGAGTTTAGAGAAGAAGCCGCAAGTTACCATCCTCCCGGAAGATGATTTTTGAGTAAGTACCGCTCCGGCTCCAGAGGAGGAGGCGTCAACTTCCAGGAAGAACTGCTTGTTGCCGTCCGGGCGATGCAGCACCGGGGCGGAAGAGAAGGCCTGTTTTAAGGAAAGAAAGGCCTCCTCTGCTTTGGGCGGCCACTCTTTGGGATTAGTACCCTTACGGGTGAGCGCGGAAATTGGGGCAGTCTGGGAAGAGAAGTGTGGTATGAAGAGGCGGTAGTAGTTGGCGAAGCCCAGGAATCGCTGAATGACCTTCAACCCCTCCGGTCGAGGCCATTTCTCGATGGCAGACAGTTTCTCTGGATCCATTCGTAGGCCGGTCTGAGAAATAATGTAGCCCAAAAACGGAAGCGAGGTCTGCTCAAAGAGGCACTTCTCGTATTTAGCGAATAGGTGATTCTGCCTGAGCCTGAGCAGGACCTGACGAACGTCCCTCCGGTGAGTCTGGAGATCCGGAGAGAAGACCAAGATGTCGTCCAGGTACACCACTACGCAGGAGTAGAGAAGGTCCCGGAAGATGTCATTGACCAACTCTTGAAAGACGGCAGGAGCATTACAGAGACCAAAGGGCATTACCAGATATTCATAGTGGCCGTCCCGGGTGTTGAATGCCGTCTTCCATTCATCCCCCTGACGGATACGAACCAGGTTGTACGCCCCACGGAGGTCCAGTTTGGTGAAGATTCTAGCCCCCCTCAGACGATCAAATAACTCCGGAATGAGCGGAAGGGGGTACTTATTCTTCACCGTGATCTGGTTAAGGCCTCTATATTCTATACAGGGACGGAGAGAGCTGTCCTTCTTTTTGACGAAAAAGAAGCCTGCTCCCGCCGGGGAGGTAGATTTCCGGATGAATCCCCTGGCCAGATTCTCCTCAATATATTCGGACATCGACCGGGTCTCAGCAGCGGATAATGGATAAATACGCCCACGGGGAGGAGTAGTACCGGGTAACAGGTCGATAGGGCAGTCGTATGGTCTATGAGGGGGTAGTGTCTCTGCCTCCTTTTTATTAAAGACATCAGGATAAGACGAATAAGGGATCGGAAGTCCAGGTAGATTAGCTGGGGTAGGAGAAGGACGGACGGGATGGACGGGAACCAGACAGGTCTTATGGCAGTCCTGTCCCCAGCGAAGGACTTCTCCAGTCTGCCAGTCAAGCACGGGGGCATGTCTCTGGAGCCAAGGTAGGCCTAGCAAGAGGGCGTGAGAGAGTCCAGGCAGAACATGAAAGGAGATACTCTCAGAATGCAGCATTCCCACCTGCAGAGTAATGGATTCGGTGATGAGTTGGATGGGGCGTGGTAAGAGACCCCCATCCACGGCAGCAACAGACAAGGGTACAGCCAGAGGTTTGGTGGGGATGCGGTATTTCTCTACCAGGGAGTGTGAAATAAGATTCCCGGCTGCTCCAGAGTCAAGTTGGGCTAGTTCGAAATAACGGTTCTCCCCGCAGACGATTGAGACTGACAACAGCAGAGATGGAGAGGATTTATTCTTGTCTAGGTCGACCTCTCTGAGCGAACCTAGACACAGGCGTTTCCCGACCTCTCCGGGCAGGCACGGATCCGGTGCTCCTTACTGCCACAGTAGAAGCAGCTCCCCTCGGCACGGCGTAAGTCCTGACGGGTTTTGACCATCTTGGTCTGGTCGACCTGCATAGGCTCAGGAGAGTGTACCTGGGAAGAGACGGAGGGAGTGACGGGTCTCTGAAAAGTAGGAGCTAGACGTGGAAACCTCCTCTCACGGGTGACCTCTTTGGCACGCTCCTGGAACCGTAGGTCAATCCGGGTGGCAAGAGTTATTAGGTCATCGAGGGTGGTAGGAATGTCCCGACCGGCAAGTTCATCTTTAATACGGCCGGACAGACCCTCCCAGAAGACGGATACCAGAGCGTCGTTATCCCAGGCCAGCTCCGAGACAAGGGTATGGAACCGTATGGCATATTGGCCCACAGTGAGACTTCCCTGACGGAGGCGTAGCAGTGATGATGCGGATGAGGTCTTCCGTCCGGGTTCGTCGAAGACTTTCCGGAAGGCCGTGAGAAAGGCAGGCAAGTCGGACACCAGGGGGTCTCCTCTCTCCCATAGAGGATTTAGCCAGGCCAGGGCCTCCCCGGTGAGATGGGACATGATGAAGGCAATTTTGGCCCGGTCGGAGTTAAACTGGTGGCACAGGAGTTCAAAGTGCAGGGTGCACTGATTTATGAAGCCCCGAGCCTGGGCGGAGTCGCCTCCGAAGCAAGGAGGTGCAGAAAGCCGGGGTCCGGGGTAGGATACCATAGTATTGGTGGGCAGCGGAGCTGCCGGATTGCGAGTCATGGTACTGGCGGAGGTTGCTGGCGGAGCAGTCAGAGTGTCCAGGCGAGAATTGACATTCCGCAGGTGACCCAGGATGGACTCCTGTTGGGACCTCTGACGGGACAGTTCATGACACAGGTCCGAGAGCGAGGGAGCTTGGGTGCCACCGGGTTCCATGGCCCGAGCAAACTGTAACGGGTCTGGGAGGCGGAACCTCTGAGCTACTATACAAGGGGGCGGTCCTTGTAAGGGAGCGGGTGGCGACCAGGGAAGACGGGCAGGCAGTCACAGCAGGTGACCGGGACAGTCTCTGAGTGAACGGGCTGGAGATCACGGCAAGTGACCGGGGCAGTCTCTGGATGAACGGGCAGGAGGTCACGGCAAGTGACCGGGGCAGTCTCTGGATGAACGGGCAGGAGGTCACGGCAAGTGACCGGGGCAGTCTCTGGGTAAAGGGTAGGTACGACCTGTGATGGCAGAGCCTCCAGGTAGGCTAGCAGGCAGATGGTTGATGTGTGCTCCCAGGTGAGCAAGCGAGAGTCTCTGGAATGGCAGGTGGTCACAGCACGTGACGGCGGAGCCTCCAGGTAGGCTAGCAGGCAGGTAACAGGTGTGCGCTCCCAGGTGAGCAGGCAGGAGTCTCTGGAATGGCAGGTGGTCACAGCACGTGACGGCGGAGCCTCCAGGTAGGCTAGCAGGCAGGTAGCTGATGTGCGCTCCCAGGTGAGCGGGCAAGCTGGTCCATAGACAGACTGACAGGAGTTGGAGGGCAGACCGTCGGACCTCAGGCTAGCAGGCAGGTAGCAGAGGAGCGCTCCCAGGTGAGCGGGCAAGCTGGTCCTTAGACAGACTGACAGGAGTCGGTAGGCAGACCGTCGGACCTCAGGCTAGCAGGCAGGTAAGTAGAATATCAGGCAGGAATCAGACAGCAAACTGGCAGGAATCTGGCAGGTAACTGGCAACGGGACCTGAGGGCTGAAGCAGAGTAGTGAACAGTGCAACAACATTGCTCGGGCACCTCCATTTTGGAGGAGGTGCCTTATATATGGTGAAGTCCTCCGGCCATTGGCCGGGGACTCCTTAGGACGGCGCGCGCGGCCCCTTTAAGAGGGAGGGAGCGCGCGCGCCCTAAGCACAGTGGCCGGGAAGGAGCGCGCGCTGCCAGCAGAGCGGGAGGAGGACGCCGGGCTAGGAGCAGAGAGGTGAGGGGAACAGCGTCCCTGCCTAGCAGAGGGCAGGGACGCCGGCGCTACAATCATTCTGAGAATGAAAGGATGTTATTCCTTAATTAGAGCTGTTTCCCCTTTTAAGCTTTTCCCGCTCAGTCGGGTGACCAGGATTGCTGCTGCAATGCTTCCCTACTCACTTGTATAGGGACTTGTGACTCGCCCCCTGGGCCGTGGGGCACTCAGATCCGGGCAACAGGGCAATAATGGGGGTAGTAGTGGCAACCCCGTCCGTGGAACAGGGTGGTCAGACCAGTGGCAGTCTTCTATATGTTTTGCAATGTCCGACTACGCCACCCGTGGATTGCGGTCAGGGCTAACCGCCGCTGCAGTGCAGACCGCTGGGGCAGATATTAGTGTGCAGCACTGAATAGTACAACTCCCCACGGGAGGAGTATGGCCCCAGGGCAGTATATAGATGGATGATGAAGGGGATGATTCCGACCGCAATAGCCAGGAAATGGAGGCCTCTTATACAGTTCAGAGTCTTTATTAGAACAGGTGAAATGACCCAAAAACAGTCCCGGCTAGGAGGGGGCCTGGAGGTCTGAGAACAAGTGGGAAGCTGGCCCTGATCAGGGTGAGGGTGTAGGCCTACCGTGCTCTCTGCGCTCTTTCTGGCTATTTCCCTCCTCGTGGTGTAATAGCCCACGTTCCTGAGCTCGCCGTGTCTTCTCGCCCGTATGGCTTGCAACTTGGGTCCCTTTCTACTCCCGGCCTGGTACGGCTTTGCTGGTCCCTTCTGCTGTGGCGGAACCTCCGGGCTTCTTAGGCCAGGGAACATACAATCCCCTGCGGACTGGTTATTTGCTGTAGGACTTGGAATCCTCACAGCCTCAGACACCAAAGTCTGGTAGAATAGTTTCTCTATCTGCTAGGACAGGCTCGCGTCGCCTCTTGTCCCTGGCTCGTGGCTCTCCTACTGCCACACGGCCTCTTAGGCTGCAACACAACACAACTGTCTGTCCCTGCTCTGGGACACCTCTTTCTTCAGAGATAGGTTGTCCAGTTCTCCCCAACCCTGCCCCCTGTTCCAGCTTTTATAGGGGCAGCCTGCTCCCCCTACTGGCCTGGGACAGGAGGTATTGCATGCTAATGGTCCTTGACCAAAGAACCTCCCCCTTGCTCTCAGACACAGCTTTATTATACATTTGTGGCATCCAGGCCAGGGTGACACATTCCCCCCTAGTAAAATTTAGTACTCCGGGACTAAACAAGAAACAAGTAATATGCATGACCATAAAAACATTATAAGGCAGGTAGAAACAAACGACGCACCGGTTGAGTTCTTAAGGTCACAGTGTGGTCTGTGACCGGGTGTCCATCTCACCAACACAACGGGGAGTCTTAACCAGGTGGGGGTCTGTCCTAGCCCCAAGTCCTTTACAGTCTTAGTTCATTCCTTGGTTAGGCTCCGAGCGCAGTCCATACAAAGTCCCGGTTATTAAAAGTTCATAACCTTTGAGTCCGTACGGCAACTGTAAGAAACTGAAATACACAATTACTAATCATGCATGTAACTTTGCAAGCATTTCAACACTTGGCAACAGGGTTATTTACAGTTTTAGTGCACCCTATATTTTCCAGCGAGCGGGTATCTGCCCCTTTGTGCTCCTGGTTGACCTGCGTAACCCACTGTCTGGTGGTGGTCTAACCTGGTTTTCTTCACTACCATTTAGGGTACAGTCACTAGCTAGACTTACAGGCAGGGCAGGCAGCTGTCTGCGGGTCTTCTGGCTTACCGCAGGTTTGGCAGGCTCACTGTCAGCAGAGTGTTGATTCTCCTGGGCTGCTGGTACAGGCTCTTCTGCCTCTGGAACTGCTTGTTCTTCTTCACTTTCCCGCCATGGTGTAGGTTGTTGCTGACTTGGTTGCAGTAAATGTAGGACGGGTACAACTATGGCATCGTTTATTCAAGTTCAGGACTGAGGGAACGGTGCTGATCATTTCTTCCTTGTCCTCTGCGGGTTCAAGGTCACTTTGATCCTCTTCTGCATTCCGTAGTTGCTTGGCGCACCTTTTTAGGTGGTCTCTGGAGACGGTACTAGTGGTTTCTCCTCCATCCTTGGTGATCACGCACACCTTCGGGTTGTCGTGATCAGACTGCAGTATGGTGTAGGGTTCCCTTTCCCACTGGTCGTCCAGCTTGTGTAGCCTTCTCTTTCACTTCAGGACCTGCTCACCAGGTTCTAGGGGACCAGCTGGGGCGTGTTGGTTGAAGAGTCTTTCTTGCCTTTCTCTCACCTGGGCCAGGCTCTTCTCCACACTCTCCTGTACCTTCTTGTACTGCAGTCGCCTTTCCGTATCCCAGTCCGCATCTGGGGAGATGTCCTCGGGTGTTAGGACTCCCATCTCCAGGTCTATGGGTAGCTTACCTGGTCTGGCTCGCATCAGGTAGGCCGGGGTGCAGTTTGTAGCATTCACCGGGATATGGTTGTATAAGTCTATCAGGTCCGTCAGTTTTTCTGGCCACAGGCTGCGTTCCTCCAGGGGCAACGTCTTCAGGAGATCAATGACTATATTGTTCATTTTCTCACACATCCCATTGGTTTGTGGGTGGTAAGGCGTTGTCCGAATCTTCTTACAGCCATAGAGGTTGCAGAACTCTTGGAAGATTTCAGCCTCGAACTTGTTCCGGATACCCGTGTGGGCGGCAGCAGTATTGCTGGAAGGCTCTGGCCGCCGTTTGAGCTGTCAAGTCTTTTACAGGGACCACCACTAGAAATCGGGAATAGTGGTCCACGATTGTCAGGGCATAAACGTATCCTGACCGGCTTGGAGCCAATTTGACGTGGTCCAGAGCTACCAGCTCAAGAGGCTGCTGGGTAGAGATGAGCGTTGTTCTACTCGAACTGTTCGCCAATCTCAAATTCGAGCTGTTTTGGGCGGTGTTCGAGCCGTTCGGCGAACACGAACAATTTGAGAAAAATTCGGCTGTTCGAGGTTATGTTCGATAACTGTTCGTGCACCAAAATCATAACTGGATTTTTTCTCAGTAATGATGAAAATTAATGTTAATACGCAGTTTGAGTGTACAGCGGGGTGGGGGGAGGGGCAGGGGATGGATCTCTGCAGGAACAATGAAGATCTCCATTTTTTTTTCTCTTTCCCGCATTTACAGTGGGGAGGTGCAATCTGTCAGCCTATCAACAGCGCACACACGGAGCGAAGTGCTTTTTTTCACACAACAAGGGCATGTGTCATTGGCAGTGTATGTCACATGTCCTTGCCCTATAAGACCAAGCCATTTTCCCCGTCGCCACCATTTTCTCACTGCTGCAGCTGCGTGTTAGACGGCACCGCTGTTGCTGTGTGCGCTATACCTTGTTAATTTCAAGCCAATTTTCGCACAAATATACAGATAGCTTGGGAGTAGGGAATAGTTGTGATTGCAGTCCTTTTAAGGACTAGGTTACAGCATTTCCTATGACTTTTATCAGGGAGGTCTGTGCTCTTAAATAGATCGGTTGTGGGAGTAAAGACTAATTGTAATTGCAGTCCTTTTCAGGACTAGGTTACATGAGTTACTATCAGTTTTTGCCAGGCAGGTCTGTGCCAGTGCTGTGCAAGTTTTTTTCACAGCATTTGGCTGAATCTAGCAAAGCTAATCCTTTTTGGCCTATTGCAGAGTGTGTTAGTCAGTGGAGTAGCCTATCTGTGTTGCAAGATATACCACCTGTGTATAGAATACCAATTTTTTTACTGCACCTAGTGAAGTAAAATCTTTTGGGCATAGCATCATTCTATTAGTCCATCTATACTGACCTCCATCAGGTTGCAAATTAAAACTAATTTTTATCTGCATCTACAGTACCTCTGAAAAAATATTTGGGCTTCTAGCAGTGTGTGGGACTTGTTCTATTAGTCCATCTATACTGACCTCCATCAGGTTGCAAACTGAATATATTTTTTTCTGCATCTACCTCTGAAAAAATATTGGGCTTCTAGCTGTGTGTGGGTCTTGTTCTAGTAATCCATCTATACTGACCTCCATCAGGTTGCAAACTGAATATATTTTTTTCTGCATCTACCTCTGAAAAAATATTTGGCCTTCTAGTAGTGTGTCGGACTTTCTCTATTAGTCCATCTATACTGACCTCCATCAGGTTGCAAATTAAAACTAATTTTTATCTGCATCTACAGTACCTCTGAAAAAATATTTGGGCTTCTAGCAGTGTGTGGGACTTGTTCTATTAGTCAATCTATACTGACCTCCATCAGGTTGCAAACTGAATATATTTTTTTCTGCATCTACCTCTGAAAAAATATTGGGCTTCTAGCTGTGTGTGGGTCTTGTTCTATTAATCCATCTATACTGACCTCCATCAGGTTGCAAACTGAATATATTTTTTTCTGCATCTACCTCTGAAAAAATATTTGGCCTTCTAGTAGTGTGTCGGACTTTCTCTATTAGTCCATCTATACTGACCTCCATCAGGTTGCAAACTGAATATAATTTTATTCTGCATCTAGCTCTGAAAAAATATTTGGCCTTCTAGTAGTGTGTCGGACTTTCTCTATTAGTCCATCTATACTGACCTCCATCAGGTTGCAAATTAAAACTAATTTTTATCTGCATCTACAGTACCTCTGAAAAAATATTTGGGCTTCTAGCAGTGTCTGGGACTTGTTCTATTAGTCCATCTATACTGACCTCCATCAGGTTGCAAACTGAATATATTTTTTTCTGCATCTACCTCTGAAAAAATATTGGGCTTCTAGCTGTGTGTGGGTCTTGTTCTATTAATCCATCTATACTGACCTCCATCAGGTTGCAAACTGAATATAATTTTTTTCTGCATCTAGCTCTGAAAAAATATTTGGCCTTCTAGTAGTGTGTCGGACTTTCTCTATTAGTCCATCTATACTGACCTCCATCAGGTTGCAAATTAAAACTATTTTTTATCTGCATCTACAGTACCTCTGAAAAAATATTTGGGCTTCTAGCTGTGTGTGGGACTTGTTGTATTAGTCCATCTATACTGACCTCCATCAGGTTGCAAACTGAATATATTTTTTTCTGCATCTACCTCTGAAAAAATATTTGGCCTTCTAGTAGTGTGTCGGACTTTCTCTATTAGTCCATCTATACTGACCTCCATCAGGTTGCAAATTAAAAATAATTTTTATCTGCATCTACAGTACCTCTGAAAAAATATTTGGGCTTCTAGCTGGGTGCGGGACTTGTTGTATTAGTCCATCTATACTGACCTCCATCAGGTTGCAAACTGAATATATTTTTTCTGCATCTACCTCTGAAAAAATATTTGGCCTTCTAGTAGTGTGTCGGACTTTCTCTATTAGTCCATCTATACTTACCTCCATCAGGTTGCAAATTAAAACTAATTTTTATCTGCATCTACAGTACCTCTGAAAAAATATTTGGGCTTCTAGCAGTGTGTGGGACTTGTTCTATTAGTCCATCTATACTGACCTCCATCAGGTTGCAAACTGAATATATTTTTTTCTGCATCTACCTCTGAAAAAATATTGGGCTTCTAGCTGTGTGTGGGTCTTGTTCTATTAATCCATCTATACTGACCTCCATCAGGTTGCAAACTGAATATATTTTTTTCTGCATCTACCTCTGAAAAAATATTTGGCCTTCTAGTAGTGTGTCGGACTTTCTCTATTAGTCCATCTATACTGACCTCCATCAGGTTGCAAATTCAAAATAATTTTTTTCTGCATCTAACCCAGCCAATAGTTTTGGCCTAATACCACAGTTTGGCCACTCAGCTCTGCTCGGTTACCATCCATTGTTTTTTTGTGCAAACAACTCCAGAGTTGTGAATTAGTTAACCACCAAAATGAGTGGAAAAAGGCCTGCTGCTGGTGGAAAGGGGAATAGGCGTGTTGGGAAGGGGAAAAAAGGTTGTGTCCGTGGGGTAGGTGTTAAAGCAACAGTAACATCTGCAGAAGAAAGACCATCTTCCAGCCAAACTAAAATGTCTACTTCTTTTAGCGGACAATGTGATAAGATCCCTTTCTTACGGCCACGCCAATCGCTACAAATTCCAGATGAGGCACAAAAACAGCAGGTGCTTCAACGGATATCAAGTGCTCCTTTAAGTGGGCTCTCCTCCACATCAACTTCAACATCACAAATACTCCAGTCCTCAAAGGTGTCACCCAAATCGCACTTGCTTCCTCACAGCTCCCAAATCTCCAGCTGCCCGTCTGAGTATGAGGTAGAACAGATGGTTGAGTCTGCAGAGCTGTTTACTCATACTATAGCCTGGGAATCAGAGGTCGACTCCAGCGCTTCTGTGAATCCAGACGAGGAAATGATCTGCACTGATGCCCAGAATCTTTATGAGTTGGATCCAGGACCAGACGCAGAAGGTTCTGACCATAATGTAGACCCTCATTCCCAAACTGTAACTCCTGTTGGTGGAGACAATGAGGAAGACGATGATAAGACTCAAATACCTGATTGGAGCGACAACTTTAGTTTTTTGTCAGGGCAGGAACAGGTTGGCTCTGAGGACGACGGGTGTGATAACGCACAGGGTGATGATGATGAGGTCGGAGATCCCACTTACTGTCAACCCACAGTCAGCCAAGAGATGAGGTCAGCAGAGGAGGTGGAGGAAGATGCTAGTGACGACGAGGTCAGGTTGCGCCTTCCTGGACAGAGACGTAGTACTGGAAGCACGTCAACAACTGCATCCTCAAACACAACTCTGCCTCTCACCACAAGTCGTGGTGGCTCTTCAGGTCGCATGGGTGCTAAGCCTTGCATAGCCTGGGCATTTTTTCAGATCGATAAAGATGACCCAACTCGTGTTATCTGTAACATTTGTCAGCAAAAGCTAAGTAGAGGCCAAAAAATACATAGTTTGAGTACTTCATGCATGAACCGGCACATGGACATGAAGCATAAGTTGCAGTGGGAAGCTCAGTGTGCTACAATGCGGCCTAGCCGGCCGGGCCAACCACCGTCTGCCATATCTTGTGCATCCACGGCCTCTTCATCCTCTGTGACTGGGGGGACAGCAGTCACACCTGTTTTGGGGCGCAGACCTGCCACCTCTTTACCCGCAACAGCCAGCGTGATTGGCAGGTCATCATTTTCTTTGGAGGTGGTAACACCAGCTGGTGTTGAGCGCTGTCCGACATCGATAGCACCACCTTTGGATCAAGGCAACCTAACATGTCCGCCTGCATCTTCCTCACAGACCGGCAGTTTGCCGGGGACACCCTTATCAACCCCGTCTAAGCACAATAGCCAGCCCTCGGTCCCTCAGATGTGGACAAGTAAAAGACCATTTCCTCCTAGCCATGAGAAAGCTAAGAGGTTGAATTTCACCATCTGCAAGCTCTTGGCTACAGAAATGCTGCCTTTCCGCCTGGTGGACACAGAGGATTTTCGAGACCTTATGTCCGTCGCAGTGCCCCAGTACCAGATGCCCAGTCGGCACTACTTCTCAAAGAAAGGTGTGCCTGCGCTCCACCAGCATGTCGCACACAACATCACCGCTTCTTTGAGAAACTCTGTGTGTGACAGGGTGCATTTCACCACAGACACTTGGACGAGTAGGCATGGACAGGGGCGTTACATGTCGCTGACTGGGCACTGGGTAACTATGGTGACAGCAGGACAAGGGGCTACTGTCCAAGTCTTGCCGTCCCCACGAGTTGTGCGTCAATCCTCTTTATGTCAAAGTTCCTCCACTGCTTCTGCCTCCTCAACCTCCTCTCGGTCTTCCACCTGCACCCAAAGCCTGTCTGGTCATGCCACAAGCTTTCTAACTGCGCAGAAGGGATCCTGCACACCTCCTTACTATGCTGGCAGTAGGGCTCAACGTCATCAGGCGGTTTTTACATTGAAATGTCTGGGAAATGTGAGTCACACAGCTGAGGAGTTGTGGTCAGCTCTGGAGAACCAGTTTCATGAATGGTTGTCTCCACTGGACCTGAAACCAGGGAAGGCCGTGTGCGACAATGCTGCAAACCTGGGTGCGGCCCTTCGCCGGGGCAATGTCACACACGTGCCTTGTATGGCTCACGTGTTGAACCTGGTTGTCCAGCAATTTTTAGCCCACTATCCCAGACTAGATGGCCTTCTGCAGAGGGCACGGTCGCTGTGTGCTCACTTCCGCCGTTCGCATCCCGCAGCTCAGCGACTTACATCTCTACAGAAGTCGTTGGGCCTGCCACTTCACTGGCTAAAATGCGATGTGCCTACCCGGTGGAATTCAACTCTGCACATGTTGCAGCGACTGTGGCAGCACCGACAAGCCCTGGTGCAATACGTTCTGACGTATAGCCTGGGCCAACGAGATTCAGAGGTGGGGCAAATCACGCTGGAGGAGTGGTCTCAGATCAGGGACCTATGCACCCTTCTGCACAGTTTTGAAATGGCGACGAAGATGTTTAGTGCTGACGATGCCATTATCAGCATGACTATTCCGGTGATTTACATGCTGGAGCACATGTTAAACAGAATTCGGAGTCAGGTGGTGGCACAAGAGGAGGTGGAGGAAGTAGAGGAGGAGGAGTTGTATGCGAAAGGGCTAACATCTGCAAGGTCCAGAAGGTCGGCAGCACCAAGGCGGCAGGCATGTGAGGGTGGGGGAGAAGGTTTTACCAGGGCGCATGGTAGCAGCCAAACTAGTGAGGAAGGTGCAGGAGCCCAGGAAGAAGTGGAGGACGAACTGATGGAAGACTCATCAGATGAGGGAGACCTTGATCACATTTCTGTTGTGCGAGGTTGGGGGGAGAGGGCAGAGGAAGGAAGCATGATTGTTACCTCGCCACCAACACAACAGGGACTTGGTGCTCCTGGATGCGCAACACACATGAGTGCCTTCTTGCTGCACTACCTGCAACATGACCCTCGAATTGTGAGAATTAGAAATAATCCTGACTACTGGGTTGCCACACTGTTAGATCCCCGGTACAAAAGTAAATTTGCAGAAATTATTCCTGCCATAGAAAGGGATGCACGCATGCAGGAGTATCAGCAGAGACTGTTGCAGAATCTTACATGTGCTTTTCCACAAAATACCAGTGGTGCACGTAGTGAATCTCACAGTTCCAACTTGCCAACCGTGGGACCGTCAAGTGTTCAGCACTCAAACCGTAACAGAACCACAGTATCTGCTGGTAACATCAATTTTGCGGAATCATTTCACCACTTTTTTAGCCCATCCTTTGCAAGGCCACAGGAGACAAGAAGTCTGACACATAGTCAACGCCTAGAGACGATGGTACAGGAGTATCTCCAAGTAAACATTGAAGCCATGACTGTGTCACTGGACCCTTGCTCTTTTTGGGCTTCCAATCTGGATAAATGGCCGGAGCTAGCCACTTACGCCTTGGAGATCTTGTCATGCCCCGCAGCCAGCGTTCTGTTTGAACGTGTGTTCAGCGCTGCTGGTGGTGTGCTGACAGATAAGCGCACGCGGCTCTCCACTGATAATGTAGACAGACTCACGTTCATAAAGATGAACAAATCATGGATCCGAAACGACTTTTCTACCCCTGTGTCATCCTGGGGAGAGTAAAAGCTTGATGATTGGTTAAAATCACCCTACCAAACGTTTTAAGCTTTCAAATTACTAATCATGTTTATCTGTATCTTGACTGGAAAATAATTTGGGCTTTGTAGCAGTGTGCAGCACTGATCCTATTAGGCCATCTATAATAATCTCCACCAGATTTAAAATTAAAAATAATTTTTAGCTGCATCTAGCCCGGAAAATAATTTTGGGGCTCCGAGATGTGCAAGACACATAAGTGCCTTCTTGCTGCACTACCTGCAGCATGACCCTCATATTGTCAGAATTCGAAGTAATCATGACTACTGGGTTGCCACACTCTTAGATCCCCCAAACTTTTCGATCAACCTTTTCATTTTAATAAAGACCAAAAAAATGGTCATTTTTGAAATTATAAGCATTAGCAGGTTGTTAGAAACTGAAATCAAACAGTTTTCAACTCAAAACTTTATTCTAGGTGATGTTACATTTTCACATAGGACCCCTTGTTCGAAAGGAGCTTCTGAACTCTCTCGTCCATTGAATTTGTCAGGTTTTGGATGGTTTCTGCTTCAATTGTTTTGCATGAGGACAGAATACCCTCCCAGAGCTGTTGCTTAGATGTGAACTGCCTCCCGCCATCATAGACACTCCTTTTAATGATGCTCCAAAGGTTCTGAATGGGGTAGAGGTCAGGGGAGCATGGGGGTCACACCATAAGTTTGTCCCCTTTTATGCCCATATCAGCCAGAGATGCAGATGTTTTATGTGCAGCATGAGATGGTGCATTATCATGCAGAAAAATGATCTTGCTGTGAAATACACGGTTCTTCTTCTTGAACCATGGCAGGAAGTGCTGTTTGAGAAAATCCACATACATTATGGAGTTCATCTTTAGCGCCTTCAGGGATCCTAAAGGGGCCGACAATCTCTCTCCCCATGATTCCAGCCCAAAACATTACTCCACCTCCTCCTTGTTGGCGCTGTAGCCGTGTTTGCGTGGGGTGTCCATCAACCAGCCATCCTCCACTCCATCCATCTGGACCATCGAGGGCTGCACGGCACTCATCCGTGAACAAAACAGTTTTGAAATCAGTCTTCATGTAATGTTTGGCCCACTGGAGCCGTTTCTGCTTGTGTGAAGTGGATAGAGGAGGTCGACAGGATGGCGTATGCACAGCTGCAAACCTCTGAAGGACCCTGCATCTTGTTGTTCGGGGGACGTTGGAGGCACAAGCAGCTTCAAAAACTTGTCTGCTGCTATGACAAGGCTTTTTTGCTGCTGCTATTTCAACCTGACGTAATTGCCTGTAGGAAAGAGTCCTCAATTTGCCCTTATCAGCACGCACACGTGTGTACTGTGAATCAGCTACATACTTCTTGATTGCCAAGACACTTCATCCTGATCATCGCACAATGTTGATTGTAGTCATGCCTTGACCTAAACACTCCACAATTTGTTGCTTCTCAGCAGCCGACACATCCTTTTTCTTTCCCATTTTGGCAGAAAATGTAGGCTGCTTAATAATGTGAGAGAGCCTTCTTAAGTAGTCTTGCCTTTCATTGGACACACCTGCCAAACTAATTAGCACAGGTGTCTGCAATTGCTTACAGTGATATAAAGAGCCCTGACACACATCACCATCAATGAGTTTAACTGACAAACAAACAAATTCTTCCCTTATCACTCCTAAACACTTTTTGCATAATAATTTGGAACGCGGTGTACATGTGCTTTTCCACAAAACACCAGCGGTTCACGTAGTGAATCTTACAGTTCTAACTTGCCAACCGTGGTCTGTATGGAATTGTTCAATAAAGGGCCCAAAATTAAGATAACATAGATGGGAGAGGTCTCTATGAATAGGAATTCCTAAGTATTTGATACCCTGTGAGGGCCAGGCAAAGGGAAAGTTGGACTGGATGGAATCCTATATGGATTTGGGGAGGGAGACATCGAGGGCCTCAGACTTCGCTGCATTGATTTTAAAATTTTACCATGTAACAAAGTGATCTATTTCAGCCATAACAGCATGGATGGATATATGTGATTGAGTGATATATACTAGGACATCATCAGCAAATAGAGAGCACTTGTACTCGGTGCCTCCCACCTCAATCCACCTAATATTGGGGTTATGGCGAATTGATGAGAGCAGGTGCTCCGTCACTAGGATGTATAAGAGAGGGGACAGAGGACATCCCTGCCTTGTCCCATTGGTGATTGTGAAAGGTGATGAAAATGTTCTGACGCACCCCCTGGGCCTTGGGACACCCGGAGCCGGACCCTTTTTGGTGGATGCTGGTGGTTGTAGTCTTCGTGGCGGCGACCCGGTTCCGTGGCTCAGGGCGGTCAAACCAGTGGCGGAACTATTTATGTGGTTTTGATGTTTAAATGTCCGACTACGCCACCCGTGGATTGCGGTCAGAGTGAACCGCCGCTACAGGGCAGACCGCTGAGGCTGGTGTTGTGGGTGCAGCAGAGCGTAGCATAACTCCCCACGGGAGGAGTATAGCCTCAGGGCAGTGTATGCGGAGGATGGGGGTGATGGTGCAGGGCAGCAGCAGTAACGACACGGAGTCAGTGATGCAGTCCAGGGCCTTTACTCACAGTTCTTATTATCCAGACCACGTCTGCAGGTAACGGCTGCCCACGTCGTACTGTGCTCACCAGGTGAGGGGCTCAGACAACTCCCAGATAACTTTGGAGCACTTCACAGGACCCCCTTTGTGTGTCCTTTGTCTGGCCTTTCTTACCAACACTTCTGTCCGGCTGCCTCGGGCCTCCTCTTGGTAAACTTGGCGCCAGTTTCCCTGACCCTATGTGGTGCCTTCCTAGCGGGTGTAGCGAGGGGCTGCGCCACATAAAATGTCAGAGCCTCCGGTTTCTAACTGAGGGTCGTTTCCTGCCTCCACTAGTTCGGGGACCGGTCTCCCCCTTTGGCCTGACCCCTCCACGCAGGTGGATTCGGGCGTGCGGTGGCGACTCGCCCGTCCGCACCCCTGGGATCCCTTCATTCCTCGTTCCTGGAGCCTTCTCCGCTCCTCTTCCTTCCTTCTCCCTCTTCCAGTCCTAGGCCTCTGTTACTAGGCCCGCCTCCGGAGCAGAGCTCATGCAGAGCCCCTGCTCCCTGCCACTTCTGCTCAGACTTCTCTGCACTGAACTAAGATGGTGCCCACCTTTTATACTCCCTTCTCAATGCACCCAGGAACTGCTTCCTCCCTGCTCCTGCACTACAGGGTTCCCCTTCCTCAGTGTTCCCTCCCCCCACTCCAGCCAGGGACAGGGACTGTCGTGCCCATCTCAGGGGCATATTGGTCGCCCTGCCCCACGGCAATGTGGTGTAATGCATGCAGGTGTCGGGTCCTGATCCACACTCCATCCTTACCTGAGAGTGAGATATCACACCTCTGGGTGAGGTGCAATACGTCTGTAGCAACCGAGCCCTCAGGGTGCTACAGTTCCATTTATCTTCAGCCTAGGTGACGTATTGCGATACAGGGCCGTGATTTTGGCTATAAAAGGGTCCCCTAGACCCCTACCCCAAGCTTTTTAAGAGAATCATATATGGCGTGCCAGGAGACTCTATGGAATGCTTTCTCAGCATCCAACGAGAGTATCTAATTACAAATTTTTAACTGCATCTAGCCCAGGAAATACTTTGTGCCTAGTAGCAGTGTCTGCTAGTCAGCGGATTATCCCGGCTGTTAAGCAAGCTACACCACCTGTAGTTTAGACACTTAATTTTTTCAAAGGAAATGCTTCGGGACCATGGGATACTCAGTGAAGAGCATCAGGAGGCACCCCAAGGCATAGGTGCTGGGACTGGCAGTAGGATGCCTTGCGGTGGACAGCCGAGCTCGATCCTTATAAAAGCTTTTTAACTGCAGCAGCTTTAGTGGACGCTACTGGAGCTGGAATTACGCGGCTGCTGGCATGAGACTTGCCCTCCAATAGATCCTTGTAAATGGATTTAAAGTGTATTCATTCAAATTAGAGAGACAATTTAAATTAAAAAGCTTAGAGCTGCCTCCACCACAGGGGGGCTCGCTCGACCCACCAGCGGACAGGCACCAGTATTGGGAGAGGGGGGCTGGCCATCAGGGTTCACCGCGGCTCTGGCACAAACCCGGCGACACGGAGGTGGCACGGGCAGGAGCGGACTGGCCGTGTCGGCTTCTCACTTTTTGGATTTTAGAAGGGCATGACATGCCTATATCTGTGTCTCCCCCTCCTTTTACTCCTCCACCTCTTTTATTTTCGCATGACTATATGTACTTGTCACTTTTCCATGTGTTAGTTGTGTCTTCTGAGCAGTTTGTCAGCTTTTGGACACCTTTGAAGGTGTTTTCTATGTGTTTCTATGTGTTTTTGTTTGCCTGCCATTGGTTTTAACGGTGTTCGAAGGTGTTCGACGAACAGTTCGACGAACAGTTCGGCGAACACACGGGTGTTCGACGAACCGAACCGAACTCGAACACTACGGGGGTGGCTCAACACTACTGCTGGGTGACGATGGGCCTCAAGGGTGTCTTCTGGCTGGTGCGGTCCTTCCTCCTTAGATTACAAGGGCCACAGTCTCTGCACCACTTCTCTACAGCCCCTCTCATGCCGATCCAGAAGAACCGGCCTCTTATCAGGAACTCCAGTTTCTTCCAGCCGAAGTGCCCCGCCCTGTCATGGTAGGCCTCCAGGACCATAGCTGCATCTCGCCTTGGGACCACGACTTGCCAGGTCAGCTCGTGTGTCCGGTGGTTGACGAGTCTTCTGCACAGCTTACCTTCATAGAGGAACAGCCTGCTCTTCTCTTTCAATAGCTGCTTGGCTTCCTCTGGAGCATCCGGATCTAGACGGGCGTCTTCTCGGGTCAACAGGTCTTTCACCATGAAGATTGCAGGGTCACTATCTTGGGTCTCGGCCGGTTGTTAAGACGGTTGTTAAGTCTTCCTCCTTCACGCGGTGGGAGTATTGAGTTGCTCCATACTGGTGAAACGCAGGGAGTTCTACCTCCTCCAGCTCTTCTAGGTCTTCGCCTCCATCAGGTAAGTGAGGCATTCTCGATAGGGTGTCAGCGTTGGCATTGGTTCTGTCGGCCCGGTACTTGATCGTGAAGTCATAATTCGAGAGTCGCGCCATCCACCGCTGCTCTAGGGCACCAAGTCTTGCATTGTCCAGGTGTGTCAACGGGTTGTTGTCCGTGTACATGGTGAACTTTGCGGAGGCCAGGTAATGCTTAAACCGTTCTGTGACGGCCCACACCACTGCCAAGAATTCTAGCTTGAAGGAGCTGTAATTCTCTGGGTTCCTTTCAGTGGGCCTCAGCTTCCGGCTGGCATACGCGATCACCCTTTCTCTGCCCTGTTGGTTTTGCGACAGTACGGCTCCCAGCCCCACATTACTGGCGTCTGTGTGGAGAATAAAAGGCTGGCCATAATCGGGGTAGGCCAGGATCTCATCCCCTGTGAGGGCCATCTTCAACTGGCGGAAGGACTCCTCTTCCGGCTTGTCCCACTTGAAGGGTGTCTTTTGGCTTCTGGACTTAGACTGTACTATCAGGAGGTCCTGCATAGGGGCTGCCATCTTAGTCAACCCGGGGATGAACCTTCGGTAGTAGCCTACCAACCCGAGAAATTGCCTCACTTCTTTGATGTTTGAGGGGCTTGGCCAGCTCTTGATTACTGTGACCTTGTCAGGGTCAGGGGCTACTCCTTCTGCACTTACCACGTGCCCTAGGTACTGAACCTTCGGTTTCAACAGGTGACACTTTGATGGTTTCACCTTCAGGCCATAGCCTGCCAGGGCTTCAAACACCTCTGCCAGGTGTTTTAGATGGTCCTCGTAGGTCTTCGAATAGACGATCACGTCGTCCAGGTAAAGTAGGACCGTCTCGAAGTTTCGGTGCCCTAGACAGCATTCCATCAGCCTCTGGAAGGTCCCTGGTGCGTTGCAGAGCCCGAAGGGCATACAGTTGAACTCGCTCAGTCCCATCAGGGTGGTGAAGGCGGTCTTCTCCTTGTCAGCCTCTGCCACAGGAACCTGCCATTACCCGCTAGTAAGGTCCAAAGTAGAAAAGAAGTTAGCTGATTTTAGTGCGGCTAAAGACTCCTCTATTCTAGGCAGCGGATATGCGTCTTTGTGGGTGATATGGTTGATTTGTCTGTAGTCCACGCACATTCTCATGGTGCCATCTTTCTTTTTTACCAGAACCAAGGGGGCTGCCCAGGGGCTACAGCTATCTCTAATGACCCCGGCTTCTTTCATTTCCCTCAGCGTGCCCTTTGTGTTCTGATAATGTGCAGGGGGTACAGGTCTGTGCCTCTCCTTTATTGGTGGGTGGCTCCCCGTGGGGATGTGGTGTTCCACTCCCTTTACTCGGCCGAAGTCTAGCGGGTGCTTACTAAAAATTCTCTCGTTCTCCTGAACCACCCGGTAGACTCCTTGTTTTTGGTGCAGGGGAGTGGAGACAGCACCCACATGGAGTTTCTGGCACCAGTCCTCCTTTTGTTTCTGGGAGCCATTACCCTCTGCCTGTGGAGATGGAGGCAAAGGCTCCACGGTCCTGATAGCTTTGTGTTCGACAGGAAACAGTTTGGCAAGTGTAGCGTACCTGGGTAAGTGTACCTTCCTCTCCCCAATGTTGAGAATGCGAATGGGCACCCTCCCATGATGGACATCAACCACCCCCCGGCCTGTCAAAATGGTGAGCCTGCTGTCTGAGTACACGGGTTCTACCATGGCTTGGTAGTCTCTACCTCTCAACCAGATTACAGTCCGACACCAGATCATCATTTCACTTTTGGGAGGCATGGAAATGGGGAATGGGTCACTCATTCTTACGCTACCGATCTCACCACCAGACAGTTCTACCTGCTGCCGTCTCATCAGGGCTTTTATCTCTTTGTTGAGGACTCTCTGTTGGCTGGAACTAGCATTCACCGCCACCTGTTGTAGAATTACAATTACCTCTAAAAGACAATTTTCAATCACGTTAGTACCCACAGTTATTTTAGGGTGACTTTCACGACGGTCAATGTCCACAATAATCACTCCCTGTGCCGGCAGTTCAACTTTACCAATCTTAATGGTCATCTCCTTGAACCCCATCTGAGGCACGGGCAAGCCATTACTGGCGATGATGCTCAAGTCACTGTCTGCATACCATGTTATATCAGCATCAGTCCAATACTGCTTAAAAAGTACATAAGGGATAGTAGTTACTTGCGGCCCGGTATCCAGCAAGGCGCTCATGGGGATACCGTCCAGCTCCACGGGTAAAACCGGGCGTCCCCCAACGTACTTATTAAGCCAATTGTAAGGGCCTGGTGATCTTATGCCTGGGGGTTGGCCCTCTGCCCCAGGTTGGACCCGTTTAAATTACAGTACCTCGAAATGTGTCTGGGCTGGTTGCATCGACGGCAAATGGGCTGTCCATCCTCTGTGTAGCGGTCTGTGGGCCTCCCTCGGAACGACGGGGTCCTCCTCTGTCGACGCCACGGGACATACTCCGCACTTGAAGCCAACTCGATGGGTCTTGACGGGTCCACTTGTAACGCCTGGACAGTCCTGGTCAACGCCGCGATGCTCCTGGTCAGCTCCTGGACTTGATGGTGCAGATCTTTCAACGGGGCTTGGTTCAGGGCCTGTGCATCGGCCCCCACAGAGTCCATAGAGGAGGGCACCGCCTCCTGGTGGTAGGTGAGAGCAGGGCGCCGGGGGTTTATAGCGCCACTGGTTGCGGGTTTACGGAGCACCCTTATGGCCCTGTCCTTGAATTGGGCAAAGGTCAGATCAGGGTTCTGAAAGAACATGAGGCGCAGCTGGGTCCTGTGGGCGCTAGACAGCAGACCTTCTATGAACTGTTCTGTTAATAGCTTATCTGTATCCTGCACGCTGCCAGGGTCAGCTTGTTTGATGGCTCTCAAAGCTTCCTGCAAATTTAGGGCATAGTCTCTGATGCTGTCCTGTGCCCGCTGCTTACATCCGTAGAACCGCATTTTAATTTCAGCGGAGGTATGTGTATCAAAGGTAGCCCGCAGCCGGGCCAGAATGTCCTTTACAGTTCTTTTCTCCTCAGCGGGCCATGACTCTACTGCCCTGTCAGTATGCTGATCTTCTGTTCCTCTGTCAGGCGGTAAACTTGGAATAAACTGTACAGCCTTTCCTTAAAGTCAGTTAGTGCATGGGGCTCCCCTGAATACTTGGGCAGCCAGACCGCTCCAGGGATGTAAGGCAGGGAGAATGGCATCACCGCTGCTGCAGCTGCGCTGGTGGTAGTGGGCGCCTCCGCGTCCGACATCTTCCTCCCCCCTAGTTAAGCGTGGCCTACATTCCAACGATCCTCTTCTGTAGGCCGTGGATCCGCTGGTGCTGCTCCGGACGAGGACCTTGCGTCGCATCCTGGTGACATCAGCGTCGCCCTCTGTCCCTTCCAGGACCTTGCGCAGCGTCGGTGCGTAGGGCGGAACTTCAGGTCTCGCGCGGTTTGGACGTCCACGCCCCTCTTCTTCCCGCGCGGCGTCCTGCAGATGGCGTCAGATGGCGGGAAAACGGCTGAAGATGGCGGGAAGCTGCTGAAGATGGCGGGAGATGGCTGAAAATGGCGGGAAACGGCTCCGGATGGCGGGAAACCTCTTTTTAAGGTACGTGTACAGTCTTTTTCAGGTGCACAATACCTGTTTGTGGCGGGTTGGTCACAATTCTGCCGACTACGCCAAAGCTGACTTGCCCCCTGGGCCGTGGGGCACTCGGATCCGGGCAACAGGGCAATAATGGGGGTAGTTGTGGCAACCCGGTCCGTGGCTCAGGGTGGTCAGATCAATGGCAGTCTTCTATATGTTTTTGCAATGTCCGACTACGCCACCCGTGGATTGCGGTCAGGGCTAACCGCCGCTGCAGTGCAGACCGCTGGGGCAGATATTAGTGTGCAGCACTGAATAGTACAACTCCCCACGGGAGGAGTATGGCCCCAGGGCAGTATATAGATGGATGATGGAGGGGATGATTCCGACCGCAATAGCCAGGAAATGGAGGCCTCTTAAACAGTTCAGGGTCTTTATTAGAACAGGTGAAACTACCCAAAAACAGTCCCGGCTAGGAGGGGGCCTAGAGGTCTGAGAACAAGTGGGAAGCTGGCCCTGATCAGGGTGAGGGTGTAGGCCTACCGTGCTCTCTGCGCTCTTTCTGGCTATTTCCCTCCTCGTGGTGTAATAGCCCACGTTCCTGAGCTCGCCGTGTCTTCTCGCCCATATGGCTTGCAACTTGGGTCCCTTTCTACTCCCGGCCTGGTACGGTTTTGCTGGTCCCTTCTGCTGTGGCGGAACCTCCGGGCTTCTTAGGCCAGGGAACATACAATCCCCTGCGGACTGGTTATTTGCTGTAGGACTTGGAATCCTCACAGCCTCAGACACCAAAGTCTGGTAGATTAGTTTCTTCATCTGCCAGGACAGGCTCGCGTCGCCTATTGTCCCTGGCTCGTGGCTCTCCTACTGCCACATGGCCTCTTAGGCTGCAACACAACTGTCTGTCCCTGCTCTGGGACACCTCTTTCTTCAGAGATAGGTTGTCCAGTTCTCCCCAACCCTGCCCCCAGTTCCAGCTTTTATAGGGGCAGCCTGCTCCCCCTACTGGCCTGGGACAGGAGGTATTGAATGCTAATGGTCCTTGACCAGAGAACCTCCCCCTTGCTCTCAGACACAGCTTTACTATACATTTGTGGCATCCAGGCCAGGGTGACACACTTGCACAACAAATATTCAGGGAGCCATTGTGTAGAGAAAATGTGTTAAGTGGAAACTGCATTGAATTAGCACTGGGGTCCTGTTATCCTTAGGATCAGTGGGGGCTCCCAGTAAGAGTGGAGATTCTTTGGACACTGTCACGGTGGCAACTGGCAAGTATCCTCACTGCTCCACTCATCATGTGGCTTCTCTTCACGGCAGGCTTCAATGTGGTGGCCACCCAGGTACAGGGTCTGTCCACCACTATGTCCGCTTCTACCATGTCCAGCCAGCCCCTTCAGGACAGTCAGTCTCTATGAGGGATTCGTCTAATGCTCCAGTGTCTGGTGGAACTGCTAAACTCCAGCTTCCACTTCTGTCTCGGTTTAATAGAGAATCTAAAAAGAGCCGTGGTTTCATTAATCAATGTAAGATCCACTTTACACCCTATGCTCACCTCTTTCCCCCTGACCAGTCTAAGATAGCATTTATGATCTCATTGCTGTCGGGACAAGCCCTGAACTGAGCAAACCGTATTTTGGAGCATGGTAGTCCAGACACCCACAATGTTGAGAGGTTTCTGAAGATGTTTTGTGCGTTTTTTGAGGTTCCAGACCATACCTTCTTTGCTGCCTCATCTCTGCTAAGTCTAAGGCAGAGCACGGATCTATGGCCCAATATGCCTTGGCAGCGGAGCAGGCTTGGAACAAAGAAGCTCTGATGGTTACCTTCTGGCAGGGTTTCTCCAGTCGAATTAAGGATGAGCGGGCTGGTAGAGACTTACCCTCCTCACTGGATGCCATGATACACCTGGCCACCAGGATTGATAGCTGCTTCCATGAGCGAGCTTTGGAACAAGCTTCAGTGTCTCCTTGTGCCAGAAGACCTCCCAGACTGGCTCTGAACTTCTGGGCTCCTTTGCTACCGCAAGGGACACCACGGGCTTCAGAACCTATTCAGGTTGAGCACACTGCACAGGAATGACAGGGGAGATACAGAGAGAATGTTTTGTCTGCATTATGGTGGCAAGGGACATTTTGTTCGTCAGTGCCCAGTGAAACCAGGAAACTCCAGCACCTAGGATTGGCCGGGGAGACGGCTCTCCAATATTAATGGCTGACGTTACCTTGACTTGGCAAGAGAGGTCCCTTTCCATCTCTCCCCATCAGGATTCTGGCTTTATGGGCAACTTCATTGATCTGGATATCATCCATCATCTTCTGCTCACTACCATAGGCGGACAACTCTTGGTAGAACCAGTTTGATTAATTTTGTGGCCTAGTTATACTGCGGATCGGTGTACTGCATACCAAGAGGATCTCCTTGTGTGTGCTATCTAGATGTATTCAGTTCTCCTGGGCCCTCAATTGCTGCGTCTACAGTTATTGACTTGTCCTCCTGTCAGGTACTTCATTGGGGATTGCTTTGTGCTTTCAACTGCTTGGGAAAGGTCACGTCCAAGATTCCAACTCCTATCTCTTCGAACATTGCCTCGCTACCCATCCATTATCTTGCCGTTGTTGATATCTTCTGTGAAAAGAAGCCTGGGGTGCTGCCACCCCATAGTCCTTATGACTGTCCTGTTGATCTCCTACCTGCCACTTCCCCCTCCCCCGAGGGTAGGTGTATCCCCTATCTCTACCTGAGACTCGTGTCATATCTGAATATTTCAAAGAGAATGTAGCCAAGCGATTCTTCCATAAGTCATCCTTTCCTGACGGTGCCGGTTTCTTCGTACAAAGTTCGGACTGCGAACCTACAGATTCCAAATGCCTTCCATGTATCGCTCCTGAAGCCGGTGGTCTTGAAACACTTTTTGAAGCATCAAGCTACCTTCTGCTACTGCTGTTCCTGAGGGTCTCTTGTTGGATGTCTTCAAGGTTAAGGACATCCTAGATACAAAAAAGGTTTGGGGGAGGATCTTCTATATGGTAAACTGGAAGGGCTTTTGAAGAGAGATTCTGGAAACCTGAGGAGAATAACTGTGCCCCTGTCTTCCTGGAGAGGTTTCTCCATCAGACTGGCCAAGTAAGGAGGTGGTGTGTGTGTGGGGGGGGTGCTGTCATGGTGGCAACTAGCATGCATCCTCAGCTTCGGTCCACTCACCAGCATTGCAGACACAAGTAAGAGCAAGACTCTTAAGCACCAAAGATTTCTTAAAATCAGGACCATTTGTCATGCTTGATGCTGGGATGCTCTGTTACCAAATGGACCCTTGCATTCAATGGAACATTTAGGAGGTCTTGAAGAGATATAGAGGGGCAAAGTGAGAAAAAGAGGTCCATGTGGAAACATTTTTGGCAATGCACTTTTATATAATCCCAGAATGGCATCTCTAAAAGTTGGCTAATATGTTTAGCTCCAAAATTCACTTTTACTACCAATGGCATAAGTACTGTGCTTTCAGCTCTATTCACATGTCTTTTTATACTTTCTATTTGTCTGTTCAGCTCAGAATGGAAAAATGGAACAGATAAATAGAATTACGATCCATTATTGTCCTGTTTTAAATGGAAGAGTAGACCCATTAATTTATATGGGGTCTGTCTGGTGTCTTTTTTTTATGAACACAAAATAAAAAGGTTCTGAATGCAAAGCATTTTCTTCTGTTTTAAAAATAAACACCAGTTACCAAATGAACCCCACATAAATCAATGGGGCCTCCCAGCTTTCATTTCAAACAAGAATGCACAGAAGGCCAATCCCCTTTATCTGTTCTATATGTTCTAAACGGACCAGACATCAGAATGGATAAAAGGACAAGTGAGCAGAGGCTTAGCTGTTATAGATGTAGTGACATCAGGCTACGTGCCCACAATGCGTTTTTCAAGCGTTTTTGCGGCGGTATTTCCACCGCGAAAACGCTTAAAAAACGCTTGGTGATACATGCCCTATGGTCCCCAATGATAATCCGCATGTGCTGTGCACATGCTGCGGAAAAATAAGCAGCATGTCCATTAATTTTGCGGACACTCATCGTAATTGCTGCCATTGACTTGCATTGAATCGCTTAATATCCGCATGACTACATGTGCACATGAGGATATTAAGCGATTCAATGTGTGGATGGTACCCGGGCCTGGAAAAGAGGAGACTCTCCTCCAGACCCGGGTACCATAGTACCTGTTAAAAAAAGAATAAAAAAAAAAAATAATAAACCTTATGCTTACCTTCTGATGTCCCCCGGTAACCTCTATGATGCGTCCTGGCTCTCCGGCGTCTCACAGTGGTCTAAAAGGACCTTCCATGACGTCATTTAGTCATGTGACAGGTCACGCGACTGCTGATGTCGGCAGTCAATTGACCTGTCTCATGACTAACAGTGATGAGTGAGCACTAAAATGCTCGGGTCGAGCAATTTGGAATACTCGGGTGCTTGACCCAAGCAACGAGCCCACTGTAAGTCAATGGGAAACTCGAGTATTTTTCGGGCGGCTCCCCTTGGTGGTCTGCAGAGGGCCTAAAAATTGCCCAAATCGACGGGAATAGTGCTCAGCTCAAATGACATGGGAACAGCGTGGGGAAGACCCCTGTAAGCATTTCTGACTCCCAGGTCACTGCTGTCAACAACGTTGTCAGAGGTATTACGCCACTTTTACGGACTCACAATAAAACATACAAAAACGAAGCCAAAATAGGTTTTCCTGGGAAATATGTTAAGGAACATCCTTTCCAGGGTAATGACTTGTATATAAGGCAAAATAAATAACCAAAACCAAAAATATTCCTCCACACCTTGGGCTATGTTCACACGTAGCGTATTTGATGTGTTTTTGATGTGTTTTTGCACTTTTGCATTGCTTTCAACCAAGACAAATGCATTCACTGGGAAATGTAATTTTAACATTTTACAACCTTATATGGCCATGTGGTGTGTGAGATATCATCAGACACATGCATACAGTGCTGAAAAGACATGGGAACAGCATGGGGAAGACCTCTGGAAGCATTTCTGACATCCTGGTCACAGCCTAAAAGTGTGCCCATCATAAGTGATCCTTGGCGCATGCGAAGATGCCTCCCGCCATGCACCTGTCATTGCAGACTTGCAACAATCACCGTCCACGTCCTTGTCCCAGTGCAGCGTTCAGTTGTCCCTACTCCATTCCTTGGAATGCAAGCGCAAGTATGCTGCCAGCCACCCACCCACACACAGGCTAAAATAGTATACTGCCAAATTTTTAGGCTCGTGGAGGTGGAAGCTGTCCACAATCTTATGGCGGCAGCGACCGGGTATCCATACTCGGACCCCAACCGCCACTATTTTTCCCGGTATCGTCTCCGCCTTCCACAAGCACGGGTCCCACAACATTACCCATGCTCTCCGCACTTACTGGGAAGGACCACCTAACCACAAATACGTGGACAGATGAATGTGGCCAGGGACGGTACGGAGCCAGTCCACAGCTTTTTTTGCTGAGAGTTGTATTTAGCTCGGTGAAAGGACTGGCATAAAGGAAACCATATCTACTCTGGGTATCATTTCTCCCAGGAAGTCCTTTAAAGCTGCTTTCACTTGAAATGTGGCCTTTTAGGCTCATGGAGGCGGAAGCTTTTCATAACGTCATGCCAGAGGCGGCCGGGTGTCCATACTGGGTCCCCATTCGCCACTATTTGTCCCGGTATCGTCTCCGCCTTCTACAAGGATGGGTCCCACAACATTACCCGTGCCCTCCCCAGTGCACTTACTGGGAAGGACCGCCTAACCACAAACACGTGGACAGGTGAATGTGGCCAGGGACGGTACGGAGGCAGTCCACAGCTTTTTTTGCTGAGAGTTGTATTTAGCTTGACGAAAGGACTGGCATAGAGGCAAACCGTATCTACTCTGGGTGTCATTTCTCCCAGGAAGTCCTCTAATGCAGCTTGTTGCAGAAGCAATGGCAGCCCGTCCTACATCAACTCGCACTTGTAGGTGGTGCTTTGATACACAAACATCTTTCTTTGCGCATTTAATTTCATGACTACAGAGTTGGGCAATGGCCTGATCTGCAATGCGGTTCGAGAAATAACATGCATAAGCACGTCCGATCCACATTAACCCTAGAACGCATACCTGGGGCCTCGCAGGCCTGCTAGATTACTTGTTTTCTATTTTCTGCAAGATTACTTTAGTTAGAATTTTGAAACTCTAGGTATTCCTCAGGTATATAGTTGTTAGTAATTTCCAGTTGTTCATATATTTTTATGTTATAGGCATTTTGGTAAAACAACTCTTTTTTGGGACTACCCCATATTCACATACCTGGGGCCTTTTAGGCCTGTACTTGGTTTACATGTGATCCTCAGTATTTTTGTCTGTACTGTTACTTAGAAGGAAAACATATCGCTTCAGGAAGAAAAAAAACATGGAAAAATATAACAAAAGAGGAACTATATGGTTATATTCCCCTTACTCTTCTGGCAGGGTGTACAAAATCGTACGATGTTCCAATCAGAGAATTATTTCTGAACCCTTTTTCAGATCCACACTACAAAGCTACAATGTCGGTCAATAGATTTGGGAATATTCAGAGAAGCCTTTGTTTTGATGATAAGAGAACTCATCCTGTGAGGTTGGAAACAGATAAATTAGCCCCTATTAGCTACATCTGGAATCTTTTCATCAAAAACTGTACAAAGCATTACCATTCTAATGACAATGTGACAGTGGATGAGCAACTTCTTGCCTTTAGGGGACGTTGCAAATTCATTCAGTATATGCCCAGTAAACCTGCCAAGTATGGCATAAAAATTTTCTGGATGTGTGATTCTACAAGCTATTATGGCATGAATGGTCTGATTTACTGTGGCAAAGAAGCTGATGCTCCAATCCAGAAAGACCTATGTTTTGACATAGTAAAAAAAACTTGCAGTACCAATTTTCAATTCTGGAAAAAATATAACAATGGACAACTGCTTTACCAATCTGGAACTGGGCAAATTTTTACTTAAGAAAAACTCACACTTGTTGGTACTATGAGACCAAACCGCCGCGAAATTCCTCAAATCATGAAGCACAATCCCAAATGACCACTTTATGAGAGTGTCTTTGGTTTCTGCAATCAAGCGACAATGGTATCTTATAAAGCAAACAAAGAAAAATCCGTGATATTACTGAGTACAATGCATCATTCATGATGGAAGTATTGACACCGATGACAGGAAACAGAAACCTGAAATCATAGTGCATTATAATAAAATAAAAGGAGGTGTGGACAAGATGGATGAAATGATTGGAGAGTATTCGTGCAAGAGGCAGACAAAACGTTGGCCTGTAGTCACTTTTTATAATATCCTTGATGTGTCAGCCCTCAATAGCTATATTGTTTATAGTGAAACTCATCCAGAATTCCATGCCAACAGAAAGGACAAGAGACGTCTATTCTTGACGGAACTTTGCTATGAACTTTTGATGCCTACCATGATGGAGCGAAGCAACACGAAATGCTTGCCAAGGCAAATTACGGAAGCTATGATCCGATGTGGTATACATTTTCAGGAACATCCAGAGCCAAGAGAAAAAAAAAGAAACCGCTGTTATATTTGTCCAGCAAAGGAAGGAAAAGAAATCTGAGCGTTTCTGTACTACTTGTGGACAAAATGTCTGCAAGGAACATTCTTCCGAAAAAATATGTGAAAATTGTTGGGGTAATCAGTAAAGTTGAAAAGGAAAGTTTTTAAAAAGAAATATTCCTGCACCATGTTTACTACAACTTTTATATAAAAAACTTTTAGACAAAAAAATCGTTATATATATATAAAAAGAATTATATAGAATGCATATATTGGGCGTTTTAAGCCGGTGTAATTACTTTTTTTTGTTTTATGCACATAATTATAATGTTTTGAAATATTCACATCTCAAATAAACTTTGAAAAGTATTTCTATTTGAGTTACTCCATATTATTTGCACACAGGCCTAAAAGGCCCCAGGTATGTGAAAGTGTAGATTTCTATGGTTGTGCGTTCTAGGGTTAATAAAGCAGCCATAGAGTGTCCGGGAACCTTCCCCCACACGTTTCTTACCAGCGCTGCTTCTCGACAAGGTTGGACGGGCCCACCAGAGAACCAGAGACTCCGCCGGTGGGCTTTGGCTTCTCCTTCAGGAGAGTTCATAGTGCCGAGGTGAGGCCATGATGATGATAGAGGCCACCATCTGCTTAGTTTTCTATTGCTTAGAATGAAAGCGCAAGAATGCAGACAGTCACCCACCCACAGGCTGCAATACTAAACTGCCAGATTTATGGGCAGCTGCTTGTACTTGAAATGTTGGCTTTTAGGCTCGTGGAGGCGGAAGCTTTTCACAACCTCATGAATCATGTCTCGTGTCCATGCTCGGTCCCCAGCCGTCACTATTTCTCCCAGTGTTGTCTCCGCCTTCTACAAGCGCGGGTTCCTGAACATTACTGCTGATACTTTTCTGTGGGAATTTGCTTGCTTCCTACCAGCCTGGAATATTTCTAGTAAACTATGGTACGACGCCATGTTATTAGCACGGCCCCCAGTACCAGTAGCGAAGCCATCCCCAATTTCCTTCTCAGTAATTTTATTTGGTAGACTGAGTGGCTGCCCAATTACATTAGGAGCTGAAGATAGAGAGGCAGTAGGTGCAAGTTTCTCCAGCCTGTTAGATATTAGAGGGTGAACGGCAGTACATTGGATCAGTGGTTAGCACTGAAGCCTTGCAGTGCTGGGATCCTGGGTTCAAATCCCAGCAAGGACAACATCTGCAAGAACTTTGTATGTTCTCCACGTGTTTGCGTGTGTTTCCTCCTCAGTAAAAAAGCAGCCATAGAGTGTCCGGAAACCTTCCCACAATTTTCTTAGCCAGTACTGATTCTCGGCAGGGTTGGACAGTCCCATCAGAGAATCCTCTGGTGTGCCCTGGCGTCTACCTCAGAAGAGTTCATGATAGCGCTAACTTTGCAGCTGCTATGGGGCTCTTGAGCAGTGGAGAAAGGTGAGCCCTCTGGTTGGCACAATGTTTTTCAATCTGAAATAGCTTCTCAGTGGGAGTTGTGTTTCACCACAGCCATATTCTTTAGCTCGGTAAAAGGACTGACATAGAGGGAAACCGTATCTACTCCGGCTGTCATTTCTCCGTCACCAGGTTCCGCCCATTGTCACACACGACCATGCCTGGCTGTATGTTCAGCGGTGAGAGCCACAGATCAGGCTGCTCTTTCAGAGCTGTCAATAACTCTTCCACATTCTGCTGTTTGTCACCTAAGCATTAAGCATGTTATCTTCAACACAGCCTGTTGCCGCTTGGCCAAGGCAGTATTGCAGTGCTGTCAGCTTGTAACTGATGTGGTCATTTCGGAGATGGAGGAGGAAGTGCAGGAGCTGAACAATGTGATTACATTGAGGTTAAATTGGCGACGCAGATTTTTATACTAAAGAAAGATCCTAATGTTTTGGGTTTTTTTACGTTATTTTTTAAGACAAATGCATTCACCGGGAAATGTCATTTTAACATTTTACAACCTTATCTGGCAATGTGGTGTGTGACACATCCTGTTTCATTTATGATGGAGGGACTCTGAAAGTCATAAAGCCTATTTTTATAGGGCCATCAGACGGTCCTTACTATTCTTAAAAAGCCAGTAGTCGGCCCTCGCTATTGTTAGAGAGCCGTCAGCCGGTTATGATTTGTTGCTCCTATTATTAACAAGTGGGTCTCTTGTATACTGTTATTACGTATGCAGTGACAGCAAGGGCAGCCAAAAATTTGGACACAACCCAATACCCCTTTGAAGAGACATAGAGGAGGATCTCAGTAAAAAAAATGTTCCCATTATAAAGGAGCGGGTCTCCTATAGTGGTAATGGCCATGCTGTGACTGCAAGGGCTGCCGAAATTTGGGAAAAACCCCACTAAGAATTTAAAGACACATAGAGCAGGGCCACAGTAATGACAAATTCCCATTAGAAAGGAGAGACTCTACTATACAGTTATAGGGTATGCAGTGAGTCCAATGGCTGACCAATTTTAGGAAAAACCTCACTAAGAATTTAAAGACACATAGAGCAGGGCCACAGTAACAAGTCTGACATGTTCCCATTAGAAAGGAGAGGGTCTGCTATACAGTTATAGGGTATGCAGTGAGTCCAACGGCTGACAAATTTTAGGAAAAACCCCACTAAGAATTTAAAGACACATAGAGCAGAAAGCAGAGTGTCTCCCACAGTGTTGGCCTATGCAGTGAATGCAAGGGCTGCCAAAAATTGGAAGACATTTCAATGCCCCTTGGAAGAAACTTAGAGGGCCTCATAAAAAATGTTCCCATTAGAAAGGAGCGGGTCTCCTATACTTGTAATGCCCATGCACTAAGTGTATGGGCTAACAAACATTTACCTCTGGGGAGTATACATGAACATACTGTATAAAAACATTTTTTTTACGGGCATCATAAACACCCTTTACAAAAAATTATGTGGGTGTTGCATCACGGACCACAGTCACCCTGGTGATATGGTGGTGGATGATGAGGATGAGGAGAAGGAGGAGGACAAGAGCAAATAGCCAAAATCATGAAGCGTATACCCATGTGTGGGTGTGAAGAGGTGCATGGGAATACATCTCCCAAAAAAAGACACTGGATTTGAGTTTATGTTACGCTGCTATCATTCGGTGGTGTTGAGTAGTCTGGCCCAATCTAACCCTTGTTCATTTTTATAAGAGGCAGCCTGTCAGCATCTTCAGTTGACAGGCGGATGCGCTTATCAGTTATAATTCCACCAGCGGCACTAAAAACCTGCTCTGATGAAACGCTAGTGGCAGGGCAGCCCAGGACCTCCAAGGCGTAGAGAGCCAGTTCATTCCACGTATCCAGCTTGGATACCCAATAATTATAAGGCACAGAGGAATCACGGAGGACGTTGGTACGGTCGGCAAGGTATTCTCCCAGTATCTTCCCAAACTTTGCACTACTTGTGAGAGTACCCCACACCTCAGGGCCTGTGCAATGGGAGGGTCGGAGAAAACTGTCACAGAACTTTGACAGTGTACCCCTGCCTCTGCTGGATTGAAGTTGTGTCTTTCTCGCCTGAACTCCTTGGTTGTCCAACGAACTGTGACCTCTGCTGCCAGCGTTTTCAGATGGGAATTTTTTTAATAGTTCCGCAACAAGGGCCTTATGGTACTACCCCATTTTTGTAGACCAGTCCGCCTCAGGAATAAGAGATATAAAGTTGTCCTTGTAGCGTGGGTCTAGAAGTGTCACCAACCAGTAATGACAGTCACCCAAAATTTTGAGAACGCGAGGGTCATGGGAAAGGCAGCGTAACATAAACTCCGCCATGCGTGCCAGACTGCTAACAGGCAAGACTTCCTTGTCCTCACCAAGAGGATGACTGACCATGCTCTCTTCCCTCCTTCTCTCTGTCCTCTGGCCATCCACGCTAAACAGACAGTATGACAGCTGTGCAGGTAGTACCATCTATAGTGCATGAAACTAGCTCCTGTTCTTCCTCCTCCTCCTCCTCTTCCTAATTGTCACCCAATCCAAGTTGGGATGAGATGAGGCTGGGCTGTGTGTAATCACTCTGTACGGTTCCTTGCTCCATCTCATTGTGCTCCCCCTGAATTGCATTCTCTTTGATTGTGAGCAGAGAGCATTGCAGAAGACAGAGAAGCGGGATGGTGATGCTAATTATGGCGTCATCGCCGCTCCCCATCTTGGTGGAATCCACAACGTTTTGTAGGATGGTACATATGTCTGACATCCATGTTCACTCCTGAGTAGTGTTGAGCGATACCTTCCGATATCAGGAAATATCGTATCGGATTGGATCGGGCCGATACCCAAAAAGTATCGGATATCGCCGATTCCGATACCGGAAACCAATGCAAGTCAATGGGACACAAATATCGGAATGAAAATAAACCCTTTCTTTCCTTGTAGGTTAATTCTACATGAAGTAAAACAACTAAGAATAATGTAGAATGACATGAAAAGCCGGCAATTCATCAGCGGCATTCACCGGTACCCGACAATTTACAACAGAAAGAATAGAGCTTCACACATAGATTAGATAGATAGAAACATGTCAGTCACATATATATGAAGTACAGTGACAGTGTTGCTTACTGTACTTGTCATTTAGAGTAAAGGATTTATTAAAAAAAATATTAGTGTTTTCGTGCACCGTCTCTTTAAAAAAGCCGGCCGGCAATTCAGCATCTGTACCCGACAATTTATAACAGACAGAATAGAGCTTCACACATAGATTAGATAGATAGAAACATGTCAGTCACATATATAAGAAGTACAGTGACAGTGTTGCTTATAGAACTTGTCATTTAGTGTAAAGGATTTATTTAAAAAAATAATAGTGTTTTCATGCACCGTCTCTTTAAGAAAGCCGGCCGGCAATTCAGCATCTGTACCCGACAATTTAGAATAGAAGGAATAGAGAATCACACATAGATTAGATAGATAGAAACATGTCAGTCACATATATATGAAGTACAGTGACAGTGTTGATTACTGTACTTGTCATTTAGTGTTAAAATAAAGGATTTATTTAAAAAAAAATTGGCGTGGGGTTCCCCTTAATTTTAGGCTCTAGCGGAGGTTAAGCAGACAGCTGGGGCAAATGTTTGAAGCCTGGGAAGGGGGTAATACCCACGGAGCTTCCCAGGCTACTAATATCAGCCCCCAGCTGAATACCTAGCCTTTACTAGCTATTAAAATGGGGGACCCCCCCAAAAAAATGACGTGGGGTCCCCCCTAATTTAATAGCTAGCACAGGCTAGGCAGACAGCTGGGGGCTGATATTAATAGCCCAGGAAGGGTGCCATGAATATTGGCCCCCTCCCAGGCTAGAAACACCAGCCGTCAGCCGCCCCAGAAATGGCGCATCCATAGGATGCGCCAATTCTGGCACTTAGCCTCGCTCTTCCACGCTGCCCTGGTGCGGTGGCAGGGGGTAATAGGGTTGGGGTTGATGTCAGCTTATAATGCCAGCTGACATCAAGCCCAGGTTAGTAATGGAGAGGCGTCTATAAGACACCCCCATTACTAACCCCATAGTCAAAGTTAAAAGAAAACACAAACACCCAGAGTAAAGTCCTTTAATTGAAATAAAGACACAATTCTTTATTGTTCTAAATTAAACCATACTTACCATCACGCCCATTCCAGCTGAAGCCAACGATCTCCTGCAATAAAAGAAAAATAATAAAGCAACCTCATCCTTACCTTTCGATGGTTCCCAGGACAGCTCCAGCTCTGCTACATCGAGATGACAGGCTGGACCGCAGCAGAAAGCTGCCATCCAGCCTGTCATCCCGCAGACACTGAGAAGCGCAGGCATGCTTGCGCTCCTCAGTGTCTCTCTGTGACGTCATCCAGATGAGCCGAGTTCATGTCCAATGAACTCAGCTCACCTCATGCACGTCACTGACAGCGTGGGAAAATTCTCCTGCACTCAGCGCTTCAGCGTGAGAATTCTCCCACGCTGTCAGTGACATACATGAGGTGAGGTCATGTCCAATGAACTCAGCTCACCTCATGCACGTCACTGACAGCGTGGGAAAATTCTCACGCTGAAGTGCTGAGTGCAGGAGAATTTTCCCACGCTGTCAGTGACGTACATGAAGTGAGCGGAGTTCATTGGACATGACCTCGGCTCATCTGGATGCCGTCACAGCCAGACACTGAGGAGTGGAAGTATGCCTGCGCTTCTCAGTGTCTGCGGGATGACAGGATGGATGGCAGCGTTCTGCTGCGGTCCAGCCTGTCATCTCGATGTAGCAGAGCTGAAGCTGTCGTGGGAGCCATGGAAAGGTAAGGATGAGGTTGCTTTATTATTTTACTTTTATTGCAGGAGATCGTTGGCTTCAGCTGGAATGGGCGTGATGGTAAGTATGGTTTAATTTAGAACAATAAAGAATTGTGTGTTTATTTCAATTAAAGGACTTTTTTCTGGGTGTTGTGTTTTTTTAAATACTTTACTAGAAATTCATGGTGGTCATGTCTAATATTGGCGTGACCCCATGAATTTTGGGCTTAGGGCCAGCTGATAATGCCAAGCTGGCCTTAACCCCTTTATTACCCAGTGAGCCACCGCACCAGGGCCCTGGATGAGTTGGGTACAGCGCCAGAAGATGGCGCTTCTATGAACGCGCCATTTTCTGGGGCGGCTGCGGACTGCAATTTGCAGCGGGGGTGGCCCAGAAAGCTTGGGTCTCCCTGCGCTGCGGATTCCAGCCCCCAGCTGCCTAGTTGTATCTGGCTGGGCACAAAAATAGGGCGAAGCCCCACGCATTTTTTTTTAAAATTATTTCATGAAATTCATGGAATAATTAAGAAAAAAAGGGCTTCCCTATATTGTTGTGTCCAACCAGGTACAAATAGGCAGCTGGTGGTTGGGGGCAGCCCATTCCTGCCTGCTGTACCTGGCTGGACACAAATATAGTGCGAAGCCCCACGTCAATTTTTTTTTAATTATTTCATGAAATAATTTTTTTAAAAAAGGGCTTCCCTATATTGTTGTGTCCGGCCAGGTACAAATAGGCAGCTGGTGGTTGGGGGCAGCCTGTTCCTGCCTGCTGTACCTGGCTGGACACAAATATAGGGCGAAGCCCCACGTCAATTTTTTTTAAAATAAGTCCTTTATTTTAACACTAAATGACATTTGAGGAGTTAATAAAGATGCAGTCCCTAAATTATTATTTATTTTTTAATTAATTTTTCCCAAAACTTTTGACGTGGGCTTCGCCATATTTTTGTATGCCAGCCAGGTACAGCATCCAGCTTCTATGAACGCGCCATTTTCCGGGGTGGCTGCGCACTGCAATTTTCAGCGGGGGGAGGGGGGGGGCAGAAAGCTTGGGCCTCCCTGCGCTGCAGATTCCATCCCCCAGCTGCCTAGTTGTACCTGGCTGGACACAAAAATAGGGAGAAGCTTCACGTATTTTTTTTTTTTAATTATTTCATGAAATTCATGAAATAATTAAGAAAAAAAGGGCTTCCCTATATTGTTGTGTCCAACCAGGTACAAATAGGCAGCTGGTGGTTGGGGGCAGCCCGTTCCTGCCTGCTGTACCTGGCTGGACACAAATATAGTGCGAAGCCCCACGTCAATTTTTTTTAAATCATTTCAGGAAATTCATGAAATAATTTAAAAAAATTGATGTGGGGCTTCGCCCTATATTTGTGTCCAGTCAGGTACAGCAGGCAGGAACGGGCTGCCCCCAACCACCAGCAGCCTATTTGTACCTAGCCGGACACAACAATATAGGGAAGCCCTTTTTTTCTGAATTATTCCATGAATTTCATGAATTTAAAAAAAAAAAAACGTGGAGCTTCGCCCTATTTTTGTGTCCAGCCAGGTACAACTAGGCAGCTGGGGGCTGGAATCTGCAGCGCAGGGAGGCCCAAGCTTTCTGGGCCCCACCCGCTGCAAATTGCAGTCCGCAGCCGCCCCGGAAAATGGCGCGTTCATAGAAGCGCCATCTTCTGGCGCTGTACCCAACTCATCCAGGGCCCTGATGCGGTGGCTCACTGGGTAATAAAGGGGTTAAGGTCAGCTTGGCATTATCAGCTGGCCCTAAGCCCGAAATTCATGGGGTCACGCCAATATTAGACATGACCACCATGAATTTCTAGTAAAGTATTTAAAAAAAACACAAACACCCAGAAAAAAGTCCTTTAATTGAAATAAACACACAATTCTTTATTGTTCTAAATTAAACCATACTTACCATCACGCCCATTCCAGCTGAAGCCAACGATCTCCTGCAATAAAAGAAAAATAATAAAGCAACCTCATCCTTACCTTTCCATGGCTCCCACGACGGCTCCAGCTCTGCTACATCGAGATGACAGGCTGGACCGCAGCAGAACGCTGCCATCCAGCCTGTCATCCCGCAGACACTGAGAAGCGCAGGCATACTTCCACTCCTCAGTGTCTGGCTGTGACGGCATCCAGATGAGCCGACAATGAACTCGGCTCACCTCATGTACGTCACTGACAGCGTGGGAGAATTCTCCTGCACTCAGCGCTTCAGCGTGAGAATTTTCCCACGCTGTCAGTGACGTGCATGAGGTGAGGTCATGTCCCATGAACTCGGCGCACCTCATGCACGTCACTGACAGCGTGGGAGAATTCTCACGCTGAAGCGCTGAGTGCAGGAGAATTTTCCCACGCTGTCAGTGACGTGCATGAGGTGAGCTGAGTTCATTGGACATGACCTCGGCTCATCTGGATGACGTCACAGAAAGACACTGAGGAGCGCAAGCATGCCTGCGCTTCTCAGTGTCCGCGGGATGACAGGCTGGATGGCAGCGTTCTGCTGCGGTCCAGCCTGTCATCTCGATGTAGCAGAGCTGAAGCTGTCCTGGGAACCATGGAAAGGTAAGGATGAGGTTGCTTTATTATTTTACTTTTATTGCAGGAGATCGTTGGCTTCAGCTGGAATGGGTGTGGCGGTAAGTATGGTTTAATTTAGAACAATAAAGAATTGTGTCTTTATTTCAATTAAAGGACTTTTTTCTGGGTGTTTGTGTTTTTTTTAAATACTTTACTAGAAATTCATGGCGGTCATGTCTAATATTGGCGTGACCCCATGAATTTCGGGCTTAGGGCCAGCTGATAATGCCAAGCTGGCCTTAACCCCTTTATTACCCAGTGAGCCACCGCACCAGGGCCCTGGATGAGTTGGGTACAGCGCCAGAAGATGGCGCTTCTATGAACGCGCCATTTTCCGGGGCAGCTGCGGACTGCAATTTGCAGCGGGTGGGACCCAGAAAGCTTGGGTCTCCCTGCGCTGCAGATTCCAGCCCCCAGCTGCCTAGTTGTACCTGGCTGGACACAAAAATAGGGCGAAGCGCCACACATTTTTTTTTTTAATTATTTCATGAAATTCATGGAATAATTAAGAAAAAAAGGGCTTCCCTATATTGTTGTGTCCGGCTAGGTACAAATAGGCAGCTGGTGGTTGGGGGCAGCCCGTTCCTGCCTGCTGTACCTGGCTGGACACAATTATAGGGCGAAGCCCCACATAATTTTTTTTTAATTATTTCATGAATTTCCTGAAATAATTAAAAAAAAATTGACGTGGGGCTTCACACTATATTTGTGTCCAGCCAGGTACAGCAGGCAGGAACGGGCTGCCCCCAACCACCAGCTGCCTATTTGTACCTAGCCGGACACAACAATATAGGGAAGCCCTTTTTTTCTTAATTATTCCATGAATTTCATGAAATAATTAAAAAAAAAAAAACGTGGAGCTTCTCCCTATTTTTGTGTCCAGCCAGGTACAACTAGGCAGCTGGGGGATGGAATCTGCAGCGCAGGGAGGCCCAAGCTTTTTGCCCTCCCCCCCCCCCGCTGAAAATTGCAGTCCGCGGCCGCCCCGGAAAATGGCGCGTTCATAGAAGCTGGATGCTGTACCTGGCTGGCATACAAAAATATGGCGAAGCCCACGTCAAAAGTTTTGGGAAAAATTTATTAAAAAATAAATAATAATTTAGGGACTGCATCTTTATTAAGTCCTCAAATGTCATTTAGTGTTAAAATAAAGGATTTATTTAAAAAAAAAATGGCGTGGGATCCCCATAATTTTAGTCTCTAGCGGAGGTTAAGCAGACGGCTGGGGCAGATGTTTGAAGCCTGGGAAGGGGGTAAAACCCACGGAGCTTCCCAGGCTACTAATATCAGCCCCCAGCTGAATACCTAGCCTTTACTAGCTATTAAAATGGGGGACCCCCCAAAAAAAAATGACGTGGGGTCCCCTCTATTTTAATAGCTAGCAAAGGCTAGGCAGACAGCTGGGGGCTGATATTAATAGCTCAGGAAGGGTGCCATGAATATTGGCCCCCTCCCAGGCTAGAAACACCAGCCGTCAGCCGCCCCAGAAATGGCGCATCCATAGGATGCGCCAATTCTGGCACTTAGCCTCGCTCTTCCACGCTGCCCTGGTGCGGTGGCAGGGGGTAATAGTGGTGGGGTTCATGTCAGCGCCAGCTGCCATGAAGCCCAGGTTAGTAATGATGGCCGTCTATATGACACCCCCATTACTAACCTACAAAGTGTTAAAAAGAAAAAACACACTACACCCAGAAAAAAATAATTTATTTGAAATAAAACACCATTTTATTTAATTCTTAGTTTACTAAAAAAAAAATAGTTACCTGTCCACGTTCCTGCGCTGATCTCCCATGCACAGCTGTCACATCTGGAGATGGTGACAGCTGTGCATGGCTGCTGTAAGCTCACGCTGCCGGGAACACGTCCGCTCCCGGCAGCGGGAGCCACTGACTGAGGTCACCGGAGTGCATTCAGGCAGCGCAGCTCCGGAGACCTCCTTTACGGCAGTGCTGTACCGTGGGAATTTCTCACGATACAGCAGTGCCGTAAAGGAGCTAACCGGAGCAGCGCTGCCTGAACTCCGGTGAACCCTTACGGCCCCGTCATTCTAGCGGCGGCAGCGGTTCAGAGCGGTCACATTCTATGTGGCTGCTCTGAACTGGAGATCTTCGTGGGACACTCGTGGACTACTACAGAGGGGTAAGGATAAGGTTGTGGTTTATTATTTTATATTTTATTACAGGAGATCGATGGCTTCGGGGAATTAGGTGTCTAGGTGAGTATAGGTGTAGTTTTTTATTTTTTACTTTATTTTAGGTGGCGATCGGCGGGGACAGGTAATGTATGAACTAATTTCTTTTAGGTAACCACTGGCCACCAATGACATGTATTTAACATTTATTGGGGACACAGTAGGGCAATTTAAATAGCAGGATCAGGCTGATGGGAACTACTGCTCCCATCGAGCTGATCCTGCTGGCAGGAGTGGACGGGGGACAGACATAGGCCGATGGGAGTAGTAGTGTCACATCGGCCTATGTCTGCCCGCACACACACCCGCACACACACCCGCACACACACACCCCGCACACACACACACCCCGCACACACTAATCATGACGGGTCCGGGAGGTGAGGCTGACCTGTGCGGCCGTGGGAAAGTTGATGTGAGTTCATGCAGTCAAGCATGAACTCACATGAACCCTCTGAGGGCACCGCGGCTACTTCAAATGAACAGCTGATCGGCATCACCTGATACCTCAGCTGTTCATTTGAAATAACCGGCGGGAAAGCGCAGCACAGAACGGGAAAGCCGGCGGTGAAGTCTTTTCACTGCCGGCTTCCCCGCCCGGGTCCTTCGCTCCTTGGTGCTGCGCTCCCCGCCCGGTCCTAATTTACGATCGGGATGGGAGGTGGCGAGGGGAGCGGAGGATCGGGGTGGGAGGCTGCGGGGAAGCAGTATGGGGCTGCGTGATTGTTTAAAAGCCGGCGGCTTTTTACCGCGCGCCGGCTTTTAAACAATCAGGAGAATTCTCCCACGCTGGGATGGCATTCTGATGACAAGCTGGATCGCAGCTGAGCGCTGCCATCCAGCTTGTCATCCTTCAGAGACACTGCAGAGCGCAGGCATTATGGGAACTTCCGATTCCGGTATTCGATATTATAAAAGTATCGGAATTAAGTATCGGAATTCCGATACAGTGAATATCGGCCGATACCCGATATTTCAGTATCGGAATGCTCAACACTACTCCTGAGGTCTTATGTGTGGAGTCAGAACTGAATACCGACGGCCTTGTTGATGCTGGTACTCAACAACTGCCCTCTTCTGCTTGCAAATCCTTCCCAACATCTGCAGTGTAGAGTTCCAATGCGTGGGGACATGACACACCAGTCTGTGTGCCAGAAGCTGGAAATGCTGCTGAAACATGGCAAGGGCGGCGGAAGCTGTAGGTGACTTTCTAAAATGGGCACACAGGCGGCATACTTTAACAAGCAGATCCGGCAGTTCCGGGTAGGATTTGAGAAACCACTGAACCACGAGGTTAAGCACATTGGCCAGGCATGGTACGTGTATGAACTTGCCTCGCCTCAGAGCCGCCACCAGGTTCCAGCCATTGTCACACATGACCATGCCTGGCTGTGGGTTCAGTGGTATGAGCCACAGATCTGCCTGCTCTTTCAGAGCTGTCCACAACTGTTCAGCATTGTGCAGTTTGTCACCTAAACATATTAGCATCAGCACAGCCTGTTGCTGCTTAGCCGAGGCAGTGCTGCAGTGCTTCCAGCTTGTGACTGATGTGGTCATTTCAGAGATGGAGGCTGAAGAGGAGGAGGAGGCTGAGGAAGATGAGGTGCAGGAGCTGGAGCTGTAGACTGGTGGGGCAACCCTGATTGACCCAGGGCCCGCAATACTTGGCGCTGGGAGGACAAGGACGTGCTGGGACAAGGACGTGCTTCCAGATGCTGCTACTTGAGAGTGTGCAAACACGGCAGCAGGGCAGGAGGCATCTTCGCATGCACCATGGACAGGGGATTGTCTTGCATGCACAACAGCGGAAGATGCAATGGTGCCACCCGCAGACACTGTTCCTGGACCCCGGGGTTCGGCCCACAAAGTCGGGTGCTTTGCTGCCATGTGCCTGATCATGCTGGTGGTGGTCAGGCTGGTCGTTTTGCCACCCCTGCTGATGCTGGCCTGGCAGGTGGTGCAAATGGCCTTTTTGGGGTTATTGGCAGAGTCTTTAAAAAACAACCAGACTCGGGAAGACCTAACAGTTGTAATGGCAACTTACTTTGTGTTGGTGTTACGGGGAACGGTTGCCTGCCTTCTTTCTGCGGCCACCACACTGCTTCTTCCTGCCTGTTGGGGTGCTCTGCCTCCCTCCCCCTATGTGCTGCTCTCCTCGCTCTGCATGTTCTCCTGCCAGGTTGGGTCAGTTACTAAGTCATCCACCACCTCGTCTTCCACTTCCGCACCCTAGTCCTCCTCCTGACTTTCTGGCAATTGTGTCTCATCATCGTCCACCTCTTGTGACACTTTCCCACAGTCGCCTCCGTGTGACCGTGGCTGCTCAAATATTTGGGCATCGCTACATGCGATCTCCTCTTGCCCTGCTTCAAGTGGACCGGGCGAGAGGCCAGAATCTATAAATGGGAAAGTGAACAGCTCTTCGGAGTGTCCAAGTGTGGGATCAGTTGTCTCTGGGCACTCGGCATGGTGGGAGGAAGGAGGTTCAGGGTGAGGAATATGCGGTCCAGACTCACAGCTACTGAGACTTGACCGTGTGGAAGATAAGGTGGTGGTGGTGGTGGCTAAGTGACTGGAAGCATTATCTGCTATCCAACCAATAACCTTTTCACCCTGCTCTGTGTTCAATGGTGGTATTCTGCGGTCCCCTAGAAATTGGGACAGGAAGGTCGAGCGAGAAGATGTGGGTGTTTGTTGTGGCACAATTTCAGCTTGCCCACGGCCTCGGCCTCGGCATGCACCATCATCACCATCACGTCCAGTTCCCCGTCCCTTGCCACATGCCTTGCCCATTTTAAATGGAGGACAATATCTTCCACGCTCACAGCAAATCACTGAATTTGGAGCGAACGTATGACCGAGAAAACACAGGTTTAAATACCTGGCCTGTAGGTAACTATTTTGAACAGCAATCTGGTGTCAATTGCTTCACTGGCACACTGAAACAAATTTTTAATGGAGGTCAGTAATGGCTGTATTTTCAGCGCAATTATATGTGATCCTTGTAACGGACAAACCACAGTTTTAAATAGCTGTATTTTTAGCGCTGTAATATGGAAAGGACCTGGCTGTATTCCTCAGTGCCAACAAGCAAATGGCGCAGAAAAACTGTGTTCTCTGGATTGCTCTTTAAGCAAATAATGAGGCTTAAGATCCAAAAAAAAATTATTCCTGGCCCCTGGGACCTGGGCCTATTTCTAGAAATATCTAACAGCAGCAGCAGACAAAACTGGAATGGAGCCTATTGTGCTATGTGCACTGCAGTCTGCTATATACCCTGCTTGCCTGCCTATATACACTGCCTGCCTGATATCTCTGCAGATGGATTAGTCCTCAGAAGGACTGTTTGTTGAGATGGATATGTGTCTCTAATATAGTTTGGTACACCTACACTAACTAGAAACAAGCAAATCTCTCCCTAGTTTAACAGCACCTCTCCCTACACTGTCTGATTCTGGAGTGACTGTGACGAGCACAGCGGCGCCAGGTCTGATATAGACCTGATGACGCTGTGCGGCCAGCCAATCACTGTAATGCCACAACCAACATGGCTGCGGCATTACAGTGAGTGGCAGGCAATCCCTGTATGTTCATTGGCTCTGTAAAGAGTGCCAAACATGCAGGGAGGAGACCCGAGCTCCTGCCGAGCAACCCCGGAAATACTCGGCCAGCGCCAAACATGTCGAGCAGTGAGATGCTCAGGCGAGCACCAAGCAGTAGCGAACATGCTCGCTCATCACTAGTGACTAAATGACATCATGAAAGGTCCTTTTCGACCACCGCGAGCCGTACAAGAGACCGGACGCACCGGAGAAAAGACTGGGGGCCATCGGAAGGTGAGTATAATGTTTATTTTTTATTTTTTACCATTTTTATTGTTTTTTTCAACTATTAACTTGGTCACACTATATAAATCCATGCAGATTGCATGGATTTACTGTATATAGTGTGACCAAGTTGTCAAGCACTTTTCCAAGTGATGCTAAAATCGCTTGGAAAAGCGCTTGATAACCTTCATGCAGAAATGCATGCAAAAACGCTTGACAAACGCTTCTACCTGGCAGGAAAAGAGCATGTAAAATCCGCGTTTTTCCTGCCAGGGTGATGCGGAACAAATCTGCAGCATTTCTGCATCGTGGGCACTTAGCATCAGAGATGGTCAACATGGAGCAGACATCACACAATCAGCCAAGTATGCAAAAAAAAAAAACTAAGATACACAAATAATATCCTCTATTTCACAAATCCAGCAGCACTGCCAGTTAGACTGCAGTACAATTTTTTTTTAATCAAACTCTTTTTATCACTATCTTATCTAATTCATTTCGCTCTTGGTGAGGCATTACACCTCACGCCCACTAGACTTGGAGGTGCCCTAGGCACCTGTCCCTGTTTCTGACCTCTAGGTACATCTCTATCTGATATGAATAAATCATAGCATAAAATACAGCACTGTGGTTAGGTTTAACTTTCATACATTTGCTCAGTCACAGGGGAACTTTCTCAATGATTTAATCCGAGAGATAGTTGTAAGATTTTATATCTGCTGCAAAATTACTTGTGTTTTCCAGGGTTAATGTTTTCGGAAATGTGTTGCCTGGCAACTGCATATAAGCTAGAGAAATAATGTGGTTCCATACGGACCGCTCCAAACAATGTCCAGCAATTCAAAGTCACCGGTGAATGCGTATTGTATCAGGAATTTCATGTTACTGATATTAAATGGTGAAAAGCAGAGATGTCTGGAGAACTGATGCAAAAATCTTTACCCCCCCCCCATTAAATACTTTACTCTCTATGGTCAAGATTTGAGTGTTCTTGCAGAAAAAGCTCGTAGACATAACTCGAAAATATGACTGCTTTATTCAAAATACAGTGCCACACTTGTCCAGAGGTTGTAAGCATTACTACATCTCATCTCCTTATCCCTTCAATGGAATTGAACTACCATACCAGATACAGCTCAATGACATCCATGTTTTTAATTTGATTTCTAGCAGACACATGTGTTCCCACTATTGTTGAGCGAGCATGCTCAACAATGCTCGGTACTCGCCCGAGCATCTCACTACTCGGGATGTTCGGCGAGCACCGAGCATTTCCTGGTTACTCAGGCGGGAGCTTGGGTCTCCGCCCTGCACGTTTTGGCGCTCTTTACAGAGCCAATGAACATGCAGGGATTGCCAGCCAGTCACTGTAATGCCGCAGCCATGTTGTTTGTGGGCATTGCAGTGATTGGCTGGCCGCACAGCGTCAGCTCGAGTATTTAAAACTGGGCGCCGCCATCTTGGACACAGTCGCTCCGGATCAGACAGTGTAGGGTCAGTGCTCCTGAGCTAGGGAGAGATTTATGCTCCGAAATAATTAGTGTAAGGTCTGTAAAGGCTGCCAAATCAAACAAACAGTCCTTCTCAGGCCTAATATCAATCCGAGATATCAGGCAGGCTGTATAGGAGACGCAGTGGTTATACCAGCAAAAGCTGCATTACAGTCCTGTGTGCTCCTTTTGGTCAAATTGCTAGACTTATAACCTCGGTCTCAGGGGCCAGGAAAAGTCCTTTGTTTTTTCATCTAAATCCTGTTTTTTTTTTTTTTTCCTCAGTCAGACTGTCCAAATACACATCTTACTAACCTTTTGGTATCCCCCCCCCCCCAAAAAAAAAAATTGGGTGTGTCTGTGACTGTTCAGACACCAATATATCTGTTTAAAAGAGTCTGGTGTAGGCCAGAAAAATAGAACTGTGGTTTTCGTCTTCCACGGCTCAAATCTGGGTGTAATCCACCTTTTTGCCTTTTTTACATAAAAAAAAGCAGTTTGAGTGTCTCCCTGTCTGTTCAGTCACAAATATATCTGTTTAAAAGATTCTGGTGTAGGCCAGAGAAATAGAACTGTAGTTTTCCTCTTCCACGGTTTTAATCTCCTTTTTATTACCCTTTTTCCATTGATAGTGCGATTGTTAGCTATTTTACTTAATTTACAACGGGCAAGGCACGTGGCAAGGGACGTGGAACTGGACGTTCTGGTGATGGTGCATGTAGAGGACGGGGCCGTGGCCAAGGTGAAAATGTGCAACAACCAACAGCCACATCTTCTCGCTCCCACTTCTTGACCGAATTACTAGGGAACCACACTACAACACCAGTATTGTGAACTGACCAGTGTGAACAGGTTATTAAATGGATAACAGATAATACTTCCAGTTACCTGGGCACAACCACCTCCGGTCTGTCTTCCACACGGTCAAATTTTAGTAGCTGTGAGTCTCGACCGCATACTCCTCCTCACCCTGATGCTCCTTCCTCCCACCATGCCGAGTGTCGTCAGACAGCAACTGATCACACACTTGGACACTCTGAAGAGCTGTTCACTGGTCCATTTCGTCCATTTCCATATTTGTGCCCTTAGCCTGCTCCGCTGGAAGTGGTGGAAGAGGAGATCCCATGTAGCAATGCCCAAATATTTGAACAGCCATGGCCAGAGGAAGTCGACGCTGGCAATTTGTCACAAGAGGTGGACGATGACGAGACACAATTGCCACGAAGTGAGGAGGAGGATCGTGGTGCGCAAGTAGAAGAGGAGGAGGTGGTGGATGATCTAGTAACTGACCCAACGTGGCAGGAGGACACGCAGAGTGAGTCCAGCAGCACACAGGGTGAGGGAAGCAGAGTACCCCAACAGACAGGAAGAAGCAGTGTGGTGGCCGCACACAGAAGGCGGGCAACAGTTCCCCGTAACACCAACACGAGGGACGTTGCCAGTACAACCGGTAGGTCTTCCAGAGTCTGGAATTTTTTTAAAGACTCTGCTGATAACCCCAAAAAGGCCATTTGTACCACCTGCTATGCCAGCATCAGCAGGGGTGACAAAACTACCAGCCTGACCACCACCAGCATGATCAGGCACAGGGCAGCAAAGCAACTGACTTTGTGGGGCGAACCCCAGTGTCCACGACCAGTGTCAGCGGGTGTCACCACTGCTTCTTCCGCTGTTGTGCATGTAATAGAACCCCCTGTTGTGCGTGCAAGGCAATCCCCTGTCCATACTGCATGCAAAGATGCCCCCTCCTCTCAGTCTTCACTTGTTATGGCAGTTTCTCAAGAAACAGTATCAACGTCCACGTCCACGTTCCACCGCAGCGTTCAATTGTCCATATCCTAGAGCTTTGAACAAAAGCGCAAATTCGCAGCCAACGCCCCACAGGCCTCAGTCCTAAATTCGCACATTTCACGACCGCTTGCTTTGGAAATGCTGCCTTTTAGGCTGGTGGAGACGGAATCCTTCCGCAACCTTATGGCGGTGGCCGTCCCTCGGTACTCAGTCCCCAGCCGACACTATTTTGCCCGGTGTGCCATCTCCGCACTACACAAGCACGTGTCCCAAAACATCTGCCGTGCCCTCAACAACGCAGTTACTGGGAGTGTCCACCTGACAACGGACACGTGGACAAGTGCTTGTGGCCAGGGACGGTACATCTCCCTGATGGTACACTGGGTAAACATAGTGGAAGCCGGGACCCAGTCGGACCTTGGGACGGAACACATCCTCCCCACACCGAGGATTGCAGGCCCTATGTCAGTCAGAGTTGCCCCCACAGTGTACAGCTCCTGCACCTCATCCTCCTCCTCCTCCTCATGTTCAGCCTCCATCTCAGATATCATAACATCAGTTACAAGCTGGAAGCACTGCAGTACTGCCTCAGCCAAGCGGCAACAGGCTGTGCTGAAACTCATAAGCTTAGGTGATAAACCTCACACTGCTTGTGAGTTGTGGACAGCTGTGAAAGAGCAGGCAGATCTGTGTCTGAGACAGCTGAACCTACATTCAGGCATGGTCGTGTGTGAAAATGGCCGTAACCTGGTCGCAGCTCTGAGGCGAGGCGAGATCACACACTTACCATGCCTGGCTCATGTGCTTAACTTTGTGGTTCAGCGGTTTCTTAAATCGTACCCAGAGTTGCCAGATCTGCTTGTCAAAGTACGCCGCCTGTCAGCTCATTTTCACAAGTCAGCTACAGGTTCCACCGCCCTTGCTGTGTTGCAGCAGCGTTTGCAGCTTCCGGCACACAGACTGGTGTGTGATGTCCCCACATGTTGCAACTCTACCCGCCACATGTTGCAAAGGATTTGTGAGCAGAATAGAGCAGTTGTGGAGTACCAGCTGCAACAAGGCCATCAATATTCAGGTCAGATTCCACACATAAGACCTCAGAAGTGGACCTGGATGTCTGACATATGTACCATCCTGACAAACTTTGAGGAGTCAACCAAGATGGTGAGTGGCGATGATGCCATCATTAGCGTCAGCATCCCACTTGTCTGTCTTTTGCAACGTTCTCTGCAGAGAAATAAAGAGGAGGCATTGCAGCCAGAGTATGATGGGATGGATCATGAAGCCATAGCGGGCGATTACACAAAGCCCAGCCTCATCTCATCCCAACGTGCATTGGGGGACAATGAGGGAGAGGAGGAGGAGGAAGAACAGGAGCTGGTATCATGCCCTGTAGACAGTAGTACCTGTACAACTGTCATACCGTCGGTTCAGCGTGGGTGGCCTGAGGACAGGGGGGAGGAGGAGGAGAGCATGGTCAGTAATCATCTTGGTGAGGACACAGAAGTCTTGCCCATTACCAGTCTGGCACGCATATCTGACTTTATGTTACTCTGCCTTAACCGTGACCCTCGCGTTGTCAAAATGTTGGGTAACCGTCATTAATGGTTTGTCACACTTTCACTCTCTTATTCCTGAGGTGGAGAGGTCTACAAAAATGTGGCAGTACCAGAAGGCCCTTGCTGCAGAACTGTTAAAAAAATTCCCATCTGAACACGCTAGCGGCAGAGGTCACAGTTCGCTGACCAACCAAGGCGTACAGGCGAGAGAGACGCAACTCCAATCCAGCAGAGGCAGGGGAACACTGTCAACATTCTCGGACAGTTTTCTGAGACCCGCCCAGCTTACAGGCCCTGAGGCACGGGGTACTCTCACAAGGAGTGGAAAGTTTCAAAAGATGGTGAGGGAGTACCTTGCCGACCATACCAGGGTCCTCCGTGATTCCTCTGTGCCTTTTAATTATTGGGTATCCAAGCTGGACACTTGGAATGAACTCGCTCTGTATGCCTTGGGGGTCCTGGCCTGCCCTGCCGCTAGCGTGTTATTAGAGCGTGTTTTTAGTGCCGCTGGAGGAATTATAACTGATAAGCGCACTCGCCTGTCAACTGACAATGCTGACAAGCTGACCCTTATCAAAATGAACAACGGCTGGATTGGGCCAGACATCTCATCACCACCAAATGACAGCAGAGTAACATAAAGTCAAATCCACTGTGTTATTTCGGGAGGTGTATTCCCATGCACCACTTCACACCCACACATGGGTATACGCTTCCTCATTTCGGCTGTATTTTGCTCTTCTCCTTATCCTCAGCCTCCACCACCACTATACCACCAGGATGACCTTGGTCCGTGTTGCCAGCATTGCAAGTTCCACCCTCCTAATTTTTGGCAGCTTTTGCTTGGAAGGCATAGGCACAGACTATGGGAGACCGACTCCCCAATAATGGGAATAATGTTTTTAAGATGCTGTACTGCATGACTCTTCCAAGGGGCATTAAAACCGTCTTGTTAACCTTCCTCTTGTGTTAGGGTCGTGACCGACCCGTTTTAGGTTTTAAATGCATACAAATTCTACATACATTTGTTTATTGCATCAAGACTTTTTGACTTTTTCAGGAATTTATTTTTAAACAAAATACAATAAATAAAACTATTTTACTAAATTGTAAAAATGCTCTTATTAAAATTAGAACATTTGTGTTGTTGGGGTCAATTTCGACCCAGGTCTAATATAAGAGTAAAAAAACAATAAGTCCCAAAACTGAACTCATAAACACAATATAAACTAACAGCCCACAGCCAGCTCTACCTCCAACAACTTGAGTTAGGGACATGTCCAGGCATGTATGGCCAAATCAGCTTAGAGTTGGTACTTTGCAGAGTATACATCTCCAGTTTACACATGCAACAATGAGGAGAAGATTTGATGTAAGCCAAATTCTGGATTATATCTTAGATGATAATGAATCAGAGGACACACAGCAGCAAACTGATACAGATGAACAGGTTTCTGAGGAGGAAGATGATGTGGAGTATCAACCGGAAGACACAGACAGTTCTTATCAGTCTGATGAGAAGGTCACTGGTGCTGAAGCTGCTCCCGCTGAATGATTCAAATCCAAAAGTGGCAAGATCAGTTCGAGCTCAGTACCTCCAGATGTACATGGCAGGGCAGATGCTGCAAATGTCATAAAAATGACCCCTGGGATCACAAGGTTTGCTGTGACAAGAGTAAGTGACATCTAGTCATGTTTTGATCTGTTTATGCCATTGTCAATAAAAAAAGTCATTATTGCTATGACAAACCTTGAAGGAAAAAAAGTCCATGACAACATGAGGAATGACCTTCATGATGATGTCCTAGATGCCTACATTGGTGTTCTTCTCCTTGCTGGAGTGTACAAATCCTGCAATGAGGCCACTGATAGTCTCTGGAACGCATTGACAGGCAGGAATATTTTCCGGGCAACAATGTCACTTCAAAATTTTCAAATGATATCAAGAGTCTTCAGATTTGACAACAGAGACACCAGAACAAAATCTGACAAACTTTCTCCCATCAGGGATGTTTGGGAGAAATGGGTGCATCTCCTTCCACTGATGTTCAACCCAGGGCCAGATGTGACAGTAGACGAACTTTTTCTCCCTTTCCGCGGAAAATGCCCCTTCCGGCAATACATGCCAAGTAAGCCAGGCAAATACGGCATAAAAATTTGGGCAGCCTGTGATGCAAAAACTAGCTATGCATGGAATCTACAGATTTACACAGGCTAGTCGGCAAGCGGCATCCCTGAAAAAAAACAAGGAAAACGTGTAGTCCTCGATATGACTACTGGACTGCAGGGTCACAACATTACTTGTGACAATTTTTTTTACCAGCTATGACCTTGGACAAGAACTTCTCAGGAGGAAAATCACCATGGTGTGCACAGTGAAAAAAAACAAACCTGAGCTGCCCGCTGAATTGTTGCAGATGAAGGACAGGGCTCCACTTTCCTCAAAGTTTGTTTTTACAGACACAACCACTGCTGTTTCATACTGCCCCAAAAAACGACGGAATGTGGTACTGATGTCCACACTTCACAAAGATGCAGCTGTGTCATCAGGAAGTGACAAAAAGCCCAGAATCATCCTGGACTATAACAAAAACAAATAAGGAGTGGACAACCTGGACAAGCTGACTGCCACCTACACTTGCCAGCGAATGACTAGGAGATGGCCAATGGTTGTATTTTACAACATCCTTGATGTGTCAGCATGCAATTCATTTGTGTTGTGGACCCACATTCACCAAGGATGGAATTCAAAGAAAAAACACAAGCGGAGGATGTTTCTTGAGGAACTAGGAAGATCCCTTGTCAAGGCGTACATTGACCAAAGGGAACGAGTGCCCCGAGACCTAGCCGCTGCCGCCTTTGTCCGACAACTCCAGAGCTCAACAAGTGCTTCATACACACCCACAGCAACACAAAGAGCATCATCACCAGCATCCTCCTCAACCAGGCCTGCCTCAACATCAACCACAACAGCCACAACCCCAGTGAGACCACCTGATTCTAAAAGAAAGAGGTGTCAGGTCTGCTCTAGCAATAAGGACAGAAAGACAATCACATCGCTTCTTCGGCTGCAAAAAATACCTCTGCAAAGAACACACAAAAAGTGTCACTTTTTGCCACACATGCATCTAAATACTAATGCATCTAAAAACTAGTACTTGATTTCTGTTGATTTGCTTGATTGATTGTTGTTTGTTTGTTTGACCTAGAAAAGCTACTTTTTATTATTATTGCTATTAATGTTAATATAATTTTCATCTTTTATTTGTATTAAAGTTCTATAAAAAAAAAATCAGTTTTTTGCTTTTTTCATAAAGTAGTTAGATATGGGTCAAAATTGACTCGTAACACCATAGATGTTACTAGAGTTAATAATATAAAATATATGTATACTTTTTTTTACATTTAACAAATGTGTTCTAAAACCCTTCAGTAATAGTCAAGTAATATAACAAACTTTTTTAAGTTTATATTATTCTCTTGAGGTTCATTTGACAATATTTTTATATTGAAAATGAAGGGTACGCTCTCAAATGAAAGGCCCAGGGGGCCACAACAAAAATATTAAAATCAATCCTTCCATGGATGAGAAACCCTAACAAGGTAACTAAGAGGTAAGAAACAAATTGGATCATAAATAACTGTTTTTAGGGTATCCTAGGGGTGATTTAAGACACGGGTCAAAACCGACCTGTTAAAATAAGAAAGAGTAACAGAAAGCTAACACAAGAGGAAGGTTAAGCTACTGCGACCTCCACGTCTCTGCCAAGGGGCATTAAACCGTCTTTTTAAGCTACTGTGACATCCACGTCTCTTCCAAGGGGCATTTAAACAGTCTTTTTAAGCTACTGCGACCTCCACCACTTCTCCAAGGGGCATTAAAACTGTCTTGTTAAGCTACTGCGACCTTCATCACTTTTCCCAGGGACATTAAAACCATCTTGTTAAGCTACTGCGACCTCCACCACTTTTCCAAGATGCATTAAAACCGTCTTGTTAAGCTACTGCGTCCTCCATGTCTCTTCCAAGGGGCATTAAAACCGTCTTGTTAAGCTACTGCGACCTCCACCACTCTTCCAAGGGGCATTAAAACCGTCTTGTTAAGCTACTGCGACCTCCACCTTTCTTCCAAGGGGCATTAAAACCGTCTTGTTAAGCTACTGCAACCTCCACCACTTCTCCAAGGGGCATTAAAACCGTCTTGTTAAGCTACTGCGACCTCTACGTCTCTTCCAAGGGGCATTAAAACTGTCTTGTTAAGCTACTGTGACCTCCACGTCTCTTCCAAGGGGCATTAAAACCGTCTTGTTAAACCATTTTGAACTCCACAGCTCTTCCAAGGGGCATTGAAATGTTGTTTTTAATTAACTCTAACCTCCATCACTCTTCCAACGGGCATTGCATTTCCTCTTAATTTTAGTCAGCTTTTGCTTTTCAATGCATAGGCGAACACTAAGGGAGATCCACTCCCCAATAATGGGTAGAAGTTTTTTAGTATGCTGTAATCCACGTCTGTTTCAAGGGCCATTGCAGTTCCTCATAATTTTTGGAAAGCCTTCCATTCACTGCTTAGGCCAACAGTGTACAGGAGACCCAGTTGCTATAAATGGAAAAAACGGTTTAGTTAAGGCCCACTGACCTCCATGTCACTTCCAAGGGGCATTGGAGTGCCTCAAAATTTTTGGTAGGCATTGAACTCACTGTATGCCCTATAACTGTGTAGCCGAATCACTCCTTTTGGTACAGAAACATATCCTACAAGACATGTGTGGTTGACTGGCCTGATATTGATGTGAATGGTCCCTGTTCCTCCTGCTCTTTCTCCTTTGCCACCACCTCATCCATCATTCATCACCTGAAGCTTTGTTTTAACGGGAGTCATAGAACTGGGATAGTAGCAGGAAAACATCCAGTGATCCTCGGAGGAGGTAGGATATGCGCCAAAACGCTGACCACCTCAGGCCTAGCCACTACTACATACATGCGCTTGCATTCCAAGGAACAGAAAGCTAAGGAGATAGAAGGCCTCATGATCATGAATAATTTACTCGTTGTGTAGGAGGCCGACCACTGCTGCTGTCCACCTTTTGAACTTTGTGTTGATGCCTGATTGACCCAGGACCCGCAATCCTCTATGTCTGGAGGACGTGTTGCATCCCAGTGTCCAACTGTGTCCCAGCTTCCACAATATTAACCCAGTGTGAAGGCGTGAGAAGGACCATCCCTGGCCACATTCACTTGTCCACGTGTTTGTGGTTAGGCTGTCCTTCAAATAGGGGTGGCTGGGGACCATGTGTGGACACCCGGCCGCGGGGCGGCTTGGGACCGAGCGTGGACACCCGGCCGCCCCCTGGTGGCTGGGGACCGAGCGTGGACCCCCGGCCGCCGGGCGGCTGGGGACTGAGTATGGATACCAGGCTGCCGACGCAGCCATGACGTGGTGGCCAGATTCCGCCTCCACATGCCTAAAAGGCCCAATTTCAAGTGCAAGCAAGCTAGCAGTATGGTATTGCAGCCTGGGGGTGGGTGGGTGGCAGGTTGCACACTTACGCTTGCATTCCAAGAAAACAAAGCAGATGCTAACTTCTATCATCATCATGCTCCTCACCTTGGCACTCTCAACTCCCTGATGGAGATGCCAGGGCCCACCGGAGGAGTCTGTTTCTCTGGTGGGCTCGTCCAATGCTGCCCTAAAGCAGGCCGGGCTAAGAAAAGTGTGTGGGGGGAAGTTGACAGGAGAAATAGGGGCGGCTGGGGACCGTTTATGGACACCCGGCCGCCCCAGGTGGCTGTGGACCGAGCGTGGACACCCGGCCGCCGGGCGGCTGGGAACTGAGTATGGATACCAGGCCGCCGACGCAGCCTTGACGTGGTGGCCAGATTCCGCCTCCACATGCCTAAAAGGCCCAATTTCAAGTGCAAGCAAGCTAGCAGTATGGTATTGCAGCCTGGGGGTGGGTGGGTGGCAGGCTGCATACTTGCGCTTGCATTGCAAGGAATGGGGGAGGCACAATTGAACACTGCCCTGGGACAAGGACTTGCACGGGGATAGTTGCAAATCTGCATCTTCTGATGCGGCAAGGATCACTTATGATGGGCACACTTTTAGGCAGTGACCTGGGTGTCAGAGATGCTTCCAGGGGTCTTCCCCATGCTGTTCCCATGTCTTTTCAGCACTGTATGCATGTGTCACACAGCACATGGCCAGATAAGATAAGGTTGTAAAATGTTAAAATGACATTTCCCGGTGAATGCATTTGTCACGGTTGAAAGCAATGCAAAAGTGCAGAAACGCATAAAAAATGCTACTTGTGAACATAGCCCAAGGTGTGCAGGAGTATTTTTGTTTTTGGTTATTTATTTTACCTTATACACATGTCTTTACCCTGGAAAGGAAGTTCCTTAACATATTTCACAGGAAAACTATTTCAGTTTTATTGTGAGCCCTTAAAAGTAGCTTAATACCTCTGACCACGTTGTTGACAGCAGTGACCTGGGGTCAGAAATGCTTCCTGGGGTGATGCCCATGCTGTCCCCACGTCTTTTGAGCACTGTCACTATGGTTTTGGGCACTTTTTAGGCTTTCTACAGACTGCCGGGGGGTGCTGTCGCAAAAATGCTTGGGTCTCCCATAGACTAACATTGGGCTCCTTGCTCGGGTCGAGCACCCGAGTATCACGGCGAGCTCGGCCCGAGCTTCGAGCACCCGAGCATTTTTGTGCTCGCTCAACACTATTCCTCACCACATTAATCAACTGAGAAGTATGGCATTACGTTCACCTTCATTTAGTAAAGACCTCTAGTGGATAGATAGGGGTAACTACTCAGATTCCGAATAATTCACATTATTCACACTCACAAGTCACAACCACTTGTGGACAAGTTGGGCTATTACTCACTATTAGACCATTACACTCTGGTAAGGTAGTACAACTAAAAGTGCACTGAGCCAACTCACTAATCTAGTTATGCAATGGCATCTATAATCAATGTAAAAGCACATAAGGACTATTCAAACCAAGAGCTCAGTGCACATTTTGTGTGGTCAGCGGTGTAACGTCGGCGATCGCTGCTTCGACCTGGCCTGGCGGGTAAGGGGTCCGCCGACACCAGCAGAAACTTCAACTTCATGTGCGTCCTCAAACACACATACAGTTAAAGTGTATTGCCTCGTACATACCCTTTGGGTCTGTGCCTGACAGTACATGCTGCTGGCCAATCAGAGGCCAGAAGCTGACGTCGGCGTGGCAGTGATGTCATATGCTCCCATCGAACGCCGAAGTATATATGTGTATACAGTACAGACCAACAGTTTGGACACACCTTCTCATTTAAAGATTTTTCTGTATTTTCATGACTATGAAAATTGTACATTCACACTGAAGGCATCAAAACTATGAATTAACACATGTGGAATTATATACTTAACAAAAAAGTGTGAAACAACTGAAAATATGTCTTGCACTTTGGAAGTGCATTGAGCTGTAGGGAGAATTGCTGGAAAAGGGAAAAAAAAAAAAAAACTCTTTAAATCTCTTAGTTTGCGAGTGTGAACGAGCTGAGTGTGACCGGAGTGTAAGTGCGAACGAAAGTAAGTGTGTGACTTGTTTTTCAGTGACTTTGGATTCAGGGAGTTTGGAAGGGAGGACTTTAGACTGAATTGCTGTCTGTATTTTATTAATTCTTTACTTTTCTTTTTACTTAACATTCTATCTAGTGCAATCCTCATTAGGAAATGAGCTCCATTATTGACAATGCTATCCAGTGTACATCTTGCCACATGTATGCATTCCTTGAACAGCCGGTCGGGGTTGCTTACTGCTGCACGAGATGTGTGCACGTTGTGCGTTTGGAAGCCCAGGTACTGGATCTAAATGAGCAGCTGGCAACACTGAGATCCATTGACAATATGGAAAGGATTCTGTTGCTCACTGAGCAGCAGCTCACTGGGGTAGATGTGGGAGAGGGTGGTAGTCGGGAGCTGCAGGACAGTGAGGCCGCTAGTTGGGTGACAGTTAGAAGGGGGGGTAGAGGGAAGAGAGCCAAGGAGGCTAGTCCTGATCTGACACACCCCAATAAGTTTGCAAAGTTGGTAGATGAGGGGGAGTGACGGTACAGGGGTAGCACTGCTGCAGCAAGGCATGTCCCCTGAAAGCCAGAGGAGTGTCAGCTCCAGTAAAGAGGGAAATAGGAGAGCAAGGAAGGCCAGGCAGGTGCTGGTAGTGGGGGACTCAATTATTAGGGGAACAGATAGGGCAATCTGTCACAAAGACAGGTATCGTCAAACAGTGTGCTGCCTACCTGGCGCTCGAGTCCGGCACATCGCTGATCGGGTTGACAGATTACTGGGAGGTGCTGGTGAGGACCCAGTGGTCATGGTGCACATTGGCACAAATGACAAAGTTAGAGGTAGGTGGAAGGTCCTTAAAGATGATTTCAGGGAATTAGGCTGCAAGCTGAAAGCAAGGACCTCCAAGGTGGTATTCTCTGAAATACTACCGGTACCACGTGCCACGCCAGAGAGGCAACGGGAGATTAGGGAGATAAATAAGTGGCTCAAGAACTGGTGTAGGAAGGAGGGATTTGGGTTCCTGGAGAACTGGGCCGACTTCTCAGTTGGCTACAGACTCTACGCTAAGGACCGGCTGCACCTTAATGGGGAGGGTGCAGCTGTGCTGGGGGAGAAAATGGCTAGAAGGTTGGAGGAGTGTTTAAACTAGGGATTGGGGGGGAGGGTATTCATTTTATAGGTGGGGAAGATAGTGCAGATAGTGACCTGGGCACAAATAAAGAAATTGGGGGTGGGGTTAGAACAGTCAATAAAGTAAGAAGGAATAGAGGTACAGAGAGATACATAAAATGCATATACACTAATGCCAGAAGCCTCACCAACAAAATGGAGGAATTAGAATTCATTTTGTTGGAAAATAATTATGACATGGTAGGGATATCTGAGACGTGGCTGGACGAGAGCCATGACTGGGCAGTTCATTTACAGGGCTATAGTCTGTTCAGAAATGACCGTACAAACAAGCGAGGGGGGAGGGTGTGTGTTTATATGTAAAATCAACCTTAAAACCCGTCTTGCGGGAGGATATATGTGAATCTAATGAAAATGTAGAGTCCCTGTGGGTGGAGATAAGGGGAGGGGGAAAAAATAATAAATTACTGATAGGGGTTTGTTATAAGTCTCCAAAAATAATGGAAGTAGCGGAGAATATCCTCGTAAAGCAAATAGATGAAGGAGCGACTCAAGGAGAAGTCATTATTATGGGAGACTTCAACTACCCTGAAATACATTGGGGGACAGAAACATGTAGTTCAAGCAAAGGTAATAGGTTTTTGACAACTATGAGAGACAATTACCTTTCACAACTGGTTCAGGACCAACAAGAAGACCTAATATTAACCAAGAGGCCAGACCGCATATCAAATATACGAGTCGGGGGTCACTTGGGTAATAGTGATCACAAAATAATACGTTTTCATGTAACCTTTAATAAGATGTGTAGTAGAGGGGTTACAAGGACACTAAACTTCAGGAAGGCAAATTTCCAACGGTTGAGAGATGATCTTAGTGCAATAAACTGGGACGATATCCTGAGACATAAAGCTACACAAAGCAAATGGGAGACATTTATTAAAATCCTGAATAGGACCTGTGCACAATATATACCCTTTGGGAATAAACATGCTAGAAATAGGAGGAAACCACTATGGCTAAATTAGAGCTGTAAGGGGCGCAATGAGTGACAAAAAGAAAGCATTTAGAGAACTAAAGCAAGTAGGTAGTGATGAGGCATTAAATAAATATAGAAAATTAAATAAATTATGTAAAAAACAAATCAAGGCAGCAAAGATTGAGGCAGAGAGAATCATTGACAAAGAAAGTAAAAATAACCCCAAAATATTCTTTAACTACATAAATAGTAAAAAACTAAAAGATGATAGTGTTAGCCCCCTTAAAAATAGTCTGGGTGAAATGGTGGATGATGATGAGGAAAAAGCCAATATGCTAAATGATTTTTTTCAACCGTATTTACACAAGAAAATCGCATGTCAGAAAACATGATTAATGATAACAAAAATTCTCCATTAAATGTCACTTGCTTAACCCAGCAGGAAGTACGGCGGTGTCTAAAAATCACTAAAGTTGACAAATCCCCGGGCCCGGATGGGATACACCCGCGAGTACTGCAGGAATTAAGTAACGTCATAGATAGACCATTATTTTTAATCTTTAAAGATTCCATAATAACAGGGTCTTACCACACGACTGGCGTATAGCAAATGTGGTGCCAATATTCAAAAAGGGGACAAAAACTGAACTTGGAAATTATAGACCAGTAAGCTTAACCTCTACTGTGGGTAAAATCATGGAGGGTTTCCTAAGAGATGCTATAATAGAGTATCTGAAGAAAAATAACCTCATGACCCAATATCAACATGGGTTTACGAGGGACCGTTCATGTCAAACTAATCTGATCAGTTTTTATGAGGAGGCAAGTTCTGGACTGGACCAAGGAAATGCAGTGGATGTTGTGTATATGGACTTTTCAAAAGCTTTTGATACGGTTCCACACAAAAGGTTGATACATAAAATGAGAACAATGGGGATAGGGGAAAATATATGTATGTGGGTTAAGAATTGGCTCAGTGATAGGAAACAAAGGGTGGTTATTAATGGAAAACACTCAGACTGGGTCTCAGTTAACAGTGGGGTACCACAGATGTCAGTATTGGGCCCCCTTCTTTTTAACATATTTATTAATGACCTTGTAGGGGGCATATAGAGTAGTATTTCAATATTTGCAGATGACACTAAACTCTGCAGGGTAATCAATACAGAGGAGGACAATTTTATATTACAGGAGGATCTATGTAAACTAGAAGCTTGGGCTGATAAATGGCAAATGAGCTTTAATGGGGATAAATGTAAGGTAATGCACTTGGGCAGAGGAAATAAAATGTATAATTATATGCTTAATTGTAAAACACTGGGCAAAACTGTAACTGAAAAAGACCTGGGTGTATTGGTGGACGGCAAGCTCACGTTTAGTGGCCAGTGTCAGGAAGCTGCTGCAAAGGCAAATAAAATAATGGGATGCATTAAAAGAAGCATAGATGCTCATGAGGAGAACATAATTTTACCTCTATACAAGTCATTAGTGCGACCACACTTAGAATACTGTGTACAGTTCTGGTCTCTGGTGTATAAGAAAGACATAGCTGAACTAGAGAGGGTGCAGAGAAGAGCAACCAAGGTTATTAGAGGACTGGGGGGTCTGCAATACCAAGACAGGTTATTACACTTGGGGTTATTTACTGTGGAAAAAAGAAGGCTTAAGGGTGATCTTATTACTATGTACAAGTATATGAGGGGACAGTACAAAGTCCTTTCTACTGATCTTTTTACTCTGAGGCCAGAGACGTGGACAAGGGGGCATCTTCTACGTCTGGAGGAAAGAAGGTTTAATCATAATCACAGACGCAGATTCTTTACTGTAAGAGCAGTGAGACTATGGAACTCTCTGCCGCATGAAGTTGTAATGAGTGATTCACTATTAAAATTTAAGAAGGGCATGGATGCCTTTCTTGAAAAGTATAATATTACAGGTTATATATACTAGATTCCTTGATAGGGCGTTGATCCAGGAAACAAGTCTGATTGTCGTATGGAGTCGGGAAGGAATTTTTTTCCCCAATGTGGAGCTAAGTGTTTGCCGCATTGTTTTTTTTTGCCTTTCTCTGGATCAGCATATTAGGCTATGGGTTGAACTAGATGGACTTAGTCTTCCTTCAACCTTAAAAACTATGTTACTATGTTGCATTCTAGGTTCTTCAAAGTAGCCACCTTTTGCTTTGATGACTGCTTTGCACACTCTTGGCATTTTCTTGATGAGCTTCAAGAGGTAGTCACCGAAAATTGTCTTCCAACAGTCTTGAAGGAGTTCCCAGAGATGCTTAGCACTTGTTGGCCCTTTTGCCTTCACTCTGCGGTCCAGCTCACCCCAAACCATCTCGATTGGGTTCAGGTCTAGTGACTGTGGAGGCCAGGTCATCTGGCGTAGCACCCCATCACTCTCCTTATTGGTAAAATAGCCCTTACACAGCCTGGAGGTGTGTTTGGGGTTATTGTCCTGTTGAAAAATAAATGGTGGTCCAACTAAACGCAAACCGGATGGAATAGCATGCCGCTGCAAGATGCTGTGGTAGCCATGCTGGTTCAGTATGCCTTCAATATTGAATAAATCCCCAACAGTGTCAGCAACAAAGCACCCCCACACCATCACACCTCCTACTCCATGCTTCACGGTGGGAACCTTTCACCTTTACTGCGTCGCACAAAGACACGGTGGTTGGAACCAAAGATCTCAAATTTGGACTCATCAGACCAAAGCACAGATTTCCACTGGTCTAATGTCCCTTCCTTGTGTTCTTTAGCCCAAACTTTTCTCTTCTGCTTGTTGCTTGTCCTTAGCAGTGGTTTTCTAGCAGCTATTTTATCATGAAGGCCTGCTGCGCAAAGTCTCCTCTTAACAGTTGTTGTAGAGATGTGTCTGCTGCTAGAACTCTGTGTGGCATTGACCTGGTCTCTAACCTGCGAATTCTGAGGCTGGTGACTCGGATAAACTTATCCTCAGAAGCAGAGGTGACTCTTGGTCTTCCCTTCCTGGGGCGATCCTCATGTGAGCCAGTTTCTTTGTAGTGCTTGATGGTTTTTGCAACTGCACTTGGGCAAACTTTGAAAGTGTCCCAAATTTTTCGGACTGACTGACCTTCATTTCTTAAAGTAATGATGGCCACTCGTTTTTCTTTACTTAGCTGCTTTTTTCTAGCCATAATACAAATTCTGTCTATTCAGTAGGACTATAAGCTGTAGATCCACCTGACTTCTACACAACACAACTGATGGTCCCAACCCCATTTATAAGGCATGAAATCCCACTTATTAAACTTGACAGGGCACACCAGTGAAGTGAAAACCATTTCCGGTGACTACCTCTCATCAAGAGAATGCCAAGAGTGTGCAAAGCAGTCATCAAAGCAAAAGGTGGCTACTTTGAAGAACCTAGAATATAAGACATATTTTCAGTTGTTTGACACTTTTTTGTTAAGTATATAATTCCACATGTGTTAATTCATAGTTTTGATGCCTTCAGTGTGAATGTACAATTTTCAAAGTCATGAAAAAACAGAAAATCTTTAAATGAGAAGGTATGTCCAAATTTTTGGTCTGTACAGTATATATATATATATATATATATATATATATATATATATATATATATATACATATATATAAGCAAAGGGAATATAAACAGCCTTTCGCTAAGGCAAACAAAGTAAAGTGTCCTTTAAGCAAGTTTCTGCTTAGTCAGTCCTGTGGGCACACAGGCAGGGTAGCGTCTAGTGTTGAGCCACCCCCGTAGTGTTCGGGTTCGGTTCGGTTCGACAAACACTGGCAAGTTCGCCGAACGGTTCGTCGAACACCGTTAAAACCAATGGCAGGCAAACAAAAACACATAGAAACACATAGAAAACACCTTCAAAGATGTTCAAAAGCTGACAAACTGCTCAGAAGACACAACTAACACATGGAAAAGTGACAAGTCCATATAGTCATGCAAAAAGAAAAGAGGTGGAGGAGTAAAAGGAAGAGGAGACTCAGATATAGGCATGTCATGCCCTTCTAAAATCAAGAAAGGCTGGAGTAAAAAATCTAAAATCAGCCTACCAACACCCAGACGTCATGACAAGAAAATTAAAAAAATAAATATCCTTAGGTAAAATGGCGGTACCACTCAGAACACTTTCCTTACAAGACGTAGTGGTATCCCCATTGAGAGTCGTGCCAAAAACGGAACCCAATACATTCGGACTAATCCACCATTTGTCATATCCAAGAGGCAGGTCAGTAAACGACAACATCAACGTGGAACCAAGTACAGTAGTATATACTGTACCTCCTTTGACAAGGCAATCAGGCGAGTCAAGAAGTTGGGAAGGGGCACCCTAATGGCCAAAACAGACATTGAGGGGGCGTTCCGGTTACTTACTACCTGTTCCTCCGAATAGTGTCCACCGATTGGGCTGCTTCTGGGAAGGAGCATACTATATGGATCGCTGTTTGCCCATGGGGTGCTCCAGATCTTGCTCACTATTTGAGGCGTTTAGTTGCTTCCTCGAATTGGTTGTAATGGACGTTTCTAAGGGGGCACATATTATCCATTACCTCGACAACTTCTTATGCCTGGGCCCAAAAGATTCGCCACAGTGTGAATACACGCGGTAGTCCACCTGTGAGAAGGAGAGAGCTGGAGGGAGAGCGGACACCACAGAGCCGAGGGGTTAGATGGAGAACGGAGGAAGGAAAGAGGGCGAGGGAGGTAAGGGAGTACAGTGGAAGGCCGACCTGAGCTCCCCCACGTTCCTGCTGGGCAGGGAACAGCCCTTGGAAGAAAAGCCGCTTGCGCATCCCTTTGAGGTTACGGGCGCGAGCGGGCAGAGGGGCAACGCTGGAGTGCTAAGCCGACACGGCCAGTCCGCTCCAGCCCGTGCGACCTCCGTGTCGCCGGGTTTGTGCCAGAGCCATGGTGGACCCTGATGGCCAGCCCCCCTCTCCCAATGCTGGTGCCTGCCCGCTGGTGGGTCGAGCCCCCCCGCGGTGGGGGGGTAACATCTGCAGAAGAAAGACCATCTTCCAGCCAAACTAAGATGTCTACTTCTTTTCGTGGACAATGTGATACGATCCCTTTCTTACGGACACGCCCATCGCTACAAATCCCAGATGAGGCACAAAAACAGCAGGTGCTTCAACGGATATCAAGTGCTCCTTCAAGTGGGCTCTCCTCCACCTCAACTTCAACATCACAAATACTCCAGTCCTCAGAGTTGTCACCCCAATCGCACTTGCTTCCTCACAGCTCCCAAGTCTCCAGCTGCCCGTCTGAGTATGGGGTAACACAGATGGTTGAGTCTGCACAGCTGCTTACTCATACTATAGCCTGTGAAACGGAGGTCTGCTCCAGAGGTTCTGTTAATCCAGACGAGGAAATGATCTGCACTGATGCCCAGAATCTTTAGGAGTCGGATCCAGGACCAGATGAAGAAGGTTCTGAGCATAATGTAGACCCTCGTTCCCAAACTGTAACTCCTGTTGGTGGAGACAATGATGAAGACGATGATGAGACTCAAATACCTGATTGGAGCGACAACTTGACTTTTCGGTCAGGGCAGGAAGAGGTTGGCTCTGAGGATGACAGGTGTGAGAACACACAGGGTGATGATGAAGAGGTTGGAGATCCCACTTACTGTCAACCCACAGTCAGCCAGTTGATGAGGTCAGCAGAGGAGGTGGAGGAGGATGTGACTAGCCCAGGGGATGGGGATGACTCGGTACCCGGGCCTTTGCCTGGCCTTGGGGATGTCGCGGTGGTCGGCTCCCGGGCCCGTACCCTGGGGTCTCTCTTTAAAAGGGTGGATAATTGTTAATTTTGTAAGAGTTCGTGACGCCACCTGTGGTATTTGGTGAGAAGCACCAGCGCTGCAGCAGTCCACTGAGACCGGTGATAAGGCAGCTCGATGGTATAGCTCCCCACAGGTGGAGCTAGGCCTCAGAAAAGCGTATGCAGGGGGAATGCAGGACAGGCGAGACCCAGCTGTGTCAGAGCAAGAACGGGAACAGACACGGTAGTCACTTCAGTACCTTTTACTGGAGGAAATTCAGGCACATCTGGGAGCACTGTAGGGTGAAGGGTGCATATCAGGATCCTCCCCAATGAGCGGGTGTAGGGCCTCCTGTTTCTTGCCTCTGCGTAGTAAGTTTCTGACCTGCCTGGTACTAGGCCTAACTTTGTCTCTGACCTGCGCTGGCTGACCTTGTGGTAGGGCCTTGTCTTGGAGTTCACGCTCCCAGTATGCGGGGCCTAAGCGTCTCCTGGCTCTGTTACGTATCAGCACCTTAGCGATCCTGGGACTTGTAGTTCTCCAGGGATTCCGGTTATGCCTTACTGGGTCATAGTGATCCCGGTGTCCGGTAATTGCTTCAGGGTGAGCTGGTTAAGCTCCTCTGCCCCCAATGTACTAACTCTCCACTCGGCTTCGGCCTACTCGGGCCCCCACTAGGCTATACACACTAACGGCAGCTTGCCGTGCTTCACCGATCTTATGGCGCCGGCACACCTTAAGCTCTAACTGGGCTCCCTGAATCTAGCTAGCAGGAGCCTCGTGCTCCACTGCTGAACTATTAACTGAATTCTCTAGACTAGACTGAGCTCCACTGCAGACTGACCTCTCTTAGGCTTCTCTACTGCAGGAACTCTTCAGAGGAACTGAACTGCCTAGCTCCACCTTCCATATTTATATCCCTAACGGGCTCCCTCTGCTGGTCTGAGGTGGAAGGTGGAGATGTGTGAATTTTTATGGGGGCCTCTTGTGGAGGATTCCATCAATGCACTCTTCTAGGATCTGTGATACCAAGCTGAGCTGGGCGTCACAGATGCTATTGACGACGAGGTTAGGTTGCACCTTCCTGGACAGAGACGGAGTACTGGAAGCACGTCAACAACTGCATCCTCAACCACAACTCTGCCTCTGACCACAAATCGTAGTGGCTCTTCAGGTCGCATGGGCTCTAAGCCTTGTATAGCCTGGCCATTTTTTCAGATCGATAAGGATGACCCAACTCGTGTTATCTGTAATATTTGACACCAAAAGCTAAGTAGAGGCCCAAAAATCCATAGTTTGAGTACTTCATGCATGAACCGTCACATGGATATGAAGCATAAGTTGCAGTGGGAAGCTCACTGTGCTACAATGCGGCCTAGCGGGCCGGGCCAACCACCGTCTGCCCCATCTTGTGCATCCGCGGCCTCTTCATCCTCTGTGACTGGGGAGACAGCAGTCACACATGTTTTTGGACGCAGACCTGCCACCTCTTTACCCACAACAGCCAGTGTGATTGGCAGGTCATTATTTAATTTGGAAGTGGAAACACCAGCTGGTGTTGAGCGCTCTCCGACATCGAGAGCACCACCTTTGGATCAAGGCAACCTAACTTTTCCGTCTGCATCTTCCTCACAGACTGGCAGTTTGCCGGGGACACCCTACTCATCCCCGTCTAAGCACAACAGCCAGCCCTCGGTCCCTCAGATGTGGACAAGTTTAAGACCATTTCCTCCTAGCCATGACAAAGCTAAGAGGTTGAATTTTACCATCTGCAAGCTCTTGGCTACAGAAATGCTGACTTTCCGCCTGGTGGACACAGAGGGTTTTCGAGACCTTATGTCAGTCGCAGTGCCCCAGTACCAGATGCCCAGTCGGCACTACTTCTCAAAGAAAGGTGTGCCTGCGCTACACCAGCATGTCGCACACATCATCACCGCTTCTTTGAGAAACTCTGCGTGTGACAGGGTGCATTTCACCACAGACACTTGGACGAGTAGGCATGGACAGGGGCGTTACATGTCGCTGACTGGGCACTGGGTAACTATGGTGACAGCAGGACAAGGGGCTGCTGTCCAAGTCTTACCATCCCCACGAGTTGTACATCAATCCTCTTTATCTAGAAGTTCCTCCACTGCTTCTGCCTCCTCAACCTCATCTCGGTCCTCCACCTGCACCCAAAGCCTGTCTGATAATGCCACCCACTTTCTAACTGCGCAGAAGGAATCCTGCAAACCTCCTTACTATGCTGGCAGCAGGGCTCAACGTCATCAGGCGGTGTTTACTTTTAAATGTCTGGGAAATGTGAGTCGCACAGATGAGGAGTTGTGGTCAGCTCTGGAGACCCAGTTTCATGAATGGTTGTCTCCACTGGACCTGCAACCAGGGAAGGCCGTGTGTGACAATGCTGCAAACCTTGGTGTGGCCCTTCGCCGGGGCAATGTCACACACATGCCTTGTATGGCTCACATGTTGAACCTGGTTGTCCAGCAATTTTTAGCCCACTATCCTGGACTAGATGGCCTTCTGCAGAGGGCACAGTCGCTGTGTGCTCACTTCCGCCGTTCGCATCCCGCAGCACAACGACTTACATATCTACAGAAGTCGCTGGGCCAGCCAGCTCACCGGCTGAATTGCGATGTGCCGACACGGTGGAATTCAACTCTGCAAATGTTGCAGCGACTGTGGCAGCACCGACAAGCCCTGGTGCAATACGTTCTGACGTATAGCCTGGGCCAACGAGATCCAGAGGTGGGGCAAATCACGCTGCAGGAGTGGTCTCAGATCAGGGACCTGTGAAGTTGACGCGCCCCCTGGGCCGTGGAGTACCCGGAGCCGGTCCGGTAGACGCTGGGGGTTGTAGTCACTGTGGCGGTGACCCGGTCCATGACCCAGGGCGGTCAATCCAAGGGTAATTTGTATATATGGGTTTTATAATGTCCGACTACGCCACCTATGGAGTGCGGCCAAAGGGGCCGACACTGCGGAACAGTCCTCTGAAGCTGGTGGTTTTGCATCAATGGTATTATTACTCCCCACAGGAAGAGTGTAGCTTCAGGGCAGTGTGGGTGGATGATGGCGGTTGTAGTGCAGGGAGTCAGTAATGAACACAGAGTCCATGTGATGCAATCCCAAGATCTTTGCTCACAGTTGTTGCAGTCCAGATTACAGGTACCAGAGCAATCTCCCCCGTCGTGCTGTGTGCACTCAGTGAGGGGCTTAGTCCACCCCCAGATAGCTCCGGAGTACTTAGCAGGACCCCCTTCTGTGTGTCCTTTCTCTGGCCTTCTCCCTGCACCTCACACCCAGTGACACTTTTATCCGGTTTCCTTGGGCCTTGGCGGGTGACGTGTGTTCCTGCCCCTGGGTCCTATGTGGCTATCTTCTTAGTGAGACTGGTGTGGACTTTGGCCTGCAGTACATGAAATGCTGCAGCCTCCGGTTTCTAGTTGAGCCTTGCTGTTTCTCCGCTAGTTGAGGGACCGGTTCCCCTTATCTGGCCTGACCCCTCTACCTCCTGGTAGCAGCAGGCGTACGGGTGGCCTTCTGCACGGCCCGTACCCCTAGGGTCACTTCAGTTCCTGGAGTCTTCCTGCTCCCACTCCTCTCTTCTCTCCTTCAGTCCTGGGCCTCCCAGGCTAGGCCCACCTCCGGAGCAGAGCTCATGCAGAGCCTCTGCTCCAGTCACTTCTCCTCCTCTGACTGGCTTGCTCTTTCTAAGATGGCTTCCTATTTATACTCTCCCTGTCATGTGCTCCCCTAGGCTGCTTTCTCCACCCACACCCACTACATAGGACCCTCCCGCCAGCTAGGGACCTGGGACTGTGCTCTCCCTTAGGAGCAATCTCGCCCTACCCCCACTGCGGGTATGTGTTGGATGCAGGTGTTAGGGTCCCGAGCCATACTCCTTCCTTACCTGAGGGTGAGATACCACACCTCTGGGTGAGATGCAGTACCTCTGTGGCGACTGAACCCTCAGGAGCGCCACACACCCTTCTGCACAGTTTTGAAATGGTGACGAAGATGTTTAGTGCTGACGATGCCATTATCAGCATGACTATTCCGGTGATTTACATGCTGGAGCACACGTTAAACAGAATTCAGAGTCAGGTGGTGGGACAAGAGGAGGTGGAGGAAGTAGAGGAGGAGTCATATGCGGAAGGGATAACATCTCCAAGGTCCAGACGGTCGGCAGCACCAAGGCGGCAGGCATGGGAGGGTGGGGGAGAGGGATTAACCAGGGCGCATGGTAGCAGCCAAACTGTTGAGGAAGGTGCAGGAGCCGAGGAAGAAGTGGAGGACGAACTGGCGATGGGCATGGAAGACTCATCAGATGAGGGAGACCTTGATCACATTTCTATTGTGTGAGGTTGGGGGGAGAGGGCAGAGGAAGGAAGCATGATTCTTGCCTCACTACCAACACAACAGGGACTTGGTCCTCCTGGATGCGCAAGACACATGAGTGCCTTCTTGCTGCACTACCTGCAACATGACCCTTGGATTGTCAGAATTCGGAGTAATCCCGACTACTGGGTTGCCACACTATTAGATCCCCGGTACAAAAATAAATTTGCCAAAATAATTCCTGCCATAGAAAGGGATTCACGCATGCAGGAGTATCAGCAGAGGCTGTTGCAGAATCTTACATGTGCTTTTCCACAAAACACCAGTGGTGCACGTAGAGAATCTCACAGTTCTAACTTGCAAACCGTGGAACTGTCGAGTCTTCATCACTCAAACCGTAACAGTAACACAGTATCTGCTGGTAACAGCATTTTTGTGGAATCGTTTCACCACTTTTTTAGACCATCTTTTGCAAGGCCACAGGAGACAAGAAGTCTGACACATAGTCAACGCCTAGAGAGGATGGTACAGGAGTATCTCCAAGTGAACATTGAAGCCATGACTGTGTCACTGGACCCTTGCTCATTTTGGGATTCCAATCTGGAAAAATGTCCGGAGCTCGCCACTCATGCCTTGGAGATCTTGTCATGCCCTGCAGCCAGCATTCTCTCTGAATGTGTGTTCAGAGCTGCTGGTGGTGTGCTGACAAATAAGCGCACGCGGCTGTCCACTGAGAATGTAGACAGACTCACGTTCAAAAATATGAACAAATCATGGATTCGCAAGGACTTTTCTACCCCTGTGTCATCCTGGGGAGACTAAAAGCTTGAGGATTTGGTAAAATCACCTCACCAACCGTTTTAAGCAACTCTGGGGCAATTGATGCCACTTAAGTGTTGTCGGTGCCACAATTTTGGAAAAAATGGAGACTCTTTTTGGAGTCCCCTTGCTGTGTTTTATGTGACGTTGGCATCGTCAATTCCAGGTGGGTTGGGTCGCCCCCCCCCCCCCTTTAACTGTAAGAAACTACATACGCTATGGCTTGGGGTAGCACAGATGGTTGAGTCTGAAGAGCTGTTTACTCAGAGGTCTGCTCCAAAGCCTCAGTGTCTGCTAGTCAGCGTAGAATTTTTAACTGCATCTAGCCTAGGCAATACTTGGGGCGTAGTAGCCCTGCTGCGAAGCAAGCTGCACCGCCTGTGTATCTAATAGGAATTTTTAAATGCATCTAGCCTAGGCAGACTGTGGGGACCCCAACCAAACCCAGACGCTCAACTCCCCCTACCGCCCCCCTTTCCTTGACAGTACAATAATGCAACTCTTACAACTGGATGGGTGAGGATCAGCTTTATTAACTCTTTATACTCATTTTATTAGAAAGGCATTTTATTTCTAAAATAATTCAGCTTGTTGCAGCATGCCCTGGGTCTCCACACCGGCAAGTTGGCCAACAAGTGTAACTCTCCAACATGTCATTTCTATTTACAGGCCACGAAGGATCCTGCATACTCATATGCAGGACTCTGACCCCCATCCATCACTCTTAACGCTTGTTCCACTCCGTCCTGGAGTCCTGACAGGAATATGTCCAGTCCAATATCCATTAACTGAACACCATCGGGCCGTATGAGGCCTGCTTTATCTCCTTCCAGTTGTCGGTGTTGTATCACTACACCGCCTCTGTCTCTTCTAAATTTTGCCATCCGAATATTTATTACCCGCCTTGTCCGTTCGATGGCCGTGATGTCTCGCGCACCTTGCCATACCGCTATCGGCACAATCTTTGACTATACTATAGTTAGTTTTGTGAAAAATTCTCTGAAGCGCTCAGTGTCTAGTTTCATTATTGCCATTAGTTATGCGCTCTTGTGATGACCTAGGTCGTTTCCCCCGGCCTGTATAACTAAGATGACCAGACCTTTTGCCTCTCTCCCTATCTTGATTACCTCAATTAGTACCTGTGGCCATAGCAGGCCTCTAATACCTCTCCAGTTGAAATATGTGTTATGAAACTCTAATTTCCTCCCGCCTGGGCGGACTTTCGCCCTTTTTTCTGAACAATATATATACGAGTGGCCTATCACCCACACTGTTGGCTTAGCGTCACCTGTAAAAGAAACAAACCACGTTAGTATAACAAGTCTTATGTATCTCGCCAAACACGTGGATCGCCATCTCCCTATCCTCTGAACTTCCGTTTCTGACAGTCCTGCTCTTGCTGCTTCTGTGGCCGCGACTATGCGGAATGAGTGTGTCCTGTAATCTTTGGGGTGGTTCCCTGCCGATGTTATGCATTTATTAAATATAGCTTGGAACTGGTATCTTGATAATGGCATTCCATCAATGTGTGATAGGAAGAAATTACTTTGTGATCTGATCTTTATATATGTTTTTACTATTGTTACCCGACTCAGTGTACCGTTTGTGGGTTGTAGAAGTACCCAAGTGCCCCTGCCCGCTGGAACCTCTTTCGATTGGCATATGCGTAGACGTATTGCATTATTGGCTATGACTACGTCCTGGTGTAATAAGCCTCTACTGGTGGTAATTTTGGATTGAGGGACTAATTCGCTTATGCATAGCGCCCCGAAGAAGGAGATCGCAAATGCAGTAGACAGTAGTGTTGCTTCAAATTGTGAGTGTCATGTTAATGGTGTTAGGGATATGATGTGAGAAATCAGTTTTAGTGACAAGGGACGGGACGTCTACACTCCTGACTTGGCTGACCCCTTTTCCACCCTTTTATGGATTATCTGATGATGAATCTCTTTGTCACATCTCCCCAATTCAGTAGTTGGAAGTGAAATGCTACTCCGGTCAGACACCGCTGCACTGATGCCCCTGATATGCCCCTCATCATTAGCTGGTGGAGAAATTCTATGGTGACTTGTAATCTGGCTTGTTCACATTAGTCAACCCGTCTGCCTGCTACTAGTCATGTCCACTCTTCCCATGCCTTACCGTATGCTTGCCACGTCGACAGGGCAACTGACGCTCTGATTAATGGAATCAACTATTCACCACTAGATCCCATAGGGAGGGTGGGCAACTGTTGCCCGATGGGTGGGCATTGGGGAGGAGCTCTGTGAAAATCTGCCAATTGATTTGTGATAAAGCGTTAGCAGCAGCTTTAGACCCCTCAGCATCGTGGCTAACGTGGACCCATACATTGTGTTTTAGGCACAGGAATGCTAGCCGGCGTAGTAGGCCTAGCACTGGGAGAGACGATGATGCCATCTTATTAATGCAGTGCGCTAGGCTGGTGTTTTTTGTTATGAAGCGTATATTTTTGTTAGCCAGGCGCACGCCCCATATTTCTATTGCTACCACTATTGGGAAGAAAAATTATTTTCCGGGCTAGATGCAGCTAAAAATTATTATTAATTTCAAAGCTGGTGGAGCTTGGTATAGATGGCTTAATACAATGAGTACCACACACTGCTGTTATGCCCAAAATTATTTTCTAGGCAAGATGCAGATAAAAATTATTAGTAATTTGAAAGCTGGTGGAGCTTAGTATAGATGGCCTAATAGATTGAGTACCACACACTGCTAATATGCCCAAAATTATTTTACAGGCAAAATGCAGCTAAAAATTATTATTAATTTCAAAGCTGGTGGAGCATGGTATAGATGGCCTAATACAATGAGTACCACACACTGCTACTATGCCCAAAATTATTTTACAGGCAATATGCAGCTAAAAATTATTATTAATTTCAAAGCTGGTGGAGCTTGGTATAGATGGCCTAATACAATGAGTACCACACACTGCTACTATGCCCAAAATTATTTTCCAGGCAAGATGCAGCTAAAAATTATTAGTAATTTGAAAGCTGGTGGAGCTTAGTATAGATGGCCTAATAGAATGAGTACCACGCACTGCTAATGTGCCCAAAATTATTTTACAGGCAAGATGCAGCTAAAAATTATTATTAATTTCAAAGCTGGTTGAGCATGGTATAGATGGCCTACTACATTGAGTACCACACACTGCTAATATGCCCAAAATTATTTTACAGGCAAGATGCAGCTAAAAATGATTATTCATTTCAAAGCTGGTGGAGCTTGGTATAGATGGCCTAATACAATGAGTACCACACACTGCTACTATGCCCAAAATTATTTTACAGGCAAGATGCAGCTAAAAATTATTATTAATTTCAAAGCTGGTGGAGCTTGGTATAGATGGCCTAATACAATGAGTACCACACACTACTACTATGCCCAAAATTATTTTCCATGCAAGATGCAGCTAAAAATTATTATTAATTTCAAAACTGGTGGAGCTTGGTATAGATGGCCTAATACAATGAGTACCACACACTGCTACTATTCCTAAAATTATTTTCCAGGCAAGATGCAGCTAAAAATTATTAGTAATTTGAAAGCTGGTGGAGCTTAGTATAGATGGCCTAATAGAATGAGTACCACACACTACTACTATGCCCAAAATTATTTTCCAGGCAAGATGCAGCAAAAAATTATTATTAATTTCAAAACTGGTGGAGCTTGGTATAGATGGCCTAATACAATGAGTACCACACACTGCTACTATGCCCAAAATTATTTTACAGGCAAGATGGAGCTAAAAATTATTAGTAATTTGAAAGCTGGTGGCGCTTAGTATAGATGGCCTAATAGAATGAGTACCACACACTGCTAATATGACCAAAATTATTTTACAGGCAAGATGCAGCTAAAATTTATTATTAATTTCAAAGCTGGTGGAGCTTGGTATAGATGGCCTAATAAATTGAGTACCACACACTGCTACAGGCCCAAAAGGTTTTACTTGGCTAGGTGCAGTATAAAATTTGTATTACATACACAGGTGGTGTAGCTTGCAACACAGATTTGCTACTCCACTGACTAACACACACTGCAAGAGGCCCAAAAGGATTTGCTTAGCTAGATTTAGCCAAATACTGTGAAAAACACTTGCACAGCACTAAAACAGACCTGCCTGGCAAAAAGTGATAGGAACTGATGTAACCTAGCCCTCAAAAGGGCTGGAATTACAACTAGTCACTACTCCCAACCTGTCTATTTAAGAGCACAGACCTGCCTGCTAAAAGTGCTAGGAACTGCTGTAACCTAGCCCTCAAAAGGGCTGCAATTACAAACTAGTCCCTACTCCCTAAACCTTTCTGTCTATTTAAGAGAAAATTCGCTTGCAATTCAGTTACACAATATAGCGCTAACAGCAGCAGCAGTGCCGTCTAACACTCAGCTGCAGCAGTGAGAAAATGGTGGCAACGGGGAAAATGGCCTGGTCTTATAGGGCAAGGACATGTGACATACACAGCCAATGACACATGCCCTTGCTTGTGTTAAAAAAAGCACTTCGCTCTGTGTGTGCGCTGCTGATAGGCTAACAGACTGCACCTCCCCACTGTAAATGCGGGAAAGAGAAAAAAAATGGAGATCTTCATTATTTCTGCAGAGATCCATCCCAAGCCCCTCCCCCCGCCCCACTGTACACTCAAACTGTGTATTAACATTGATTATCAGCATTACTGTGAAAAAATCCAGTTACGATTTGGGTGCAAGAACAGTTATCGAACATAACCTCGAACAGCCGGATTTTTTTCAAATCATTCGGGTTCGTCGAACGGCTCGAACACCGCCCAAAACAGCTCGAATTTGAGATTGGTGAACAGTTTGATTCGAACACCGCTCATCTCTATTGTCCACATCTGAGGGACCGAGGGCTGGCTGTTGTGCTTAGACGGGGTTGAGTAGGGTGTCCCCGGCAAGCTGCCGGTCTGTGAGGAAGATGCAGGCGGACATGTTATGTTGCCTTGATCCAAAGGTGGTGCTCTCGATGTCGGAGAGTGCTCAACAGCAGTAGGTGTTTCCACTTCTAAATGAACTGACAACCTGCCAATCACACTGGCTGTTGCGGGTAAAGAGGTGGCAGGTCTGCATCCAAAAACATGTGTGACTGCTGTCCCCCCAGTCACAGAGGATGAAAAGGCCGCGGATGCACAAGATGGGGCAGACGGTGGTTTGCCCAGCCCACTAGGCCGCATTGTAGCACAGTGAGCTTCCCACTGCAACTTATGCTTCATATCCATGTGACGGTTCATGAATGAATTACTCAAACTATGGATTTTTTGGCCTCTACCTAGCTTTTAGTGACAAATGTTATAGATAACATGAGTTGGGTCATCCTTATCGATCTGAAAAAATGGCCAGGCTATGCAAGGCTTAGAGCCCATGCGACCTGAAGAGCCACCACGACTTGCCGGTCTGTGAGGAAGATGCAGGCGGACACGTTATGTTGCCTTGATCCAAAGGTGGTGCTCTCGATGTCGGAGAGCGCTCAACAGCAGTAGGTGTTTCCACTTTCAAATGAAATGATGACCTGCCAATCACACTGGCTGTTGCGGGTAAAGAGGTGGCATGTCTGCGTCCAAAAACATGTGTGACTGCTGTCCCCCCAGTCACAGAGGATGAAGAGGCCGCGGATGCACAAGATGGGGCAGACGGTGGTTGGCCCGGCCCGCTAGGCCGCATTGTAGCACAGTGAACTTCCCTCTGCAACTTATGCATGAAGTACTCAAACTATGGATTTTTGGCCTCTACTTAGCTTTTGGTGACAAATGTTACAGATAACATGAGTTGGGTCATCCTTATCAATCTGAAAATATGCCCAGGCTATGCAAGGCTTATAGCCCATGCGAGCTGAAGAGCCACCACGACTTGTGGTCAGAGGCACAGTTGTGTTTGAGGATGCAGTTGTTGACGTGCTTCCAGTACTAAGTCTCTGTCCAGAAAGGTGCAGCCTCACCTCGTCGTCACTAGCATCCTCCTCCACCTCCTCTGCTGACCTCATTGACTGGCTGACTGTGGGTTGACAGTAAGTGGGATCTCCAACCTCATCATCATCACCCTGTGTGTTCTCACACCCGTCGTCCTCAGAGCCAACCTCTTCCTGCCCTGACCGAGAAGTCAAGTTGTCGCTCCAATCAGGTATCTGAGTCTCATCATCGTCTTCCTCATTGTCTCCACCAACAGGAGTTACAGTTTGAGAACGAGGGTCTACATTATGCTCAGAACCTTCTTCATCTGGGCCTGGATCTGACTCATAAACATTCTGTCATGGTGACGGTTGCAGACAACTTTATTATAATGGAACGCAACCGAACACGGGGTCCGCGATGCAGCCTGGTGGACTGCTGCCGAACTCCTTCTGGATGTGAAGGAAAAAACTAACAGAATATCAGTTCCTTCAGTGTTACAGCACACTGGAACGGGTATAAAAATTCGTACTATCTCCGTTAGCAGCACGAGAGATATGCGATAAAAAACTATCTGTAGTCCTGTTACAGCACAGGGACTACACTGGCGGTGCTAGTGTGTGACTACGCCGGCGGGTACACGTGCCTCCAGACGGCGTGCTACCAGACTGAAGAGTACTACTCCACGTGGCTGACAGGCGATAACCGTGGATAGGACATCTGCAGACTGCTCGGGGTGTTAGGCGAACCCCGTGGCAGAGCCAGACTGCTAGACGAAGCTACCTGCCTATTTCCACTAGCCTGCCTATTTCCACTACACCTGCCTATGGAAACTACACGTGGAACACAGTTGTCCACACAACAGCATACTGCTCAATGATCAGAGCGCGCCGCCATGTTTGTGGGCGGGCCTTTTAAAGACTAAGCCCTGCCCATCGTCGCACCATTGGTGATGCCACCCGTGGACCAATCAGGCAGTGCCAGGTCACCGGGTCAGGTGGTTGCCAAACCACCAATCACGGTCCGCCAGGTCATGGGCATGCTCAGTACCGAGAATCCTGGACTTAGGCTACAACAGCCCTGTCTCCCTCCGCAACCTGTGCTTAACATTACTAGGCACAAATACCCAAGAGACAATCTGTACATCTCGTGGACCAGCTAGGCGTTGGGGCTTACGATGATGCGGAGTTGAATCAGCCCTGGCTGGACCAGAATAGGAGACCACAGAAGGTTCTAGACCCATTTCAAATCCTGCAAAAGCCTGACGCCTAACACATCAGTGCAGTTAATTTCTTTGTATGGATTAACAGAAGCTCTGGAGCAGACCTCTGATTCCCAGGCTATAGTATGAGTAAACAGCTCTGCAGACTCAACCATCTGTGTTACCCCATACTCAGACAGGCGGCTGGAGACTTGGTAGCTGTGAGGAATCAAGTGCGATTGGGGTGACACCTCTGAGGACTGGAGTATTTGTGATGTTGAGGTGGAGGAGAGCCCACTTGAAGGAGCACTTGATATCCATTGAAGCACCTGCTGTTTTTGTGCCTCATCTGGAATTTGTAGCGATGGGTGTGTCCGTAAGAAAGGGATCATATCACATTGTCCACGAAAAGAAGTAGACATCTTAGTTTGGCTGGAAGATGGTCTTTCTTCTGCTGATGTTACTGTTGCTCTACCACCTACCCCACGGAAACAACCTTTTTTTCCTTTTCCAACATGTCTATTCCCCTTTCCTCCAGCAGCAGGCCTTTTACAAATCATTTTGGTGGTTAACTAATTAGCAACTCTGTAGTTGTTTGCACAAAAAACGATGGATGGAAACCAAGCAGAGCTAAGTGGTCAAACTGTGGTACTAGCCCAAAAGGATTGGCTGGGTTAGATGCAGTAAAACAATTTTATTAGATGCACAGGCGGTGTAGCTTGCTTCACAGCTGGGCTACTCCAATTACTATGAGACACTGCTACTAGCCCAAAAGGATTTCCTTGGTTAGATGCAGTAAAAAATTAGAATTAGATACACAGGCGGTGTAGCTTCCTTCACAGGTGGGTTACTCCACTGAATAACAGACACTGCTACTAGGCCCAAAAGGATTTCCTGGGTTAGATGCAGTAAAAAATTAGAGTTAGATACACAGGCGGTGTGGCTTCCTTCACAGGTGGGCTACTCCACTGACTACCAGACACTGTTACTAGGCCCAAAAAGATTTCCTTGGTTAGATGCAGTAAAAAATTCAAATTAGATACACAGGCGGTGTAGCTTCCTTCACAGGTGGGCTACTCCGCTGACTACGAGACACTGCTAGTAGGCCGAAAAAGATTTCCTTGGTTAGATGCAGTAAAAAATTAGAATTACATACACAGGCGATGTAGCTTCCTTTACAGGTGGGCTACTCTGCTGACTATGAGAAACTGCTACTAGGCCAAAAAAGATTTCCTGGGTTAGATGCAGTAAAAAATTCGAATTAGATACACAGGCGGTGTAGCTTCCTTCACAGGTGGGCTACTCCGCTGACTACGAGACACTGCTACTATGCCCTAAAGGATTTACTGGGTTAGATGCAGTAAAAAATTGTTATTAGATACACAGGTGGTGTAGCTTGTGTTAGAACTCTCCTGTTAGGTTTTTTTTAGTTTGCTGGTCACATGACCATTTTTGCCTATTTAATCCGGCTCCGCCCTCCTGGTCTTGCTGGACTTCATTGTATTTACTACTCTTGAGCTAGCTTGGTGCTCTGTTGCCGTTCTCTGTTAGTTTTGCTAGGTCTTCTGACCTTTATGCTTTTTGTTGTGTGTTTGTCTTTGACTGATACTATTTCTGCTAGGAGGTGTCCAACTTATCCCAGTCCCTAGTTCTTGTAGGGATCCCTCCCTCACATCTATAGGTCTTCGTACAGACTAGCCGAGGACTTTAGTGGGTCTGATCGCAGGATCAGGTTCCCCGTTACATCGTAGGGATCTAGTTTAGTTCTATTGTAGGGACAGTTCTCCTGTCTTTCCTTAGTCCCTGTAGCAGATCATAACAGTAAGTCCAGCCCTAAAAGAAAAAAAAATTTTCTCTAAGGAAAGACCTCCAGTTTTCCATCATGGCCTCGGTTCAAGATTTGGCTCAACGCTTGCAGGGACTCTCTCTGGAGGTGGCCGAGCTCCAACAACACGTGAGTAGCTATTCTGGAGCGCATTTTGTGGAACCAAAGGTACGTCTACCTGATCTCTTTTTTGGCGAACAACAAGATTTTTTTTCTTTTAAAAATGCTTGTTTATTGTATTTTCGTTTGAGACCCGGATCCTCTGGTGATGAATCACAGCGCATAGGGTTCATAATGTCACTTTTGCGCAAAGATCCTCAGGGATGGGCCTTCTCTCTCCAACCTAGTGATCCGTGCTTTAGATCAGTGGATAGTTTTTTTCTGCTTTGGGTTTGTTGTATGATGATCCTGATCGTGTCTCATCTGCTGAGTCTGAATTGAGACGTTTGAGGCAGGGATCAGGTAATGTGGAAAAATATTGTTCTCACTTCCGTCGGTGGTCTGCCCAGGTGGGGTTGAACGATTCAGCTTTGAAAAGCTTGTTTCTTGCAGGGCTAGGTGAAAGGGTTAAGGATTTACTGATTGCTTATCCCACACCTGGAAACTTGCAGGAGGCAATGCAATTAGCTATATGGGTGGACAGGAGACTGCGTGCAAGGGTTAATGAGAGCAAATCCTCTGCTATGTCAGCTCCGAGTCCTGAGAGGGTCTGTGCTGACAATGGAGAGCCGATGGAGATTGGGGCGATGACACCCCGCTCTCAGGAAAAAGATCGCAGGCTTTCTGAAGGCTTGTGCTTCTATTGCGGAAATTCTGGTCATTTTATTAAGAACTGTGTGCTTCGTATGAAGAAAGAAAAAAAAATGGTCAGTTATGCCCGTATTGCCTGTTTAAATTCTAAGGGAGTATTCCTATCTGCCACTACTGCTGCTCAGGATGAATTAATTGAATTTCGGGTATTTGTGGATTGTGGTTCTACTCTGAATGTGATTGATGGGGGATTCTTGGAAAAACTTAGATTAGAACCTAAAACTTTGTCATCCCCTATTGCTGTGGTTTCTGTTGATGGCTCTCCCTTGAAGAGTGTTACTCATAAGGTCTGTGAATTTCCCCTCACTATTAATGGTATTTACCAAGAAAATTTGGATTTGGTGGTATTGAATAATTTGCCTTCTCCAGTAATATTGGGGTTACCCTGGTTAAAATTGCACAATCCTGTACTGGATTGGTCTACCAATGAAATTAAGTCCTGGAGTCCTAAGTGTTATGACAAGTGTTGTAACGGACGTATTGCTGCTGTGGATAAAGGGGAATTGCCTGTACCTATTCAGGATTTTTGGAGAGTTTTTTCTGAGGAGGAGTCACAAATTTTGCCTCCCCATAGAGACTATGATTGTACCATTGAATTTGTCCCTGGAGCGACTCTTCCTAAAAGTCGTTTATTTAATCTTACTATTCCTGAGAGAAAGGCTTTGGAGGAATACATACAGACAAGCTTGGCCGCCGGTCACATTAGGCCTTCCAAGTCTCCTGTGGCTGTTGGATTTTTTTTTGTAAAAAAAAAAGATGGCGGTTTACGTCCTTGTCTGGACTTTCGTGAGATTAATAAAATTACTGTACGCAATCCTTACCCACTGCCATTGATTCCTGATTTATTTAACCAGTTAGTGGGGGCCAAGTGGTTCTCTAAAATTGATCTCCGGGGGGCATACAATTTGTTGCGCATGAAGGAGGGTGATGAATGGAAGACTGCTTTTAACACTCCTGTGGGTCATTTTGAGAATCTGGTTATGCCTTTTGGTCTTACCAATGCTCCAGCATTTTTTCAGAATCTTATTAATGACATCCTTAGATCTTTAATCGGCAAAAATGTGGTTGTGTATTTGGATGACATTCTGATTTATTCGCCTGATCTGGAGTCTCATTGGCGGAGCGTACGTGATGTATTACAGTTATTAATGGACAATTCGCTTTTTGCTAAGCTGGAGAAATGTGAGTTCACTGTACAGAGAATTAGTTTTTTGGGCTACATTATCTCCAGCGAGGGCTTTGAGATGGACCCGGTTAAAGTTCAAGCTGTGCAGGAATGGCCTAGGCCTATTGGTTTGAATTCGATACAGAGGTTTTTGGGTTTCGCCAATTATTACAGAAAATTCATAAAAAATGTTTCTATTATTGTCCAACCGCTGACCGATCTCACCAGGAAAGGTGCTAATGCGGTTCAGTGGACTACTGAGGCCATTGAAGCTTTTGTGTTTCTAAAGGAGAGGTTCACCTCTGCTCCCATCCTTATGCAGCCTGATGTGACTAAGCCGTTTTTGGTTGAGGTTGATGCTTCTTCGGTGGGGGTCGGTGCGGTGTTGTCTCAGGAAAACAAGGATGGAGTACATCCCTGTGCCTTTTTTTCAAAAAAATTTTCTGAGACTGAACTTAATTATGATATTGGTAATCGGGAATTGCTGGCGATTAAACTCGCATTTAAACACTGGCGTCACCTCTTGGAAGGTGCTGAATTTCCCATTCAGGCTTTCACTGATCATAAAAATCTGATCTATCTTGATGCTGCCAAGCGCTTGAATGCCCGTCAGGCTAGGTGGGCACTTTTTTTCTCGCGGTTTAATTTTTCCGTTACTTACATCCCGGGTACCAAGAATGTTAAAGCGGATGCTTTGTCTCGCAGCTTTTCTCCCATGGTCGGTGTTGTGGAGGAAGAGGAGAGCATTTTACAAGAAGGTGTTGAGATTGCTGCTTTGGACTCCGTTTTGGAAGATGAGATTCTTAAAGCTCAGGAGAATGCCCCATCTAACACTCCCCATGGGAGGTTGTTTGTGCCTAGGACCTTTAGGAGAGATTTGTTTGTTGAGTGTCATGAGTCTCGGTTGGCAGGTCATCCAGGAATTTCTGAGACCAAGAGACTTGTGGGTCGCAGTTTTTGGTGGCCTGGATGGCAGAAGGAAGTCATTAAGTGGGTGCGCCAATGTACTGTGTGTGCTAGATCCAAGTCTTCGCATGCTCCTGCTGCGGGGTTGCTTTGCCCTCTGGAGGTTCCTAGTGCACCTTGGACACATCTGGCTATGGACTTTATTACTGACCTTCCCCCCTCTGAAGGTTTCACGGTCATCTGGGTGGTCGTGGACCGTTTTAGCAAGATGTGTCACTTGGTTCCCTTCATCAAACTGCCTTGCGCTAAGACACTCGCTAAGGCCTTTGTCAAGGAAATTGTCAGACTACATGGTGTTTCTACTGACATTGTTTCTGATAGGGGACCTCAGTTCGTGGCTCGTTTTTGGCGTGCCTTTTGTGACAGGTTGGGAGTTCATTTGTCGTTTTCATCTGGATATCATCCTGAGTCTAATGGCCAGACAGAAAGGAAGAACCAGGCTGTTGAGCAGTTCTTGCGTTGTTTTGTGGCAGACAATCAAGAGGGGTGGTCTGAGTTTCTGCCACTTGCTGAATTTGCTCTTAACAACCATACATCCTCTTCTGCTGGGTGTTCGCCTTTTTTTTGTTGTTCTGGGAGACATCCATCTTTTGGGTCATTCTCCAAATTGGTTTCGGCTGTGCCTGAGGAGGAGAGTTTTTCCGGTGATTTGGAGAGAGTTTGGACGGATGTGCGTGGTAATCTTCAGGAGGCTAACAAAAAATCTAAGAGGTACTTTGATAGGAAATGGCAAGAGGTTTTGTTTGCTGTTGGTGACATGGTTTGGTTGTCCTCTAAGAATCTGCGATTGAGGATTCCTTCTAAAAAATTGGGTCCCAAGTTCATAGGGCCCTTTAAGGTGCTTCAGATAGTTAACCAATCTGCTGTTAGGTTGGAGGTTCCTACGTCCTGGAAGATTAACCCGGTGTTTCATGTTTCTCTGTTGAAAAAAGCTGATGTGTCGCATGGTGACGCCTCTGCCACTGTTCCTCCGGTGGTGGAGGACGGGGAATATGAAATTTCCCGCATCCTAAATTCTAGACGGTATAGAGGGAGTTTGCAGTATCTCGTCGCTTGGAAGGGTTTCAGACCTGAGGATAACTCATGGGTGAGGGCGGATGATGTTTCTGCTTCCAGACTTGTCAGAGCGTTTCACAGGAGGTTTCCTGGTAAGCCTGGGCCTAGGGGATCCGGAGGATCCTCTTAGAAGAGGGGGTACTGTTAGAACTCTCTTGTTAGGTTTTTTTTAGTTTGCTGGTCACATGACCATTTTTGCCTATTTAATCCGGCTCCGCCCTCCTGGTCTTGCTGGACTTCATTGTATTTACTACTCTTGAGCTAGCTTGGTGCTCTGTTGCCGTTCTCTGTTAGTTTTGCTAGGTCTTCTGACCTCTATGCTTTTTGTTGTGTGTTTGTCTTTGACTGCTACTATTTCTGCTAGGAGGTGTCCAACTTATCCCAGTCCCTAGTTCTTGTAGGGATCCCTCCCTCACATCTATAGGTCTTTGTACAGACTAGCCGAGGACTTTAGCGGGTCTGATCGCAGGATCAGGTTCCCCGTTACATCGTAGGGATCTAGTTTAGTTCTATTGTAGGGACAGTTCTCCTGTCTTTCCTTAGTCCCTGTAGCAGATCATAACAGCTTGCTTCAGATGGGCTACTCCACTGACTACCAGACACTGCTACAGGCCCAAAAGGATTGGCTGGCTTAGATGCAGTAAAAAATTGGTATTAGATACACAGGTGGTGTAGCTTGCAACACAGATAGGCTACTCCAATGACTAACAGACACTGCTACAGGCCCAAAAGGATTGGCTGAGCTACATTTCGCCAAATGCTGTGAAAAACACTTGCACAGCACTGGCACAGACCTGCATGGCAAAAAGTGCTATGAACTGCTGTTACCTAGCCCTCAAAAGGGCTGCAATTACAACTAGTCCCTACTCCCTAAACCTATCTCTCTATGTAACTGGAAATTCGCTCGCAATTCACACAGTTATACTTTATAGCGCCCACAGCAGCAGCGGTGCGGTCTAACACTCAGCTGCAGCAGTGAGAAAATGGTGGCGACGGGGAAAATGTCTGGGTCTTATAGGGCAAGGACATGTGACATACACAGCCAATGACACTTGCCCTTGCTTGTGTGAAAAAAAGCACTTCGCTGCGTGTGTGCGCTGCTGATAGGCTGACAGACTGCACCGCCCCACTGTAAATGCGGAAAAAAAAAAAAATGGAGATCGGCATTATTTCTGCAGAGATCCATCACCTGCCCCTCCCCCTGCCCACTCTACACTGAAACTGTCTATTAACATTGATTAACAGTATTACTGTGAAAAAATCCAGTTACGCTTTTGGTGCATGAACAGTTATCGAACATAACCTCGAACAGCCGAATTTTTTGCAAATCGTTCGAGCTCGTCGAACGACTCGAACACCGCCCAAAACAGCTCGAATTTGAGATTGGCGAACAGTTCGAGTCGAACACCGCTCATCTCTAGTAGCGTCCAGTGTCCTGGCTCGGTCTGGAGATAACAACGCACAGGAGGCCTTCTCCCTCCAAACACACAGACCATGTGCCAAACAAACGGCCTCCATTTTATAGGCTGTTAACCACACCCAGAGGTGAGGTATGCCCAACTCTCCAAACTACCCGTAACGCGGTCCCAGGTGCACCAATCAGTCCTCTTAGTGCTTACATGCACTAGAGCAACACTCTGGGTTACATCATAGAGGACAGTCATCTCTCTGACACATACCTCTCATCAACTATGCGACTGTTAGCCATCCTACAATATATACACAGTATTCCTCTTTACTCTCCAAATCACACCTCAACAACTGTGAACTTGACACAATCCCATCCCACCTCATCCCTAACCTTACCACAATCCTCATCCCAACCCTAACCCACCTTTTCAACCTGTCACTAACAACTGGTATCTTCCCCCTCATGCTTCAAACATGCCTCGTTCACACCCATCCTCAAAAAGCCATCCCTTGACCTATCCTCTCTCACTAGCTATTGCCCCATATCACTTTTCCCCTATGCCTCAAATCTAATGGAACAACACGTCCATTCTGAACTGTCCTCCCACCTCTCCTTCTGATCTCTGTTTTACAGCTTACAATCTGGTTTCCGACCGCATCTCCACTGAAACTGCCCTGACTAAAGTCACTAATGACCTACTAACTGCCAAATCCAAGCAACAATACTCTGTCCTCCTCCTCCTAGACCTGTCATCTGCCTTTGACACAGTAGACCATGTTCTCTCATCTCTGGGCATCAGAGACCTGGCCCTATCTTGGATCTCCTCATACCTAACAGACCGGACATTCAACGTCTCCCACTCACACACCACCTCCTCATCTCGCCCCCTATCTGTCGGTGTCTCCTAAAGTTCAGTTCTTCGACCCCTGCTCTTCTCCATCTACACCTTTGGCCTGGGACAGCTCATAGAGTCCCACGGCTTTCAGTATCACCTCTATGCTGACGACACACAGAGTTACCTCTCTGTACCTGATATCACCTCCTTACAAATCAGAATTCCATAATGTCTGTCCACTATTTCATCGTTCTTCTCTGATAGATTTCTAAAACTTAACATGGATAAAACAGAATTCATCATCCTTCCCCTATCTCACTCAACCCCTACTCAACCGACCTATCCATCATAGTCAATGGCTGCCCACTCTCCCCAGTCCTGCAAGCTCGCTGCCTCGGGGTAACCCTGGATTCTCATCTCTCGTTCAAACCACATATCCAAGCCCTTTTCACTTCCTGCCGGCTTCAACTCAAAAATATCTCCGCACATTCCTCAACCTCGAATCTGCAAAAACATTAGTGCATTAGTGCACGCCCTCATCATCTCCCGCTTCGACTACTGCAACCTCCTGCTCTGTGGCCTCCCCTCTAACACTCTCGCACCCCTCCAATCTATCCTAAACTCTGCTGCCAGACTAATCCACCGAACTCTCCACTATTACCCGGCCTCTTCTCTCTGTCAATACTTTCACTGGCTTGCCCAGAGACTCCAGTTCAAAACCTTAACCCTGGCATACAAAGCCATCCACAACCTGTCTCCTCCATACACCTGTGACCAAGTCTCCGGGTACTTACCTGCACGTAACCTCCAATCTTCACAAGATCTCCTTCTCTACTCCACTCTTATCTCCTCTTCCCACAAGCGCATACAAGATTTTTCCCGTGCATTCCCCCTACTATGGAACTCTCTACTCCAACACATCAGACTCTTGCCTACCATGGAAACCTTCAAAATGAACCTGAAGATCCACATCTTCCAACAAGCGTACAACCTGCAGTAACCACCGCTCCACCATAACGCTGCACGACCAGCTCTACCCTCACTTATTGTATCCTCACCATCCCTTGCAGATTGTGAGCCCTCTCGGGCAGGGTCCTCTCTCCTCCTGAACCAGTCACTGACTTCTATTGTTCATGATTACTGTCATTGTTTTTGCTATGTATACTTATTTCAAATATAAAGCGCCATGGAATAAATCACGCTATAATACTAATAATATATATATATATAATATTGTTCAGGCTAGGGGGCTGGTCCATTTCTTGCAATTTCAATCAAAGAAGAAGGGGTGGAGGTAGAAGGAACACAAGTAGCTGGGAAGGTGCACCGAGCATCTATACTTTGTTTGAACTGTCACTCTGTGCTAACAGACGTATTTTAAAGTGGTGTTCCCATGAGCAAAGTACATTTTAATCATTAGATCTTATAATAATAATAATAAGTTCCACAATTGGATGTGTTTTAGAAAAATGTTCCTGTGCTTAGATAATCCTATAAATGTGCCCTTGCTATGTACTGGGTAATGGCTGTGTCTGACCCTGCTGGAACATTGTCTGATCCTACCACAGCTCCTGGGCAGGGCAGGAAGCAAAAGAGAGAATAAAAAATAGATTTTAATTGGCCCCAAAAAGTTTTTTGGACATTGCAGCAACAAACTGTGAAGGGATGCAAGCAACCCTGCCTGTTTCAGAAATTTGTGAGTAAAGATCACAGTTAAAAAAAGATGAATCGGTCAACGAGTGCATGGAAAATATCAATCAAGTAATGCACTGTGGAAGAGATGTATTCAACGACAATGAACAACACTCATCTCCAGCTGATGATACCTTGCACCTGTCCCTATTGTAAATGTAGCTTACAGCGGTATCAATAGGAAAAGAATAGATTTATTTTTTTGCAGCAGCAGGGCGTACGAATTCCAAAGCGTAGAGAGACAGTTCTTGCCATGTGCCCAACTTGGATACCCAATAGTTGTAAAGCACAGAGGAATCATGGAGGATGCTGGTATGGTTGCCAAGGTACTCCTTCAGCATTTTCCAAAACTTTTCCCTTCTTGTCAGAGTAACCCACACATCAATGCCTGGGCACTGGGAGGGCCTGAGAAAACTCGTTCCCCTGCCTCTGCTGCATCTGCTTTGTTTCTCCCTTGCCTGTACTCTTTGGTTGCCCAACAAACTTTGAGTTCTGCCACCAACATTGTCAGATGAGATTTTTTTTAATAATTCTTCAACAAGGGCCATCAAGTACTGCAACATACAACATAGGAGTGGGTCTCCTATACTGTTATTGCATATGCAGATGCAGCAAGTTCAAGGGCAGCTCATAATTAGGACACACTCCAATACCACTTTGAATAGACGTAGTGAAGGGTCTCAGTACTTTTTTTTCCCATTATAAAGGAGTGGGTGTACTATACTGTTATTGCATATGCAGCAAGTTCAAGGGCTGCCAAAATTAGGATGTGCTCCAATACCCCTTTGAAAAGACATAGTGGAGGGCCTGATAAAAAAAAATGTTCTCATTATAAAGGAGTGGGTCTCCTATACTGTTATTGCATATGCAGTGACTGCAAGGGCTGCCATAACTTAGGATGCACTCCAATACCCCTTTGAAGAGATGCAGAGGAGGGCTTCATTAAAAAAATTGTTCCCATTATTAAGGAGTGTGTCTCCTATACTAGTAATGCCCATGCACTAAATGCATGGGCTGAAAAACATTTACCCCTGGGGGGTAAGCATGAACATACTGTATACATGAACATACTGTACAACATACAGGTAGGCCTCTAAAAATATTTCCTACGGGCATCATAAACACCCTTTAAAAAGTTGACGTGAGTGTTGCATGACGGTCACCCTGTTGATATAATGGTGAAGGATGTGGAGAAGGAGGAGCGTGACATAAAATAGACAAAATCAGGCAGCGTATACTCATGTCTGGGTATGAAGAGGTGCATGGGAATAGACCCACCCCCCCAAAAAAAAGCAAACACTGGATTTGATTTTATATTTCGCTGATATCATCCGATGGTGTTGAGAAGTCTGGCCCAATTCATCGCTTGTTCATTTTGAGATGAGTCAGCCTGTCAGCATTTTCAGTTGTCAGGCGGATGTGCCTATTAGTTATAATATCCCTGGCGGCACTAAAATCCCAATCTGACAAAACTCTAGCGGCAGGGCTGGCCAGGACCTTCAAGGCGTAGAAAGCCAGTTCATGCCACGTGTCTTGGATACCCAATAGTTATAAGGCACAGAGGACGTCGGCAAGGTACTCCTTCAGCATCTTCCAAAACTTTTCCCTCCTTGTCAGAGTACTCCGCGCATCAGGGCCTGGGTGCTGGGAGGGTTTGAGAAAACTGTCCCAGACCTTTTAGAGTGGTCCCCTGCCTGTGCTGCATTATATTTATATCTCCCTCTCCTGTACTCCTTGATTGTCCAACAAACTGTGACCAGTGTTTTCAGATGGGAAATTTTTTAATAATTCTTCAACAAGGGCCTTCTGGTGCTGCAACATTTTATTATACCTCTCCGCCATGGGAAGAAGAGATAGAAAGTTCTCTTTGTAGCATGGGTCTAGAAGTGTAACAAACCAGTAATTAGTGTTGGCCAAAATGCATACAATGCAAGGGTCATGGGAAAGGCAGCAGAACATAAAGTCAGCCATGTGTGCTAGACTGCCAACAGCCAACACTGCCCTGACCTAGCGGATGACTGCCCATGCTCTCCTCCTCCACCTTATCTTCCTCCTGGTCCTCCTCCTCATTCTCCCTCTCCTCAGGCCATCCACGCTGAACAGACAGTATGAATGTTATTTGAGTAGTAATGTCTGTAGCGCTGGAAACCAGCTCCTGTTCCTCCTTCTCTTCTCTTCCTCCTCCTCTTCCTCCACCTCATTATCACTCAATCTGCATTGAGATGAGATGAGGCTGGGCTGTGTAGCATCACTCTGTATAGTTCCTTGCTCCATCTCATCATGCTACGCCTGCAATACCTCCTCTTTAATTGTGAGCAGCGAGCATATCAGTAGACAGAGAACTGGGATGGTGATGCTAATTATGGCATCATCACCGCTCACCATCTCACCAACTGCCGTCTGTTGCGCACAAATCCTTCCCAACAGATGCAACTTCAGTTTAAATGCGTGGTAACATCGCACACCAGTCGATGAGCTGGAAGCTGCAAATGCTGCTGAAGCTTGCCAAGGGCGGCGGAAGCTGTAGCTGACTTTCTGAAATGGACACACAAATGGAATACTTTCACAAGCAGCTCAGGAAGATCTGGGTAGGTTTTGTGAAACCGCTGAACCACTAGGTTGAGCACATTGGCCATGAATGGTACATGTGCGAGCTTGCCAAGGTTCCGGCCATCCAGGTTCCGGCCATTGTCACACATGACCATGACTGGCTGTAGGTTCAGCGTTGAGAGCCACAGATCTGCCTGCTCTGTTACAGCTTTCAACAACTCTGCAGCAGTGTGCAGTTTGTCACCTAAGCATATTAGCTTTTGCACAGCCTGTTGTCGCTTGGCCGAGGCAGTGCTGCAGTGCTTCCAATTTACGACTGATGTGGTCATTTTAGAGATGGAGGCTGAAGAGGAGGAGGAGGATGATATGAAGGAGCTGTAGAATGTGGGGGCAACCCTGATAGACTCAGAGCCTGCAATCCTCAGTGTCGGCAGGACGTCCCAGGGTCCGACCGGGTTCCGGCTTCCACAATATTAACCAAGTTTGCCATCGGTGAGATGTACCGTCCCTGTCCACAAGCACATGTCCACGTGTATGTGGTTAGGTGGATCATCCCAGTAACTGCGTTGGTGAGGGCATGGCTAATGTTCTGGGACACGTGCCTGTGTAAGGTGGGGATGGCACACCGGCAGAAAGAGTGGCGGCTGGGGACAGAGTACCGAGGGACGGCCACTGCCATTAGGTTGCAGAAAGCTTCCGTCTCCATGAGCCTAAAAGGCAACATTTCCAGGGAAAGCAGTCGAGAAATGTGTCAGTTTAGTATTGTGGACTGTGAGTGGTTGGCTGCATATTTGCGCTTGTGTTCAAAGGACTGGGGTAGGGACAACTGATGTGGACGTGATTGCTGATGGTAGTGGTTGCAAGTGTGCATCAACAGGTGCAGGGTGGGAGGCATCTTCGCTAGCGCATGGACATGGAATTGGCGTGCACGCACAACAGTGGAAGAGGCATTGGTGTCACCCGCAGACACTGTTTTTGGACCCTGGAGTTCAGCCCAAGAAGTTGGATGCTTTGCTCTCATGTGCCTGAGCATGCTGGTGGTGGTCAGGATGGTAGTTTTGCTACCCCTGCTGATGCTGGCATGGCAGATGTTGCAAATAGCATTTTTGGGGTTAACTGGGCAGTGTTTAAAAAATAGCCTGACTCAGGAAGACAGTTGGATTGGCAACTTCCCTCATATTGGTGTTTTGGGGTATAGTTGCCCACCTTGTGTCTGTGGCCACCCCACTTGTTCCTGCCTGTTGTGGTGCTGCACCTCCCTTACCCTCTCTGTGTTATGTTCTGCTACCAGAGCTAAGGAAAGAGAGGAGATCTGTCCCTACGATAGAACTCAGCTGAATCCCTACGATGTAACAGGGAACCTGATCCTGCGATCAGACCTGCTAAAGTCCTAAGCTAGTCTGTACAGAGACCTATAGATGTGGGGAAGGAATCCCTACAAGTACTAAGGACTGGGAGGAAAATGGGACACCTCCTAACAGAAATAGTAGCAGACAGACGAACAAACAAAATATATAGAACATAGAGGTCCGTAGACCAAGCAAACTAACAGAGTTAGATACAGAGCACAGGCTAGCTAGAAAGTAGTTATACAATGAAGTCCAGCAAAGCCAGAAGGGCGGAGCAGGATTAAATAGGCCAACAAGGTCATGTGACCAGCAAAGGAAAAAACCTAAGAGCAAGGTTCTAACACTCTGCTGTTGTCCTAACTATGCATGTCACCTTGCCAGGTTGGGTCAGTGGCTTCATCGTCCACCACCTCGTCTTTTACCTACACACCCTGGACCTCCTAAAGACTTGCTGGCAATTGTGTCTCATCAAATAGTGAAAATGCCCAGCACATCCTAACTAATGTGAACAGGAGCCAACTAAAAAAATTCAAACTATAAAAAATGGTCAAAATTGCCTCCTAAATTGCTAAGAGTGATTGCTCTAAGACATTGAAACTGCATTACTGCAATGGAAATATAAGAAGGTGCTACAAAATGTACACATGAAATATTTAAAAAAAAAATTCTGTAATATTAATATGAAAAATTACAGTAAAGGAAAGCACTTAGCCCATATATTGGCCAATATATGTGTGTCCAACAGCCAGCGTCAAGGCATCTTTCATTGTTTGATTTTGATTGATTTTAAGTAGCTAGCTGGTCCACTCCTGACCCATAAATTGTAGGTTTTTAGCCCAGGAGTGATGACAGAACAGGACAGGGACCCAACAATGAAAGACCCCTTGACGCTGGCTGTTTGGCACACATATATTGGCCTATCTATGCGCTAAGTGATTTTCTTTACTGTCATTTTTCATATTAATATTATAGAATTTTTTTTAAAATATTTCATGTGTACATTTTGTAGCGCCTTCTTATGTTTCTATTGTAGTGATGCAGTTTCAATGTCTTAGAGCAATCACTCTTAGCAATTTAGGAGGCAACTTTGACCATTTTTTATAGTTTGAATTTTTTTAGTTGGTTCCTGTTCACATTAGTTAGGATGTGCTGGCCATTTTCACTATTTGTCTAATTCTCTTTTTTGGCATGTGCACTCCCTCCCCCATCAGCCTCAGGTGAAAGTATTTAGCTGGTCCACTCCTGACCCCTAAATTGTAGGCTTTCAGCCCAGGAGATGTGATAAAACAGGACAGGGACCCAACAATGAAAGACGTCTTGACGCTGGCTGTTGGACACACTTATATTGGCCAATATATGCCCTTAGTGCTTTCCTTTACTGTAATTTTTCATATTAATATTACAGAAAATGTTTTTGAAATATTTCATGTGTACATTTTCTAGCGCCTTCTTATGTTTCTATTGCAGTAATGCAGTTTCAATTGTGTCTCATCATCATCATCCACCTCTTGTGACAGTAATTGCACTTTCCTACCGTTGCCTTCGTGCGACTGTGGCTGCTCAAATATTTGGACATCGCTACATGCGATCTCCTCTTGTCCCTCTTGAATCAGACTGAGCGAGAGGCCAGAATCTATAAATAGAAATGTGGACAGCTCTTCGGAGTGTCCAAGGGTGGGATCACTTGTCTCCGGGCACTTGGCATGGTGGGAGGAAAGAGGATCAGGGTGAGGAATATTTGGTCCAGACTCACGGTCACTGGACCTTGTGGAAGACCGGGTCGTAGTGGTGGTGGTAAACTGACTGGAAGCATTATCTGCTATCCAGCCAACAACCTTTTCACACTGCTCTGACTTCTAGAGTGGTGTTCCGTGGCCCCCTAGAAAGTGTAACAGGAAGGTAGGGTGACATGATGTGGGAGCTTGTTGTGTTCCCTCAGCAGGCACAATTTCAGCTTGCCCATGGCCTCAGCCTCTGCGTGCACCATCACCATCACGTCCACTTCCCCGTCCCTTGCCACTCGCCTTGCCCATTTTAAATGGAGAAGAATATTTGCCACATTCCCAATAATGTCAAGATTATTTCCGCAGTAATATATGATCACGTCTGATGACCATGGTTTTAGGCAGTGGCCTAATAGATATGGTATTGGTCTGCGACCAAGTGTGAATAGGTTTAACCACACAACTGGCAGACTTTAAATGGAGTTGAATATTTGTCACGTTCCCAAAAAATGTCAGGATTATTACCACAGTAATATTTGACCACCTGAGATGATGGACAAGTTTCTCTGCTTCCACAATACAGCAATGCTATTAAAATCAACCAAATCTGGCTATATGCTGCTAACAAGCAAATGGAGCAGTAAAAATGGCGTATTATATTGCTTTTCAACAAAATAATCAGGATTAAGAGCAAAAAGATTATTAGCTCTGATATCTAGGGCTATTGATATGAGTAACAGCAGCAGAAAGAATGTGCAATTGATCCTGTTCTGTTATATACGCTTTCCACAAACTCTGCCTGCCTAACTCCTGCTATCACCAGGACTGATATGCATCAGAATTAGTCCTCAGAATGACTATTAGTGTAGATTTGTAATGCTGTGGGATACCTCACTAAAACAACCGCCAATTCTCTGCCTCATTCAGCAGCACATCTCCCTACTCTGCCTACTTGACCAGTAGACTGTGACGAGCAAAGGGGCTCAAGTCTTTTATAGACCCGATGATGCTATGAGGCCAGCCAATCGCTGTAATGCCAAAACCAACATGGCTGCGGCATTACAGTGACTGGCAGGCAATCCCCACATGTTAATTCGGTGTCTAAACAGTGCCAAATGGGCCGGGCGGGGACTCGAACTCCCACCCGAGCATTTCAAAATTACTCACAGATCATCTTGAGCACTGAGATGCTCGGGCGAGTATCTAATAGTGGCGAGCATGCTCGCTCATCACTAGTACTATTACATTTTGGTACTTTTGTTGAAGTGGAGATGAATAATTTATGTGTCAAGAAAATGCGTGATATTATTTTTGAAACTTAACATAAATAAATATCGCAAAAAATACAGGTGTTGAAATACTCTGTATACTGAAGAGCAGCACTCGAGCAAAGATCTAGTTTTTCCTGCTCTGATATTTTTGATCTTTTGCAACCTCTTTAAGCATAGACTGAAAGAATCATTACAGATCTGAATTATGTGCGTTATTTTATGAGTTATTTTATTTAGGGGAGAATGTCTTTGTAATATGACATGCAATCAAGCATGCCACGAGGCAAACATAATGCAGTAAATTGAGAAACCAAGTTAAAAAAATTATACATCTTTAAAAAACAAAACAAAAAAATGCAGATTTAGAAAATAAAGATATTAACATAAAAATTCTCCATTTCAGGTAATTTGATTTAAAAGATAACCTAGTGTTGGAGTTAGTATAAGGCCACATTCACACATTGAATATTTGGTCAGTATACATCAGTGTCTGTAAGTCAAAACCAGGAGTGGGTGAAAAATATAGAAGTGGTGCACGTGTTTCTATTATACTTTAGCTCTGATTATTCCACTCCTGATTTTGGCTTATTAATACTGTTGTAAGATACTATTGACCAAATACTGATGTGTGAACAAGACATCAGTCTTATTTTTGTGCCAAAGTCTTCAAAGTGACTTGACTTTTCATCATCAGCCATTTGTGTTATTTGTAGTAGCAGGGAGGATCACTTTGTAAGCTTGTGTCGTTATGGGCTTTTTAGTGCTGAGCGAGCATGCTCGCTACTGCTCGGTGCTCGCCCGAGCATCTCACTGCTCGAGATGCTTGGCACTCGCCGAATATTTCTGGGGTTGCTATGCAGGAGCTTGGGTCCCCTCCCTGGATGTTTGGCGCTCTTTAGAGCGCCAATCAACATGCCAGGATTGTCTGCCACTCCCTGTAATGCTGCAGCCATGTTGGTTGTGGCATTACAGTGATTGGCTGGCCGCACAGCGTCATCAGGTCTATATCAGACCTGGCGCCGCTGTGCTCATCACAGTCTACTCCGCATTCAGGCAGTGTAGGGAGAGGTGCTGCTGTGCTAGGGAGAGATTTGCTTGTTTATTAGTTAGTGAAGGTATTCTACAAGATTCTCTACATATCTATCCATCCAGGAATAATTTTTTTGTATCTTAATCCTGATTATATGCTTTAAAAGCAATCCAGAGAACACCGTTTTTCTGTACCATTTGCTTGTTGGCACTGCAGAATACAGCCAGGTCCTTTCCATATACTAAAAATCCAGCTATTTAAAACTGTGGTTTGTCTGTTACACGGATCGCATATAATTGCACTGAAAATATTGCCATTTCTGGCCTCCATTGAAATTTTGTTGCAGTGTGTCAGCGAACATATTAATATTAGGTCGGCGCTGTTAAAAATAGTTACCTACAGGCCAGCTATTTAAAACTGTGGTTTGTCCGTCACATGGATCACATATAACTGCACTGAAAATTCTGCCATTTCTGGCCTCCATTGAAATTTTGTTGCAGTGTGTCAGCGAAGTTATTGACACCAGTTTGCTGTTAAAAATAGTCACCTACAAGCCAGCTATTTAAAATTGTGGTTTGTCCATCACACGGATCACATATAATTGCACTGAAAACTCTGCCATTTCTGGCCTCCATTAAAATTTTGTTTCAGTGTGCCAGCAAAGTTATTCACACCAGTTTGCTGTTAAAAATAGTTACCTACAAGTCAGCTATTTAAAACTGTGGCTTGTCCGTCACACGGATCACATCAAAGTTTGCTCCAAATTCAGCCATTTGTAGTGAGCGTGGAAGATATTGTCCTCCATTTAAAATGGGCAAGGTGCATGGCAAGGGAAGGGGAAGTGGACTTGATGGTGATGGTGCATGCAGAGGCCAAGGCAGTGGGCAAGCTGCCACAACAAACACCCACATCTTCTCGCTCGACCTTCCTGTCCCAATTAATAGGAAATTGCAGAACACCACTATTGAACACAGAGCAGTGTGAAAAGGTTATTGGATGGATAGCAGATAATGCTTCCAGTCACTTAGCCACCACCACCACCACCTTGTCTTCCACACGGTCAAGTCTCAGTAGCTGTGAGTCTGGACCGCATATTCCTCACCCTGAACTTCCTTCCTCCCACCATGACAAGTGCCCAAAGACAACTGATCCCACACTTGGACACTCCGAAGAGCTGTTCACTTTTCCATTTATAGATTCGGGCCTCTCGCCCGGTCCACTTGAAGGGGAGCAAGAGGAGATCACATGTAGCAATGCCCAAATATTTGAGCAGCCATGGTCATAAAAAGGCGACGGTGGGAATGTGTCACAAGAGTTGGACGATGATAAGACACAATTGCCAGAAAGTCAGGAGGAGGACCAGAGTGTGGAAGTGGAAGACAAGATGGTGGATGATATAGTAACTGACCAACCTGGCAGGAGGACATGCAGAGCGACGACAGCAGCACACAGGGGGAGGGAGGCAGAGCACCCCAACAGGCAGGAAGAAGCAGTGTAGTGGCCGCAGACAGAAGAGAGGCAACCGCTCCCGGTAACACCAACACGACGGAAGTTGTCAGTACAACTGTTAGGTCTTCCCGAGGCTGGTTGTTTTTTAAAGACTCTGCCGATAAACCCAAAAAGGCCATTTGCACCACCTGCCAGGCCAGCATCAGCAGGGGTAGCAAAACTACCAGCCTGACCACCACCAGCATGATCAGACACATGGCAGCAAAGCACCCAACTTTGTGGGCCGAACCCCAGAATCCAGCAGCAGTGTCTGCGGATGATACCACTGCTTGTTCCGCTGTTGTGCATGCACACCAATCCCCTGTCCATGGCGCATGCCAAGATGCCTCCCGCCCTGCACCTGTCGTTGAACACTCTCAACTAGCACCCCCAGAAAGCATGTCCACATCCTTGTCCCAGCGCAGCGTTCAGTTGTACCTACCCCAGTCTTTGGAACGCAAGCGCAAATACACAGCTAACGCCCCACAGGCCACACTACTAAATTCCCACATTTCAAGACTGCTTGCGCTCGAAATGTTTCCTTTTAGGCTCGTGGAGACGGAAGCTTTCCGCTACCTGATGGTGGCGGCCGTCCCTCGGTACTCGGTCCCCAGCCGTCACTATTTTTCGCGTTGTGCTGTCCCTGCATTACACAAGCACGTGTCCCATGACATTAGCTGCGCCCTCAACAATGCAGTTACTGGGAAAGTTCACCTAACCACAGATATGTGGACAAGTGCTTGTGGGCTGGGATGGTACATCTCGCTGATGGCACACTGGGTTAGCATAGTGGAAACCAGGACCCAGTCGGACCTTGGGACAGAACACATCCTCCCGACGCCAAGGATTGCGGGCCCTAGGTCAATCAGGGTTTCCCCCACAGTCTACAGCTCCTGCACCTCATCGTCCTCAGCCTCCTCCTCCTCTTCAGCCTCCATCTCCGAAATGACCACATCAGTCACAAGCTGGAAGCACTGCAGCACTGCCTCAGACAAACGGCAACAGGTTGTGCTGAAGCTAATATGCTTAAGTGACAAACCCCACTATGCTGAAGAGTTGTGGACAGCTCTGAAAGAGCAGGCAGATTTGTGGCTGACACCGCTCAACCTACAGCCAGGCATGGTTGTGTATGACAATTGCCGGAACCTGGTGGCAGTTCTGAGGCAAGGCGAGCTCACACATGTACCATGCCTGGCCCATGTGCTTAACCTCGTGGTTCAGCAGTTTCTCAAAAGCTACCCGGAGCTGCCGGATCTGCTTGTCAAAGTACGCCGCCGGTGTGCCCATTTTAGAAAGTCAGATACATCTTCCGCCGCCCTTGCCGTGCTTCAGCAGCGTTTGCAGCTTCTGCCTCACACATAAGACCTCAGGAGTGGACATGGATATCAGACATCTGTACAATCCTCCAAAACTTTGAGGACTCCATGGTGAGCGGCGATGACGCCATAATTAATGTCACCATCCCTCTTATCTGTCTTCTGAAACGCTCTCTACTCACAATCAAAGAGGATGCATTGCAGGTGGAGCACGATGAGATGGAGCAAGGAACCATACATGCTGATTACACACAGCCCAGCCTCATCTCATCCCAATGTGGATTGGGTGACAATGAGGAAGAGGAGGAGGAGGAGGAAGAACAGGAGCTAGTTTCATGCACTATAGATGGTACTACCTGCACAATGATGGCTTGAGGTCAGGGAGGAGGAGGAGAGCATGGTCAGTCGTCTTCTTGGTGAGGACACGGAAGTCTTCCCTGTTAGCAGTCTGGCACGCATGGCTGAGTTTATGTTACGCTGCCTTTTCTGTGACCCTCGCATTTTCAAAATTTGGGTGACAGTCATTACTGGCTGGTGACACTTCTAGACCCACGCTACAAGGAGAACTTTATATCTCTTATTCCTGAGACGGACAGGTCTACAAAAATGGGGCAGTACTTGAAGGCCCTTGTTGCGGAACTATTAAAAAAATTCTCATCTGAAAACGGTGGCGTCAGAGGTCACAGTTCGTTGGACAACTAAGGACTACAGGCAAGAGAGACACAACTCTAATCCAGCAGAAGCAGGGGAACACTGTCAAAGTTCTGGGAGAGTTTTCTCAGTACCTCCCATCGGACAGGCCCTGAGGCGTGGGGTACTCTCACAAGGAGTGCGAAGTTTGGGAAGATGCTGAGGGAGTACCTTTCCAACTGTACCAACGTCCTCCTTGATTCCTCTGTGCCTTATAATTATTGGGTATCCAAGCTGGATACGTGGAATGAATTGGCTCTCTACGCCTTGCAGGTCCTGGCCTTCCCTGCCGCCAGCGTTTTATCAGAGCGGGTTTTTAGTGCCGCTGGTGGAATTATAACTGATAAGCGCATCCTGTCAACTGAAAATGCTGACAGTCTGACTCTCATAAAAATGAACAAGGGCTGGATTGGGCCAGACTTCTCAACACCACCGAATGACAGAAGAGTAACATAAACTCAAATCCAGTGTCTGTTTTTGGGAGGTGTATTCCCATGCATGTTTTCACACCCACAAATGGGTATACGTTTCTTGATTTAGGCTATTTTCTCTTCTCCCCCTCCTTCTTCTCATCCTCATCCTCCACCACCATATCACCAGGGTGACAGTGGTCCGTGATGCAACACCCACATAATTTTTTTAAAGGGTGTCTATGATGCCTGTAAAAAAAAATTTTTATACAGTTTGTTTATGTATACCCCCCAGGGGTAAATGTTTGTCAGCCCACACACTTAGTGCATGGGCATTACAAGTATAGGAGACCCACTCCTTTCTAATGGGAAAAAGTTTTTATGAGGCGCTCCTCCACATCTTTTCCAAGGTGCATTGGAGTGCCTCCCAATTTTTGGCAGCCCTTGCATTCACTGCATAGGCCAACACTATGGGAGACCCACTTCCTAATAATGGGAACATTTTTTCATGAGGCCCTCTACGTCTCTTCCAAGGGGCATTGGAGTGCCTCCAAATTTTTGGCAACCTTTGCATTCACTGCATAGGCAAACAGTATAGAAGACCCACTTCCTAATAATGGGAACACTGTTTTCAGGAGGCCCTTCTATAAGTCTCTTCAAAGGGGTATTGGGGTGCGTCCAAACGGGTATTGGGCAGCCCTGCCACTCACTGCATATGCAATAACAGTATAGGAGACCCACTCTTTAGTAATGGGAACAACAAACCATAGCCGGCTGATGGCTCTCTAAGAATAGTGAGAGTCAACAGCTGGCCCTTTCAGAATTGTAAAGGCCGCCTGATGGCCCTTTGAAAATAGGCTTTGTTACTTTCAGAGTCAATCCTTCATAAATGAAACAGGATGTGTCTGATCATGTCTGACACACCACATGGCCAGACAAGGTTGTAAAATGTTAAAATGACATTTCCTGGAGAATGCATTTGTCTTGGGTGAAAGCAATGCAAAAGTGCAAAAACAAATCAAAAACGCTACGTGTCAACATAGCCCAAGGTGTGGAGGAGCATTTTTGGTTTTGGTTATTTATTTTGCTTATATACAAGTCATTACCCTGCAAAGGATGTTCCTTAACATTTTTCCCAGGAAAATCCATTTTGATTTTGTTTCTGTATGTTTTATTATGAGTCCGTAAAAGTGGCATAATACTTTGACAACATTGTTCACAGCAGTGACCTGGGAGTCAGAAATGCTTCCAGGGACTTCCCGATGCTGTTCCCATGTCATTTGAGCACTGTTCCCAATGATTTCCGCAATTTGTAGTCCCTCTGCAGACCGCCGGGGGGCCACCGGAAAAATGCTCGAGTGTCCCATAGACTTACATTGGGCTCATTGCTCGGGTCGAGCACCCGAGTATTCCAATTTGCTCGATCCGAGTATCGAGCACCCGAGCATTTCAGTGCTCGCCCATCACTAGTGCTTTTATCGCCACTTACTATTGTACAATAGCACTAGGAAAATGGTAATATATTCAGGTTCTACACATTAAAAGAATGAGACTTAAAATCATTATCTTAAATGTAGAAGTATGTAGTCATATCATTCAGGGAATCTGAATCATAAGAAAAGTAGTAACAGAACTGGAAAATAAAATTAATTGGTTCAATATGTGGTTAATTTTTATTGGTCCAGTGTTACCCACAAGTCTTGCCAAATTTAAATTATTTCTGGAGATTTATAAAATTGAAATGATGTGCTCAGGATGTCGCTAACACCACAGGAAACATTATATCTCATTATGCTGCAGATTATCAAGAAAATGCTCAAATACGTACTAGGGGGTTTCTTTATAAAGCATTGAGCAGATCTGGAAATGGAGAGCGCAAAGAGGCTAGTCTACGACATTGGCAGAAGCTCTGGAGCTGGCTTATTAACCCCTTTAACCCGAGGGTGGTTTGCACGTTAATGACCAGGCCAATTTTTACAATTCTGACCACTGTCACTTTATGAGGTAATTACTCTGGAACGCTTCAACGGATCCCCCTGATTCTGAGATTGTTTTTTCGAGACATATTGTACTTCATGATTGCGGTAAAAGTTCTTCGATATCACTTGCGTTTATTTGTGAAAAAAGCGGAAATTTGGCAAAAATTTTGAAAATTTTGCAATTTTCAAACTTTGAATTTTTATGCCCTTAAATCAGAGAGACATATCACACAAAATAGTTAATAAATAACATTTTCCTCATGTCTACTTTACATCAGCACAATTTTGGAACCAAAATTTTTTTTTGTTAGGGAGCTATAAGGGTTAAAAGTTGACCAGCGATTTCTCATTTTTCCAACAAAATTTACAAAACCATTTTTTTAGGGACCACATCACATTTGAAGTCACTTTGAGAGGTGTTTATGACAGAAAACACCCAAAAGTGACACCATTCTAAAACCTGCACCCCTCAATGTGCTCAAAATCACATTCAAGAACTTTATTAACCCTTCAGAGGAATTTTTGGAATGTGGAAGAAAAAAATGAACATTTAACTTTTTTCACAAAAATGTTACTTTAGACCCAATTTTTTATTTTCACAGGGGTAACAAGCAAAAATTGACCCCAAAATTTGTTGTGCAATTTCCCCTGGGCACGCAGATACCTCAAATGTGGGGAAAAAACACTGTTTGGGTGCACGGCAGGGTTCGGAAGGGAAGGAGCGCCATTTGACTTTTTGATTGTAAAATTTGCTTGAATAATTAGCGGACGCCATGTTGCGTTTGGAGAGCCCCTGATGTGCCTAAACATTGGAGCTCCCCCACAAGTGACCCCATTTTGGAAATTAGACCCCCCAAGGCACCTATCTAGATGCATAGTGAGCACTTGGAACCCCCAGGTGCTTCACAAATTGATCCATAAAAATGAAAAAGTGTTTTTTTTTTCACTTTTTCATTTTTACGAATCAATTTGTGAAGCACCTGGGGGTTCCAACTGCTCGCTATGCATCTAGATAGGTGCCTTGGGGGGTCTAGTTTCCAAAATGGGGTCACTTGTGGGGGAGCTCCAATGTTTGGGCACACAGGGACTCTCCAAATGCAACATGGTGTCCGCTAATAAATTGAATGGAAAATCGGCTCAAATTGTTAGCGGACACCATGTTGCGTTTGGAGAGCCCCTGTGTGCCCAAACATTGGAGCTCCCCCACAAGTGACCCCATTTTGGAAACTAGACCCCCAAAGGCACCTATCTAGATGCATAGTGAGCACTTGGAACCCCCAGGTGCTTCAAAAATTGATCCATAAAAATGAAAAAGTGTTTTTTTTTTCACTTTTTCATTTTTACGAACAATTTGTGAAGAACCTGGGGGTTCCAAGTGCTCACTATGCATCTAGATAGGTGCCTTGGGGGGTATAGTTTCCAAAATAGGGTCACTTGTGGGGGAGCTCCAATGTTTGGGCACACAGGGACTCTCCAAATGCAACATGGTGTCCGCTAACAAATTGAATGGAAAATCGGCTCAAATTGTTAGCGGACAAAATATTGCGTTTGGAGAGCCCCTGTGTGCCCAAACATTGGAGCTCCCCCACAAGTGACCCCATTTTGGAAACTAGACCCCCCAGGGAACTTATATAGATGTGTGGTGAGCTCATTGAACCCCCAGGTGCTTCACAGAAAATCATAATGTTGACTTGTGAAAATAAAAATAAAACATTTTTTCCACAAAAATGCAAAAAAAAATATTTTCACAAGGGTACCAGGAGAAATTGCACCCCATAAGTTGTTGTGCAATTTCTCCTGAGTACACATATACCCCATGTGTTGGAAAAAAATACTGTTTGGGTGCATGTTAGGGCTCGGAAGGGAAGGAGTGATGCTTTTGAACGCAGACTTTGATGGAATGGTCTGCGGGCGTCATGTCATGTTCTCAGAGCCCCTGATGTGCCTAAACAGTGAAATGCCCAACAAGTGCCCCCTTTTTGGAACGGATTCCTGATTCGTCAATTTTATAATGTAGTGTTGTATGCCAGTTGTGTATTACAACCTGACAAACACTACACAACTGAAGTATGACAACCTGACGAACACCACGTCAGCTGTGTAGTGTTCGTCGGGTTCTCATACGTCAGAAATTAATTCAATAGTCCATGGAGGTATGGTATCTTCTGAAGCAGTCTTTCATGCAGAGGCCAGGTTTTTCGGGGCAGGGGTCACATAGGTAAATGGTGTCCTTGCGTATTCCTCTTCGTTAGCACACTCGGCACTTCTTTTGTGACTTACCCTTTTTTCCGCTGTGAAGGATCTGCCCCTGGAAATGTTGGCCCGGTACAATGCGAGGTCCTTCAGTTCCAGAAGTAGTTGGACCCGCTCCGCCACCACTGCCAAATATCAGGGCCTTGATAACTGTCTCCTGAAAGTGAAGATACAACGCAGAAGTCTGGCCTGCACATTGAGACAGAAGGAAAGCGTTGTGCATTGCCATCTGAACAATGTGCACGGCCAGCTTCTTATACCATACCTTGGCCTTTCTCAAAGCACTGTACAGCTGGAGGACTTGATCGGAGAGATCAACTCCCCCCATGTACTTGTTGTACCCCACTACACAGTCTGGTTTGATGACCTGTGTAGTGGAACCTCTTACAGTGCTGAGGGTGCAGCCGTCACCATGTATGGTGGTCAAGAGAAGGACATCCCTCTTGTCCTTGTACTTGACCACCAACAGGTGGTCGCTACATTGGGCTCTGCTCTCACCCCTTCTGAGCAGCTGCCCAATTAGTGTCTTTGGGAGGCCTTTTCTGATTTTTGCGGACAGTACCGCAAGCTGCAGTATGTCGCGCAGAGAGGGACTTGAAGAGTGGGATACTTGTATAAAAGTTATCCACGTACAGGTGATAACCTTTATCCAGCAGTGGGTGCACCAAGTCCCACACAATTTTCCCACTCACTCCCAGGACAGGGGGGCATTCAGGGGGTTCAATCCGGGAGTCCTTCCCTAAATAAACTCTAAACTTGTGAGTGTACTCTCACAAAGTTTATACAGCTTGATCCCATACCTGGACCTTTAACTGGGCAGGTACTGCCGGAATCCAAGCCGCCCCTTGAAAGAAATTAAGGACTCATCCACGCAGATGTCCCTTTGGGGCACGTACACTTCACCAAACTTGTTGAAGTGCTCGATGACCGGCCGAACTTTGAAAAGACGATCAAAGTTCGGGTCATCGCGTGCAGGACATCTTGCATTATCGTTGTAATGCAAGAACTTGTGGATGGCCTCAAAACATTTCCGGATCATCACCATTCGGAACACTGGAGTGTTATACAAAACGTCAATACTCCAGTATTGCCGAATCTCTGTTTTTTTCAGGATCCCCATATGAAGGACCAGGCCCCAAAACTTCATAATTTCTTCTGCGTCTACAGGAGACCAGTTAGAAAATGATGAAGAGGGGTTTTGTTCCAAAAATTGATGAGCATACAAATTAGTTTGGCCCACCATGAAGTTTATAAAATCCTCAGAGAAAAAGACTTTGAAAATGTCTATTTCTGTGAGGCCGGTGGTGTCAAACTTGATTCCTGATTCCGCCACGAAATCAGGAATCAATGGCTCAAAATTTTCGGGGGGCGAGGTCCATATGGGGTCAGTATTGGGGGGCGCTGGAACATCTTCTCTCCTGCGACGACTGCGGGGCGGACCAGGAGAACCTGAGGAAGAAGAGGAGGAAGAAGAGTAGGAAGAGGAGGACGATGAGGCGTCAGAAAAGCAAAGAAATATGGGATCCTCGCCCTCGCTGTCGTTCTCAGTGTCGGAGACAACAAAAGAGTATGCCTCCTCCGCTGAATAGCGAGTTTGGGATGAGCCGGCCATTTTTTTTTTCCCGTGTATGTGGTGCGTGTGTGTCAGTTCTTTATTTAGTGTGTGTGTGTCAGTGTGCTTGGTGTGAACTTTTTTTTCCTGAAAAAAAAAAGAGAAAAAAAGAACTACCGTAGGTGGTTCAAACAGCGAGCACGAGTGCAGATCGGTGAACTATGTCACCAATCAACTCTCGGCAGCTGCTGGGTGTGTGCGCGGATGTGGTGCAAAGGTGGGGGGGGAATTGACAGGGACAAGAAAAAGAAGAGAAAGAAAAGAAAGAAAGAAAAAAAAAAGAAAAAAAGAAAAGTCGTGAAGAGCAGCGAGCACGGACGTTGATCAGTGACGTAGACACTGCTCAGTGCTCGGCCGCTGCAGGACGCACGAAAAAAAAAATTGGTAAAAGGAAGGAGGGGGGAGAAGAGGAGGGGAGGAGAGGGGTGGATGAGGGGAGAACAGAGATGCACTTACCAAAGTCTTCTCCGTTCTTCTTTCAGCAGGATCAGCAGCAGGTTCTGGAAGAGGCTCAGGAGCAGGATCCGCAGGATAAGAATCTGGAGACCGACAACCCAGGAGACAGGAGCAGGAGATCCAGGACCCTGGACAGCAGCCGGACACCGAAGCTGAAGATGCAGCAGCCTGAACAGCTCAGCAGATGCCGGAGCAAGAGATCCAGGACCCTGGAGAGAGGCAGCAGCGACTGGAGCAGGTAGGGGGAGGTCTTGTAGTGTCACAGAAGATTGTGGAACTACAAGGCACAGCACAGAGTGATCAGACGTGACCGCTCTGTAGAAATCCTCACCAAGTGTGAGGATCTGCAGGGCGGTCACAGGGGGGTGACAGGGTGGTGACAGGCAGGTCACAGGCCGGTCACCACCCGGTCAGGTACTCTGATTGGTGTGATTGATGATGACATTGATCGCACCAATCAGAGATGGCTGGGGCCTGGGCACGCACCACAGGGGGTTACAGGGAGGGGACAGGCAGGTCACAAGCCGGTCACCGCCCTGTGACCGCCGTGTCACCTGTGTTCATGTACTCTGATTGGAGCGATAGAAGTCATCATCGATCGCTCCAATCAGAGCTGGCTGGGGGCTGGCAGGGGGCTTGTATGACTTCAAAGGGGTTCATGGGGAGGTGACAGGCAGGTCACAAGCTGGTCACCGCCCCGTGACCGCCCTGTTACCGCGCGGTCCCGCTGTGATCGGTGAGATCGATTTGATCGGCGATCGCACCGATCCTAACAGTTTGGGGAGAGGGCTGGGGTTACTAGACAACAGCCTAGGATCGGTGCTCTTAGGAGCACCGATCCTAGGCTGCACAGCACTGTTTCCGGCAATCTGATTGCCGGAAACAGTGAGAAATGCTGTGATTGGCTGTTCAGAATTGAACAGCCAATCACAGTGATCGTGGGTGCGAGGGGGCGGCGCCACCCCCCGAGATGCCGGCGCCATCTACCCTGAGGTAAGATGGCACCGGAATTTTAATTTTATCACCGCAACTTCGGTCGCGGTGCCACTTTAAAGATAGGGCATACTAATACGTATCAGGTCCATAAGTCCCAGGGCACAGATACGTATTAGTACACCTTGGGTCGAAAAGGGGTTAAAGACACCTATCAAAATCAGTGCTTTATGAATTGCTGGTTGCCAGATATGAGACTATGACTTTTGGGCTATGTAATAAATTTTATGAGTTTGGAAATAAATGTGGTCTAATGTTAGCTAAAGTGATAAAAAGTAAAAATGGAACTAGCAAAGAATCACATACCCCTTCATCCACACGGCGGGACAAACCTTGCCAATAATAGCTTATAAAAGCTAGACAATATTTCTGATTTAATTTCCTTGACCCACCCTTAAAACAATGAAGTATGGTTCATTTAGACTTTCAGTGAGCTTGAGCGAAGGATGTTAATTAGTGTTGCGCGAGCATGCTCGACACTTCTCGGTACTCGCCCGAGCATCTCACTACTCGGGATGTTCGGCGAGCACCGAGCATTTCCGGGTTACTCGGGCGGGAGCTCGGGTCTCCGCCCTGCACGTTTGCCGCTCTTTACAGAGCCAATGAACATGCAGGGATTGCCAGCCAGTCACTGTAATGCCGCAGCCATGTTGGTTGTGGGCATTACAGTGATTGGCTGGCCACACAGCGTCACCTCGAGTATTTAAAACCGGGCGCCGCCATCTTGGACACAGTCGCTCTGGATCAGACAGTGTAGGGAGAGTGCTGCTGAGTTAGGGAGAGATATACAGTTCAAAATAGGTAGTGTAGGGTCTCAAAAGCCTGCCAAATTAAACAAACAGTCCTTCTCAGGACTAATATCCATCCCAGATATCAGGCAGGCAGGCAGGCTGTATAGTAGACGCAGTGGTTATACTAGCAAACGCTGCATTACAGTCCTGTGTGCTCCTGTTGGTCAAATTGCTAGACTTATCCCCCGGTCTCAGGGGCCAGGAAAAATCCTTTTTTTTTTCATCTAAATCCTGTATTTTTTTTTTCCTCAGTCAGACTGTACAAATACACGTCTTATTAACCTTTTGGTATTCCCCCCCCCCAAAAAAAAAAAATTGAGTGTGTCTGTTCTTACACCAATATATCTGTTTAAAAAGAGTCTGGTGTAGGTCAAAGAAATAGAACTGTAGTTTTGCAGTTCCACGGGTCAAGTCTATGTATTATCCTGCTTTTGGCATTTTTTGCCATAAAAAAAAACAGTAATAGTGTCTCCCTGACTGTTCAGACACAAACATATCTGTTTAAAAGAGTCTGGTGTAGGCCAGAGAAATAGAACTGTGGTTTTCCTCTTCCACGGTTCTAATCTCCTTTTTATTACCCTTTTTCCATTGATAGTGCGAGTGTAAGCTATTTTACTTAATTTACAATGGGCAAGGCGCGTGGCAAGGGACGTGGAACTGGACGTTCTGGTGATGGTGCGTGTAGAGGACGGGGCCATGGCCAAGGTGAAAATGTGCCACAACCAACAGCCACATCTTCTCGCTCCCACTTCTTGACCGAATTACTAGGGAAGCACACTGCAACACCAGTATTGCGAACTGATCAGTGTGAACGGGTTATTAATTGGATAGCAAATAATTATTCCAGTTACCTGGGCACCACCACCTCTGGTCTCTCTTCCACACGGTCAAGTTTTAGTAGCCGTGAGTCTCGACCGCATACTCCTCCTCACCCTGATGCTCCTTCCTCCCTCCATCCCGAGTGTCGTCAGACAGCAACTGATCCTACACTTGGACACTCTGAAGAGCTGTTCACTGGTCCATTTCCATATTTGTGCCCCTCGCCTGCTCCACTTGAAGTGGTGGAAGAGGAGATCCCATGTAGCGATGCCCAAATATTTAAGCAGCCAAGGCCACAGGAAGTCGAAGCTGGCAATTTTTCACAAGAGGTGGATGATGATGAGACACAATTGTCGCGAAGTGAGGAGGAGGATCGTGGTGCGCAAGAGGAAGAGGAGGAGGTGGTGGATGATCTAGTAACTGACCCAACGTGGCAGGAGGACACGCAGAGCGAGGCCAGCAGCACACAGGGGGAGGTAAGCACAGTACCCCAACAGGCAGGAATAAGCAGTGTGGTGGCCGCACACAGAAGGCGGGCAACAGTTCCCCGTTACACCAACATGAGGACGTTGCCAGTACAACCGGTAGGTCTTCCAGAGTCTGGAATTTTTTTAAAGACTCTGCTCATAACCCCAAAAAGGCCATTTGTACCACCTGCCATGCCGGCATCAGCAGGAGAGACAAAACTACCAGCCTGACTACCACCAGCATGATCAGGCACATGTCAACAAAGCACCCGACTTTGTGGGGCGAACCCCAGGGTCCACGACCAGTGTCAGCTGGTGTCACCACTGCTTCTTCCGCTGTTGTGCGTGTAATAGAACCCCCTGTTGTGTGTGTGCAAGGCAATCTCCTGTCCATACTGCATGCAAAGATGCCCCCTCCTCTCAGTCTTCACTTGTTATGGCAGTTTCTCAAGAAACAGCATCAACGTCCATGTCCACGTCCAACCGCAGCATTCAATTGTCCATATCCCAGAGCTTTGAACGAAAGCGCAAATTCGCAGCCAACGCCCCACAGGCCACAGTCCTAAATTCGCACATTTCATGACTGCTTGCGTTGGAAATGCTGCCTTTTAGGCTGGTGGAGACGGAATCCTTCTGCAACCTTATGGCGGTGGCCGTCCCTCGGTACTCGGTCCCCAGCCGACACTATTTTGCCCGGTGTGCCATCCCCGCACTACACAAGCACGTGTCCCAAAACATCTGCCGTGCCCTCAACAACGCAGTTACAGGGAGAGTCCACCTGACAAAGGACACGTGGACAAGTGCTTGTGGCCAGGGACGGTACATCTCCCTGACGGCACACTAGGTAAGCATAGTGGAAGCTGGGACCCAGTCGGACCTTGGGACGGAACACATCCTCCCCACACCGAGGATTGTGGGCCCTATGTCTGTCAGAGTTGCCCCCACAGTGTACAGCTCCTGCGCATCATCCTCCTCCTCCTCCTCATGTTCAGCCTCCATCTGAGATATCACCACATCAGTTACAAGCTGGAAGCACTGCAGTACTGCATCAGCCAAGCGGCAACAGGCTGTGCTGAAACTCAAAAGCTTAGGTGATAAACCTCACACTGCTTGTGAGTTGTGGACAGCTGTGAAAGAGCAGGCAGATCTGTGGCTGAGACCGCTGAACCTACATCCAGACATGGTCGTGTGTGACAATGGCCGTAACCTGGTGGCGGCTCTGAGGCGAGGCGAGATCACACACGTACCATGCCTGGCTCATGTGCTTAACCTCGTGGTTCAGCGGTTTCTTAAATCATACCAGATCTGCTCGTCAAAGTACGCCGCCTGTCAGCTCATTTTCGGAAGTCGGCTACAGGTTCCGCCACCCTTGCTGTGTTGCAGCAGCGTTTGCAGCTTCCGGCACACTGACTGGTGTGTGATGTCCCCACGCATTGGAACTCTACCCTCCACATGTTGCAAAGGATTTGTGAGCAGAAGAGAGCAGTTGTGGAGTACCAGCTGCAACAAGGCCGTCGATATTCAGGTCAGACTCCACACATAAGACCTCAGAAGTGGACCTGGATGTCTGACATATGTACCATCCTGACAAACTTTGAGGAGTCAACCAAGATGGTGAGTGGCGATGATGCCATCATTAGCGTCATCATCCCACTTTTGCAATGCTCTCTGCAGAGAATTAAAGAGGAGGCAATGCAGCCAGTGTATGATGAGATGGATCAAGAAGCCGTAATAGGCGATTACACACAGCCCAGCCTCATCTCATCCCAACATGCATTGGGGGACAATGAGGAGGAGGAGGAAGAAAAGGAGCTGGTATCATGCACTCTAGACGGTAATACCTGTACAACTGTCATACAGTAGGTTCAGCATGGGTGGCCTGAGGACAGGGGGGAGGAGGAGGAGGAGAGCATGGTCAGTCGTCATCTTGGTGAGGACATGGAAGTCTTGCCCATTACCAGTCTGGCACGCATGACTGACTTTATGTTACGCTGCCTTAACCATGACCCTCACGTTGTCAAAATGTTGGGTGACAGTCATTACTGGTTGGTGACAATTTTAGACCCCCGCTACAAGGAGAACTTTCACTCTCTTATTCCTGAGGTGGAGAGGTCTACAAAAATGTGGCAGTACCAGAAGGCCCTTGCTGCAGAACTGTTAAAAAAATTCCCATCTGAACACGCTAGCGGCAGAGGTCACAGTTCGTTGACCAACCAAGGCGTACAGGCAAGAGAGACGCAACTCCAATCCAGCAGAGGCAGGGGAACACTGTCAACATTCTGGGACAGTTTTCTGAGACCCGCCCAGCTTACAGGCCCTGAGGCACGGGGTACTCTCACAAGGAGTGGAAAGTTTCAAAAGATGGTGAGGGAGTACCTTGCTGACCGTACCAGCGTCCTCCGTGATTCCTCTGTGCCTTTTAATTATTGGGTATCCAAGCTGGACACTTGGAATGAACTCGCTCTGTACGCCTTGGAGGTCCTGGCCTGCCCTCCCGCTAGTGTGTTATCGGAATGTGTTTTTAGTGCCGCTGGGGGAATTATAACTGATAAGCGCAATCGCCTGTCAACTGACAATGCTGACAAGCTGACCCTTATCAAAATGAACAAGGGTTGGATTGGGCCAGACTTCCCATCACCACCAACTGACAGTAGAGTAACATAAAGTTAAATCCACTGTGTTATTTCGGGAGGTGTATTCCCATGCACCGCTTCACACCCACACGTGGGTATACTCTTCCTCATTTCGGCTGTTTTTTGCTCTTCTCCATATCCTCAGCCTCCACCACCACTATACCACCAGGGTGACCGTGGTCCGTGTTGCCAGCATTGCAAGTTCCTCCGTCCTAATTTTTGGCAGCTTTTGCTTGGAAGGCATAGGCAAAGACTATGGGAGACCCACTCCCCAATAATGGGAATAATGATTTTAATATGCTGTACTGCATGGCTCTTGTAAGGGGCATTAAAATCATCTTGTTAAGCTACTGCGACCTCCACGTCTCTTCCAAGGGGCATTAAAACTGTCTTTTTAAGCTACTGCGACCTTCACCACTTTTCCAAGGGGCATTAAAACCATCTTGTTAAGCTACTGCGACTTCCACGTCTCTTCTAAGGGGCATTAAAACCGTCTTGTTAAGCTACTGCGACCTCCACCACTATTCCAAGGGGCATTGATATTGTCTTTTTATTTCACTGCGACCTCCACCATTCTTCCAAGGGGCGTTAAAACCGTCTTGTTAAGCTACTGAGACCTCCATGTCTCTTCAAAGGGGCATTAAAACAGTCTTGTTAAGCTACTGCAACCTCCACCACTTTTCCAAGGGGCATTAAAACCGTTTTGTTATGCTACTGCGACCTCCACGTCTTTTCCAGGGGCCATTAAAACCGTCTTGTTAAGCTACTGCGACCTCCACGTCTCTTCCAAGGGGCATTAAAACCGTATTGTTAAGCTACTGCGACCTCCACCACTTTTCCAAGGGGCATTAAAACCATCTTGTTAATCTACTGCGACCTCCATGTCTCTTACAAGGGGCATTAAAACCATCTTGTTAAGGTACTGCGACCTCCACCACTTTTCCAAGGGGCATTGATATTGTCTTTTTATTCCACTGCGACCTCCACCATTCTTCCAAAGGGCATTAAACCGTCTTGTTAAGCTACTGCGACCTCTACCACTTTTCCAAGGGGCATTAAAACCATCTTGTTAAGCTAATTCGACCTCCACGTCTCTTCCAAGGGGCATTCAAACTGTCTTGTTAAGCTACTGCGACCTCCACGACTCTTCCAAGGGGCATTAAAACAGTCTTGTTAAGCTACTGCAACCTCCACCACTTTTCCAAGGGGCATTAAAACCATCTTGTTAATCTACTGCGACCTCCATGTCTCTTCCAAGGGGCATTAAAACCATCTTGTTAAGCTACTGCGACCTCCACCACTTTTCCAAGGGGCATTGATATTGTCTTTTTATTCCACTGCGACCTCCACCATTCTTCCAAGGGGCATTAAAACTGTCTTGTTAAGCTACTGTGACCTCAACGTCTCCTCCTAGGGGCATTAAAACCGTCTTGTTAAGCTACTGTGACCTCCACCACTTTTCCAAGGGGCATTAAAACCATCTTGTTAAGCTAATTCGATCTCCACGTCTCTTCCAAGGGGCATTCAAACTGTCTTGTTAAGCTACTGCGACCTCCACGACTCTTCCAAGGGGCATTAAAACAGTCTTGTTAAGCTACTGCAACCTCCACCACTTTTCCAAGGGGCATTAAAGCCATCTTGTTAATCTACTGCGACCTCCATGTCTCTTCCAAGGGGGCATTAAAACCATCTTGTTAAGCTACTGCGACCTCCACCACTTTTCCAAGGGGCATTGATATTGTCTTTTTATTCCACTGCGACCTCCACCATTCTTCCAAGGGGCATTAAAACTGTCTTGTTAAGCTACTGCGACCTCCACGTCTCCTCCTAGGGGCATTAAAACCGTCTTGTTAAGCTACTGTGACCTCCACCACTTTTCCAAGGGGCATTAAAACCGTCTTGTTAAGCTACTTCTACCTCCACGTCTCTTCCAAGGGGCATTCAAACTGTCTTGTTAAGCTGCTGCAACCTCCACGACTCTTCCAAGGGGCATTAAGACAGTCTTGTTAAGCTAATGCAACCTTCACCACTTTTCCAAGGGGCATTAAAACCATCTTGTTAAGCTACTGCAACCTCCACGTCTCTTTCAAGGGGCATTAAAACCGTCTTGTTAAGCTTCTGCGACCTCCACGTCTCTTACAAGGGGCATTAAAACCATCTTGCTAAGCTACTGCGACCTCCACGTCTCTTCCAAGGGGCATTAAAAGCGTCTTGTTAAACCACTCTGAACTCCACAGCTCTTCCAAGGGGCATCGAAATGTTGTTTTAATTAACTCTAACCTCCACGACTCTTCCAACGGGCATTGCATTTCCTCCTAATTTTAGTCAGCTTTTGCTTTTCAATGCATAGGCGAACACTAAGGGAGATCCACTCCCCAATAATGGGTACAAGGTTTTAATTATGCTGTAATCCATGTCTGTTTCAAGGGGCATTGCAGTTCCTCATAATTTTGGAAAGCCTTCCATTCACTGCTTAGGCCAACAGTGCACAGGAGACCCAGTTGCTATAAATGGAAAAAATGGTTTAGTTAAGGCCCTCTGACCTCCATGTCATTTCCAAGGGGCATTGGAGTGCCTCAAAATTTTTGGTAGGCATTGCACTCACTGTATGCCCTATAACTGTGTAGCCAAACCGCTCCTTTTGGTACAGAAACATATCCTACAAGACATGTGTGGTTGACTGGCCTGATATTGATGTGAATGGTCCCTGTTCCTCCTGCTCTTTCTCCTTTGCCACCACCTCATCCATCATTCATCACCTGAAGCTTTGTTTTAACGGGAGTCATAGAACTGGGATAGTAGCAGGAAAACATCCAGCAATCCTCGGAGGAGGTAGGATATGCACCAAAATGCTGACCACCTCAGGCCTAGCCGCTACTACATACATGCACTTGCATTCCAAGAAAACAAAGCAGATGCTAACTTCTATCATCATCATCATGCTCCTCACCTTGGCACTCTCAACTCCCCTGATGGAGAAGCCAGGGCCCACCGGAGGAGTCTGGTTCTCTGGTGGGCTCATCCAATGCTGCCCTAAAGCAGGCCAGGCTAAGAAATGTGTGGGGGAAATAAACAGGAGAAATAGGGGCGGCTGGGGACCGTTTATGGACACCCGGTCGCCCCCAGGCGGCTGGGGACCGTGTGTGGACACCCGGCCACGGGGCGCCTGGGGACCCAGTATGGACACCCGGCTGCCCCCTGGCGGTTGGGGACCGAGCGTGGACACCCAGCCGCTGGGCGGCTGGGGACTGAGTATGGGTACCAGGCCACCGACGCAGCCATGACATGGTGGCCGGCGTCTTCCTCCACATGCCTAAAAGGCCCAATTTCAAGTGCAAGCAAGCTAGCAGTATGGTATTGGTGGGTGGGTGTCAGGCTGCATACTTGCACTTGCATTGCAAGGAATGGGGGAGGTACAATTGAACACTGCCCTGGGACAAGGACTTGCACGGGGATAGTTGCAAGTCTGCATCTTCTGATGCGGCAAGGATCACTTCTGATGGGCACACTTTTAGGCAGTGACCTGGGTGTCAGAGATGCTTCCAGGGGTCTTCCCCATACTGTTCCCATGTCTTTTCAGCACTGTATGCATGTGTCACACAGCACTTGGCAGATAAGATTGTAAAATGTTAAAATGACATTTCCCGGTGAATGCATTTGTCACGGTTGAAAGCAATACAAAAGTGCAAAAACGCCTAACAAATGCTACTTGTGAACATAGCCCAAGGTGTGCAGGAGTATTTTTGTTTTTGGTTATTTATTTTACCTTATACACAAGTCTTTACCCTGGAAAGGAAGTTCCTTAACATATTTCACAGGAAAACCGTTTCAGTTTTGTTTTTGAACGTTTTATTGTGAGACCGTAAAAGTGGCTTAATACCTCTGACCACGTTGTTGACAGCAGTGACCTGGGGGTCCGAAATGCTTCCTGGGGCGATCCCCATGCTGTCCCCATGTCATTTGAACACTGTCACTATCGTTTTGGGCACTTTTTAAGCTTTCTACAGATTGCCGGGGCTGCTGCCGTAAAAATGCTCGGGTCTCCCATAGACTAACATTGGGCTCATTGCTCGGGTCGAGCACTCGAGTATCACGCTGAGCTCAGCCCGAGCTTCGAGCACCCGAGCATTTTAGTGCTCGCTCAACACTAATGTTAATGCTTTCTCTCTCAGGGACTAAAAGCCAGCTTTACATTTAAGTTTTACATATATTGCTGTTCTGATTAACCCTCCTTTTGCTGACAGGCTTATTAAATCCTTATTAAATGGTAAAATAAAATGTATGCAAAAAATGTTATTGTCTCTAGACAATATGTTTAAAACTTTAGAACTAAAACTAGAGCTTTAGAACTAAAGCTTCTGCGCATTTTTGCCACCAAAAAAATGCAGTGTTTTATAGTACCAGCAAAGTGAATAAGATTTCAGAAATCTCATGCACATGCTTGTTATTTTTTTCTTGCCGATTTGAATCTTCAAAGTTTTGTTTTTTTTTCAAAATCGCAGCATGTCAATTCATTCAACATTTTTGCAGTGTTATTCAACCATTCAGCTGAATGAGAAAAAAATGAAAACTCATGCAAAAATGTGGGACCATGCATGGGTTTTATGCAGGATTTTTGCTGCCAGCACTCTGTTTTTTTCAGCAGAAGGATTTGCTGTAAATATTATACGTGTGCACATACCCTTAGACATCATACACTAATCTTGATCCCATAGAATTCCACCCATGATCCTCTCCATAGATGCTAAAAAACAGCTTCTAAGTATTAGCTGGTTTGCATTGTAATACTCTCTTATCCCATTCGCTCACCTATACATGACTGTATATCATAGTAAGGGTGCACAATGGCGATAAGATAATATTACAATACAGAGCAGCTGACACATACAAATACTGACACATTCTTTCTTAGCATCTACGGAGTCCCAGAATGTTATGCAGAGGTGGCCATTATGGAAGAGTGGGCAGAAAAAGCCTTTACTTACACAAAAATTGTAAGGCTCATTTTGTTTTGAATTTGCCAAAAGACATGTGGGAGACTCCCCAAATGTATGAAGGAAGGTGCTGTGGTCAAATGAGACAAAAATTGAACATTTTGGCTATCAAGGTAAACGCTATGTCTAGCACCAAACCAACACAATTCATCACCCCAAGAGCCCCATTCGCACAGTTAAAATTGGTGGGGATATGCTATGCTATGGGGATATTTTTTGGCAGCGGGGACAGGGAAAATTGTCTGAGTCGAGAAGATGGATGGTGTGAAATACAGGGATATTCGTTAGCAAAACCTGTTTTAGTCTGTCAGTGATTTGAGACTGGGACGGAGGTTCACCTTCCAACATGACAATGACCTAAAGCATACTGCTAAAGCAACACTCAAATGATTTATGGAGAAACATGTAAATATTTTGGAGTGGCCTAGTCGAAGCCCTGACCTTAATCCAATTCACTTGCAGCTATAATTGCTACAAAAGGAGGCTCTACAAAGTACTGACTTTAAGGGAGTAAATAGTTATGCACACTGAAGTTTTCAGTTATTTAATCCTGTTTGTTGTTTGCTTCACAAGAAAAAGAAAACCAAATGTTCACAGTTGCATGAACTGATGTAAACTCACAAAAAAACTGTGAAATTGCAGGTTGTGAGGTAGCAAAACATGAAAAATGGCAAGGGGATGAATACTTTCACAAGCCACTGTATACAAGCTCCAGTGTCTCCTATATGAGGTATGTACAGTATACCAGTCTCAGTGTCTCTTATGTGATGTATATTGTAATATGGACGCCGGATTGGTCCTTGAGGGGAGATATGTATCATCGAGGTTGGTAGCTTCGGTGATATAAAGCATGAAAGCATGCTCCAGCACGTATAGTGCTGAGAGAGTTAATAGGGCGTATCAGGGCAGGGTTTTATGAGCAGTCATAAGAGATGGGTGAAAATGGCTACTCACATAGCCCCCAGGGGGTGTAGATTTATAAGTAAAATGGAGACCAAGTGTCTCATGGTGTTTTCCTAAAGGACACTGACCTTGAGCGGGCGAATCCGCACTACTGAATATACTGTTTATTTTCTGCTTTGTCATTCTGTGCTGGAAAAGGCTGTCTTTTTGTTTACTTCTAAAGTGCGGTTTATACAGTTTTAAAAAACTTGCTTTGGACATTTTAAAGAAACCGGTTTTCCTGTGCCTACCTCAAACCCAGCTGAGTGAGTAAAACCCTACTATTGGTGCTGGAAGCATTGGCACGAATCCCAAGGGGCAGTGTGACTGCTACAGGAAACCGTAAATGTTCTAGGTGAAGGCCACAAGCCAGCAAGGGACGTCTGGCAGCATGGAGGAGCTGATAAAGCAATTGGTGCAGGATAATCTCCAGCAGCAACAGATGTGGAAACAGCAGCATCAACAGTAGCAGCAGCAGTGGCAACAGCAGCAGCAGATGCAGCAGCACAAACAGCAGATGGAACTCCTAACCAAGGCGATCCGTGGCAGGGCAACTGCCCCAACCCAAGTCAAGGTGATGACTCACATGTGAGGAAGACAGTGAGGAGAGCCTTGCAAAAGATGACCCCCGGTGATGACGTTGAGGCCTTCCTGACTGTATTTTAAAGGGAGGCGGAAAGGGAGAAATTGCCTCTGGAGCAGTGGGCAGAGGTTCTGGCGCCATATCTAATGGGGGAACTGCAGAAGGCTAATTATAACCTGGCCATGCAAGATGCAAAAGAGTATACCAAATTGAAAACGGAGATACTGGCACGCTTAGGAGTGACTCTGACAGTCCGGGCGCAACGGATGCACCACTGGGCCTATTGCACTGACAAACCTCCACGGTCCCAAATGTTCGACCTCCTACACCTGGTCCAAAAGTGGTTCCAACCTGAATCTTCCTCTCAGGCACAGATGGTGGAGAAGGTTGTCATGGACAGGTTCATACACTCCCTTCCAAGGCCAGTGAAATCCTGGGTTGCCCAGGGAAATCCCCGTAATGCTGACGACCTAGAGGAGCTTGTGGAAAGGTACCAGGAGGTAGGGAGTTCCTTGGGGAAACAAGGGGTCTTAGCATCTCCATAATGAGGTTATTAGGGGGGGACAGACACCCAAAAGTAGAAAACTAGAGCCACATCTGGGGGGCGTCCAAGGGCCCAGGACGCATCTGAATTGCTACCAAAGGCCCCATCCAATAGTGTAATTTGTTGGAGATGTCATACCCCGGGTCACATAGCCGTCCGGTGCCCCATAACCAACTAGCCAATGGACTGCAGAATAGGATGGCGTTGCTCGTATTTTGCATATCCTGCCTGCAGTGCTATTCCTCAACCAGGCGAGGGACCGCAGGCATTTTCCGCATCAGTGAATGGAGTACAAATGACTGGTCTGTTGGACTCTGGGAGTTTGGTAACCCTAGTAACATAGTAACATAGTTTTTAAGGTTGAAGGAAGACTAAGTCCATCTAGTTCAACCCATAATCTAACATGTTTATCCAGAGGAAGGCAAAAAAAACCATGTGGCAAACACTAAGCTCCACATTGGGGAAAAAATTCCTTCCTGACTCCATACGACAATCAGACTTGTTCCCTGGATCAACGCCCTATCTAGGAATCTAGTATACATAACCTGTAATATTATACTTTTCAAGAAAGGCATCCATGCCCTTCTTAAATTTTAGTAGTGAATCACTCATTATAACATCATGACTCAGAGAGTTCCATAGTCTCACTGCTCTTACAGTAAAGAATCCGCGTCTGTGATTATGATTAAACCTTCTTTCCTCCAGACATAGAAGATGCCCCCTTGTCCCCGTCTCAGGCATCAGAGTAAAAAGAACAGTAGAAAGGTCTTTGTACTGTCCCCTAATATACTTGTACATACTAATAAGATCACCCCTAAGCCTTCGTTTTTCCAAACTAAATAACCCCAAGTGTAATAACCTGTCTTGGTATTGCAGACCCCCCAGTCCTCTAATAACCTTGGTCGTTTTTCTCTGCACCCGCTCCAGTTCAACTATGTCTTTCTTATACACTGGAGATGTAACGGGTCAGGGAGGTGGAACCTCTGAGCTACTATACAAAGGGGCAGTCCTTGTAAGGAAGCGGATGGCTCCCAGGGAAGGCGGGCAGGTAGACACGTCAAGTGACAGGAACAGTCTCTGAGTAGAAAGGCAGGAGGTCACGGCAAGTGACGGGGAAAGTCTCTTGAGAGGCGGGTGGTCACGGCAAGTGACAGCAGGGTAAGAGTCTCTAGACAGGCAGGTGGTCACGGCAAGTGACGGCAAAGCCTCCAGGTAGGCTAGCAGGCGGATAGCAGGTGAGCGCTCCCAGGTGAGCGGGTAAGAGTCTCTTGGCTGGCTGGCAGGTGGTCACGGCAAGTGACGGCAGAGCCTCCAGGTAGGCTAGCTGGCGGGTAGCAGGTGAGCGCTCCCAGGTGAGCGGGTAAGAGTCTCTCGGCTGGCTGGCAGGTGGTCTTAGGCAGGTATCAGGCAGGTATCAGACGGGTATCAGGCAGGTATCAGGCAGGTATCAGGCAGGTGCTTCCTGATCCGCAGGCGGACTGGTCCATAGACAGACTGTCGGACCGCAGGGAATGCAAGCAGGTAGACAGAGTTGGAAAACAGACTGGCAACGGGACCTGAGGGCTGAAGCAGAGGTGAAAGGCTTTGCAACAACTTTGCTCGGGCACCTCCATTTTGGGGGAGGTGCCTTATATATGGGAGCTTCACCGGCAATTGGCCGGGGACTCCTTAGGACGGCGCGCGTGGCCCCTTTAAGAGAGAGGGAGCGCGCGCGCGCCCTAAGCACAGTGCCTGGGAAACAGCGAGCGCTGCCAGCAGCGCGGGAAGAGGACGCCGAGGACGGAGCAGGGAGGTGAGGGGAACGGCGTCTCTGCCTAGCAGGAGGCAGGGACGCCGACGCTACAGGAGACCAGAACTGTACACAGTATTCTAAGTGTGGTCGCACTAGTGACTTGTATAGAGGTAAAATTATGTTCTCCTCATGAGCATCTATGCCTCTTTTAATGCAACCCATTATTTTATTTGCCTTTGCAGCAGCTGCCTGACACTGGCCACCAAACGTGACCTTGTCGTCCACCAATACACCCAGGTCTTTTTCAGCTACAGTTTTGACCAGTGATTTACAATTAAGCATATAATTATACATTTTATTTCCTCTGCCGAAGTGCATTACCTTACATTTATCCCCATTAAAGCTCATTTGCCATTTATCAGTCCAAGCTTCTAGTTTACATAGATCCTCCTGTAATATAAAATTGTCCTCCTCTGTATTGATTACCCTGCAGAGTTTAGTGTCATCTGCAAATATTGAAATACTACTCTTGCTGCCCCCTACAAGGTCATTAATAAATATGTTAAAAAAAGCTGGCCCAATGCTGACCCCTGTGGTACCCCACTGTTAACTGAGACCCAGTCTGAGTGTGTTCCATTAATAACCACCCTTTGTTTCCTATCACTGAGCTAGTTCTTAACCCACTTACATATATTTTCCCCTATCCCCACTATTCTCATTTTATGGATCAACCTTTTATGTGGAACCGTATCAAAGGCTTTTGAAAAGTCCATATACACAACATCCACTGCTTTTCCTTGGTCCAGTCCGGAACTTACCTCTTCATAAAAGCTGATCAGATTAGTCTGACAGGAATGGTCCCTCGTAAACCCATGTTGATATTGAGTCATGAGGTTATTCTTCTTCAGATACTCTAGTATAGCATCTCTTAGGAAACCCTCCAGGATTTTACCCACAGTAGAGGTTAAGCTTACTTGCCTATAATTTCCACTTTCACTTTTTGTCCCCTTTTTGAATAGTGGCACCACATTTGCTATATGCCAGTCCTGTGGTACAGACCCTGTTATTATGGAATCTTTAAAGATTAAAAATAATGGTCTATCTATGACGTTACTTAATTCGTTCAGTACTCACGGGTGTATCCCATCCGGGCCCGGGGATTTGTCAATTTTAGTGATTTTTAGACCCCGCCGTACTTCCTGCTGGGTTAAGCAAGTGACATTTAATGGAGACTATTTTTAAGGGGGCCAACACTATCATTTTTTAGTTTTTTACTATTTATGTAGTTGAGGGCCACAATTCCTGATCGGCTGATTCCGGGGAAAAAGGTGGGCATCGGCTGTATCCATGGGGATGATAAGGACTACCCTGTGGCCCAGGTGGTCATAGACACAATCTGTGGCGTCGAGTCCCATGAGGTGGGCGTAGTCAAGGACCTATTGCACCCAGTTATAATAGGGCTGGACTTTGCCTTGTTTTGGGACTTGTGGGGGAAAGGGAGGAAGCCGTGTTGTCCGGACAACAACTAGTTCGCTCCTAATGAAACCTCATCACAGGCTGCAGCTGACGGCTTTCCCTTTTGTGTGCTTGTTGGGAATGAGGATGAGGCAGCATCCCCAGAGGCCAACATCCCTGAGCTGGAGATGTCCGGGGGAAACTTTGGAAACGCCCAACTCAGGGATTTAACTCTAAAAGGGGCGTTTGATAATGTCACTACTCTTAATATATCCGTACTTTGCCATAAATGGGGAGTTCCTATATCGGGTCACCAAGCTCATAGGAGAGGTAATTGAGCAGTTACTAGTACCAGGGCTGTACGCAGGGTGTTAGATATGGCCCATACCCATGTCTTAGGTGGTCATCTGGGGTAGAAAAACCAGGAAACGATCCTCCAGAGGTTGGTCTACATCTTTTCTAGAGCGGGGTTGCCTAAGTAGATCCTAACAGACCAAGGGACCCCATTTATGTCAAGTGTGATGAGGGAGTTTTGCCAAACTCTGCAAATCACACAACTCAGGACTTCAGTCTACCACCTGTAGACAGACGGCTTAGCGGAGAGGTTTAATAACACCTTGAAGGCAATGTTGAAGAAGGTGGTAGAGAAAGACGGCCAGGACTGGGACTGTTTACTGCCGTACCTTCTGTTTTCCATCAGAGAAGTCCCACAGGCCTCTACTGGATTCTCCCCTTTTGAGCTATTATATGGCCGACACCCCCGCAGACTCCTGGACATAGCAAAGGAGACCTGGGAGGCTGAGTCTACACCCTACAAGAGTGTAATCGAACATGTGGCCCAGATGCAAGAGAAGATTGCCGAGGTGATGCCCATTGTGAAAGAACTCCTCCTCAAAGCACAAGAGACACAGTCGAGGGTGTACAATAGATCGACGAGGGTGAGACACTTCAACCCTGGGGACCGAGTACTGGTGCTGGTACCTACGGTGGAGAGCAAATTCCTGGCCAAGTGGCAGGGCCCATATGAAGTAGTTGAAAAGGTTGGCGGCGTCATCTCTAAAGTCCACCAACCATGGAGAAGGAAGGCCTACCAGGTGTACCACTTCAACATGATTAAGCCATGGCGAGATAGGGAGCCTGTGGAAGCTCTGTGTTTGATGGCGAAGTCTGAAGCCGACGTGGAGTAGGTCAAGGTGGTAGAGTCGCTGTCACGTGCCCAAAAGCAACAGTGCCGAGAGTTGTTACAGCAGAAGAGAGACCTGTTCTCAGAACTACCAGGGTGTACTCGGATCATAGAGCATAAAAATAGGCTTTGTGACTTTCAGATTCCCTCCTTCTTAAATGAAACAGGAAGTGTTGATCATGTCTCACACACTATATGGCCAGATAAGGTTGTGGAATGTTAAAATGACATTTCCTGGTGAATGCATTTGTCACGGTTGAAAGCAATGCAAAAGTGCAAAAACGCATCAAAAACGCTACATGTGAACATAGCCCAAGGTGTGCAGTAGTATTTTTGCTTTTGGTTATTTATTTTGCCTTATATACAAGTCATTATCCTGGAAAGGATGTTCCTTAACATATTTCCCAGGAAAATCCATTTTGGTTTTGTATGTTTTATTGTGAGTCCGTAAAAGTGGCGTAATACCTCTGACAATGTTGTTGACAGCAGTAACCTGGGAGTCAGAATTGCTTCCAGGGGTCGTCCCCATGCTGTTCCCATGTCAATTGAGCACTGTTCCAATCGATTTGGGCAATTTTTAGGCCCTCTGCAGACCGCCGGGGGGAGCCGCCTGAAAAATGCTCGAGCTTCCCATAGACTTACATTGGGCTCGTTGCTCGGGTCGAGCACCCAAGCATTCCAATTTGCTCGACTCGAGTATTGAGCACCCGAGCATTTTAGTGCTCTCCCATCACTAATAACACCTATAAGAGTGTTCCAAAATCAGACATTTCTTCCATTTTCATTCTATTGCAGTGTGTTGGTGAAGCTATTCACACTAGGTGTCTGTGAAGGATAGAATTAGCAAATTACAGGCCTGCTATTTAAAACTGTGGTTCTCTGTCAGATATAACACCTATAAGAGTGTTCCAAAATCAGACATTTCTTCCATTTTCATTCCGTTGCAGTGTGTCAGTCAAGCTATTCACACTAGGTGTCTGTGAAGAGTAGCATTAGTAAATTGCAGGCCTGCTATTCAAAACCATGGATCTCTGTCAGACATAACTCCTATAAGAGTGTTCCAAAATCAGACATTTCTTCCATTTTCAATTCGTTGCAGTGTGTCGGTCAAGCTATTCACACTAGATGTCTGTGAAGAATAGTATTAGGAAATTAAAGGCCTGCTATTTAAAACCGTGGTTCTCTGTCAGACATATCACATATAACTGCATTCCAAAATCAGCCATTTTTCGTGAACGTGGAAAATATTGTCCTCAATTAAAAATGGTCAAGGTGCGTGGCAAGGGAAGGGGAAGTGGATGTGATGGTGATGGTGAATGCAGAGGCCGAGCACGTGGCCGTGGGCAAGCTGAAATTGTGCCACAACAAACATCCACATCTTGTCTCTTGACCTTCCTGTCCCAATTACTAGGGGACCGCAGAACACCACTATTGAACACAGAGCAGTGTCAAAAGGTTGTTGGTTGGATAGCAGATAATGCTTCCAGTCACTTAGCCACCACCCTGTCTTCCACATGGTCAAGTATCAGTAGCCGTGAGTGTGGACCGCATATTACGCACCCTGATCCTCCTTCCTCCCACCATGCTGAGTTCCCGGAGACAACTGATCCCACACTTGGACACTCCAAAGAGCTGTTCGCTTTTCCATTTGTATATTCGGGCCTCTCGCCCGGCCAGCTTCAAGCGAGTCAAGAGGAGATTGCATGTAGCGATTGCCAAATATTGGAGCATCCACGGTCACACAAAGGCGATGGTGGAAAAGTGCAATTACTGTCGCAAGAGGTGGATGATGATGATGATGATGAGACACAATTGCCAGAAAGTTAGGAGGAGGACCAGGGTGAGGAGGTGGAAGACGAGGTGGTGGATGATATAGTAACTGACCCAACCTGGCAGGGGGACATACAGAGCGAGGACAACAGCACACATGGGGAGGGAGGCAGAGCACCACAACAGGCAGGAAGTAGTGTGGTGGCCGCAGACAAAAGGCGGGAAAGCGTTCCTCGCAACGCTAACACGACGGAAGTTGCCAGCACAGCTATTAGGTCTTCCTGAGTCTACTTATTTTTTAAAGACTCTGCAGATAACCCCAAAAAGGCCATTTGCACCACCTGCCAGGCCAGCATCAGCAGGGGTAGCAAAACTACCAGCCTGACCACCACCAGCATGATCAGGCACATGGCAGCAAAGCACCTGACTAAGTGGGCTGAACCCCAGGGTCCAGCAACAGTGTCTGTGGGTGACACCACTCCATGTTTTGCTGTTGTGCATGCACGCCAAACCCCTGCCCATGGTGCATGCCAAGATGCCTCCCGCTCTGCACCTGTCGTGGAACACTCTCAACTAGCACAATCATCAAGCATGTCCACGTCCTTGTCCCAGAACTGCGTTCAGTTGCCCTTACCCCAGTCCTTGGAACACAAGTGCAAATACGCAGCCAACGTCCCACAGGTCACACTACTAAATTCACACATTTCGCGATTGCTTGCGCTTGAAATGTGGCCTTTTAGGTTCGTGGAGACGAAAGCTTTCCGCAACCTGATGGCGGCGGCCATCCCTCGGTACTTGGTCCCAAGCCATCACTATTTCTCCCAGTGTGCCATCCCCACATTACACAAGCACTTGTCCCACAACATTAGACGTGCCCTCAACAACGCAGTTACTGGGAAAGTCCACCTGACCACGGACACGTGGGCAAGTGCTTGTGGGCAGGGAGGGTACATCTCGATGACGGCACACTGGGTTAATATAGTGGAAGCCAGGACCCAGACGGACCTTGAGATGGAACACGTCCTCTTGACGCCGAGGATTGCGGGCCCTGGGTCAATCAGGGTTGCCCTCACAATCCTGCACCTCCTCTTCTTCAGCCTCCATCTCTGAAATGACCACATCAGTCGCAAGCTGGAAGCACTGCAGCACTGCCTCAGCCAAGCGGTAACAGGCTGTGCTGAAGCTAATTTGCTTAGGTGAAACACCGCACAATGCTGAAGAGTTTTGGACAGCTCTGAAAGAGCAGGCAGATCTGTGGCTCACACCGCTGAACCTACAGCCAGGCATGGTCGTGTGTGACAATGGTCAGAACCTGGTGGCGGCTTTGAGGCGAGGCAAGCTCACACACTTAGTATGCTTGGCCCATGTGCTTAACCTCATGGTTCAGCGGTTTCTCAAAACCTACCCGGATATGTCGGATCTGCTTGTCAAAGTATGCCGCTTGTGTGCCCATTTTAGAAAGTCAGCTATAGCTTCGACCACCCTTGCAGTGCTTCAGCAGTGTTTGCAGCTTCCAGCTCACCGACTGACCTGCGATGTCGCCACTCATTGGAACTCTATAATGTAGATGTTGGTAAGGATTTGTGAGCAGAAGAGGGCAGTTGTTGACTACCAGCATCAACAAGGCCGTTGGTATTCAGGTCAGACTCCACACATAAAACCTCAGGAATGGACATGGATGTCAGACATATGTACCATCCTCCAAAACTTTGAGGACTCCACTAAGATGGTGAGCGGCGATGATGCCATAATTAGCGTCACCATCCTGCTTCTGTCTTCTGAAACGCTCTCTGCTCACAATTAAAGAGGATGCGTTGCAGGCGAAGCACGATGAGATGGAACATGGAAACATACAGGGTGATTACACACAGCCCAGCCTCATCTCATCCCAACATGGATTGGATAACAATGAGGAAGAGGAGGAGGAGGAAGAACAGGAGCTAGCTTCCTGCGCTATAGACAGTACTACCTGCACAACTGTCATACCGTCTGTTCAGCGTGGATGGCCTGAGGACAGGCAGGAGGAGGAAGATGAGGAGGAGAGCATTGTCAGTCGTCCTCTTGATGAAAACTTGGAAGTTTTGCCTCTTTGCAGTCTGGCACACATGGCTGAGTTTATGTTACGCTACCTTTCCTGTGACCCTCGTGTTGTCCAACTTTTGGGTGACAGTCATTACTGGTTGGTGACACTTCTAAACCCACGCTATAAGGAAAGCTTTCTGTCTCTTATTCCCTTGCAGGATAGGCCTAATAAAATGGGGCAGTACGAGAAGGCCATTGTTGGGGAATTATTTAAAAAACTTCCATCTGAAAACGCTGGTGGCAGAGGTCACAGTTCGTTGTTCAGTCAAGGAGTACAGGCAAGAGAGACACAAATGCAATCCAGTAGAGGCAGGGGAACACTGTCAAAGTTCTGGGACAGTTTTATCAGACCCTTCCATCGCACAGACCCTGAGGCGCGCGTTATTCTCCAAAGGAAGGAAAAGTTTGGGAAGATGGTGCGGGAGTACCTTGCCGACCATACCAACGTCCTCTGTGATTCCTCTGTGCCTTATAATTATTGGGTATCCAAGCTCGACACATGGCATGAACTGGCTCTCTATGGCTTATAGGTCTGCCCTGCCACTAGCGTTTTGTCAGAGCGGGTTTTTAGTGCCACCGGTGGAATTATAACCAATAGGCGTGTCCATCTGTCAACTGAAAAAGCTGACAGGCTGACTCTTATATAAATGAACAAGGGCTGGATTGGGCCAGACTTCTCAACACCACCGAATGATAGCAGCGTAACATAAACTCAAATACAGTGTCTTTTTTTTGGGAGATCTAACTCTATTCCCATGCACCTCTGTCTTCACACCCAGACATGGGTATACACTTCCTGATTTTGTCTATTTGCTCTTGTCCTCCTCCTTCTCCACATCCTTATCCTCCACCACAATACCACCACCATAAAGTGGGGCAAATAAGTATTTGATCCCTTGCTGGTTTTGTAAGATTGCCCACTGACAAAGACATGAATAGTCTATAATTTTAAGGGTAGGTTAATTTTAACATTGAGAGATAGAATATCCAAAAAAAAGATCAAGAAAATCACATTGTATAAATTAGATATTTTTTTTTTGCATTTTGCAGTGAGAAATAAGTATTTGATCCTTCTGGCAAACAACACTTAATACTTGGTGGCAAAACCCTTGTTGGCAAGCACAGCAGTCAGACATTTTTTGTAGTTGATGATGAGGTTTGCACACATGTCAGGAGGAATTTTGGTCCACTCCTCTTTGCAGATCATCTCTAAATCATTCAGATTTTGAGGCTGTCACTTGGCAACTCGGAGCTTCACCTCCCTCCATAAGTTTTCTATGGGATTAAGGTCTGGAGACTGGCTAGGCCACTCCATGACCTTAATGTGCTTCTTTTTTGAGCCTCTCCTTTGTTGCCTTGGCTGTATGTTTTGGGTCATTGTCTTGCTGGAAAACCCGGCCACGACCCATCTTCAATGCTCTTACTGAGATAAGAAGGTTGTTGGCCAAAATCTCGCGATACATGACCCCATCCATCTTCCCTTCAGGACAGTGCAGTCATCATGTCACCTTTGCAGAAAAGCACCCCCAAAGTATAATGTTTCCCCCACCATGCTTCACGATTGGGATGATGTTCTTAGGGTTGTACTCATCCTTCTTCTTCCTCCAAACACGGTGAGTTGAGTTAATGCCAAAGAGCTCAATTTTTGTCTCATCTGACCACAGCACCTTCTCTCAATAGCTCACAGAATCATCCAGGTGTTCATTGGCAAACTTCAGACGGGCCTGCCCATGTGCCTTCCTGAGCAGGGGGACCTTGCGGGCAGTGCAGGATTTTAAACCTTTAAGGTGTAATATGTTACCAATGGTTTTCTTGGTGACTGTGGTCCCAGCTGCTTTGAGATCATTAACAAGTATTCACCGTGTAGTTTTAGGCTGATCTCTCACCTTTCTCATGATTACGGATACTCCACGAGGTGAGATTTTGCATGGTGCCCCAGATCGTTGTCAATTGACAGTCATTTTGTATTTCTTCCATTTTTTTACTATTGCATCAACAGTTGTCTCCTTCTCACCCAGTTTCTTACTTTTGGTTTTGTAGCTCATTCCAGCTTTGTGCAGGTCAATGATTTTGTCCCTGACATCCTTAGAAAGCTCTTTCGTCTTGCCCATGTTGTAAAGGTTAGAGTCTGACTAATTAATTGAGTCTGTGGACAGGAGTCTTTTATACAGTTGACTATGTAAGACAGCTGTCTTTAATGGAGGTAATGAGTTGCTTAGGAGTGTCTAACTGGTCTTTGGAGTCAGAACTCATAATGGTTTGTAGGGGATCAAATACTTATTTCTCACTGCAAAATGCAAAAAAATGTATCTAATTTATACAATGTGCTTTTCTTGAATTTTTTTGGGATATTCTATCTCTCAATGTTAAAATTAACCTACCCTTAAAATTATAGACTGTTCGTGTCTTTGTCAGTGGGCAAACTTACAAAAACAACAAGGGATCAAATGCTTATCTCCCCCACTTATTTCCCCCATCAACATATCTACGTCTCTTGAAAGGGGCATTGGAGTTCCTCCAAATTTTTGTCAGCCGTTGCTTCACTGCATAGGAAAACAGTATGGGAGACACACTTACTAATAATGGGAACATTGTTTTCAGGAGGCCCTCCGACCTCTACGTCTCTTGGAAGGGGCATTGGAGTTCCTCCAAATTTTTGGCAGCCGTTGCTTCACTGCATAGGCAAACAGTATGGGAGACACACTTACTAATAATGGGAACATTGTTCTCAGGAGGCCTTCTAATCTCTACGTCTCTTGCAAGGGGCATTGGAGTTCCTCCAAATTTTTGGCAGTCGTTGCTTCACTGCATAGGCAAACAGTATGGGAGACACAGTTCCTAATAATTGGAGCATTTTTTGCAGGAGGCCCTCCGACCTCTACATTTCTTGCAAGGGGCATTGGAGTTCCTCCAAATTTTTGGCAGCCGTTGCTTCACTGCATACCCTATTACTGAATAGCAGACCCTCTCATTTCTAATGGGAACATGTTGTTACTGAGTCCCTCCTCTATGTTTCTTCAAAGGGTTATTGGGTTGCGTTCAAATTTTTGGCTGCCCTTGCAGTCACTGCATACGGAATAACAGTATAGGAGACCCACTCGTTAATAATGGGAACAACAAAGCATAGCTGACTGCTGGCCATTTAAGAATAGTAAGGGCCGCCTGATGGCCCTATAAAAATAGTCTTTGTGACTTTCAGAGTCCCTCCATGATAAATGAAACAGGATGTGTCTGATGATGTGTCACACACCACATGGCCAGATAAGGTTGTAAAATGTTAAAATGACAATTCCCAATGAATGCATTTGCCTTGGTTGAAAGTAATTCAAAAGTGCAAGAACGCATCAAAAACGCTACGTGTGAACATAGCCCAAGGTGTGGAGGAGCATTTTTGTTTTTGGTTATTTATTTTGCCTTATATACAAGTCATTACCCTGGAAAGGCTGTTCCTTAACATATTTCAGAGGAAAATCCATTTTGGTTTCATTTTTGTATGTTTTATTGTTAGTCTGTAAAAGTGGCGTAATACCTCTGACAACGTTGTTGACAGCAGTGACCTGTGAGTCAGAAATTCTTCCAGGGGTCTTCCCTATGCTGTTCTCATGTTATTTGAGCACTGTACCCATCGATTTGGGCAATTTTTAGGCCCTCTGCAGACCGCCAGGGGGAGCCACCGGAAACATGCTGGAGTTTCCCATAGACTTACATTGGGCTCGTTACTCGGTCCGAGCACTCGAGCATTCCAATTTACTCGACTCGAAAAACGAGTACCCGAGCAGTTTAGTGCTCGCTCATAACTAACAACCACAGGTGTGGCTCTAATTAACTCAGATGTTGCCAAAAAAAACAGAAGCTTCCAAACACATGACATCATCAGATGGGCAGTCCAGAATTGTTTAAAGGCATAGTAATCCTAGTGTATGTAAACTTTTGACTTTGCAGTAAGTAATAAAAATGCCTTAAAACATTCTCTCTCTCTCATTATTCTGGCACTTGGCAAATATTAAAAAGGATGGTAATCCTAATTGACTTGAAATGGGAAAGATTTATTCTGATTTCACATCAGATATTGAGAAAAACATGCATATGTGTCATTTTATATAGTGGATGTAAACTTCTGTTTTCAACTATATATACACTAGTCCCAGAGAGAAGGAGCTCCAGCTATCCCATTAGCTAATTACTGTATTTTTCAGACTATAAGATGAATCGGACCGTGAGATACAACTAGGCTTTGGAGGATGAAAATAGAAAAAAAATTATTTAGCAAAAAATGTGGTCATGATGTACTGTTAAGGGGGAGGGGTTCAGCTGCTGACATTGTTATAGGGGTAATGTCCCCCAATTCTGTTAATATCCCCCATCCTGGTATATATTGCCCCCTCCTTCCTGTTATACATGGCTCTCATCACCATCCTGATATGCATGGCACCCCTCATCTCCATCCTGGTATACATGGCACCCCTCATCCCCATCCTGGTATGCATGGCGCCCCAATCCCCCATCCTGGTATGCATGGCACCCCAATCTCCCATCTTGGTATGCATGGCACCCCAATCCCCATCCTGGTGTACATGGCATCCCCTGATCTCCATCCTGGTATGCAAGGCACCGCTCATTCTGGTATGCATGGCACCCCTCATTCTGGTATGCATGGCATCCTTCATCCTTGTATACATGGCACCCCTCATCCAGGTATGCATGCCCCCCCTCATCCTGGTATACATGGCACCCTTCATGTCAATGAAAGTGAGAAGCTAGAAGCTTGCCCTGGACTGTACAGCTTGGTGAGGCAAGATCACCTCAGGGGCACTTGCAGCTGAAGATAAAAGCATCCTTGAGGCAAAAAGAAAGCGAGCTGTGCGCAAGGCACAAGCAGTATCTACTGTCCTGGCCACATCTACTTACTTATCTCACGTATGTGGGTGAGCCTTCAGGACTGGATTGGCCTCATTAGTCACCTCCAGACCCACAGCCATTGATCCTCCTCTAAACCCTGAAGTCATGATCATCTTTGACTACGAAGGACGAACAGCACATGTCTAAGTGGTAATGGCCCTTTTATTAAAAATAATCTCTGGGCGCAAATTCTCATGCAGCTCATTTACTTATACAGCTCATCTACATTTACATATAAGAAAAACATGGATTTCTCTGGGATATGACATTGGATTGCAGATATCAGGGTATCAATTTATTCAGCTTCAGCATGCACATTTGATGGCTCAGGAGGGACAAGCCTACTGACAGATTCCCTTTAAAGAGTATTTGCTTCTTGAACATTGATAGCATATCCACACAATATACCATAAATGGAAGATAGATAGGGGTTCCACCACAAGTGTGCTCTGCAATATTCAGAACTCTCATGCACATTAATGGAACGACCACCTTTCGAGGGCCTGTTATTAAAATAGATGGTGGTTCCAGAAGTGGGATGCACATCTATCCTACATTTATGACATATCTTAAGGATATATCATAAATGTATGAGATCTCTTTAAATAGGAGCACCAAGATTAATACAAATAATAGTTATAAATATCAGAATGCTATTAATATTTAACAATATATTTACACCATAATAACTTTAAATTATTAGAAAATGTGATATTGTAATAATTGATGATGATTGTCATCATATGGATATTTACCAATTAATTAAGCAATTACCTTTAAATTAATTGAGCTTGGTTTACTACTTACGATAAGTCTGTGCAATATGATAATGTAATAGATTCATCTAAATTAATTCACTCTGAGAATTCAGGCACAAATTTAAATCGCCAGATGTCAAACATTTCCATATTCTTAATAGTATACTATTACCATTATACCTCAAACAACTCATATAAATAGCAATTCCTGTATAAAGGTGACAGTGAATGTGAAGCTATGCACCAGAAATTGGATAATGATAAAAGCAATTAAGATTTGTTTCCTAGCAAATAGCTGTGCATGAACACAGCAGAGCTGAATATTCCCCAGAATATTGTAACAAATGACCCACATGGCAAGCACATTAATTAGTTAGATGATAAACCGGGAATAAAATCAGCATACAAATAATATTGCAAACATAATGAAGTAGAAATGCTCCTAGCTCAAAGCCAAGTTCATTTGGATGTTCTCTCACAATAATCTGTGATCATGACTGGTGTTCCGGAACTCTAAGTGAATTCTGAAATTCGACTGGAAGGTTATTAGGTGCAATTTCAGACTTACACCAAAGGAAGACATTGTTATGTTTTAGAAAAACTAAATTTGATAATGGCAAGAAAATAAACATATCAACCATGGAGAAATACTTTTAGTCTAGTCATACATAATTGCATAACTGAGATTTGGCCCAATGTAGGGTTATCTACTTGGTTCATTAGACATTCTCACAGTAGTTTCCTTATGTGTCTTTATTGGCACACCTTCTGGTTTCTGAAAGAGCAAATATTCCATAAATCGTGATTCATCAAGACCAGAGATTTACTGGTCTTGATGAGGGGGAAAGGTAGAGTCAGAAGCTCCCGATTCATGAAGAGGCACCTCTATGCGCCACGCCAGTGACTGAGTAAGATTTCTGGCATAGAGAACCCTACAGATTGTCATGAATTAGAAGAGCTTTGGTATCACACCCCTGTCCCACCTTAGCTGTGCCTTTTGTGGTAGAGCTGGCTGAAACTGGCATGAAAACACCAAAAGTCATAAAATTCTTACTCAACTTTGAGTTGTGCAAACCATTTGTAACTTTTCAAAGCAATTTATGCCAGAATTCTCTTCTGCATCCATAACATCGCAGCTATGGACGTACCGTTATGGACACTTAGCAATCAACTTTTTTTAATAGCAATGGTAGTGATCAGAAAACAAGACAAGAAACTTAATGTACTGTCCATTCAGAAGGAGAAGCATGCATGCCCATAAGATGACCAAAACATTGCTCCTCTTTTCTTTGTCCTGAATTGCTTTGTCCTGAATTTACTGTAATATAAAAAATGTTACAGATTATACGTGATGCCTATTTTTGGCATTTAAGACTCAGCAATTTTTTGTGCTTTTTCAGCATCGCATCCTGATAGCCATAACTTTTACATCTTTCCATTAACATACACTACTTTCAGCTATTTTTCATTTGTAGCCTTTTGTTTAGTAACCTATGAATAATTGAATAACTTTTATTAATGTTTGTGGAAAAAAAACAGCTACTCCACCACAGTATTTTTCAATTTATTTTTCAATTTATTTATATTTCTTATTTTCACCAACAACATTTGGGGATAGGGTTAACACTATGTCTATGTCAGTTTTCTGGCATCACAAAGCTACATAAGTGGGTGAGGTTTAGTGAGAAGGTTTTAGATAACCACGACCTGACAGATTTACTATAATTTCTCTCAGAAATTGGCACAAATTATGGAAGAAATCAACCTAAACTGGCAATGATTTCAATTTATGGTGGACAGATAGCACAAAGGTGAGTTAAATTTATTATGAGCAATTCACCTCTTAGCCCCTTCCCGACCGCCCACTGTAGATAAACGTCAGCGCAAATTCTATGAGCATTAAATCCCTATTCCCCAAAGCACTGTTACATGCAGTGAACCATATGCAATCTGTCTGAAGAAGGTCCTTTTGATCGAAACGTCACTCTTTGTTGGATTGCTTTACTAATAAATCTGATTTTTTTCTGCAACTATATGAGCGCCGGATTTTTTTTTCACTGTAGATAAATGTCGGCACTTGCAGGGCTCTGTGCAGTGCCGACGTTTGTCTATGGCCGGCGGTCTCGCAGAGCTCAGAACCCTGGGCTCCTGCCAGCACTGCAATTTTGGTGCAGAGAGACAGCTCTGACAGGCGACATCATCGGGACCTGATTGGATAATGATGTTAACTCTTTGCTGTCTTCCAGATACCGCGGTCGTGGCATTTAGAAGATAGTGAGAGTGAGAGGGGTCATTCACTCACCTTTCTGATACCCCCGTGATGTGATCTGAACACATCACAGGGAATCCGAGCATTGTCATGGCAGCCGGAGGTCACATGATGACCTCCAAGTCTGCCAGCCATGGTGGCCTGTTAGGCTCAGCCAGAAGCTGAGTCTAACAGGCAATCTGCCAGTGAAAAACTGACAGGTCTCGTGCAGTGCAATGCATGTCTATTGCAATGCATGATACTAGTGATCAGAAAAATAAAAATTGAAGTCCCATACAGGGACGAAGTAAAAACATTTTAAAAAAAGTTACATTTTTTTTTAAAACTATTTAAAAAAAAATCACAAGATAAATTAAAAAAAGAAAAACATTAAACCAATAAATACGTATATTTACATAAAAACAAAAAAGTACACATATTTGGTATCTCCGCATCTGGAAAAACCTGATCTATTAAACTGTCACACTAGTTAATCCCTTCTGTGCACACCGTAAAAAAAATTGGCACAAAAAACTATGTTTTTCATCAAACCACCGAAAAAAAGTGTAATAAAATGTGATCAAAAAGTCAAATGGAAATAAAAATGGTACAGCTGAAAACATCATCTTGTCTCGTAAAAAAAACCCGCCATACAGCTCCATCAGTGGAAAAATAAAAAAGTTATAGCTCTCAGAACAAAGCAATGCAAAAACAATTATTTTTTCTATAAAATAGGTTTTATTGTGTAAAAGTGGCAAAACGTAAAAAAATTATATAAACGTGGTATCGCTGTTATCGTACAGACACGAAGGATAAAATCGCCTTATCAGTTTTACCACACGCGGAACAACATTTAAAAAAAAATTAATCCTAAATTGCTGATTTTTGCTCATTCTGCCTCCCAAATATTGGAATAGAAAGCGATCAAAAAATGTCATGTGACCTAAAATGGTACCAATAAAAACATCAACTTGTTCCGCAAAAAACAAGCCATCACATGACTCTGTCGGTAGAGATATGGAAAAATTATAGCTGTCTAAATATGGCGATGCAAAAAACTTGTTTTTGTAAAAAAAAAGCATCTTTTAGTGTGTGACAGCAGCCAAACAAAAAAACCAACATAAATCTAGTATCGCTGTAATCGCACCGACCCAAAGAATATAGTTGTCTAATTACTTATACTGCACGAGAAACAGCGTAAAAAATAAATAAAACCAATTTTTCACCTGCCGTTGTTTTGTTCATTCTGCCTCCCAAAGATCGCAGTAAGGCTCAGTGCACATTTATCCTGCGCTCTGCGCTGAGCACTTATACTGGGGTTTCCATGTAAATCTCTGAAATACTTGTTTCAGACGGAACCCCTGGTGGAAGATTCCCTAAAATGAGACAGATGGAGGCACTGTGTGAGCCGTCTGACACGTGATCTGGCGGTGACTGTCTTTTTAGGCATGCATAAAAGTGCAGTCCACCACAGTTTTGTGCACTTCTGAAAAGGACAACTCTGAACAGAGGCCAGACTGAGTCCAGAGTAACTCTGCTGCCTCATTATAGTGAATGGATCCCTTGGGAGTTTCATTTGAATCACGTCACTTGGAGATTTAGATGGAAACCCCGATGTAAGTGCTCAAAGTAGAGCGCCAGATAAATGTGATCCAAAATGTTATGTAAAATGTTCCCAACAAAAGCTTCAACTCAATCCACAAAAAAAGTCCCCACTCAGTTCCATCACCTGTCAATGAAAATATAGTGGCTTTCACGTTATTGATAGTACAAAGGCTTTGGAAAAGCGCTAGGGCTACTTACCCCTCTAAAGAAAGTCAACGAATTCTGCGCTCCAAAATCCAAATGCCCCCTCCCTTTTGAGCTCCAGTGTGCCTAAACTGCAGTTAGCATCCACATATTTGGCATTTCTGTAGCAATCAATGAGAGCCCACCTAATTTATGGGTCTCCAGAAGCATGAGCTGAGCATAATGTACTGGTCACTATAACAAACTGGTTACTACAACGTACTGGTCACCACAACGGTAGTTTCCAATTGCTTGTTTCTGGAAAACACACATGGAGTCAAGATCGTCACTAGACTTGTAGATAAGTTCCCAAAGGGGTATAATTTCCAAAATGGGATTACTTGACGGGGGAGTCTGCTATTCTAGCACTTAGGGGCTCTGTATATGGAGACTGCAAACTGTTCTACAATAATTTTTTTCCCAAGTCAAATAAATCTCCTTCCCTCCCGAGCCTCGCCATGTGGCTAAGCAGGACATACAGCCACATATGTGGTATGGCCACGTTCAGCAGAAATTGTGTTACACATTTTGGCACCATTTTTACCCATTGCCCAATGTGAAAATGTAAAATTTGGGGCTAAAACAATTTTTTTGCACTAAAAAATGTAATTATTTTTTCTTCACCGCCCAAGGGTATAAAATTCTGTGAGTCACATGTGGTGTCAATATGATTACTGCACCCCTAGATGAATTCACTAAGAGGTTTAGTTTGTAAAATGGGGTAATTTACTGGGGGTTTCTGCTGTTCTGGGACCTCAGGGGCTCTGCCAATACATACAACCATAACAGCAAAATCTGCACTGTAATATGGTGCTCCTTCCCGTCTGAGCTTTGCACTGTGCCTCAAAAGTAGTTTTTGACCACTTATGGGATATCTGTGTACTCAGGAGAAATTGTGTAACAAATGTACTGTTTGTTTTCTCCTATTACTAGTATGAAAATTGCAAACTTGGGGTCAAAGCAACATTTTAGTGGAAAAAATAGTAATATTTAATTTACTCAGCCCAATGTTATACAAGTTTGTGAATCACCTGAGCATTAAAAATACTCACTACTCCTATAGATTAATTTCTTGAGAGGTGTAGTCTCTAAAATGGGGTCACTTGTGGGGGTTTCTGCTGTTTGGGCATGTCAGGGGATCTACAAATGTGACATGGTGTCTGCCACCTATTCCAGCCAAAGTAATGCTCCTTCCCTTCCCAGCTCTGCCGTGAGCCCAATCAGTAGTTTTCCACCACATATGGGGTATTGGCATAGTCAGGAGAACTTTTACAACAAATTTTGGCTTCCATCTTCTCCTGTTATCCTTGTGAAAATAAAAAAATTGGGGCTAAAACAACATGTGTGTGGGAAAAATGTGACTTTTTATTTTCAGGGCTCAACACTATAAAATTCTGTGAAGCCCCTAAGGGATCAAGGTCCTCACCACAAATTTAGGTAAGTTCCTTGATGGGTCTTATTTCCAAAATGGGGTTAATTATGGGGTGTTTCCACTGTTTAGGCACCTCAGAGGCTCTCCAAACGTGACATAGCATCCACTATAGATTTTAGCCAATTCTGCATTCTAAAAGTCAAATGGTGCTCCTTCCCTTCCGAGCACTGCCATGCACCCAAGAAGTAGTTTTCCACCACACAAGGGAAATGGGCGTACTCAGGAGAAATTGTATAACCAATTTTAGGGTTTACTTTCTCTTGATACCCTTGTGAAAATAAAAAATTTGGGGCTGAAATAACATTTTTGTGGGAAAATTTTTTTTTTTTTTTAAATTTTCACTAGTGATGAGCGAGCTCTAAAATGCTCGGGTGCTCGTTGATTGGGTTGAGCAAACTGGAATGCTTGAGTGCTCGACCTGAGCAACGAGCATAATGTAAGTCTAAGGGAAACTCAAGCATTTTTCCTGCAGTCTCCCCCAGAGGTCTGCAGAGGGCCAATGGGAACAGTGCTCAAATGACATGGGAACAGCATGGGGAAGACCCCTGGAAGCATCTCTGACTCCCAGATCACTGCTGTCAGCAACGTGGTCAGAGTATTATGCCACTTTTACGGACTCACAATAAAACATACAAAAACGAAACCAAAATGGATTTTCCTGGGAAATATGTTAAGGAACATTCTTTCAATGGTAATGACTTGTATATAAGGCAAAATAAATAACTTAAAACAAAAATACTCCTCCACTACTTGGGCTATGTTCACACGTAGCGTTTTTGATGCGTTTTTGCACTTTTGAATTGCTTTCAAGTAAGACAAATGCATTCACCAGGAAATGTAATTTTATCATTTTACAACCTTATCTGGCCATGTGGTGTGTGACACATCATCAAACACATGCATACAGTGCTGAAAAGACATGGGAACAGCATAGGGAAGACCTCTGGAAGCATCTCTGACACCCAGATCACTGCCTAAAAGTGTGCCCATCATAAGTGATCCTTGGCACATGCGAAGATGCCTCCCGCCATGCACCTGTCATTGCAGACTTGCAACAATCACCGTCCACGTCATTGTCCCACTGCAGCGTTCAGTTGTCCCTACCCCATTCCTTGGAATGCAAGCGCAAGTATGCAGGCAGCCACCCACCCACCCACAGGCTGAAATACTATACTGCCAAATTTTTAAAAGCTGCTTGCACTTGAAATGTGGCCTTTTAGGCTCGTGGAGGCGGAAGCTGCTCAGTTTTCTGCTAATTGGAATGCAAAAGCAAGTATGCAGCCAGCCACCCACCCACAGGCCGCAACACTAAACTGCCAGATTTCTGGGCAGCTCTTTGCACTTGAAATATGGCCTTTTAAGCTCGTGGAGGCGGAAGCTTTTCACAACCCCATGCTGGTGGCGGGCAGGTGTCCATACTCGGTCCCCAGCCGCCACTATATTTCCCGGTATCGCCTCCGCCTTCCACAAGCACGGGTCCCACAACATTACCAGTGCCCTCCCCAGTGCACTTACTGGGAAGGTCCGCCTAACCACAAACACGTGGACAGGTGAATGTGGCCAGGGACGGTACAGAGCCAGTCCACAACTTTTTTTGCTAAGAGTTGTATTTAGCTCGGTGAAAGGACTGGCATAGAGGGAAATTGTATGTACCCTGCGTGTCATTTCTCCCAGGAAGTGCTGTAATTGAGCTTGTTGCAGAAGCAATGGCAACCCGTCCAACATCAACTCGCATTTGTCGGTGGTGCTTTGACAAACACACACATCTTTCTTTGCGCATTTCATTTCTTGAATACAGAGTTGGATAATGGCCTGATCTGTAATGCGATTTGAGAAATAACATGCATAAGCAAGGCCAATCCACATTAAAAAAAGCAGCCATAGAGTGTCTGGGAACCTTCCCCCACACTTTTCTTAGCCAGGGCTGCTTTTCGGCAGGTTTGGACCGGCTCACCAGAGAACCGGAGACTCCTCCGGCGGGCCCTGGCTTCTCCTTCAGGAGAGTTCATATTGCCGAGGTGAGGCCATGATGATGATAGAGGCCACCATCTGCTCAGTTTTCTGTTACTTGGAATGCAAGTGCAAGTATGCAGCCAGCCACCCACCCACAGGCCTCAACACTAAACTGCCAGATTTCTGGGCAGCTCTTTGCACTTGAAATATGGCCTTTTAAGCTCATGGAGGCGGAAGCTTTTCACAACCTCATGCCGGCGATGGCCGGGTGTCCATACTCGGTCCCAGCTGCCACTATATTTCCCAGTATCGCCTCCGCCTTCCACAAGCACGGGTCCCACAACATTACCAGTACCCTCCCCAGTGCACTTACTGGGAAGGACCGCCTAACCACAAACAGGTGGACAGGTGAATGTGGCCAGGGACGGTATGGAGCCAGTCCACAACTTTTTTTGCTCAGAGTTGTATTTAGCTCGGTGAAAGGACTGGCATATAGGGAAACCGTATCTACCCTTCGTGTCATTTCTCCCAGGAAGTCCTCTAAAGCTGCTTGCACTTGAAATGTGGCCTGAACATTACTGCTGGTACTTTTCTGTGGGAATTTGCTTGCCTCCTACCAGCCTGGAATATTTCCAGCAAACTATGGTACGACGCCATCGTATTAGCACTGGCCCCAGTACCAGTAGCGAAGCCATCCCCAATTTCCTTCTCAGGAATTTTATTTGGTAAACTGAGTGGCTGCCCAAATACATTTTCTCACAAAGGAGCTGAAGATAGAGTGTCAGTAGGTGCAAGTTTCTCCAGCCTGTTAGATATTAAAGGGTGAACGGCAGCACATTGGATCAGTGGTTAGCACTGAAGCCTTGCAGCACTGGGTTTCTGGGTTCAAATCCCAGCAAGGACAACATCTGCAAGGACTTTGTATGTTCTCCCCGTGTTTGCTTGTATTTCCTCCCCACTAAAAATGCAGCCATAGAGTGTCCGGGAACCTTCCCACTGTACCATCGGCGTCTCTGCCTCCTGCCCTGCAGAGACGCCGTCCCCCTTACCGCCGTGATCCTGCTCCGGCGTCTTCTGGCCTCCCTGCAGCTGCTGCTGGTGCACGCAGCTTCCCCGGCTCTGTGCTTAGGGCGCACGTGCGCTTCCTCCCTCATCAAGGTGCTGCGCGCGTCATCCTAAAAAGTCCCCGGCCAATGGCCGGAGGACTTCCCCTATAATAGGCACCTCCTCCAATATGGAGGTGCCCGTGCAAGGTTGTTGCTCTGTATGCTAAACTCTGCTTCAGCCGACAGGTCCTGATGCCTGTATGACTACCAGTCAGGTCCATCTGACTATCAGTCCAGTCTGCCAGCCTGATTACCAGTCCAGCCCGACAGTCTGATTACAGCCCAGTCCGCTAGCCTGTCTATGGGCTTGGCCAGTCCGCTTATCCGGATCCTTCACCTGCTACCTGTCTCCGCCTGCCAAGGACACTCTCCAGCCTAACGGTCTGCCTACGGTCAAACCCACCAGTCTGTCTATGGGCTAGGCTTGCCTGCCTACCTGGAGAACTTGCCTGTTACCTGGAGGCTCCTGCTTGTCACTTGCCGTGACCACCTGACAGCCTACCTAGAGGCTCCTGCCCGTCACTTGCCATGACCACCTGACAGCCTACCTAGAGGCTCCTGCCCATCACCAGCCGTGCCTGCCTGACAGCCTATCTAGAGGCTCCCGCCTGTTACCTGCCGTGCCTACCTGTCAGCCTACCTGGAGGCTCCTGCTTGTTCCTGCTGTGTCTGCCTGTCCGTCTGTCCGGACCACCCGTCAGCCTGTTTGCTGTGCTCATCTGCTGTACCAGTCAGTCCTTGCCATCTGACCCGTGGGAGTCACCTTCTCTCTTACAAGGTCGTCCCCTGAGTAGCACCTGGTCCCTCTGCTCGGTCCCTCCCTGGTCACGGAGTCGATTGAGCCGCCATACGACCTTGGTCGGTCCGAGTTGATACCTAGTTACACCCCTCTGGGTCCCTCCTTGCACCGCAGCACAGAGGTTCCACCACCCGGATCCGTAACACTTTTCTTAGCCAGGACTGCTTCTTGGCAGGGTTGGACGGTCCCATCAGAGAATCCTCTGGTGTGCCTTGGCTTCTACCTCAGGAGAGTTCATGATAGCGCTAACTTTGCAACTGCTATGGGGCTCTTGAGCGAGTGAGAAAGGTTAGTCCTCAGAATCAAATCCTCTGGTGGGCACAATGTTTTTCAATCTGAAACAGCTTCTCAGTGGGAGTTATATTTCACCACAGCAATATTCTTTAGCTCGGTGAAAGGACTGGCATAGAGGAAAACCCCCATTGTCACACACAACCATGCCTGGCTGTATGTTCAGTGGTGAGAGCCACAGATCAGACTACTGTGTTACAGCTTTCAACAACTCTGCAGGGCTGGGCAGTTTGTCAATTAAGCATTAAGCATGTTATCTTCAGCACAGCCTGTTGCCGCTTGGCCAAGGCAGTGCTGCAGCGCTGTCAGCTTGTGACTGATGTGATCATTTCGGTGATGGAGGAGGAGGTGCATGAGCTGAACAATGTGATTACATTGAGGTTAAATTGGTGGCACTGTTTTTTATACTAAAGAAAGATCCTATTGTTTTGTTTACATTATTTTTTAAGACAAATGCATTCACCGGGAAATGTCATTTTAACATTTTACAACCTTATCTGGCAATGTGGTGTGTGACACATCATCAGACACATCCTTTTTTATTTATGATGGAGGGACTCTGAAAGTCATAAAGCCTATTTTTACAGGGACATCAGACGGCCCTTACTATTCTTAAAAGGCCAGCAGTCAACCCTAGCTATTGTTAGAGAGCCATCAGCCGGCTATGCTTTGTTATTCCCATTATTAACAAGTGGGTCTCCTATACTGTTATTGCGTATCCAGTGACTACAAGGGCTGACAAAAATTTGGACGCAACCCAATACCCCTTCGAAAAGACATAGAAGAGGGTCTCAGTAAAAAAAATGTTCCCATTATAATGGAGCGGGTCTCCTATAGTGGTAATGCCCATGCTGTGACCGCAATGGCTGCCAAAACTTGGGAAAAACCCCACTAAAAATTTAAAGACACATAGAACAGGGCCACAGTAACAAGGTACGACATGTTCCCATTAGAAAGGAGAAGGTCTGCTATACAGTTATAGGGTATTGTAATGCAGCGACTTGCTGGCATTACGGTAATGGTCTAGGATGTGTTTTACCTGACCATATACCTTCCCCCTCAGGTGACTGGTCACATGACTGTGGCATCACACAGGTCCTGTATGCACAGTAAAGGTCTGTACACATGACTGGGACAGCACACAGGACCTATACACATAGCTGACTGATCACATGACTGTGACATCAGCAAGGTCCTGTCAGTATGTGTGTGTGTGTGCACAGGATATATAAACCCTGGTAATTTGAGACAGGTGTGTTCGGTGTGAGGCGTGAGGCCTGTGCTCCGTGTGTGTGGGACACCGTTTGTGAGAGGCTTAGGGAGGCCGAGAGTGAAGCCTGGCAGCCTGAAAGGCCGAGCCTGGATCCTGTGCGTGGATGTCAGTGGCCTTTGAGGGAGAGCCGGCTTGGTGAAGAACCCTGAAAGGCGCAGGCTGGATGTCAAGTGTGGAAGACATACCAGTAGCCTATGAGGGGATGACCGCTAGAGACCCCCACCTGGGAAAGCCGCAAAGCCACAGTGGTGGTGTAATAAACGGACTGTAGCAGGCAAAACCCGCTAAAGGTAAAAATGCTGCGTTATATGGACATTTATGTTGTTGCCTAGCCGAGGGCTATAACGGGAGCCAAGTGGACGTATCTGTCGCTGGAAAGGCTCCCGAGTGTGATGTGTGTAATATGCCGGTCTGCCACTTGAGAAGCTCCCGGAGGTCATAGGTGTAAACATGCCGGGCGTATACTAAGATGGACTGTGTGATTAGCGGTTTATGACGAAATAATAAACTGCATTGTGAAATATCGGAAGGACATTGCTTATGTGCCTTAATTGACCCGGTGCAGCGAGTATCCCCCATTATGATGACTAGCGCTGCCTTACATATGGTTCGAAAATGCGGGCAACGGCAGCCCTGTTGCTAGGGGCAACGGCACAGGACGACCAGTGTGGATAAAGCATCTTGCTGCAACTCGGCGAGATTGCGAAGATTGTCGTCGCACTCAAATCCGGTTGTTTGCTGCAACTCGGCGGGGTTGCGAAGATTGACGTTGCACTCAAACTTGGTTTGCTATGGCTCGGCGGGGCTCACGAAATTAAAAGCATCTGGCTGCAACTCGGCGGGGTTACGAAGATTATCGTCGCACTCAAACCTGGTTTGCGGTGGCTCGGCGGGGCCACGAATATTTTTTCCGGGAGAGCGGTGAAGTTCTAGTGTGGACAGCGTACCGCGATGGCTGTGAGCAAAGCAGCAGATCTGTCTGGAGCTATTGAGCGGTTGAAGGGCCGGTTGGGACTGGAGCAGGTATTTGGGAAACTTTTACTGGACATGGTGCAGGATCCACAGGAGCTGTGGGCACCATATTGAATGGCGGCAGTGGACCATTCTATGGACTCTCCGGGGGCGTCAGTGTTGTCCCAGAGTGCCCGGGGAGGTGGTAAGAGATGTTGTGAACTGAGTCCTAAGACTACTGCTGATTTTTTGTGTAAAAATTACCCTGCCGGTATGGTTGTTAAAAAGGGGGCGGAGTTTAAAAAAGGGGCGGATTTTCACAAGAGTGTGGACTGCAGAAAACTGGAAATTGTTACTGGTTGTGGGTTGGTACCTCCTAAAAATGACAATGTGACCGTTGATAACGGGGAAACTCCAGTAGAAGGGGGTGACGTCAAAGTGGGAGGTGACCTGTTAGTCCACAACACCATGGGGAGTGACACAGACCCCGTAGCTAACGGTGACACTATGAAAGTAAAAAGTGAGTTCGGTCAGAAGGGGCTAGACGAGGGGAGAGAGTCCCCCTCTCGTCGTCAACGGCGCAATGGCCACAAAAAGGTTGCTCCGGTAGTACTCCCTGAAAATGAAAATAAAGAGAATATAGTACTGTGTGCCTATGCTTCAAGTGTGGATCCTCATTTAGAGGTAGAAGAGGAGATGACGTTGCCAGTAGCAACCTCCGGTACGGTACTGAGACTGACGGGTCAGGATCCGACAGCCCTGAAAGGGGAGGCGGCCAGTCATGACCAAGAGCTGGAGTCTATAAGGCCGCAGTGTCAGATTGACGTGCAGCAGTTATGTGGAAACCTGGGGAACATGTCCTCAGACCAGCTGAACCTGGTGTCTGAGCAGCGGAAAATATACCAGGTTATGAGGAACTGGCAGCGAGACATGGAGGGAAGCAACGCGGAAATTAACCATTGGAAGGAAATGTTCTACGGAATTAAGGAGGACCGCCGCAAAATCAAGGAGGAGGTTTTTCAATTACAGATTGACAAAGCGGTGTGTGAAGATGAGTTATGCGAGGTGAAAGATCGCTTCTCCCTGGTACAGTTAGAGCTGTCTGCCCTCAAAGAGGCGCTGCAGCATGAAGTTGCTGGGTGTGAACAAAACCTAGAACGATTGCGCGAACAGTTCAACCAGGAGCTGTGTGACTCCAAGAAGAAGTGTGATGAAAAGTTCGGTATGGAACTTCAACAACTTAAGAGAGATTATGAGGATCTCCTCAAGGTAAAAGAAAAACTAGAGGAGGATAAGGCGGGTGCAGAGCAAGTGCGCCAAGTGGGTGAGACCACTCTGCAAGAGACCCGTGAGGAGAATGATTATCTCCGTGGAAAGACCCTAGGTCTGGAAGCTCAGGTGAAGGAGCTACAGATGTCCTGTGAAACTCTCCAGAGGGTGGAGACGTGCCTTAAAGAAACAGTCAGCAAGATGGAAGCTGAGCGGAAAAAGATGGAGGAGTCCATCGGAGAAGCCACAGACCAGGGCCAGCAGTTGGCCGCTGGTGAGGGGAGGTATGAAGCAGATACCTCCTCGAGTGATGCGAGCTTGGATGATTCAGTGGAAGTAAGAGCCGAGATCAGGGAGCTCAAGGAATTGCTTCAGGCCCATTTGAAGCAAGAGAGGTCTGAGAGAACTCTACTGTTAAAAGAGCAGTTGAAGCACGAAGAGCTTCAGAGACGGGCCGCTGAGAGGCGAGTGACGGAACTAGAGGAAGAGGTTTCCGGGCTCAAAAGTCGCCTAACAAAGTATCACTCAGTGAGCGAGGCCTCCTTGGAGAAGGAAAAGGGCAAACACGTTGTACTCACTCCCTTATACCACGAGAAGGTGGACCTGAGGAGAGCTAAGAGCAGGGTAACAGAAGATAAATATGAAGTGGAAGTGGTCAAGACTAAAATTTGTGAATTTGTAGCTGTGAGCCAGCTCAGGGTAAGCATACAGGGGGAAGAAGCTGAAAGTCAGTTGTCCCTGAACCCTGAGCTGGTTGATCGTCTGGAAACTACAGGTGAGTCCGAAACGTCTTGGTACAAATGCCTCATAGATGTACCCGAGGATTTGAGGGAAGAATGCACTCGTGAGTCCGTGCATGAAGAGTTTAAGAAGGCTGTGGGAGCCTGTAAGGTGTACTTGACCTCCAAAGCTAAACAGCTGGTGGTTCTGTCCATGACCGAAGTCACAGTGAAGAGGGTGGCGATCCTAAGTGATATGCATTGGCGATGTATTCGCACGAAGCGGTTTCTCCGGTTGAAGACGGAACAAGCTGTTAGACAACTGGAGCTGATGAGGAAAGCTCACAGTATGCGTGAAGAGGTCATCCGGGTGCCTCATGTTCTGGTGAGAAAGCTCATTGGGAGAAGCGGTCGAGCCATGCAGATGATGGTCAAGAAGTCTGGTGTGGTGAAAGTAAACAGTCCACGTGATCATCAGGACTGGATACCAGACGAAGACGGCATGGTGTCCTTCTCCGCTTTAGGAACAGAAGAAAGCCTAGAATATATACGCATGCTGATTGAGTACCGAGTGACCTACCTGCAGGAGGTAGAATAATTGAATCTCGCTAGACTGCGAGTAGATAGACAGCATCATCTGAGCAGCAGAAGATGGAAGCCGTCTAGAAATAGTGAGACCCGACAGAGAAAGGGCCCCCTAAATAACAGAACAGCTACAGCTGGAGTTATGGACCTTTCAAGATGTCCTGAGAGTAGTGGGCGTGGGTTTAGAGGTAGTGAGACCTCCAGTAAGTCAGGTTTGAGCAGCCCATACAAACGACCCCATAGAGGACAGGACAGTACGGAGTCGAACCGGACCTTAGATACCAGGGCATGTGAGTCACACCGCTGTATGACTGACCGCTGGGAGTGAGGGAGGTCTGACAAGATTATGACTGACCGCTGGGAGCGGGGGAGACCTGACAAGGTTACAACTGACCGCTGGGAGCGGGGGAGCTCTGACAACGTTACGACCCGGAAAGGTGACCCGATGAAGTCAGTGACAGTGACAAATGGTAGGTCCCTAAGGAATGGGCTAATGTCATTGACTAATATTCCAGGGGCTGAACAGCGCAATTAACAAGTACATGGTCTCGGTATGAGCTGTGGGATATGAGGTGATTGTGTATATTATGTGTTCAACCCCACAAGTTTGAACAGAGGGGGGGATATGTAATGCAGCGACTTGCTGGCATTACGGTAATGGTCTAGGATGTGTTTTACCTGACCATATACCTTCCCCCTCAGGTGACTGGTCACATGACTGTGGCATCACACAGGTCCTGTATGCACAGTAAATGTCTGTACACATGACTGGGACAGCACACAGGACCTATACACACAGCTGACTGATCACATGACTGTGACATCAGCAAGGTCCTGTCAGTATGTGTGTGTGTGTGCACAGGATATATAAACCCTGGTAATTTGAGACAGGTGTGTTCGGTGTGAGGCGTGAGGCCTGTGCTCCGTGTGTGTGGGACACCGTTTGTGAGAGGCCTAGGGAGGCCGAGAGTGAAGCCTGGCAGCCTGAAAGGCCGAGCCTGGATCCTGTGCGTGGATGTCAGTGGCCTTTGAGGGAGAGCCGGCTTGGTGAAGAACCCTGAAAGGCGCAGGCTGGATGTCAAGTGTGGAAGACATACCAGTAGCTTACGAGGGGACGACGGCTAGAGACCCCCACCTGGGAAAGCCGCAAAGCCACAGTGGTGGCGGAATAAACGGACTGTAGCAGCCAAAACCCGCTAAAGGTAAAAACGCTACGTTATATGGACATTTATGTTGTTGCCTAGCCGAGTGCTATAACGGGAGCCAAGTGGACGTATCTGTCGCTGGAAAGGCTCCCGAGTGTGATGTGTGTAATATGCCGGTCTGCCACTTGAGAAGCTCCCGGAGGTCATAGGTGTAAACATGCCGGGCGTATACTAAGATGGACTGTGTGATTAGCGGTTTATGACGAAATAATAAACTGCATTGTGAAATATCGGAAGGACATTGCTTATGTGCCTTAATTGACCCGGTGCAGCGAGTATCCCCCATTATGATGACTAGCGCTGCCTTACAGTATGCAGTGAGTCCAATGGCTGACCAATTTTAGGAAAAACCCCACTAAGAATTTAAAGACACATAAAGAAGGGCCACAGTAACAAGGTATGACATGTTCCCATTAGAAAGGAGAGGGTCTGCTATACAGTTATAGGGTATGCAGTGAGTCGAACGGATGACCAATTTTAGGAAAAACCCCACTAACATTTTAAAGACACACAGAGTAGGGCCACAGTAACAAGTACGACATGTTCCCATTAGAAAGGAGAGGGTCTGCTATACAGTTATAGGGTATGCAGTGAGTCCAACGGCTGACCAATTTTAGGAAAAACCCACTAAGAATTTAAAGACACATGGAGCAGGGCCACAGTAACAAGGTATGATATGTTCCCATTAGAAAGGAGAGGGTCTGCTATACAGTTATAGGGTATGCAATGAGTCCAATGGCTGACCAATTTTATGAAAAATCCCACTAAGAATTTAAAGACACACAGAGCAGGGCCACAGTAACAAGTACGACATGTCCCCATTAGAAAGGAGAGGGTCTGCTATACAGTTATAGGGTATGCAGTGAGTCCAACGGCTGACCAATTTTAAGAAAAACCCACTAAGAATTTAAAGACACACGAAGCAGGGCCACAGTAACAAGGTGCGACATATTCCCATTAGAAAGGAGAGGGTCTGCTATACAGTTATAGGGTATGCAGTGAGTCCAACGGCTGACCAATTTTAGGAAAAACCCACTAAGAATTTAAGGACACACGAAGCAGGGCCACAGTAACAAGTACGACATGTTCCCATTAGAAAGGAGAGGGTCTGCTATACAGTTATAGGATACCCAGTGAGTCCAACGGCTGACCAATTTTAGGAAAAACTCCACTAAGATTTTAAAGACACACAGAGCAGGGCCACAGTAACAAGGTACGACATGTTCCCACTAGAAAGGAGAGGGTCTGCTATACAGTTATAGGGTATGCAGTGAGTCCAACGGCTGACCAATTTTAGGAAAAACCCACTAAGAATTTAAAGACACACGAAGCAGGGCCACAGTAACAAGGTACGACATGTTCCCATTAGAAAGGAGAGAGTCTGCTATACAGTTATAGGGTATGCAATGAGTCCAATGGCTGACCAATTTTAGGAAAAACCCCACTAAGAATTTAAAGACACACAGAGTGGGGCCTCAGTAACAAGTACGACATGTTCCCATTACAAAGGAGAGGGTCTGCCATACAGTTATAGGGTATGCAGTGAGTCCAGCGGCTGACCAATTTTAGGAAAAATCCCACTAAGAATTTAAAGACACACAGAGTAGGGCCACAGTAACGACAAATTCCCATTAGAAAGGAGAGAGTCTCCCATAGTGTTGGCCTATGCAGTGAATGCCAGGGCTGCAAAAAATTTGGAGGCACTTCAATGCCCCTTGGAAGAGTCGTGGAGGAGGGCCTCATAAAAAAATGTTTCCATTAGAAAGGAGCGGGCCTTCTATACTTGTAATGCCCATGCACTAAGTGTATGGGCTGACAAACATTTACCCCTGGTTGGTATTCATGAACATACTGTTTAAATAAAAATTTTCACGGGCATCATAACCCTTTAAAAAAATTATGGGGGTGTTGCATCACGGACAACGGTCACCCTGGTGATATGGTGGTGGAGGATGAGGAGAAGGAGGACAAGAGCAAATAGACAAAATCAGGAAGCATTTACCCATGTGTGGGTGTGAAAAGCTGCATGGGAATACACCTCCCAAGAAAAGACACTGGATTTGAGTTTATGTTACACTGCTATCATTCGGTGTTGTTGGGAAGTCTGGCCCAATCAAGCCCTTGTTCATTTTTATAAGAGTCAGCCTGTCATCATTTTCAGTTGACAGGCGGATGCGCTTATCAGTTATAATTCCACCAGCGGCACTAAAAACCCGCTCTGATAAAATGCTGGCGGCAGGGCAGGTCAGGACCTCCAAGGCATAGAGAGCCAGTTCATTCCACATATCCAGCTTGGATACCCAATAATTATAAGGCACAGAGGAATCACGTAGGACGTTGGTACGCTCGGCAAGGTACTCCCTCAGTATCTTCCCAAAATTTGCACTCCTTGTGAGAGTACCCCGCGCCTCAGGGCCTGTGTGATTAGAGGGTCTGAGAAAACTCTCCCAGAACTTTGACAGTGTTCCCCTGCCTCTGCTGGATTGAAGTTGTGTCTCTCTCGCCTGTACTCCTTGGTTGTCCAATGAAGTGTGCCCTCTGCCACCAGCGTTTTCAGATGTCAATTTTTTTAATAGTTCCGCAACAAGGGCCTTCTGGTACTGCCCCAATTTTGTAGACCTGTCCGTCTCAGGAATAAGAGATATAAAGTTCTCCTTGTAGCGTGGGTCTAGAAGTGTCACCAACCAGTAATGACTGTCACTCAAAATTTTGAGAACGCGAGGGTCATGGGAAAGGCAGCGTAACATAAACTCAGCCATGCGTGCCAGACTACTAACAGGCAAGACTTCAGTGTCCTCACCAAGAGGATGACTGACCATGCTCTCCTCCTCCTCTTCCTCCTCCTCCTGTCTGTCCTCTGGCCATCCCCGCTGAACAGACGGTATGATAGCTGTGCAGGTAGTACTGTCTATAGTGCATGAAACTAGCTCCTGTCCTTCCTCCTCCTCCTCCTGCTCCTCATTGTCACCCAATCCACATTGGGATGAGATGAGGCTTGGCTGTGTGTAATCACCCTGTATGGCTCCTTGCTCCATCTCATCGTGCTCCGCCTGCAATGCATCCTCTTTGATTGTGAGCAGAGAGCGTTTCAGAAGACAGAGAAGCGGGATGGTGACACTAATTATGGCATCATCGCCGCTCACCATCTTGGTGGAGTCCTCAAAGTTTTGGAGGATGGTACATATGTCTGACATCCATGTCCACTCCTGAGGTCTTATGTGTGGAGTCTGAACTGAATACCGACGGCCTTGTTGATGCTGGTACTCAACAACTGCCCTCTTCTGCTAACAAATCCTTCCCAACATCTGCAGTGTGGAGTTCCAATGCGTGGGGACATCACACAACAGTCTGTGAGCCGAAAGCTGCAAACGCTGCTGAAACACTGCAAGGGCGGCGGAAGCTGTAGCTGACTTTCTAAAATGGGCACACAGGCGGCGTACTTTAAAAAGCAGATCCGGCAGCGCCGGGTAGGATTTGAGAAACCGCTGAACCACGAGGTTAAGAACATGGGCCAGGCATGGTACATGTGTGAGCTCGCCTCGCCTCTGAGCCGCCACCAGGTTCTGGCCATTGTCACACATGACCATGCCTGGCTGTAGGTTCAGCGGTGTGAGCCACAGATCTGCCTGCTCTTTCAGAGCTGTCCAATACTCTTCAGCATTGTGCGGTTTTTCACCTAAGCAAATTAGCTTCAGCACAGCCTGTTGCCGCTTGGCCGAGGCAGTGCTGCAGTGCTTCCAGCTTGTGACTGATGTGGTCATTTCTGAGATGGAGGCTGAAGAGGAGGAGGAGGCTGAGGAGGATGAGATGCAGGAGCTGTAGACCGTGGGGGCAACCCTGATTAACCTAGGGCCCCCAATCCTTGGCATCAGGAGGACGTGTTTTGTCCCGAGGTCCGACTGGGTCCCGGCTTCCGCTATGCTAGCCCAGTGTTCCGTCAGCGAGATGTACCATCCCTGCCCACAAGCACTTGTCCACGTGTCCGTGGTTAGGTGGACTTTACCGGTAACTGCGTTGTTGAGAGCACGGCTAATGTTTTGGGACACGTGGTTGTGTAATGCGGGGATGGAACACCAGGAGAAATAGTGGCGGCTGGGGACCGAGTACCAAGGGACGGCCTCCGCCATCAGGTTGCAGAATGCTTCCGTCTCCACGAGCCTAAAAGGCAAAATTTCGAGCACAAGCAGTCGTGAAATGTGAAAATTTAGTAGTGTGGCCTGTGGGGCGTTGGCTGCGTATTTGCGTTTGCGTTCCAAAGACTGGGGTATGGACAATTGAACACTGCGCTGGGACAAGGACATGGACGTGCTTCCTAATGCTGCTACTTGAGAGTGTGCAATGACAGGTGCAGGGCAGGAGGCATCTTTGCATGCACCATGGACAGGGGATTGGCTTGCATGCACAACAGCGGAAGAAGCAATGGTGCCACCCGCAGACACTGTTCCTGGACCCTGAGGTTTGGCCCACAAAGTCAGGTGCTTTGCTGCCATGCTGGTGGTGGTCAGGCTGGTCGTTTTGCCACCCCTGCTGATGCTGGCCTGGCAGGTGGTGCAAATAGCCTTTTTGGGGTTATCAGCAGAGTCTTTAAAAAACAACCAGACTCGGGAAGACCTAACAGTTGTACTGGTAACTTCCTTCGTGTTGGTGTTACGGGGAACGGTTGCCTGCCTTCTGTCTGCGGCCACAACACTGCTTCTTCCTGCCTGTTGGGGAGCTTTGCCTCCCTCCCCCTGTGTGCTGAAGTCCTCGCTCTGCATGTCCTCCTGCCAGGTTGGTCAGTTACTATATCATCCACCACCTCGTCTTCCATGACCACATCCTGGTCCTCCTCCTGACTTTCTGGCAATTGTGTCTCATCATCGTCCACCTCTTGTGACACTTTCCCACCGTCGCCTTCGTGTGACCGTGGCTGCTCAAATATTTGGGCATCACTACACGCTATCTCCTCTTGCATCGCTTCAAGTGGACCGGGCGCGAGGCCCGAATCTATAAATGGAAAAGTGAACAGCTCTTCAGAGTGTCCAAGTGTTGGATCAGTTGTCTCTGGGTACTCAGCATAGTGGGAGGAAGGAGGATCAGGGTGAGGAATATGCAGTCCAGACTCACAGCTACTGAGACTTGACCGTGTTGAAGACTGGGTAGTGGTGGTGGTGGCTAAGTGACTGGAAGCATTATCCACTATCCAACCAACAACCTTTTGACACTGCTCTGGGTTCAATAGTGGTGTGCTGCGGTCCCCTAGAAATTGGGAAAGGAAGGTCAGGCGAGAAGATGTGGGTGTTTGCTGTGGCACAATTTCGGCTTGTCCACGGCCTTGTCCTCTGCATGAACCATTACCATCACATCCAGTTCCCCGTCCCTTGCCACGTGTCTTGCCCATTTTAAATGGAGGACAGTATCTTCCATGCTCACTACAAATGACTGAGTTTGGAACGAACTTATATGTGATCCATGTGATAGAGAAAACAGAGTTTTAAATACCTGGCCTGCAGGTAAGTAGTTTGAACAGCAAACTGGTGTGAATTGCTTCAATGACACACTAAAGGAAATTTTTAATGGAGGCTAGAAATGGCAGCATTTTCTGACAACATATATGTGATCCGCGTGATAGAGAAAACAGAGTTTTAAATACCTGGCCTGTAGGTAAGTAGTTTGAACAGCAAACTGTGGTGAATTGCTTCAATGACACACGAAAGGAAATTTTTAATGGAGGCCAGAAATAGTATTTTCTGACAACGTATATGTGATCCTTTTGACGGAGAAAACACAGTTTTAAATATCTCGATTTCTAGCGCTCTAATATGGAAAGCACCTGGCTGTATTCTGCAGTGCCAACAAGCAAATGGCGCAGAAAAAATGGTGTTCTCTGGATTTCTTTTTAAGCAAATATTGAGGATTAAGATCCAAAGAAAAGTATTCCTGGTCCCTGAGACCTGGGCCTTTGTATAGAAATATCTAACAGCAGCAGAAGGCAGAATTTGAATGGCGCCTCTTGTGCTATATGCACTGCAGTCTGCTATATACACCACCTTCCTGATATCTCTGCAGATGGATTAGTCCTCAGAAGGACTGTTTGTTAAGATGGATTTGTGTAATGTACGGTTTTTCTCCTTACACTATCTAATACACAATCAAATCTCTCCCTGACACAGCAGCAGCTCTCCCTACACTGTCTGATCCGGAGTGACTGTGACGAGCATGGCGGCGCCACGTCTGATATGGACCTGATGACGCTGTGCGGCCAGCCAATCACTGTAATGCCCATAACCAACATGGCTACGGCATTACAGTGCATGGCAGGCAATCCCTGCATGTTCATTGGCTCTCTAAAGATAGCCAAACATGCAGGGAGGGGACCCGAGTTTCCGCCTGAGCAACCCGAAAATACTCGCCGAGCATCTCGAGCAGTGAGATGCTCGGGCGAGCACCGAGCAGTAGCGAGCATGCTCGCTCAGCATTACTTTTAACCCTTCCTAACAAAAAAATGTTTTTTCAAAAATTGTGCTCATGTAAAGTAGACATGTGGGAAATGTAATTTATTAACTATTTTGTGTGACATATCTCCCTGGTTTAAGGGCATAAAAAATAAAAGTTTGAAAATTGTCAATTTTTTGCCAAATTTCTGATATTTTCAGAAAGAAACACAAGTCATATCAAACAAATTTTCCCACTATAATGAAGCACAATATGTCACACAAAAAAACAATCTCAGAATCAGTGGGATCCATTGATGTGTTCCAGAGTTATCATCTCATAAAGTGACTCTTTTCAGAATTTAAAAAATTTTCCTCGACACAAAGGCGAAAACAGGCTCTGGTGCGAAAGGGTTAATATATCTTACATGGCGTATGCTACTTCTACGGCTTTTGTTTAAAAATGGGTTATAAAATGCCATTCTTGAATGAATTCCATAATCTTTATTAAATGGGTAGATACTAATGTGGCAATTCAAAAGATTTATATATTTTTTAATTTTACAGTTTTTTTCACTTTTTTTCAGTTTTTCTCACTTTAAATCTTTTTTTTAATAAACAAATACATGGCCATTATGGAGGCTAGAAAAGATCCAAGTAAATCTTAAGACCCCTGTCTGCAATATTTTTAACGCCTTAGGTGCTGTGGTTATTGCCTGTGAGATCTAAGAGGTCAAAAGTAAAATGGTTGGGAATGGAATTATTAGCAGTTGAATGAGATGCACCGACACAGCTTCTGAAAACTCCCCCCCTCCAGAAAATAAAAAAAATAAAAAGTAAAACAACTGAATCAATTGAAACTGTCCCTCATATCCATCCCTGATGAGACTAAAGAAAAACAAAACTTTTAAAGATTCCCATGCTCACAGGTTCATAAATCCTTGAAACACCGTAAACATATGACATCTATTCTCTATCTTTTAAATTCCTGTATAGAATAAACTTAACTTTACCTTTCAAGATTCAGGGCCTCCATACCTCCTAGACATTTCTAATGTTTTCTTCTCTTCTTAATTGTGTGTATTCCATATTATTAACTTTATTTATCCTATTTTTCTATTCTGAAATTGCTGGTTACTCCTGTGCCAACCATTTACTTACTAATGTTAAACGGGCAATAAAAAATTGTCTGGCCAATAACTGCTTCTATCCTACGATAACATTTTGAAGCAAATCCATATGTCCTAGGAACCATATTCTCAAATTTTCAGGTATCCTACAATTAAGCGCTTCTTTGATATTCGATGTTTTCTTATATCTATCCAAAACATCCTTATTGCACCACAAAACAGATACGTATGACTAATTACTGCTGATTTCCTATTGCATTTTGGGCAGACCTGTACACTTTGCCTTTTAAATTTTGCTAATAATTTTAATAGAATCTAATAAAGTGAATAAAGTTGAATAAAATTATACTTTCATATCTACGATTCAATGTTTCATGCTGGAGGAGTAATCCACAATTTTCTCAATATGTAAATGAGCTGTTTAGATATATGGGCTGGACATAGATCTCCCTGAGAATCTACGTCCAGAGCTAATGTTAAATGAAAGGCAGAATTACCAGTGTAAGACATATAACGACTGACAGTCTGCTCTCCTGATACACATGCTTCACACTGGTAATGCCCCCTTTCATGTAAAATAAGCTCTGGAGGCAGATTCTAATGGAAGGCTCAAAGATCTTAACAACTCATTTATACTGTATATTTAAAAAAAACCTTGGATTTATTGGGAATAAAACATCATGGTATCATATTTCTGTGGCCTGGGCCTGCGTGCCCATTTATATGACTTAGGAGGGCTGATCCTACAGACAGATTCCCTTTAATTATAAAAAAAATTGTGCAGTCATTTGTGTTTTATCGATAGATACTATCCTAAACCATTTATAAATTTTATTTCATACTTCCCCATTTATGTGTCCTACCACCATTTCCAACTTCCTAAGCCTAAAATTATTCCCTAGTTGAACGTTATTACTTAAAGGGAACCTGGTAGCCGATCATTGCTGCCATAACTACAGGTAGCATTTATCAGATACTGGCTATATTATTTCAGTCATGTATGTTTGACACTGCCAGTGTCTTATACGTACATGCTGCTGTAGTTCGGGTCTGAAACGGGTCTCCTATAGGCATGCAGTCCCAAGTGTTTCCTTATCACATGAAAAGGTGTAAAAATGTTTTTGTCCTATCTCCTGGGCTCCACGTGTTTCCAATCAGCATTCTTGTCATTTTCTACAACAGCAAAAACAAAACCCTGCTGTCTCATTTGTGCCGCTCCCACCTCTACCCTCCCTACCTGTGGTTTACATCCATTTTGTAGAGGAGGAAACTCCACCCCTCATTCCACACTCACTCCACCTTTCCCCATGCACAGTTATAGCTTCCTACAGACCTCTTACTGCCATCCATATCATAAAGCCTTTCTTAGCATCCCGTCAGACTTATTCTCATATATAATCAAGAATTTTGGAGGAAACAACAGGGAATAGCAATAGCAGATTTTTTAATGGTCAGCCTTTATTACTTCATTAAATTATATTCTTGCTCACTGAGTCTCTGTTGAATAGTCAGGAAAAGGTATAATCTTATTCCTGTTGTATTCCAGATGTTGGATGTGCTGAGCCTTCCTTAGCATCCAATCTCCATCTCTGGAGCTAAGCTTTTTTATTAGTATGGCTTGTGGATTACTTCTGCCAGAATTTGGCTTACTGGGTACTCAGTGTGCTCTCTCCACTAAATATTATTTACGAAATGCTTCTCTTCCAAGGTTCTTGATAATCCAGCTTGTTATAAGTGATTCATAGTCATGTGCCTTCCACTTTCTCAAAAAAAACAACTATTCTAATGTTAGCCCTCCGGAATCTGTTTTTGAAAGCTATTACTTTTGCCCATAATCAATAATTTTCTTCTTTAATATGCATAAACTTTAAGCAGTTTTTTTACAACTCTTCTCCCACTCCCCCACTCTCAGTGTCACATCTTTTTTTACCTTACATAATTAATGATCATGATGTCTACTCTCAACCCACTCAACTCCATTTTTAATTTCTCCAAAGTCTTATTGGAGTGTGAGACTGGAATGTGTCCCAAAATTTGATGCACAACTGTTGTATAGGTAGCCTGTAATATAGTTGCTCCCTCCATGACGCCCTCTATTTCTTCTCCCAGGTTATTATCGGATTGACCCTCTTCTGCTTTAATATTTGTAGTACATGTGAGTGTCTTACCGGATCCTAAAGATAAAAAAGACACTATTTTTGAGGCGTGGCCTGCAGCCTAATGTAAGAGACACAAGATTTGTGTGCTCCTGTGCTGTATACCAAGCAACTTGGGAAATTGCCTTTTTAAAGGCAAAAGTACCCTATCAAAGTTACTTGACCGATCTAGGAAACCTCAGGGATAATTTTGATCCACTTCTGAACTATCTTGGAGAGATATCCATAACAAAACAGCTCCTCTGAAGCTCAAGCCTGCAGCGGGACAAGACCCACAGACGCCACAATTGGCTGCAACATCTCCCTGTCTCCCTCTCTTCTCCTAACAAGAGAGGCAGAAAAGAACTTCTTACAAGCACAGGACTCCCAAGCTTATCCAGGTGAGCCCACTGTACATTCTCCGGTTTCCAACCGGTAACACTAGTGCCTGCATCAATAAATCATTGTGACAAAGCACAGCAGGAGATGAGACTGAAGTGGAGGATCAGTGCCATCTGTTATTTATCTTCCCCTTATGGGAGATGACCTTGCTGACCTGAAGGAGAATTTCTGCCATCTCCTTCTGATATATTCCTTGTTCCCCCGCCGTTGAGGAACTACTTTCCGGCTCCAGAAACACTTAACAAGAAGTGCTGGTGGAGGGATCTACAGCCACAAAGAAGTCCTGCAGCTAGCTGACGTCTGCACTGGTGATGTCAGCAAAGGTCTCTATTAGAGATGAGCGGTGTTCGACTAGAACTGTTCGCCAATCTCAAATTCGAGCTGTTTTGGGCGGTGTTCGAGTTGTTCGACGAACCCGAACGATTTGCAAAAAATTCGGCTGTTCGAGGTTATGTTCGATAACTGTTCGTGCACCAAAAGCGTGTCCTGCATGTCTGGCGCTATTTAGAGCACCAATCATGCAGGGATTGTCTGCCACTCACTGTAATGCCACAGCCATGGTGGTTGTGGCATTACAGTGATTGCCCAAATCGATGGGAACAGTGCCAACAGTGAAACATGAAAAGCCGGCAATTCAGCAGCGGCATACACCTGTACCCGACAATTTAGAACCGAAAGAATAGAGCTTCACACATAGATTAGATAGATATAAACATGTCAGTCACATATATATGAAGTACAGTGACAGTGTTGCTTACTGTACTTGTCATTTAGCGTAAAGGATTTATCAAAAAAAATAATAGTGTTTTCATGCACCGTCTCTTTAAAAAAGCCGGCCGGCAATTCAGCAGCGGTACCCGACAATTTATAACAGACAGAATAGAGCTTCACACATAGATTAGATAGATAGAAACATGTCAGTCACATATATATGAAGTACAGTGATAGTGTTGGTTACTGTACTTGTCATTTAGTATTAAAATAAAGGATTTATTATTAAAAAAATTGGCGTGGGGTTCCCCTTAATTTTAGGCTCTAGCGGAGGTTAAGCAGATGGCTGGGGCAGATGTTTGAAGCCTGGGAAGGGGGTAATACCCACGGAGCTTCCCAGGCTACTAATATCAGCCCCCAGCTGAATACATAGCCTTTACTAGCTATTAAAATGGGGGACCCCCCCAAAAAAATGACGTGGGGTCCCCCCTAATTTAATAGCTAGCAAAGGCTAGGCAGACAGCTGGGGGCTGATATTAATAGCCCAGGAAGGGAGCCATGAATATTGGCCCCCTCCCAGGCTAGAAACACCAGCCGTCAGCCGCCCCAGAAATGGCGCATTCATAGGATGCGCCAATTCTGGCACTTAGCCTCGCTCTTCCACGCTGCCCTGGTGCGGTGGCAGGGGGTAATAGGGTTGGGGTTGATGTCAGCTTATAATGCCAGCTGACATCAAGCCCAGGTTAGTAATGGAGAGGCGTCTATAAGACACCCCCATTACTAACCCCATAGTCAAAGTTAAAAAAAACACAAACACCCAGAATAAAGTCCTTTAATTGAAATAAAGACACAATCCTTTATTGTTCTAAATTAAACCATACTTACCGTCACGCCCATTCCAGCTGAAGCCAACGATCTCCTGCAATAAAAGAAAAATAATAAAGCAACCTCATCCTTACCTTTCCATGGTTCCCACGACAGCTTCAGCTCTGCTACATCGAGATGACAGGCTGGACCGCAGCAGAACGCTGCCATCCAGCCTCTCATCCCGCAGACACTGAGAAGCGCAGGCTTGCTTGCGCTGCTCAGCGTCTCTCTGTGACGACATCCAGATGAGCCGAGTTCATGTCCAATGAACTCGGCTCACCTCATGCACGTCACTGACAGCGTGGGAAAATTCTCACGCTGAAGCGGTGAGTGCAGGAGAATTCTCCCACGCTGTCAGTGACGTGCATAAGGTGAGCTCATGTCCAATGAACTCAGCTCACCTCCTGCACGTCACTGACAGCGTGGGAGAATTCTCCTGCACTCAGCGCTTCAGTGTGAGAATTCTCCCACGCTGAAGCGCTGAGTGCAGGAGAATTTTCCCACGCTGTCAGTGACGTGCATGAGGTGAGCCGAGTTCATTGGACATTAACTCGGCTCATCTGGATGCCCTCACAGAGAGACACTGTGGAGCGCAAGCAAGCCTGCGCTTCTCAGTGTCTGCGGGATGACAGGCTGGATGGCAGCGTTCTGCTGCGGTCCAGCCTGTCATCTCGATGTAGCAGAGCTGAAGCTGTCATGGGAACCATGGAAAAGGTAAGGATGATGTTGCTTTATTATTTTTCTTTTATTTCAGGAGATCGTTGGCTTCAGCTGGAATGGGCGTGATGGTAAGTATGGTTTAATTTAGAACAATAAAGAATTGTGTGTTTATTTCAATTAAAGGACTTTTTTCTGGGTGTTGTGTTTTTTTTAAATACTTTACTAGAAATTCATGGTGGTCATGTCTAATATTGGCGTGACCCCATGAATTTCGGGCTTAGGGCCAGCTGATAATGCCAAGCTGGCCCTAACCCCTTTATTACCCAGTGAGCCACCGCATCAGGGCCCTGGATGAGTTGGGTACAGCGCCAGAAGATGGCGCTTCTATGAACGCGCCATTTTCCGGGGTGGCTGCGGACTGCAATTTGCAGGGGGGGGGCCCAGAAAGCTTGGGCCTCCCTGCGCTGCGGATTCCAGCCCCCAGCTGCCTAGTTGTACCTGGCTGGACACAAAAACAGGGCGAAGCCCCACGTCAATTTTCTTTAAATTATTTCATGAAATAATTAAGAAAAAAAGGGCTTCCCTATATTGTTGTGTCCGGCCAGGTACAAATAGGCAGCTGGTGGTTGGGGGCAGCCCGTTCCTGCCTGCTGTACCTGGCTGGACACAAATATAGTGCGAAGCCCCACGTCAATTTTTTTTAAATTATTTCATGAATTTCCTGAAATAATTTAAAAAAATTGAAGTGGGGCTTCGCACTATATTTGTGTCCAGCCAGTTACAGCAGGCAGGAACGGGCTGCCCCCATCCACCAGCTGCCTATTTGTACCTGGCCGGACACAACAATATAGGGAAGCCCTTTTTTTCTTAATTATTTCATGAATTTCATGAAATAATTAAAAAAAATTGAAGTGGGGCTTCGCACTATATTTGTGTCCAGCCAGGTACAGCAGGCAGGAACGGGCTGCCCCCAACCACCAGCTGCCTATTTGTACCTGGCCGGACACAACAATATAGGGAAGGCCTTTTTTTCTTAATTATTTCATGAATTTCATGAAATAATTTAAAAAAAAGTACGTGGGGCTTCGCCCAATTTTTGTGTCCAGCCAGGTACAACTAGGCAGCTGGGGGCTGGAATCTGCAGCGCAGGGAGGCCCAAGCTTTCTGGGCCCCCCCCCGCTACAAATTGCAGTCCGCAGCCACCCCGGAAAATGGCGCGTTCATAGAAGCGCCATCTTCTGGCGCTGTACCCAACTCATCCAGGGCCCTGGTGCGGTGGCTCACTGGGTAATAAAGGGGTTAGGGCCAGCTTGGTATTATCAGCTGGCCCCAAGCCCAAAATTCATGGGGTCACGCCAGTATTAGACATGACCGCCATGAATTTCTAGTAAAGTATTTAAAAAAAACACAACACCCAGAATAAAGTCCTTTAATTGAAATAAAGACACAATTCTTTATTGTTCTAAATTAAACCATACTTACCATCACACCCATTCCAGCTGAAGCCAACGATCTCCTGCAATAAAAGAAAAATAATAAACCAACCTCATCCTTACCTTTCCATGGTTCCCACGACAGCTTCAGCTCTGCTACATCGAGATTACTGGCTGGACCGCAGCAGAACGCTGCCATCCAGTCTGTCATCCCGCAGACACTGAGAAGCGCAGGCATGCTTGCGCTCCTCACTGTCTCGCTGTGACGGCATCCAGATGAGCGGAGGTCATGTCCAATGAACTCGGCTCACCTCATGCACGTCACTGACAGCGTGGGAAAATTCTCACGCTGAAGTGCTGAGTGCAGGAGAATTCTCCCACGCTGTCAGTGATGTGCATGAGGTGAGCTCATGTCCAATGAACTCAGCTCACCTCCTGCACGTCACTGACAGCGTGGGAAAATTCTCCTGCAATCAGCGCTTCAGCGTGAGAATTTTCCCACGCTGTCAGTGACGTGCATGAGGTGAGCCGAGTTCATTGGACATGAACTCGGCTCATCTGGATGTCGTCACAGAGAGACGCTGAGCAGTGCAAGCAAGCCTGCGCTTCTCAGTGTCTGCGGGATGACAGGCTGGATGGCAGCGTTCTGCTGCGGTCCAGCCTGTCATCTCGATGTAGCAGAGCTGAAGCTGTCGTGGGAACCATGGAAAGGTAAGGATGAGGTTGCTTTATTATTTTTCTTTTATTGCAGGAGATCGTTGGCTTCAGCTGGAATGGGCGTGATGGTAAGTATGGTTTAATTTAGAACAATAAAGGATTGTGTCTTTATTTCAATTAAAGGACTTTATTCTGGGTGTTTGTGTTTTTTTTAACTTTGACTATGGGGTTAGTAATGGGGGTGTCTTATAGACGCCTCTCCATTACTAACCTGGGCTTGATGTCAGCTGGCATTATAAGCTGACATCAACCCCAACCCTATTACCCCCTGCCACCGCACCAGGGCAGCGTGGAAGAGCGAGGCTAAGTGCCAGAATTGGCGCATCCTATGAATGCGCCATTTCTGGGGCGGCTGACGGCTGGTGTTTCTAGCCTGGGAGGGGGCCAATATTCATGGCTCCCTTCCTGGGCTATTAATATCAGCCCCCAGCTGTCTGCCTAGCCTTTGCTAGCTATTAAATTAGGGGGGACCCCACGTCATTTTTTTGGGGGGTCCCCCATTTTAATAGCTAGTAAAGGCTATGTATTCAGCTGGGGGCTGATATTAGTAGCCTGGGAAGCTCCGTGGGTATTACCCCCTTCCCAGGCTTCAAACATCTGCCCCAGCCGTCTGCTTAACCTCCGCTAGAGCCTAAAATTAAGGGGAACCCTACGCCAATTTTTTTAATAATAAATCCTTTATTTTAATACTAAATGACAAGTACAGTAACCAACACTATCACTGTACTTCATATATATGTGACTGACATGTTTCTATCTATCTAATCTATGTGTGATGCTCTATCTTTCTGTTCTAAATTGTCGGGTACCGCTGCTGAATTGCCGGCCGGCTTTTTTAAAGAGACAGTGCATGAAAACACTATTATTTTTTTAAATAAATCCTTTACACTAAATGACAAGTACAGTAAGCAACACTATCACTGTACTTATTATATATGTGACTGACATGTTTCTATCTATCTAATCTATGTGTGAAGCTCTATTCTTTCTGTTATAAATTGTCGGGTACAGATGCTGAATTGCCGGCCGGCTTTTTTAAAGAGACGGTGCATGAAAACACTAATATTTTTTTTAATAAATCCTTTACACTAAATGACAAGTGCAGTAACCAACACTGTCACTGTGCTTCTTATATGTGTGACTGACATGTTTCTATCTATCTAATCTATGTGTGATGCTCTATTCCTTCTTGTCTAAATTGTCGGGTACCGGTGTATGCCGCTGCTGAATTTGCCGGCCGGCTTTTTTAAAGAGAGTGTCTTCTGAGCAGTTTGTCAGCTTTTGGACACCTTTGCAGGTGTTTTCTATGTGTTTCTATGTGTTTTTGTTTGCCTGCCATTGGTTTTAACGGTGTTCGACGGTGTTCTAAGGTGTTCGACGAACAGTTCGACGAACAGTTCCTCGAACATCCCGGTGTTCGACGAACCGAACCGAACCCGAACACTACGGGGGTGGCTCAACACTAGTCTCTATGCAACAGCTCCTGCAGCAACTTCCATAGAAAACAGACCTGCGAGTCTGCACCATATACAAGCCACACAGACCCGGATCTCAGCCAGTGATCAGAGACACAGAAGAGAAGAGGATCTTCAATCAAACAGGGTCGGCGGACCCCCACCGAACACAAGCTTCACAGACATCAGTTCCAGACAGCTCTCTGCACATACAGTACAGACCAAAAGTTTGGACACACCTTCTCATTTAAAGATTTTTTTGTATTTTCATGACTATGAAAATTATACATTCACACTGAAGGCATCAAAACTATGAATTAACACATGTGGAATTATATACTTAAAAAAGTGTGAAACAACTGAAAATATGTCTTATGTTGTAGGTTCTTCTAAGTAGCCAGCTTTTGCTTTGATGACTGCTTTGCACACTCTTGGCATTCTCTTGATGAGCTTCAAGAGGTAGTCTCCGGAAATGGTCTTCCAACAATCTTGAAGGAGTTCCCAGAGATGCTTAGCACTTGTTGGGCCTTTTGCCTTCACTCTGCGGTCCAGCTCACCCCAAACCATCTCGATTGGGTTCAGGTCTGGTGACTGTGGAGGCCAGGTCATCTGGCGTAGCACTCAATCACTTTCCTTCTTGGTCAAATAGCCCTTACCCAGCCGGGAGGTGTGTTTGGGGTCATTGTCCTGTTGAAAAATAAATGATGGTCCAACTAAACGCAAACCGGATGGAATAGCATGCTGCTGAAAGATGCTGTGGTATCCATGCTGGTTCAGTATGCCTTCAATTTTGAATAAATCCCCAACAGTGTCACCAGAAAAGCACCCCCACACCATCACACCTCCTCCTCCATGCTTCACGATGAGAACCAGGCATGTAGAGTCCATCCGTTCACCTTTTCTGCGTCGCACAAAGACACGGTGGTTGGAACCAAAGATCTCAAATTTGAACTCATCAGACCAAAGCACAGATTTCCACTGGTCTAATGTCCAAATGTCCATTCCTGGTGTTCTTTAGCCCAAACAAATCTCTTCTGCTTGTTGCCTGTCCTTAGCAGTGGTTTCCTAGCAGCTATTTTACCATGAAGTCCTGCTGCACAAAGTCACCTCTTAACAGTTGTTGTAGAGATGTGTCTGCTGCTAGAACTCTGTGTGGCATTGACCTGGTCTCTAATCTGAGCTGCTGTTAACCTGCGATTTCTGAGGCTGGTGACTCAGTTAAACTTATCCTCAGAAGCAGAGGTGACTCTTGGTCTTCCTTTCGTGGGGCGGTCCTCATGTGAGCCAGTTTCTTTGTAGCGCTTGATGGTTTTTGCAACTGCACTTGGGGACACTTTCAAAGTTTGCCCAATTTTTCAGACTGACTGTCCTTCATTTCTTAAAGTAATGATGGCCACTCGTTTTTCTTTACTTAGCTGCTTTTTTCTCTCCATAATACAAATTCTAACAGTCCTATCAGCTGTGTATCCACCTGACTTCTACACAACACATCTGATGGCCCCAATCCCATTTATAAGGCAAGAAATCCCACTTATTAAACATGACAGGGCACATCTGTGAAGTGAAAACCATTTCCGTTGACTACCTCTTGAAGCTCATCAAGAGAATGCCAAGAGTGTGCAAAGCAGTCATCAAAGCAAAAGGTGGCTACTTTGAAGAACCTAGAATATAAGACATATTTTCAGTTGTTTCACACTTTTTTGTTAAGTATATAATTCCACATGTGTTAATTCATAATTTTGATGCCTTCAGTGTGAATGTACAATTTTCAAAGTCATGAAAATACAGAAAAATCTTTAAATGAGAAGGTGTATCCAAATTTTTGGTCTGTACTGTATATCATCAGTGTAGCACTTCAGCACACAAGCAGGAAAGCACAGTAATTTTAACTAAGTGCGGGGTGAGCTCAAACAGCTTCCCAGGGAGCAGACTCTGCAATTAACTCCCTCAGTGCTGGCCAAAAGCACGGGTAACATATTGAAGACCACATGTGCTGGATCCTGCAGACAGGCTTAGTTTCTGTTGAATCAAGCTGCTGATCCCTCGTCCAGATTAGATCGACTCTACTAGCAAGTGAGGCTGACGGGCCTCCTTCATGCCCAAGCTACGCAGATAGAAGAGACCATCAGACACCCCAACATTTCCTTTATTATATTAATGGTGGTAAATTTGCCTCTTACAGGTCTGCTTTACTAGTGTTTTATAGCTACTGTCAAATCTCTGGACAACAATACTAACTATTGATCCAGCTACTAAGTTTGACTTGCACTTTTATGTTTATGTGTATTATCTGCTGATTGTATATCCTACTTCTACTGCTACTACTTGTATAAATGCCGTTCATCTTCTTTACATTGTTACTGAAATAACTATTATTGTAAAATAAACTGTACTATTAAGTACCTATTACTGCTACTGAGAGCTCTGCCACCTCTACAGAGCCAAGACACCCAGCGCAAACCCAAAACCTCACATATATAAGCTACGAGAATTACAAACCCTCCCTACTACTGTCCACCTTCACCTCTCCTTCCTCTCCTCCTCCCCACACAAAAAATCTTATATATTACAACCTAGCCATCATCTAACTCTACTTCCTAATAATAAGCTACTCAATATTACACACATATTTCTATAACTAGACATAACGTACTCTTGATCTCCTTCTAAATCATTCAACTGTTTCTCACTGCTTCCGGTCCAAGATCTGAAACTCCAAATATCGGGCCCAATTAAAGAGATCTCCCTAACACTAACACTAATCCAAATAAAATGCCTTCAAAAACAAAATCCAATCTTAATAATAAACCAGCTAATAACAACCAAACAACCGATTCAGGTAAAGATCAACAAAAACTCAAATCAACCTCTTCGGTTCAAACTACCACCGACCTAAAACCTGAAGGCAACTCAGAAATAATTGAAACTCATCCAGAAAATCAAAGATCATCCCCTGAAGAGTTGATGGCATATGAAAATTCACAACTCATCACTAAACGTAAAGAAAGAGAAATACCAACCAAACCTCACCTAAATTACAGTCTTCCAGACCATACTGACTCTGAAGATGACACTAAATTCAAAAGCCCAGTTCGACAAAGATCAAGAAAGGGTAACTCTGAAGACGACCCTTTACTGAACTTCAACGTGGGTCAATCTATGGATAGAGACTTTTTTCATAAACTCTTCTCTGCTTTCAAGCAGTCTCTAAAGGAAGACCTCTCAGAACAGTTTGATGACATGCGATACTCACTAGCGACAGTTGTCTCCAGAACAGAAAACAATGAGAGCGGTACTTGACCTGAAGAAGGAAAGTAAAGAATTCAAAAAAGGACAAGAACAGATGAGAGAAGAAATAAAGTTTCTGAAAGATAAACTAGCGGATAGAGAGGATCGAGACCGCCGCAACAACCTCAAATTTAGAGGAATTCTGGAAAAGGTCAAAAAACCCGAACTCATGTCCTTCATGAAAGACCTGATTTAAACAACCATTCCCACCTTATCGGATATCCAATATTCATTAGAAAGAGCACATAGACTACCCAAGCCATCCCATCTACCCAATGATAACCCAAGAGATGTCATAGTAAAATTTTCATTTTATCAGACGAGGGACCAGATCACCAACTTCTTAAGGATCAATAAAACATTTCCCTCTCCATTCAAGAAAATTAAAGTCTACACAGACATATCAAAAGAGACTATGACTAGACGCAAGGCACTGAAACCGATCACTGATATCCTCCAAGAGAAAAAAATGCCGTACAGATGGGGATGACCAACCACTAATGTCATCTTCTCCTTTAAACAAAAGATAATTACAATTGACGAGACAGCAGCGGGATTAAAAACTCTTAAGGATCTCCATATATCCAATACATGAAGCTTCATATCACACCTAAGCACTTAACCCATTTCTCTCTAACTTAGGTCCAGCCTAGGCACAAAGGCTAAAACTTTAGTCTCCTCGGTAGTTTTACATTTGCTTTGACCCTCCCTCTCTACCAGTTCTTTAGTGACCTACAAGTCCCTTAAAATTTATGGGTGCCTCTGAACCCGGTTGTTCATTCATCGTTCATTTACCGTTAACCCCTCTTGAAAATGAAAGTCACAGAATTACTATCTCAAAATTTTACCCCTATGCCCTTATGCACTCTATCTTACCAAAAATTCCACATTGCTACCCAAGCACCTGACTCAGACTATGGCTAACAAATTCTTATCCTACAACGTTAAAGGTCTAAATTCACCCCAGAAACGATTCCTAATATGGAAAGAACTTACAAAATTAAATATTGACATTCCAGGCATCAGGAAACTAAGTTTTCAATTGATAATCCACCTAAATTCACGAACAAAAACTACCCAAATATTTTTTTATCTTCTAATAAAAAGAAAAGGGCAGGGGTAGCTATCATTGTCAAAGACACTGTTAAATTTGAAAAATTCAACTTAATTAAATATGAAGATGGCTGCTTTCTAATTCTCATCTGCAAAATAAATGATACATGCTACACCCTAGTCAACGTGTATGCCCCTAACAAGGGACAAATTACTTTCCTAAAAAGACTAATCAAAATTCTACATGAATCAAAAAAAGGACAGTTACTCATATTCAGAGACTTTAATGCAGTACCTAACCCTTCCTTGGATTCTTCCAACAAATCTAGGAATTTAAACACTTCACTCGATCCCTGGTTAAATAGAGAGGAACTTTTTGACGCCATTCGCTGCATTAATTCTTCCTCAATTGAGTACACCCACTACTCTGACACCCATAAATCATTTGCCCGAATTGACCTACTCTTAACTGATATCCGTACACTTCAAAACATTAAATCTGTTAACATCCTTTCCAGGTCGTGGTCAGACCACTCGCCGATCATTTTCAAAGTTACCCATGGCCCAACCACTCTGTAAAAAAGCTCTGGTGAGCAAATTCTTACCTATTCCACCACCCACAATATAGAGAAGCAATACAAAATTCTATAAATCTTTATTTTCAGGAGAACGATTTAGAAAACATCGCAATTTCAGCTCATAAAGCTGTAATAAGAGGCCACCTAATTCAACTCAACTCTAGACTAAAACTCGACAACATTAAAAATTCTGAAAACATTATTAAAAAAATCAAAAACTTAGAGATCCTACTAGAAATGTCCCCTAATGATAAAACTCACACAGAAATCCTTCAACTGCGAGTTCAACTAAAGAATCTGCTAACATCTGAATATAACAAATACATCTGTACTATCAAAAGCAATTTCCACAACTGCATGCACAAACCATCTAAGCTCTTTGCCAACAAAATTAAGATTCATAGACACAAAACTAGAATCCTCAAAATCAAAGATAAGCAAAACTCAATACATAAAAACCCGAAAGACATATGGTATGTTTTTGCCAGTTTCTATAGAAAGCTCTATGATCTGAAAGAAGACCCAACAGAAATCTCTACCTCAAAGTCTGACATAGACAAATTCCTAGACTCTATCCAACTCTCCTCTCTTTTAAAAGAAGATTTGAACTTTCTCAATTCCCCCTTTACTGAAACAGAAATTTTGGCGACAATCAATTCATTAGCAAAATGCAAATATCCCGGCCCAGATGGCCTACAGAACGAATTTACCTAAACTTTAAAACCTCTCTTGCTCCCTTCCTTACTAAACTTATCAGCTCCTCCACTACATGCCAAGACGCCTTCCCAGCAGAAATGCAGGAGGTAATAATCACGGTGATATCCAAAAGCAAGGGTGACACAGAGAATGTCAGCAACTACCGCCCTATCTCACTTCTAAATACAGACCGAAAAATCATCGCCAAACTATTACCTCAAGACTTCAAAAAATATCCCCTAGGCTTCTTCAAAAAAATCAAGTGGGATTTATCCCTGGAAGAGGAACGTCTGATGCTACTAGACGTGCCATTAATCTGCTATCCTATATTAAAAAAACTAAAACTCCCGCCCTGGTGGTCGCTGTCGACGCAGAAAAAGCGTTCGACAGAGTCCACTGGGGCTTCCTCTTTCAAACTCTAAAAAAATTTGGATTTGAGGGAAACATCTTAAATGCTATCACATCTCTCTATTCTTACCCCTCAGCAAAAATTCTGACCAACAATGTTCTGTCAGATGGAATTGCACTCGCCAATGGCGCTAGGCAAGGTTGTCCCCTTTCTTCCACCCTTTTCAATCTCTATATAGAACCTCTGGCTGAGAAAATTTGAGCAAATCCCCTAATAAGTGGTATCCAGATACATCAGAGACAATACAAAATTTCATTGTTCGCAGATGATATTCTTATAACTCTTTCAAACCCACTTAATTCAATTAGAAATCTACTGGACACAATTAAACACTTCTCCAAAATTTCATATTGCAAAATAAATTTGACTAAAACCCAAGTCCTCCACCTAAACCTTGATCCACAAATCTTGGAAACTCTTAAAATGGAGTTTGAACTGTCCTGGGAAAATAATAACATTAGCTATCTTGTAATAAAACTCACCAAACCATTAACATCAATCATAGACACAAATTTAAATGATAGTTACAAAACCATACAGATCGACATTATGCATATAGCTAAACTAGAAGTCCCCTGGCTTGGCAAAATTAATGCCTACAAAATGAGCCTTTTACCAAAACTCCTATACATCTTTAGATCTATCCCTTTATTAATCCCGAAGAAGTGGCTACAAAAATTTCATACACAGCTGGTCACCTTTACCTGGGCTAAAATGAAACCTAGGGTAGCTAGGTCTGTCCTAGAAAAGAACAAAAAAAGAGGTGGACTCACCTTGCCCAACTTAACTGCCTACTACCACGCCACCTTAGTCAAACTTAGCCAGAATTTGTGAACAGAAAAAGAAAAGCCGACCTGGATAGCCCTAGAAGAACCTTTGAAACCCAGAGACAGACTTAGCCTAATCACCCTCTCCTACTTATGCGACAAAACTAAGAGACTTCCAGAAGGAATCAAGGTTAAATCTGCATTTCTCTCTTGGAGATTACTACTAAAACTATCTCACAAAAGTTACCCCACGGTTTCTCCAACCTGGATAGTTGTAGATATTCTTGAACTGTTATCCTCAAGAATCAAACTAGATTCATGGAAGAAGTTAGGCATTAAATTTATCTCAGATATAAGGGATGACAAGAAACAGCTCATACCTTTTCAATCTCTTAGAGATACATTCAAACTCAACATTCTAGAAGAAAAGACATGGAAGAAGATTCAAAACATCCTCAACTCTCACAACCTAAACTTTTTTCTCCCTCAAAATCTAGCTTAGATGTTCAAATACCCACAAACTCCCCTTTTCTGGAAAACTGGTCACATATATCAGAACTTCAACCAAGACACTCACTTTGCACATACAACAAATATAGAAGCATGGAAAAAAGAACTAAGTATAGAAATAACGACCGATCTTCTGCACAAAGTCTTCGAATCTATCTATACTGACATTCCCTGCTCATCCCTTTTAGAAACCCACTACAAGATCTACACACGCTGGTATTTTACTCCGCTTAAACTTCATAAAATTCAGAACACTAACTCCCCCCTTTGCTGGAGGAATTGTAATGCTACTGGCAGTCTGACTCACATCTTTTGGAGCTGTAAAGCTCTCAGATCATACTGGTCTGGAATTGAATCCTTAATTAACAACATCACAGGTTTAAACATACATCTTTCACCAGAACTGGTGCTCCTCCTTTTGGGCCTTGAAACCCTCCCATGCAGATACAGACCTATCATTACTCATATACTCCTTACAGCAAAAAGCAATATTGCCGCCCTTTGGAAAGACCCTCTTCCCCCAACTGTGGAAAAAACTATAGAAAAATTAGCATGCCACAACACGTATGAATAAACATACCCTTTTAGAAACAATCTTTTAAAAAATACTTCAGAAAATGGGAGGATTGGAACTCTATTATGATTCCAAAACATTCACCATAGAGACCTTAGCGTTGTTTAAGACTATATTAGGCTTCTCAATCTAACTCGACTCATCATCCTCATTTATCTAATTGTATCTAACTTACAGGATAGTCATAGCGGGCATATCATGTCTTAATATCACCATCCGATTTTCCCTTCCCCTTTGTTTTCCTGAAACATTTCTGTGTACTTCCAAATATGTAAATAGTTATCTTTGTATACCTTGGCAACTTATGTTATGAACGAATCAACCACGTTACCCGTCTATAAAATGCACCTATAAGATATAGCTTACGTATCTAAAGCTATGAATCATATCACCAACCGAATAATTTCAGGTTTACGACGGTATCCACCTTGTTTACTTGTATACCTCTATTTCACTATATATGTACTGTTTGTATGAAATCTATTTTTTTTTTTCATTCTACTTGAAAATATAATAAAAAATATTTGTATATAAAAAAAAGTCACTATTTTGTTAATAATATTTGTCCCCTCTTTCCCGACTTCTTTTCAAGGTGTCCCTTGTAAACCTGATCCAGTTCCTGAATACATTCGTTTGAGGATCGTTACTTCCTCCTTTGCTGCTTGATTTTTGCATACCATTCTGGAGAGTTGAATAGACTAGGGGCAACAATGGATAAGCTATAAAGAGCAGAAGCACTGCAGATATTGATAAAGTTCTTGGAATAGTTAAAGGGACTCTGTCATGCAAAATAACACTATTACCCTCCAGATATGGGGATAATCTGCAGGTTAATAGTTGTTCTGACACCGTACAGCCATTTCACTGAGAGCCCCACTGCCGGGAGGAAATTAACTTTATTCCACCTGGCAGCGTTCGGGTTTCAGTCATAGGAGTGGGACTGATGTGGTTTCAGTCACCACTCTGAATATAGAGAGCAATCGCTTTAACTATGCCCATGGCACTGACTGACAGTAGGCTCAGCATTAGGGCCGGCAGTCAGTCAGTCCTGGGGGCACAGTTACAGCCACCATTCACTATACACTGAGCGGTGACTGAAACAGCGCCGGCATCACCCCTAAAACTGAATGCTGACAGGGTGAATAAACTTAATTTCCTCCCTGCAGCGGGGCTCTCAGTCAGAGCAACTATTAACCTGCAGATTAACCCTATATCTGCAGGTTAATAGCGTTATTTTACATGACAGATTCCCTTTAAACAAGTTAATACAATCTAGGCAAGGACAGACATACCATTGAGACAACCTTTGCAGCCTCACAGGGGCCCAATGGGGAAGAGGGCCCACTTCCACCTCCAAAGCAGGTGGAATTGTGCATTGTAAGTTACTGAATTGTAAAGGGCCCGTATATTTTTCCTGCACTGGGGTTCTCTTCTGTTTGTGTCAGCTGCTGCTAGAAAATTAGATGATGCAATTAATCATTTAGATTTAGTAGCTACTGGAATATTAGATTGATTGAGACATCAGAAATAAGTCATCACTCAAACAAGCATATTAAATTTCTGTGGGCTGTCTGCATGCACAACGGGTATCATACAGGCAGCGTGCTGACCAACGTAAGTCAATGTGCTAGTTCACTAGAATGTTTTTCCTAAAGATGAGCAAATATATTAGAAAGAAATTGAATTCTACACGAATGTTACAAAAATACAGATTTTTTTTACTACTCTTTGCTGATTCAGCAAAAAGGCGGACACTAGCTTTTGTTGAACTATAAAAGGCTATCAAAAGGTTAAAAAATTTAAAAGATACTTACACTCACCCTACTGCTCACCTTTTCGCCGCAAGGTTGTCATAATGTTGTGACCTTACAAGCAGAGAAACGTCCGAGGCTTCATCAGAACCGAAAGTCCCCGCCTATCGTGAAGAGGCCAGGGGATTAAGCAATCAACATCGGTCATAAGAAGATGCACCGAGGACTGGACAGGTTGAGGAGTGGAGAGACCAGAGACGTAAGCTATAAGGTGAGTATTTTTTACATTTTTTGCATCTTACATTTATTAACATTCAATTAAACTCAAAGAAAATAATTTCACTGCGAGTCAATTTTCCTGGAACAATCTGCGCCAGCAGGCAAAAATAAATTTTACATAATTCACTCATCTCTAGTTTTTACTCGTGAACTGATGGTCTGCATGTAAAAAAAATCAGTATGCATTACTTCGATCCATATTCCAGATCAGATTCGGCCATTATAAGTGACTGGGGGTGCAAAACATGGATCACATATGGGCTATCAAGCATATGGCATGCATTTTTCATGGATCCATTACACTTATTAAGATAAGAAAATGGTTTGGATTCATTCATGTGAATCCAGCAAGAGGGCCAAATATTCAGATAATCACACACACGTAGTGATTGTTGTTAAAACCATTTGTACATACTGTACAACAGAATAAGCAGCAAAAAAAGAGTTAGAAATTATAAACAGAGGCGTTAGCACCACTAACACTACTGAAATCATTAGAGTATCAAAAAGGCTAGGGAGACAGGAAATACATTTAAATATTATATGACTGCAATTACTGTTAGTATCATAGACAGGAATAGCGTTGTTCAGTAATCTGATTAGTTGATTAAAGGGAATCTGTCATGAGGTTTTTGACAAGTAATCAACATTATGAAGAGACAGAGACCCTGATTACAGTGATGTGTCACTGGGTTGCTTGCTGTAGTTTTGATAAAATCACTGTTTTATTAGCACAAGATTATCACTAGAGGACAAGTAAACCTACTGCCATGTACTCCTCCATATTCATGAGCTGTGTATAACTCTGCCCCCACCACTGATTGTCATCTTTATGCCTATGCAGTGTACACAGAAAGCTGCCAATCAGTGGTGTGGGCGTGGTTATACAGAGCTCAGCATTCAGAGAACTGCTAGATCTGTTGCAAATAATACGGTATAGTGGTTTTATCAAAACTGCAGCAAGCAGACCATTAAGTGATACATTGCTGACATCAGGGTCTCTGCCTACTACATAATAATGCTCTCAGATTGGGTAGCAAAAAGCAAATATCTGGTGACAGATTACTTTTAAGCACAAAATATAGGATGATGGCTGTAAACCATAAAGTTATCAGTTATCCAGCCCTCAGCCCTGTAGATGGGAGGAATTGTTAGGAGAAGGGAGTAAGTTCCTGTAGAGTCAATTAGTGATTAGTTTTGAGAGACAAACATGAGACACATAACTGGGGTGCGTGTAATAGGAAGATTGCTGAAGTAGCAAGCACTGAAAGTAACTGTACTGGAGAAGTGGCAGAGATACCGAGACATGGCCAGAAGTTCATCGACACTGAGAAATGAGTCTGACAGGAGGGAGAAAGCTGTAATGAGCACGGCCTGAAGCCAGAAATAGAGCTGTGGGTTGAGGACCCAGTGCAACAAGAAAGAATGGGGCTGAAGAGGCAACATGTGGGCTGGTCCTGGAAGTATAGGAACAGGACTAGTCTGGCCAGATCACGGCATAAGTACTACTATAGATGTGCACTGTAGATTGACAGAAGATAAAATGAAGAGAAAAAGTTGGTAAATCTGTGCTGCAGGTCAATAATGAATATCCAAAAGCGGTGAAAAAATGTATCTGTAGTTTTATCTCAACGCATTTTGAAGCTATCAAACTTTTTCCTCAGGAGAATTAGCAACTTTTTCTCCAATTGAATAGATGTTGGATTCTGCAACTTGTTGGCATTGCAGCAGCTGGAATGTTTTTCTTCTAAAGCGTTTAACTTTTGTGGGGGGTCACACAACCTTACAAGGTAAGCAGTTACCATGTCCTCTATATCCTATACCATTTTATTGGATGAGGCCTAATGCACTTGTATAGTCCCCTCTGTCTTTATAGATAGACAGAGAGAAGATAAAACAGAGATGGAGAGTTCAAGTTTCTAATGCCATGTAATTGAAAAGTAATTTGCAAGCTCTATGCTGCCGTTTGTAACACAGGTGCCGGAATAACACACACAATGACCACGAGGCGGAAGCAGTCAGGGATTGATATAACCACTTTGTAGATATGACAATTATTTGAACGGGGTTAGTAACAATTGAAATTAACAATAACTTGGAATAACAATAAGAAGTCTTTTCAGTAAGTAACAGTAAAGTTCTTTGCAAAAATGTGATGCACCCAGACGTGGGAATCAGAACGTAGGTTCTCTTTCTATATATATGACCCTAGTGGGGGTCATCAATTCTTTCCCACTAGGCCGCAAGTCTCTTCCGGCTATAGTCAATCAGATCCCGTTTAGCCTTCCATGCACCAACCGGCCCCCTCCCAACCTGAAGTCCTAATCTCAATTGTCCCCGGTACCGTAGGTGAAAGTTGGAAGTGACGGCCCTGCTCAGTCGCGCTGTTCCTCTGCTACTGCTGGCGGGCCTCTTCTGTTGCAGTCTTCTCTCAGCTCTTCTCAGCTTGACCATCGACGGTAGTCTCTCAGGCTTGAGTCAAGGTGGTCCAGACCTCGGCTCTTGACAGGTGACATCAGATCCTGGGAGCTTAATCAGTGCAGAGCACAGGTCCTGGCTCTGGCCAACATGCACAGAACTCGGGGGCACTTCTGTGATGGGTCCAGACCTTATCAGGTGGCGTCCTGCACTTGGGTGACGCAAGCCTCTGGCTGAGGCCCGTCACACTGGTCTCTGCGGTACCTCTAGAGCAGGTCTGCTCTGCAGCTTCATGCTAAATATACCTGCAGTCTGGCACGCAGGACTTTTATATCCAGGAACTCCTTCCTGTGGGTCACCTGGTCAGATCCGGCATCTGAATTTACTCCCCCTTCAAATCTTCTAGCACAACTTGGTTCCACTTGATTTTGCCTGGCCAGCTGATGGCAGTCTTTCTTCACTAATGGTACATCCTGCAAGAGTTCTTTTGATGTTTCATTGCCTTCTACTACACACTTACAACCGATATGTCAGTACTTCTATGTTAAACAGAAAATATTGGAAAAGATAAAGTTTTGGACCTGCTACCTACTGTTATATACCAGTTTCAACAGTGCAGAATGTTCAATTTTAACATAGTAGACTGATATTTTTGTTCAGTACTGCTAGACCAAGAGTTTCTTTTCCATCTTATAATATATGACCCGAGCAAGAGATACCAGAGCAGAATAGTAATGCACACACACCCAGTGGTTGATCACAGCACTACACATTGGCCTGTGCGATGCTTACCAATATAACAGTGGAAGGGTTAAATAATGCAGTCATCACATAATCACAATAGCTTCTAGAAGAGACAATAGAACTTTGAGCAGACTAAGACAAGAATGCAGGGCTTATGTAATGCAAGTGATCACGGCAGTCCAACAAATTGTAATAAACTAGTTAAGCTACGTTCACATGTCCAGTAATCATCCATGTGCACAACTTTTTAGACCATTTTTAAAAAACTGATCTCGGCTAGATCCATTTTTTTAACATTGATGTCTATGAAATATGGATCCTTTAATTAGCCATCCACTCTCATCTATTTGTAACGGATCCAGTAAGCAAAAAACGGATCCGTTACAAATGAAAGAAAAACGGATGGCTGATTAACGAATCCATTTTTCCTAGGCTTCGGTGTTGAAATAACAAATCCAGCAGAGATCAGTTTTTTGAAAAGGGCTAAAATGTTGTGTCTGCAATGAATTGCTGCTGGAACCATTCTAACGGATCATTATTGGACATGTGAACATAGCCTAAAAAAGTCAGAGCAGAGTAGGAGCTTTTCTCACATTACTCCCTTTGATTTGGTTATTGTCACTGAGAGCCTTATGCTCGGCCAAACCCATATCCAAAGTATCAGCATCTCCAGTGTAAGTCACGTGGGATGTCATACTTCCAGGATGCTGCACACCATGTGTTCTTTACTATGCCTGGACTACTCTGTCAAACTTCCAGATGAAGAGAAGCTAAGGCTTAATGACTTCTCTATATCTCTAGCAAGCTGCCATACATGAATGCCCAAGGAACCGCTGTTGAAGCCTTAAAAGTTCCGACCTCAGAACCCCATTTAGAGAGGAGGGCAGAGTGGTGCATGGAAATGTCATCTTGGGAGACATAGAAGCACACTGTTTTTCATAGGAACACGCAAGATTAAACTATGGAAATTTATAAAGTTAAAATGATAGAGCTGAATTAAAGAAAATAGTTATGAGTTAAAAAAATTATATTTTGCTGAGTTTACATCAGTCTTTCTAGCAGCATTGGTGACTCAATGATTGTCAAGTCACAGTACTATGAGGTGCTAATCAAACACATCAAGTAGTACAGTGTTACCTGCTATTATCTGACATGCTTTAAAACTGAAATAAAGCAGACACAAAATTATACTGCCATGACTTCTCATTTTTTACTCATTGTTAGGATCAAAACAATTATTAATTTTAAAGTAGAGTCTGTCATTAAATTGATGAGACAAGAAATAACTGATGTGTTCTTTACATATAAATCTAGCAACGCTGTATTCTTGAAAAACAAAAGTCTGAAATATTCCTAACACATAGGAAGATGAGATTTAGAAAGGGGGAGGATAATTTCAGTTGATAATAAAAATACAAGCCAAACCAAATGGACTACACTTGTCCTCAAAGAATGTATCAACAAAACATTGTATTTTTGGAAATAGGACTTTTTACCTATTAATTTAATTTAAAAGGCATAAGAAATACAAAGAGAGAAATACTTTTTTCTAAAAAGGAATCATTGTTCCAATTGATAACTAATAAATAGACAACGTGGTATACTAACAGCTAATAGAAATGTAGAATTATAGACATGAACAGCTAAAAAAGTTAGATGTGAAAGACGATGAGAAACCTTCAAAGGGCAATTTGTGAATTAAGTGTCGTAATTCTACCAAGAATATCAGTGTATTAAAGTAGATTCCCCAATTAAAGAAGCCCTCCCATTAAGTTTTTTCTTCACTAGACATGTGTATATGTTACGGATCCAGGTGGTGGAACCTCTGTGCTGTGATACAAGGAGGGACCAGAGGGGCGTAACTAAGTGCCTACTCAGACCGACCCTGGCCACACGGCTGGCTTAGTCGACTCCGTGAACCAAGGAGGGACCGGGAAGGTGAACCAGGTGCCGACATCTGGGACCGACCTTGTGTGAGAGCAGGCGACTCCCACGGGACTGATCGCCGAGGCCGACAGGCACAGCAGATGAGCACGGCTGGTAGACAGGCAGGTGATGCGGGTAGACAAGCAGGTGGGCACGGCCGATAGGCAGGCAGGTGGGCACGGCTGATAGACAGGCAGGTGGGTACGGCTGACAGACAGGCAAGCGGGCACTGGAACCTGAGGACTGAGGCGAGTGTTAGCACACAAACAACAATCTTGCACAGGCACCTCCATTTTGGAAGAGGTGCCTTATGTGAGGGCAGTCCTCCGGCCATTGGCCGGGGACTCTTTAGGATGGCGCGTGCAGCCCCTTTAAGAGAGAGGGTGTGCACGCGCGCGCACCCTGAGTACAGTGCCCGTGGAACTGCGCGCCGGGCAGGCGCAGGAAGGGAGCCGGAGGACGCAGGACCGGGACCGCAGCGGTGAGGGGATCGGAGTCTCTGCCCGGCAGGAAGCAGAGACGCCGATGCTACAGTATATGTGTATGTATACTCGTGTCAAGGTGTTAATATACTCACCTACCGCAGCATTCTTTGGTATCCAGGGCTGCCCAGCTTCTCTTTTCAGTGACATCACCACTCTCATTGGTGACGTCCTTGAAAAGAGGAGCAGAGTGGCTTTTACAATATAAGCCTATAGAGCATCAGAAGGAGGCTCCATAGTCTTACATTGTAAAAGAGACTTTCAGCTCACGTATAGAGCATAAAGAGAGCGGTGATGTCACTCAGAAGAACAGAACAGCATTGGATACCGGAGAATGCAGCAGTAGATGAGTATATTAACACACTGACACTACACTACATACACATATACTCATATTTAGTGAAAAAAAAATTCATGGCAGAGCTTCTCTAACAACACGTTCTCAAAATCACAAGCTGTGGGGTTCCTCATAATATAGCATTAGGTTGTAATATGTAGTGTAGTATATATGTAGTATTGTACTGTACCCATTCAAATGCCGGAGCAAGTGCTTATTGTTGTACTGACGATCTGCTTTGGCTAATAGAGGAAGGTGAAAAGTAGTGAATCTCCCTCAATCCCAACCATATGTTGTAATAGATTATATGGACAGTGCTTGTTTAGTTAGGGCAACTCATTATGTTCTTGTAACATACCTGGCGGCGTCCTTGCATAGTGGTCCATCTCCCACTGTGCAAGAGCGCGCACTTGATCTCCTGTCCAGAATGTCTCTCTGGCTTCCCTCCATGCTGTCTGTTTGTGTCTGTTTCTGCTGCTTAAGGGCGGCGCCCGATCACTTCCTGCTTTTTGTACCTGCTGTGGGTCACACCCCTTGTGCGTCCTCAGCCTATTGCTGTCTGTCACCTGGTATATAGCTCAGCTGCTCCCATCTATCCCTGCCTGAGCATAGTGTTTCATTCAGTGTGTGCTTGCACTCTGAAGGTGCCAGGTCCCGTTCTGTGTTCTCTTGTCTGCCTATCCTGGAGGCTGTATTTCCAGGCCTGTCTGAACACGCTCCTAGCCTGTTCCTCCTGCCTTCTAGGGGCCGATTACCTAGACCCGTTCCTGTATCTTGTCTGACCTGTCTGAACACGCTCCTAGCCTGTTCCTCCTGCCTTCTAGGGGCCGATTACCTAGACCTGCTCCTGTATCTTGTCTGTCCTGTCTGAACACGCACCTTGCCTGTTCGTCCTGCCTCTCTGGGGGCCATATTCCCAGACCCGCTCCTGTATTCCGCTGCAGTGTCGGTCTCCTCCGTACACTCAGTTCCAGTCTGAACTCTCTCCTATCCTTTACCTGTTTTGCCTCTATGTCCGTTCCCTTCCTTTTTCTGCAGAGTCTGAACTCGTACCTAACTCCTGCTTGTTGTCTCTGTACTCCCGTTTGTGAGTTTGTGGTCCACTCGCTACTTCTCTGCTAGTACCCTGTGGTGTCTGGCTCTGCCTTTCCCTTCCTGTCTGTTCCGTGTGAACAGAGCCCTGTCCCCCCTACTCAGCCTAGCCTGCTCTGACTCCTTTGCTCACCGCTCCGGTGGTTCTAGCCTGCTCTGACTCCTTTGCTCACCGCTCCGGCGGTTCTAGTCTGCTCTGACTCCTTTGCTTACCGCTCCGGCGGTTCTAGCCTGCCCTGCTTCTGCCCACTGCTCCGGCAGTCCTGTCCTGCCCTGCTTCTGCCCACTGCTCCGGCAGTCCTGTCCTGCCCTGCTTCTGCCCGCTGCTCCGGCAGTCCTGTCCTGTCCTGCCCTGCTTCTGGCCGCTGCTCCGGCAGTCCTGTCCTGCCCTGCTTCTGCCCGCTGCTCCGGCAGTCCTGTCCTGTCCTGCCCTGCTTCTGCCCGCTGCTCCGGCAGTCTTGTCCTGCCCTGCTTCTGCCCGCTGCTCCGGCAGTCCTGTCCTGCCCTGCTTCTGCCCGCTGCTCCGGCAGTCCTGTCCTGCCCTGCTTGTGCTCGCTGCTCCTGCAGCCCCGTCCTGCTCTGTTCTTGCCCACCGCTTCGGGCGTTCCCTCTCTGCTGTGGTTGTCTACCGCATCTGCGGTTCTGTGACCCAGTCTGTACTGGGTCTTAACCTTTCTGTGCTCCAGCCCGTCCTTTCGGCCAGTACCTCCCTGCCTGCATACTCGCCTGTATCCACCCATCTGCATACCTGCCGTGTTTGCTTATATCCACCAGTCTGTGCCAGCCTAACCTGCCTGCTCCTGAGTCCCAGTGTGTACTGGGTCCTATCCCGCCTGTGTTCCTACCTGCTAGTGCCTCCCTGTCTGCACTCTAGCTGTGCTTGCCTGTACCCCTCCACCTGTATTGTTCCTGAGTCCCAGTGTGTACTGGGTCCAATCCCGCCTGTGTTCCTACCTGCTAGTGCCTCCCTGTCTGCACTCTAGCTGCGCTTGCCTTTACCCGCCTGCCTGCATACCAGTCGTGCCTGCCTATACCCTCCAGTCTGTGCGCCAGCCTAACCAGCCTGATCCAGTAATCCCTGTGTGGGTCAACCCCCGTGTCCGGAGTTTGACCTGGAGTAGCACCTGGTCCCTCTGCCCGGTTTCTCCCTGGTGCACTGGCGTCGTATGCCGTCGTGCCATCTTGGTCGGATCGGCCAGATACTTAGTCACGCCCCTCCAGGCACTCTCCGGTTCATGGTCCAGTGGAATCACTACAATCACACGCACACGCCGCTCAGCCCGGGCGTGTGCATAACAGCATGCTCAGGCCATGGTTCCCGTTGAGCCCCACGGCCTTCGCTCTCTGAGAAGTTTTCCAGCGAATACATGCATTAAAATAAATAAATAAATATTTTTTTTTTTCCTTTAGCTGAGTTCCAGGCGAATTACGCACCCGTCCAGATGGATCTATCTGCTCTCGTTCCCGCGGATCCGCTACGTTATTATGGGGATCCTAGACAAAGTCGTGCATTTGTGGAGCAATGCATGCTACACTTCAAGTTCTACCCTCTATGTTTTCCCACCGATCGGGTTAAGGTGGCATTCATTATGTCTTACCTGGCGGGTGATGCCTTGGAATGGATCAACCCCCTATATGAAACACAGGATCCGATCCTCCTGGACCTAATGGCCTTCCTGGTGGCCTTTCTAATGGTCTTCGATGATCCTAACCCGGAGGCTCCTGCTGAAGCTTCACTTCCCAATATCCCGGAGCAGCCCCAATGGGTAATGTGTGTGGGTAGCGCAATAGTCCTCCAGCCCAATGAGACTACTGCCCACCCAGAATCCTCACAGGGTGACTACGCTTTCCGGAATACTTCTCCCAACCTCAAGAGGCAGTCCAGACGTGCTAGACGTAGAGGCAAGCCGTCACGCCAGGGTCTGTCCTCCCTGAGACCTCCTGACCCCAACCTTGAAGTCCCTACTGAAGCTTCATCTCCCTGTATCCCGGAGAAGCCCCAACGGGTAATGTGCGTGGGTAGTGCACCAGTTCTCCTGCCCGAAGAGACTTTTTCCCATCCAGACTCCACACAGGAGAACTTCCTGCACCCGGCATCAGATGCTTCACCCACTTTAACCGGTGTGCATGTCCAAGGATGCTCCAAAGCTGTGGTTACCTCAGAGTCTGTGCACCTCTACTACCTGGCGGAGGACCCCCTGTTGCCTCCTGAATCCTCCGGGATACCACTCGATGACAAATGGAGAGAGAATTCTCTACACCCGGTACTCGATACTTTGTCCGCTTCGTCCTGTGAGCCTGACAATGGGTACCCCAAAGTGGTAGTTACCCCCGAGTCTCTACACCAATCCGACCAGGCGGAGGACCTCCAGTTGTCTCCTGAACCCTTCGGGGTGCTACCTGGTAGCGAAAGGACAGAGACTCTCCTATACTCTGTACCTGATACCTCGCTCGCTTCGTCCAGTGAGTCCAACCTAGTGTACTCCGAAGCAGAGGTTACTCCCGAGTCTCTACACCCCTCCGACCAGGCGGAGGACCTCCAGTTGTCTCCTGAACCCTTCGGGGTGCTACCTGGTAGCGAAAGGACAGAGACTCTCCTATACTCTGTACCTGATACCTCGCTCGCTTCGTCCAGTGAGTCCAACCTAGTGTACTCTGAAGCAGTGGTTACTCCCGAGTCTCTACACTCCTCTGACCAGGCGGAGGACCTCCAGTTGTCTCCAGAACCCTTCGGGGTGCCACCTGGTGGTAAATGGACAGAGACTTTCCTATATCCTGGATCTGATACCTCGCTTGCTTCGTCCAGTGAGTCTGACCTAGTGTACTCTGAAGCAGAGGTTACCCGTGAGTCTCTACACCCCTCTGACCAGGCGGAGGACCGCCAGTTGTCTCCAGAACCCTTCGGGGTGCCACCTGGTGGAGAATGGACAGAGACTTTCCTATACTCGGTACCCGATACCTCGCCTGCTTCGTCCAGTGAGTCCGACCTAGTGTACTCTGAAGCAGATGTTTTCTCTGAGCCTCTGCACTCTTCTGACCCGGCGGAGGACCTCCAGTTGTTTCCTGAATCCTCCGGGGTACCACCAGAAAACAAAGAGACAGTGACTTTTCCTCATTATGTACCTGATAACCCGTCTATTTCTTCCTGTGAGCTTGACAAGATGTACCTCGAAGCAGAGATTACCCCCAAGTCTCTGTCCCCCTCCAACCCGGTGGAGGACTTCCAGTTGTCTCCTGTACCCTCTGGGGTGCCACCTGAAAATATGTGGAGAGAGACTTCCTTGTGTGCTGTTCCTGGTACTCCACCCGTTTCGTCTGTTGCTAAGGGTGGCTGGATGGGAGGTAGCATCCTAGCTACCCAGAGGAGACCAGTTTTTCCGGTGGACAGGGGAAGTGATCTCTTCGAAGTGAAGAATTGGCCCTCGAATTCCCTGCGGAAGATTCTGGCAGGCCTGAAGAAGAGGGGGCGTAAGGGGGGGGGTACTGTAACATACCTGGCGGCGTCCTTGCATAGTGGTCCATCTCCCACTGTGCAAGAGCGCGCACTTGATCTCCTGTCCAGAATGTCTCTCTGGCTTCCCTCCATGCTGTCTGTTTGTGTCTGTTTCTGCTGCTTAAGGGCGGTGCCCGATCACTTCCTGCTTTTTGTACCTGCTGTGGGTCACACCCCTTGTGCGTCCTCAGCCTATTGCTGTCTGTCACCTGGTATATAGCTCAGCTGCTCCCATCTATCCCTGCCTGAGCATAGTGTTTCATTCAGTGTGTGCTTGCACTCTGAAGGTGCCAGGTCCCGTTCTGTGTTCTCTTGTCTGCCTATCCTGGAGGCTGTATTTCCAGGCCTGTCTGAACACGCTCCTAGCCTGTTCCTCCTGCCTTCTAGGGGCCGATTACCTAGACCCGTTCCTGTATCTTGTCTGACCTGTCTGAACACGCTCCTAGCCTGTTCCTCCTGCCTTCTAGGGGCCGATTACCTAGACCTGCTCCTGTATCTTGTCTGTCCTGTCTGAACACGCACCTTGCCTGTTCGTCCTGCCTCTCTGGGGGCCATATTCCCAGACCCGCTCCTGTATTCCGCTGCAGTGTCGGTCTCCTCCGTACACTCAGTTCCAGTCTGAACTCTCTCCTATCCTTTACCTGTTTTGCCTCTATGTCCGTTCCCTTCCTTTTTCTGCAGAGTCTGAACTCGTACCTAACTCCTGCTTGTTGTCTCTGTACTCCCGTTTGTGAGTTTGTGGTCCACTCGCTACTTCTCTGCTAGTACCCTGTGGTGTCTGGCTCTGCCTTTCCCTTCCTGTCTGTTCCGTGTGAACAGAGCCCTGTCCCCCCTACTCAGCCTAGCCTGCTCTGACTCCTTTGCTCACCGCTCCGGTGGTTCTAGCCTGCTCTGACTCCTTTGCTCACCGCTCCGGCGGTTCTAGTCTGCTCTGACTCCTTTGCTTACCGCTCCGGCGGTTCTAGCCTGCCCTGCTTCTGCCCACTGCTCCGGCAGTCCTGTCCTGCCCTGCTTCTGCCCACTGCTCCGGCAGTCCTGTCCTGCCCTGCTTCTGCCCGCTGCTCCGGCAGTCCTGTCCTGTCCTGCCCTGCTTCTGGCCGCTGCTCCGGCAGTCCTGTCCTGCCCTGCTTCTGCCCGCTGCTCCGGCAGTCCTGTCCTGTCCTGCCCTGCTTCTGCCCGCTGCTCCGGCAGTCTTGTCCTGCCCTGCTTCTGCCCGCTGCTCCGGCAGTCCTGTCCTGCCCTGCTTCTGCCCGCTGCTCCGGCAGTCCTGTCCTGCCCTGCTTCTGCCCGCTGCTCCGGCAGTCCTGTCCTGCCCTGCTTCTGCCCGCTGCTCCGGCAGTCCTGTCCTGCCCTGCTTGTGCTCGCTGCTCCTGCAGCCCCGTCCTGCTCTGTTCTTGCCCACCGCTTCGGGCGTTCCCTCTCTGCTGTGGTTGTCTACCGCATCTGCGGTTCTGTGACCCAGTCTGTACTGGGTCTTAACCTTTCTGTGCTCCAGCCCGTCCTTTCGGCCAGTACCTCCCTGCCTGCATACTCGCCTGTATCCACCCATCTGCATACCTGCCGTGTTTGCTTATATCCACCAGTCTGTGCCAGCCTAACCTGCCTGCTCCTGAGTCCCAGTGTGTACTGGGTCCTATCCCGCCTGTGTTCCTACCTGCTAGTGCCTCCCTGTCTGCACTCTAGCTGTGCTTGCCTGTACCCCTCCACCTGTATTGTTCCTGAGTCCCAGTGTGTACTGGGTCCTATCCCGCCTGTGTTCCTACCTGCTAGTGCCTCCCTGTCTGCACTCTAGCTGCGCTTGCCTTTACCCGCCTGCCTGCATACCAGTCGTGCCTGCCTATACCCTCCAGTCTGTGCGCCAGCCTAACCAGCCTGATCCAGTAATCCCTGTGTGGGTCAACCCCCGTGTCCGGAGTTTGACCTGGAGTAGCACCTGGTCCCTCTGCCCGGTTTCTCCCTGGTGCACTGGCGTCGTATGCCGTCGTGCCATCTTGGTCGGATCGGCCAGATACTTAGTCACGCCCCTCCAGGCACTCTCCGGTTCATGGTCCAGTGGAATCACTACAATCACACGCACACGCCGCTCAGCCCGGGCGTGTGCATAACAGTTCTCAACCTCTATAAATTTTAGGTTAGTTTAAAAAAGAAAGTGATACTGCAAGCAAAAAAATAAAACAGTCACGTCTACCCCCTTAGTATCATAAAGCGATCCTTAAGCGGATAATTCAAATGTTACTATACAGTACATGTATAATGATCATACCTGGTGCTGTTTTTTGAAGCATTCTTCTGACATTGCTATCTTCTTCTCAAAAGGCATGCCCTCACCCCCTACACTACCCTTGGGTAGACATCATTGGTGCTGGCTTAACTGAGGACAGTGGTTGAACTGTGTCTTAGACTTTTCCACATTGCAACTGACTCGCCCTCCCTGAGCGGTGGGGTAACTCGGTGCCGGGTCAATGTATGGTGGTAGTGTGGGATGTTGTTGTGGCCATGACCCGGTCCATGCTCAGGGCTGTCACATGAAAAATGGGCTTTTGGATGAGTGGTTGTTCAACTACGCCTCCTGTGGTTTCTGATGAAGGCCACCAGCACTGCAACAGTCCTCTGAGGCTGATGTTCTGGCAGCTTGGTTGGTACTACTCCCCACAGGCGGAGTAGGCCTCAGGGCAGTGAGTAAGATCTGGAGAGTTGTGGTGGGTGCAGTGCCGCGCAGGAATCAACAAACGGAGGCAGTAGGTGAAGTCATCCAAGCTTTACTCACTTTTTGGTGAAGTAGCAGCTGCAAAGCTTCTCTCTGCTTTTCGTGGTGCGCTGCGGCCACCAGGAAGGGATTCAGTACTCCCCAGGTAGACCAGGAGCACCTGACAAGACCCCGTTGGTGTGTTCCTCTCCTTAGTAAGTTCTCCCACTGAGTCCTCTCCTGACTGTGTGTGGTATGAACGTGGTGTAAGGCTGGGTCCCACTGGGTAAACACAGGTTGAGAGATACAGGTGGCGACTCCGCTCTGTCCGTATCCCCCTGGGATCCACTAAGCCTCCGGGCTTTTCTGACTGAGACTTGTAGTGACAAAGTAAGATATCGGGGGCCGGTTACCCCTTTTGCAGCAGGAGTCCCTCTGGCTAGGCCAGAGTGAAGAATACAGGTGGCGTCTCCGCTCCATCCGTATCCTCCTGGGATCCTTTTGCCTGTGGAGCCTATCTCCTCTGCTCTCCCCCAAGGCCTTCTTAGAACGGGACCCTGACCGGGCAGAGACACTTGTTAACTCTGACCCGCTCCACGTCTCAAGTCCAGAGAGCGAGGACCGCGAATCTTCAGCCAGCTACAGATTCTTGCTGGACCCCGACAGAAGACCCGCAATCAAAGACCTTGAACTAAAGATGGCCAAATATTATATATCATTCTATGAGTGCTTCCTGTAAGTGTTTCCTCCACCCTCACCCACTACTTGGTTCCCCCTATCTTTGGTTCCCCCAATCTCCTCTATCCTGGGACGGGGCAGCACCCTGGTGCATTTAGGCCCCCTACAGGACAGAAGTGGTGTAGTGTTGAGTGTGAAGTGGGGTCCTGTGTGATGCTCCATCCTTACCTGGAAGAGGAGATACCACACCTCTATCTGAGGTGCAGTACCCTTGTGGCAACTGAACCCTCAGGGGCGCCACACAACCCATAGATCTGATACAATGGCAATTATTTTGTTCTTTCTATGCTTCAGGAAAAATGCCTCAGTAATTGACATGTTGCTTTTTTTTCCAAGCTGAAAAAAAAACATACCTACAAACAAAAGCAACAAATGCACTATTGGCGGGTTTTTGATTCTGCTCCAAAATCCTTATTATCTCCGCATAAACCCTAAAAATATTTCCTATAAACTGCTCCTTAATTTGATGTACTCCTGAAATTGGCTCCAAAAATGAAATCAAAACAGAATGGAATGAAGACCTTAAATGCCATATCACAAAACCTTGCAGCAAATGCAGCATTCTATATATACTGTATGTGTAAAACAACACTGAATGTTTATTAAAATAAAAAAGTGTCAGTCACTTTCTTGGCCAAATATTGTGAGATGAATAGGAGAAGCAGATAGGTAGACTTGGACTAGATCTATGTCATAATGTGGCAATGTGTTTGGCTGCCCTGCTAGGATTACTGGAAGTGCTATTGACTAATCATCTGACAGGTCAATCAGGAAAGCTAGTCAGTCAACCAACTGTAGTGCAGGTTCGGTGGCCATTCAAGACTTAAAGCACCATTATTTTTTACATTTTTTAGTCTGCATTTCAGTGCCAACTGTTATATATTACTTTACTACCCTGGAACTCTTTGGATTTCCATTTTATTCTCTAACCAGGCTTTCTTCATGAATATTCTCCTGAATAACTACTAAATATCTTCATTGGTATGACCCTTGGACCACCTGACCATTCTCTACTTTACTCTTCTGTCCAATCTCCTGGACGTGGAACTGTCCTTCCCTGATTGAATTTTTCAATTCGATTCCATTTACTTGTTTTTTTCTGACCCTGGTTTGTATTTTTATTCCTCTTACTCTAGCTAGCTAAAGTCTAACATTGGTGGCCATATTGCAAAGTCCAGATCCCTGTTAAAGGGTGAAAACCAGAGAGGTTTCCAGATCCTGGTAGGCAGAGTAACCAGAGCAAAGTCTGTGGATTTCCAATTTTGAGCTAGTGGATTATTACTAATAGTTTATGAAATGTTTGCTTGTTGTACGTGTGCCAACTATATAAAACCATGTTTAAAGAGAAATTCAATGTTGTTTGCTTCTATACCACAGACACTGGATGGTCAAATCCATTAACAGTGGCTACAAATATCAAGTCTTTCATGAAAATAAACATGAGTACTTCCTGAAAGGTTGACTTGCCTGTTCAATAATTCATATGTAAAACTGTGTTTGTTTCTTGCTATTTTTTACCTGTGGGCTCACAAAATGTATGCATGAGAGGTTTTCAATTTATTACTATCCTACCCCAGGGACAATTACCTTTCGAGAATGCAAGTGTGATATCTCTAGGATTTTTAGAAACATGGACAACGGAGACACAATAAAAATGTTGTTCATGGTTTTACAGATTATTGTTTAGGACTTGGAGACAAGATTTTTTTTTCTTTTTATTAAAACAAATACAGACCTTTTGGCTCATTGTTTCACATTATATCAATTAGGGGTTGCTCTAATGACACACACCAGATATAGGTACTAGTAAACTTGGTGGTTTTGTGACTTTTTGTTACAAAAAAATTGCTATAAAACTGCCAGGTGTGCAGACATCATAAAGTAAATTTGCACAGGTAAAATCCACAGCAGTATAAAGTTTCAGGTAAGTGAATACAATTTTACAAATCCCATCCAAATGGTGCAGAATTTTTCCATACAGAAATTCTTCTGTGTGCAAGTTTTAGAATTTTAAAACTTGCAACCAATGTAATGCATGGTGCATTTTGCTACAGATTACCTGCAGATCAACAGCAAAATCTGTAACTGTACATTTCAAAGCTGTAATAACACCCACTGTTTTTTGATTGATGTCCAGCTTGGCTTCTGAATGTGCTGAGTAAGACATCAATCAAGGGACAGTGAGCGTAACTGCAGCCGAAACACTGATTACTGTCACAGCACCTCGCAAATCACTAGCTCAGATCGGCATATAATGATGATTTCACGTAATTTTCATCCTGCCAAACTGCTAATTAACACATTGGCATAATTAATTAAAAGGTATTTGTACACCCTTCACCATCATAGCATTAGTTAGGTAGGAAAACGTTGATGACAGGTTCTGTTTCGGTTGGGATTGCATGTTGTGTATTTGGGGCTGATTTTCTCTGTGGATCATCTGCAGAGAAAATCCATAGCATATTACAGTACCTGAGTTTTTTGTCTCCTTTTGGTATGTCATGTTTTATATATAGCTGCTTAGTTTTTGATATTGCCTGTTTATTGGCTTTAACCAAACTTTATTGAAACAGTCATGTGTGGATTATTTGTGTTATTAGTGCATTTCCACAGAGAAAACGCACTAGAAATGCATATGTGTCTTTTTTCTAGATATTTTCGGCATGCAATTCTAAGGGGAAAATTTGCACACAAGACTCAGCGTAACTGTAAGAGAAAATTACATATTGCGGATTTCAAAGAACACCATAGGTCAGTTTACATAGTGTAAAAAAAAAAGCATGGTGGGCATGAGATTTCTATAACTTCCATCCACTTTGCTGATAGATGCTGCATTTTGTTGTGCAGTAAAAGTATGCAGGATCAAATACTAACCAATAATTCCTTGTGGAAACTTAACCTAAATCTGCAAGCTAAACTGCTGACCTGGCTTTATTTCGTTGTGTTTTTTGTTGGCCACCCAACAAAAATGCACATAAAAACACATGTACACTGCGTTTCAAATTATGCAAATGCCATCTTTCTCTGATTTTCTTAAATGGTTGATGAAAATAAGTCAGCAGAATGTTCAAATCGTCAACCGTTAGAGTATAAATCAAACCTCCCAATGATAACAGTATTTTTTTTCAAAACTAAAAAAACTCAAAATGCACTGTTCCTAATTATTATGCATAATAGAGTTTCCAAAAATGTTATAGATTGTAAAGAACTGAAAATGGTCATTTGTTGAATTTGTAGCTTGAAGAGGTCACATTTACTGAAATCAAAACCTTTTTCAATCGAAACATGCTAATAGCCAAGTTACATGTTAGCATAGGATCCCTTCTTTGATCTCACTTTCCCAATGCCTGCATCCATTGTAATTGTGAGTTTTTGAATAGTTTCTGCTTGAATTTCTTTGCAGGGTGTCAGACTCGCCTCCCAGAGTTGCTGTTTTGATGTGAACTGCCTTCCAGCCTCATAGATCTTTTGCTTGCGGATACTACAAAGGTTCTCAATGGGGTTGGGTTGGGTAGGGTTGGAGAGTTTTTCTCCTTTTATGCCAATAGCAGCCAATGATTCAGAGGCTTTCTTTTCAGCATGAGATGGTGCATTGTCATGCATGTAGATGATTTTGATAAGGATGGAAAGGTTCTTTTTTTTGTAACATGGAAGAAATCAATTAGTAAGAAACTCTGCACTTTGCTGAGGTCATTCTCACACCTTCAGGGACTGTAGGGGGGCCAACCAACTCTCTCCCCATGATTCTGGTCCAAAACATGACTCCGCCACCTACTTCCTGACATTGCAGCCTTGTTGTGACATAGTGGAGATCCACCAACCATCTGCTATTCCATCTATCTGGACCATTCAGGGTTGCACGGCATTCATCAGTAAACAAGACTGTTTTAAAATGAATCTTCATATACAGTATGTGTGGCGCCCCTGAGGGTTCGACCGCCACAGGAATGCTGCACTTCTCCAATGGAGTGTGGTGTTCCTCCTCTGAGGTAAGGCCAGTGTGATGGTTGTGACCTAACCTTTTGCATCCAACACCACATTTCTCACCAGAGGGAGCTAGTATGCACTAGGTGCTGCTCCCCTACACACAGGGAGACTGGGGAATACAAAGTGGTAGGAACCAGTTAGTGGGTGTGGGTGGAGGAACAACTAGTAAGTTGCACTTCAAATTTGATATTTAATAGAATGCCATCTTTGATCTTGGTCCTTTGTGTCCATCTGGTTCAGAGTTCTTCTCTGGTCCTTTTGTCTTTGGTCCTTTGTCTAGCCTTTGCTAGTCTGTCGGCTGTCTCTGGGCTGTAAAAATACTGTGTGTAATGTGACTTCCCTCCGGGAGCGCAAATCCTGTGTGGGCCTGCACCGGCATGGGACACAGCCCTCGTACCCTGACCTTGGGACAAGAGGTAGGTTGCAGACAAGGAATGTCTCAACCCGGCCGAGGACCAGGATCAAGAAGGCCCGGGAGCTTTAGAGTGTGGCTCCCTAGCAAATCGGTCCCGGGGAGGATGCAGACGGAGCGGAGCACGCCACCTGTCCTCGCCTACCTGATCTATTCAGAGGGATTCCGGCTGCAAGAGGGGTACCGGCCCCCGACACCCGACCTCATACTCTACATCCAGGACGGGAAAGCACGGTTAGGCCCTGAGGATCCCACCGGGCGTCGGATGGAGAGGAATTGCCACCCGAGCCCTACACCTGAAAGGAGCTCAGAGGGAGACCCCGCCTATCTACACACGCACAGACGGGAAAGGGTGAAGTCTGTAGTGCAGGAACACTCTGGTGTAGGGTCGCTACCGAACACTGGACTTCCTCGGAGGTAGTCGGACCCCCGTCCCTGGTGGCCGCAGGACTTCGCGAGGAACAGGGAGTCGCCTTCCCGCTAACATCTCTGAGTGAGTAAAGCCTTGGAAGTTCACCCCTATGGCCTCCAGACTGTTCATTACGCACCATACCACGCGACGCGGTGCCCGTACTCCCCGCGCTACTGCTACCCCCCTTCATCCTGCCTTGCCTGCCCTGAGGCCTTACTCCGCCTGTGACACCGGGCCTCAGCGGACTGCTAGCGGCGCTGGTGGCCCTTCACCAGACACCACAGGTGGCATAGTTGTTAATCAGCCACTCAACCCGGAATAGCCCACACCATCTCTTTCTAATGTGACGGCCCTGAGCACGGGTCGGGCCCGGGCCATGGCTGCATTCCATCTCTCCATCACAGGGCCCGACGCCGAGTCCCCCAACACCCAGGGTAAAACACGGGCTTTCTGAGTAGAGGCGTCACATATGTCTGGGCCTACTGCTACCATTTCTGCTTGTGAACACTGTCTAGCAGTGGCTGAAAAGTAGGTTTTTGCAAAACTGCAAGCCTCTGGAGAATCCTACACCTTGAGGTTTGCAGGCTTCCAAAGGCATCAGCAGGTTCAAATACTTGTTTGCTCCTTTGTAATGGTATTTCAGCACCTGCTCTTAATTCGGTAAATTAGTCTGGCAGAAACCTGTCTCATTATGCCTTTATCTGCATGAACCCATCTGGGGTCTTCATAGGCCACAAATATCTTCACAGTACGATGATTATGCTTAAGTTTTCATGAAACATGTAATGCTTTCATACCTTGTCCAAGGCACTGCACTATTTGACGCTTTATGGCAGCAGAGAGATTCTTTTTTTTTCTCATATGTCTGGAAACTGAGGCCTGCTTAATAATGTGGAACGTCATTTATAATTAGTTTTCCTTTAATTGAGCTCGCCTGTCAAACTAATTGTCACAGGTGTTTGAGACTGATTTCAGTGAACCAAAGATCAATCAGACACAATATCATCCATGAGTTTATTTGAAAAACAAAAAAAATTACCATATTTTTTGGACTATAAGGCTGCGAGCTCATGATGCGTTTTTCATGCGTTTCCGCTGCGGAATTTCCGCAGCGGAAACGCATCAAAAACGCTTGGTAATCCGCACCCCATGGTCCCCAATGGCATTCCGCAATGTCAATGCACATCCTGCGGATTTTTCCGCAGCGTTTCTGCAACGCTCATAAATCCGCAGCATGTTCATTAATTTTGCGGAAGCGCAGCGGAATTGCCGCCATTGACTTGCATTGAGACGCATAAAATCCGTGTCTGTACATTTGTACACGCGGATTATATGCGTTTCAATGTGCGGATGGTACCCAGTTCTGGAGGAGAGAAGACTCTCATCCAGACCTGGGTACCATTGTACCTGTAGAAAAAAGAATAAAATAATAAATAAAGTTTATATTCACCTTCTCGCGGACCGGCAGCGCTTATCTTCCAGGACCTGAGATGACGTCGCGGTCATGTGACCGCAGGCTGTCTCGCGAGAGCCCGGCAACCAGGAAGAAGCCAGGACGAGTGCGACAGCACACGCGGCGGGGCATCGGAGGTAAGTATAGCTTTATTTTTTTATTTTTACGGTCACACTATTTAAATCCATGCCGTTTACATGGATTTATATAGTGTGACCTAGTTGTCAAGCACTTTTCAAGTGATGCTATCGCCTGGAAAGTGCTTGTCAGTCCACATGAGGAAACGCATGCGTTAACGCATGTGAATCCGCATGTGAATCCGCATGTATTCTGCAGGAAAAACGCATGCACAATCTGCATGCGTTTTTTCTGGCAAGGGAGATGCAGAAACGCTGCAGAAATTTTCTGCTTTATTTCTGCATCGTGGGCACATAGCCTAAGACGCACTTTTTCCTCCAAAATTTTGGAGGAAAGTGGGGGTTGCATCTTATAGTCCAAATACTAGCCTTAGTATATACTATATACTGTGAGTGGTGTGGGGGGGTGGCAGCTGGGAATGAGTGGGGCACAGGAGGCAGCAGCCACCTGCTGCAGCCTACGCTGAGCCCGCTGCTAAAGAAAATTAATATTCACTGCTCCCCACGCCCATGGGCGTGGAGAGCAATGAATATTCATTTCCCTTAATAGTGCACACACTGTAGCCGCAGCGTGGCTCCTGCTGTGCTCGGTGGTCAGTGTGCTCGCTATTAAAGTCCATGAATATTCACTACAACCCAATCCTATAACAGTGTCAGCAGCAGACCCCCTGGGGTTAAGGGGGTGCCATGCATACCAAGATGGGGATCAGGGGGTGCCAAGCATACCAGGATGGGGATCAGGGGTGCCAAGTATGCCAGGATGAGGGATCAGGGGTGCCAAGCATACCAGGATTGGGATCAGGGGTGCCAATCATACAGGATGGGGATCAGGGGGTGCCTTGCATATCAGGATGTGGATCAGTCAGGGGTGCCATGCATACCAGGATGGGGATCAGGGGTGCCAAGCATACCAGGATGGGGATCAGGGATGCCTTGCATACCAGGATGGGGATCAGGGGTGCCATGCATACCCGGATGGAGGATCAAGGGGTGCCATGCATATCAGGATGGGGATGAGATGTGTCATGCATATGGGGATGGGACCCACATATAACAGGAAGGAGGGGGACATATATACCAGGATGGGGGATATTAACAGAATTGAGATACATCACCCCTATAACAGTGTCCGCAGCAGACCCCCTGGGGTTAAGGGGGTGCCATGCATACCAGGATGGGGATCAGGGGTGCCAAGCATACCAAGATGGGGATCAGGGGGTGACAAGCATACCAGGATGGGGATCAGGGGTGCCAAGCATGCCAGGATGAGGGATCAGGGGTGTCAAGCATACCAGGATTGGGATCAGGGGTGCCAAGCATACAGGATGGGGATCAGGGGGTGCCTTGCATATCAGGATGTGGATCAGGGGTGCCATGCATACCAGGATGGGGATCAGGGATGCCTTGCATACCAGGATGGGGATCAGGGGTGCCATGCATACCAGGATGGAGGATCAAGGGGTGCCATGCATATCAGGATGGGGATGAGAGGTGTCATGCATATGGGGATGGGACCCACATATAACAGGAAGGAGGGGGACATATATACCAGGATGGGGGATATTAACAGAATTGGGGGACATCACCCTATAACAGTGTCAGCAGCAGACCCCTGGGGTTAAGGGGGTGCCATGCATACCAGAATGGGGATCAGGGGTGCCAAGCATACCAGGATGGGGATCAGGGGGTGCCATGCATACCATGATGGGGATCAGGGGGTGCCATGCATACCAGGATGGGGATCAGGGGAGCCATGCATACCAGGATGGGGATTCAGGGGTGCTAAGCATACCAGGATGGGGATCAGGGGGTGCCTTGCATACCAGGATGGGAATCAGGGGGTGCCATGCATACCAGGATGGGGATCAGGGGGTGCAATTTATACCAGGATGGGGATCAGGGGGTGCCATGTATACTAGGATGGGGATCAGGGGGTGCCTTGCATACCAGGGTGGGGATCGGGGATGCCAAGCATTGCAGGATGGGGATCAGGGGTGCCATGCATACCAGGATGGGAATCAGGGGTGTCAAGCATACCAGGATGGGGATCAGGGGTGCAAAGCATACCAGGATGGGGATCAGGGGGTGCCTTGCATATCAGGATGAGGTTAAGGGGGTGCCATGCATACCAGGATGGGGATCAGGGGGTGCCTTGCATACCAGGATGGGGATCAGGGGTGCCATGCATGCCAGGATGGGGATCAGGGGAGCCATGCATACCAGGATGGGGATCAGGGGGTGCCTTGCATACCATGATGGGGATCAGGGGGTGCCATGCATACCAGGATGGGGATCAGGGGAGCCATGCATACCAGGATGGGGATTCAGGGGTGCTAAGCATACCAGGATGGGGATCAGGGGGTGCCTTGCATACCAGGATGGGAATCAGGGGGTGCCATGCATACCAGGATGGGGATCAGGGGGTGCCATGTATACCAGGATGGGGATCAGGGGGTGCCATGTATACTAGGATGGGGATCAGGGGGTGCCTTGTATACCAGGGTGGGGATCGGGGATGCCAAGCATTGCAGGATGGGGATCAGGGGTGCCATGCATACCAGGATGGGAATCAGGGGTGTCAAGCATACCAGGATGGGGATCAGGGGTGCAAAGCATACCAGGATGGGGATCAGGGGGTGCCTTGCATATCAGGATGAGGTTAAGGGGGTGCCATGCATACCAGGATGGGGATCAGGGGTGCCATGAATACCAGGATGGGGATCAGGGGTGCCATGCATACCAGGATGGGGATCAGGGGGTGCCTTGCATACCAGGATGGGGATCAGGGGTGCCATGCATGCCAGGATGGGGGATCAAGGGGTGCCATGCATACCAGGATGGGGATGAGGGGTGTCATGCATATGGGGAAGGCGCCCACGTATAACAAGAAGGAGGGGGACATATATACCAAGATGGGGGATATTAACAGAATTGGGGGACATTACCCCTATAACAGTGTCAGCAGCAGACCCCCCCCCTTAACAGTGCATCATGACCACATTTTTTGCTTAATTTTTTTTTTTCTATTTTCCTCCTCTAAAACCTAGGTGCGTCTTATGGTCCGGTGGGTCTTATAGTCCGAAAATTGCGGTAATTTATATGACACTTAAACCCAGTTTGCATAATATTGCATAATAATTTGGAACGCAGTAAATAAATGTAGAATACAGTATATGCAGAGATTTTGTACGCAGAAATATTGCAGCTTTTAGTTTAGAACTCTAACCTTAATATCAAATCTATGGCAAAATCTTATACTGTACAGTAGCTATAAAAATATGTCTGGTTGGAACCATAAACACCACACCTGCCCATGTGCTGGTAATGCAGTTTAGCTACATTAATGTGAATGGGGTAGAGCTGCAATACTACATACAACATATAGTAGGTTTGAGGACTTTATTTATAAGAAAACAACAATGTTTTTCTAACCCTGCACCACCCCTTTAAAATCCACAGCATGCTCTAAAATCTGCACAGACTTCTTTGCCTTTCTCTAATTTGACATTCTTTTTAAAATGGTCAAATAGATTTCAATGCACTGAATTGTATTATGTCTAACTTATTATTTTTGTATTGCATTTTATAATATTGTTTTTCAGAATATTTTCAATATTTAACATTTGTGTGTTTATTCTGCACTGGTAGATAGTAATTAAGATGAAAAACCCAGATGGTGCATTTGCTAGTTTATGTGCTTTATGTATTTACACATTTGTATATTCCCAGGCGCTGAGAAACAAGGTTATCCACTATTTCATTGTTGTCTTTGTCTCACTATATGCAGAATTCTGCAGTAAGCCACTTAAGACAACAGCTATTGTAATCTTTCTTCTTGATACTGGTGTGAAATCCTGTTGTTGAAAAATATGATTTAATAAAAAACTCAATTCAAGTTACTAAAATAATTTCAATTTGTACTAAATAAGGGAACACACCAGAATCTCTCCTTAGCAAATCCAATTTATCTGAAAAAATAAATGCATAAATTGTAATTTAACATCATCGCGCTGATCTATTCAATTTTACAGGTCAAGCTAATGACACATTGGAAATCTAAGATTTTGATCTAAAGTAGTATTAATGTTGCATAATTTTATTGGAACATTGGACCAATGCCAAAATGTGCATATGACACCCTATGGAATGCTTGAGAATCACCAAAACATGCTGCTTTTCCTTTGTCTTTGCCTAACGCAGTACAACTCTTAGGTGTGCTTTATGACAAAGAGATGCACACTTTGAGAATATATTTGAACCATATTAATTAAACAAAAAGTAACCTACAGGGTCACTATGGGTAACCTAGTTACTCTCCTTTCCCTTGCATCTATTTCCACACCTTTGCACTGTAAGCTTAGATTAGACAGTCTTAAAAAGTGCCAAATCATAGTGACTCATAAACTAAAATCTGCAGTATTTCTGCATATACTGTATTCTGCATTTATTTACTGTGTTCCAAATTATTATGCAATATTATGCAAATTGGATTTAAGTGTCATATAAATTACCGTATTTTTCGGACTATAAGACGCACCGGACCATAAGACGCACCTAGGTTTTAGAGGAGGAAAACAGAAGAAAAAGTTAAGCAAAAAATGTTGTCATGATGCACTGTTAAGGGGGCGGGGGTCTGCTGCTGACACTGCTATAGGGGTAATGTCCCCCAATTAAAATATCCCCCAAATCAAGTGTATCTTCTTCAAAGTGGATCAAAAAGGAATGATGAAACAGCAACTCCGTTGGGCATGTTGAGTAGATAACAGTGTAAAGCTGAGATGCATGTGTTGCTGGTGAAGAATTGCATATGGTGTGGGAACTAATGAGCGGGGCCCTCATACAGTATGGAGGTTAATATGGGGGCCATCATATAGTATGGGAACTATTGTGTGGACCCTCATACAGCATGTGGGCTAATGTGGGGGCCATCATATGGTGTGGGAACTAATGTGGGGGCCCTCATACAGTATGGGGGCTAATGTGGCAGCTATCATATAGTGTGGCTACTAATGAGCGGGGCTCTCACACAGTATGGAGGTCAATATAGGGGACATCATATAGTATTATAGTATGGGAACCATTGTTGGGGCCTCATACAGTATGAGGATTAATGTGGGGGCCATCATATGGTGTGGAAACTGTTGTGGGAACCCTCATAGAGTATGGGGGCTAATGTGGCAGTCATCATATGGTGTGGTAACTATTTTGGGGGCCTCATACCATATCGGGGCTAATGTGGGGGACATCATATGGTATGGGAAATAATGTGGGGGTCCTCATATGGTGGGGTAACTATTTTGGGGGGTCCTCATAAAGTATGGGGGCTAATGTGGGGGCCATCATATGGTGTGGGAGCTAATGCTGAGGCCCTCATGCAGTATTTGGGGTTAATGTGGGGGCCATCATATAGTATGGGAACTATTGTGTGGGCCCTCATGTATTATGGGGGCTATTGTGGAGGCCATCATATGGTGTGGGTACTATTGTGGGGGGCTCTCATTCAATATGGAAGCTAATATGGGGGCCCTCATACAGTATGGGGGTAAATTTGAAGTCCATCTTATGGTGTGGGAACTAATGAGAGGTGCCCTCATACTTTATGAGAGTCAATGTGGGGGCCATCATATGGTTTGGTAACTATTGTGGGGGCACTCATACAGTATGTAAGCTTATGTAGCGGCCATCATATAGTGTGGGAATTATTGTGGGGGGCCCTCATAGAGTATGGAGGCTAATGTGGGAGCCATCATATGGTGTGGGAACTAATGTGGGGGCCTTCAAATAGTATGTGGCCTAATGCAGGGTCCATCATATGGAATGGGAACTATTGTAAGGGGCCCCCATACAGTATGGAGGCTAATGTGGGGGCCATTATATGATGGGGGAACTATTGTGGGGGCCCTCATACAGTATGAAGGTTAATGTAGGAACCCTCATACAGTATGGGGGCTAATGTAGAGGTCATCATACAGTGTGTAAACTATAGTGGGGGCAGTCATACAGTATGGGGATTAATGTGTGGGCCATTGTGATGACACAGCATTTATTCTTAATTATGCCAGACGTATTTTTCAGTAGGTAAAGAGAAATAAGCCATTGTTCATATGAGCCTGAATGTTGACTCTTGAATTGATGTTTGTTGATTTGTTAAATGCTTGTTGACTACCTATTGTTTAAGTCACTGCAGCTTACTGTTCTGCTTTACTTGAGGGACAAAGGTGCAGGTTAATTGAACAATTGATGTTTGTTAATTTGGTAAATGCCTGCTGACTACCTATTGTATCAGTCCATGCAGCGTGTTGCTCTGAAAAGATTGAAGGACAAAATATGCATGTTATTTGAACACTCGAACAATGAGTGATGACCTCCTCCCATCTCCTCCCAAACCTGTGCATAATGGCCTGAATAAGAGCTATGGACTATAAAAGAGGGACCTGCCTCTGTTTCCAGAGACTCTACATGACAGTTGCCAAAGCACCATGACTCCAACCAGAGGAATACAGAGATGATTCCCTGCCCATCACTGAACCCATGAAGACGTTTGGGTAACCCAGGTTGGGACAATCAGGTCATCTGAACAAATACCTCAATGGACTCTGTCAGCTTCTTAACCCCTTAATCACCGGAGCATTTTCCATTTTTGCGTTTTCGTTTTTTGCTCCACTTATTCCCAGAGCCATAACTTTTTTATTTTTCAGTCAATATGGCCATGTGAGTACTTATTTTTTGTTGGACGAATTTTACTTTAGAATGACATCACTGGTTTTACCATATCGTGTACTGGAAAATGGGAAAAAAATTCCAAGTGCGGTGAAATTGCAAAAAATGCCACAGTTGTTTTTTTTTTTTTTTTTTTTACCACGTTCACTGAATGCTAAAACTGACCTACCATTATTATTCTCCAGGCCATTACAAGTTCGTAGACACCAGACATGTATAAATTCTTTTTTATTTAAGTGGTGAAAAAAAAATCAAAAGTTTGCTAAAAAAAAAAAGGCACCATTTTCCGAGACCAGTAGCGCCTCCATTTTTTGGGATCTAGGGCCAGGTGAGGGCTTATTTTTTGCACGCCAAGCTGACGTTTTTATTGATACCATTTTGTGGTAGATCCAATGTTTTGATCGCCTGTTATTGCAATGTTGCGTTGACCAAAAATACATAATTCTGGCGTTTAGAATTTTTTTCTCGTTACGCCGTTTACCGTTCGGATTAATTCTTCTTTTATATTGATAGATCGGGTGATTCTGAACTTGCCAATACCAAATATGTGCATGTGTTTTTTTTATTGTTTTATTTTGAATGGGCCGAAAGGGGGGTTATTTAAACTTTCATATTTTTTTATTTTTTTAATATTTTTAAAAACATTTTTTTTACACTTTCAGCTTGCTTCAATAGTCTCCATAGGAGACGAGAAGCAGCAGTTGTTTGATCTCCTCTGCTGCATACAGGCGATGAGCAGATTGCAGCAGAAATGCTCACTAGACATGACAACCACAGGGGTCTGCTGCAGACCCCGGATTGTCATGCTAATCCATCAGTGACCCGCGATCACGCTTCCGGGAAGCGCGAGTTAAATGCCGCTGTCAGAGATTGACAGCGGCATTTAACTGGTTAACAGCCGCGGATGGATCGCGATTCCACCCGCGGCTGTTGCGGGCACATGTCAGCTGTATAAATCAGCTGACATGTGCCCAGTTCAGTGCGGGCTGAACCACGGGTACCGACGTGGTGCATACTAATACGCACCATGTCGTAAAGGGGTTAAGCTTGCCGCTACCTCCTCTCTGTGGGTGCTTGGCAAAATCAGGGTTCCACTGGTTGGGGTAGTTGGCCCTGGAAGCCCCAAAGTCGAAGATGTTCTATTTCCCGGCGCGCTAGCGGAAGGATGAGATTCTCTCATTTGCACCATCTGTGGACTATAAAAGAGGGACCTGCCTCTGTTTCCAGGGACTCTACATGACAGTTGCCAAAACACCATGAGTCCAACCAGAGGAATACAGATTTGATTCACTGCCCATCACTGAACCCATGGAGACATTTGGATAACCCAAGTTGGGACAATCAGGTCACCTGGCCAAATACCTCAATGGACTCTGTCAGCTTCTTAAACGGAATCTGTTACCCCCTGGGACCTATCAGAACTTTAATATGGGCATACAGTTGATAGAAATGTGAATCTATACTTACCTATATGATCCATATTAGAGATCCGATTGCTTTGAAAATGCTTTTTATAAAATCTTTTTATTTATGCTTCCATTCTGTGGGACGCCAAGAAATCCCCGCCTACTTAATTAATTTCAATATTGCCCCCTCTCCCCTGCACGTCACAGGGCCCTGTGACATGTAGTTCCCGTGCCGGATCCCGCGCCTGTGCAATTTACCTGGTATGCAAGGCGAGGTAGCCTTGTGGAGCAGGGATCTTCTGCGCAGGCGCCGGAAAGTCTCTCTGCCTTCCCGGCGCCTGCGCAAAAGATCCCTGCTCCACAAGGACAATGTGGACACTTTTCTAGGACACTTGCACAGGACATTAATATTTTAGAAAGAGAAATTTTACTATCTAGAGGGCACAAAGGAGGCATTTTACTCTGTAAGGGGCACAGTGGTGGGCATTATTATATGGGGCAGTAAGAGGAGCACTGTTTTTTTGACATACAGAAGGGGCAGTAATAGGAACACACAGGGTCGGACTGGGGTTCCATAAGGCCCTCCAGGGGAACTGACTCTAGGGGCCCACACTACAGTAGTGTTGAGCCACCCCCGTAGTGTTCGAGTTCGGTTCGGTTCGTCGAACACCCGTGTGTTCGCCGAACTGTTCGTCGAACTGTTCGTCGAACACCTTCGAACACCGTTAAAACCAATGGCAGGCAAACAAAAACACATAGAAACACATAGAAAACACCTTCAAAGGTGTCCAAAAGCTGACAAACTGCTCAGAAGACATAACTAACACATGGAAAAGTGACAAGTACATATAGTCATGCGAAAATAAAAGAGGTGGAGGAGTAAAAGGAGGGGGAGACACAGATATAGGCATGTCATGCCCTTCTAAAATCCAAAAAGTGAGAAGCCGACACGGCCAGTCCGCTCCTGCCCGTGCCACCTCCGTGTCGCCGGGTTTATGCCAGAGCCGCGGTGAACCCTGATGGCCAGCCCCCCTCTCCCAATACTGGTGCCTGACCGCTGGTGGGTCGAGCGAGCCCCCCTGTGGTGGAGGCAGCTCTAAGCTTTTTAATTTAAATTGTCTCTCTAATTTGAATGAATACACTTTAAATCCATTTACAAGGATCTATTGGAGGGCAAGTCTAATGCCAGCAGCCGCGTAATTCCAGCTCCAGTAGCGTCCACTAAAGCTGCTGCAGTTAAAAAGCTTTTATAAGGATCGAGCTCGGCTGTCCACCGCAAGGCATCCTACTGCCAGTCCCAGCCCCTATGCCTTGGGGTGCCTCCTGATGCTCTTCACTGAGTATCCCATGGTCCAGAAGCATTTCCTTTGAAAAAATTAAGTGTCTAAACTACAGGTGGTGTAGCTTGCTTAACAGCCGGGATAATCCGCTGACTAGCAGACACTGCTACTAGGCACAAAGTATTTCCTGGGCTAGATGCAGTTAAAAATTTGTAATTAGATACTCTCGTTGGATGCTGAGAAAGCATTCCATAGAGTCTCCTGGCACGCCATATATGATTCTCTTAAAAAGCTTGGGGTAGGTGTCTAGGGGACCCTTTTATAGCCAAAATCACGGCCCTGTATCACAATACGTCACCTAGGCTGAAGATAAATGGAACTGTAGCACCCTGAGGGCTCGGTTGCTACAGAGGTATTGCACCTCATCCAGAGGTGTGATATCTCACTCTCAGGTAAGGATGGAGTGTGGATCAGGACCCGACACCTGCATGCATTACACCACATTGCCGTGGGGCAGGGCAACCAATATGCCTCTGAGATGGGCACGACAGTCCCTGTCCCTGGCTGGAGTGGGGGGAGGGAACACTGAGGAAGGGGAACCCTGTAGTGCAGGAGCAGGGAGGAAGCAGTTCCTGGGTGCATTGAGAAGGGAGTATAAAAGGTGGGCACCATCTTAGTTCAGTGCAGAGAAGTCTGAGCAGAAGTGGCAGGGAGCAGGGGCTCTGCATGAGCTCTGCTCCGGAGGCAGGCCTAGTAACAGAGGCCCAGGCCTGGAAGAGGGAGAAGGAAGGAAGAGGAGCGGAGAAGGCTCCAGGAACGAGGAATGAAGGGATCCCAGGGGTGCGGACGGGCGAGTCGCCACCGCACGCCCGAATCCACCTGCGTGGAGGGGTCAGGCCAAAGGGGGAGACCGGTCCCCGAAACTAGTGGAGGCAGGAAACGACCCTCAGCTAGAAACCGGAGGCTGTGACATTTTATGTGGCGCAGCCCCTCGCTACACCCGCTAGGAAGGCACCACATAGGGTCAGGGAAACTGGCGCCAAGTTTACCAAGAGGAGGCCCGAGGCAGCCGGACAGAAGGGTTGGTAAGAAAGGCCAGACAAAGGACACACAAAGGGGGTCCTGTGAAGCGCTCCAAAGTTATCTGGGAGTTGTCTGAGCCCCTCACCTGGTGAGCACAGTACGACGTGGGCAGCCGTTACCTGCAGACGTGGTCTGGATAATAAGAACTGTGAGTAAAGGCCCTGGACTGCATCACTGACTCCGTGTCATTACTGCTGCTGCCCTGCACCATCACCCCCATCCTCCGCATACACTGCCCTGAGGCTATACTCCTCCCGTGGGGAGTTATGCTACGCTCTGCTGCACCCACAACACCAGCCTCAGCGGTCTGCCCTGCAGCGGCGGTTCACTCTGACCGCAATCCACGGGTGGCGTAGTCGGACATTTAAACATCAAAACAACATAAATAGTTCCGCCACTGGTTTGACCACCCTGAGCCACGGAACCGGGTCGCCGCCACGAACACTACAACCACCAGCATCCACCAAAAAGGGTCCGGCTCCGGGTGTCCCAAGGCCCAGGGGGTGCATCAGAACATTTTCATCACCTTTCACAATCACCAATGGGACAAGGCAGGGATGTCCTCTGTCCCCTCTCTTATACATCCTAGTGACGGAGCACCTGCTCTCATCAATTCGCCATAACCCCAATATTAGGTGGATTGAGGTGGGAGGCACCGAGTACAAGTGCTCTCTATTTGCTGATGATGTCCTAGTATATATCACTCAATCACATATATCCATCCATGCTGTTATGGCTGAAATAGATCACTTTGTTACATGGTCAAATTTTAAAATCAATGCAGCGAAGTCTGAGGCCCTCGATGTCTCCCTCCCCAAATCCATATAGGATTCCATCCAGTCCAACTTTCCCTTTGCCTGGCCCTCACAGGGTATCAAATACTTAGAAATTCCTATTCATAGAGACCTCTCCCATCTATGTTATCTTAATTTTGGGCCCTTTATTGAACAACTCCATACAGACCACGGTTGGCAAGTTAGAACTGTAAGATTCACTACGTGAACCACTGGTGTTTTGTGGAAAAGCACATGTACACTGCGTTCCAAATTATTATGCAAAAAGTGTTTAGGAGTGATAAGGGAAGAATTTGTTTGTTTGTCAGTTAAACTCATTGATGGTGATGTGTGTCAGGGCTCTTTATATCACTGTAAGCAATTGCAGACACCTGTGCTAATTAGTTTGGCAGGTGTGTCCAATGAAAGGCAAGACTACTTAAGAAGGTTGTCTCACATTATTAAGCAGCCTACATTTTCTGCCAAAATGGGAAAGAAAAAGGATGTGTCGGCTGCTGAGAAGCAACAAATTGTGGAGTGTTTAGGTCAAGGCATGACTACAATCAACATTGTGCGATGATCAGGATGAAGTGTCTTGGCAATCAAGAAGTATGTAGCTGATTCACAGTACACACGTGTGCGTGCTGATAAGGGCAAATTGAGGACTCTTTCCTACAGGCAATTACGTCAGGTTGAAAGAGCAGCGGCAAAAAAGCCTTGTCATAGCAGCAGACAAGTTTTTGAAGCTGCTTGTGCCTCCAACGTCCCCCGAACAACAAGATGCAGGGTCCTTCAGAGGTTTGCAGCTGTGCATACGCCATCCTGTCGACCTCCTCTATCCACTTCACACAAGCAGAAACGGCTCCAGTGGGCCAAACATTACATGAAGACTGATTTCAAAACTGTTTTGTTCACGGATGAGTGCCGTGCAGCGCTCGATGGTCCAGATGGATGGAGTGGAGGATGGCTGGTTGATGGACACCCCACGCAAACACGGCTACAGCGCCAACAAGGAGGAGGTGGAGTAATGTTTTGGGCTGGAATCATGGGGAGAGAGATTGTCGTCCCCTTTAGGATCCCTGAAGGCGCTAAAGATGAACTCCATAATGTATGTGGATTTTCTCAAACAGCACTTCCTGCCATGGTTCAAGAAGAAGAACCGTGTATTTCACAGCAAGATCATTTTTCTGCATGATATTGCACCATCTCATGCTGCACATAAAACATCTGCATCTCTGGCTGATATGGGCATAAAAGGGGACAAACTTATGGTGTGACCCCCATGCTCCCCTGACCTGTACCCCATTCAGAACCTTTGGAGCATCATTAAAAGGAGTGTTTATGATGGCGGGAGGCAGTTCACATCTAAGCAACAGCTCTGGGAGGGTATTCTGTCCTCATGCAAAACAATTGAAGCAGAAACCATCCAAAACCTGACAAATTCAATGGACGAGAGAGTTCAGAAGCTCCTTTCGAACAAGGGGTCCTATGTGAAAATGTAACATCACCTAGAATAAAGTTTTGAGTTGAAAACTGTTTGATTTCAGTTTCTAATAACCTGCTAATGCTTATAATTTTCAAAAATGACCATTTTTTTGGTCTTTATTAAAATGAAAAGGTTGATCGAAAAGTTTGGGGGATCTAAGAGTGTGGCAACCCAGTAGTCATGATTACTTCGAATTCTGACAATATGAGGGTCATGCTGCAGGTAGTGCAGCAAGAAGGCACTTATGTGTCTTGCGCATCTCGGAGCCCCAAAATTATTTTCCGGGCTAGATGCAGCTAAAAATTATTATTAATTTTAAATCTGGTGAAGCTTTAGTATAGATGGCCTAATAGGATCAGTGCTGCACACTGCTACAAAGCCCAAATTATTTTCCAGTCAAGATACAGATAAACATGATTAGTAATTTTAAATCTGGTGGAGCTTATTATAGATGGCCTAATAGAATCAGTGCTGCACACTGCTACAAAGCCCAAATTATTTTCCAGCCAAGATACAGATAAACATGATTAGTAATTTGAAAGCTTAAAACGGTTGGTAGGGTGATTTTAACCAATCATCAAGCTTTTACTCTCCCCAGGATGACACAGGGGTAGAAAAGTCGTTTCGGATCCATGATTTGTTCATCTTTATGAACGTGAGTCTGTCTACATTATCAGTGGAGAGCCGCGTGCGCTTATCTGTCAGCACACCACCAGCAGCGCTGAACACACGCTCAGACAGAACGCTGGCTGCGGGGCATGACAAGATCTCCAAGGCGTAAGTGGCTAGCTCCGGCCATTTATCCAGATTGGAAGCCCAAAAAGAGCAAGGGTCCAGTGACACAGTCGTGGCTTCAATGTTTACTTGGAGATACTCCTGTACCATCGTCTCTAGGCGTTGACTATGTGTCAGACTTCTTGTCTCCTGTGGCCTTGCAAAGGATGGGCTAAAAAAGTGGTGAAATGATTCCGCAAAATTGATGTTACCAGCAGATACTGTGGTTCTGTTACGGTTTGAGTGCTGAACACTTGACGGTCCCACGGTTTTCAAGATGGAACTGTGAGATTCACTACGTGCACCACTGGTATTTTGTGGAGAAGCACATGTAAGATTCTGCAACAGTCTCTGCTGATACTCCTGCATGCGTGCATCCCTTTCTATGGCAGGAATAATTTCTGCAAATTTACTTTTGTACCGGGGATCTAACAGTGTGGCAACCCAGTAGTCAGGATTATTTCTAATTCTCACAATTCGAGGGTCATGTTGCAGGTAGTGCAGCAAGAAGGCACTCATGTGTGTTGCGCATCCAGGAGCACCAAGTCCCTGTTGTGTTGGTGGCGAGGTAACAATCATGCTTCCTTCCTCTGTCCTCTCCCCCCAACCTCGCACAACAGAAATGTGATCAAGGTCTCCCTCATCTGATGAGTCTTCCATCAGTTCGTCCTCCACTTCTTCCTGGGCTCCTGCACCTTCCTCACTAGTTTGGCTGCTACCATGCGCCCTGGTAAAACCATCTCCCCCACCCTCACATGCCTGCCGCCTTGGTGCTGCCGACCGTCTGGACCTTGCAGATGTTAGCCCTTCCGCATACAACTCCTCCTCCTCTACTTCCTCCACCTCCTCTTGTGCCACCACCTGACTCCGAATTCTGTTTAACATGTGCTCCAGCATGTAAATCACCGGAATAGTCATGCTGATAATGGCATCGTCAGCACTAAACATCTTCGTCGCCATTTCAAAACTGTGCAGAAGGGTGCATAGGTCCCTGATCTGAGACCACTCCTCCAGCGTGATTTGCCCCACCTCTGAATCTCGTTGGCCCAGGCTATACGTCAGAACGTATTGCACCAGGGCTTGTCGGTGCTGCCACAGTCGCTGCAACATGTGCAGAGTTGAATTCCACCGAGTAGGCACATCGCATTTTAGCCGGTGAAGTGGCAGGCCCAACGACTTCTGTAGAGATGTAAGTCGCTGAGCTGCGGGATGCGAACGGCGGAAGTGAGCACACAGCGACCGTGCCCTCTGCAGAAGGCCATCTAGTCTGGGATAGTGGGCTAAAAATTGCTGGACAACCAGGTTCAACACGTGAGCCATACAAGGCACGTGTGTGACATTGCCCCGGCGAAGGGCCGCACCCAGGTTTGCAGCATTGTCGCACACGGCCTTCCCTGGTTTCAGGTCCAGTGGAGACAACCATTCATGAAATTGGTTCTCCAGAGCTGACCACAACTCCTCAGCTGTGTGACTCACATTTCCCAGACATTTCAATGTAAAAACCGCCTGATGACGTTGAGCCCTACTGCCAGCATAGTAAGGAGGTGTGCAGGATCCCTTCTGCGCAGTTAGAAAGCTTGTGGCATGACCAGACAGGCTTTGGGTGCAGGTGGAAGACCGAGAGGAGGTTGAGGAGGCAGAAGCAGTGGAGGAACTTTGACATAAAGAGGATTGACGCACAACTCGTGGGGACGGCAAGACTTGGACAGCAGCCCCTTGTCCTGCTGTCACCATAGTTACCCAGTGCCCAGTCAGCGACATGTAATGCCCCTGTCCATGCCTACTCGTCCAAGTGTCTGTGGTGAAATGCACCCTGTCACACACAGAGTTTCTCAAAGAAGCGGTGATGTTGTGTGCGACATGCTGGTGGAGCGCAGGCACACCTTTCTTTGAGAAGTAGTGCCGACTGGGCATCTGGTACTGGGGCACTGCGACGGACATAAGGTCTCGAAAATCCTCTGTGTCCACCAGGCGGAAAGGCAGCATTTCTGTAGCCAAGAGCTTGCAGATGGTGAAATTCAACCTCTTAGCTTTCTCATGGCTAGGAGGAAATGGTCTTTTACTTGTCCACATCTGAGGGACCGAGGGCTGGCTATTGTGCTTAGACGGGGTTGATAAGGGTGTCCCCGGCAAACTGCCGGTCTGTGAGGAAGATGCAGGCGGACATGTTAGGTTGCCTTGATCCAAAGGTGGTGCTATCGATGTCAGACAGCGCTCAACACCAGCTGGTGTTACCACCTCCAAAGAAAATGATGACCTGCCAATCACGCTGGCTGTTGCGGGTAAAGAGGTGGCAGGTCTGCGCCCCAAAACAGGTGTGACTGCTGTCCCCCCAGTCACAGAGGATGAAGAGGCCGCAGATGCACAAGATATGGCAGACGGTGGTTGGCCCGGCCGGCTAGGTCGCATTGTAGCACACTGAGCTTCCCACTGCAACTTATGCTTCATGTCCATGTGCCGATTCATGCATGAAGTACTCAAAATATGTATTTTTTGGCCTCTACTTAGCTTTTGCTGACAAATGTTACAGATAACACGAATTGGGTCATCTTTATCGATCTGAAAAAATGCCCAGGCTATGCAAGGCTTAGCACCCATGCGACCTGAAGAGCCACCACGACTTGTGGTGAGAGGCAGAGTTGTGTTTGAGGATGCAGTTGTTGACGTGCTTCCAGTACTACGTCTCTGTCCAGGAAGGCGCAACCTGACCTCGTCGTCACTAGCATCTTCCTCCACCTCCTCTGCTGACCTCATCTCTTGGCTGACTGTGGGTTGACAGTAAGTGGGATCTCCAACCTCATCATCATCACCCTGTGCGTTATCACACCCGTCGTCCTCAGAGCCAACCTGTTCCTGCCCTGACAAAAAACTAAAGTTGTCGCTCCAATCAGGTATTTGAGTCTTATCATCGTCTTCCTCATTGTCTCCACCAACAGGAGTTACAGTTTGGGAATGAGGGTCTACATTATGGTCAGAACCTTCTGCGTCTGGTCCTGGATCCGACTCATAAAGATTCTGGGCATCAGTGCAGATCATTTCCTCGTCTGGATTCACAGAAGCGCTGGAGTCGACCTCTGATTCCCAGGCTATAGTATGAGTAAACAGTTCTGCAGACTCAACCATCTGTTCTACCTCATACTCAGACGGGCAGCTGGAGATTTGGGAGATGTGAGGAAGCAAGTGCGATTGGGGTGACACCTTTGAGGACTGGAGTATTTGTGATGTTGAAGTTGATGTGGAGGAGAGCCCACTTAAAGGAGCACTTGATATCCATTGAAGCACCTGCTGTTTTTGTGCCTCATCTGGAATTTGTAGCGATTGGCGTGGCCGTAAGAAAGGGATCTTATCACATTGTCCGCTAAAAGAAGTAGACATTTTAGTTTGGCTGGAAGATGGTCTTTCTTCTGCAGAAGTTACTGTTGCTTTAACACCTACCCCACGGACACAACCTTTTTTCCCCTTCCCAACACGCCTATTCCCCTTTCCACCAGCAGCAGGCCTTTTTCCACTCATTTTGGTGGTTAACTAATTCACAACTCTGGAGTTGTTTGCACAAAAAAACAATGGATGGGAACCGAGCAGAGCTGAGTGGCCAAACTGTGGTATTAGGCCAAAACTATTGGCTGGGTTAGATGCAGAAAAAAATTATATTCAATTTGCAACCTGATGGAGGTCTGTATAGATGGATTAATAGAACAAGTCCCACACACAGCTAGAAGCCCAATATTTTTTCAGAGCTAGATGCAGAAAAAAATATATTCAGTTTGCAACCTGATGGAGGTCTGTATAGATGGATTAATAGAACAAGTCCCACACACAGCTAGAAGCCCAATATTTTTTCAGAGGTAGATGCAGAAAAAAATATATTCAGTTTGCAACCTGATGGAGGTCTGTATAGATGGATTAATAGAACAAGTCCCACACACAGCTAGAAGCCCAATATTTTTTCAGAGGTAGATGCAGAAAAAAATATATTCAGTTTGCAACCTGATGGAGGTCTGTATAGATGGATTAATAGAACAAGTCCCACACACAGCTAGAAGCCCAATATTTTTTCAGAGGTAGATGCAGAAAAAAATATATTCAGTTTGCAACCTGATGGAGGTCAGTATAGATGGACTAATACAACAAGTCCCACACACAGCTAGAAGCCCAATATTTTTTCAGAGGTAGATGCAGAAAAAAAATATATTCAGTTTGCAACCTGATGGAGGTCTGTATAGATGGATTAATAGAACAAGTCCCACACACAGCTAGAAGCCCAATATTTTTTCAGAGCTAGATGCAGAAAAAAATATATTCAGTTTGCAACCCGATGGAGGTCTGTATAGATGGATTAATAGAACAAGTCCCACACACAGCTAGAAGCCCAATATTTTTTCAGAGGTAGATGCAGAAAAAAATATATTCAGTTTGCAACCTGATGGAGGTCTGTATAGATGGATTAATAGAACAAGTCCCACACACAGCTAGAAGCCCAATATTTTTTCAGAGCTAGATGCAGAAAAAAATATATTCAGTTTGCAACCTGATGGAGGTCTGTATAGATGGATTAATAGAACAAGTCCCACACACAGCTAGAAGCCCAATATTTTTTCAGAGGTAGATGCAGAAAAAAATATATTCAGTTTGCAACCTGATGGAGGTCAGTATAGATGGACTAATACAACAAGTCCCACACACAGCTAGAAGCCCAATATTTTTTCAGAGGTAGATGCAGAAAAAATATATTCAGTTTGCAACCTGATGGAGGTCAGTATAAATGGACTAATACAACAAGTCCCACACACAGCTAGAAGCCCAATATTTTTTCAGAGGTAGATGCAGAAAAAAATATATTCAGTTTGCAACCTGATGGAGGTCTGTATAGATGGATTAATAGAACAAGTCCCACACACAGCTAGAAGCCCAATATTTTTTCAGAGGTAGATGCAGAAAAAAATATATTCAGTTTGCAACCTGATGGAGGTCTGTATAGATGGATTAATAGAACAAGTCCCACACACAGCTAGAAGCCCAATATTTTTTCAGAGCTAGATGCAGAAAAAAATATATTCAGTTTGCAACCTGATGGAGGTCTGTATAGATGGATTAATAGAACAAGTCCCACACACAGCTAGAAGCCCAATATTTTTTCAGAGGTAGATGCAGAAAAAAATATATTCAGTTTGCAACCTGATGGAGGTCTGTATAGATGGATTAATAGAACAAGTACCACACACAACTAGAAGCCCAATATTTTTTCAGAGCTAGATGCAGAAAAAAATTATATTCAATTTGCAACCTGATGGAGGTCAGTATAGATGGACTAATAGAATGATGCTATGCCCAAAAGATTTTACTTCACTAGGTGCAGTAAAAAAATTGGTATTCTATACACAGGTGGTATATCTTGCAACACAGATAGGCCATTCCACTGACTAACACACTCTGCAATAGGCCAAAAAGGATTAGCTTTGCTAGATTCAGCCAAATGCTGTGAAAAAAACTTGCACAGCACTGGCACAGACCTGCCTGGCAAAAACTGATAGGAACTGATGTAACCTAGTCCTGAAAAGGACTCCAATTACAATTAGTCTTTACTCCCACAATCTATCTATTTAAGATCACAGAACTGCCTGATAAAAGTCGTAGGAAATGCTGTAACCTAGTCCTTAAAAGAACTGCAATCACAACTATTCCCTACTCCCAAGCTATCTGTAGATTTGTGCGAAAATTGGCTTGAAATTAACAAGGTATAGCGCACACAGCAACAGCGGTGCCGTCTAACACGCAGCTGCAGCAGTGAGAAAATGGCGGCGACGGGGAAAATGGCTGGGTCTTATAGGGCAAGGACATGTGACATACACTGCCAATGACACATGCACTTGCTTGTGTGAAAAAAAGCACTTCGCTCCGTGTGTGCGCTGCTGATAGGCTGACAGATTGCACCTCCCCACTGCAAATGCGGGAAAGAGAAAAAAAAATGGAGATCTTCATTGTTCCTGCAGAGATCCATCCCCTGCCCCTCCCCCCACCCCGCTGTACACTCAAACTGCGTATTAACATTAATTTTCATCATTACTGAGAAAAAATCCAGTTATGATTTTGGTGCACGAACAGTTATCGAACATAACCTCGAACAGCCGAATTTTTCTCAAATTGTTCGTGTTCGCCGAACGGCTCGAATACCGCCCAAAACAGCTCGAATTTGAGATTGGCGAACAGTTCGAGTAGAACAACGCTCATCTCTACACTACAGCCCACCATGAACGGTTTTATTACTTGTTTTGCTTTTCTATAATGCACTATAGTTACATGATTGGCCGCGCTGTGAAGCACTGAGCAGCAGGACTTTGTTCGAACAGTCATTCTGTACTGACAGAGTCCCTTTAATGGTAACTTGTCACCTTGAAAAACGCTATTTATCTGCAGATATAGGGGTAATCTGCAGGTAAATAGGGTTTAAAACCTGGCTACACGGCTTAATAGAAAAGTGTTGGCTACACGGAGAAAATTACGTTTTATTCTCCCTGCCGCCACTCGCTTCCTGTTATAGGGTCAGTGCAAGGAGGGAGACATTACAGTCAACACTAACTACAAAGTGAGCGTGCTGCAATAACGTTGATTGTGACACTTCCATGGAGCCCAACCTCAGGCTGAGCTTCATTGAACGACTAACATGGAAGCAGCACCTGGCAACTAGTGCTGAGCGAGCGTGGTCGGATAAGGTGTGATCCCAGCATGCTCAGGTGTTATCCAGGTATCTTGTAGTGCTCTGCTAATATGCTCGAGTCCCTGCGGTAACATGTTTTGCAGCGGTAGGCAGACGCAACACATGCAGGAATTGCCTGTTTGTTAGGTAATCACTGCATGTGTTGCTTCTGTCTACCGCCGCAAAACATAGCATGATGCTGCCACCACCTTGTTTAATTGTTGGGATTGTATTGGGCAGGTGATAAACAGTGCCTGGTTTTCGCCACACATACCGCTTAGAATTATCACCAAAAAGTTCTATCTTCATCTCATCAGGCCAGAGAATCTTATTTCTCTTAGTCTGGGAGTCCTTCATGTGTTTTTGAGCAAACTCTATGCAGGCTTTCATATGTCTTGCACTGAGGAGAGGCTTCCATCGGCCACACTGCCATGAAGGCCCGACTGGTGGAGGGCTGCAGTGATAGATGACTTTGTGGAACTTTCTCCCATCTCCCTACTGCATCTCTGGAGCTCAGCCACAGTGATCTTGGGGTTCTTCTTTACCTCTCTCAATAAGGCTCTTCTCCCACGATTGCTCAGTTTGGCTGGACAGCCAGGTCTAGGAATACTTCTGGTGGTCCCAAACTTCTTCCATTTAAGGATTATGGAGGCCACTGTGCTCTTAGGAACCTTGAGTACTGCAGAAATTCTTTTGTAACCTTGACTAGATCTGTGCCTTGCCACAATTCTGTCTCTGAGCTCCTTGGGCAGTTCCTTTGAGCTCATGATTCTCATTTGGTCTGACATGCACTGTGAGCTGTGAGGTCTTATATAGACAGGTGTGTGTCTTTCCAAATCAAGTCCTATCAGTTTAATTAAACACAGCTGGACTCCAATGAAGGAGTAGAACCATCTCAAGGAGGATCACAAGGAAATGGACAGCATGTGACTTAAATATGAGTGTCTGAGCAAAGGGTCTGAATACTTATGACCATGTGATATTTCAGTTTTTCTTTTTTAATAAATTTCCAAAAAATTTCTACATTTCTTTTTTTTCAGTCAAGATGGAGTGCAGAGTGTACTTTAATGAGAAAAAAATGAACTTTTTAGAATTTACCAAATGGCTGCAATGAAACAAAGAGTGAAAAATTTAAAGGGGTCTGAATACTTTCCACACCCACTGTACATGTTGTATGCTTGTTTTTTTTATGGTTACAACACTTAGCCATTATAATCTATTGTGCTATTCATATGACCACCTGTCTGTGCAAAACACAGAGACATGTCCGTTTTTTTCCGGAATCGAGGATGAAAAGGGCCAATACTATTTGTGGGTCAGTGAAACACAGCACCATTTGTCGTATGTGTTAGAACTCTCCTGTTGTTTTTTTCTAGTTTGCTGGTCACATGACCTTTTTTGCCTATTTAATCCGGCTTCGCCCTCCTGGCCTTGCTGGACTTCATTGTAATTTCTACTCTTGAGCTAGCTTGGTGCTCTGTTACCTTTCTCTGTTGGTTTTGCTAGGTCTTCTGACCTCTATGTTCTATGTTGTGTGTTTGTCTTTTACTGCTACAATTTCTGCTAGGAGGTGTCCAACTTTATCCCAGTCCCTAGTTCTTGTAGGGATCCCTCCCTTGCATCTATAGGTCTTCGTACAGACTAGCTGAGGACTTTAGCGGGTCTGATCGCAGGATCAGGTTCCCCGTTACATCGTAGGGATCCAGTTTAGTTCTATTGTAGGAACAGATCTCCTGTCTTTCCTTAGTGCTTGTAGCAGATCATAACAGTAAGTCCAGCCCAAAAAAAAAAAAAAATTTCTCTAAGGAAAGACCTCCAGTTTCCATCATGGTCTCGGTTCAAGATTTGGCTCAACGCTTGCAGGGACTCTCTCTGGAGGTGGCCGAGCTCCAACAACACGTGAGTAGCTGTTCTGGAGCACATTTTGTGGAGCCAAAGGTACGTCTGCCTGATCTATTTTTTGGTGAACAACAAGATTTTTTTTCTTTTAAAAATGCTTGTTTATTGTATTTTCGTTTAAGACCCAGATCCTCTGGTGATGAATCACAGTGCATAGGGTTCATAATGTCACTTTTGCGCAAAGATCCTCAGGGATGGGCATTTTCTCTCCAACCTAGTGATCCGTGCTTTAGATCAGTGGATAGTTTTTTTTCTGCTTTGGGTTTGTTGTACGATGATCCTGATCGTGTCTCATCTGCTGAGTCTGAATTGAGACGTCTGAGGCAGGGATCAGGTAATGTGGAAAAATATTGTTCTCACTTCCGTCGGTGGTCTGCCCAGGTGGGGTGGAACGATTCAGCTTTGAAAAGTTTGTTTCTTGCAGGGCTAGGTGAAAGGGTTAAGGATTTGCTGATTGCTTATCCCACACCTGGAAACTTGCAGGAGGCAATGCAATTAGCTATACGGGTGGACAGGAGACTGCGTGCAAGGGTTAATGAGAGTAAATCCTCTGCCATGTCAGCTCCGAGTCTTGAGAGGGTCTGTGCTGACAAAGGAGAGCCGATGGAGATTGGGGCGATGGCACCTCGCTCTCAGGAAAAAGACCGCAGGCTTTCTGGAGGTTTGTGCTTTTATTGCGGAAATTCTGGTCATTTTATTAAGAACTGTGTGCTTCGTATGAACAAAGAAAAAAAAATGGTCAGTCATACACGTATAGCCCGTTTAAATACTAAGGGAGTATTTCTATCTGCTACTACAGCTGCTCAGGAAGAATTAATTGAATTTCGGGTATTTGTGGATTGTGGTTCTACTCTGAATGTGATTGATGGGGGATTCTTGGAAAAACTTAAATTAAAACCTAAACCTTTTTCATCCCCTATTGCTGTCGTTTCTGTTGATGGCTCTCCCTTGAAGAGTGTTACTCACAAGGTCTGTGAATTTCCCCTCACTATTAATGGTATTCATCAAGAGAATTTGGATTTGGTAGTATTCAATAATTTGCCTTCTCCAGTAATTTTGGGGTTGCCCTGGTTAAAATTGCACAATCCTGTACTGGATTGGTCTACCAATGAAATTAAGTCCTGGAGCCCTAAATGTTATGACAAGTGTTGTAACGGACGTATTGCTGCGGTGGAAAAAGGGGAATTACCTGTACCTATTCAGGATTTTTGGAGAGTTTTTTCTGAGGAGGAGTCACAAATTTTGCCTCCCCATAGAGACTATGATTGTACCATTGAATTTGTCCCTGGAGCGACTCTTCCTAAAAGTTGTTTATTTAATCTTACTATTCCTGAGAGAAAGGCTTTGGAGGAATACATACAGACAAGCTTGGCCGCCGGTCACATTAGACCTTCCAAGTCTCCTGTGGCTGTTGGATTTTTTTTGTAAAAAAAAAAAGATGGCGGTTTACGTCCTTGTCTGGACTTTCGTGAGATTAATAAAATTACTGTACGCAATCCTTACCCACTGCCATTGATTCCTGATTTGTTTAACCAGTTAGTGGGGGTCGGTGCGGTGTTGTCTCAGGAAAGCAAGTATGGAGTACATCCCTGTGCCTTTTTTTCAAAAAATTTTTCTGAGACTGAACTTAATTACGATATTGGTAATCGGTAATTGCTGGTTATTAAACTCGCGTTTGAACACTGGCGTCATCTCTTGGAAGGTGCTGAATTTCCCATTCAGGTTTTCACTGATCATAAAAATCTGATCTATCTTGATGCTGCCAAGCGCTTGAATGCCCGTCAGGCTAGGTGGGCACTTTTTTTCTCGCGGTTTAGTTTTTCCGTTACGTACATCCTGGGAACCAAGAATGTTAAAGCGGATGCTTTGTCTCGCAGCTTTTCTCCCACGGTCGGAGCTGAGGAGGAGGAGGAGAGCATTTTACAAGAAGGTGTTGTGATTGCTGCTTTGGACTCCGTTTTGGAGGATGAGATTCTTAAAGCTCAGGAGAATGCCCCATCTAACACTCCCCATGGGAGGTTGTTTGTGCCTAGGATCTTTAGGAGAGATTTGTTTGTTGAGTGTCATGAGTCTCGGTTGGCAGGTCATCCAGGAATTTCTGAGACCAAGAGACTTGTGGGTCGCAGTTTTTGGTGGCCTGGATGGCAGAAGGAAGTCATTAAGTGGGTGCGTCAATGTACTGTGTGTGCTAGATCTAAGTCTTCGCATGCTCCTGCTGCGGGGTTGCTTTGCCCTCTGGAGGTTCCTAGTGCACCTTGGACACATCTGGCTATGGACTTTATTACTGACCTTCCCTCCTCTGAGGGTTTCACGGTCATCTGGGTGGTCGTGGACCGTTTTAGCAAGATGTGTCACTTGGTTCCCTTCATCAAACTGCCTTGCGCTAAGACACTCGCTAAGGCCTTTGTCAAGGAAATTGTCAGACTACATGGCGTTCCTACTGACATTGTTTCTGATAGGGGACCTCAGTTCGTGGCTCGTTTTTGGCGTGCCTTTTGTGACAGGTTGGGAGTTCATTTGTCGTTTTCATCCGGATATCATCCTGAGTCTAATGGCCAGACAGAAAGAAAGAATCAGGATGTTGAGCAGTTCTTGCGTTGCTTTGTGGCAGACAATCAAGAGGGGTGGTCTGAGTTTCTGCCACTTGCTGAATTTGCTCTTAATAACCATACATCCTCTTCTGCTGGGTGTTCGCCTTTTTTTTGTTGTTCTGGGAGACATCCGTCTTTTGGGTCATTCTCCAAATCGGTATCGGCTGCGCCTGAGGATGAGAGTTTTTCTGGTGATTTGGAGAGAGTTTGGACGGATGTGCGTGATAATCTTCAGGAGGCTAACAAAAAATCTAAGAGGTACTTTGATAGGAAACGGCAAGAGGTTTCATTTGCTATTGGTGACATGGTTTGGTTGTCCTATAAGAATCTGCGATTGAGGATTCCTTCTAAAAAATTGGGTCCCAAGTTTGTAGGGCCCTTTAAGTGCTTCAGATAGTTAACCAATCTGCTGTTAGGTTGGAGGTTCCTACCTCCTGGAAGATTAATCCGGTGTTTCATGTTTCTCTGTTGAAAAGAGCTGATGTGTCGGTTGGTGACGCCTCTGCCACTGTTCCTCCGGTGGTGGAGGACGGGGAATATGAAATTTCCCGCATCCTAAATTCTAGACGGTATAGAGGGAGTTTGCAGTATCTCGTCGCTTGGAAGGGTTTCGGACCTGAGGATAACTCATGGGTGAGGGCGGATGATGTTTCTGCTTCCAGACTTGTCAGAGCGTTTCACAGGAGGTTTCCTGATAAGCCCGGGCCTAGGGGATCCGGAGGATCCTCTTAGAAGAGGGGGTACTGTTTGAACTCTCCTGTTGGTTTTTTCTAGTTTGCTGGTCACATGACCTTTTTTGCCTATTTAATCCGGCTCCGCCCTCCTGGCCTTGCTGGACTTCATTGTAATTTCTACTCTTGAGCTAGCTTGGTGCTCTGTTACCTTTCTCTGTTGGTTTTGCTAGGTCTTCTGACCTCTATGTTCTATGTTGTGTGTTTGTCTTTTACTGCTACAATTTCTGCTAGGAGGTGTCCAACTTTATCCCAGTCCCTAGTTCTTGTAGGGATCCCTCCCTTGCATCTATAGGTCTTTGTACAGACTAGCTGAGGACTTTAGCGGGTCTGATCGCAGGATCAGTTTCCCCGCTACATCGCAGGGATCCAGTTTAGTTCTATTGTAGGGACAGATCTCCTGTCTTTCCTTAGTGCTTGTACCAGATCATAACAGTATGTAGTTAACATTGGAAAGGATAGAAGAGGCTTTGTAAATTATTTATTTATCCATCTGGGAAAAACATTGATGATACACTGATGGTAAATACGGACACACGGATGACACATTGATCCAAAACACTGACGTCGCTGGTATCACTTTTTCACGTTCATGAATGAGGCCTTAGGTGTATGGGCATCTTTAAACTAGTACTTCATCTAAATTCTGCTGAACCTATTTATTGCTGCAGATAAATAAATGTGAAATCATAGATATATTTGTAAGAGACTCTGATTACACTCTATAAAGGAAAAAAAAATAGCTACTACTTTTTAAAATACAACCCCTGGCAAAAATTATGGAATCACCGGGCTCAGAGGATGTTCATTCAGTTGTTTAATGTTGTTGAAAAAAAGCATATCACAGACATGGCGCAAAACTAAAGTCATTTCAAATGGCAACTTTAGTGCTTTAAGAAACACTAAAATAAATCAAGATTAAAAATGTGGTACTCAGTAAGCGTAATTTTTTTCAGACCAAGCAGAGGGAAAAATTATGGAATCACTCAATTCTGAGGAAAAAATTATGGAATCATGAAAAACAAACACACAAAAGAACACTCCAATACATCACTAGTATTTTGTTGCACCACCTCTGGCTTCAATAACAGCTTTCAGTCTCTGAGGCATGGACTTAATGAGTGACAAACAGTACTCTTCATCAATCTGGCTTCAACTTTCTCTGATCGCTGTTGCCAGATCAGCTTTGCAGGTTGGAGCCTTCTCATGAACCATTTTCTTCAACTTCCACCAAAGATTTTCATTTGGATTGAGATCTGGACTATTTGCAAGCCATGACATTGACCTTATGTGTCTTCTTTCAAGGAATGTTTTCACAGTTTTTGCTCTATGGCAGGATGCATTATCATCTTGAAAAATGATGTCATCATCCCCAAACATCCTTTCAATTGATGGGATAAGAAAACTGTCCAAAATATCAATGTAAACTTGGGCAGTTATTGATGTTGTAATGACAGCCATCTCCCTAGTCCCTTTACCTGACATGCAGCCCCATATCATCAATTACTGTGGAAATTTGCATGTTCTCTTCATGCAGTCATCTTTATAAATCTCATTGGAACGGCACCAAACAAAAGTTCCAGCATCATCACCTTGCACAATGCAGGTTCGCGATTCATCACTGAATATGACTTTCATCCAGTCATCCACAGTCCACAATTGCTTTTCCTTAGCCCATTGTAACCTTGATTTTATCTCTTTAGGTGTTAATGATTGCTTGTGTTTAGCTTTTCTGTATGTAAATCCCATTTCCTTTAGGTGGTTTCTTACAGTTCGGTCATACACATTGACACCAGTTTCCTCCCATTCGTTCCTCATTTGTTTTGTTGTGCATTTCTTGTTTTGGAGACATATTGCTTTAATTTTCCGGTCTTGACGCTTTGATGTCTTCCTTGGTCTACCAGTATGTTTGTCTTTAACAACCTTCCAATGTTGTTTGCATTTGGTCCAGATTTTAGACAGCTGACTGTGAACAACCAACATCTTTTGCAACATTGCGTGATGATTTACCTTTTCTTAAGAGTTTGATAATCCTCTCCTTTGTTTCAATTGACATCTCTCATTTTGAAGCCATGATTCATGTCAGTCCACTTGGTGCAACAGCTCTCCAAGGTGTGATCACTCCTTTTTAGATGCAGACTAACGAGCAGATCTATTTTGATGCAGGTGTTAGTTTTGGAAATGAAAATTTACATGGTGATTCCATATTTTTTTCCTCAGAATTGAGTGATTCCATAATTTTTTCCCTCTGCTTGGTCTGAAAAAAATTACCCTTACTGAGTTCCACATTTTTAATCTTGATTTCTTTTAGTGTTTCTTAAAGCCCTAAAGTTGGCATTTGAAATGACTTTGGTTTTGTGCCATGTCTGTGATCTGCTTTATTTCAACAACATTAAACAACTGAATGAACATCCTCCGAGCTCGGTGATTCCATAATTTTTGCCAGGGGTTGTAGCTCTGAAATCCTAGCATGTGGCAATTAAAAATAAAAAAAAAATAATAAATCATTTGACTGGAGTGAGTTTGTAGAAATGTTTAAGCATGCTTTAATGAATTCCAATGGACATTGATATCACTGCATATTTTTGTAGTGTAATGAAAAGCTTAAGTGTAGCTCCATCCTAATGAGGCTAGGTTATGTCTTCCTTTCAGGTGAAAGATTAGGCTTCAGCTGACCAGTATTCAACCACTTGTGTTCTTTACCTGTGCCTGAGAATCTGAAAAGTTTTTGCCATTTTCAAAGTTCAAAGGCATTAATAATAATGCCCTTCATTTCCAGCATTCATGAAAATCCAAAGAAGAAGACATTCTGATCTTTATTTTTATAGCTACATCATTACATTTGAAGATGCTTGCTAGGTCTCACATAAGCTTTGTTTTCTTTACCTTTTCAGTTTAATTATGAACTTTCCTTTGGTCTTTTTTATTTTTCTTATGATAATTCCACTTTGTTTTGAATTCCAATGGAGAACCCAAATATAATTTGGCATGCAATGCAATACAAAAAGAATAAACCTCTTTGTGCACCTGTATGATATCAGTTGTACATAATAGTACAATATACTATAGTAAAGTACAGGTGCATCTCACTAAATTAGAATATCATCAAAAAGTTAATTGATTTCAGTTCTTCAATACAAAAAGTGAAACTCATATATTATATAGAGTCATTACAAACATAGTGATCTATTTCAAGTGTTTATTTTTGTTAATGTTGATGATTATGGCTTACAGCCAATGAAAACGGTCATTATCTCAGTAAATTAGAATACTTTATAAAAACAGCTTGAAAAATGCTTTTAAATTCCGAAATGTTGGCCTACGGAAATGTATGTTCCGTAAATGCACTCAATACTTGGTCGGGGGCTCCTTTTGCATCAATTACTGCATCAATGCGGCGTGGCATGGAGGATATCAGTCTGTGGCACTGCTAAGGTGTTATCGAAGCCCAGATTGCTTTGATAGTAGCCTTCAGCTTGTCTGCATTGTTGGGTCTGGTGTCTGTCATCTTCCTCTTGACAATACCCCATAGATTCTCTATTAGGTTAAGGTCAGGTGAGTTTGCTGGTCAATCAAGCACAGTGATACTGTTGTTTTTAAACCAGGTATTGGTACTTTTGGCAGTGTGAACAGGTGCCAAGTCCTGCTGGAGAATGAAATTTCCATCTCCAATAAGCTTGTCAGCAGAGGGAAGCATGAAGTGCTCTGAAATTTCCTGGTAGACGGCTGCGCTGACTTTGGTCTTGATAAAACACAGTGGACCTACAGCAGCAGATGACATGGCTTCCCAAACCATCACTGATTGTGGAAACTTCACACTAGAAGTCAAGCAGCTTGGATTTTGTGCCTCTCCACTCTTCCTCCAGACTTTGAGACCTTGATTTCCAAATGAAAATTGGAACTCTGGGACCTTGTGGAATGTGTCAATGACTGCCTTCTGGACATCTGTCAAGTCATCAGTCTTCCACATGATTGTGGTACCTTCTGAAACAGACTAAGGGACCTTTTTAAATGCTTAGGAAGCCTTTGCAGGTGTTTTTTGTTAATTATTTTAATTTACTGAGATAATGACTTTTGTGTTTTGATTGGCTGTAAGCCATAATTATCAACATTAACAGAAATAAACACTTGAAATAGATCACTCTATTTGCAATGACTCTATATAATATATGAGTTTCACTTTTTGTATTGAAGAACTGAAATAAATTAACTTTTTGATGATATTCTAATTTAGTGAGATGCACCTGTATTTCTATAAAATTCATACCACAGGGATCCATAATATGGCTACATCCATAATTTAAACACCCTGGAGTAAATCGGCAAAGAACAACCAGTAAAAACACTTGTCAATATCAGAGGCGTAAGTAGGGGTTCTGCACAGGGGGTGGGGGGTGGGAACACGGGTGAGTAGGCCCTTAACCAGGTAATCAAGTTTACATCTGCAGTGTCACACCTTAATTGTGGATACAGGGAAACCTTAACAGATGAACAAATTAATCTATATACAAATACCAACACTAATATTACCGCCATACAGTGACCATATAGTGGCAGTAGATACCAGTCCTGCAGAACATATAAGAGATTACAGTGACTTACAGGTAACATTTTTTCCCCTTTGATGGTCACAATACCATGAATGACCCTTTAACAATAATTCTTTTTAAGTGACAACTTAACATTTAATAATGACCCCTGAGTCACCTCCCCAAAGTACAGTAATAATGTCCCTGGGCACACAAACATCAAAAAGTCTACTGTATTTAAAAAAATGGTGTCACTGAAAAAGGCATGTCCTACAAAATACAATCACTCAGAAGGCTGCGTTGATGAAAAAAAAAGACGTCAATGCTGTCTGAATTTGGTGATGTAAAAACAACTAGTTAACAAAAACAGTTGTTACTGTGCAAAAGTAGTAAAATGTAAAAAAAACACTTATATAAATGTATCACTGTAATCATACTGACCTGAAGAATGAGGTTGTCTTAACACTTTTACCACATGGGTAATGGCAAAAAAAAGAGATAAAACTTTCACTTTGCCACCTAAAAATCAAGATAAAAAAAATGAAAAGAACATTAAGTAGTCAAACATGGCACCAATAAAAACTTCAGCACATCCCACAAAAAACAAGCGTTCACCAGCTCTTTCGGCAGAAACGTTTAAGAGCTAAAGCTTTCAGAATATAGTGATGTAAAGCAAACTGATTTTTGGAAAAAAAAAATGTTTTAGCGTGCAAAAAAAGCAAGGTATAAAAAAATATATATAACCTGTAATCGATGTAAGCATACTACCTGAAGAATACATTTGTTTTATCCCTTTACTGCACATTGAATGGTATGAAACAGTGTAAAATTACTGTTTATATATTCTGTCTATGTCCGAAAAAATTTAAATAATAAGCAATAAAATGTTTTGTTAAGTTACGATATGTTATGTTTCTCCAAGTGACACCAATAAAAATTTAGGAAAAAGCTAAGTAGCAAAAATGTGTGATAGGGTCTTATCCACAGCCTAGTCCTCCTCCTGACTTGCTGGTAATTGTGTCTCATCATTATCCACCTCTTGTGACAGTAATTGCACTTTCCCACCGTTGCCTTCATGTGACCGTGGCTGCTCAAATATTTGGGCATCGCTACACGCGTTCCCCTCTTGCCCCGCTTGAAGCTGGCCAGGCGAGAGGCCAGAATCTATAAATGGAAAAGTGAACAGCTATTTGGAGTGTGAGATCAGTTGTCTCCGGGCACTCGGCATGGTGGAAGGAAGGAGGATCAGGGTGAGGAATATGCGGTCAAGACTCACGGCTACTGAGACTTGACCATGTGGAAGACAGGGTGGTGGTGGTGGCAAAGTGACTGGAAGCATTATCTGCTATCCAACCAACAACCTTTTTACACTGCTCTGAGTTCAATAGTAGTGTGCTGCTAGTAATTGGGACAGGAAGGTAGGGCAACATGATATGGGTGCTTGTTGTTGCACAAGTTCAGCTTGCCCATGGCCTTGGCCTCTGAATGAACCATTACCGTCATGTCTACTTCCCTGTCCCTTGCCACGCACCTTGCCCATTTTAAATGAAGTATAATATCTTGAACAACCCCTACGAATTGCTGTATTTGTACCGCAGTAATATCTGATATGTGTGACCTGAAACCCACAGTTTTAAGCACTGCCCTTCTAGTTTACTATTGCTCAATGACCACATGTGAATAGGTTCACTACCACAATGCTGACAAACTGTAAATGGAGTCTAATATCTTGAATGTCCCCTACAAATATCTGGATTTGTACCGCAGTTATATGTCATACATCTGACGGATGCCCACGGTTTTAAATAGCGGGCTTGTACTGTAGTTTCCTATTATTGATAGCAACCACGTGTGAATAGCTTCACTGACACACTGCTAGAAACTGTAAATGGAGGACAATATTTTCCATGGTCGCTACAAATGGCTGTATTTGTACCGCAGTTATATGTGATACGTCTGACGGATGCCCACGGTTTTAAATAGCGGGCTTGTAGTTTCTTATTATTGCCAGCGACCACGTGTGAATAGCTTCACTGACACACTGCTACAAACTGTAAATGAAGTACAATATTATCCACGTTCACTACAAATTGCTGGATTTTTATCGCTGTAATATGGGATTACATCTGATGATGGATAAGATCTGGCAGTATGCTGCAATGCTAACAAGCAAATGGAGCAGTAAAACGTTGGACATAATTACTTTTTTAGAAAATAATCAGGATTAAGATAAAAAAAAAATTAGCCCTAGCCCTTAGCCCTGGCCCCTGATATCTGGGGCTATGTCTACGGATATCTGTAACAGCAGGAGCAGACAGAACGTGCAATGGACACTATTGTGCTGTATAGTGTTCACAAATTTCTCTGCCTGCCTAACTTCTGCTATTACCCCTGAATATAGCTTGGATAAAGAATGCAACATTTGCATTCGAAACGCGTTGCTTAAATGGACATGTGCTTTGGCATCTGTTTTTAATTCAATAAAGAAGAATTTTTGGACTTACCTGCAGCTGGAGCTTTCTTTTCTTTCTGCACATTTGCCTTCTGAAGTGGTTCCTCGTGTTCCTTGCTCCAGGACGCTAGAGCACAGGTTAGCTGGTGTCTCCCATTACTCCATACTGAATATATGCAGCTGGATTAGTCCTCAGAAGGACTGTTATTTTAGATGGATATATATATACTCTTGGAGTACCTATATTTAACTATTACACCACCAATTCTGTCCCTCACACAGCAGCACCTCTCCCTACACTGTAACGAGCCTAGCATCACCAGGTCTTGTATAGACCTAACGACGCTATGCGGCCAGTCAATCACTGTAATGCCACAACCAACATGGCTACGGCATTACAATGCGTGGCAAGCAATCCTTGCATGTTCATTGGCTCTCTAAAGAGTGCCAAACATGTAGGGCGGGGACCCAAGCTCCTGCCCGAACATCCCGGAAATACTCGCCGAGCACCGAGAATCTCAAGCAGTAAGATGCTCGGGCGAGAACTGAGCAGTAGCGAGCATGCTCGCTCATCACTAGTTAGGAGTGTAATGTCCAAACTGGAATCACTTTTTGGGGGTTACTACTGTTTTGGCACCTCAGCTGCTCTGCAAATGCGACATGGTGTCCACAATTTATTACTATAAAAACTGCACTCCAACAGTCAAGTAGTGCATCTTCACCTTCATGCCATGCTGTGTGTCCAAACAGCAGTTTATAACCACATGTGGGACACTACCACGTTTGTGAGACTTGCATAAAACATTTTTCAGTGTATTTTCTTTTATTGCAGCTTGGGAAAATTAAAAATTTGAGGCCAAAGCAACATTTTAGCCTAAAGAATGTAATTTTTCAGATTTTCATTCCACTTTGCATTAACCCCTACATGACCTATGACATAAAGGTATGACATAGGTCGTGTCCCTGCAATTCATGCGGGCTCCGGCGTTGAGCCCGGATGTTTTCAGGCACATGACAGCTGATCTGAAGAAGACCCTTTTGGTTGTCATTGCTGATCTGCTATGAGCGCCGCCCCGTGGCCGGCGTTCATAGCAGATGATCAATTCTGCTACACATAGCAGGGTTGAAGCCCTGCTATGTGTTGCACAGGTGATCAGATGATTTTAGCTTCAAGTCTCCTATGGAGACTATTGAAGCAAGCAAAAAGTAGAAAAAAGATGCTTTTAAAAAATTGTAAAAAATATAAAAGTTCAAATCACCCTTCTTTTGCCTCATTCAAAATAAAACAATTAAAAAAAATCAAAAATACATATATTTGGTATCGCTGGGTACAGAAACGCCTGATTTATCAAAATATAAAAATAATTAATCCGATTGGTAAACAGAGTAACGAGAACAAAAATCAAAAAGCCAGAATTACATTTTCTTGGTCTCCGCAATATTCAAAACATTGTATCTACTCTAAAATGATATCAATAAAAACGTCAGCTCGGCATGTAAAAAATAAGCCCTCAGCCAGCCCCCGAGCCTAAAAAATTAAAACGCTATGGATCTCAAAAAATGGCGCCTTTTTTTTTTTTATAAACTTTGGATTTTTTTTCACCACTTAAATAAAAAAGAACCTATACATGTTTGGTATCTGTAAACTCCTAATGACCTGGAGAATCATAATGGCAAGTCACTTTTAGCATTTAGTGAATATGGTAAAAAAAGGCCGAAAAACAATTGTGGGATTGCACTTCTTTTTGCAATTTCAGAACACTTGAAATTTTTTTCCCTTTTTCCGATACACTATTTGGCAAAATCAATAGTGTTGTTCAAAAGTACAACCTGTCCCGCAGAAAACAAGCACTCACATGGCCATATTGATGGAAAAATAAAAAAGTTATGATTCTGGGAAGAAGGGGAACAAAAATGAAAACGCAAAAATGGAAAATCCCAAGGTCATGAAGGGGTTAATCCCTGTGAAGCACCTGAAGGGTTATAATACTTACTGAATACTGTTTTGAATATTTTGTGGTGTGCAATTTTTAAAATGGTATAACTTGTGGTGGTTTTGTAACATATAGACACCTCAAAGTCACTTAAAACCTGTCTATAAAAAAAATAATTTGTAAACTGTTAAAAAAATGCAAACATTTTAAGTGGAGACACTAAAGCTCACCTATTAAATCTGCTTAATAATAAAGCTACTACAGATTCTATGTCAATTAGTTTCCTTTCGAAAGCTTATTAGACCAGAAATAAATTGGGATAATTTTTGAACCAGGGAAGAAATATGATTTTATGAGTAGAAATTAAAAATCTACAGGGTGGGCCATTTATATGGATACACCTAAATAAAATGGGAATGGTTGGTGATATCAACTTCCTGTTTGCGGCACATTACTATATGGGAGGGGGAAAACTTTTCCAGATGGGTGGTGGCCATGGTGGCCATTTTGAAGTCGGCTATTTTGGATCCAACTTTATTTATTTCAATGGGAAAAGGGTCAGACACAGATATAGGCATGTCATGCCCTTCTAAAATCAAGAAAGGCTGGAGTAAAAATCTAAAATCAGCCTACCAACACCCAGACGTCGTGACAAGAAAATTAAAAAAGAAATATCTTTAGGTAGAATGGCGGTTCCATTCAGAACACTTTCCTTACAAGACGTAGTGGTATCCCCATTGTGAGTTGTGCCAAAAACAGAACCCAATACATTCGGACTAATCCACCATTTGTCATATCCAAGGGGCAGGTCAGTAAACGACAACATCGACGCGGAACCAAGTACAGTAGTATATACTGTACATCCTTTGACAAGGCAATCAGGCGGATCAAGAAGTTGGGAAGGGTCACCCTAATGGCCAAAACAGGCATTGATGCGGCGTTTCAGTTACTTACTACCTGTGCCTCCGAATAGTGTCCACCTATTGGGCTGCTTCTGGGAAGGAGCATACTATATAGATCACTGTTTGCCCATGGGGTGCTCCAGATCCTGCTCACTATTTGAGGTGTTTAATTGCTTCCTCGAATGGGTTGTAATGGACGTTTCTAAGGGGGCACATATTATCCATTACCTCGACAATTTCTTATGCCTGGGCCCAAAAGATTCGCCACATTGTGAATACATGCGGTAGTCCAGCTGTGAGAAGGAGAGAGCTGGAGGGAGAGCGGACACCACAGAGCCGAAGGGTTAGATGGAGAACGGAAGAAGGAAAGAGGGTGAGGGAGGTAAGGGAGTACCGTGGAAGGCCGACCTGAGCTCCCCCACGTTCCTGCTGTGCAGGGAACAGCCCTGGGAAGAAAAGCCGCTTGCGCATCCCTTTGAGGTTACGGGCGCGAGCGGGCAGAGGGACTACGTTGGAGTGCGAAGCCGACACGGCCAGTCCGTTGCTGCCCGTGCCACCTCCGTGTCGCCGGGTTTGTGCCAGAGCCGCGGTGGACTCTGACGGCCAGCCCCCCTCTCCCAATACTGGTGCCTGTCCGCTGGTGGGTCGAGCGAGCCCCCCGCGGTGGGGGGGAGTAACATCTGCAGAAGAAAGACCATCTTCCAGCCAAACTAAGATGTCTACTTCTTATTGTGTAAATAAAGATTCCGGCACACCAAATAATATGGAAAAAGTCTCATATAGGTGATGAAATAATAGATGCTTTATTTCTCCAACATCAACTGGTTCAAATAATAATCAGTGTACAGTTGCCTGCCCAACATTTCAACCCCAACGGGGTTTTCCTCAGGGGCATCAAAGGAGCTTGAAAACCAGAAAATAAACAAAATAAAGACATAAGTGTGACATAAAATAAAAGACAATACAATGAGTAATATACAACAAAATAGGCATATGTGAACGGAACAAGGCAAAGGGGAGAGAAGGGGAGTAGGGGGGGAAAAAAAGCGAGGGAAGAAAAAAGCGGAGGGGGGGGGAATAGGGGAGAACAATGGGAGCAAAAGGAAGAGGGAACAATATACATACAGAGCAAAAGAACGGATCGATGTAAAAATAAAAGGAAAAAGGATACCTAGTTGCTATGCGCTGATTGATATCTGGGAGAAAATCCCAGTGGTAGTAGAGAAACTCAGGGGAAAAATAAAGAGAACCAGTCTTGGTAGTGGTAAGGGAAAAAAGGGGATCAGCCGGCAAAATAGCTGTAAACAGACGGCAAAGGGAAAATGAGACACCAGTAACCAGACTAAAACCAGTATCCAAACAGAAGAGATGACTTGCCTTAAGTGAAAGAAGGTCAAAATGCAGAAGTCTGAGGGAATAGCCAAGGAGACCTGCCCACGGGGTAGGGTAGGTAGACCTGAGGGTAAAGAAAGGGGGTAAAAAACCGGAGAATATGGGGACATATAGGATGCCAAGAATAAAGGGCTCTTACCTATGTGTGGTAAAGGAACAAAAGTCCGGCCGTTGGTGGTGTAGTGTCTAGAGCGTTGGCGGTGTTATAATCGCTATGAGGCTTCCTGCTTCCGGAGTGCGAGGACACAACTTCCGGTTTGGTGGAACGCAACATCCGGTAGCGTGGAACGCAAAAACGCACATGCGCGCGGCCAAAAGGGAGAGAAATACAGAAAGGAATAAAGGCACAGCGGCGCGTGCGCGGGATATGTATAAAGGAGCTAGGGGACCACAAGGAGAAAATAAGAGACAGGGGGAGCAGAGGCACCAAAAGGATGGGGGTAAAATGGATAAGGGGGAGGAGAAAAATAAGGGAAGAGAAGACCAAAACTATGTAAAGAAAAAGGGCAAGACAGATGAATAAAAGTAATAATAAAAAATAAAAAATAAAAAATAATAAGAGGGGAAGGCAGGGGAGACTATGACGGTACCTGTAGGGAGAAGGGGAAAGAGAAAGGGGGAGGGGGGAATGGATATATAGAATTATAGAAATGTATACATATCGCAATGTGAAAGGAAGACAGGGGAAATGTATGTTATACAAAGTACATGTCATATAACATCTGCAATATAATAAGTGATCCGGTGCAATATGGAAATTATTATATACGGTGACAAAAAGGATATATCCGGTTCAAATATGTAGGGTCTGTGAAAGAAGTAAAAGTATAATATAAGAAATACAGACAAAGCGAAAATCATGGGCAATAAATAAAATTAACCCAATCTACCTGTATAAACCTCAGGAAGAGCAAAGGAACCACATTGGTAAGATAATAAAAGAGAAGGTATCTCAAACGTGAACCTCATATTCTCGGTTGAGGCCATGAGGTTCCAATGTCTTAAGGGTAAAGATCCAGAATGCCTCCCTTTCTTTGAGCCTCTGGATCCTATTGCCCCCTCTTCTGCCTGGTGGGACGTGGTCTATCACCTGGTAGCGTAATTGTGCAATAGAGTGATGATGGGCAAGGAAATGGTTAGGAATTGGTAATAGATTATATTTGCATCGAATAGTGGATTTATGTTTGCTAATCCTATCTCTGATGTGCTGTGTTGTTTCCCCCACATATCCTAGACCGCATGGACACTTGATCAAATACACTACGAATGAAGAGTCACAAGTGAAGTAGCCCTTGACCGGGAATCTCTTGCCTGTCAGAGGGTGTGTAAATGAACTACCTCGGGTTATGTTAGAACATTGACGGCAGCCTAAGCATGGGAAATTGCCTGAGGGTGGTGTCGATAATGTCGTCTGGTGTGTCCTTGGGTTAGAACTCCCAATGTCGGCCCGTACAAGTTTGTTCTTAAGGTTTAGAGGTCTTTTGCTACATACCATGATTGGCTCCTGAAAGTCCGGGATCTTGGGGTATGAATTGCTCAGTATTGGCCAATGAGTCCTAAGTATATCACGGATAAGGGTCTGGTAGGGATGATAGGTGTTAACAAAAGTCATGCGGTTTGTCTTGGGTGTCCGCTGTCGGGGGATAAGAGGTGGAAAAGCTGTGGGAGGTGGGTAACCTCTGTTAACAAATTTTTGTCCCATTTCCAAGTGTCGTAGGGTGCGTGAGGATGGATCCGAAACAATTCTACTGACTCTGGTGTGTTGTGAAATGGGTAGGGAATTTTTAATATGTCGGGGATGACAACTGTTGTAGTGAAGTAGACTATTACGGTCTGTGGGTTTAACAAACAGATCCGTTGTGAAGTGACCTCCCTCCTCCTTGATGATGGTAATATCAAGGAAGTTAATGCGATGTGGGTCATGATTAGTGTTGAGCCACCCCCGTAGTGTTCGAGTTCGGTTCGGTTCGTCGAACACCCGTGTGTTCGCCGAACAGTTCGTCGAACTGTTCGTCGAACACCTTCGAACACCGTTAAAACCAATGGCAGGCAAACAAAAACACATAGAAACACATAGAAAACACCTTCAAAGGTGTCCAAAAGCTGACAAACTGCTCAGAAGACACAACTAACACATGGAAAAGTGACAAGTACATATAGTCATGCGAAAAGAAAAGAGGTGGAGGAGTAAAAGGAGGGGGAGACACAGATATAGGCATGTCATGCCCTTCTAAAATCCAAAAAGTGAGAAGCCGAGACGGCCAGTCCGCTCTTGCCCGTGCCACCTCCGTGTCGCCGGGTTTGTGCCAGAGCCGCGGTGAACCCTGACGGCCAGCCCCCCTCTCCCAATACTGGTGCCTGTCCGCTGGTGGGTCGAGAGAGCCCCCCTGTGGTGGAGGCAGCTCTAAGCTTTTTAATTTAAATTGTCCCTCTAATTTGAATGAATACACTTTAAATCCATTTACAAGGATCTATTGGAGGGCAAGTCTCATGCCAGCAGCCGCGTAATTCCAGCTCCAGTAGCGTCCACTAAAGCTGCTGCAGTTAAAAAGCTTTTATAAGGATCGAGCTCGGCTGTCCACCGCAAGGCATCCTAGTGCCAGTCCCAGCCCCTATGCCTTGGGGTGCCTCCTGATGCTCTTCACTAAGTATCCCGTGGTCCCGAAGCATTTCCTTTGAAAAAATTAAGTGTCCAAACTACAGGTGGTGTAGCTTGCTTAACAGCCGGGATAATCCGCTGACTAGCAGACACTGCTACTAGGCACAAAGTATTTCCTGGGCTAGATGCAGTTAAAAATTTGTAAGTAGATACTCTCGTTGGATGCTGAGAAAGCATTCCATAGAGTCTCCTGGCACGCCATATATGATTCTCTTAAAAAGCTTGGGGTAGGGGTCTAGGGGACCCTTTTATAGCCAAAATCACGGCCCTGTATCACAATACGTCACCTAGGCTGAAGATAAATGGAACTGTAGCACCGAGGGCTCGGTTGCTACAGACGTATTGCACCTCACCCAGAGGTGTGATATCTCACTCTCAGATAAGGATGGAGTGTGGATCAGGACCCGACACCTGCATGCATTACACCACATTGCCGTGGGGCAGGGCGACCAATATGCCCCTGAGATGGGCACGACAGTCCCTGTCCCTGGCTGGAGTGGGGGGAGGGAACACTGAGGAAGGGGAACCCTGCAGTGCAGGAGCAGGGAGGAAGCAGTTCCTGGGTGCATTGAGAAGGGAGTATAAAAGGTGGGCACCATCTTAGTTCAGTGCAGAGAAGTCTGAGCAGAAGTGGCAGGGAGCAGGGGCTCTGCATGAGCTCTGCTCCGGAGGCGGGCCTAGTAACAGAGGCCCAGGCCTGCAAGAGGGAGAAGGAAGGAAGAGGAGCGGAGAAGGCTCCAGGAACGAGGAATGAAGGGATCCCAGGGGTGCGGACGGGCGAGTCGCCACCGCACGCCCGAATCCACCTGCGTGGAGGGGTCAGGCCAAAGGGGGAGACCGGTCCCCGAACTAGTGGAGGCAGGAAACGACCCTCAGCTAGAAACCGGAGGCTGTGACATTTTATGTGGCGCAGCCCCTTGCTCCACCCGCTAGGAAGGCACCACATAGGGTCAGGGAAACTGGCGCCAAGTTTACCAAGAGGAGGCCCGAGGCAGCCGGACAGAAGTGTTGGTAAGAAAGGCCAGACAAAGGACACACAAAGGGGGTCCTGTGAAGCGCTCCAAAGTTATCTGGGAGTTGTCTGAGCCCCTCACCTGGTGAGCACAGTACGACGTGGGCAGCCGTTACCTGCAGACGTGGTCTGGATAATAAGAACTGTGAGTAAAGGCCCTGAACTGCATCACTGACTCCGTGTCGTTACTGCTGCTGCCCTGCACCATCACCCCCATCCTCCGCATACACTGCCCTGAGGCTATACTCCTCCCGTGGGGAGTTATGCTACGCTCTGCTGCACCCACAACACCAGCCTTAGCGGTCTGCCCTGTAGCGGCGGTTCACTCTGACCGCAATCCACGGGTGGCGTAGTCGGACATTTAAACATCAAAACCACATAAATAGTTCCGCCACTGGTTTGACCGCCCTGAGCCACGGAACCGGATCGCCGCCACGAAGACTACAACCACCAGCATCCACCAAAAAGGGTCCGGCTCCGGGTGTCCCAAGGCCCAGGGGGTGCGTCAGAACATTTTCATCACCTTTCACAATCACCAATGGGACAAGGCAGGGATGTCCTCTGTCCCCTCTCTTATACATCCTAGTGACGGAGCACCTGCTCTCATCAATTCGCCATAACCCCAATATTAGGTGGATTGAGGTGGGAGGCACCGAGTACAAGTGCTCTCTATTTGCTGATGATGTCCTAGTATATATCACTCAATCACATATATCCATCCCTGCTGTTATGGCTGAAATAGATCACTTTGTTACATGGTAAAATTTTAAAATCAATGCAGCGAATTCTGAGGCCCTCGATGTCTCCCTCCCTAAATCCATATAGGATTCCATCCAGTCCAACTTTCCCTTTGCCTGGCCCTCACAGGGTATCAAATACTTAGGAATTCCTATTCATAGAGACCTCTCCCATCTATGTTATCTTAATTTTGGGCCCTTTATTGAACAATTCCATACAGACCACGGTTGGCAAGTTAGAACTGTAAGATTCACTACGTGAACCACTGGTGTTTTGTGGAAAAGCACATGTACACCGCGTTCCAAATTATTATGCAAAAGTGTTTAGGAGTGATAAGGGAAGAATTTGTTTGTTTGTCAGTTAAACTCATTGATGGTGATGTGTGTCAGGGCTCTTTATATCACTGTAAGCAATTGCAGACACCTGTGCTAATTAGTTTGGCAGGTGTGTCCAATAAAGGCAAGACTACTTAAGAAGGCTCTCTCACATTATTAAGCAGCCTACATTTTCTGCCAAAATGGGAAAGAAAAAGGATGTGTCGGCTGCTGAGGAGCAACAAATTGTGGAGTGTTTAGGTCAAGGCATGACTACAATCAACATTGTGCGATGATCAGGATGAAGTGTCTTGGCAATCAAGAAGTATGTAGCTGATTCACAGTACACACGTGTGCGTGCTGATAAGGGCAAATTGAGGACTCTTTCCTACAGGCAATTACGTCAGGTTGAAAGAGCAGCGGCAAAAAAGCCTTGTCATAGCAGCAGACAAGTTTTTGAAGCTGCTTGTGCCTCCAACGTCCCCCGAACAACAAGATGCAGGGTCCTTCAGAGGTTTGCAGCTGTGCATACGCCATCCTGTCGACCTCCTCTATCCACTTCACACAAGCAGAAACGGCTCCAGTGGGCCAAACATTACATGAAGACTGATTTCAAAACTGTTTTGTTCACGGATGAGTGCCGTGCAGCGCTCGATGGTCCAGATGAATGGAGTGGAGGATGGCTGGTTGATGGACACCCCACGCAAACACGGCTACAGCGCCAACAAGGAGGAGGTGGAGTAATGTTTTGGGCTGGAATCATGGGGAGAGAGATTGTCGGCCCCTTTAGGATCCCTGAAGGCGCTAAAGATGAACTCCATAATGTATGTGGATTTTCTCAAACAGCACTTCCTGCCATGGTTCAAGAAGAAGAACCGTGTATTTCACAGCAAGATCATTTTTCTGCATGATAATGCACCATCTCATGCTGCACATAAAACATCTGCATCTCTGGCTGATATGGGCATAAAAGGGGACAAACTTATGGTGTGACCCCCATGCTCCCCTGACCTCTACCCCATTCAGAACCTTTGGAGCATCATTAAAAGGAGTGTCTATGATGGCGGGAGGCAGTTCACATCTAAGCAACAGCTCTGGGAGGGTATTCTGTCCTCATGCAAAACAATTGAAGCAGAAACCATCCAAAACCTGACAAATTCAATGGACGAGAGAGTTCAGAAGCTCCTTTCGAACAAGGGGTCCTATGTGAAAATGTAACATCACCTAGAATAAAGTTTTGAGTTGAAAACTGTTTGATTTCAGTTTCTAACAACCTGCTAATGCTGATAATTTCAAAAATGACCATTTTTTTGGTCTTTATTAAAATGAAAAGGTTGATCGAAAAGTTTGGGGGATCTAAGAGTGTGGCAACCCAGTAGTCATGATTACTTCGAATTCTGACAATATGAGGGTCATGCTGCAGGTAGTGCAGCAAGAAGGCACTTATGTGTCTTGCGCATCTCGGAGCCCCAAAATTATTTTCCGGGCTAGATGCAGCTAAAAATTATTTTTAATTTTAAATCTGGTGAAGCTTATTATAGATGGCCTAATAGGATCAGTGCTGCACACTGCTACAAAGCCCAAATTATTTTCCAGTCAAGATACAGATAAACATGATTAGTAATTTGAAAGCTTAAAACGGTTGGTAGGGTGATTTTAACCAATCATCAAGCTTTTACTCTCCCCAGGATGACACAGGGGTAGAAAAGTCGTTTCGGATCCATGATTTGTTCATCTTTATGAACGTGAGTCTGTCTACATTATCAGTGGAGAGCCGCGTGCGCTTATCTGTCAGCACACCACCAGCAGCGCTGAACACACGTTCAGACAGAACGCTGGCTGCGGGGCATGACAAGATCTCCAAGGCGTAAGTGGCTAGCTCCGGCCATTTATCCAGATTGGAAGCCCAAAAAGAGCAAGGGTCCAGTGACACAGTCGTGGCTTCAATGTTTACTTGGAGATACTCCTGTACCATCGTCTCTAGGCGTTGACTATGTGTCAGACTTCTTGTCTCCTGTGGCCTTGCAAAGGATGGGCTAAAAAAGTGGTGAAATGATTCCGCAAAATTGATGTTACCAGCAGATACTGTGGTTCTGTTACGGTTTGAGTGCTGAACACTTGACGGTCCCACGGTTGGCAAGTTGGAACTGTGAGATTCACTACGTGCACCACTGGTATTTTGTGGAAAAGCACATGTAAGATTCTGCAACAGTCTCTGCTGATACTCCTGCATGCGTGCATCCCTTTCTATGGCAGGAATAATTTCTGCAAATTTACTTTTGTACCGGGGATCTAACAGTGTGGCAACCCAGTAGTCAGGATTATTTCTAATTCTCACAATTCGAGGGTCATGTTGCAGGTAGTGCAGCAAGAAGGCACTCATGTGTGTTGCGCATCCAGGAGCACCAAGTCCCTGTTGTGTTGGTGGCGAGGTAACAATCATGCTTCCTTCCTCTGTCCTCTCCCCCCAACCTCGCACAACAGAAATGTGATCAAGGTCTCCCTCATCTGATGAGTCTTCCATCAGTTCGTCCTCCACTTCTTCCTGGGCTCCTGCACCTTCCTCACTAGTTTGGCTGCTACCATGCGCCCTGGTTAAACCATCTCCCCCACCCTCACATGCCTGCCGCCTTGGTGCTGCCGACCGTCTGGACCTTGCAGATGTTAGCCCTTCCGCATACAACTCCTCCTCCTCTACTTCCTCCACCTCCTCTTGTGCCACCACCTGACTCCGAATTCTGTTTAACATGTGCTCCAGCATGTAAATCACCGGAATAGTCATGCTGATAATGGCATCGTCAGCACTAAACATCTTCGTCGCCATTTCAAAACTGTGCAGAAGGGTGCATAGGTCCCTGATCTGAGACCACTCCTCCAGCGTGATTTGCCCCACCTCTGAATCTCGTTGGCCCAGGCTATACGTCAGAACGTATTGCACCAGGGCTTGTCGGTGCTGCCACAGTCGCTGCAACATGTGCAGAGTTGAATTCCACCGGGTAGGCACATCGCATTTTAGCCGGTGAAGTGGCAGGCCCAACGACTTCTGTAGAGATGTAAGTCGCTGAGCTGCGGGATGCGAACGGCGGAAGTGAGCACACAGCGACCGTGCCCTCTGCAGAAGGCCATCTAGTCTGGGATAGTGGGCTAAAAATTGCTGGACAACCAGGTTCAACACGTGAGCCATACAAGGCACGTGTGTGACATTGCCCCGGCGAAGGGCCGCACCCAGGTTTGCAGCATTGTCGCACACGGCCTTCCCTGGTTTCAGGTCCAGTGGAGACAACCATTCATGAAATTGGTTCTCCAGAGCTGACCACAACTCCTCAGCTGTGTGACTCACATTTCCCAGACATTTCAATGTAAAAACCGCCTGATGACGTTGAGCCCTACTGCCAGCATAGTAAGGAGGTGTGCAGGATCCCTTCTGCGCAGTTAGAAAGCTTGTGGCATGACCAGACAGGCTTTGGGTGCAGGTGGAAGACCGAGAGGAGGTTGAGGAGGCAGAAGCAGTGGAGGAAAAATGACATAAAGAGGATTGACGCACAACTCGTGGGGACGGCAAGACTTGGACAGCAGCCCCTTGTCCTGCTGTCACCATAGTTACCCAGTGCCCAGTCAGCGACATGTAACGCCCCTGTCCATGCCTACTCGTCCAAGTGTCTGTGGTGAAATGCACCCTGTCACACACAGAGTTTCTCAAAGAAGCGGTGATGTTGTGTGCGACATGCTGGTGGAGCGCAGGCACACCTTTCTTTGAGAAGTAGTGCCGACTGGGCATCTGGTACTGGGGCACTGCGACGGACATAAGGTCTCGAAAATCCTCTGTGTCCACCAGGCGGAAAGGCAGCATTTCTGTAGCCAAGAGCTTGCAGATGGTGAAATTCAACCTCTTAGCTTTCTCATGGCTAGGAGGAAATGGTCTTTTACTTGTCCACATCTGAGGGACCGAGGGCTGGCTATTGTGCTTAGACGGGGTTGATAAGGGTGTCCCCGGCAAACTGCCGGTCTGTGAGGAAGATGCAGGCGGACATGTTAGGTTGCCTTGATCCAAAGGTGGTGCTATCGATGTCGGACAGCGCTCAAGACCAGCTGGTGTTACCACCTCCAAAGAAAATGATGACCTGCCAATCACGCTGGCTGTTGCGGGTAAAGAGGTGGCAGGTCTGCGCCCCAAAACAGGTGTGACTGCTGTCCCCCCAGTCACAGAGGATGAAGAGGCCGCGGATGCACAAGATATGGCAGACGGTGGTTGGCCCGGCCGGCTAGACCGCATTGTAGCACACTGAGCTTCCCACTGCAACTTATGCTTCATGTCCATGTGCCGGTTCATGCATGAAGTACTCAAACTATGTATTTTTTGGCCTCTACTTAGCTTTTGCTGACAAATGTTACAGATAACACGAGTTGGGTCATCTTTATCGATCTGAAAAAATGCCCAGGCTATGCAAGGCTTAGCACCCATGCGACCTGAAGAGCCACCACGACTTGTGGTGAGAGGCAGAGTTGTGTTTGAGGATGCAGTTGTTGACGTGCTTCCAGTACTACGTCTCTGTCCAGGAAGGCGCAACCTGACCTCGTCGTCACTAGCATCTTCCTCCACCTCCTCTGCTGACCTCATCTCTTGGCTGACTGTGGGTTGACAGTAAGTGGGATCTCCGACCTCATCATCATCACCCTGTGCGTTATCACACCCGTCGTCCTCAGAGCCAACCTGTTCCTGCCCTGACAAAAAACTAAAGTTGTCGCTCCAATCAGGTATTTGAGTCTTATCATCGTCTTCCTCATTGTCTCCACCAACAGGAGTTACAGTTTGGGAATGAGGGTCTACATTATGGTCAGAACCTTCTGCGTCTGGTCCTGGATCCGACTCATAAAGATTCTGGGCATCAGTGCAGATCATTTCCTCGTCTGGATTCACAGAAGCGCTGGAGTCGACCTCTGATTCCCAGGCTATAGTATGAGTAAACAGCTCTGCAGACTCAACCATCTGTTCTACCTCATACTCAGACGGGCAGCTGGAGATTTGGGAGCTGTGAGGAAGCAAGTGCGATTTGGGTGACACCTTTGAGGACTGGAGTATTTGTGATGTTGAAGTTGATGTGGAGGAGAGCCCACTTAAAGGAGCACTTGATATCCGTTGAAGCACCTGCTGTTTTTGTGCCTCATCTGGAATTTGTAGCGATTGGCGTGGCCGTAAGAAAGGGATCTTATCACATTGTCCGCTAAAAGAAGTAGACATTTTAGTTTGGCTGGAAGATGGTCTTTCTTCTGCACCTACCCCACGGACACAACCTTTTTTCCCCTTCCCAACACGCCTATTCCCCTTTCCACCAGCAGCAGGCCTTTTTCCACTCATTTTGGTGGTTAACTAATTCACAACTCTGGAGTTGTTTGCACAAAAAAACAATGGATGGTAACCGAGCAGAGCTGAGTGGCCAAACTGTGGTATTAGGCCAAAACTATTGGCTGGGTTAGATGCAGAAAAAAATTATTTTTAATTTGCAACCTGATGGAGGTCAGTATAGATGGACTAATAGACCAAGTCCCACACACCGCTAGAAGCCCAAATATTTTTTCAGAGCTAGATGCAGAAAATTTTTTTATTCAATTTGCAACCTGATGGAGGTCAGTATAGATGGACTAATAGACCAAGTCCCACACACTGCTAGAAGCCCAAATATTTTTTCAGAGCTAGATGCAGAAAAAAAATATTTTTAATTTGCAACCTGATGGAGGTCAGTATAGATGGACTAATAGACCAAGTCCCACACACCGCTAGAAGCCCAAATATTTTTTCAGAGCTAGATGCAGAAAAAAATTATATTCAATTTGCAACCTGCTGGACGTCAGTATAGAAGGACTAATAGAACAAGTCCCACACACTGCTAGAAGCCCAAATATTTTTTCAGAGCTAAATGAAGAAAAAAATTATTTTTAATTTGCAACCTGATGGAGGTCAGTATAGATGGACTAATAGACCAAGTCCCACACACTGCTAGAAGCCCAAATATTTTTTCAGAGCTAGATGCAGAAAAAAATTATTTTTAATTTGCAACCTGATGGAGGTCAGTATAGATGGACTAATAGACCAAGTCCCACACACTGCTAGAAGCCCAAATATTTTTTCAGAGCTAGATGCAGAAAAAAATTATTTTTAATTTGCAACCTGATGGAGGTCAGTATAGATAGACTAATAGACCAAGTCTCACACACCGCTAGAAGCCCAAATATTTTTTCAGAGCTAGATGCAGAAAATTTTTTTATTCAATTTGCAACCTGATGGAGGTCAGTATAGATGGACTAATAGACCAAGTCCCACACACTGCTAGAAGCCCAAATATTTTTTCAGAGCTAGATGCAGAAAAAAATTATTTTTAATTTGCAACCTGATGGAGGTCAGTATAGATGGACTAATAGACCAAGTCCCACACACCGCTAGAAGCCCAAATATTTTTTCAGAGCTAGATGCAGAAAAAAATTATTTTCAATTTGCAACCTGCTGGACGTCAGTATAGAAGGACTAATAGAACAAGTCCCACACACTGCTAGAAGCCCAAATATTTTTTCAGAGCTAAATGAAGAAAAAAATTATTTTTAATTTGCAACCTGATGGAGGTCAGTATAGATGGACTAATAGACCAAGTCCCACACACTGCTAGAAGCCCAAATATTTTTTCAGAGCTAGATGCAGAAAAAAATTATTTTTAATTTGCAACCTGATGGAGGTCAGTATAGATGGACTAATAGACCAAGTCCCACACACCGCTAGAAGCCCAAATATTTTTTCAGAGCTAGATGCAGAAAATTTTTTTATTCAATTTGCAACCTGATGGAGGTCAGTATAGATGGACTAATAGACCAAGTCCCACACACTGCTAGAAGCCCAAATATTTTTTCAGAGCTAGATGCAGAAAAAAATTATTTTTAATTTGCAACCTGATGGAGGTCAGTATAGATGGACTAATAGACCAAGTCCCACACACTGCTAGAAGCCCAAATATTTTTTCAGAGCTAGATGCAGAAAAAAATTATTTTTAATTTGCAACCTGATGGAGGTCAGTATAGATGGACTAATAGAACAAGTCCCACACGCTGCTAGAAGCCCAAATATTTTTTCAGAGATAAATGAAGAAAAAAATTATTTTTAATTTGCAACCTGATGGAGGTCAGTATAGATGGACTAATAGACCAAGTCCCACACACTGCTAGAAGCCCAAATATTTTTTCAGAGCTAGATGCAGAAAAAAATTATTTTTAATTTGCAACCTGATGGAGGTCAGTATAGATGGACTAATAGAACAAGTCCCACACGCTGCTAGACGCCCAAATATTTTTTCAGAGATAAATGAAGAAAAAAATTATTTTTAATTTGCAACCTGATGGAGGTCAGTATAGATGGACTAATAGACCAAGTCCCACACACTGCTAGAAGCCCAAATATTTTTTCAGAGCTAGATGCAGAAAAAAATTATTTTTAATTTGCAACCTGATGGAGGTCAGTATAGATGGACTAATAGACCAAGTCCCACACACTGCTAGAAGCCCAAATATTTTTTCAGAGCTAGATGCAGAAAAAAATTATTTTTAATTTGCAACCTGATGGAGGTCAGTATAGATGGACTAATAGACCAAGTCCCACACACCGCTAGAAGCCCAAATATTTTTTCAGAGCTAGATGCAGAAAATTTTTTTATTCAATTTGCAACCTGATGGAGGTCAGTATAGATGGACTAATAGACCAAGTCCCACACACTGCTAGAAGCCCAAATATTTTTTCAGAGCTAGATGCAGAAAAAAATTATTTTTAATTTGCAACCTGATGGAGGTCAGTATAGATGGACTAATAGACCAAGTCCCACACACCGCTAGAAGCCCAAATATTTTTTCAGAGCTAGATGCAGAAAAAAATTATTTTCAATTTGCAACCTGCTGGACGTCAGTATAGAAGGACTAATAGAACAAGTCCCACACACTGCTAGAAGCCCAAATATTTTTTCAGAGCTAAATGAAGAAAAAAATTATTTTTAATTTGCAACCTGATGGAGGTCAGTATAGATGGACTAATAGACCAAGTCCCACACACTGCTAGAAGCCCAAATATTTTTTCAGAGCTAGATGCAGAAAAAAATTATTTTTAATTTGCAACCTGATGGAGGTCAGTATAGATGGACTAATAGACCAAGTCCCACACACCGCTAGAAGCCCAAATATTTTTTCAGAGCTAGATGCAGAAATTTTTTTTATTCAATTTGCAACCTGATGGAGGTCAGTATAGATGGACTAATAGACCAAGTCCCACACACTGCTAGAAGCCCAAATATTTTTTCAGAGCTAGATGCAGAAAAAAATTATTTTTAATTTGCAACCTGATGGAGGTCAGTATAGATGGACTAATAGACCAAGTCCCACACACTGCTAGAAGCCCAAATATTTTTTCAGAGCTAGATGCAGAAAAAAATTATTTTTAATTTGCAACCTGATGGAGGTCAGTATAGATGGACTAATAGAACAAGTCCCACACGCTGCTAGAAGCCCAAATATTTTTTCAGAGATAAATGAAGAAAAAAATTATTTTTAATTTGCAACCTGATGGAGGTCAGTATAGATGGACTAATAGACCAAGTCCCACACACTGCTAGAAGCCCAAATATTTTTTCAGAGCTAGATGCAGAAAAAAATTATTTTTAATTTGCAACCTGATGGAGGTCAGTATAGATGGACTAATAGAACAAGTCCCACACGCTGCTGGACGCCCAAATATTTTTTCAGAGATAAATGAAGAAAAAAATTATTTTTAATTTGCAACCTGATGGAGGTCAGTATAGATGGACTAATAGACCAAGTCCCACACACTGCTAGAAGCCCAAATATTTTTTCAGAGCTAGATGCAGAAAAAAATTATTTTTAATTTGCAACCTGATGGAGGTCAGTATAGATGGACTAATAGACCAAGTCCCACACACCGCTAGAAGCCCAAATATTTTTTCAGAGATAAATGCAGAAAAAAATTATTTTTAATTTGCAACCTGATGGAGGTCAGTATAGATGGACTAATAGAACAAGTCCCACACCCTGCTAGAAGCCCAAATATTTTTTCAGAGATAAATGAAGAAAAAAATTATTTTTAATTTGCAACCTGATGGAGGTCAGTATAGATGGACTAATAGACCAAGTCCCACACACTGCTAGAAGCCCAAATATTTTTTCAGAGCTAGATGCAGAAAAAAATTATTTTTAATTTGCAACCTGATGGAGGTCAGTATAGATGGACTAATAGACCAAGTCCCACACACCGCTAGAAGCCCAAATATTTTTTCAGAGCTAGATGCAGAAAAAAATTATATTCAATTTGCAACCTGCTGGAGGTCAGTATAGAAGGACTAATAGAACAAGTCCCACACACTGCTAGAAGCCCAAATATTTTTTCAGAGCTAAATGAAGAAAAAAATTATTTTTAATTTGCAACCTGATGGAGGTCAGTATAGATGGACTAATAGACCAAGTCCCACACACTGCTAGAAGCCCAAATATTTTTTCAGAGCTAGATGCAGAAAAAAATTATATTCAGTTTGCAACCTGATGGAGGTCAGTATAGATGGACTAATAGAATGATGCTATGCCCAAAAGATTTTACTTCACTAGGTGCAGTAAAAAAATTGGTATTCTATACACAGGTGGTATATCTTGCAACACAGATAGGCTACTCCACTGACTAACACACTCTGCAATAGGCCAAAAAGGATTAGCTTTGCTAGATTCAGCCAAATGCTGTGAAAAAAACTTGCACAGCACTGGCACAGACCTGCCTGGCAAAAACTGATAGGAACTGATGTAACCTAGTCCTGAAAAGGACTCCAATTACAATTAGTCTTTACTCCCACAATCTATCTATTTAAGAGCACAGACCTGCCTGATAAAAGTCGTAGGAAATGCTGTAACCTAGTCCTTAAAAGGACTGCAATCACAACTATTCCCTACTCCCAAGCTATCTGTATATTTGTGCGAAAATTGGCTTGAAATTAACAAGGTATAGCGCACACAGCAACAGCGGTGCCGTCTAACACGCAGCTGCAGCAGTGAGAAAATGGTGGCGACGGGGAAAATGGCTTGGTCTTATAGGGCAAGGACATGTGACATACACTGCCAATCACACATGCCCTTGCTTGTGTGAAAAAAAGCACTTCGCTCCGTGTGTGCGCTGCTGATAGGCTGACAGATTGCACCTCCCCACTGCAAATGCGGGAAAGAGAAAAAAAAATGGAGATCTTCATTGTTCCTGCAGAGATCCATCCCCTGCCCCTCCCCCCGCCCCGCTGTACACTCAAACTGCGTATTAACATTAATTTTCATCATTACTGAGAAAAAATCCAGTTATGATTTTGGTGCACGAACAGTTATCGAACATAACCTCGAACAGCCGAATTTTTCTCAAATTGTTCGTGTTCGCCGACCGGCTCGAACACCGCCCAAAACAGCTCGAATTTGAGATTGGCGAACAGTTCGAGTAGAACAATGCTCATCTCTACTCCTGAGGTCTTAAGTGTGGAATCTGAACTGAATACCGACAGCCTTGTTGATGCTGATACTCAACAACTGCCCTCTTCTGCTCACAAATCCTTCCCAACATCTGCAGTGTAGAGTTCCAACGTGTGGGGACATCACACACTAGTCTGTGAGACGGAAGCTGCAAACATTGCTAAAACACGGCAAGCGTGGCGGAAGCTGTAGGTGACTTTCTAAAATGGGCACACAGGCGGCGTACTTTAACAAGCAGGTCTGGCAGCTCCGGGTAGGATTTGAGAAATCACTGAAACAAAAGGTTAAGCACATGGGCCAGGCATGGTACGTGTGTGAGCTCGCCTCACCTCAGAGCCGCCACCAGGTTCCGGCCATTGTCACACACGTCCATACTTGGCTGTAGGTTCAGCGGTGTGAGCCACAGATCTGCCTGCTCTTTCAGAGCTGTCCACAACTTTTCAGCATTGTGCGGTTTGTCACCAAAGCAAATTAGCTTCAACACAGCCTGTTGCCGCTTGACTGAGGCAGTGCTGCAGTGCTTCCAGCTTGTAACTGATGTGGTCATTTAAGAGATGGAGGTTGAAGAGGAGGAGGAGTCTGAGAAGGATGAAGTGCAAGAGCTGTACACTGTGGGGGCAACCCTGATTGACCTAGGGTCTGTGATCCTTGGTGTCGGGAGAACGTCTTCGGTCCCAAGGTCCGACTGGGTCCCAGCTTCCACTATGTTAATCTAGTGTGCCGTCAGCGAGATGTACCCTCCCTGCCCACAAGCACTTGTCCACGTGTCCGTGGTTAGGTGGACTTTCCCGGTAACTGCATTGTTGAGGGCATGGCTAATGTTTTGGGTCACGTGCTTGTGTAATGCGGGGATGGCACACTGGGAGAAATAGTGGCGGCTGGGGACCGAGTTCCGAGGAACATCCGCCGCAATCAGGTTGCGGAATGCTTCCGTCTACACGAGCCTAAAAGGCATCATTTCGAGCGCAAGCAGTCATGAAATGTGGGAATTTAGTAGTGTGGCACGTGGGGCGTTGGCTGCGTATTTGCGCTGGCGTTCCATGGACTGTGGTATGGACAACTGAACGCTGCGCTGGGACAAGGACGTGGACGTGCTTCCTGATGCGGCTACTTGAGAGTGTGCAACAACAGGTGCAGAACAGGAGGCATCTTCAAATGCACCATGGACAGGGGATTGACTTGCATGCACAACAGTGGAAGAAGCAGTGGTGCCACCTGCAGACACTGTTCCTGCACCCTGGGGTTCTACCCACAAAGTCGGGTGCTTTGCTGCCATGTGCCTGATCATGCTGGTGGTTGCCAGACTGCTAGTTTTGCTACCCCTGCTGATGCTGGCCTGGCAGGTGGTGCAAATGGCCTTTTTGGGGTTATCGGCAGAGTCTTTAAAAAAGAAGAAGACCTAACAGTTGTACTGGCAACTTCCGTCGTGTTGTTGTTACGGGGAATGGTTGCCTGCTTTCTTTCTGCGGGCACCACACTGCTTATTCCTGCCTGTTGGGGTGCTCTGCCTCCCTCCCCCTATGTGCTGCTCTCCTCACTCTGCATGTCCTCCAGCCAGGTTAGCTCAGTTACTATATCATCCACCACCTCGTCTTCCACTTCCGCACTCTGGTCCTCCTCCTGACTTTCTGGCACTTGTGTCTCATCATCGTCCACCTCTTGAGACACTTTCCCACCGTCACCTTTGTGTGACCGTGGCTGCTCAAATATTTGGGCATCACTACATGCGATCTCCTCTTGCCCCGCTTCAAGTAGACCGGGTGAGAGACCCAAATCTATAAATGGAAAAGTGAATAGCTCTTTGGAGTGTCCAAGTGTGGGATCAGTTGTCTCTGGGCACTTGGCATGGTGGGAGGAAGGAGGTTCAGGGTGAGGAATATGCGGTACAGACTCACAGCTACTGAGACTTGACCTTGTGGAAGAAAAGGTGGTGGTGGTGGTGGCTAAGTGACTGGAAGCATTATCTGCTATCCAACCAATAACCTTTTCACACTGCTCTGTGTTCATGAGTAGTGTTCTGCGGTCTCCTATTAATTGGGACAGGAAGGTCGAGCAAGAATATGTGGGTGTTTGTTGTGACACAATTTCAACTTGTTCACAGCCTCGGCATTTGCTTGCACCATCACGATCACGTCCAGTTTCCCGTCCCTTGCCACGTGCCTTGCCCATTTTAAATAGATGACAATATTTTCCACGCTCACTACAAATGATTGAATTTAGAGTAAACTTATATGCGATCCGTGTGACGGACAAACCACAGTTTTAAATACCTTGTCTGTAGGTAACTATTTGAACAGCAAACTGGTGTCAATAGCTTCACTGACACACTGAAAACATTTTTAAATGGAGGCCAAAAATGGCAGTATTTTCTGAAAATGTATATGTGATCCGTGTAATTGACAAACCATAGTTTTAAATACCTGGCCTGTAAGTAACTATTTTGAACAGCAAACTGGTGTCAATTGCTTCACTGACACACTGAAACAAATTTTAATGGAGGCCAGAAATCGCAGTATTTTCAGTGCAATTATATGTGATCCATGTGACGGACAAACCACAGTTTTAAATAGCTGGATTTTTAGTGCTGTAATATGGAAAGGACATGGCTGTATTCTGCAGTGCCAACAAGCAAATGGCGCAGAAAAACAGTGTTCTCTGGATTGCTTTTTAAGCAAATAATGAGGATTAAGATCCCCAAAAAAATATTTCTGGCACCTGAGATCTAAGCCTATTTCTAGAAATATCTAATAGCAGCAGCAGACAAAACTGGAATGGAGCCTCTTGTGCTATGTGCACTGCAGTCTGCTATATACCCTGCCTGCCTATATGCACTGCCTGCCTGATATCTTTGTAGATGGATTAGTCCCCAGAAGGACTGTTTGTTGAGATGGATATGTGTGTCTAATATAGTTTGGTACACCTACACTAACTAGAAACAAGCAAATCTCTCCCTAGCTCAGCAGCTCCCTACACTGTCTGATTCCAGAGTGACTGTGACGAGCATGGCTTCGGCCAGGTCTGATATAGACCTGATGACGCTGTGTGGCCAGCCAATCACTGTAATTCCACAACCAACAAGCCTGCGGCATTACAGTGAGTGGCAGGCAATCCCTACATGTTCATTGGCTCTGTAAAGAGCGCCAAACATGCAGGGAGGGGATCCGAGCTCCCGCCAAGCCACCCTGGAAATACTCGGCGAGCGCCGAGCATCTTGAGCAGTGAGATGCTTGGGCGAGCACCGAGCAGTAACAAGCATGCTGGCTCATCGCTATATAATATCCATCTGAACTAACAGTCCTTCTCAGGACTAATCCAGCTGCATATAATCCATGGTAGGCAGGCAGGCAGTGTATGTTGCAGACTGCAGTGCATGATACTGCACAAGAGGGTCCACTGAACCTATTCCACAACATATACAGTACAGACCAAAAGTTTGGACACACCTTCTCTTTTAAAGATTTTTCTGTATTTTCATGACTATGAAAATTGTACATTCACACTGAAGGCATCAAAACTATGAATTAACACATGTGGAATTATATACTTAACAAAAAAGTGTGAAACAACTGAAAATATGTCTTATATTCTAGGTTCTTCAAAGTAGCCACCTTTTGCTTTGATGACTGCTTTGCACACTCTTGGCATTCTCTTGATGAGCTTCAAGAGGTAGTCACCGGAAATGGTCTTCCAACAATCTTGAAGGAGTTCCCAGAGATGCTTAGCACTTGTTGGCCCTTTTGCCTTCACTCTGCGGTCCAGCTCACCCCAAACCATCTCGATTGGGTTCAGGTCTGGTGACTGTGGAGGCCAGGTCATCTGGCGTAGCCCCCCATCACTCTCCCTCTTGGACAAATAGCCCTTACACAGCCTGGAGGTGTGTTTGGGGTCATTGTCCTGTTGAAAAATAAATGATGGTCCAACTAAACGCAAACCGGATGGAATAGCATGCCGCTGCAAGATGCTGTGGTAGCCATGCTGGTTCAGTATGCCTTCAATTTTGAATAAATCCCAAACAGTGTCACCAGCAAAGCCCCCCACACCATCACACCTCCTCCTCCATGCTTCACGGTGGGAACCAGGCATGTAGAGTCCATCCGTTCACCTTTTCTGTGTCGCACAAAAACACGGTGGTTGGAACCAAAGATCTCAAATTTGGACTCATCAGACCAAAGCACAGATTTCCACTGGTCTAATATCCATTCCTTGTGTTCTTTAGCCCAAACAAATCTCTTCTGCTTGTTGCCTGTCCTTAGCAGTGGTTTCCTAGCAGCTATTTTACCATGAAGGCCTGCTGCGCAAAGTCTCCTCTTAACAGTTTTTGAAGAGTTGCGTCTGCTGCTAGAACTCTGTGTTGCATTGACCTGGTCTCTAATCTGAGCTGCTGTTAACCTGCGATTTCTGAGGCTGGTGAATCGGATAAACTTATCCTCAGAAGCAGAGGTGACTCTTGGTCTTCCTTTCCTGGGGTGGTCTTCATGTGAGCTAGTTTCTTTGTAGCGCTTGATGGTTTTTGCAACTGCACTTGGGGACACTTTCAAAGTTTTCCCAATTTTTCGCACTGATTGACCTTCATTTCTTAAAGTAATGCTGGCCACTCGTTTTTTCTTTACTTAGCTGCTTTTTTCTTGCCATAATACAAATTCTAACAGTCTATTCAGTAGGACTATCAGCTGTGTATCCACCTGACTTCTGCACAACACAACTGATGGTCCCAACCCCATTTATAAGGCAAGAAATCCCACTTATTAAACCTGACAGGGCTCACCTGTGAAGTGAAAACCATTTCCGGTGACTACCTCTTGAAGCTCATCAAGAGAATGCCAAGAGTGTGCAAAGCAGTCATCAAAGCAAAAGGTGGCTACTTTGAAGAACCTAGAATAGAAGACATATTTTCAGTTGTTTCACACTTTTTTGTTAAGTATATAATTCCACATGTGTTAATTCATAGTTGTGATGCTTTCAGTGTGAATGTATGATTTTCATAGTCATGAAAATACAGAGAAATCTTTAAATGAGAAGGTGTGTCCAAACTTTTGGTCTGTACTGTATCTATATCCATCTGAACTAACAGTCCTTCTGAGGACTAATCCAGCTGCATATAATCAGTGCTAGGCAGGCAGGCAGTGTATGTGGTAGACTGCAGTGCATATAGTGCCAGAGGGTCCATTGAACGTTCCTGCTGCTGCTGTTCTTACAGATATTTGTAGACATACCCCCAGACATCAGGGGCCAGGGAAAACTTTTTTTTTATCTTAATCCTGGTTATTTGGTTAAAAAGCAATCCAGAGTACACCATTTTTCTGCTCCATTTGCTTGTTGGCACTGCAGAATAAAGCCAGATCCATTCCATATTACAGCGATAAAAATCCAGAAATTTTTAGTGAACGTGGAAAATATTGGCCTCCATTTAAATTTTGTTGCAGTGTGTCAGTGAAGTTATTGACATGAGGTCGCTGTAAACAAATAGTAACCTACAGGCCAGCTAATTAAAACTGTTGTTTTACGTCACACGTATCACATATAAATGTGCTGCAAATTCAGCCATTTCTGGCCTCCATTTAAATTTTGTTGCAGTGTGTCAGTGAAGTTATTGACACGAGGTCGCTGTGAAAAATAGTAACCTACAGGCCAGCTATTTAAAACTTTGGTTTTCCGTCACACGTATCACATATGTTTGCTCCAAATTCAGCCATTTCTGGCCTCCATTTAAATTTTGTTACAGTGTGTCAGTGAAGGTATTGATACGAGGTCGCTGTGAAAAATAGTAACCTACAGGCCAGCTATTTAAAACTGTGGTTTTCCATCACACGTATTACATATAAGGCACTCCAAATTCAGCCATTTCTGACCTCCATTTAAATTTTGTTGCAGTGTGTCGGTGAAGTTATTGACACGAGGTCGCTGTGAAAAATAGTAACCTACAGGCCAGCTATTTAAAACTGTGGTTTCCTGTCACACGTATCACATATAAGTGCGCTCCAAATTCAGTAATTTCTGGCCTCCATTTAAATTTTGTTGCAGTGTGTCAGTGAAGTTATTGACACGAGGTCGCTGTGAAAAATAATAACCTACAGGCCAGCTATTTAAAACTGTGGTTTTCCATCACAAGTATCATATAAGTGTGCTTCAAATTCAGCCATTTCTGGCCTCCATTTATATTTTGTTGCAGTGTGTCAGTGAAGTTATTGACACGAGGTCGATGTGAAAAATAGTAACCTACAGGCCAGCTATTTAAAACTGTGGTTTTCCGTCACACGTATCACATATAAGTGCACGCCAAATTCAGCCATTTCTGGCCTCCATTTAAACTTTGTTGCAATGTGTCAGTGAATTTATTGACATGAGGTGGCTGTGAAAAACAGTAACCTACAGGCCAGCTATTTAAAACTGTGGTTTTCCATCACACGCATCACATATCACTGCAGTTCAAATCCAGCATGGCAAGGGACGGGGAAGTGGACGTGATGGTGATGATATGATGGTGCATGAAGAGGATGAGGCCGTGGGCAAGCTGAAATTGTGCCACAACAAACACCTACACCTTGTCGCTCGACCTTCCTGTCCCAATTTTTAGGGTACAGCATAATACCACTATTAAACACAGAGCAGTGTGAAAGGGTTATTGGTTGGATAGCAGATAATGTTTCGAGTCACTTAGTCACCACCACCACCCTGTCTTGCACACGGTCAAGTCTCAGTAGCCGTGAGTCTGGACTGCATATTCCTCACCCTGAACCTCCTTCCTCCCACCATGCCGAGTGCCCGGAGACAACTGATCTCACACTTGGACACTCCGAAGAGCTGTTCACTTTTCCATTTATAGATTTGGGCCTCTCGCCCGGTCCACTTGAAGAGGGGCAAGAGGAGATCGCATGTAGCAATGCCCAAATATTTGAGCAACCACGGTCACAAGAAGGTGACGGTGGGAAACTGTCACAAGAGGTGGATGATGATGAGACACAATTGCCAGAAAGTCAGGAGGAGGACCAGGGTGCAGAAGTGGAAGATGAGGTGGTGGACAATGAAGTTACTGACCCAACCTGGCAAGGTCACATGTAGAGCGAGGAAAGCAGCACACAAGGGGAGGGAGATGTAGCACCACAACAGGCAAGGACAAGCAGTGTGGTGGCTGAAGACAGAAGGTAGGCAACCGTTCCCCGTAACATCAACACGACGTAAGTTGCCAGTACAACTGTTAGGTCTACCCGAGTCTGGTTGTTTTTTAAAGACTCTGCCGATAACCCCAAAAAGACAATTTGCACCACCTGCCAGGCCAGCATCAGCAGGGGTAGGGTAGCAAAACTAGCAGTCTGACCACCACCAGCATGATCAGGCACATGGCAGCAAAGCACCCGACTAATTGGGCCGAAACCCAGGGTCCAGCAACAGTGTCTGTGGGTGACACCACTGCTTGTTCCACTGTTGTGCGTACACGCCAATCCCCTGTCCATGGAGCATGCCAAGATGCCTCCTGCCCTGCACTTGTCATTGAACATTCTCAACTAGCACCACCATAAACCACGTCCACATCCTTGTCCCAGCGCAGCGTTCAGTTGTCCCTACCCCAGTCCTTGGAACGCAAGCACAAATACGCAGCTAACGCCCCACAGGCCACACTACTAAATTCACACATTTCACGAATACTTGCGCTCGAAATGTTGCCTTTTAGGCTCGTGGAGATGGAAGCTTTCCACAACAGGATGGCTGCGGCCATCCCTCTGTACTCGGTCCCCAGCCGCCACTATTTCTCCTGGTGTGCCATCCCCGCATTACACAAGCAAGTGTCCCACAACATTAGCTGTGCCCTCAACAATACATTTATTGGGAAAGTCCACCTAACCACGGACATGTGGACAAGTGCTTGTGGGCAGGGATGGTACATCTCGCTGACGACACACTGGGTTAACATAGTGGAAGCCGGGACCCTGTCGGACCTTGGGACCGAACACGTCTTCCCGACGCCGAGGATTGCGGGCCCTAGGTAAATGAGGGTTGCCCCCACATTATACAATTCTAGAGCTCCTGCACCTCATCCTCCACCTCCTCCTCTTCAGCCTCCATCTCCAAAATGACCTCATCAGTCACAAGCTGGAAGCACTGCAGCACTGCCTTAGCCAAGTGGCAACAGGCTGTGCTGAGCTAATATGCTTAGGTGACAAACCGCACAATGTTGAAGAATTGTGGACAGCTCTAAAAGAGCAGGCAGATTTGTGGCTCACACCGCTGAACCTACAGCCAGGCATGGTTGTGTGTGACAATGACCGGAACCTCATGGCGGCTCTGAGGTGAGGCGAGCTCACACACGTACCATGCCTGGCCCATGTGCTTAACCTCGTGGTTCAGCAGTTTCTCAAAACCTACCTGGATCCGCCGGATCTGCTAGTCAAAATATGCCA